>NC_137593.1:18020359-19220359 GCF_963210335.1 Falco punctatus
CACTGAGCCCTGGGGAACACCGCTTGTGACCAGCCACCAGCTGGATGTGACTCCATTCATCACCACTCTTCGGCCTCAGCTGTCCAGCCAGATTTTTACCCAGCAAAGGGTACACCCATCCAAGCCGTGAGCAGCCAGTTTCTTCATGAGAATGCTGTGGGAGACTGTCAAAGGCTTTACTGAGGTCCAGGTAGACAACATCCGCAGTCTTTCCTTCACCCACTAGGTGGGTCAATAAATACACAGGATTTTACCCAGTGTAGTTTTATTTATTTGAAGGCAGGTCCAGATCAGTCTTTTCGTATGATAAATTTCTCATTTTTATGAAGTGCAGCAATGTTTGCTGCTGTATCGCACAGCATGGTGATGAAAAACATTGAGTATAAAAGTACATCTTCTCTTCAAAAGTGTCTGTTTTCAAATTACTTACACAGCTTTTTAGCAAAAGGTGCAGTAGCTATTGAGATAATTTTTCCAGCAACATCTAGAAAAATATCCTCTTTAAATAGCTGACAGTTATTGTGTATGTGAAATATCTATAATGTGTAGAGGTATGGATTGATTTTATTCGGTTGTTCTAAAACCATATAAAAATCACATAGGATGATAAAAGTTCCTTTAAGCCAAACAAATAGGTGAAGATGTGGGAAATAGTGCCACTTCTGAATTGTCTGTCTGCCACTGATAAAGCAGCATAATGGATTTTCACAGGACAGTGGTTTCGTGCTCCCCGATATAAGAGTTTAACTTCTGCTCTATGGATTTTGTCTTAAAACATGATTTATGAGTCCCAAGAATTTATGATTCTAACAATGAATTATGTTTCTGTACCCAGGTGGGCAGCTTTCTCTTGATACTGGTTGTATCAGCACCTCTCTACTTGTACCACAGATCCCCTGAACAGCAGACATTAAATAACAACCTATATGGTCACTGTTGGCAGCAGTAAACAAATCAGCATGATTATAATCATTTTCCTATATCAAAGATAGCAAACAAAAAGAAGAAGATATGCAAGCTTCAAACAGCTTAATACAGTGGAGAAAAGTAAAACAAATACAAATGCAAGAGCCAGGGAGTAAAAATCCATACACATTGTCAGGGAGCAGGGTGTTTGCCAGTCTGCGTCAAGATAAAAGAAAAATAGTAACTATTCAGGTGCATATGAAAATAAAGCAATATCTCCCTCTCATCCACCTATAGCAGTGAACTATGTATTTTTTTAAAACTTCATCTCTGTTCAGAGACTTAAACTAACCTTCTGTAGCCAAAAGCTGCCCTCACAAACAGCCAAAATAAGTTCCAATGTGAATCACCTGAGCACGCAACTTCCAAGGTGAGCATTCTTACTGAATTCCTTGGGCTGCTTACCTCTTTAAATGAGTATTTCAATATTTTGGCAAATTGAGGTGTGGATCATTCAAACAGTTATAAATAGAATTTGCTGGAATAGAAACTGTGTGCTTGGAAAAAGAAAGTTAAATACATGTAGAAAACATTTTGAATGAATGCATTTTAAGTCTTATGAAACAGTAATATTTTCAGCAATTGTGGCAACTTTCAGAGGATTTTGTTTTAATTTTGGCAGCTGTTGGGTATGGGATTGGGAACACGATCGGCAATTTTGGAAATCTGACTCCGGTTGCATGAATGGGACCCTTCTGAAATTTCTCAAATGACATTAAAAACGCAGTCTTTTTGGTAGATCAGAAGTGAAACTCCTGAGATGCTTTAAAGCAGGCACAAGCTGAGGGAGGGATGAGGAAAATGTCCGTTCTGCTCTCTGCAAAACAGTATCATAAAGACACGGTTGCAAGCTGACCCAAAACAGCAGCCCAGGCACTGTTCGGAAAAGGCTGAACACAGTGACTATCTCATCTCATTTAACTCCTACACTAGTAAAGAAACATGTAACTAATAGTGGTTTTACAAGAATTCATCAATACTTAGAAAAAAATTGCTGTTATGGGAGACATGTAAAACATATAACTTCCTTTTAGGAAATCACAGAGATTTTTGTTCCTTGCTAAATATTTAACCAAAACGGATTAAAAAAAACCTCTGAAAAACCTCCTTCAAGCCACTAGACGATGAGTACTTCTCCATCAAAATAAATAGTTAAGCTGTAACGTAGCTTATCTAAGCCACACTAATAAGCTATTAGACTGGTAATATAATTAAAATTCTAGCAAGTGTAAACGAGGCAGCTCGAATCCTTATCGAATACTGAGATTAGTAACTTGTTTATGTAAAGTTGACTATAAAATTATTTAAACCATGCGTATTCGAACATTAAAACGCATAAAAAGATACAGCATTTTGGAAAATCACTAGCTAATTAGGTAGGCATAATATTTTCTGTTGTACAGATAAATATTTCCTTATGCAAATGGTGATTAAAATGCACACATTGCTTATATACTCTGTAAAATGCTAAGGAAACTCATGTGATATATTTGTGTCCGCTCTGACTCAGAACGCCATGTTAACGTCCTGCTCGGTTGGTTGTGCTGGCTGACTAGCTTATTTTTAAAGTTCTCTTCTGCAAATAGCATGCTACTACATCAACAGAATTCATCATCTGATCAAGCTGTCAGTCTCGAAACCATCTTTTCCAATACTCATCTATATTGTCTTACTACTGAAAACCCTCAGATACAGACCAGAATTACCGAACCCTTTGCGGGTACCAAGAACAATTGAAAAATAGGGGCTCTACACAACCAGTCGATGCAGGCATCGTGTTTGTTATGGCAGTTTGTCAGCTTAGTCAGCACAATGAGCATCAGCCAGGAGAAAGAGCTTGAGCAGAAGGAAAGGTGGGTCCGGTTAGAGAGCAGAACATCTTTTCAGGTTGTCTGGTTCTGAGGACTCGTTCTATAAGATGTTTAGAGAATTGGCCAAAGCCTGTTATTAACAACTATCTTGGACAACCTGTGTGAAAGGGTGAAGTCCTAGGAGACTGGAAAAGGACAAACATTTGTATTGAGAAGGAGGACAGAGAGAATTACAGCCCATCTGCTTTAACATCAAATACCACAGCAATGTGAGAGATATACGCAAGTTATTTCAGAACACTTGGAAGATAATAAGGAGACAAGTAGCAGCCTCTGTGGACTTATCAAGAGCAAATCATGTCAAACCAAATTATTTTCCTGTAGAACAAGGCAACAGATCTTGTGGATGGAACAGAATGAATGAACAGTTATTGTAACTGTTATCACGGGCAAGGCCTTTGGCACCACTTTCCATGACATTCTTATGCACAAGCTTAGCAAATTAATAAGAATGTTTCTTACGGTTGCAAAATTGGTTGGGAAAAAAGCCCAACCAAAAAGATGCTTAAGGAACAGTAAGTAGTATTTCAGTTCCAAATTGTAAGAATTTCACTGAGAGATGGCATTTAATGATAATCAGTAAAGAAAAGATGAACTTGTCTGATAAGTACAGCAGAGGTGTTTTGTCTCGGTGTGTGGAGGGCTCTGATGAACGAGTATCTGTAGAACAAGGAGCCTTAAGGAGCAGATAGTTGTCAAACCACTTAATTCAAATATATGTAACAAAGCTTTTCATTTGTGTTACCACAGCGCCTGTAGGCTGTAGTAAACGTCAGCACCCACCGCTGTTAGGGGCTGCGAGGGAAATAAACGGGCTCGGTTCGGACGAAGGGGTCGCCCCTGGCGGGGCAGCAGGGGGAGCCGGTGCGGCACGGGAGCGGCGCTGCGCGGGGGGCGGCGCGGGCGGGGGCGGGGGTCGGCAGCGGGGTGCGTTCGGTTCCGTTCGCATCGCTCGGTATTTCTGCTCGTGATACAGCTTTCAGCCGTACGTGAAGCGTAGAGGTTTGTGAAAGTCGTAGCACTTCGTCCTGTACTCCGCGGTGGAGCTCTGGGAAGCCGTTAGCTACGGCAGGCTGGAGTACAGCGCTTTTGCAGAAGCAAGTGAATAGAAGGGCAGGGAATGGGGACTGGCTTCCTCGCTGGCTCTTAACTGATTAGAACAGATGCTGTCTGTAAATCAGAGGCAGTAAAACCCCCCCAAAAGACTAGCAAACTATAAATAGATTTTTAAAAATCAGCGGTAGATAACCTCAATTGAGAAAATACACAGATTGGTTTGTTTTGGGTTTTTTTTTTTTTTTCTTTTTTGTTTTGTTTTGGGTTTGGTTCTTTTTTTTCCAATATGAGAAATGACAGGATTGATTTTCAGGCTTTTCATCTGCCTCCACTTCGGTCTTAACAGAACTTTAAAGTAATTATCAGAAGATTACACTTGTGAAACAGCAAATAAGGAAGCGATGAATGTCCCGAACAAGGAGCATCTCTTCTAGCGTGCTTGCCCAGCCCAGGGCAGCGCTCCGTCCCGGCGCCGGTGCCTAGTCATTTATACCGGCCACGCCGAGCGGAGGCACTGCCCGGCCAGGAATGCCTACCGGGCCGCTCGTGAGCGCGGCTCCCGCTGCGAACCGCTGCGCCGGGTGCGCGGCGCCGGTCCCCGTGCCCTAGCAGCCGCTCGCCTGCCTGGGGGAGCCGGGGCGGAGGCGCAGCCCCGTCCGCTGCCACCGCGGCTCTAGCCGGGAAACGACGCCGGCCCTGCTGCGCTCCGGGACGTGCCGCTCGGCCCGCGCGGGGCGCGCCCAGCCCGGCTGCCCGGGGCCGGGGCCGGGGCGCACTGCGGGCGGACGGCTGCCCCCTGCCGGGCGCGCCGCAGCACGGCGTCCGGCTCCTCCCCGCCCAGTCCCCGCCCGCACGTTGCCCGGGGAACGGGGGTAGGGAGCAGCCGGGCGGCCGCTGCCTCCGTCTCCTCCTTCTCTCCCCGCCGGTGCCCGCAGCGGAGCGGCACCCGCACCCGGAGGCCCCGCCGCCATGCCCCGAGCCACTCCGCTCCTCCTGCTGCTGCTGCTCGCCCTGGCTCAGCGCCGCGACTGCCTCCCGGGGCTGGCCACCGCCGCGCCCCCCGGCCGGGACCCTTGCCTCAGCCAGCCCTGCCGCAATAACGGCACCTGCTCGCCTGTGCCGGCCCGAGGCCCCGCCGCGCCCCGCCGCCTCCAGCCGCTCCTGCCCCAGCCTCCGGCCGCCTACAGCTGCGCCTGCCCCGCGGGGGTCACCGGCACCTCCTGCCAGGTGAGGGGCGCGCCCCCCTCGGCTCCTCCCGCGGGACCTCCGCTCGGCGCCCGCCGCCCGCCCGGCGTCCTTGTGCCTGTCCCTGCCCTTGGGTGTCCCCGCTCGGTCCGCGGCCGGCTCCCGCCCGCCGCCGCGCCCCTACCCCGCCTGCGGGCGCCCCAGCCCCGCTCCGCCCCGGCCCGTGCCGGTGCCCGCTCCCCGCCTCGCGCGGCCGCTCCCTCCCGCCGGCTCCTCGCGCTGCAGCCGGTGGTGCCGTTAGCGGCCGCCGCGGCTCTGCCCCGGCCGTGCCCAGGGGCTGGCGGCGGCTCCGCACCGGTGGACGCGCGGAGCGGGTGCCGGTGCCGCCAGCGCCGGGCTTGGAGCCGTGCGGCGGGCGGGCCGCTCCGCCCGGGAGTGGCCCTCACGCCGGCCGTGACACGGACCGGGGGCTCGGTTCGGGGGCTCGGTTCGGGGTGAACGAGGACGGGGCTGCGCTCAGCCGGTGCCTTCCAGCATCACCTCGGCACCGCAGCCACTCCCCACCGCCCGGTCCCGGCCATTTGTGTGGCGTTGGCTTGCCTGCAGGGGTGGGACGGGGACGGGGACGCACCGTGCCCCCGGGCCCTTCACCGGGGGGGCTGCCCGCGCCTCGGGCGGCGCCGGGCTGCGCTCGGTTCCGAGAGGTCAGAACGCTCCGAGCAGCGGTGGTGATCAGAGGCACGGAGCAGTTCATCTTTCTAACGTGCGTGGTCACGTTGGGATATAATGTAGTAATAAACCGAATTTAATTATTGTCACGTGGAGATTGTAATCTTTTTTTTTTTTTTTTTTTTAAATCTCTGGTATTAAGGATTATAGTCTTTCTTATCGTGTTCAGAAATTCACAAAACCCTTAATCTTCCATCCCTTCCGATAATGAAAAGCAGGTGCAGGGACAAAGAGGTTTGTACGGTACTTTCCTGACAGCAGCGTACAAAGGGCTGGATGGATTAGCTCCCATTTCTGTCAGTGCTCTCAGGTTTAGCTGGATCTGACATCGAAGCAAATGAATTCAAGTAAATTCGATCTGCTTTTTTTTTTCTTTAATGTTCCTCGGTAACATGGTGTCTGAACTATACTGTTGAATCAATGAAAAGGGACAATACGTTTACTGAAGACTTAATGTGTAGGTGAGTATAAAAGTCATCATAAAGTAGGAGCGCTATGCACAGAGTTCTGTGCTTGCCTTAAAATGCCTCAGCTGATTCAGTATAACAATGAAAGTGAAAATATTTACGCTAATGAGATTCTGTAAAACCAGAGAGATGAAAGTGGATTTAAATAGATTTCTCTGGCTAATTTTAGGTTGTCCTCTTAGGAGTTTACTATGTTTCTATCACTACAAAGAGAGAAAGAGCATGCTGCGTTTTTGCCTTTGTTTGTTGCTGTTAGATGTGTCTGAGATCCATGACTGAAAGATTAATGACCCTTTCCAGGACTCAGTACAATGAAACGCTTGCTAGCGCCGTAACTCTTGTGAAGTGTTGTGGTTGGGGAACTGGATTTAATTGTTTTTCTAACAAAAGAAATAGGCGGTATTTTCACAGCAGTTATGTTTTTTATTAACAAGTAAGAGGAGGCATACAGTGTCGTATATTTTGTTTCTTTTTATGAAATAGTAAGTAGTGACCCTCGCAAGGAAAGCTGATAAATGAATGCCACTTCTAGCTATCATGTCAGCAGTTGAATTATGGATGCCAGTTAGCTATAGGAAGTTAATATGGCTTTGAAACATAACTTAACTAGAGAACAGGTATGTTTTTTAAAGGGGTAGTATAAATACAATATATCCATAGTTGACATTTTGCTCATTTTATTGAAATAGGAAATAAATATTGTACAAATGTATTAACTCTTGTGTTGCTCTGTCGTTCAGCCTAACAGCTTAACAAATGCCTAACGGCTTAAATTCCCACAAAGTAAGGTAAAAATCATAATTAATTCAATGATAATGAAGAACTGTAAGGATTTAAAAATAATAAGGATTATTTTTTTCATATTCCTTAAGGGTTATGAGAAGACTATGGGTTAAATCAGGGGATCATTTGGATATATGTAGACACAAGGGCTTTTTGTCTTACTGCTGAGGTTATTGAGAAGTTGGACTTGCAGAGGGGAATGCCAATAAGGGAAAAAAGAACAGGAATTATTACACTAAAATACTGAGATCATGGAAGGTAAGTTTGCAGTTTTGGAATTTGTGATGGAGCTGGAGTTCTTCCGGAGCCCCACCTTCTGAAAATACAGAATTACTTTCATGTCACTTCTAGTAGTGAAGGCAATCTTTCACCAATTCGGCTCAGGTGTGTTGAAACACAGAATGAAAAAAAAAAAGTTCAAAATATGCCTACAAGTCAAGTGAAGTTGTAATGTAGAGTGATTGCAGTCAAAACTGGAGATTGCCACTGAAGTTTTTACTGTAACTGGTTTTGATGCACTTGTCATTTTTTTATTCTTTTCCCATGCCAGCACCAACATCGGCATTGCATGCACATGAGATACTTCTAAAAGTTCAGAGCTTTCCTATCACCAAGTGATACATTTCATTTGGACATAAGCCAATTCCATGATCTTATAATTGCTTTAGTAACTCGTTATTTATTTAACAGCAGAAATTGTAGGTCCTCTTACTATATCCATCCCATGAATTATGCATGTGTATATATCTCACATTACAGTTAGAATATACTTTGTTTTGCAAACTTCAGGTTTGTTTTTTTATGGCTTGTTTGGTTTCACATTGTGGGATGTTGCTCTAATTTAACTCAGTTCCTCTTCATGGTTGTGATTTTTCCCCCCACTTCTCTTTACCATGCTTCTCATCTCTGTAAAGAAGAAATAGACTTAATGTGTTAAAGTATCTTAAACTTTACTGTGAGAGAAGAAATCACATGTATTCCCAAGGAAATTGTACAAAAATTATAGAGAACTCAATGGCCTTTCTGCAGGAATTTGAACTTGGCCAATTCTCAGCTTTACCCTGAAAGAATTTGACAAAATAAATTGAGATGACCTGAGTATGAGATATTAAGTTCCCTAATGTCATGGTTTAACCCCAGCTGGTAATTGAGCACCACACAGCCGCTCACTCACTCTCCCCTCACCCACAAAGATGAGGAGGAGACTTCGAAAGGAATGTAAAACTCAAGGGGTGAGATAAGAACAATTTAATAATTGAACTAGAACAAAAATGAAAGAACAATGATAACAATGATGACAATAACAGTTATAATGAAAAAGGGAAGGGAAAGAATAACATCCAGAGGGAAACACATGGTTCACAATGCAACAGCTCACCATCTGCCCACTGGTGCCCAGCCAGTCCCTGAGCAATGACCTGCCCGTCCCAGCCAACCCCCAGGCATGGAGTTGTTCATATACCAGGCATGACGTCCCATGCTATGGAATACCTCTTTGGATAGTTCAGGACAGCTGACCTGGTGGTGTGCCCTCCCAATTCCTTGTGCCCCTCCAGCCTTTTTGCTGGCAAGGCCTGAGGAACTGAAAAGTCTCTCATCAAAGCCAAAACATGGCCCCGCACTAGCTCCTAAGAAGATATTGAAGTCTATCCCAAATGAAACCAGGACACCTAAACTTTATAGTCTCTAAATTTTTACTTAAAATTTACTTTGATAAGCAATTTTTAACCTTTATTTCTAACAACTAGTCTAATGACTAGTCTGTTTTTTGTAATGACATGTATTATCCAATAAAACTGTTTTTTCTTTATCAGGGAAGTTTTATGTAAAAATTGATCGGTGTTAGTGCCCTATGAAATAATTTTAGAGACATAAGGTACAAAATTGCAAAATAAGAAATGAAAAATGTCACAATTTGCTTAAAACCACAGAATCTGAACTTAGATACTTGCATTAAATTGCATTATATTTATTTGGTTCCATGCTAGTGCTAATTTCATTAAAAGACATAATTTCATTAAAAGTTAATATTTTAAAATATTGTCATATATGCTTTGTTTTAGTTGCTGCTTTTGTTTTTGTTTTTATTTTTTTCTTCCCTCCTTTGATAATTTTCCCTCATTCTTTTCTTTGGTGCTTTTTAATATGCTCTTAATTATTGTATAGATTGTGTCAGTAATCAAAACTAGAATACAAGTAGTATCCGAGCATACTGAACCAGCATTCTGACTTTGCAGCAGTTCTCTTCCATATGGTCTGATTAGTGATGACTGGATGTTCCGCTTACTTCTGAGCATGACATAGGAGCCACTGATGTAATAGCATTTTTGAGTTAGTACTGAAATTATTATTTTAGTGGCAAAAAGATCTCTTTGGTCTTAGGGAGGATATGTTATGTTCACTCCAATGGCTACTTTTCCATACCTACAGTGGAAAATATTTTTTTTAAATGTAACTGTGGACAGCTTGTTTAAAATGGAGTGTTAGAAAGGTGTCACGTGAGTTTAAAGAAGTCAAGGAAAGAACTGATAATATAAAAACTAATACAGATGGATGGTAGATTATCTTTTAAGTTTTGTTCTTAGAATGATTATTATTTTTTTATTTCCCCTCCTGAATTTCTGCCTGATTATGTTTTCCTTTGTTCTCTCCCTTTTTTGGTACTTGTGAATGCCAGATGAATTTATTCTTGTCTTTGATCATGGTATTTGAACATGTGTATACTGTACTGCAGCGATTCATTCTTTTGCTCTGTGTCCCCTGCTTCTATTTTTTTTATGCTGTGTTGGGGTTTTGTTTCTTTTTCTTTGAATTTCTGTCCTCAGTAGATTTCTGATAATGTGCTGTTTAATGCTGAATATGGAAATCCAGGGGTAGTAAACTGCTGTTCAAAGAAAGGTTACTGTTTCTTGACTCAGTGGTGTAATACCTCAGAGTAAGTGGTACAGAGTTTTTCATTGTCCAGGTTATTTAGGTTGCACTGGACAGTGCTATGTAAAAGAACATCCTTTAATCAAACTGCTAAATCACCTTCATGTCAGTATCCTGATTAAATCTTCACAAGATCCTGTTTTCTGTTAAGTGCGTATATCCCTTCTGAAAGGTCTCTAAAGAATCCTTGAATTCACAATGAATTCTCTAGCATATTTTAAATGGTATTTTTTTCATTAAAGAAGAGTATACTCTTTTATCTTTAATAAGAATAAATTGTATAGTTAGCAGATGCCCTGGAGTTTTCTTGTTTTGTTTGGATGTAGTTTAGCCTGAGTTCTGAGGTACCATGTCATTTCCTGCTGACTAACTGCTAACTCTTGTAGTGCTTTCAAGTTGCAGAACTTAAATATTTGCATTGATATATATATATACTGTGTGTGAGAAGAGGCTGTGAGAGCTCTGTTTTTCTTGGAGAAGAGGAGGCTAAGGGGGAACTAAATGCCATTCTCAGCTGCCAGATGGGTGGTCATAGGAGCAAGACTTCTGAGATGTGGTCAGTGAAAGGACAAGAGGTGACACGCATGTTATAGTAGGGGAAGTTCCAGTTAAATCTAAGGAAAAAAAATAATTCCTCACAATGGTGGTGGTCAAGCACAGGAACGGGAACTTAGAACAGTTGTGGAATCTCCATCCATCCTTGGAGATTAGGAGCTTGAGTAGCCAAGGCCCCAAGCACCTTGACCTAGTATTAGCCTTGGCCAGAGCAGAGCTTGAACCAGTCCCTCAGGTCCCTTCCAGCCAAGACCATCCTATGCATCTGTTCTGTAATTCTGTATACACATACACATCTGTGTGTGTGGTTATGTTTTTGGTTCTGGTTGGTTTTTGTTTTTCCCCTAGAGTTTGCATTTGACTATTACTCTTGTCCTGTTCCTGCCTCCCCTTTGCTGGATATTTCAATTATTTCCGTATTATTATAGGTATATGTTTAACATCAAGTCTAGACTGTACTTGGAAGCTGACAAACTTGTGCAGTGCAAATAGGAGTTCTAAGATGGCAACATTGCTATTAGATATCTGAAAAATCTTTAGTATTAATTTCAGGCTACTTTGTTTACAGCTCCTTTAGTCACAAATCGGTATACCCACATTTCATAGACATTGTTGAGGATATTTTTTCTTCAAGTAACAGTTGTGTGTCACACAGAACTGAAGGGTATTACTTGTTTTCAATGAGTTTTTTTGTGACCTGCAAGTGAAGTATTGTTGAGGTGCCTCATGATCTCCACGGTTGCAGTGGAACTGATGAAGTTCTGCAGTATGGTGATGTGAGGTATCAAATATGGGGAACATTAGCGCAGAATGTGAAAAATAGTTTCTCCACCCCATTTATTTTAGCTATTATAACATCTGTTTTCTCTAAATGTAGTAGAAATATATTTCCAGTCAGAATTTTAAGCTTTTCAAATTAGCATCTTGCCTTGAAGCATATAATGTAAAAATATGCGGGAGAACTATAATTCAGCAATTTCCAAAGCAGTCAATAAAGAATTGTGCTGTGATTTTTGCCATGGGAGCTAAACAAATTTAGTCTAAATTTCTGTAGAATAAAACTGGAATAATGTAATAGCCCAAACTGTCCCAATTATATAAGTGGTTATTATTTGGATATCTGCACACTAACCTCGGTGAATCTTTGTATTCTGTCTTTCAATGTCTGGAAATACTCCTGTTAAATCTGTTCAAAATAGCTCTTTTTAAGTGCTAGTCAGGTCATTACATAGTGCAAATTATTTGGTTTTGAAAAATTCCATCATGTAAGTGGAAGTTTCAGGTATTGGTTTTAATAATTTTTTGTAATTAAAGTTTGTAAAGAGAAGGACCAGGTGTAAAGCAACCAAATAATAGTAGAAGATATGCTATACTAAGATGCTTCAGCTTTTTCATATGCTGTATTTCATTGCAGTTTACGCTCTTTGATCTGAGAGACTTTGCAATGATATCTGTTTAAAAACTAGTATTGTTTCACTTTCCTTTGAAATACGTAACTCAATGTTGTCATTTGTGTGTGTGTAGTCCTGGAAATCCTCTTTATCGGAGCAGGTTTCCCATATACTAGGAGAATACCTTATACTGAATACAAGATAAGAAACAACAGACTATGGATGGGAAAACAAACAAACAAGAATATTGCTTAAAGTACTGGAATTGTATGACTTGATTCAGTATTACAGGAGGTAGAAATGCTCCCCTCTTTTTGAGAACTCTCATAAAATCTTCTACATATTGCCTTTCTGAGAAGTACATGCCTTGAGATCAATAATTTCAGAAGTGGCATTTAGCAGGATTTCAGCTTGATCGTGAGACCAAAAATCTTACAAGATGATGCAAGAAATTCCATTTTAATAGGCAGACATGAGTCTGCTGAAAATAGTATCCACTGAACTGTAAACATAGGTTGATATTTGTTGGGATTTGGTTTTTTTTGGTACTTGCTCTCATAACTTACTCTGTTCTTGTTAAATATCAAGTCCCTCATTTATTTCTAGTAACTCTTTGGCTGTGATAATTTGTGTTCCAATTAATCCCACAGATTAATTGCATGAAAAACATGAGTTTATTAGTTTTTATTTTCTTTCTTATTTTCTTATGTCCGTGTTGCATATTTTTCCCTCTTAAGAGTTATACCACTCTTCCCTCCCTGTGCATGTAGTGAATATTTTTCTTTTCTGTGGTGTCCTTTCTGAGCTGAATAGATTGAGCAAATAACAATGTCCCTGTTGGTTGCTGGTTAATCTCAATATAGTCTGTTTTGAACAATGCTAAATCCCATTTTTTTATGTATGCTGAGAGATTACCTGTTCTTTTGACAACTGCATTATAGTGAAGGCTTCAATAATATCCACTTTACTTTTTTTTTTTTTTTTTTTTTTTTTTTTAACTTTTGGTTGATATAGGTGAACTGAACTCATCAATTTACCTGTCAGATTGTGGTGTGGTGATCCCCGAATGAAAGCATCCATATTTAAAGTGTATTCATGTCAATTGAAAGTATGTGTTTGGCAAGAGTAGGGCTAATTTCCTTAAAAATTTCTTAGTGGCATTTAAGTCAAAATCTGAAGGTAAAAGCAGTTTAGTATGTGCATTTGACATTGTAGAGCATAATTTATTAAGCCTTTAATTGGTTCTCTGGTTTTTAAGAAAAAAACGGTTTGGTTCAACTTATTGTTCTGTATGGTTTTGCCAACGTATATGTTACAGGAATAATGTAAATGGTGAAATAAGTGTCCTCTGGAGAGAAACTTGTCACTCATCAATATGAGCTATACAAACCACCAATTATAATTGTATTACTAGGAAAAAGCTCTGAAACTGCAATTGTTGCAATTTTCCAACAGCTTTGTAACAGTAGAAATGCACATTGAGATATACAATGAGAGAAGTAATATTTGCTTGATAAGAAAACTCTTTAATTTGTTCTATTGGTTGGGTGTAATCTCCTACAAAGAACTCCTCTTGCATTCAAATGCTCTTTTGTATGCCACATATGTAACGTCTTTGAGTTCAGGAACTCATATCACTGCCCCACATTATTTTTCAAGTTTGCAGTGTTTTTTTTTAAAAAAAAATTACAGACCATAGTAAGTGTAACATACTGTACTACTTAGCATTATATTCTGCTGTAAACCTGAAAAAATAGCTGTAAACTTTATAAAAAGGTCTGGAAGTTATACATCCTGACTAGGAATGGGGGTATCAAGGCTTGGTGCTTGGAATGCTGACTGCCTTGCTGAGTCACTCTTACCACATTCTTATTTAAATTTCTCTTCTATAAATTCAGATAATCCTGGGTGTTCTATAGGTTAATTTGTGAGTGTGTATGGAGGCTTTAAGAATGTTAGATGAAGAGCACTTTATAAGGAAGCATAGTATTGAAATACCAGAATCTGAATTACATGTCAGTGGCCTACCAGAATATATTTACCTTGTAAGGAAAAAAGCCTTCTTATGCAAAGAAAAACCCACCACACACACAAAAAAACCCCTCACACCACACAACCCCCAAAAAAACCCCAAAAACCCAACCAAAAGAAAAAAATTATCCATTTAGACTATTTCTTTGTCTGGCAAATATTCAGGCTAGCAGTCTACAGATTAATTTATTTTCATACTGTTCTTTCCCACTGGAAGCAGGGGCAATAGATCAATGACCAGTATTTCGAAGACTTCTGTAGCAAAGGTGTTTCATGAACAAGGTGCTCTTGAATAAGTTAAGAACGGGATTCAATTTGACTGTGAAAGTAGGGTTGTTATACTGAGATAAGGTCACTGAATGTTAATGATTTTGGGAGCTT
The DNA here is from genome assembly GCF_963210335.1 of Falco punctatus. Taxonomy (NCBI): domain Eukaryota; kingdom Metazoa; phylum Chordata; class Aves; order Falconiformes; family Falconidae; genus Falco; species Falco punctatus. The sequence goes on from NC_137593.1 coordinate 18,034,706, forward strand.
TGTTGTACTTCATGTATTGGTTACAACAGCAACTGTATTGTCAGTTTGAGAAGACCTTTGTGTATCTTCAGGAACAGTAGCTGTAAAAAGAGTAACAGGATACGGCTCCTTTTCTTTACAACAAGCCTCATTTTCAGTCTAGGTTGCCCTTATGTGCTGCTTTGTAATGGGCCTAATAAAGCTGAAGTTTGTTGTTGACAAATGCACAAGAGAAGGAATAATTTCAGCTAACCATGTATATTCTAAATAAACTGTGATTATCTGGGGGGAAGACCCGTATGTTCTGATAGCAGTATGTTGAATAATCCTCGTTGAGCCTGAGTGCTCAAAATGCAAATAATTTCAAGATTTGCAGATAATGTCACAAGAGAACAGAAGCTGTTTGAGAATGCTGTTCCCTTCTATGAATGAATAGCACTTAATCCCCTGAAATCAAGTTCAGGTAACTTTACTTACAAGATAGAGAGGGCAGAAATAGATATGACCCAGAGAAAGGGCAGCAGAAGTGATTAGTAGATGTGGAAAGATATGAATAACCTGGGAGAAACAACTTGTTCACTTTTATACAGAGACAAACAAGAAGAGTCTGACTAAAAGGTAATCTTATGACAAGGACAGTGCTTCAAAAAAACCCCACAACAGGTATGAGACATCAGCTAATGTGGCTAAGGGAAATATAGGGACAGTTTTCTGTAATTTTCCAGACATAGTATGTTGCTGTGGTCTCCATTTGAAGTATTTGGATAACGTCATTTGTCCATAACAACAGTTAGGTATCACCATGAACTATATGGCAATTGTCATGTTTGTTATTCAGCCCTCATGGTTTGTGCTTTAAATTCAGCAAATCTGTAATAATGCATGCAAATTTTATTTGTATTTTCATTAAAAAAATTAACAGATGTATTGTTTTTTTCTACGGAAGAAATTAGGTATTATTTGATATTTTTATCAATATGATAATATTATTTGATAATAAGAAATTATCAAAATCAAATTAATGAGTGAACCTCAGAAACCTAATACATGGCTTAGCTTTCATACAGACCTAGCAGTCTATTAATAACTTGTGACTGACTACATACATGTACTTCTATTGTACTAATTTTCAGGCAAATATAACTGAGCATTATTAAGCAGAACAAGGTAAAGATCGCCATGTAGAAGTTCAATTAACTTAAGAGCTAAGTAACTTTTGTGTTGATAGTCCTAATTCTGCTGTCTGGTTGCAAGAGAGCTTTTTTCTGGCATTTGTTGTCACTATGGAACACCAAGGTTATGTTCCTGTATGTAGGGATCTGAGAAACTTTCTCATTTGAGAATGCCTTTGAATTTCAATGAGTTGAATTACGTGAGGTTTACTGACATAGGTAGGGTCTGTAAGACCAGATACTTGATTAATTCTTTTTAAGGCTACAGTGTACTGTGTGATGATGGCATATGTGACAACTGAAGAAAATGGTGTTGAGTCCCCTGGGAAATTAACATGTTTAATTGAAGGAAGGACAAATTGACTTAATTTACATAACTGTAATAGGACTCTAATGTTAAAATTTCCCTAACTACTGGCTCTTGAAAGTAATGGAAAGTTACTGGGTTGATGTTACAGAAATTCTTAATAATCTTTCTGAGGGTGTGGCAGGATCTGGCTTCTATAGAGCATGCTAAAAATGTGGAACATCTTCTTTTAAGGGCTGCTTGAGACTCCACTATGCCATCTCTTAAAGGTGAAATAAACTCATAGTAATTTCTCTGTCTATAAAAATAATAAATATAAGTTTAGAATTAGTTATTTTGGTAACCATTTGTGCTTGGGTTTCTTGGTGCTCCTGAAATGCAGCAAAGAAATTACCTAAGTGGAATGATTGCAGAAGGAAGGCCAGCTTCTGAAAGCCTTTCTCCCCAGTCAGCTAGCTTCCCTTGTGACACAAAATTTTAACTCTTTCTGCAGGTGAGTGAGAAAGAATGGATTAACAGTTCCAGTGAATCTGCCTTTTCACAAAGGCCTGCCTAAGAAAAGCACGATAGATTTATCAGTTACAGGTATAATTATCCAGTCCTGCTAGCAGTAGCATGCAGCAAATCAGGGTATGGGCCAAAACCTCACTATATTTGATTTAGGATTATGGAGGATTTTCTGTTAGCATGACATATTAGTGAGTGAGTGATTTAACCATATTTTATGTTCATATTAGATAATCTGTTGAAGGATACTCTGGAATAACAGCTGTGCTAGCAAACCTTATTGTGTAAGTGATGTATAGCAAACACAAATGTAGCATCTTAGTTGATTTCTGTATGATGTATATGCTTTTCACTTTGTAATCAGTACTGCAGCAGCTTCCAACTTGGATTTCTAGTTCTAAGGATGACATTTTCTTTTCCAAAATATACTTACATCCAGTTCTGGTCTGTGTTCTCAGAGTTTCTAAGTTTCTTGCCTAGGGTGTGTAAGCAGCTCATAAGCTCTGAGAGCTGCTGGCTGGTAGAAGCACTTCCAAGCTCCTTGACACTAAGTAGGGCAGTTTTGTGAAGCTGAGAAGTCTTGAGAGCTTGTCATGGTTTAGCCTCAGCCAGCACAGTAAGCACTACACAACTGCTCACTCAGCCTCCCTGCCTCCCTTGGTGGGATGGGGAAGAGAATCAGAAGAGTGCAAGAGAAAACTCATGGGTTGAGTCAAAGGCAGTTTAATGGTTAAAGCAAAAGTGACACCTGCAAGCAGAGCAAACCAAGGAATTAATTCACTACTGCCCATCAGCAGGCAGGTGTTCAGCCGTCTCCAGGAAAGCAGGGCTCCATCATATGTAGTAGTTACTTGGAAAGACAAATGCCATGACTCTGAACTCCTCCCACTTCCTCCTCCTTTCTCCAGCTTATACGCTGAGCATGATGTCATATGGTCTGGAATATCCCTGTGGTCAGGTGGGGCCAGCTGTCCTGGCTGTGTCCCCCTCCCAACCTCTTGTGCACCCCCAGCCTATGTGCTGGTGGGGTGAGGAGCAGAAAAGGCCTTGACACTGTATAACCACTGCTCAGCAGTAACTAAAATATCCCTGTGTTCTCAACACTGTTTTCAGCACAAATCCAGAACATAGCCCCGTACTAGCTACTGTGAAGAAAATTAACTCCACCCAAGCCAAAACCAGCACAGAGCTTCAAGTTATCCCAGCCTTCTTATGGCTTTGAAATTCTGTGCAGTGACTCCGAGAGTGGGGCTGCAGCTCAGGGCTGCAAGGTGCTTTGCTGTGCTCCCAGATCTTCAAGCACAGCACTAGTGCTGCAGTAGGGAGGGTACGTTCACCAGAAAGCTTCCATCAGAAACATGTCTGTGATTTGGCCTCCTCTGATCAGAGGTGCCAGCACAAAGCTCTTTTTATTCAATTAACTGTTACTTTCTGATAACCCCAATGTTTCAGTCAGAAGTTTCTACCAACTGTAAGAAGTGTGGTATAGTGGTACCTAGTAGCAAAAGTTCCCAGGTATTTAATTATGTATTGCTTTAGATGTTAACATTGCCATTATCTAATCTACTTTTGGAGAGAATTGTAAAACTTTACAGTATCAGCTGTTGATCTGCTCAGTTTATTTTTCTCTGTCTTTTTAAAATAACACAGATGGGGTTCTCTGTGTTTTTTCAAGGGAATTGTAAAGGTATTAGGTTGATTTTGAAAAACTTTAATATATGGATACATAAAAGCAAGACTGCAAAGATCTGGGTCTAAATATTTGCTACCTGCGTAATGTTCATGTTAATGATGCTTTTAGTGTTAATGCTACACTAAAGTTGAATTGAGATGGCTTATGTGTGTTGACTGTGGGGTACAACTATGTAAGTATGTGTACGTAAATACGTGTCTTGAAGTAGCTGATGCTCTGCAAGCTCATCTCCTGTTTTATCCTGTAGTAACTTGCCTGTTTGTTTATGGAAATAAACATCAATGAAACTAATTCCTAAGGTCTAAAAATGTTGCCGTCTGGAATTGGGATGAACAAACACATCACCTTTTTGGCAGAGTGAGATGATGTAGTTTTTGTCTATTTCTTACGTTGGAACCTGTGGTTTACTTTGTTTAGTAAAGTATTTAGTTACATTTTTCCATACTCTCTCTATCCAAAGCATATTTTTTCAATGCACCAAATTATTTTTTGTCCTATACATCTCAAGCTACCTTAATAATCCAACTGGTTTTCAGTTACTGACCTTCACTGTTCGGTCTTTTTTTCCTTCTTCCCAGTGTATTAACAAAAAATGTCACATGGGAAAGTTGCTGATGGAGCTTGTATCCCTTATTTCAGGAGAATTTACTTTTTTTCTAAAGACAATAGTGTCAAACCCAGAGGAAACAACAGCTGATGTAGGGGTGTTTGAGTGTGGAAACTAATTTGGTTGCAGTCATTGAATTGTGGGATGAGTAGAATAGTAAGTTATTCAGAGTCCCTTTAGACCTCATGAAATAAATGGGATGAAGAAGAGTATAAAATGTAATACTGTGTGTTTGCATTTCTTTACTTAAGACATGAAATATAGGCAGCATCAGGAAAAAAAAGGAAAAAGTTAAACTTTACAGTTAGACTATTAAGCTTGTATAACAGATAAGCTGAAATATTCACCATAGATATTCATAATAGAATGAGGAAATCAATATATTCAGACTCATGTTCTGGAATGTGTGAATTCTAGGTCTGTGGAATGTGGCTGTGTTCTGGAATTTGGCAGTTGTAGCAGCTTTGATTTAATATACAAAATATTCTCTGAGAAAGGGAAGTGCGCATTGCCGTGTTTGCTGGTTTGGAAAGGGAGAACTGGGCTACGGTCTCTGGTGGGTTGACCTTGGGTGGGACACTAGGTGCCCACCAAGCTGCTCCATCACTCCCCTCCTCAGCAGAATGTGTGTCTGTGTGGGATGATAAGGTAAAAAAAACAACTTGGGTCAAGATGAAGGCAGTTTAATGAAAGTAATGGCAAAAGTCATGCATGCCGAAGCAAAGGAAAACAAAAGATGTTATTCTCTACTTCCTATTAGCAGGTGATGTTTGGCCACTTCCCAGGAAGCAGGGCTTCAGTATATGCATAGTGGTTGCTCCACAAGACAAATGCAGATAACGAATGCCTTGCCCTTCCTCCTCCTTTCTCTTAGCTTTTATATCTGAGCAGATGTCATATGGTATGGAATATCCTGTTGGTTAATTTGGATCAGCTGTCCAGGCTATGTCCCCTCCCAAGTTCTTGCCCATCTCCAGCCTACTGGGCTGCTCCCGAACCACCAAGCTGCCCTTGCCTTTGACCTTCACAATGTCTGGAATAATTCTGAGTATTCTAGCTAGATGAGTAGATACCACACTGACCAATAATGATCATTAGAAGGCAATCTATTTGAAATAATTTATATCTATGTTTTCCTGGTTTTGTTCTGCCTTTATATATCTGTGCAATTCCCCGTTCGTTCAATGCATAGGCATCTGTTCAATGCCCAATATTCTTTTCACTAGTAGTTGCAGGAATGTGATTTCTGTAGCTTCTGCTGATGTCTTTTAATGCAGAGTTGCATAAATAAAGTTAACTTCTAAAAATAATTTTTATTTTCTTTTTAGCCAAAGAGGATTCAGATGCCAAAAAAGCCTGATAGCTTCTTTTCTTGCTTGAATTGCATTTCAATGGCACTGTGGGATTTTCATTTCAGTACTGCCAGTTCTTTAGGTATAAGCAGAAATGATAGTTGGTTTGAATTTTCTGTGTCTCAGCTAGGTGAATTGACATAAGGTATCTCAAACAATTTGACTGTTGGCCTTTTCTTCAGCACCTGCCTGTATTCCAGGTCCAAATAAATGCATTAATGATGCTGCATAGTCTTCCAGGTGTCATTCTCACTCTCATGGGTATGAAAGGACTATGAATGTCTGTATTCCTATTATGTTATGTACAGTTCAAGTTCATTCAGCAACCCAAATTATTTTTACAGTTGTCTGTATGGATTTCTAAGTTTTACTTCCTCTTTCGACAGCATTGTTCTGTAATACAGAAGCAGGCATAATTAGACATCTGTCACAGGATTTCACAAGAATAGAAATAGAACTAATTTTTGGCATCAGGGTGTGAACTGAAATGTACAAAGAGGAGAGAGTTTAGAGAAAAAATAGTAAATTTTATTTGCTGATAACTTTCCAAATATAATAATATTATATTATTATTTCTTTTTTTTTTTTTTCCTGTAGCAAATCTGATTTGCATCTCCGTAGTGAATGCTAGAGAATTAATGAGAGCAGTCCAGTTAGTTTTCATTAGACAAATTATGGGCTTTTCATAGGTGAAATATTATTGTTCAGCAGTAGTAACTACAGCAGTGACTTAACACTGTCAGAAATGTTTCCCAACTTTTTAGTTCTGAAGAATTTAGTAAAATTTGCTAAGCACTTGACAAATTTAGTAGATTTCTCTGCCTTTGAGTATCTACTGAACCCTGTCCAATTTTATGTAATGCTGTTATTTCAGAAGGGGTTTTAGGTCTTTATCTTTTTTAGATCTTATTTTCACTTTGGCCAATGACTAGTGTAGAAGTTGCATGCCTTTTGGGTAAGGTCATAGCGCATAGTCATCTGCATCAAGTCGGAAGTGGGAGTGAATTGCATTCATTCTTATTCCAGATCAAATGAAATGATTCTTCTTGAAAATAACTTGTTTCTCTACAATTCCTTTCCGTGAAATATGCTGGGGTTCTGTCTTTATCATTCTTCACTGCCAATCATTTTTGGTTTTATCAATTAGACTGAGTTTTTGAGGGACTAAGGCCTTAAATGAGTTTTTCTAGATGCTGTTGCACCTTGGCAATTGTTCTACTGTTTCTGTTTTGTTCTGGAAATGTATTTCTGGAGCAAGTAGATGGCTTCTATCAACAAGTTAGCTGAGGAGAATGGCTCATACAGGAAAGAAGGAGTTGTACCTGTAAATCCTATGAAGCACAGAGGCATCATTGTGAACAGATTTGTTTTCAGTGTTTTACTGTTAAAGTGAAAATGCTTTGTGGAAAATCAGGTGACAAAAGTACTGTGCGTCTCTTACTAGTTTTGCAATTCAGCTCCTTACTCTGTTTTAACTAACTAAATCATATAGTAACTTCCTTCTCTTTCTATAATTGAGATAACTCAGTGTATCTTGGTAGTGTAAGTAAAATCTGAGGTTCAATTTTTTGGATGTTTTTTGGAATAAATTTTGAGTTATCTATTGTTGGAACTGTGTAACAGTAACTTCTTCCTAGCAATGTTTTAAAAAGTTATCTACAGTGATACATTTGAGTGTAACAATTTTGCTAGTCTACCATCATTAATGTGTATGTATAAATACACCAAAAATGGTGCGCCAACTGTGGTTTAATTTTTTGACAGCGGGTAGTGGTGCTGCTGACATTCTTAAAGAAGGTTATTTCTTATTAACAGTCTGTTATGCCCAGATTGTCCAGGTGCTCTGAAATTACTTGATTTCAGCAGCGCAGCTCAGAGGCCTTGCTCTGAATCCTTGATACATTTGCTGTGCTTTATACATGTGGTAAGCGTAGTTTGTTCTAGCTACCCTTGCCTTTTATGCTTTCACTGTGCATTGCTATAGGGTGAGTTGTATGTCTGATTGTATGTGAAGATGAAAGATTTGATATGACTCAAGACAAGATGAATGAAGGAGGAAAGAAATGTCTGCTATGCAGGCATATTTAGATTCATAATTAAAGATGGTTTCTGTTACTTTCAGCTGATTGTGGGTTGGGTCAATAGTCTGCAACAGTGATCAATATCTGCAAGATCATATTGGTGGTCAATTCATACAAAGCAGTTCTGGCTACAAATAATTAATAGATGTAGGAAAAAATCCTGCCTCCAACCTGTTTTTTTCTTCCTTGCCTCCTGCCTGATCTACATTGTCTTTTTGATCTAAAGGTTTGGAAACTTGTATTGCAAGGTTTGACTTATAATCTGCCCTAGAAATTTTCTCAAAATTTTTTCCTCAACATCACAAGCTTCTGTATCTCTATAATGTTGGAAAAAACCCAAAGCGTTCACACTCCACTCTGCAAATCACCTGATATTATGAGAATAATGTAGATCTTCAGACCACAAAATGGCTCTGTAATTTTCATTTCAAATATAGTACAAACTTTCAAGTACAACCTAACAATATGGTGACCTTTTAGAGCTCATGGAGGTACTCTTCAGAGCTGGTAAGTAATGTAGTTTTTACCCTGCTGATACTAATTTACTTTCATTATAGTCCATTTCAGATTTATTCTAGGTTTTTTAGTATATGATTTAGAAATCTAGTGCATTTTGGTCCTCCTGTATTTAGTTGTGGCAAGTTCTCAGTTTGGTCCCCCTTTTATTTTTACTTTTCCTACTTGACCTTGTCACAGGATGTTATTCCAGTGAATTGTTTATCTAGTTCATCTTAAATTCTGTTAATTTTCAATATCTTGAAATGTTCCCTTGTGTAGACTATAAACTTCTAGGATGCTTAGTAATGGTTAAAACTCTTCTCATTATAACAAATGGTTTTCCTTCTGTGGTAACAAGCACACCAAGTGCACATCTTATTTTTTATTTTATTGTGGGTTTTTATTTGTGCACCTGTGACAATGCAAAGGGTCTGCTTTCTTCTACAGGTTAATTCATTTAACCTTCTCCTTTCCTTGTACATGTTTTGAGGGGAGGGAAGTGTTAACAGAAGGGCTGAAACCGGAGTAGGACATCTTTGGACAAAATCTTTCTTCTGCTAGTAGTCAATTTCCTTTACCTTTATTATTGGGGTAATAGCATACTCCGCATGGAAGAAAACTCCGGGGTACTGATGAGGATCACGTGGAGTCATCTACACATTTGTCTGTGTAGAGCTGAGCTTTATTTAGAATGGTTAATGCTGATCAGAAGCTAACAAAGCTCCTGACTCCCTGCCAGCTCCATGCACAATTACTCTGGTCCCTGGAGTGTGGTGCTGAGGCACTGCAGCTGACGAGTAATGCACCATCATGCCAGAATTAACCCTGCTGAGCCAGCTCCAATGTTTTCCCCATCTGTAGTCTGCTTATTTTCCACCCTGAAAAATCTGCTAACAACCGAAAGCTGAATGTAGTCATCAAATTGTCCACGTGAAATTCCTCTTATTTTGTACGAATATGAACCAGTTCTAGTTTTGTGTCCTAGGAGACTTCACAGAATGCTCTTTACTAATTACAGTAACATACAGATGCAGAAATATTTTTCTGCTCATTGTTCCCTGGCTGCCAGGTCAACTCACTATAGTGTTTGATGCACATCCAGCTTTCTCTCAGCTGATTGCCTGCAAATTACAAAAGTCAATATTTTGAATGTCAGCAAATCACCTTTTCTGGACTTGGTTGAAGTCAAGAAACTTCTTGTGGGAGTTGGGTTTTGCAAATATAAATGGAATTTTTGGAAATAAGAATCCAGAATTGTATGTGTTTCTCCTTGGCCCCCTGGATCCCATGCCATCATTGATTTCTGTAACTTGGTCTGCTACACAGTATGAGCCTTCTCCAGGAGAATGTCCTTAAAATCATGTGTGTGTCATCTGAAAATAAGTCAGTTTTGGTGTATGACTGCTCTACCAGCTTCACTGTTGGTAGATCAGGGAAACAGTTTTATGGAAAAGGTAGACCTTGTTCAATTCTCCATTCCTCTGCCATTGAATTTATTGGAGGTATCTGGATTGTTGAAGTGTTTTGGAACAGGAATTTTGAATGGGCTGTGAAAGCAATCATGTAGATTCACAAAGTGTATCTTAGCATTTTTTTATTAATTAACAAATCAGAAATGCCTCACAACTTTTAAACAAAACATGTAAAATTTAGTAATCAGGATATGTATATGTAAGATGTAACTAATTAGACAAATAACTTTGTATAGGTATGATGGGTCTGCCTTGATAACAAAAGGTTTTGAACTTGATGTAATAGCTGTAGTAATAAAAAAATCATTCTTAATGGTTATCAGCCACTGAATGTCATCTCTTCTTTACGAAAGCATATTAAAACTAGAAGTTAAAAATACAATTCAGCACATTTTAAAAACCATGGCTTCGTAATTGCATAGTTTTGCAGTTGATGTCTTTCGATTTATACATCAGTTACTATCATAGCAATGTGTCTTGGTTTACTTTGACAGGACCTCCTGCTTCACCTTCTATGTCAGTTCAGCTCCTTGTCCAACTGGTAAGGCTAGTAGAAGAGTCCATTAATATCAGTTTTGAGGCTGGTGCTCTGACAGACTTTGAGGTTTCTATCTGGCAAAATTACCCTTGCATTTCAATAACAAATGTCTATGAGATTGTGCTAAAGTATCTCCTACTCATTAAAGGTCTTTGTCTCCTTAAAATTAACCTAACAAATTCAGGTTTCATTCTGAATGTGGATAGCTGATTATTTGCAAGTACATCTGTTTATCTGGCTTCTAAAATTTAAATGATTTTATTAAGTAAAACTGTTGTTGCATTACAGTGAAAAGTACTGAATGGTGAGCATTGTTCCATTTATCTTGAATCAAAATTCAGCTCTGTTTCTTAGAAATTCAGAATCATCTTATTCCTGTAATAAGCATACTATTTTATCCCTCTTTCCATTTTGTGCATATATGTAATTCTGAAAACCAACATATTTCTTTTGGTGTTGGAAATAGATCTATATGGTGATAAAAAGTGACAAAAACAATTGTTTTTTTTCCAGAGAAATCCTTTTGCACTGGACAAGTAAATAAAGTATATTCTTATCTTGCACCAGTTTTCTTTGGGGAAAGTACTGGTGCTTTCTCAACTGAATGGCTGAATGCTTAGCTGATTTTTTTAAGAATTAAATCAACTTTCTTAGTTGTAATCCATGATTTGGAAGAATTATTTATATTCTTGTTACTGTTTGTAATGCTCTGGGTATATAGCCATTCATAAAGTAACTGTTCTTGCAGTCTTAAAATATGCTTAACAAGGCATTACTTTTATATTGGTGGTCCAGAAGTATAAATGTGTGCCTTGTTTGTAGATGTATTTTAAACCCTCAGATCAAAGGAATGTTGAAAAGTAAGTTTTACATGCTTGCTTTATTTCAGAAGACAGACTGCATGATTTCAAACTGCATGGGTCCAGTTGAGAATCATTGCTTTATTTTAGTAGTTTTTCCTAGGGTTCTGAAAGAATGGAAACAAATCAGCACGTCTGGGTCTTAATTGTTTGAATCATCCAGGCACTGACCGATGTACATTCAAAGCAATTAAACACCATCAGTGTGAAGTCTGTTTATACAGCTTTGATGTAAGATCTGGAGAAGAACCTAAAATAGTAAAATCTAATACTAGAGAACGTATAATAGAAAGACAATGCTATGGAACAATTCTTTACCAAGAGGGATTCCCAAACTGCACACAGATGTCTTGTTATTATGTAAGATAATACTAAATTGCTAAATGCTAATAGTGAACAGGCTCACATCAATTTTTGTAGACTCATTGGTATTCAAAATTTAGTTAGGCTATGGTCTTTGATGCTCCTCTGGTACGGCAGGAGCACCAGTCCTGCCTAAGCTCTCTGAGGTAAAACCATTACCCGCCTGGTTAGCAGGGACTGTATGTGGATTCAACAGCAAATTAATGTCTGTGGTTGAATCTGTCACCTGCCAGGAAAGAGGACCCATGGCTAAAATCCCACGGGTAAGGGTTGGAAAATGAACTCTTCCCATCAGCGGGAGAGAAGGGCAGCGTTAAGAGGACTATGGACTCCGCACCTATGGTGTGCGCCAGTGGCGGCTGGGCTGCCTGGGCCACTGCCTCTGCCCTTCAGCCTCGACAAGGCCGCCCGTTGCTAAGCGACCGCGGGCAAGGCCTCTGACCTTGGCCTGCTGCTGCACAGTGCTGTCCTGAGGGAGCCGGGCAATCGGACGCAACGGAAGCGCCGCGCTGGTTGTGATAAATCAGTGATGAACAAAAGGTTTCACTCTAGGAAATATTTTGATCTGTAGACACAAATTCTCGTCTCATTGCAATGCCATCTGCACCCTTTCTTTCTGCTTGCTGGAAATATCCTCACTGCACTATTTGCATTTTGCAGCTGTTAGAGATGTGCACTATTAGTAAATCAAACTTCATGTGACCTCTTATGTTAAAATAAAATGGAAAAAAGTTGATAAAATTGGGAAATGTGGAGCTAGACCTGGAGGTTTTCTAGCTTGTCTGCCTGTGAGCAGGAGGAAACAAGTGTTTCTTGCCAAGTTTCTTTAATTGTAAAACCAGTAACAATGTCATTCTGATGCATGCAGGAAAAAGAATTAATATTATTTTCCTTTCACAAATGGCTGAATCATTGAGATTTCAAATGTTTAACCATTTAATCTTCAATCTACCGATTGTGGCAATGACAGAAGTCTTGGGCATATGGTTGGTGCTGCGCAGATAGTTTATTTCAGTCTTCTGTTCATCTGATGATCTCTTGCAGCAATGAAAGGACAGGGGAATGGAAAAAGAAACAGGGAAGTTCACTTACATAAGGGGCTTGCTTTACTTACTGTGGCATTACTGCAATGGATGATAGTAGTCAACTTAGACAAAGAAGAAATGCTAAAGTTATATTGATAGCTACAACTGAAAACTTTAATTTCTGCAACAGCAGCTTGTGTGTGTCTGCATCCGTGTTCAAAAAGGGTAAAAGCTGTTCATGACTTTATAGTCAGACTTACCTTTATAAAACAAAATAAATAATTTTGGAAAATGGATGATACAGTCTGCTTTGGGCTAGAATGCTAGGTTAGCTGTCCAGCTTCATTGTCACATTTAGCTGCATTTGGTGCCACCACTATGTGTGAGGTATGTTGCTGGATTGCACAATTTCAGGTATTAGCGGTAGTTCCTGTTGAAAACCATCAGCTGTGCCAGATTACAGTGTCCATTATCAGGAGAATAAGTTTTCTAGCTTGCACTTCTCTCATGAATGCCTAGTTTTGCCCAGAGGTAGGTATGTCAGTGAACTGGTTCACTGGTGGTGTAATAAACCAAGTATGTGTTTCCTAGATGCTTCTAGAAATATGAAATCTTTGAAGTTTTTTTCAAGGCTGTAAGTAAAAAATCAGGATTTCTTTTGGCCTGAAAGCTGCAGTGCTTGATAACTTGTGTGCTTGAAATTATCTAAAGTTTTGTATGGGGAAAAAAAAAAATTGTCAGCAGCATATGCAGTGACAGGATTTCCGTTCCATCGCATGTCACATGAAACAGGTTTATGTGTAAGGAATTAAACCTAAAGGGTTTACATCTATTGGGAACAAGATTATGTTTTTAAAAGGAAACAGGCTTTCCCACCCCCGCCCCCCCACCCCCCACTCCGAACTACAGGACAGCTAATTTTTTGGCTTTGAAACCTAGTGTTAAGGTTTTTCTAGTTCTGAAATGTGCTCTTCTGTCTTGATGTCTAATCCAGGATTTCAGTCTTTTCTTAGTTGGAAAATTACTGCTCAACCACTGCCAAAAGTGTATGTACTACTGCACTCTACATTATCTTTCTTAAATTGGAACAATTTATATCTTGCATTGCTTATTATATTAATTCTGTGGCCTGTTCTTTGCCCATCTGACAGATATGTACTTTTGGTCTTGTGACTGGAAGGCTAAGTCACAATTTTTTTGAACTCTACTCACTCAACATGGATGAGGTGTTCTTAAGAGATGTAATACACAGTTCAGACAAAGAAGTTATTCTTAATAATAAATAATATTACCAATAACATAAAAATACAAAATTGGGGAGGAAGGAAGGAGCTATGTTACTTTTAGTTAGTTTCAAGATGTTATAGTCACAGTGTATTATGACTGTCATCTTTGTGCCAGTGTGGTGACAGTGTAGTGTCACTTCTGGTATTTCCTACCTTGAATAATTTTTGAGATTTTATTTCCTATCTAAGATGGTGTATGGTGGTAGTTCCTCATTAGTCTCAGTTTATTTCTGGATTTGCTTATCCACTTTAATAATACTTCTCACTCTTGGCCTGTGTTATATAGCAAATAAAAGATGCTAAGAAACATTCCTTGCTTACTATGATAGTAATGATGATACTTCCAATAAATCTAGAAGTGTGTTATTTTACTCATCTTTTTCTGCCCCCAGAAGTATATGACTCTCCTTTTTGTAATATGCGCCTCAATGTTAATGAGGTAGTCAAATTACTTTTTTTTTTTTTTTCCTTTTCATTCTGGATGATTATCATGATCTTGACTGCTTCAGGCTTTTAGTAATAATGTGTTGTTCTTCTATTTCTCTCTTTGCTTTCTGCTTTTTAATAGGTAGGCATAGGATTAAATTTTAACATTCTTTAATAGACAAGTTTGGCAAGCACAGAAGTTAATGGGATAGTAACAAATGTTTTTAATAACTTTTTCACAAGGTATTTACATGTGTTTTGAGATCTTGCCAGTTACATTACATCTGATTTTAATATCATATTTGTAATTAAAAAATGGAAGTTTAATGAAGGTATGTTTGTCAGCTAGGGAACATTTTCTGCTGTGGTGTTTTGTTATGGTTTCATTAAAAAGTAAATGGTCCTACACATAAGATTCAATAGATAATGAATTCTCAATTATGGGCTGAAATGACTAGAAATGGGGAATTCTGGCCTTATGGAGAAATTGCATCCAAATATGTGTCTGTCATGGCTAGCCTGCACTCTGTTCAGTAAAATGTTAAGTAGTTAGCCTTAATTAGTTGCAGTTAAAGAAAAAACCCCAGCCTTCCTACTTTTTCATACTGTTCTGCTTGAGAGCTCATTATTGAAAAGAAACATTGTGCTGACCAAAGTACTGCCTTTTTGGAAGATTTTTGTTCCTTACATAATATTTTGGTACCAGTGAATGTTTCACATTGAAATCTGGATAACTTCAATGGCATACATTGTTTTCATGCTCTTAAAAAAATGAGCATTTACTTTGCATAAAATAACAGGAGCTGGATAGATGAAGTTGTGTGCTATACTGAAAAGAGAAAGAATTGTATTGTCAGGATGCAAATGAGAAAATATAGATTCATTTTTTGTTCCTTGATTTGACCATTGTTATATGGATGATGTATGGGTTTATGTTTATGGGAGAGTTTGAATTTAAGTCTATTGGAGAATTCATAATAAATGATGTATAACACAAGTTTTAGAATTTTTTTTTATCTTTTGTGTTGGGCCTTTTTTACTTCTAGCGGAAACTGTTGGGATGTTAATCTTAATAAAGGATTTAAAAAGGCAACCTTCTAAGTTGCTTTGTTTGCTAGAAGATCTGTGCTTTACAGAGGGTGAAAACGAGTACATATAGAAAGATATTTCTCAAACATTTTTATTCTGTTCCAACAAGAAACTAAAACCACTTTCACCCAGCGATTTTTATATTGTTGTTACTGCTTTTTGCACATAGTTCCATACCTGTTAAAACAACTTTTAAAGTCAGTTTTGTTACTGTCCTTTCATACAACCTTTTATGGGTAGGAACATTAAACAGTATCCTGAACAAGTGGCACTGAAAAGACTTCTTAGGCTTAGTGGATAAACCCTATAAAACACCAGACAGCTTACAAATAATGTAGTAATATTGGGCTGGTGAAAATTTAATTTAGAAAATTAATTGGCACTGTGGTGATTAACAATGTTGAATGTTTGGATAGGAATCCAACATAGTATTGATATTGCAGAAAGTCATGTGGGACAGGACTGAAAAAGTTGCTAGAAATTATTTATAAGAAAAATCTTCAGAAGAAATTGTTTTCCAAATTTTTGTTATATGCTGTCATAACAAATTTATTTTCAATTTTATTGTTTCAGAAGGTGTATGCACATGATGATTTTTTTTGAAATTGAATAAAGTAGTATATTGTACCATAGCATATTTTCTGAAAACCTGTTTTACCAGAGGGGAAAGGTTAACAAAAGTTTCTGAAGCTGGTAAGCTCATGACCAGAGGCTGTTAGATGCAGTGTTGTCTTGCTCTTGCTCACATCTATTAGGAAAAGTGTGTCTTCTGTTACCCCTTCTATCAGACTATCAGGATTTGATTTCTCCTACATGTATGGGTTCATATATCTGGATCAACTAATTAACTGAGTGGTGTAATAATGGAAAACCAAGCCCTCAAAGCAATATTCACCAACCTTGGCTAATGTTGGCTAGAATTGTGGTCATTGCCACATATTAGTTCAAAAGTAGTAAATGGAGGGGTTATTTTGTGAACTTTTAGCCCACAAAAAGGGGAAATATAAGTTTTTACGTAAGAACTAAATGTGATGGCAAAACTGTTGGACGGGTTTGGTTCTTGTTTTTTTCCCTGACATGCATTAATATTTTTCTCTGTCCTCATCTCTGTCAGCTTGCTGTTCATTCTGGATATCCATTAGAGAGTTAAACACTGTTAAATGTAAATAGAGAAATGAATTTAATTAGGTATATTACTGGCTGTAACAAAGCGTGCTTTCAGCTGTTTGGTTACTTCTGCATTTCATACAGGCTGCAGGAATATTTGGTTTCAAAATAGGATTTATTTTTATTTTGCCTCCTAAGCCACTGACTTTCCCCTGCAGATTTTTCATAGGTTACCTGAGGTAATTCTTGAGACATTTAAGGTCCAAATATAGAACGGCCACAATAGAATTCCAAATGAAAGCTCTGAGTGTGTTCCTACATGTTTTATTTAAGAGCTTCTCGATTTAGGGTCACATGTTTTAGATTCCAGCTAGTTAAATTTTTAGCAGTCTTTAAGGATGTAAAATAACATATGAAGCTCTTGCATGTAGGCTTTCTTATGGTAGATGTTCTCAGATATAATAGCTGAAAAGCAAAATGCAATTTTTCCTAAGTTACGTTCAGATAGAACTTCTGAGTTGTTAAACTATTTCTCTTGTATAAAGACTCCCTTCCAGATAACAATAATCAGTGAAGTGTATCCTTCTTGGGCCGGATAGTTTTAGGCAGACAGCATAAAATATGCTCTAAAACCCTAATGCTCATCTTGAAAGCTGTTCAAGCTGATTTATCTTGTGAAGGATGGAGTTTGCATAGCCTGTCAAAGTTGGGTCATTTAAGCTCACTGCAGTAACTTTCTAAATAAGGTTCTGAACTTGCAGCCATGGTATCAACCACGACCACAATTTGCTAGTAGTCCTGCATGTAATAATCCATATATGTTGTAGCATCTAGAAAATAAGCCATGAATGAGGATCCGGCTGTACTAGTATAAACAGAGAAGGAAAGGACAATTCCTGTGTGAAAGAGATTCCGGTTTGTCATAAAAAAGAATGGATGGGGTGATGTGGAGTCGCAGCAGTGTTTGCTCCATGGCTGGTTTAGAAAAAAATACAGTTAAAGGCTTTGTTAACATGACATGAAAGTGAAATATTTTGACCTGTCTTCCAAAGTTAATGGGAAAGCTGCCTGCCTCTCCTAATAACCCTCTTGTTCTGTCTTCCATCTCCCTGTCTTCCCCCAGTGGGAAAAGAATAGGATTTTGAAGACAAAAGCTCTCTTAAGTAGGATTATATAAAATTCCCATACAATGAGAATGGCATAACTTTACAGACACAGTTTAAGTTGAAATAAGTATTTGAAAACCTGTTATAGAAGGAGCCTTGCACAAAGTATTTAACAAAACCTGTTTCAGTTAACCTGACATAGCTTCTGACTATGGCCAGTAACCAGATTCTACAGGAACCGCATGCATTCTGCTAACCCTGGGTCAGTGATTCATGGTTGCTGTCTAAACGTTTTTTTTCAGTTGTATTTTTACTTCTCAGGTTCTCAGAGTTGAAGTTGCTGGTTTTGATCTTGCTAAACAGACAGTCTTATGTTCATTCTTTTCTGACTGTCTGACACATCCTCGCATAGATCTGTATAGTAGCCCTTTGCAGGTGCTCTCTGTGTCTCTTTACACTTTTACTGAAGTGAAATAAGACTTGCTTGCTAGATTTATTACACATCTTAATTCAGGCAAGTGTGACTTTCTTTCCCAGTGTCTGCTCTTTGTCTTATCTGACCTACAACTACCTCTCTGCAACTATCGGAAAGAAGGTTGTAGGCAGGTGGAGGTCGGTCTCTTCTCCCAGGTAACAAGCAATAGGGCAAGAAGAAACAGCCCCAGGTTGCAGCAGGGGGAGGTTTAGACTGGATGTTAGGAAAAATTTCTTCACTGAAAGGGTGGTGAAGCTTCGGAAGAGGCTGCCCAGGGAAGTGGTTGAGTCACCATCCCTGGAGGTATTTAAATTATGTGTAGATGTGGCTATTAGGGACATAGTTTAGTGGTGGACTCATCACTGTTAGGTTTATGGTTGGACTCTAGGATCTTAAGGAACTTTTCCAACCTAAAGGATTGTATGATTCTGTATTTTTCAGATATGTAGTACTTGGTATGTTCCAGGTTTTATTTGGACTCTAGAACTTACCCTAAAGAAGAATCAAGGGATGCAGTGTCCCAAGCTACCTGTTTACTCTGCACTCTTCCAAAGAGTAACGGTCTGGTTTGTCTTTTATTACTAAAATGCAAGCGTGAATGTGGCATTGTGTGTTAAGAAAACATGGGGTGAGGGAGGCTTTCCACCGTCAGTCAGCACTATTTTCTATTTGTTTTCCTTGTTGAAGAAGTTTTTGGTACGTACTTTACATGCACAATGCAATGTGATAATTAGCTGTTTTCATAACTCAGTTATGAAAACTATAATTATTAATAAAAGCTAATAGGTTTTTTATATGTTCAACTACATTACATCAACTACATGCAATTTCACATTACAATCCTAATCTGTACATTGATGATATGAAGACTGATCCAAGTTTGAGAAGGGAAAAGCCTGTTGCTACCCAGGCAGAAAAAGATATAAAAGTTTGCTTTTAACTGTCAAGAAAGCATTTTTCAGGTCATTGTGTGTGTACTGTCCCCAGAGTCATGGGATACTGCGCTTCAGGAAGAGTGCAGTCTCCTATTCTGAATGCTTCCTACTTCAGGTAGTAATGTGTGTATGATGCAGAGCCATCTTATTTGTAGTCCTGAACGGGTTGCAGAAATACAACTTACAGTGAACAATTCTTTAGTTAAAATATTGGAGGCAACATATGGGGAAAAGGGACCTTTTCACTGATCAGGTTAATACAAGTTGGTACAGACTGCTAAACAAATTTTGAGTAAACAGTTCTCTTAATTTCACAAACGAGAGTTTTATTTCTTGTTGTTCAGTACCTTTAAGTTTTGGAGTTAACTTGATTTGCTTTTGTTAAAGAATTTTAAAGAACATCAAAAGCTGTCTACATTAAAGATTTTATGCAAATACCTTTATTGGCATTATTGTCCATATTTTGACTTGCAAAATACAGAGCAAAGTAGGTGATTCATTGTAAATGGGCATCCTCTTTCATTATTTCCTCATTCACTTCATTGTTTCCTTCAGTATGTACCTTCAAATGAAACCTTTTGAAAGCAGCTGATTAAAAACTTCAGTTAAAATACCTGTTTTTTTAAAAAAATACCCATATGCTTTTCCTTCTCTGCTGTTATGAAGTGTAAGGTGTGACTGCTTTGGTTTGTTATGGCAATTCAGAGACATGTAAAGTCTTATAGGAACATGAAATAAGGAACTAAATTACACAGCCTTGAAATATGTCAACCAGACTTATTTCTGCTATAGTAAAGTAAATTTTAAAAATAACCCCCCCACAATCCATTATTTTTTTCCTTATGTAGCATGGTAATATTACTTGGTAAACTTTCTTAAACTTTTCAGTAAAAATTTAGGGAAATTATTTTTAAACAGCTTGTACTTTCATATATTACTGAAAATTAGCTACTTGCTAAAAAGGGCAGCTGTAGTTTGTGGGACTTTTTTCATATTGCCCATTTCAACTCAAGTGCTTTTATCTCATCTCTCTTACACCTTTGGTGAAGATTTTTCCTATTTTTGGATCATGATAGCATCTTTGTTTTGGCCACTGTTCTTGAGCTAATGTATGTCTTTGCTGGAAAGTGCAGCCCTCCTCTCACAGTGTGAAAACATACTTCTGCTGCTTTGGAGATGAGACACAGTTCAATAAAGATTACTGGTGATTTTTGTTCCATTACTACATGAAAGTGTATTGACACGAGATCTCCAAAATGTGCCATGAACACAAGGAAATGTGAGAAAAAAAAATTAAAATACCTGAAACGTGGTAGAGAAAATAAAACCTTTACTCAAATCTGAATGCAACTAGAGGAATATGACTCAGACATGCTGTCAGTAAGGTTGGGAAATAATGCATGGATAGTAGTAATGAACTGAACTTACAGCATCTGTCATCTTCTATCCATTTCCCACTGTCAGTTTAAAAGATGAGGAGCCCTAAAATAACTAATTTACAACCACTGTTTTTAATTTTGAGCTGTTTTGTTTTCTGCCTTCCACATGGGAAGCTAATGAACTGCATGCAAACTGCAGTACTGCTCATTAAATTTTAGGAAAGTTCATTTCTTATGATAAGTGTATGTATTTATAAGTAATTCCTGTTTATAATACAAGACAGTGGCATCCTCAATAGAATGTTATAAGGCAACATGGAAATGAGCAATTTGTATCCTGAAAACACAAAAATATGTTTGTCTTCTAAGGATACAACAATTTCTGTTGGAATGTGGTTTAGTCCTTGTTAGATAAAGAAGTTAGGAACATATTTGCTTTTGAAATCAGTGGAATTGGAGCATGTACCAAAAAAAGGTACATGCATTTTTTATGAATTAGGGCTTTGAAGTTTGTTACTAAAAAGGCCATTTTTAATTAAAAATAATAAATTGTCGGAGGGGAGAGGAAGGGTGGTGCATGATCCAGTCCTGAAAAAGTTCTTCCTGCATTACACTTAACTCTTATACTTTTATATCTGCAGATTAATTTGGAGGCATTGGTGTATAAATATATTGGTAAGCATCTTTCTTTCAGAAGGGATGTATTTCTGGAATTATATATACAGAGGCAGGAGAATTTCAGCTGTAATTACATTTATTTGTAAAATATGTGCTGTGACATTTATTTTTGTAAGTGTATGGTTACACTTGTTCTAAGGAACAAGGAAAGATTTCTCACATGGTGGTTTTTTGTTTGTTTTTTTGGGAGGTTTTTGCTTGGTTTTTTTGCTTTTTGTTTGTTTTTTTTAGCTTTTTGTTTGGCTTTTTTGGTTTTTGTTTGTTTTTCTGGGGTTTAAAAATTATTTTTAAACACTTACTAGGAAGGTTGCTTTGATTGTGATTGCAGCAAAAGTAAGGAACACAGATTTTTGGATCAAGTTAACAAATTAGCTGAAATTAATTGCTGCAATCTAAGATGCTGACCTAGTGGATTCTAGTGGCGTTTTTAAAAACATTTATAACAATTAGAAATTTCAGTGTGAGATGCAGAAATATCACCTTCTTATTTAAGCATTCTTTTCTTGCTCTGGAAATACTGAATCATTGTAGTTTGAACATTTTGAAGGGTTTTATAATTCTAAGAACATTATTAGGGGAAAATAACTTCTCCGTCACAGAGAGTAAAAGTTATATTACTTTATTAAAAGGACATTTTTGAAAGGTAATTTTTCAGGACCACATTTTTATACCTGTCAGTTACAAGTACTAGATATATCTAGAAAAATTCTTCTAGGACTGTTTTCTTCAATAAAAAGTAAAAATAACTATAGAGCATGTTATGAAACCTTTGCTTCCACGTGACACATGCAATTTAAACAATCATGTTTTGTAGTCCAGCTTATGAATATTTTATAGCAAAACAGCTTTTAGGTGGGAAAATATAGATAAAATTAATCTAAATTGATATGTTTTTTGAGAGAAAAAAGCTTGGTTTTCAGTGTTTTATGACAGCACACATCTAGATGATATTTGTGCTATATGGTATAAGGCTATGAAACAAAATATGTTATGGACCTGTTTTGGCTGAAGTTTGATATTTTTAGGTTGTTGCTCTCACTGCTGTTTTGCTCTGAAATAGTGAACCTGTTAAAATACCCTTCAAGTCCTTTTTTTTTCTTTTAACTGCAGTTATTTCCTTAGATTTATTTAGAAAAAATGGAAATTATATGAAATACACATTTCATACGCTTATATAAGCTGCAGATGTGGCCCTTAAGCGTAGATTATAGATGGGGCTAAAAGTTCTAACGAAGTCAGTGTTAGATAACACAAGTCCTGCTATTTTGCTTACTGATAGCCCTGAGAGTTGTGACATGGATGAACTTTATGATGGCTTCTGGATGAAAATGCATGCTGAAGATTTTTTTTTTTTAGGTTTAGTCAATCCATATTGGTCCATGAATAAGAAAGTTTATGTATGCAGATGCTTGAAACATTGGTAGGTAATGTAAGGAATTCTGACAAATTGGTCACTGCTGTAGCTTATCAAAGCCCTGGATTTCCATTAGAATTGCCAGTACTGGGAGTACCTAGACTTTGAAACTGAAAGTCAATTTTAAGAGATAATAAACAAACCTCTTAAATCTGTGATACCCGTTTCTGCAGGGAAGTTGTGTTACTGCTTTCCTTTTAACACAAAAGTACCTGGCAGTGTGTGTGTGTAGGGAACACTGTTTCATTTACCACAGAGCTGTCAGAGAAGTGCAATTTTTACTGTCTTTACACAAAAGTAAAAAGCTCAGTCTAAGACTGTAAATTTGAAGAGAAATTAACAATTAAAGCAAAGTATTCCTAAACCTGAGGTAGGGCTAAAACATAAAGTTGGAAATAAGAATAGGAAGACAGGTATTGATCCTTTTCTCTTTACCTCAGGTATGCTTAGAACTGAGAAATTTGGAGAGGTTTCGTCAGAAGTTCCCAAGTTTCCTTGACTGAAACACACATGGAGGAAAATTATCTTTGGGGTGGCCTATGTAAACCTTTTTATGTTTGAGTTCTGTCAAGATGGAGAGAAAATGTAGGCACCAAGACTGGGTAGCTGTGGTATTATAAACACTTGAAGATGCACCCAAGAAAGTAGTTTTATGCACAACGCGTGTCCCAAGAGGACTCCAGTTTTCAAGAGAATGAGGGAGGATGACTGAACTATTGCCATCCCACTTCTCATTCAGTTAATAAGATGAAAGTGATGCTCACAGTTTTCAGTCTTGGCTGAAAATATTTTGTGTTGGGCTTTTCTTGTTTCACTGATCAATGTCAGGCCACTAGAATATGACATCTTGTTAGAGGGTATGTGCAGTAGTAATCCAAGATAATTTATCAGTTATTTTTTGGATGATGTCTATGTACTTTCTGGAGTTCCAGGAGTTCCATGAAGTTTCCATGACTAGACTTCCTCATTAATTTTTTACGTGGTGTATGAAGTATCCTTTTCTGTATTCACAAACAATGTCAGCAGAAGTACTTCCCCCCACTGCCTCCCCCCAGTTTTGTAAGCACACAAAATCTCTGAGGAATGGTGCTTCCAAATGACTGCCTGGACTTTAAGTGATTTTACAACATTTGTATGGGCAGAAGAGGTTAGGAGGATAAAAGTATCAATTTGAGATTATTTTATTTTTTTAAAATCCTCCTTATTTCTGTATAGTGGGACTTCAGATTTTTACCAACACAGGCTTTCAAAGCCCTGGCAAGGTCAGCCCATTCTTTCTTATTTCAAAGGAACATTTTCCTGCTTGGCTTTAAAACTACAGGCTCTTGCTACAGCTGTGGCTTCTTTTCATCAATTACAGCCAGTTCTGGGTGCTGCAGAATTCTGATAATGACACTTTGTCATTTTATATAGGTCACCAGAAGGACCCAAGAACAGAAATCAGATAACAGGAAGCAATTGGAAAGAAAATGTGAAAAACCAGTAACAATATCTTTTCACAGAGAGCTAATTGGGTAAAACTTTAATTTGAGAAGTTTGATTAGCAAAGCCTCAGTTATAACTTAAGACATTATAGTCTATAGCCTTCCATTTCTGGATGGAATGTATTTTGTGAGGTTCATAGATTAAAGCACTTTAACCAGAGGGGTGAGATTCCTTTAGAATGCAGAGGTTCACTGTACATATTCCAGATTTTTTCCTTTGCCAGTTTTTTTCCTATAATCCAGGTGAAAACAAATGTTAGTGAATAGTTAACATTTTTGCAGGGATAATCACTATGCAGAAGACTGTATATTGGAAAGGTTCTCTCCTCCTCCCCCTAATTTTAAGCATCTTCTGGTTGACTTAGAAATGTAGTATTTAGCAGTGAAGGATACCCTGCAGTGTATGAAATCTCTCTGGAGAAACAAGGCGGTTTTTTTGTGTAGCAAGTGGATTAGAGTTTTCTTTGATCTTTGAGAAATTCCAAAGTTATGATGATCCACTTAAGAGAGGTTCCAAATATAATTCAGGAGATCATTAGTAAAATAAGTATTGGTGATAGCACTAAAAGGCCAAGTCAGGCTTGGATTAAACTATGATTCAGCATTATATAAGTACAAAAAAATTAGAACATAGTTCAGAAACTTAGTGTAGTATAAATTATAACCAGTTGATACACCAACAATAAGAGAGAAATTCTAGGTGCATGCCTGTGTGAATAAAACTCACAATTAAATGTTTGTGTTCATTTGTTGAAACAAACCAATCTGAAGAAATAACAAAATTTCAACAAGGAGACAATGCAGATGTGTGTCTATGAATATCAAGTTTTGGTTATAAATGTTGAATGCAGGGACCCACTATCAAGTCCTTGCTTTGCTTTGTTTACACGTGTCACTTAAGAATGTATGGTAACCTACAAAGCCTGTATGACTGTGTCCTTTCTGTAGGAACATTTCTAGTGCAATACAAATTAAATATCATCCTGGAGAAACTAAGACTGAAGAAATCCATGTCTCCATAAGAAAGGCACATGCCTGGTTTTTGGTAAACTTAGTTTAAGCACCTGCTTTAATAGACACGTAATCATCTGTCTGAAATAAAACAGTGTTAATGGGTGAAGCAGAGACCTAATCCAGAATACTTATGCTGAAACCCAGGACACGATACATGAGTGGGATTCAGGTCTTCAGTCTCAGACCTTACCAACATAATGAGAAGATTTTCTTTTTTGAAATTTTCTTATTATTCTGGCTCATCCTTCAAAAACTTACTGTATCTTCACACTGGAGAAAAACGTAAATCCACATTTATTTGTTGATATAAATATAAAATAATCTTCTATACTTTTCTGTGTATTGAAAGATAAAAGGGCCCTGAGTTAAAAAAAAAAAGAAAAGTTAAATGGAAAGTATTTTAAAATACAATACATTTTGGGAACACAGAGAAAAAAGTTTAATTAAACATTTCTTTTGCTTTATCTGTAAAGTTCTCTTAACTAGGGTGGAATTTACTACTGTTCCATCTTATCTCTAAGAAAATGCTTATAAAATTTGGTCTGCATTTTCTTTAGGAGAAAAATGTTGAACGGAAGCTTTACATTTTAAGGATTAGTATGATAAAGTGAAATTGTGCCTAAATGTTGTTATATACAATCAAAATTAATCAATATTTAGTTGTGGAGTTATAGAAAGTGTGCAGAAAGTTACACTGTTTCTGCTAAGACATACTTTAAAAATTTAGCTTTGGATGGTAGTGGAGGAGGAAAGTGGGGAGTTTTCATCTTTGGCTAAAATAGGACCAAAGTTGTACATTGAGCTGCAGTGGAAGCTCTCCGAAGTGAACATTTCTGAACTCAAGAGTGAGTTACAGAAGCCTTTGCTTGAGAGAGAGGTGAATTCTGTTGAAATCAAAGGATTGTGAATGGAGTAAATTCCTATTTAGTTAAAAAAGCACTGGAGTGAAATGTGACATTCACCTATTCAATCAAGGTGGGAAGGGAGGGTGAATGCAACAGGGGAAGAAAGATCCTGGATGGAACAGATGCAGCGAGAGGGCAGCCCTAAGATAGAGGCCTCTCATCCTGAAGATTAGTCTCAGCTGCTCTTGACCCTGGACCAGCAGAGAGAATATATCTGACATTTATGTGATTGCCCACTTCCACCCTCCCCACCCCCTCACCCCCACCTTGCATAAAGGTAAAGCCACATTTCTAATACAGTTAACCAGATTTCCACAATAAGTATAATTGAGCCTTTGTAGGATGGACCTACCTTCTAAATCATGGAAATATGGCCCATCTCTAACAGTCTCAGGCTGAGATCTTTTTTGAATGCCATGTATATAAAGAGAAGATCTTTTATTTTGTGTTATATATAAGGAGAGGGGCTATTGCACCATCGGTCAAACATAGTCTATTTTTCTCTAATTTTAAAAAAAAAACAACTTGCTATCTACTGTGTTATTATGTTGGAAATTATTGGAATGGTGGTTCTCAGAGTCTAAAATACACTGCTGTAAGAAAAAACCCAAAAAGGTGTATAAAAAATCAGGGAAGTTTCCGATGCAATTTTTGAAAATGCTTACAATTTTTAAGACAGGTGACAGTCATAAACACTGGACAAAATGTTCTGTGGAACATTCTACTTGGTAGAAAGTGCAATCTTTTTGGTTCTAACTAGGCTATTCATGTATTTAGTATTTATACAAATAATTTACATTTTGACTGTGGACTGTCTCTCAAATTTTGCTTTTCCTCTCAAATATTTTTTGAAAACCACCATAATCGTTATCTTTCAGTTTGTTTACTCCTAACCCTTCCACCCATAACGCAATTTCGTGATGCCCATGCACGCTGTCTGGTGCTTGGCTTTTGGCCTGTGGGTAAATATTGATTGTAAGAAAAATTAAGGATGATGTCCTGTTTGGTTCAGTTTTTCACTGCAGAGATCAAGGAATCTGTAGTATTAGCTAAGTAGTGTGCAAAATGATACATTCCAAATGAAAATTTCTGTGATTTAGCAGGTGTTTTGACTTTTTCATATTGATTTTGGCAGACTGTTACTGTATTTAAGGAGTGTGAAATGTATTTGCTAGGGTTTTTTTTTCTCAGCTTTGGGGCAGTTGCTTGCATTGTTGGATCGTTTCTGTACTGCTAGCTGCTATGGGGTGTAGCTTGTTACATTATTAATGCTTCTGAAACACTGATGTTTGTTTCTGAGGATGTACTAATGATCTACCTGTGTCAGAAGTGTTTAGACTGCCATACTAAAAATAATGAAACTGAGAATGAGAGCTAGACAATCTAACAAAATCTGTTTGAATGTTCGTCCATGTGTATGAATTCAGTAATTAATTTAACAGGTTTTTGAATTTTCATCTCAAATTTATTATTCTAAAAAAAAAAAAAGTGGAGAAAAGACTTTTGATGATAAACCAAGAGAATTTCTGTCATGTAGTTATGCAGATGTGTGTATATGAATAATGTATGTGTCATGCATTGGTTCAGTTGAAGGGTGTCAATAATTCTTCACGAGTATAAACTCTGCTGTCTTGTCACATCATTAGGTATCTTATTACTTTGTTAATGAGTAGCTTATTCTGTCTTAGGGCTTTCTTTTTTTTCTTCAATATAAAAATAGTTGATACTTCTTGGGATGAGGTTTGTAAATGAAACGAATACATTTTGCTAGGTGGGTTGATGTAGTTGAAAAATTACAACAAGCTAGTAAGTACATCTAATAGTGGTCATTGAAAGCATAAATCATATAGTTAACTTGTACGTAATATGGAGTAATACACATTTTTCCTCCGTTGCAACTTGGCAAGAGCTCTTTATGATAAATAAAAATTACAAGAAGAAAAGGTTGCAGTCTTCCTTGTGAGCAGAACAGGGAGTTATTAGTGTGAAAAAAAGTGGTTGGTGCACTGGATTTGCTGATCTGGGGTAATATAACTTGTCCATAGGAAGATACAGAATGTGTCTACTGGGATGGAGATGAAAAGATAATTCTATTTTTGGAAATATTTCTATAATAAGTAGAGCAGGCTAAATAGGTAGAACAGATAAGATAGGTTTTAATTAAAAGGAAAAAAAGAACAAGTCTAACCCCAGTATGGTAGTGCTTTGTTTTGCAAGGTTATTACAATTTTAAATCTAGTAAGAGATGATGAAGAACAATAATAAATCAGCAGGCAAAATTTTCTACACTAAATAAAAGAGCAAGTACAGTTGCAGTATGGTATATCCTAAATTGTGAATGTAATTCTAATTTCAACACTCTAGAATGTATTTTTAGTTCCAAACTGATTGTATTCTGGGACAAGAAAATATGGGTAATTACCAACATATGGAAAGTAATTCCAAAGGAAACAGTAATTATTTTAGGCATTTTACTAGATGGTTTGTCGTCTAAAAACTGCTTTGCTTTGCTTTCATTTTTCTGACTGCGATCAAAATGTGGACAGAAGGAATATATATCCAAAAGAAATTTAAGGTGGGATCATGCCATGCTTCAGTCTGTTTGTAATGCTGGCCTTCTAGTTTCCAAATATTTACCCTGGCAGATCGCCGTACGTGTGTTTGGAGGAATATGGCTGGCCTTTCATGTGGCAGATGCTACAGCAAGGAGTTATAGGCACACCCATAGCACTACTTGATGTAATTCTTCTGGATTATAAGGGAGAAAGTTTCTGTGGTTCGTTGTTCAGTTAAGATAGCCAAAATTTTTTTAGTTGCATTTCAGGCATAACATTGACTGTTTTCCACATAAGACAAAAATAATTATTTTGCATGATGTGTTTCTGTGGAGTTAGGAAATGCACAAATCTTTCAGTTTTTTTACAAATCATAACATGCACAATATGAGGAAGTCGTAATCAGGCACGCTAAAGGTTGTTCCCTTCCTTTTTGTATTTTCAGGAGAAGGATTCCATGCTTTATCAAAATCCAAATCTTGTTGGAGATCATGAATTAAAACGAAACTGCTAATTATTTTGTCCTTACTTGGCATTTTTATGTGCAAGAAATTATTTCTGAATCTCTTCTTAAAATATGCAGTCTGTTCCAGTAAAGGCTAATAGAAAAGCAACAGAAGTGTGACAAATCAAGCTAGAAATATATTGGCAAAGTCATATGACAAAGCTTGTGCAAGAGCCACATGCTTTTTTTCTTACCTTCCAGTCTCCTGCTTTTTCCAGATTCAGTACTAAGCTACAAGCCCAGGAAGATGAAGCTCCCTTAAAATTTCTCTGGCTTGCAGCTTGCAGGCTTCTCTTTACTCTCTCAATCTGTTGACGGCTAGTGTGACTAGCTAGAATTGAACTGACATTTAACCCGACTGTACATAGTCACTTAAATTCCAGTAAAACTGCCTTGGGCACTAGTTCATTCCTGGTGACCTGTTTTTTTGAAATTAAAAGAATTAAAGAAAAGTGAAGCTTTTGGAGAAATTACAGCTTTGGGTATAATTAAGTATTATATTTTATGTGTATCTGTGTCTTAAATACATTTGTTCTGGCTAATTTTTTATGTAGGTGATGACACTTTTGATTTGAAACAGCACATTTTACCGCATGTGTCGTGTTAGGCTTTCTAGTAATCTGTCCCTTTGTTCCATTTGATATGGCAAAAGCAGATACTAAAGCAGAATTCAATCTTGCTGAAAGCAGTAATGAGCAAAATGGTTTATCTGTTTTAAATGGGAATCTAATGTTTCATTTACTCTTTTTCATTGTTGCTGCCAGAAATTCAGCGGTTCAACAGAGGAGACCATATAAATAAAACTTAACTTTTTATGTGCTCCTGTAACTTTCCATCCTTGAGGCTTTAAACATCATTTCAGTACCATTTCACAAATTTGGACTTCTTTCTTTCAAGGAGGAAGACCATGCAGATTTAGTATACGTCTAGTTGTGGTAGTGTTCTTCTTTTGATTTTAAGACCAGATTTGCTTCTGGTTTGCGTTTTGGTAGTTTTGTGTTTTGTTTTGTTTTGGTTTTTTTTTAATTTTTTTTTTTTTTTATTAACGTGTATTTTGTCCTGCCGTTCCAGGAGATATTGACAGAGGATGCATGTGAGGAACAATTAAGAAAAATTGACTGGAGTTTCTCCTAATCAAATTGCAGGAATGTTAGGATAATAGATGGGTTACTGCCAAGAAATATTGATCCTTCTGGATGAGCTCGTAATTGAGCAGCAGAACATTTGAGCAGGGAGAGAAAATTGTATGGAATTGGTAAACTAGCAAAGCAGACTATAAGGTGGTAAGGGAGGGGTGCTTTTTCTTTGGCCACTTTTGGAGAAGGAAGTGGATTTTACAAGACTAAATGTAGTAAGAAAGCTTCAGGGACTGACTTGTCATCCAAGTATCCTAGTGTAGCCTGCACAATGGAAAAGGGTTTTGCTCACGTGCTGTTGTTTTTCCATCAGCTGTACTTTTCTTTCATTTTCACCTAAGTGGGTGCATGTATGAAATCTCAGTGGCTGAGTGTTAATTGTCTTCATTGTCATTTCATTGTCAGAGGTAAACGATGAGCTAAAGAAGTCCACAGTGAAATTGCCTTTAAGAACATAGGAGAGAATTTCTCCTGAAACAAGTGCATGGACATCTGGATGATGGTATCCTCCATATAAGAGATTAATGAGGTGTTGGGGGTGCATTTGATTGTATTCTTAAGGATTTGGACCCGGAGAGACAGTATTAAAACTGGACGCAGCAAATCAAATGCTGCAGAAACCCAGGCTTCGTTACGAAGTTCAGCATATTTGTGAATATCCATTAGAACTCTATGGAAGATATCAGAGTTGTTCACAGATTATTTCCTAATACCTGTTCGGCAGGGTAACAGTGTTTTCTGGGATATTTATTTATTCGTTAATTCTGGGTCTTAGATCAATTTTGCAACTGCCATCTCTTTACTCAAGGATGCACATATACATAAATGCCCATTGCTTCTTTGTGGCTCAGTTCCAGAATACATTAGATCATCAGCTGGATAAAAAAAAGATAAAAATAGGAGGGTCTAAAAATCTGTAATCTTTAAGGATGTAATTGGAGTAGATGTCCCATGACAGTACTGCAATTATAATATATTTTAGCATTTATAGAGAACTTAGAGAAAATTTGAACAAGAAGCAGTAGAGGTATGCCAGAGAGTGTCACAAGAAAGCTTTTTGGAAGGTGAGCAACAGCCTGTTTTTTCCAGAACAGGAGATCTAGATCTAGATCATTATCAGATTATTTCTGTTCCAAATCGCAGGTCTCAGTACTTTAAAAATTCTTTCTGCTGTGTGCCCTGCAATAGATGAATTTTTTTGTATTCTTCCTACATATTTATCTTGTAAGTAAAAGTAATAATGGAAGGCTTATATGGTACACATGCATAAATAACCTTTTTTGGCTTTAATGGTTTAGAATTTAACTTTTTTTTCTCATTGTCCCTTTAGATTAACATTTCAAAAAGTACTACTTACTTGTGCTACTTCCTTTTTGTTTTAACATAAACAGTTGCTATTCTGTAAGTATTTTACAGCTGAATGCTTCAAGAACACATTTGTAGCTGGAGATTTCAGGTTAAAGATACAGTACCAAGTCTAGCAAGTATTTAATGCTGACTCTTTTAAATGTTTGCATATTGTTATGTAAAATACTTGCATTCTTCCTCTGTCCTTGCAATATAAAGCTGCTTTATTGGGCTAAAACCTGCAGTGCTAGCCATATCTCTCCCTCTATTTCATCTGTAACTGTGTCTTGTTGCAATAGAGAAAGGAATCCTGAACCCAAGATTCATCATCTTTAATATTAGAAAATCAGAATGATTCTGTGACTAGATGTTTTGATTAATTAATAGGTTTTTTTTCTCTTGTATTGTCAAACTATGTTTTTGTCTCTCTTGTTCAACTTCTCTGAGCTTTTGTTCTTGCTCTAGACTCTCTCCCCCCCCCCCATATTTACTTCCTATCCTATTTCATTGTTGTTCCCCTTCTAACTAAGAAATTACTTGACAAAAGAACATATTGTTTTAAAAAATATTTCTCAGAAAAATATTGTCTTCAAATAAGAATTTCTGTAAGGCAAAAGGCAAATATATTAATGGGAAGTGGTTGGCCAGGATTGTTGGTTAATCCCATCATGGTTTTCAAATTTGTTTTTACTTTCAGTGGAATCTTAAAGGAATGCTGTAAATCTGAAAGGTTTCCTGAGCATAAGGAAGAAAACCTGAAGCATGACAAATCAAGAGAAAATATTATAATGGCTTTTCTTCTCTGGACTGCTGCAATGGATGGATACAAACTCTTCAGAAGAGATAGACAAGGAAGGAGAGGCAGTGGGGTAGCTCTGTGTGTCAGGGAGTGTTTTGACTGCCTAAAGCTTAATTATGGTAACAATAAGGTTTAGTGTTTATGGGTAAGAATCAGGGAGAAAGGCCAACAAGGCAGATATCCTGGTGTGACTGTTATAGACCACCCAGAAAGGATGAAGAGGCAGATGAAACACTCTACAAGCAGCTGGGAGAAGTCTCAAGATTGCTAGCCCTTGCTGTTGCGGTGGACTTCAACCTACTGGTTATCTGCTAGAAATACAACACAGCAGATAGGAAACGGTCTGGGAGATTCCTGGAGTGTTGTAGTGAGAGTCCAAATCAGTTTGCCTCACACGGGGCACCAATTGTTGCAGCACAGGCAAGCTAGCAAGCTGCAACATGGCTTTTACCATTGGTCAGATTCTACTGTCTGTGCTGTTTCTCCTTCCTCCAGAGGCCAGACCACACTGCTCCTCCTCCATCCAGCCTCTTTTCCCACACTCCTCAGTGACATTTAACCACTTTGCAGAAATGAGCTACAGCTGCACATTGTTCATGCCAAGCATCGCACTGCCTTCGAAGCAAGGCCACAACTGCGTATTATCAATGTCAATCAACCCACTGCCTTTATTCCTCTACACTGGAGTGTATGGAAGATAACTTCCTGACACAGCTGGTCGGTGAGCCAACCAGCAGAGATGCCTGGACCTCCTGTTTACAAACAGGGAAGGACTGGTGGATGATGTGGTGGTCAGAGGTCATCTTGGGCATAATGATAGTGAGATGATAGATTGTTTAACTTTTTGGAGAAGTTAGGAAGGGCCAGCAGAACTGCTACTTCGGACTTCCAAAGGGCCAGCATTGGCCTGTTTAAGAGCCTAGTTGAAGGAGTCCCTTGGGAGATAGATCTGAAAGACTGGACATTCTTAAAGAATGTAGTCTTATCAAGGCTCAGGAGTGGACTGTCCTCATGTGTTGAAAGACAAGCTGGCGGTCAAGAAGAGCAGCTGGACTGAACAGAAAGTGTTGGCTGAAACTCAGGAGAAAAAGGACAGTTTACCACCTTGAAGGGGCAGGCAACTCTGGAGGATGATAAAGACATTGTGAGGTTATGCAGAGAGATCAGAGAGATGAAAGCCCATCTAGAACTCAGACTGGTCAGTGCTGTAAAAGATAACAAAACTGTTTTTACAAATACATCAGAAACAAAAGAAGGGATGAGGATAATCTTAATCCTTTATTTGATGCGGTGGGGAATATTGCCACAAGGGATGGGGAAGACTGAGGTTCTTCATGCTTTCTTTCCCTTAGTCTTTAATAGTAAGCTTCCCTCTGGGTAGTCATCCCCCAGAACTGGAAGACAGGAATGAGGAGGAGCAGATGAGGTCCCCACAGTCCAGGAGGAAATGATTAGTGACCAGCTGCTCCACTTAGGCATTCATGTCTATGGGGCTGGATGGGATCCACCCAAGGGTACTGAGGGAGCTGGTAGAGGAGCTCACCCAGCCACTCTCCATTGTTATCATCATCTTCACATCTCATCAACAGCCCTGGCAAACTGGAGAGGTCCCAGAAGACTGGAGCTTAGCCAGTGTGACACCTGTCTACAAGAAGGACAGGAAGGAGGATCTGGGGAGCTACAGGCCTGTCACCCTGACCTTGGTGCCGGGGAAGATTATGGAAGCAGATCATCCTGGGTGCCATCATGCGTGCACATGCAGGATAACTGGGGGATTAGGCCCAGTCAGCACTGGTTTATGAAAGGCAGGTCCTGCTTGATGAATCTCATCTCCTTCTATGACAAGATGACCCGCCCAATGGATGAGGGAAAGGCTGTGGATGTTGTGCGGTCTACCTGGACCTCAGTAAAGCCTTTGACAGTCTCCCACAGCATTCTCATGAAGAAACTGGCTGCTCACGGCTTGGATGGGTGTACCCTTTGCTGGGTAAAAATCTGGCTGGACAGCTGAGGCCGAAGAGTGGTGGTGAATGGAGTCACATCCAGCTGGTGG
Organism: Falco punctatus; assembly: GCF_963210335.1. Lineage (NCBI taxonomy): Eukaryota > Metazoa > Chordata > Aves > Falconiformes > Falconidae > Falco > Falco punctatus. The sequence continues at coordinate 18,068,853 of NC_137593.1, forward strand.
CTGGTCACAAGTGGTGTTCCCCAGGGCTCAGTATTGGGCCCAGTTCTGTTTCATGTATTTATCAATGATCTGGATGAGGGGATCAAGTGCACCCTCAGTAAGTTTGCCGACAACACCAAGCTGGGCAGGAGTGTTGATCTGCTTGGGGGCAGGCAGGCTCTGCAGAGGGATCTGGGCAGGCTGGATCCATGGGCTGAGGCCAACTGTATGAGGTCCAACAAGGCTCCGTGCCGGGTCCTGCGCTGGGGTCACACCAGCCCCACACAGCGCTACAGGCTGGGGCAGAGCGGCTGGGAAGTGCCTGGTGGGAACGGGCCCGGGGTGCTGGGTGACAGCTGGCTGGGCATGAGCCAGCAGTGTGCCCAGGTGGCCAAGAAGGCCAACAGCATCCTGGCTTGTGTCCGAAACAGTGTGGCCAGCGGGACCAGGGCAGTGACTGTCCCCCTGCACTCGGCACTGGTGAGGCTGCCCCTCAAATCCTGGGTTCAGTTCTGGGCCCCTCGCTGCAGGAGGGACGTAGAGGGGCTGGAGCGTGTCCAGAGATGGGCAGCGGGGCTGGGGAAGGGGCTGGAGCACAAGTCTGATGGGGAGCGGCTGAGGGAACTGGGGGGGTTTAGTGTGGAGAGGAGGGGGCTCAGGGGGGACCTTGTTGCTCTCTACAGCTCCCTGACAGGGATGTAGCGAGGCGGGGGTCGGTCTCTTCTCTCAGATAACAAGTGACAGGACAAGAGGAAAAGGCCTCAAGTTGTGCCAGGGGAGGTTTAAGTTAGATATTAGAACAATTTTCCGGGGAAGGGTGGTGAAGCACTGGAACAGGCTGCCCAGGGAGGTGGTTGAGTCACCATCCCTGGAGGCATTAAAAAAAATGTAGATGTGGTGCTTAGGGACATGGTTTAGTGATGGACTTGGCAGTGGTGGGTTAATGGTTGGACCTGATGATCTGAAAGGTCTTTTCCAATCTAAATGATTCTGTTGTTCTTTTTGTTTGTCCATATTTTTGTTATCCTTTTAAATACTTATCTTAAAAAAAGATGAAACCAACTAAGAGTGAGGGAACAGTGACTAATGAAAAAAAATTATACCACATTGAGGTTATGCTGTGTTTTACAATTTTGCAAATATAGCATTAAGAATCTTACTCTATTCCATTGCACTTTCTGTCCTCTGAGGGAATGGCATTTGTGTGGTGTCTTAAAATATCATGTGACCTGACAGAATGAGATATGTAAGATATGGCACAGCAGGGATTTAATGAGCCATTTTTTTGTCCATCACTGGTAGCTTTCTGCAAGGCGTGCCTGTAGCAGTGGTTTAAAATTCTTATGTTTGCTTTTCTAATTTTCCTTTTTTTTAAAAAAAGTTTGTTTTAGTATAAACATATTTGCTGAAGGACAGGACAAGGATATAAAATACTGATGCAAGATGCATCTGTGTAGTTTTCAATAATTTAAAAAGATACTATCTCATCCTGGGATGTAAATATATGCATGTACAAACTGAATTTTATGTAGAGTTGGATGGGCCTCTGGTGATATACTATTGTGCAAAATGTGCTATACTGATTGTTATTTGTAGAGAGTTTGGCTACTTGTTCAAATGTTTCCTAAATCACTGTATTTCAATACAGTTACAATAGGAAAAAATAACATTTTTAATATCATGACTAGCACTTATACCAGAGCTATGTATTAGGAACAACAGTATGGAAGTGTCTCACTAATGCATGTGACTTGGAGGCAATATGCTGGGTGATAACCCCAGAAATCAGAATCCTTTGATAATAGCAGGGAATATTCCCTTCAATTCTTGGAGCTGTTTCAAAACGAAGTGCTTCAACCCCTAAAGCTCTTATAATCTGGAGGAAAAGAATATCCATAGACACTTTTCCTTAACTCTGGTGTACTATCAGACACTCTTGTGTGTCTTGCTACCCATTATATCATAAATCGATATCTGAGAGTACCTTTCAAAAGCCCTGTTTGCCACCAAAAATGAATGTTTTGCTATAAGAATTAATGGAGCCTTGCAAAAAAATACACAGAAAATGATAAAAAATGCAAGCATGCATACAGGACTCTGATCACTAGAAGACTGCTAGAGCTATCTGCAGGGAAGAGAATTCTGCTACTCTTGTCTTTGCATTCAGTAAGAGCTTCCCAGCGTTATTGTCATCAGATCTGCAAATCCTTGCCCTCCTGGTTCATGTGGGCAATCACCATTATGTTTCGTACGTGTGTGCAGGGGAATGGTGACATGCAGAACCTCGAGGGTCTGTTCCTAAACCAGTGAAGGCAAACAATTTTGTCCTTGATAGTGAGCAGAAAATGCTGAGTGTCAACTAGATAGGAAATGACATATAGTGACAAAACAAATGAGGATAATTGTAAGACTTGGTTTTCATATTTTGATTACTATGATGAAAAGACCAGAGAAAAAAATACAGGTAGTATCACTATACCAGTATATAAATACTCACATCTCTGGTACTGGCTCCCCACCTCTGAAAGGGACAATGAATGAGAACAAGGTATAGGAAGCAGTGTCTGATTATCTGGGACTTTTCTTGTTCACCTCTTTTTCCAAACACGGTTGTGACAGAAGTCTCTAAAATCATGAATGACGTGAAAAGAGAGCAGCATGTTTGCTAAATAATACAAGATAAAGAGTAGGGACATATAATAAAATTATGTGACAGAAAATTTAGATCAGAGGAAAGGAATATTTCCTCATTCGGCACAGTTCTACAGTTTAGTTATTGCCATAGAATTTTTTTAGATGCTGTGAAGTATTGCTGAGTTTAGAAAATGATAAAAGTAATCAAAACATTAAGAGACTAGGCCAATACACATCAATTACTATTGGGATTATTAATTAAGACAGCAGATTTGAAGTCATTCAAAGAGAGCGATAAAGGATTCGGAGAAGTAAAAAAATATGGGGAATGACTATGACAGAAGTTTCAACTTGTCTGGATACAGACTAATTCATGAGGGTAAACCATCAAAACAGAAATTTTTATGAGTGAGAAACTGTGTGTGGAATGGTATTGCTTAAAAAATACTCTTGTTTCTAGAGTTTATAGGGGATAGTAAAATGACAGCATGCACACAGTGTAATTTGTCAGATGTAAGGTCATTTGGTGTATGACCTAATGAACAAAATTCATAGGAGAGCTTACTTAGGTCACAGCCCTGCTTTCTACAATGCTAGAAAAATGGACTGTAAAGTATTTTATCTGGTTTTGTAGATTCCAGTGGTTAGACCAATTGAAAGAGAAACTTAAGCAAAAAAACCTCTATAATAATTTATGCTCTAAAGGGACAGGGCCCCTTCATTTGTGCCCTTTCATCTAGAGGGAGCGCAAATCTTGTCATTTCTTTCAAGAGCTGTTCATTAATATTGTAATGCATTTGGCAACAGCTATGATCTTTAGGGCAGATTTAAAATGATAGATGATGAGTTTATTGCTAGGCACTAGTTTACTGAAATTCGACTCACTTTACCATTTCTACATAGATTTTTCATCATGTTGAACAATGAGGATGCTTGGCATCTTGGAGACACCAGTAAGAAGATTTTACTTACAACATACAACTTTCTGCTTGTTATCTCTGATGTGACAGAGAGGGATAAAAAAAAAAAAAAGTAAACACACTGAGGAGTAATTCTTCTGCTAATGACAGGCTCCCTGTAACTTGCTGCAGGAGACCTGAGATTGCATACCACTGTCCCAGAGAGGTGGGCTAAACACCACGTGTCTTTGTCCCCAGATCTAGAGATTTTAGAGCTAGTTTCCTGTTCAGATTGTTCTATCAGGAAGGCACAGTCCTCTGCACTGAAGAAGTGAAAACTATGTATATAACTAGAAGTCGTGAGCATGATCAAGAAGCTGAAATTACAAGAAAACGATCAAAACCTGACATTAGAAAAATTGTGTTGGCATAGTCTAGAAAGATAAAACCCTGAACAATTGTCACTGTATACCACATGGGGAAAATTAGCATCCAGTTTATTGTAATACAAACTTAGGTTTTTGGACCACAGGATAAATTTGATTTTAAAAAATAGCCCCAAAAAGATTTTTCTAGTGATTGGGCAAAACAGTTATTGCAGGTAAGATTAAAAGAAGCACTGCCTCTAACCATTGAATATAAGACCTATTTTATGCATCTGAAGATTGAGTTATTCTTGATGTTCAGGCATACGCTGCTGTTGTCATACCTTAACAAGTTACTGTGCGTTAGGTGCCATGAAGTAACAGAGTTCACTCTTAACCTGTCATAAAATGTGAGATAAAATGTTGTCGTTTAAACTGCTTTCACAGAGCAAAAATCACAGGGGCAGAGAGTGTGACGATGGGAATGTGTCAACACAAGTGAGTGATGGTGTTTAAGCAGGGAGGAGCAAAGAAATTTTGGGCATTTATCTCTGTTCCCAGCATTGTTCAAATATTTAATCCAATTACTTCTTGCAGCAAAATGACAAATTCTTCAGGGATTAGGAACTGGATGTTGATTTGAAACTCTTTGGACATTGCTCTTTATGTGCAGGCTGGTGCTTTGTTGTGAGATAAAGATGCTGACTTTTCTATACTGCTTCCAACCATGTCTTAAAAGAAGAAAATCGCTTGTGACCAGAAAACTTTAGGTTCCTAACCCAAGAAGGAAGGCTGTGAGTCCTTGTCTGCTCTAACAACTAGAGAACTGAAGGCAGCTCCTTCACGCTGGCATCCCTCTTCACTGATTCTTTTTAGATGTCAGTTCTGTTTAGTGTGTTGATTATATTAAGGACTTGATACATAACCCCCAATAACTATATTAAAAAAAGTACCTGGGTCTTGGAATTCTGATCCTGAACCTGAATGATTAAAATCAAGTATATATTACTATACAGAGGAAGGAGTTTTTTAAGTAGTGATCTTAGGGAGTAACTTAACACAACACAGCAATACAGACAATGCACACTGAGATAATGCATTAATGTGTTGGCAGTTTCTCTCATCTTTCTTTGAGTATTTCTTCAACTAGATGGTATTTTAACTTTTAATCTGGCAGGATGTTTAAGTATAAGAAGGAAAAAATCAGGAGACCACATACCTGCGATTTGCTGTGTTGTCAGTAGTACCGGAGTGCAGTAATGCTGGTTGTTTGAAAGTGCTGGAGGACCTATATAATGTTCATCTATTTAACCAGGTGCATAAGCATTTTCTGTTTTGTTGATTGCCAAATTTCTCATCTGGCAAAATGTCTCCTTTCTGTGATGTATTGTTGCTTGAAATTGTAACAACTACTTCTTTTCAAACTCCTTAAATTTTAATTGTTTTTTTTCATACTTGATTTGGAAAATGTGGCATCAGCTGGTCATATCACATGTCCTAGGTACCTTATGGATGTGTTTATCTTTTCCTATTTTCACCGCTTCTTGTGAGCAAAAAGCTATGAGAGTAGCCAGTTGTCACATCTATTGAGTTTTTCCAGGATTTCATGTGGTGTTAATGGTTCAACTGCATAGTTTTATTGCACAACTCAGTGTTATTCCATCCTTCTCTTGTTCTTACAAAAACTGTGTGCCTATTTTGCTGTATCTCGTCTAGAAAATGTTCAAAGCCTCAGACTTTTAAATCAAGAAATGCCATGAGTACTTGAACTAATAAATTCTTGTTTTATATGAATTTGTGTCTTGAGGTTGGTTGACGTTGATGCTAAAGAAAATGAGAATTCTGTTGCTGTTTCTGTTGTTGAACTTAGTAAGGGTGCCCTGCCTTGTAGCTAGCTTGCTGTATAATCAAGTGTGAGCTTATGCTGTGGTCTTTTTGCCAGTTAGAGCAGTTGTACAGACTTGATCCTCTATCTGGTTGCTTGTTCATGCAACGGAAGTAAAAGAAGTTTAATTATTTTTGAGATCTCTAGAAAACTATCAAATCTGGTTTGTTCAGTGGCGTCAAAATTTGTAGGGATGGACAGACATAGATTGTGTGAAACCTGGCATATCTGAATAGAGGCTATAGCATGCTGTTGTTTTCAAAACAGCTAAAAAATTAGGAATTCAAGATCTTACAATCAGTAGGATAAGTAATTTCTCTAGTCAGTTTTGAAAATCCCAGTAGCAGATTGTTAGGGATTTTTTATTTCATAAAGATATTTGAATAGTATTCCTTCCTGGGCTAGTCCTGATCTCATCATAACTCAGAGTATTCATGGCAGAACTTTAAGATTTTGAAGTAGTATTATTAGCCTTGGATTAGACTGTGACCCATATGCTTAGCTTCAAACTTAAATTCATTAGAATTAATTAGAATTAGAATAATTTGTCTAAAAAATATTTTACAATCTTTTGTATGTAAGTTGGAACACTTTTTTTTTAATAGAATACCGCATGCCATTTTTTTAGCTCAATTAATGATTTCTAGAATAATATAAGGGAGTATGTTTACTTAATTGCAGCTTCTCACAAGTGAATAATGTATTTGAAATTAGCAGAAAGTTCATTCTAGAAATCAAAATGTTATGAATTTTCATATCCTTACATATCTTTATGTCCTATCATAAAAATATTGTGCACCCTACTATTGCTCAAGAAAACAAAATTCTAAAAAGGGAAAACAATATTAAGAATAAAGAGACTCTTGACAGTGCTTTCACTGCATGTTTTCATAATGAAATAATAGCACAAGATCTAAACAAACAAATGTATTGTGTTACTATAACAAATTTAATGCTTTGTCTTCTGAATTACTCCCTAGTTTTACCACCAGTAGTGACGGTGCTGCTGGGGTCCCATTTAAAATTATCCTGTAAGTTGCCATCCCTTACTGAGAGTAAAATGAGATGATGCTGTGGTAAAAAACCTTAATGCTAATCTTCACAGATCTATTAGTACTTCTTAGATACTTTCTGATAAGTAGTTGACCTATCTTCAGGATAGATATTCTGACTTCATTGTGTTTTTAAGAAGCATTTTTGCTAAGTATGTGTGTTGCTGAAAAACAGTAAGTCAACATAGCTTGTCCAATTGACATGTAATATTAAATCCACTATATCTAGACAAATATCAAATGATTTGAATGGCCTTTCCCAACAGGATAAAGGAAAATATATTAAAAAAAGGTGTTAAGATAATCTGATGAGAAAAAAATGTGCTTCTGAATAATTATTCATGTACATGCTCACATCTAACAGTACTCTGTGGTTAGTGTGAAGTAGGTATTTTCCTTTTGTTGAGGGACAGGGAAAGTGATGTCAATTTATTTTGTAGTTATTTCAGTATACCCTGAGGTAAGAACGTGCCAGAGGATAGGCAGAGCAAAGCAGTTGATGTATGGTAACTTATTATGCAAGGGTAACTTAGCCGTTTGCCAGAGCTGTTTTTAAAATCTATCATGCTGCTTAAAATTTGTCTTGTTATGTTTGCTGGTTTTTCAAATAGATTTGGGCAGCCATGCTTTGGTTCTCAATTAAACAGACAATTTCTTTAGGCATTTTTTTGCTGCTTCACTGAAGTAAAGAGAATGCTTTATATCTATTTATTACATTCACTGGCAGTTTCATTACTCTGAATATTCAAAACTCATAGAATGAGAATGTCAGCTTGGAAGCAATCCAAAATGCTCATGGTTAACCGTGTTTCAAAGAATCATGTTCTGAATTATCTGATAAAGGTTGCACTTCTTTATTAGATTTATTGATGTCTTTCCTGATAGGTTGGGACATTGAATGGAATTGCTAAAGGAAAACGGTAAATGTTTACTTCTAGAAAGAAGTTGCTTACTTTGTAGTTTCAGTATGATACAGTTCTTGGCATTAGCCTTCTAAATCTTGATTAATTCCAATTCTGTGTTGCAGCTTGTAGTTAGTTTCCAGTAACTGAAACTGATGTAGCTGCCATACTAATGCTTTCTGTAATATATAAATGTTTTGTTCTGCTTATGTTGTTTTGAGGGATGGGAAAGCAAGCCTTGACTGCTCTAGTTTTCAGGACCTCTGTATAGAACTCTTTGTGCTACTTTGTGGCCTGCACATTCTTTAAAGTCCCTGATACCTAGGGCTTAAACTGATGTAGGTCATAGCATATAGATACTTGTTAGTTTGAAATGACACCTTACCACACTTTTTTTTTTTCTTGTGACAGATTGTAACATTCCGATTCCTGTATGGACTGGCTGGTATCTGATCAAGGTGCAGCTGGTCACTGCACCCTGTGAGGCAGTGTGTCACTATAGCATATACTAGTTCTCCACATGTGGTAGAATTACTTACCAAGAGCATCCTTAAAAACATCAGCAAAAGGAATTGCAGGCAGCCTTTTAGTAACAGCCATTTAAGGTGGCAATACCTATGTGAGCCACAGTGCTGATACTGGTTAATTTTTACATTCTCATAAGACAAATCTCATTCATCCTAACTCTCATAGGAGTGCCTAATACACTGTGATTTTTATTTCTGTTACGTTTGGTCACAGCTGGAAAATTAATGTATCCTTCAACCTATTTGTTTTCAAGCAGATCTTGTTTTGCTGAAGAGTATGATGTCTAGATCTGCAATATCAATATGATTTTACTGTCTTCTATGGATTAATTAGAAAAGATAATGTAATTTAGTAATTTTTTTTAACTTTCAAGAATCTTTGCTAGATATTTCTCTGAACACTTCTGTTTGTCTGAGCAAAGTACTATTCAGAAGAAGCCTGAATAGCCACAGAAGGAAACAAAAGAGAAATAGATTAAAAAGTGACTAAGAAACAAACAAACATGCCTTTCTGTACAGAGATTTATTTATTTATTATATTTGTTTATATTTCACTGCTGCTTCAGAGTTCCTATCTATATCCAGCTCTGTGGTTCCCATCCTGAAAAAAAATTGCTTTCTAACCAGACAACACAGGCAGTGTAAGAAGAGAAGTGTAATCTCTGTTTTGCAATTAGGAGAGGCAGAGATAGAGTTTTGACTGTTCTCAGGTCACACAGGATGTCTCTGGGAGAGCCAGAAATTGTGCCCCCGTATGTTGCATGAGTCCCACTGAGTCACAAGACAGCCTTTTCTCAAAATAGAAGAACATGCATTTGTGTGATATACTTATCTCAATGCTATTTCTGCAGACACCTTTTGGAACATCTGGGGTTTTTTTTCCTACTTCAATTCATCCTGTTTTCTTGCCTTTTGTTTCCTAGTTTGCATTAATATTTAGTGTGTGACAGAATGAGATTTAAAACTTCACTGTGGGAAGGATTGAATGAGGCTGAGTTTAAATAATAGTTTGAACATAATTAAACCAGTCTTTCAAAGAGATTAGATTTCTAGATAAACTTTATTGCCATTGTTATGTAAAAGATTCAAGTCTGTTTCCATCTCTTTCATAAATTGATGCATATGCAAAGATAGTATATTTCAGATGTGCTTAGATGAAAAAGGTTTTTTCTACTTTATTAAAACCAAACTGATAATAGCTTAGACTGGTGGTTTTAATTATTTTATTTCTATAATATTCAGAAGTTGATAATTTTTTATATACTGTGCATAGCTTGAAATTGGTGTGTCTGATTGGTGTCTGATCGATCCCCTTTCTCTGTTGGTGATATGTGGTGGATCTTCCCATGATCTGTTCCTGGAGAACAGTTGTCGTATTGGGGAATTTCTTCAGCAATGTAGATGCAAAGACTGTTTTACTGATTTAAATTTCTCCTAAGATCTGTTTTTAACAGAATGCATGAAGAACCTAGCTGCCTAAATCCCAACCAGCTAAAGTCCCTTTACATACTTGAAAGTCACAACATTTTATCCTGTAACTGGAAAAATTATCTCAGGGAGCCACTGAAAAGTTGGAAACTTTTGGACTCTGTTGGCTTTTAATAGCTGAAGACTGTTTCGGAGGTAGAGTGTTACTGGACACGTGTAAAATAAGAGGTTGTGGCAGCTTGACTTTGTTAACACGTTGGCGTTTCCCGTGTAGAATGGATCTAAATAAACCGCTGAATTCCTAATTTAAGGACTCAATTTACTCTGCTTTTTCCATATTTTACTGAAGTTGCAGGCTGGTATGTCTGTGATTGTAGCCAACAGCAATAAAAACTGAGCCAAAAGGTAGTTTTGTACTAACACATCTAAGAGGAGGGTCACAGGTGGAAGATAGGTTTTGCATAGATCTTAGGAGCTCATCTACAGCCTTCACTTTAGGCTTACCATTCTGTTTTTTTGAAGCTGTCTGGAGGATCTACCTGGACTGTCTCCAGGTAGAACAAGTAGAACCACTGTGAAGAGATGCTGAATGAGCATTAAATGACAAATTGGTGTCACCACAAGGAGTACCAGCAGAAAGATCTTGCAGATTTATGTCTTGCAGTTTTTTACCTGAAACTGAAACCCGAGGAAACAATTGGACCAGCTGGCAAACAATCCATGTTTGTGAGTGTGATTCTTAAACAAGCCTGGTGTTTTATATAATACAGTGTATATTCAGTCTGCCTTTGGAAAATTGACTGCAATATGAAGGGCACCTTGGAATGCATGTGTCTCAGGATTCTATTGGAAAAAAATACTGCAAAGATTACAGCTGTCCAGGCATATGGAATAGTAATTACATGCAAATACATTTTATGATTTTTAGCTTAGCTTTGTCAGCTGCAATTGCTGACTGTGCCTATTTAGTCAATGAATGTATTATGAAAACAGACAGACTATTAAATGGAGACATGGGGATGAAAACAAGAGACCTAGATATACTAAATATACTTTCTTAATCAAGATTATTGAAGTTCTACACCTAAAAAACCCCTGAATTTTTTAGTATTAATTATATTGCGTTCTTATTTAATCATGGGCTATATGGAACATAATTACTCACATCCTCCTTTTCTCCATGCAACAGTATTTTAAAATACTGTGAACTTCACGAGGAATGACTAAAAAGGGGCTCTTTTAATTGTTTGATCACAGTATACTTGCAGTGCAGCTCTCAGTTATGAGACCAATGATGTTTACTTTTCTCTGTGAGCTTCAAAAGTTTGTTAAAGGTCAAGCCTTGAAATTTTGCTACCTTTGAATTCTGATGTAGCCATGCTGTTGTGTCATGATGTTCCTCAGAGTGCTTGCTAACCATTGCTGCCACCTTTGGAGCAGACTAGAGGAACCTCAGAAACATCACAAACAACATGAATCAAATTTATTTCCTCATCTCTTTTTAACTGCTAATTAAAATTAACTTCCTTTAGTTCAACATTAAACTGTGTGCACAAGGGACATTGCTTTGGTAGGCTTACTGAAAGAAAAGGGAGCTTTAGAATTAATAGTAACTAAGAAAAGGAAATGATAAGTTTAAATTCTGTGAAGTGCTTCATAAAACTCAATTCTGAGAAAGTGCATGGCTGGAGTTCTGTATCTACACTTATCTTTTTTTGTTCTTCATCTAAACCAAACAGTCTTAATTATTTTCACTTCCACTGTATTGAAGGTTAGTGGCGATTCATAAGGCACAAGGTGTTCTTCAGTACATGGCATGGGCAGCAGTAAGCAGTGCTTATTGGTAAGCACATCTGGCAAACAAGCTCAAAACAGTTTATGGCAAATAACACATATCACAGAGCACTTTTAATTATTTTGCTTGCAAAGTAAATGGATGTATTCACTAAGGGGGAAAAGTACCCCTTGTGACTGTTTGAAAATATTCTTTTTTATTTCTTGTTACCAGGTTAGCAGATAATAACCTTAATATTTTAAGGTGTGATGAGGACAATTAAATTTCCTCAGAATAGAATAAATGCTGATTTATTTATAAAAAAATGGGTTAATGTGAATTTGTATTAACTGTGAAAGAATGAGTAAAGAGCTTATCCAATAATAGGATAGCTGCATGTCTTTGTAACTCAAATTTACTCCAAGCAACTAGAATATGAAAAAAATACGGCAAACAATTTTTCAGATGGGCTTTGTTTGCACGTCAGTGCTTTTTATCTTCAACACTCCAAAAGGATAAGGAAATTTCTGTGAAAATCTGTGCTGCTTGGCAGTGGGAACAAGCTTAAAATGTAATTGACAAGCCAAAGAACAGAACTGGGTTTTCTTCCTTCCTGGAAACTGTTCTGTCAGTTGAATATTGTTTTGGGGTGAAGAATTCTAGCAATTGTTCTTTGAGAACTTAGATATTCTGTTGATTTGCAGGAGAAAGAGACTTTGAGGAGATAATATGTGATCGCAAAAATCCATACTTCCTTGATACATGATATATTAAGTATATATAAACTTGCTATAGAGTTGAGTTTTAAAAATGAAGAAGAGTCAAAGCCTGACCCTGGTGTCTAAAGGCATCACCTGATGTGTGTGAGATGTGTCCCCAAGCAAAGTAAATAACAATTGGAGCTGTAACCGAACCACAAGATAAATGAGTAGAGCATGTCTTTTGAGCTGTCTTCCATGGCCTCTGACTCTTCTGTGTCAGTCAGTACAAAATTTGACATTCATCATTAACTGTCTCCAAAGTTAACTTTCATGATAATGTTTGCTCTGTTTTCTGTCCAAAAATATTACAGAGGTTGGAGTATACAAAAATTCTAGCGAAAGGAAGAATTCTAGCTGTGGTCTGTTTTATATAAGAAAGTGTAATAGTAGGATTTGGTGCCCCTGACACCAGGCCTTTGAACTGATCATAGAATCATAGAATTACTCAGGTTGGAAAAGACCTTTGAGATCATCAGGTCCAACCATTAACCCAGGACTGCCAAGTCCATCACTAAACCATGTCCCTAAGCACCACTCTACATGGTTTCTGAACACCTTCAGGGATGGTGATTCCACCACCTCCCTGGGCAGCCTGTTCCAATACTTGACAAACCTTTCAGTGAAGAATTTTTTTCCTAACATCCAAAGTAAACCTCCCCTGCTGCAGCTTGAGGCTGTTTCCTCTTGTCCTGTCACTTGCAATCTGGAAGAAGAGACCAACCCCCATCTGCCTACAGCCCCTGTCAGGGAGTTGTAGAGAGCGGTAAGAAAGGTAGAATTCCTACTGTAAGAGCAATACCTGTTTTTTATGATATTAATGATATATAAAGCTTAAGTAATTCTTATGATAATTGAAAAAAATGTTTAATAATAACTGTGGTGCTTTACTGAGACATACAATAGAAATATTGCATATACAGGGAAGGACTGGGTGACCTTTAGGACTGGAGCACTTGGGTGAAATTTGCATTTAAAGACTGAGAAAATGTCTGTTTCTAGTGATGGGTTATCACTTTGATGTGAAGACAAATCGGGGGAACTACCTGGCTGCCTTAGTTGGTCAGACAATGGCAGTGAGTAAGTGGTGTGGTTTAGCTCTAAGGCAAACATTTCTGAAGTAATGCAAAGGAGGCTATTTCCAGAACAAGCAAAAAAAAAACCTGATGTATTTGCAAAAGGCAGGGCTAAATTTTAGAGACCCGGGTGCAAAAATAAGCACGTGAATGGAGGGCTTGTCCTCCACAAGGAAACTGAGCAAGCATGGCTTATTTAGTCTATGAGTTGAAACTTGACAAGAGTTTGTAGACGTATTCTATAAATACATTGTGGATGTAAATATCAGCATAGAGAAAGGTAAAAACATTTAACCTGGAAGTCAATGATGACATAAGAAACTGAGTACAAACTAGCTGTAGATAAATTTAAGGTAGAAATTAAAAAGCCGGCAAGCCTAGGACAGTATTTTACCTATATCACAGAGCTCAATCTTGTCCTATACTATAACAAATGCTGTTTTAAAAACAAGTACATTTTTGCCTCAAGTTTCTAACTCCTGTTAGAAAGTTTTCAGCACCAGAATGAATCAGATTCTGAAACTGCTGTTCACTAAACAAAGTGTGGGTGAAAGGCCCAGTGTTTTAAAGTGGAAGTTGTGTCCACAGATAGGATTGTGTGATGTGGTTAACTCTGAGAACACAGAGGTGCTTCATGACCTGGTGATCTGTATGAGTTCTGTGTCTCATTCCTATTTCTGTTACTGCATTAAATTTCTAGTTGTATGGGTTTTTTTTTCCCTGGATAGGTTACTCTTTCAAGACTTTTTGAAAATTCCTGATTATGAACAGTGGCCATGTTCCTACTTTGTGCTTATCACTTTGCTCAAATGTGTCAACAGTGCATTAGGATCAAACGGTCTGAGAAAAGTGGTTAATATAGATTAATCTATAGTCTTTAGTCCTTTGAATTTACTTCCTTGAAGATACATCAAAGATGAGCTTGGTTCATAAATATGTTTAGAAGATAAATACAGGAAGAGAAGAAAATCCTGTTTTATGATCTTTGTAAAGCTCAGAAATAAATCCTTTATATGCAGTAATTGACCTATACAATATGTTTTTCCCAGTTTGTTTCAGATCCTTGTGCCAGCAACCCCTGTCACCATGGTAACTGCAGTGCTAGCGGTGATGGCTACCTCTGTCTCTGTAGCGAAGGCTATGAGGGTACAAACTGTGAACACTCATTTCACAGCCTTCCAGTCTCTGAACGGACAGAGCTGACGTCGCCAAGACAGAGCAGACCAGTCTCATCCACCTTGGAACCTGACATTGTTCTTCCACGTTCAAGAGCAACCGTGACATTACCTACGTGGCAGCCAAAAGCGGGACAGAAAGTTGTAGATCTGAAATGGGATGAAACACAGGTGAGAATATTCTGTCTAGATGAAAATGCACACATAACTTCTAAGTGTTATCGTTGCTGGGTTGTCATTTGTGCATGATTTCATGGATGTCTGCATGAGAGGACTGAAGACACCATCTCTGCCCTGAGTCAATATACTAGTAAAATTAAACACAGAAAAAAATTGGTAGTTGTTGGAAGTAATAGGCTTAAGTTGGCCAACATGTTGTATTGAACATTTATTTGAAATGGGATAATATTGTTTCTTCCAGTCATTTGCATGACACCATATCTCCAAACATCAAATAAATTTAGGAAAATCAAAAGGTTGAAGCAATTCCTTTAATATATTTTTTTGCTATTTGCTGTTATAATCACGTGTTGTTTTGAAAAATACCTGTCCTTGCGGTGTTAAGGAAACATCTATTTGAGGATTAAAGCTGACAGTAAATACATTACACAGTGCACAACTCTGGAGATGCAATGATGGTGGGGGAAAGTTTTAAATATTTGTTGTACCTCTTAGTAAAATTATGGACTTAATATCTGGCAAAACTACAGCTAGAAAGCACAACTTATGATCCTTAAGAAATGTGATCTTTGCTTTCTACTGTTTTGTACACTGTTTTATTGGTAATTCTTAGATGTCTTGCATAGACTGCAAAAATAAAGTAGTATGAAACTTAACCCAGTTATCATTAAATATTAATCTTTACATGTGAAACCCAAGTATAGATAGGAAGTATGTTTGCTCACAATGAAGAATTGATTGATTATCTCTTGATAAACTTTTTGGTGGATTACATTCATTCTATTACATGGCCATCCTCCTCCCTTCTTCTTTGAAGTCCATCACTGCAAGGATGATTTTTAGTTCTCTTCATTGTTGTTCTCTTACTTGGAGGTGCAAGACCACTACTTCTGCATATACTGTTCCTACAGCAGTTGGTACTAGAAGCCTCCAACCTGATCCAGAGATCACCCACCTAATATAATACTACATATGTGCAAAATGCATCCCAAAGAACAAACAGTCTGGCATAAAGTGAGCATCCGTTTTGGGGGATAATGGCGATGCCTTTTTTTTTAGGTCTTGTTTGGATCAACTTAGTACCAAGCACTAGGGGTAATGAAGCTTGTTCGTGAAGAAATACTACAGTTTCAGTAGGCAATGAATTAAAAACTTTGTGACATCTTTCTTAATGGAAAATGAATTGTAGAGTAAAGTAATTTCATTTGAGTTTGTTCAGCAATAAATAGGTAAAATGTCAGCTTTATCTGTTTTTTGAAGCACTTCAAGGAGTGATTCTTCTGAGATGTTTTAATGCAGTGTAATGAGAAAGCGAACAGGCATGAGTTTAATCCTGGAAAAAGTATATTTTTCATCATTCTTTGCTAGCCAAAACAAATTTGTTCATGTTTTTACTGTAACATTTATTTAAATCAATTTTTGAAAGTAAAATCAATATTTAAAATATGTGTTTGATGTGTCATGACTCTCAGATTATATCTGAGGTACAAGTAGTTATAAAGCTGTATCCCATTCAGTGGGAGTTCTGGTGGGCAAGGTCTGGAGAACAGAGCTTTATTGCTTGGAATTCCACCTCCTGTATCTATTATTTTACAGTAGAACATATGTCAGGCACTAAGTATGGATTTTGGAGAGAGCTCTGAAGCAGAAACAAACAATGATCTGCTTTTATTACTCAGTTTAAATGCAGTGTCATCTCTGCATGGGTGCTCCATATGTCCTGATCAATTAAGGGCATGCTTTTCTCTGTACTAGATTTCCCTTGTGTGTCTTCCTCAATCTGTGCTCTGGTACGGTATAAGTAACATTTCTGCCTGGCTTGCATTTTAGGTAGATTCACTAAGCATTTCGGCCAAACAGATCATTCACAACCAGGTGTTTTAATCGCTAAAATTCGCACTTCTGTTTATCTTCTGTTAACTGAGAAATACATATAGCTTATCAATTGTGATTGCATTATGAACACTAACATGGAAATTTCGTGTGTTGATATGTTTTTAATGTTATGATGAGTCTTGTATTTTTCACAGTCTTTCTAGTGCAGCATAATGACCTTCTGTTCTTGGCATTCACAGTGAGAGAGATGCTTATCTGAAAGCAAGAGATTTCAGTTGCTGATTCAAGACACTGTCTCCGATCTATATTAAAGAGAGTTAATTTGCCTGAAAGTCTGTGTTCCAAAGCCTCTTTGGTGGACACTTCAAGAATAAAGAGTTAGGTGTTAAGCAGGAAGATACTACCTTTCCTCATAGCTTTAAAAGCTTTGCAAAGCTTGATCCTTTCTTGCCCTCTTAAAAGGAAAAAACCAATAAAGTAACTGTAGGTTTTGTATTGCAAAAATCTACTGTTTTGATCTTCCTTAAGATTCAGTGGCAGCAAAGGCTGCTATTATTAAGTTTTGCTTTGTTTCAAATCTTCCAAGTCAACCTGTTTTTCACATTATTCTATACTGATACTGCAAGTGAACTAATGTTCTTCATACTCTTTTTGTCTGTCTGCTTAGAAAGAAATTTTGCCAGAATGTCTCCAAACGAAAGCTCTCACTATCTTGCAAAGATGAAGTTTCCGTGGAAGCTTTTCTGAAAGTTTTGAGAACTCAAAAAATGAATACCTGAGAGAAGTAAACTGTCTGAGAGGCATGATGTATGGTTACAGTTGGATATTTTTTCTGTATTCCTTAGTTACTAGCATACACTTGGCAGTGTTTGCTTGACTGAACCTTCTCGACAATGTCTGCACCATTACCCAACATACAGATATCTTTGGATACAGTTTCATTTTTTAGAGATCTCTTGCTCTAAGAAGTTAGTCTTTTCCTGATACACAGATTAAGGGCTGCTACCACAGACCATTGAGTGAAAAATTTTCTTTGTGTTTAGCTGTTGGAAGAGAACTTTTTTCCTTTTTTGGGCAACTAACTTGTTCCGCTGGCAAGCAAGATACAACTAGTAGTGCACATTTCCCCAGTTCAACAATCTTTTGTGTTATGGCATAGAAAAAATATATATTAGCCAATAATAGAAGAAGAAAGAAACCATCTCATTAATCCTACTCAACTAACAGATCCAAAAAAGGTTTCTGTATACAAAATAAACTGTAAGAATAGCAGTACCATACTCTTATATATTACTTTTCCTTAATAGCTCTCAATTTTTTTTTCAAAGGAAATCAGCAGTGTTATTCACATTTTACAGATGGAGACACTGAAGCACAGAGCAGTAAAGTGATTTGCCAGGTGCGCAGCCAGGAATTAGAATGCTAAGCACGTGAGTCCTAGTCTAACCTTTTATTTATACTGCAATACTACTGCTCAGATTCAAGCTTTTGGAACTAGTGATTAGAGGCTACAATAAACTTGTAATTTCCCTTGCAATGGGGACAGCATTTGTTTTACGTGTGTTCTTAGTCAGTAAATTATAAGCTTTTAAAAGAAGTATGGCTGTTTCAGGTGGAAAATCCTGAGAGTGCTTCTGCTCTGCAGCAATAGAATATGTTTAAGGAATAATTCTGCTTGAAACAGAGACCTTTGAATCTTTGACTGCTTTATGTGTTGCTAAATGTTTGTGCATTTTTTGCCAAAGTATGCTATGGGTGCAGAAGGAGGCTGAACAAAATCATGGAGGAGAGATCCATTTGAAGTTGCTATATACATAGAAATTCCATCCTTAGAAATAACAGCTTAGAGAAATCTTTGACATGGAAATTAGTGGAGGCTGGAGGAAATATGTTTACCCTTTTCTTGTCCTATTTTCTTGGTTTTCCCCCTTTTGGCTGCTGTGGAGTTCAGGTACTGGAATATGTATAATTTTAGTCTGACTTAGGACAGTCTTTTTATACTTGTGTATAAGATTTATTTTGGAAGCCTCTATTATTTTTCATTTGCTCTTAGAGAAAGATATCATACAAACAAATAAAGAGACTGAAGGAAACATAGATTTACTAGAATAATCTTAACTTTTTTCTAGGAGAAATCCGTAACTTTGCCAAATATCTCCTAAAATATTTGCATATGGAACCTTCTGTACAAATGCCATTCTGATAGGCACAGCAAGAGTGTAAGCAGTTACTATATTTATTTTCAAAACACACACATAAAAATCTCTAAATGCTTGATATGCTCAAACAAAACTTATGTGAAGTTCACACAAACCTGTATGTTCTATTGCTAAAAGGTGTTTAATGGTTAGTCATAAATACTAGCTTTCCTAAAACCAAAATCTCATATCCCCTTTAAAGACAGAAATACCCTGTAGAAAATTCTAGTGAGTGCAGTTATGTCAAGATACCGAAGCCTTGCTCATCTCAGTCTATACTCGTGGGTGGGCTCAGGACTTTTGGTTATCCAGTGCTGTCTTTAAAATGTATCTGGATCCTTAACTGTTCCTTCAGGAATCATACTGTCTTGATGCCTTTAAGGGTCTGAGCATAAAACCCCCACCCCTCCTGGTGTGTTTACTGCCTTTCAGTGTTTTGATGTAGAAGTATCTATGGCTGACTTGACAGACTTCCACAGAACTTTACGTCCTAGCTTACTCTCTGGTGACCTGAGCTCATACACTTGAATGTAAAGATTTGACTATGTGGAATTTTTGGCAATGAGCTTGTTTCCACAGTGTTTACCTTTATTATTCACAACAGCTCCATACACCCTGGAATAAGGAATGACCATTATTTTTTCAGGGAACTAGTATTTATTGAATGAATATGTTATGGTTTAACCATGGTTTAACCAGGGAGTAGGCAGCTAAACCCCATGCAGCTGCCTGCTCGCTCACCCACCCAGTGGGATGGGGAGAGAATTGGGAGGCAAAAGTGTGAAAACTTGTGGGTTGAGGTAAAGACGGTTTAATAATTAAAAATTATAAAATTAATTTAAAAAAAAAAATAAAAGGGAGGAAAAGGAATTGACAAAGAAAAACCCCAAGAAAACCAAATGATGCAAAACCCGCCCAATTACTCACTGCCACCTGAGCGATGCCCAGTCAAGTCACTGAGCAACAGCATTCCTGGCCAACTTCCAGCTCCTGCACCCTAGTTTTATTGCTCAGAATGACATCATATGGTATGGGATGTCACTTTGGTCAGTTGGGGTCACCTGTCCCACTGTGTCCCCCCAAAATTCTCGTACGCCCCCAGCCTACTTGCTGGCAGGGCAGTCTAAGAAGCAGAAAAGGCCTTGATGCTGTGTAAGTGTTGTTCAGCAATAACTGAAATGTCCCTGTTATCAACATTATTTTCATCACAAATCCAAAACATAGCACCTCGCAAGCTACTGTGAAGAAAATTAACTCTATCCAGCCAAAACCAGTACAGATTGATTGTCAGATTTTATGAAGTTGACATTGATTTTGGTGGCCAGCTTGAGACAAGAAGGGACCTGGCTAATATGATTACCTAGGTAATCTATCTGAGAAAGTGTTTCTGTGTAAGATAACCTACCGTGCCTGCTGAAGCATCTGCCTCTTGGTGTAATATTCCCATTGTTATACAAAATTTGAATAGTGTTATCTAGAGGATTGTCATGCATTAAAATGCACTGGATCCTCTTGACAGTGTGACTGCTGGCTCTACAAAGTGCCTTTTGCTCAGACGAGCAAAGAAACACAAACTCTCAGCGACAGAATTTGCTGGGTGGATATGCAGCCTTCTTCACATCACATTCCAGTCCTACAATATCTGGCAAGCCTTCTCCATTTGATACTGTTTTTGGATGCAGTCTGTCAGTCTTCCCTTGGGGTTCCTCAGAGAGGTACTGCTCTTACTGTATACAGTTTTGCTTTTCTCTCCCACTGGTGATGTATATTAGAAGAAAGCCTTTATTTTCTTTCAAGCATTGTCCCATATGAAACTCTGGAGGGTAGAAACAAATACACTCATGGAGGTTAAGCTATGTGACACTAGATTTTCAGAAGCAGTAGTTTTTCCATGCTACAGGGCAAGGGAATTGCTTTTCTTTCTTTTTTAATTTTATTCTGTCTGAATAGGATTTCTGTACCAGTAATGATTCTGGTTTATTGCTTGGCACCTTGACTACAAGAAGATGGCAATTGATCCTCCTCTTATGGTTCTATTATGTTGCCTAATATTTTCCTACTTGTCTGTTTCCTTTTTAATTTCTTTGCAGGCACCTGTTCAAGATCTTATAGTCAGGATCTAACCTACTTCTTTCATATATTATATTTCCCTTGCATAAGGAAGGCTGACAATCATGTTATATTTCTCAGAAAATAATAGATACCTCTTGCCACCTGTAGAGGGTTGGAAAAGAAGAAATACTGCAGGCCTTATCCTGATGGAAAAGTAGTTATATGTTCAGAAAAGGCAAAACATGCACATTATTAAACTTGTTTTATTGAGTTGAAAGTTTATAGTTCCTTACAAGATATGAGAGTTAGCGTTTGCAAGAGCATTCTTCTTGTGAGAATTTATGTGCATTTATTGTGACAGTTTCTGTCCTACTGCAGAAATGAAAGGTTATATTTCTTAATGACCACGTCAGTTTTCATGGGAAACCACCCCAGAACATAGCCTTGTTTTTCTCAAAGAATTAATCTTCATACTTTTTACATTAATATAATGTCTTTTCAAACATGTTTAAGTTTCAAAGCATAGCGTTTTTTATTTAAGCACTGATCTTTTTAGTAAGATGAGTTTGTATTCAAGAGTGATGTGTGGAAACAATGTGTACATTTGTGTACTCTGTTTAATTCCAGACTAATTTGCCCCACTTTGCTTTGGCTGCAAGACTGCACTGATTTTTGTGTTGCCCCATTGGGAGGTAAAAACAGGAGAACAGTTTTTTGAGATGGAAAGACAAGAGATCAACCAAAGAGAACCTTTACAGCTAGCACAGGAGGAAAGTGTCAATTAAAAATATCTAGGTGTTTGTGTGCGCATGAGTGTGCTCACGCATGTGCATGTACTTAGTTGTGTAACCTTTGGGGTCATTTTCAAAATGAAGCACTCAGTGCATGTTGGAGTGGGGGTTCTGCGAAAGCCGTGAGGTCACTGAACTTAAAACAGCAATTCACAGGAAAGAGTTGGTAGGCAACTGGCTCGAGGGTGAATGTTTACTCATAGAATCACGATGTAGGTAAGGTTGGAAGGGATCCCTGGAGATTGTCTAGTCCAAGCCCCTTGCTCAAAGCAGGGTCAGCTAGAGCGGGTTGCTTAGCACTGTGTTCAGTTGAGTCTTAAATACTCTTCAGGGATGGAGAGTCTAAAAGATACCTGGGCAGCCTCTTTGAGTGTTTGGAAGTATCTGTTAGTTTTCAGAGATATTCATTAATATCTTGTTGATAGGGTAGTGAGGAATAGCTAAGCCTAATGTGAGTTTGGTCATTCCATTCCACTTCCAGACCACTTTTAGGTCTGAAGCAAGTGTGGCATGATTTGCAAGAAGTAAAAGCCTTCTGCAATTCTTTAAACTCAGGGGGGTGAGACACAAAAGAAATGGAAACCTGTGTCATGGTAACAGAATGCCTGTGTTTGGCACTGTTCAGGATTGGTCTGCCCATGTTGGTAAGGCCTTGTAGAACTGCAAATGTCTGGCCAGTTTTCCAAGAAACAAACTATGAAATTTCATATACAACAAATACTTTCAGTAGTGAGAGGCTGCATATGTGTCACCCAGCATAAATATAGACTTAGTATGTTACTTCTCTTAGCCTCAGTGAATTAAAGGCTAGTACATTTAATTTGTCGAAGTAATAAAGGCACTCATGTGAAAATATTGCCTTGGGATTTATGTATGTATCTCAGCACTTGTTGAATTAAGTGTGTCTATCCTTATTGTGGTTAGTGAGTAAGGCAGAAGAGTATCTGTATTGTTCACACCACTTAATTTTTTCAGAAAAGTGTAATATGGAAGGTCAGTTGCTCTGTTCTTAGGTATCACACCCGATTTCCTTTGCAATCTCATGTATCCTACTGTTATGCCCTGCTTTCTGAAATGATGCTGCTTTTTCACCCATGTAAAGACTTGGAAAGTTAAAACTGTTATAAGCATTTGAAGCAGAAATGTAGTTTTTATATGTTATGTTCTCTTTTAAAAAACAAGAACATGATTTAGATGTGACCTTATGGAACATGTATGTAAAGAGGAATTCTCTGTTTCCTATTAACAATTTGATATTTAAGCATTTTAAACTCTTAAGTAATATGTTGAAGAGCAGCTCTTCAATATATTCTGTGCTAATGTGGAAGCTTATCTCTGTAAGCAAATCCTAAATGTGCTTTTGGCTCTGGCCAGGTGTGTGAAGATTTTGGATTTTTTTGGTGATGATTTTTTAAAGTAGCTGCATCATTTGTGTTGTATGTCTAAGTCTGTTCCCCCAGGAACTTCCTGGCTGGCTTAAAGGTTCTTACTACTGAATGCTTCAAGGGAATTTTGGAAGAGTTTCATATCTTGCAGTTATATGTAATGTTTTTTTTAAGATTGTCTTTAAATGACTTTAGGTGGTCTGTTTGTATTTTTTACTTTAGCTGTCTCTCTTTTTAAATTTTTAAGAGGAATTGGGATAAGAATGCTTTTATTTTACCTTCTGGAAATCATTTAAGTATATTTTCCAGTGAGTTCTGTTTAAAATATCTCCCACCAGTTCTAGCAGTGTGTTTTTTTATCAGACTTACAGATTGTTTTCATCTTCTGAGTGTCCTTTCTTATTGTAATGTATTGGTGGTCTTTGCCCTCATTCTTCAATCTTTCAGTTTTGCAGAGAGCTGTTAAGATAGGAAAGAGACATACTTAGAAATCTTTAAACAGATTTCTTACAGCTGTGGAAAACCTGTGTAATTTCTTTCCTAATTCAGGTGTCAAAGCTGTCATTTTTGTCCCCATAATATCCGCCTGAAATAGGATACTGCTGGAACCATTTTTTGTTCCTTATGAGAGCTGCTGCTTCTTCCTGTGTTTTTTTGTCTGAACCAAGTACAATTTTTTTTTAATGTAACAAACAAAAAACCATATATGTTTCAGCTGTTCTAAAATCTCATTTTTAGCGTGCTGCTGGTTTAGATGATTATTTCATCAGATTCTTAGAGCATGAAGTCAGGGACAATTACAAATGGAGTTCCTAGATAAAGAGAAGACATCAAACATTACAGATGTCTTTAATAGAAGAGTGAAAAACCTGCATTTTGCCTCTTGCTCTTCTGAGTACCATTAAAATATTTCCTACATGCTCTTATCATGCTGAATAATCCTTAATTCTGATGTGTTTGCAAACCAAAGTCTTTTTGGTTTGTTTTTTTCCATTTTCACAAGGTTAATTCTCAGCTCTTGTTATACTGCCACCTTGTTCAGCTCTTGCTGCTTTAATTTTTTGTCATATTTTTATCCTAGTTTCAAAGAGATCAATACCCTTTAGTTTACAAACTTCTAATATTGAATAATAAGTAAATGAAATGCTTAAATTACATTTTTTCTCCTTGTGTTCCAAGGTAATAGATGCATGAAATTGAAAAACTATAGAAATACTTTAAAAGCAAGTGTGGTTTTAGATGTAGTATAAGACTGTGTGAGCACAGAGATGTTGATTTCTTCCCCCTGTCCCATTCCAGCAGGCATATAGAGTCTCAAAGAAAATGAAAGTTTAAATGTTGGCAAAGATAGGGTGTTAGCCAAATGAATTTTGAGTTCCTTGTGCTTTGAATGTTAGCTCTATAATTTTGACTTCCAAAATTGAGAAATTGTAATGGATATATTATCTTTCTTCAAAATATATTTGAATGAACACAATAAAATCACATCTCACTTCATTTTCATAAACTACATGTATTCATATTATATGTGCCGGAAAAGTCAACAATTAATTGAATAATCTAGAAATTTTTGGGAAATGTGATTACTGAGTATTTGTCTTGCCTGAAGTCAAAACCAATTCTGAGTCTCCTAAAAATTATCACTTGTGTCATATTCTGGACTTCTGTTCATGTTTTCACTGGTGTTTCATAGTAATGTTTAAAATATGAATTTGAATTTTGTTTAAATTTACAAATTAGATTCTGACTTTTATTTTGATGGATGGAATTCATGGAAGTGTGTCAGGTTGCATTTTCCCTTTGCCAGTAAGTTTGACCTAAAAAGGTTGCACACTTATTCTAGATGACTGAAAAAATAACATTGCAAAATCTGCCTAGCAATTTGAAGATGAAACTGACTGATATTTTTTTTTTACAGTGTGATATTTCATAGGCAAACTGATGAAGATACCTGAGAACTACTTAATTAAAGCTACTGATGAAGTTAATTTAGGTGATAGAAAGACTGTTATGCCACATAAAATATTACTTATTTGAAATAAAGGTATCATTGGAAACACCAATGGTTTTCAAACTGCCTTTATGAAATTACTGTTCTATAAGACGTGAATAATTAAGGAGTCTGTCTGTGATTCCTCTGTGTTGTAGGGCATCCTGTATGGTGTCTTGATCTAGTAAATACAGTAACTGATTTCTATGCCTACTAGGCATCACAGATTTGGCAAATAACATCCTTTTACTCTCAACTGTGCTTATAGTATTTTTTTCCATCTGAAAGTACTGTTTGTCCAAGCAACTTTTATTTGGAAAGAATAGTAATGGGCAAGTGAGGGAGTATTTTTTTAAAGTAATCTGTGTTTGGAAAAAAAATATTTCCATAAAGTAGAAAGACAATACCACTATTTGCTATTATAAATCCTCCAAGATCACCTAAATTAATGATGCAATGTTTCTTTGATGTGGCAAATGTTAAAACTTTATATATTATTTTAAAAGACCAGAAGCTATTGATAGTTTTCTAAATAAAATCACTTTATTAGGAAGATGCCTTTAGAAGTTTGCACTTAGGTGCAGGAAGTTTTTGTTTTAACAAAAACCTAAAAGAATGGTTATGTGAATTTTTAGAACATTTGTCGATAGCATAAATGTTTTGGTCCATTATGATGATTCTTAAAAGTTGATTGCTGGACTGCTAGTGTTATTTTTTTAAAAAATCTGTTATGTTTTCTTTGGTCAGATTTTCTGGTTTAGAGTTAAAACTATTTTTATTTTCAGATAATCCCAGATGTGGCTTGTGGAAATGCCAGTTCCAATACCTCTGCTGGAGGTCGTCTTATCTCCTTTGAAGTTCCACAGAATACATCAATAAAGTAAGAATATTTGTCGTATGTGATGAAATATAAAAAGGCTTTTATTTTAATTTGCCGAGATATTATAGACAACAGTTTTTCAGATAGGCAGATTTGTCAAATGGCTAAAAGCATATGAAGGAACTTCAGACAGACTTTAGGCATTTGGCAGTGCCATGACAGCTCTTTGGTATAATTTTTCCCACATATTTAATGTTTTAGAAGATGTAGGCATGTAAACTGTCTCTAGGCTATCAGAATGCATTAGAAATTAGGGCAGACATGTTGAAGATGTCAGTCTGGAGAAGAGATGACATTTCCTTTCTCCTTCATGCAGTGAACATTTTTTCCTCCTTTAATCTCAAGATGCACTTGCTGATAGAAAGTGTTATTGTTGCCTATATAAACGCAGGTATTTTGTGATTTGTATTTGGTTTCTGGATTACTGCTTTGAGTGTCATCATTAGCTGTGAAGTCTTTGTGTATGTCCTACAAACCATCTCAAAAATCTGCATTTATTCTGTGTTGTTCACTTTTCAAACTCATGCCTTTTCAATCAAATACTTGTTTTTTTACATTTAATTAACAGAACTTGACTTCCTGGAAAGATCTGATTCTGTCAGCTGGGATGAGGCATTTGCTTATTGCAAATTTCATTTCAAATAAAAATCTGCCAACGTAGTTCTCTGGCTCACAGCTTTACTGCGGTTTTAGACTTAGATTTACCCAAAATAGCCTACTTTTCTCATACTGTCATCTTATCTTTCAGAATCCCAGCTTTCAGTTAAAAAAGGCCATGCTCACAGGAAAAAAACCCAAACTGATGCAACCAGACAAGCTGCAGACAGTTTGGAGCAGTAACTGTTAAATGTGGGAGCTGTCCTACTCTTCCCACGGGACTTTGAATCCTGCTCATTCATGAGCATTAAGCCTAAGTCAGGACCAGATCTGTGAGTGTGGATGCTCTGGCTGGCTGGAACCTGTAAGCAAACAAGTGTCTTTTCCTGAAATCAGGAGTAAACTGGCATCTGTGGATTCCGCAGCTGTATTTAACACCCTTGATGGAGGGACCCCATTTTAAAGGGCGTTGCAGAGTACACGGTTACTTTTGGTCACTTTTTACACTATATACCTTTAGGGGTGTTTTATATCTGGGTAGATTAATGCAGGTCAATATCTATCTTTATATTTCCTGTGCTGAAGGACCAAGTAACAACCCTGGTTCAATGACTATCTATGAAAGGAAAATATTTTTGGTTAATAATTTTATTTTATTTTGATTGTCAGGTGTGACCTAAACTGTGAAACTAGTTGCTTTCCTGTTCTAAAAGTGAGAAGGTCAGCTTTGGGGGTAGCAATGGAAGTTGTTTGCAAAGAAGACCCAAAATACTGTCAAAAATTTGCTTCTTATGGTGTCTAGTTGCAACATTTTTTCAACTTTTATTAAACATGATTAGAAAATGTGCATTTCTTGTTTTAAACTTGAATAAGTGGCAAGGGAGAAACTAAACAATCCTTAGGAGGATTGAAATGATTTCAGTACAGGAAATCGTGGATCAGAACTTCATCTCTGGGTATTTGAAGGCCTGTTTTCAGCAGGAGAGAATTATCAGTTTTCAGCAGTTGCGTTTGAATTTTTGGAGGATTGTTCAGATTCATTTGGGATTCCTTCAGAGGAAATTAATGCAGATATTTGGGAACTTGCCAGAAACATGACAGGCTTTTCTTTTTCCTTTGTGGAGGTGAGTAGGGAAGAAAGTATCCTGGGAGGAAAGAAACACTGCCATAGAGATAGTGCTCCCTAGTGGAGCTGACAGTATATATGTCATCGTAGATATTACTTTATCCAGTCTGTCAATATTCAGGAAGGCACCGTGGACTCAGTGACCTTGGGAACATTACATGACTCATTTGATTTACAAGAATAAACTGCTCTGAACCTTCGATCTGGTATGTCAAACAAATGAGGATTCCTACCAGGATCCGTCTCCATGTATTGAACGAACATTGAATGTTCTTCAGTAAACAAGAGGGCTGGATGTACTTCAGCTGCAGAAAATGATGGCATTGTAGATGTAGACTGAAAGTACTATTCAAAAAGGAATAAACACAAAGATTGAATAAGGATGCTTTATTATTATATAACGTTTAGGTAAAACTCTTCTTGGGCACTAAGATAGTCTCCTTCACATATTAGAAATGGAGACTCTGTATGTAATAGCAGATTTGATCATACACTATTATGCAAATTTTACAATTAAAACATTTTTTATTTTTGTACACATGCTAAAACCCTTCAGGCCTTTTCTTGATTCCATACTTGCTACGTTTAAGTTTCCCTTCTTTGTTGATAAGCTTTTGCTCTGCAGTGATGTACTTAATAATACCAATTTCCCTCAGTGTAAATATTCTTACTGTTTTTTATTCTTAGAATAAGGCAAGATGCTACTGCTTCTCTTATCCTGTTATGGAAGGTCACAACCACTGGATTTAAACAGTGTTCACTTATTGATGGCAGAAGTGTCACCCTTCTCCAGGCACTGGGTGGACTTGTTCTTTCTGAAGAAATGCTTGCACTAGGCAACAACTATTTTATTGGTGAGTAACATGCTAAGTTTATGTTTATCACCTCTTGGTGACAGCTGATGGTTTACCTAACAGTTTAGAGAAACAAAGAGGTAAATTCCCTTAACTGAAGTGCTGCTGAAAGATCCGGGTGTGATATTGGGACCACGTTTTAGCCATTTGTTCATTCAAAGCAGACAAGAGATACACTAAATTCTTACGCAGGTAACACCATTCACTTTAAAATCTGGATGGTGCTTTCTGCCTGATACCTTTAGATGATGCAAGGTATTTTATATGTTCTGGTTTAATCAGCTGTAAAGCTTTTGCTTTGAGGTGTTTCTTTGTCAGATACTGTATCATGGGATACTTTGAAAAGAAGCTTAAGCCTGTACACAGTGAACTTGAAAAAATATATTAAAATACAATAGGAGATCTGATCTCCTAACAGTATTTACCTGCACTACTTTTTCCTCTTTCTAGTTTTGACTCTGTGAATACGAAACCTTAGAAATATACTATATCTTTCATCAGGCAATTAAATGTTAAGCATCTTTGTGGAAGGAGTGTAATGAAAATAGGCTGATACGTTATTTTTAAGTGTATGGGAAATAATGCTGATTTAATGCAGTATTTATGCATAGACACAATAGACTTAATTATATTGAGCTTTCTGGGCAGATGGTTTATTATACCAATGACATGAAACCAAAGTCGTTGTAGTAACAGCATTTATTGTAATCTGCTTGAAATGCTGTATATCTTATAATGAAGTATAAGCTGCCACAGATTGTTATTTCACAACTTATCATGCTAATAAATGTAAAATTAAAAGCATTCTGTTGCAGAAACATTGGGCCAATACTGTTTGTAGCTAATACAGAAAAAAAACCCAAATGCAGTAGTGGTGCCATGTTCTCTCCCTTTTGAGCTGTCACTCAGCAAAGATATTGCTTGAAGGTTGTTAGTATAATGATTTAATTACCATCAGTAGTGGTTTCTGTTTGTGATATTTATTTTCTTCTAATTTCCATTTCCTTATATTTCTTTATTATTTACTTCCTTCCAAGATACTTAGGATTAGTGTTTTTTTCTTTTAATCCAGTTTTGTGTTTAATTTATCAAAGTTAAAACTCTCCTCATGTGTCTTCTTCAAGAATAAATTTTTGCATTTGACTTGTGATAGTTAATGTATGATAGAAGTAAGTAGAAACTTGCTGAAGACAGGCTAATTTAAACTTTTATGCACTCATGACAGTACCTAAAGCCGTAGCTCGGTCCATAAGCTCCCAGATAGAGGGTCTAAGTTGCTCTGTGAAGGCTCCACTTGACTGTACATGCCATACAGCATAGGCTATTGATTTAGATTATTTAAATGAATATTGTCTTACTCTTTCCTAGTTTGTCTTGTCCTACTTGTTTCTCTGTGACTGTCTTTCTGTCATTTGGACTTTTACTTTGAGTTGTTTATTGTGTGCTAGGCAACAAGGTGAAAATATACCTTTTCCTTGATGAATATAACCCAAGGTTTATTTCATAGAAAATGTACTACTGATCTTCCTTATTTCATGCAGTACAAGTTTTCTGAGGCTTCTTACTTTACTTCCATCTGGTTTCTGATACTTCTTTGGTCTTTCTTAATTTCCTGATAGTGAAGGTCTTTGTAGAATTTTCCAGGTGTTGTAGTGTAATTTGATTTATGTAAAGAACATGAATCATAAATGCATACGCATGGTGCAGGAGGGAGACTCAAATAATATAGTGATATATTCATGAATAGGAGCATCTGAGTGCTTAGTAAAGATGAGTGCAGATATAGTGCATTTGAATTTTTATAAATCCTATTTATTTTAGCAAATGGATGGATTACCTGTATTGCTTTTGATAGAAAATGAATATGAAACATTCCCTCTGCATATCTTTTAGTCCTGACTCATTGCAACTCTATACTATGATAGAATCAAGTAATCAAATAACCTTTTTCTGGAGTAAATTATTTTATAGGGCCTTAATTTAGTTATAGCTTTTGCCAGTATAATTTCCTTTTATTAAAACACTTGAGCAGAAAATGGGTGAAGTACTAAAGGAACAGGGAAACTGAAACATGAATTTGTTAGTTTAAAAGTGTTTCTGACCTATCAACATTTGTTGTAAGAAAGAGAAAACGGAGTAGCCTCTGAATTTTCTTTTCGATTGTATGGAAATATTCTGCTTACTTTTCATCATCAGTTTTTGTCCAATAAGTTGTAAATCTTGTGTGTAAAACTTAAAAAGGAACTCAGTCATTTGGTCTGAAAAATGCTGAATTTTATCTGAACTCAACTGAAATCCATAATTCAGGTGAAGTCCGTATAAAAAATAATTAAATCTTTACTTCAGATTTGATCCAGATGTATGGAAATAATCTGTGAACGTGACACACCTCACTTAAGTTTCTCATTTTCAATAAGATCAGGTGAATAAGGTTTTTCTTACAACTTTCCGTATGTTTCTTGATATACATGAATATTCTAAGGTACAGTAAATTAAAATGGATTATTTTATACAAAAAAAAGCAACCGTGTAGCATGTGCTTTTATTGATGATATTTAAGCTAGAACAATGTCGAGGCCACAAGATACTATAGGATGCTGTAAGCATAGAATCACACAGTAAGGCTGTGAACTATGCCAGTCAATATATTTACTTTACATAATTTCCTCCTTCTTCCCCTACTCTTCTGTTCAAATGAGATTTTAAGGATTCTTCTCTTAATTGGTGAATTCTGTACAATGCATATTATTTTTTTTACCTTAAAAATTTTTCTAATAGAGCTCTAAAAGAAAAATGGGGAAGATCTGAGTGTTTTGGGTTTTGTGGTTTTTTTTTGTCTTTTGATATACATCTTCTTTGGAGGTAACACAGTGACAAGTGACCCAAGTTTTGATACACAGCAAGGTACTTTAATTACATCTTGCAAATCTTTCTGAATAAGGTGGTTATGTCAAAGATAAAACATTTAGGGGAATATTATTTGGTTTGTGTTGCCTCACAGCAACACAAATTTAAAGTTGTTTAGACAAGACTGAAAAGACTCAAAAGTCAGCAGTAATGTGCTGATTTGCTGATCATGTCATTCAGGGCACAATGTCTAGAGGTTGGAAAGAATGCTGTCACTGAGATCTAAAAATAGACACCTTGATCATAGTGCTGTTTACTCCAGAGACAGTACCTGCACTGCATGAGACTGAAGGGTTTGAGGGAAGAGAGGAACACAACTAAACGAAAAAGAGCAGTCTGTGTTCTATAATGTGATCTATAAAATGGCTGCTGCATCTGCAGCCTTTTGCAGTGCAGGAAAAGTTATGATGCTGTGATTAGGCAGTATGCTTACGTTGTCAAGTTAAAGTATTTACCCCATTAAAATAAGCCCCCATAGATGGGAAAGAGTACTGACTTAGAGCCTGGCTTTTACCTTCTGTAAAGCATTCTTACCACGACTGCTTTGCTTAGAGTATTTTTAATGAGTTTCTAAGATTTTATACTACACATGTGCCAGTCTTCTAAAATAATTTATTATGGCTTATTATAAATTAGGCTTATTGGCCAATGGGGGGAAAAATACCAATATGGTTCAGGTTTTGAAGTGAGAAAGCCCCTGGAAGTACTGCTTCTCTCAGTCGGTTAGGTGGGTTAGCTGTCAGATAAAGCACACAGCATATTCCAAGGTGCTGGTGGCTTTTAATGCCAAGTTACTACTAGACAAAGGTAACCACTGGATGGCAGATCTGTAGTACAGGCCAGGTGAACTGTTGATCTGTGCTCACTGTTTGCAACAAAAATGCTTCATCTGATGCCAAGAGGTTTTTGGAAGTTTTGTGCCCAAATTCAGGACTTAAATAATTTTTTTTTTTTTGGAGGACATTTCCAGATGTTTTTAATACCTATACAGGATATTATAATTTCTATTATGTGGAGTGCTATAGGTGGATCTTGAGATTTGCCAGAGAGATAGTTGGGATGTGGAGGAGAGAATTAATCATATTTTTATAGTAAGAGATGGCAATTAAGGGATCAACATGTAAAACATTAATTCCTGGAAAGTCTGCCTTTTGCTTCAATAGACCTATAGCTTTGTAATCTTTGTCCCGATGTTCATTGAAGTTGTGAGTGATTCATGTATCAACTATTCATCGTATTTATAAAATGTCTCATCAGCATTTATTTTAATTCCGGATCTTCATATCTTCATGCTAGTGATAATGGTACTAGCATATTTGAAAATGAATAACTGTAAAACTTTACCCTGTTACAGTCACACACCTATTCTTCATTGCAATATATCTTGAAAAATTGAGATCAGATGAAATACATTTTACAAGTCTGAAAAGTATGCTGGTGCACCATCAGTTTGTGCATGAGCCTTTCAAACAGAAGTGCTCATGAATGTTAATAGGTTACAGAGAAGGAGCTCTGTGTTGAGTTGAAAGTGCTACTTGTTATGTGTTTTGGGGGAATCTAATCCACCCAACATCGCGCATTTCTCTCAGGGAATAATATACTGCACTTGGGAACATGTACAGGAACATATAGATCTTTTTGTATACAAGTTTGTTGCAAGTGCATAAGATTTGCTAAACTGATTAAATAACTTTTCTCTTGAGAAAATAATGCATTAATATTTTCCTTAGAAAATATAAAGAAAGCCTTGCTGTGAAGGACTTTGAAGGGCATTTTCAGCTTGTACGGCAACTTTCGAAAATGTTCTATGAATTGTTGCATGCATCTTTTTTATCCAAAGATGCAATCACACTCTGAAAACCGGAGCGTTTATTCTGAAAACACAGTCTGCTATTGAAATAGTGAAAAAACCAAACCCAACATATAATAAAAGCATTACAATATTTCTTACTATTTTTTAATACTCACATTTTAGAAGTTTTACAGTGACGAGACACAATCTGTTTCTTAATAAGTCTTAATTTACCCTAGTGCTAAAGTAATATACCTGTTCACTAAGGCAACAATTCTGTGTTTCATGACTCAGTAGATACACCTGTGGATGTGAGACTCACAGTCAGTTGTAATTTCAGAGTCTCCAGTCTACTGGGTAAACTAGTAGAGTTATACTGGTACACAGTTGACAAATTATATTTAGTGGGCCAATTCTGCCGTAATCAAAAAAGAACATAGCTATTTATGTTGGATTAATTTGGAAATTGGGTAATAAAATTGCATATTATATGATTATCATTTCAGTTTTAAGAACTGTTTGTTCTGAGCATAACATAGAACATGGAGTAGGCAGTGCTGGCTGTGCGCATGCAACCTATTTCCTTCTTTTTCCCAACAACATAAAACCCCCCGCAATTATGTTTTCGGGTCTCTATCATGGTTATTAGGATTTTAACTCTCAAAAAAACCTGCTTCTCATCAGCTTCCATGATAGTGTTGGAAAAATTGCTTTTCTACCTTAGTGTGCCCACTGCTGAAGCTGCAGTAATGGGAGCTGTTTCAGAAAAATAGTAAAACAGACAGTTGGGTGTTGGTATTTTGCCTCCATTTCACCATAAGTAATACAATAGAAAAGTTTGTGTATCTATAGTTGTTTAAAAATGCTTGTGAATAGGTAGAAATTACTTGCTTTTTGACTTTGTGCTTTATTTAGTACTTCCATGATGCAGCTTAAATAGTTTTCATGGCATTAGTCTTTTAGTTTATTGTCTGGTGATAAGGAAAAGAAATTTATAAGCAAAACTGCTATTTCTCAGTTAAAACCTTACAGATAAGTAGAAGGTTTGACATTTAATATGAATGAATATTTTTATCTGAATAGGAAATTAATCCTCTGGCACAATCTTTAAATTTTAATGCTTGCTTTTGTCACAGCAAAGACAAACTGATGTAGACCAGGTGTGTAATCTAGTTTTCTGCAAGCCTTTTAGATCAATACAATTTAACTAACTAGTTTAAAATACAAACTATCTCAAAAGTATTTCCTTAAAATTGGTAGCTGTACATGCTCACTTGAAAATGGATGCTATAGCATCTTCATTGTGAGATGAGGAATACTGATGGTATTCAAATGCCAGCACCTATAAGGCAGCTTGCTTGAATTCTGCAAAACTTTTTGAAGATTTTCTTAAAAAGGAAAATTAATCCTTGGCTCCTCAAGTCAAGAGATCTGTTGCATTTTAAAAAGTGTATGAACCATATACGTGTATGCACAGAAAGGATAATATTTTCCTATCCAAAATGCTGTCCAGCCTTTCTAATGCAACAAAGTATTTTCTTTAAGATCTCTGTCCTGAGCAGTTATATGCTCTTTGGGGTTTTTAATGAATCTTCTTGCACCATCTCATGGTACGTTAACATGTGGTCACCACTAATATGACTGTAGGTATATTGAATAGGCAAAATGAAACTTAGTGTACAAAATACCGTATTAAAAATAAATAATCTAGAGAGATATTTGGAAACAAGTCAGTCTGATTTTCTAGCTGGTTTTATCTGTCTATCGAATTTTAAATTAGGACGCAAGTTGTAACTGTGTCTTTTGGATGGTGTGTTTTGTGTTGTTACATGTCTTTTGAAACACGTACGTATTTCCATCTAAAGAAAGCAGTTTGCTGCATGTTCAAATTGTTTTTACATAAGCAAAAATGAAATAGGACAATTTTATTTCATAATAGGAAATGCTCAGTGGATTGAACTCACTGGAAGCCATGTAATCAAGTTACTCTGGCTTTAACATGTGTCAGCTGAGCATCTGTGTGCTCCTAGCCCGTGGCGTATGTGCAGTCATTTGACTTAACCCTCTTTCGCTCTGGACTAAATTAAATCACATTGCCTTGCACATGCCGCAGTTGGAGTGTTCACGCAGTTCTGCTGCTCGGCTGAGGTGCAGTAAAGTGTGTCTGTGTGTGTGAGACCATTTAGTTACTTCTGCCCAAGTCAGCCTTGCTGGTAGGGGAATTCGGTGACAACTGCTCCAGTTAATGGGGCTTTCATTTTTATGTGCGCAGTATGCCTGGAAGGGCCCTATTGTAGGCAGTATTGAGTATTGTGCTCAGCTGTAAACATTTCCCTGGGGTTCTGGGCATAAGAGCTAACCTTGCAGAAAATGGCCTTTTGATAAACAATAGCAGCAGCAGAAGTGCAAACAGCG
The DNA here is from genome assembly GCF_963210335.1 of Falco punctatus. Classification (NCBI taxonomy): domain Eukaryota; kingdom Metazoa; phylum Chordata; class Aves; order Falconiformes; family Falconidae; genus Falco; species Falco punctatus. Next base: position 18,104,310 of record NC_137593.1, read on the forward strand.
TAAAAAGTTCAATGAAGTGTTAATTTCAATGAATTTTTTTTTTAAAAAAGATGGCTTTATAAGGCAAAAATTTAAGCATTCAGCTGAAATCCAAACCATTCTGAAGAATGCTGTTAGGCTGTATGAGAAAGGGTATCTTTATAAATATGAAAAAAAAAATAATTCTGCCCTGCCCTTCACGAACAAGTTACATATACATCATCTCACATATAAGCAGATGTAAACTTCAGTTTATTTTTATTAAATTGTATTATGTTTTAAGCTAGCTTCTAAATAATTTTACTCTTTAAAGTAATCTTTAATTGATCTGTAAATTATTCAATTTTTATTTTTATTCACTGCTACTTCTAGCAAATAACAGTGGGAATTATTTTTTTTATATCTTTGGAGGTTCATCTGCTCAAATTTGTAATGCTTGGCAAAATACCTTTGTTTGTTTATTCGTTTTTAAGATTTCTCTTTTTTCAGATATGACTTTTGTGACCAATTCATAGTCAAGAAATTTATATCCGGTTGATCACATGGTTGCTTGCACTGTGAGATTTTGGGCAGACTGCTTAACTTGAGCTGTAAAATAAGGATACTAATGCATAATTTCAAGGAAAAGATGAGGCACATTTTAACACTATTTGTAAAATGCTTTGAGATCTTCAGCTAGTAGTCCAACATACCGTACAGTTTATTTAAAAGTAGGGTAGCCATTCATAAGTCTGTAAGTTGGTGTCAGAGATTCTGGTGGTCTACATTTCTGCCCAGAATGCTTGGCAGCATTGTTGAGATGCTGATAAGTGAGCACATAATTGGGAAATTGTGATACAGGAAATCTATTAGAAGATTGGTCTTGTCACCCTTGCTGGGCTTTCACCATGATTTTGGACAGTAACCAGAGTCCTTGAAGCCATGACAGAAGGTCACACTCTCAGCTACTGTCACATCTCTGTATGCAAGTGTTTTCATAAGTGTAAGTGTACTCTTGTTAGCTCTTTCATAGTCCTACCATGGGTTTTGGTCCAGTTAAGCTATTAAGTTGGGTAATTGTTTAGTAACAGTGAAATTCAGAAAATGCCATTTGTTATAGAGGAAAAGTAATGGAATGTGTTCGGGGATTTTTCTGTGCTAAGTGTATCCAACTGGTTTGCTCACTTCACAAATATATTTTAGCTGTCAGTCCTGCAAAACTGAGCTCCAGCTTGAAAGTCAAGCTGTGTGGTATTTCTTCCTAAAGTTTGGGAAATAATTTTCTGGCACCCAAGTTTTGCTTTCTGTTACACCTGTGTAATGCTAACACTGTCAGTCTGCCTCTGATAGAATTGCAGTAATGTTACTGAGAATATAATTTGACCAGCGGCACATTTATCTTTGTCACTGTAATGGTGATTATGTCTGAGAAGAAAGTATATGTTTGATTTTCAGAGCCTAGGATGAGTTTTCAGTGTTGGCAGTGAAGGAAGAAAGCATACCTATTTTTAAACTGAGTGTGACTATGATATCAATTTGGAGAAGAAAAAACGCAATGAGAAGTTCTACAGTCACTTATCAACAACAACAAAACATTCCTTAAATTGCTGTTTCATGTGCATTTTTGAAAGCTAAAGTATCTGGAACAGTTCTTGAACTGATTCTCACTGACATCTATATATACTTCCAGAAGAGTATCAGACCAAGGCTTCTGTGACAAAGCACAGTAAGCATGCTGATCTGTATAAAATTTGGGAGAGTTCTACCACTTATAAATAGTGCTATTTGTGGGCAAAATCGCAGTTTCATTATTGCAGCTGTATTTTTGTATCCCCAGATGCTATGTTGCCTAGTGGTATCATTAGAGAATGATCTCAGATGTTCTGTACAAGGATCCTATGGTACTGATGGCACAGAAGTACTGCATCAAAGACTGTGCATGTCGTTGACTACCTGTTTCTCACTTCATGTTTACTGCTTGTATATGATAGTCATCCTAAGGCAAACTAGGAAAGGATTCCTGACTCATTTTTTTCAGATTCTGTAGGAGACTATTCGTGTCGGGGCCCTGTGAGAGTATTGAGAGGCCTTAATAACCCTGACCATTAAGGTCTCATGGAAAATGTGATAAATGATTGTCTATTTGTAAATCAAAATCATGCCTCCACTATTTCAACACGTATATTTTCACAATCAGGTGCATCATGAGAACATCTTGTTATGCTTTTTAATTTGTTAGGTTTCTAAATTGACTTGAATGTGATTTCCATGAATGAGTGGAAGGATTGAGCTTTCTTAGATTTTCTAGATGAATAACCACTATTTGAGACTGTGATATGCATTGCCATAAGAGAAGGAAATTGGCTTTATAGTTAAAATGAAATTCATACTTTATGCTTAGATCCAAAAAGGCACTTAAGCATGGTGGCAATTAGTATAGACACCTGTGGTGGTCTTCATAGTCTTTAATATTAGCTATACCATATTAGCTATACCATAGTGTAAGAGTTGTGGACCTGAAATAACCTTTGGATAAAATTTGGACATAAAAAATTTAGGAAAAGGGACTAGAATTCAAGTCTTCCTTTGTCTTTTTTTCTGGTGAGTTCTGTAATAAAAATGTAGTCGTCTTTTTTTCCTAGCTTCCTTTCTTCAGATCTTTCTTATGTCTGTGAAGTTCAATGGCCACAAAGGAAAAGTTTGAGCACATTGACTGCTCTGGTTCAGCTTGCCGAGTAACATTTTCTCCTGTGATGTGAGAGATGTGGTCCAACAGAAAATTCCTTTTGGATATTTTAAACTTTAGGTTAATCCTATAATTTCCATTATCTGTGGTTGAATGAACAGACATGCAGCTTCTATACTAGAGTACTAAGGGTTATAAACTATGGTTGAATATGCTCTGATAACAGCTGTATTGTTTCTGAAAGCTAAAATCAGGTCTGGAAGTATTATAGCTTCATTAGGTTACTACATGACATAAACTGAACATGTGGTGCAGGCACACCCAGTACCACTGCTTTGCTCCTGAAGGCCTGGTGCTACCTGTTTTTCTTCTATTTGTATATGTCTCATTTTCCAAATAATAAATAAGTGACTGTACTGTACACTGGGGATAGGGTGGAGAAATGACATCACCTTATTCTGGGGCCCTTTTTTGTTTTCCTGCCCATTTTGGCTTACTAATGCCCTTGGTGCTGAGTCTGTATACTGGCAGGGAAGCTGTAGGCACTTACGTGTCTTGAGAACTCCACTGCTTTGCAAAATGTTGAAGTTGGCTACTGACCTCAAAAGCTTTTGGTGTGGGAAAGTGTTGGGAGAGAAAAAGAGAACAGATGGAAACTGATAGACATCCCACTGCTGTCTCATTTCCTTGGGAAAGCAGGCTAAAAATAAGTTGAAGACTTGGGGACTGATGCTTCATTGTGAGTGTCCAAAGCCCTTGGCAGTCATTCTTTCTTACCCAGGAAAGCTTTAGGTGCACTCAAAGACCTATACTTTTGTGAATTGGAACTTTAATGTAGGGAACTATTACCATATTTATGCTGTAAAATAATAATCTGTTGTTTCAACTGTAGGTGAATATATGTTGGAATGCGTGTAGAATATAGAGAAATACATTTGAGCCAACTACAACAGGCAAGAGTGATTTTGTGCGTAATAGCATTGGGTGCATACCAAGAGTTAGTTACAATTTGTAGTTCAGCTTTATGCCTTCTGTTAACATAGTATGCAATAGGATAATGTTCTTGAGCTGGTGGCCTGTTAGCTCCAGTCCTCCTTTTGGCAGTCCCCAATGGGCCAGCTCTGACCTCAGCCTGCTGGGCATAGGAGGAGGGTGTTGTTCAGAAATGGGGCTTGTGAAGGAAGCAAATCAGTTTGTGGTGCCTTGAAAATCTACAATAAATTAATGTTTGAGTAGGGGTAGTCTGAATAACATGATATGATCTTGCTGAAAGCACCTGGACACAATGATGATACCTGTCATCCTTTATTTTGACTTTATTCCTTATTTTTTGTTCTTAACTTCCTTAACGTGAGAGGAACAGGGGCATATGTGCTTTGTGCTCCAGGGCATAAGCAGGTGAAGCTACCAGGGTGGAATGAGCTGTAGTGTATTTTACCACGCACACTGCCAATGAAATCATGCAGGTATTTCTCAGACTATCAAACAAAGCTGGAAAATGTTTCCTCTGCAATCTGAATGACTACTTACATGTTATGATTTATTAGGCTTTAAAACTGTTTCCGTAGTATTACTGTAAATATCTCAGCCCTGAATTCTTCAGCTGCTCTGATGCCATTGTGTTTTAACTAGCTTTAGAAAACCAGCAAGGTTAAACTGAACAGAATTACCTTTTGATATAAACAGCTGTAATGTTTTTCTCCAGCCCTTAGATGAAGCGAGCTGTAAACATGCTTGTGAAATCATTCTCCTACCCAGAAGTTAAAAATACAACTTAAAACTCACTCTAGTTCAGTTGTTGTTATGGGAATTGGAAAGGAATTAATTGAAGTGCTGTGACCTGACTTAAGCAAGGAGTCATATTTAGACAAGCTTCTTCTAGCCCTAAAACCTAAAGATCTCAGAAAGTTGTATTCACCTTCTATAGAGTGAAAATATATAGCCATGTTTTTATCTTTCTAGTCTTTGGAAATTAGATGAGGTAATTGGAAATTACAGGAAAATATGTGGCATTCCAGTGAGAAAAATTATTTTTTTCGGTGGTTTGCCTAAGGACTTTTGATACCAAAATAGTAACAAGATTCAAAGTACAAAGAAGGTTGATTCAATATTCCTTTAGGGAACTGTCCTGAAGAATATGTAACAATCTGCTTTAGACAAGCAAATGTGAACTCAAAGACATTTTCTAAATATCACATTCTTTCATGCGCTCACAAATAATTGCATGACTGCCAGTGACAATGGCATTCAATTGTTAAAGGAAATAATTCTGGCTGCATCTTTGAACAGATGGGTAAAAATGGGGTGTGTATTAAGGCCAGAATAAATTGGCTCGCTTTGAAGAGGTCGGCAGATTACAATAATCTTCACTAGCAAAACCAGACCGTTCCACATTTGGAACTATACCCAAAGTATTATTTTTTTTTTTTAATCTGATCTTGTAGAATAGTTAACTGACTTATAGAGGCTGTACTCAAGCCAATGAATACTATATATATTGGACATGAGATTTTCCTGCTTTGAAGATATGGTTTAGGGATAATTGTTTCTAGCATAGACAACTAACTGTTCAAAGGATGCAGCATTTTATAAAGTGAAATCTAAAAATAAGAACAAAGAATGGAAGACTTCCATATGATTTTCTACAGAATTTGTAGAATTAGTCATGCTTGACACTTTCATATTCAGAATGTAAGTAATATTTAGCAGCTCTTCTAGAACGAGAATTCACCTGAAGTTCAAAGTGTTTCATGAAACTTTGTTTTATTAATGTTCATTACAAATACTTTCTTGTACTACTTTTTTTCTGCTTGACTATATGTTGTGCTATGTCCAGTGTATAACAAAAAGAAGCTAGACTGTGTCTTTGATGTTCCTTTGAGGATTAGGCTGTAAATGGACTCTAGAATTTAAAGTGGAAAATATTAGAAAAAAAAATTCAATGTCACACTTCCTGCATAGGATATTTAGATTTTTAAAAGCATCAGTTTTTACTTAAATTCTCTTTCTATTAATTTCTAAAGAAAAGTATTATCCTACAATGATTCCGTGTCTGTAACTTTCCATACTGGTACTACAAACAGTCTTAGACCCTTAGGATTCTACCTAACTACATTAAAGATGGTGAAGTCAAATTTAAGTTTGACAATTTATGGAAGAATCTTTGGTTTTTTTCTTAATGCATATATTCTGCATACAGTGTATACACTCTACCAAACCCACACTTTTTATGTCACTGCACAATTATTCTGCCACAAGCTCCTAGAACAAAACAGCTGATTGCCACACATGGAAGGGCTGTAAGCCAGGAGTCTAATCACTGTGGTGGAACAATCCAGTTGCGGTACAAGCGTAGTGTAGGAGCAGAGTATATGTATTTTGACATGAATGCTGACTTAATTGTATATGTCATGGGCTGTGTATGTGCCTCATTTTACTTTTCCTGCTGTCCTTTATTTTATTTTCCAGATACATCTGTTAGAAATATGGGTGATAGGGATGTTGTTACGCTCGTGTGTTTTAATAGTTTCCAACCATTTTTTAAGTCCATGCAATTACAGGTCCTAACCAGAGATTCATGAATTTTCCTCTTCCTCATCATATGTTCCCATTTTCATGTTTTGTTCAGCTATACCTTATAGAGTGATGAGATCAGACATTCAATAATACTTGCATTGCAAATATACAAAGAAATGCTGTCAAGCTGTGCATGTACGTTCTTGCAAACTTCAGAAAAAATAGTCAGAAGGGCTTGTCCATCTGTTACCAATGTAATGCAGTTTATCATCTATGTGCTTTTTAGCTCTGAAGTAACTTTTAGACATCCATTTAAACATTTTTCTCGGCTGAATTTTATTTTGTCTTGCCATTAAAAAAACTTAAGGAAATATATTTTTAATTTATCAAAAAGATAGCAGGCAAAAGCATTTGGATATTCAAGACCTGAAAAATGATAGCATATTAGATCTCTGGAAGTAGATCTGTTTCTCCAGCCTGCTTTCCTTTTGTTAGTCAATATGAGTCTTTGTTTCCCAACTATATTCTAGTTTGTATTTACATGCATTAAATTTAGATTGGCATGTATGAAATGTGAGCAGTGATGTTCTTAGTTGACAGTTTCTTTCAGTTTAGTTTTATTTGTTTGTCTAGTGGGTAGAGAATTAATATGTATTAGTGTATTTTCTTATATAGTAAGAATATTGTTGGTTTTTTTAAAGGTTTTTTGAATGATTCGGTTACTAAGTGCATTGTGGCTCTACGCTTGACTGTGATAGTGAAAGTCAGTACCTGCTTACCTGTGGGAAGCCATTCAGATAACTTCCAGTGTTCGGGAAAAGGAAAATGTATCACCAAACCAGATGAGGTAAGGTGAACTTATCAAGACCTTCATGTGCTGTGGAAATTCCATGATAATATAAACACTGAGTAAATTCTGCTTGGTCCTCTGAGTGTGTGCATACTTTGCTGTTGTGTAACAGGCTTCTAGAGCTCACAGGTGTTGCTGAATAACAACAATATATTTATTTGCTATTCCTAAAAATCAAGTGCTTGAAGTAAGGAAATAACTGATATGAGATGCAAAGATTCATACACTCCCCTGGCGATAAAAAAAAATAGTATTCAAATCAGGTATAAGGTAATGTGTACTGCATCTAACTGCCACTCTACAATAATATTTATGAGAGGCACGTGGTGGGCACTTGGGATCCCCAGTCTCCAGACCAGTGTGTTCCAGTTCATTAAGTCCTCAACCTTCTTTGGGTTTTAGGTCTGATTTAACCTAGTACTTACCTCTCCACCTCTCAATAATTGCTCACTCAGAAATCACTGATCAGTGCAATGGAAATGTCTGAGCATAATTATGAGAAGAAATGTAATGGAATTGTTTGGTAATGTTTGGAAGTTTTCCTGTACTTTCTCTTTTACATAATACTACATTGAGAGATTACAATGGTGACAGCAGTTCCACTGGCCACTGTGAATTTTTTGTGCCATCTAGTAACATGAGAAAAGAAGAACCAAATATGTCAAATTTGCAGTCTGTGTACTGCTTTTACAAAACCCTACTGGCCTTCTGAGAATGAGATCCTGTATTCTCTGTTACCTTCTATAAGTGTTGATTTTATTTCATGGATTAAAAGTAATTTATAGCACAAATATGCACAGTTAATCTTTGGTTTTATTAATATTCATTTGGGAGATAAAAGCAATAGTAACTGTTGAGTAAATATTAACAGCTGTGAGCGTGCTATGAGCACAGAAAATCTGGCATATTTAGGGAATTCGCTGTTAGTTCATCTGCTACCATTTTCTAATTTAAATTCTCAATAAGCATGTTTGATAGAAAAAGGACATTTTGAATTGTAACAACAATAATTAAATTGCTACAGTAATCTATATATACATGGCAGGGCTAACATCTGGAATAATTAAGTATCTACTTTATTTCTCACAAATGAAATTATAAAATGCTTGAGGTAGTGTGTGAACACAATTATTGCAAGATGCATTTAGAAATAAGTGCTACTTTACCATACCAGCTGGCTGCTATCCAAATAAATTATTCATTCAGATACAGTGTCCTATCTCATATTCCAGTTTAGTTTTTCTGCTTTACTGTATTTAACATTTTTATTTTATAAATTCAAAATCTTGAATTTTATTTATGTAAATATTATGTTTAAATTTACCATATATAACAGCATATCAAAATGTCTTCTTTTTACATTTTTTGTTAAATTGAGAATTTTTGATTAATAGTCTTATTTTCTATTTTTTCATGCTGTTTGACCATTTTGATGACTCTGATTTCTTTCTCTTATTGCATGTCATATGTCACGAAATAAAAATAACTTCCTGTATCTGTGCAGAAGTATTAAGGCTTTTCTGTGTTAAGGAAAATGCTTACATGGATTTTAATAATGATCTTTGTTTTATAAATCTTTGAGACCTGGCAAATAAAATAAAATCTTTAAAAAGAAAGATATACTGGTGTAATGGCAAGAAAGAGAAGCTATTATGTCACTCAAAGACAGACAAATCAGTACCTGTAATGTCCCCACCTCTAATCTTGACACTCAAAGTTTTGTATGTTAAAGCTAGAACAGTTAGTGATAAATGAAACCCCCTCAGGCACATGTAGTGTGTTGTTTTCCCTGGAAAATGAATAGAAAAACTGAGGATTGCTCATATCTGTCCACCTATTCTTTCTTTGAACCTATGGAGTAATAGTGTTTTTGATGTAACATGCACTAGGCTGTAGCTGAGTGACACCCCTGTGGATGAAGCTGTGTAAGACAGAAATCATGTTGAAGTCTGTTTCTGAAGAGACGTCTATCAGTTCATGGTACTCAGAGGACTGGAATTAGCAGGATTCTCAATATCTCTTATCTTCAAATACAATTTTAACTTCAGAATGGCAATTGCTTTTATTTTCACTGTCAAAAACTGCTCCTGAATTTTCTATAACTTGAACAAATGAGGAGTGTCTGCAACGATCCTGTTAAGTGCCATCAGGCTTATGCCAGGTAGCTTGCTGGGCTGGGTAGCTCACTAAAACCTCGGAGACAGTATATCTACATTTGGTGTAGATAATTTATGCTGACCTTCCAACTCCAGGGAGAATAAAATGTCATGTTGTCTGTTTGTCTGTAGTGCTTTTTTAAATCTGCCAGTTTTACTTACTTTTTAGCCTATTAGTTATGTGATAGAACTTCCACCAGAAAACTGATTAAGGCCCAGCATAAGCAACATAGTTAAAAAAAATAGAAGGTGCAGATTTCATTAAGCAGGATGTTTTTGCCATTGTTTAGCTCATCTCAGGTGAGATATACCCTAAAAGATCTTAATGATTTCCCTAATGATGGAGCAAACAACTGGTAAAATTACATGCTTGACATGTACGAGCCGTTGTGTCAGCTTCCTGCAAGACACACTGCCTGCACTTCTTTTTACAGAACCCAAACTTTAATTTTCTTTAGGTTTACAACATGCCCTTTGTGATTTTCTGTTTGTTTTTATCTATAATTCATTCTGTTTTGCACAACCTAGTCTTGCAGGATGCAAAGCAACTTATTAGCAGAATGCATAAAAGGCCTAGCGCCACGAACAAGCAAAGAGTTCTGCTGGCTGTAGTCATCGCTTCCAGTGCCAAGAAGATTAATGATTGTCTTCGTGTTTTGATGTACTTCATAAGTTTATTCCAAATCTAGTTTAATGTAAAAGAATGTAGCAACACATCTGCTTAATGGGAAAGTTAAGTGTAATTAACAATCTGCAGTGATATAAGTGCAGTGCTATACTGTTATCTACAGAGTGCATAAAACTACAAACAAGTGAATTCTGGTCTAACCTGAAAGTCTCGGCCAGTTTTTACTCATTCCTTACTGATGCAAAATCTGGCCTCTACTCAGCTAGATGCTTTTTGTAGAATATGGATATGAAAAGGAAAGCTTTTATGGCAGAGTTTCTTTTTCAATTATTGTTGCTTTTGAAAGGAACATAAAATTTCACCACTTTGTTCAAAATTCTGTGAAGTGAGGTGATACTGATTTAAAGTCATGCCTTTTTCTTCCTCTGCATGAACTTTGTACCTCTACTTTGCTGTCATGCTTGCCCTTCTTCCACAATGGAAGTGGGAATGTGCCAGAAGGATAATACTGGTCTTGGCATCATCACAGTATAAATACCACTTTCACATTCATATACTCAGCTTTACACTAGAATAAGTTGTCCTTAAACCAGTTAGCTGTGAATGGAAGAGAAAAATCTTGGTATTAACCTAAAGGGAGAGATTTATTTGGTGTGAATTTCTGATTCCATGTAGGAATTTAAAGTGAACTTTGGCCATCCGTTGGATTTGAGTGCCACAATTTTGCTAACATATGGGGATAAAATTATTTCTTTCACAGATTGCTCCGTTCTGTAACTTTGGCTCTCTCGTGTAAAATGTGGAAGAGCTGACTCTGTAAATATGAAATTTTATTGCTGGATTTAGAACTCTTGAGATTTACATAAAAAATAACTGGCCTCTCCCTGCACTAAGAAATAATGTGTTGAACTGAATAGCAATGATTTCCGTGTCTTCTATATGGGTTAGAAACCTTGAGGCAGATCCACTTGATTGTATTTGTAGAAAGGCTAATTATAAAAAAGCCTCATATATACCTAAAAACGCACTCTCCTGCCTTGGGACTTCATTTTCGAAGTACAATATACTCCTAAATACAAAATATATAATTATCATACAGCAATGTTTTGCTCAAACATTATAGCAATTCACTGTGAGTTGCAATAAATATTGGAAGTCTTTCTCAGCAAGAGAAAGAGTAGACATTAATTTTGTTCCGGTCATCTTAACAGCTTCTCTACTGTAATTTAAAAAAAAAGACAAAGGTGAGCTTTTATGGTATTTCTAGTGTGAAATTTAGAATCTGATAAACACTTTATTACTCTGTTTACTTAAAATAGGAAAAAAGTACTATAATTCCAACTCTGTAATATGATAGTTACAGACTGGATAATAGGAAATTATATTAAAGAATTTATTTTATTGTCATCCAGAATGATGTATAATAGATTTGTACTTCCATAATCAAGTAAAATACACAAATGAACTCTATTGATCATAGGTTGTTTTGAAATTCTTAGATAGTGACTTTAATACTAGCATTATGGCAGTGTGTAACTTCTTCTTAACGTAGTTTTTCTCAAATATGCTAGTACATGTCATTTATTCAGGAAAATAAATTAATAATATCATTTGGGAAAAGTGAAGATGACGTGCCTAATAAAAATGGTGACACTTAAATCTTCTCTACAGAATAACTTGTCTGTTTCTCAGAACAGTTATCTGTCATGAGGCACTTCAGTTTGAAGAGCTACGATGTTTTTCTTTTGCTGCTTTCAAAACCCATTTTGTTACCCACACTTTACAGTAAATGGATCCTTACATTATAGTCTTCAAGAGATACCAATATTATTTAAGCTTTTCTTAACTACGTATTTCATTAGTATTGTTGAGGTCATGACTGATTGTTGCATTGTTTAAATATATTAATGCTTACACTATAATAATCCGCTTGCATTGCTTCAAAATGAGATTTTAGTGCAGGCAGAGCCACGCTGTTTGTGTGTGTGGACAGGACAGAGATTCCCTTCCTCTCCGATGGGTGGTTCAGGTGCTGATGTACTTTGCATCTTACTCTCAGATCTAGCATAAAACAACCGTGAACCTGAGCCTACCTAACAAACGTGGTGCCTCTCTCTTCTGACAGAGTTAACTTTGATGGGATGTTATACTTCTTGGATCTTTTGATGTAGATAAACCTGTTCTCATTTCCAGTGCGTACACAAAGACTAGAAACATATTTAGACTATGATCTTTTTAAATGGCACAGAATCTAGGTACAGTGCCTGGATCTGATCTTTCCACATTCTCTACTGACTTTGATTTTAAGAAAAAAAATACCATTTTTTTCATATTATGGTATCTCACTTTGTTCATCTGGAACAGGCGAGTTACCAAGACAGGCATCAACCTTGATTTTAAGTCTAAACTCAACACTCCATTCCAGGAATGATAACAAACACTTTAAGTCAATAATGCAATTTAGTATCAATAAGAGTTAGAACAGCTGTGAAGAATGCTGCAGGCAACATGTTTAAGTGCACTATTTACCTGGGTCCTGATCCTATATATGCACAATGGTACTGCATGGCTCCAATGATAGGACATGTTGAGGGCAACAGTATTCTTGAACCACTGATTGCTGTTGTCGTTAGGGACCAAAGTGATCCCTGTGCTGGTGAGTTTTCCACCAATGCTATACGGAAATGCAGAAATACTTGCTGTGTATTCAGTTAATTATTTAGTTCTTAAATAAAAGCAATTATCTGTTTTGCTCTGTTAGTCACTTTTCTGTATAAGCTTACATGAATTACCTTCAAAGTAATTTTGACAAGTGGTTTCCAATTAGAAAAGAAAATAAATATTATGTTTGTGTTTGCTTTTATTGAGATAGTGAGCTTGGAAATTGTTCTGCATCAAGTACTATTAGGCTAATTTTTTTTTTTCAAATTCCTTATCTCAGAAAAAATACAAGAATGAATCTAACAAAACTTGCCCAAATTCCATGAAGTCAGAATTTTTGTTGGAATATAATTTTGATATAAAATATTTTTCAAGTGTTTTTAAATACTTTTAAGTTACTATGCTATGTGATTACAATAATTTTGGCTGTGTTTTGCTTGTCTGTCTTTTCTGTCTGTTGAACTACAGTCTTTGGAAGCCTGTCATTGCTCATGTGTGAGATTTTCAGAGCTGTTTTGTGAAAAGGCTTGGACAGCCTTTTCAGAATACCAGAACATGTATAGACATTAGCAGGGACTTCTGGCACTCCTGATAATTAACGTACCCATCATCTTGAGTTTTAGAGCTTAATAGTACTTATCTCTACCAGTGTAATATTTGTAAGGAATAATGAAATCTGAGTTTCACTGAGTGAAGTCTTTTATTAATTTGAAGATAATTTTTTTTTCCTACTTAGGTCACAGCTGTTTATTCATATGAAGGAAACAGGAGTAAAAATAGAAAATAAAATACTAACCGCATCTCTGTTTCTAGTTCCATGCACATTCTGTACTTTGCATTACAATGTTTGTGCATGGGACAGCTGCATTCCAGCCCTGATGATCTGCCTTTGAAACATATGAGAGTGAGTGATGTTGCCATCTAGTGTTTAATGAACAAAGAAAGTAAGATATTTAATCTACATATATGCTACATATGAGAGAACTTTCCTTGCATCCATTCTTTGAGACTTTCTTGGCCATCTTGGTGACCTAAAGATTTTTTAAATCTATTTTCAATTATGTTATTGCTGACAAAAATTTGCCATAGCATGCCTACTATAGATGTTTTAAATGTGTAACAGGTGTAGTGCTCTCTATCTTTTATTAAGCAGCAGGGTTTGGAAAAAGTAACAAATACGTGCAGAAGACATTTTAACAGAATTGAAGGGGTGTGCCACTACCGAAGGTGAGCCTCTGGGATCCCAGCCCTGCCCTTCACCTAAAGGGTGCATCTTTGTAGTAGGATTTGTTGCAATAAATCTGCATATTACTTATTCTGACAGTTATTCCTGTCTATAAATGTAATTTCTGCAATGGAAGAAAAAACTTATAGTGATTTAGATATTACAGATCTGATCCCAGCCTCCTCATCTAGATGAAATTACCCACATCATGACAAATTTTAGCTGAAAATATTGTCGCAGGTTTGGTATTTCAGAGGGTAACTTTGTGCATTTGATGTATTTATGGCAGCTACTGTTGTTATGAACAGGAAAACAACAAAACCATCTTTGTTCGGTAGAGTATTCAATGAAAACAGAATTTTTGAAAATGTATTGTGAAGTACATATCCTGTTTGGTTTTAGGCAACTTTTTTCTGTGAGTGTGAGGATGAGTATCAGGGTTCCCTGTGTGAAGAATTTGATGCTTGTCAGAGCCAGCCCTGTCAGAACAACGCAACCTGCACCGATATAGCCCAGAAACATGACAGGAACAATTTCACCTGCAGCTGCCTGCCTGGTAGGTTTTGTATTATGCTTTGATTAATGCATTTTTTGTTTTAATGTTCAGTGCATATCTCTTGCAGAGCAGTGACCTGTGCAACTTCAGATGCTAGGAAAGCAGGAGAATACAACATAAGGGCAGTCATTAAAATGGTGTGGAAGATTAATCTGTGAAAAATGTCACTGAAGGCACACAAACCACAACCTGATGATGAGTGAATTATTCATAACTAATAGAACCTGGTTACCTAGTAAGAAGAGATGACCATAATTTAGTTTACATCAGCTTTTTCTTAATATTTTTTTTCAGTATGGATTTTAAGGATACATTATAACCACCCTTTCAATAAACAGGGTTTCATTGTAATGAGCAAACTTTTCTTCTGTTGCACCAATCAAATGGACGAAAATTCTCTCCACACTATGCAGTTGTTGAATTGTTCCCCAGAATTAACTTAAATTTTGAAAACTTTTAAAAAAATTCATAAATGAAATAATTTGTGAGTTTTCTTAATGAACAAGTGTCTAAGTTCTCAGAAGTTATTTTAATAAAATTTGTTTTTAGAATGTAATTACATGAATATAGTCATCTTAATTAATTAAAATCAATATTAGACTAAATATGATGGTCATATGCTGGAGGGTAAATTAAAGATACGTGCTGATGGAAGAAACCTTACTAACTGGCTATTAGAGAAAGCTTTGCTCTCTCTGAACACTACAATTCAAAACCAAACACAGTTATCATAATAGAAGTTACTTCAATACATTTTCTAAAATCATTTTAATATAGTAGTTGGCTAAGATTAGGATCAGTAGCAGGTAATTTATTTCACTTTCTACAAACATTCTACTGTACACTTTCATTTCTGTAATACGGGTTAGTTGATATTGGAGAGAAAGGACTTATTTGAACAATTAAAAAAAAGAGGGGTGGGGTGGGGAAAAAGGAAGATGCTTCCAGAGCAAGTCTTAAGATCTGCAGAACATAAAAACTGTATCATAAAGAACAGATAGAGAAATGAATGATTTGATCAGGTTTCTAGTGGTTGTGTCTAAATGGTTATTGACTGGCTTGAATGCTGGGTGGATACTTATGTACATTAAATATACAGAAAAGGTATATGTAGCAATACTTCCTTTATTCTGCCCCAAAGCAGATTCATGGAGTAGGTGTTCTGATATTCCCTTAAAGATGGGAATATTCTTATTCTATATGCTAATGCATTTCAGCACAGACTAGAGAAACTTCTAGCTGCACAGGATTATATGCAACTACCAGCCTGAAAAATGACTGCGCCAGAAGTAGATGGATGCAAGTGATGCTTTAATGTGGCTGCCAGGTACCATCCTCTGAACAGATTGGTGAACTTTGCAGTTCAGAAAATCAGCAATGGCAAATTATTAAAGCCCCTTCTTTCTCTCCAAAGGCCAAGACATTTCCTTTTAATTATACTTTTTCTGCCTCTAGGACTTCCACTTTTTCTTTCCTTGCTTAAAGTGCTTAGCAAATGTGCAGCAAGAAAAGGATTTATATTTGTATTTTTATATAAATTACCTGGATTTATACTGCTCTGAAAATAAAATCTGAAGTTATTATGGAGGTATACTCTATTGTATTTCATAAATTCGCCAAAGGATCAATGGTCACTTTAACAAGATAATGTAAATACAGTTAAATAGTGATTTAAATATGAGAAGAGAGAGATCAGAGTGGTATGAACTTCAAATGTTTGAAGAATCCCTACTATTACTGTCATGTTTGAATATGGTTGATTCAGATTCTTTTGGATTTTGACAAGTGGTTTCCAATTAGAAAAGAAAAAAATTGTTATGTTTGTGTTTGCTTTTATTGAGATAGTGAGCTTGGAAATTGTTCTGCATCAAGTACTATTAGGCTAAATTTCTTTTTTCAAATTCCGTATCTCAGAAAAAATACAAGGATGATTCTAGAAAAACCTGCCCAAATTCCATGAAATCATAATTTTTATTGGAATATAATTTTAATAGAAAATAATTTTCAAATGCTTTTAAATTCTGGGTTTACTTGTGTAAAAAAAGCTTTAGGGGGAACATTTATGATAATTCCGATGTGCTTATTTTAAAGCCTAAGTGTGTTCCACTAGGAAAATTTAATATTTTCAAGTTGTACAACTAATTTTTGCAAAGTGACATAGATAAACTTCTCACTTATGTACAAGACTCCAAAGGTATCACTGCTGTTGTTACGCTTCGATCAGGCTGTGATAGTTCCTGCTTATAGTGGTAACTTACAAATTCTAGTGCCTTGATAAAGCAAATGTTACTTTATTTGTGTAATGATATAAAATCCTAGGGTTTTGTGTTGTTATTATGATCCCAGATATCTGTATCAAGTGCTTATGTATTTTTTTTTTAAATTTGGCCTCTCCATATTTTTAAAAGCAGCCTACAAGTTAAAAATGTAGTCGCTATTAGGGGCAGGCATTTCAGTCTCTTGCCTCATAAAGTGTTAACACAATCGTAGAATCGTGGTGTAGGTACCATGTGGTGCCAGGAAACAATAACTGAGATCAGGACAGTTTCTTGAAGAAACTTCTCTTAAATATTTTGGAAATATATTTCTATTGGGGCCTTTACCATCTTTTAACTTTGGATTTTATCCATTCCATTTGAAACCTGTTCCTCTAAAATATAAATTATGCCTTGTTATTTTTACAAGTGTTTCTTCTTGTCTCTAGAATGATTGTTAGCTCCTATTAGAGGAAAAAAAAAGTAAAAATCCTAAATATTTCCTTCTACAAAACCTCATCTACTTCTTAGGATATAAAACAAAGCTTACAATAGATGGAATGAAATTATTTGATTACCATATGTGAAGGCTTCCCTTCTGAATGATAGTATGATCAAGTCCCTCTGTAGATCCTGAGTAACCCAAATACAGTTGACTTCATTTATTACAGTCTGAAGCTTGCAAGGGTGTGCTCCATGGACTCCACACATTATGTTTAGGTTTAGCTTTTAATTTTTCTAAAATAGTTTTTCTTAAGTTTTTTTAATAGCAAATGTCTAATGTTCTTCAGATGGCTTAATGTTTGTTAACCTCAGTGGCTTATGTTTCTACCCATAATTCACACACACACACACACCCCCCAGTTTGTGTGCACACATCAAAAAATAGTCAGGAAAACTAGCTGTTTTCATATAATTATGAGGTTTTTTAAAATATTCATTTCATATGGAAAAATATTAAAGAAAATGGTAGATAAGAGCTTGATTATCATAAACGTCTCCATATGCAAGTTTCAGAAACATTTCTATGTGAATAGGATCATGTTTCCCAAATCCTGATATAAGGAAATTCTGTGAAGGCAGTACCAGCACAAAGTGAATGGGTGTAATGATTCTGTGAGTGTGTCTCACCAGAAAACTGCTCCTCCACCAGTGGTGACTGCTTAGCACCTCTTAATTTGTAGCACTTGTGGCATATTTGCTATGAAATTCACAAATCACATCCTCTTTCGGATGGACAAAACATGCCCTATAGATAATAATGAGATGGGACACGTTTATTTTTGTAAAGCTGACATAAAATATTATCTCTGATGAATTTTCCTGCGAGCTACGATGACAATCGCAGGAAGTCAGGTTCCTGTAGCAAGCTTCAGAGCAACACAATCGTTTCTGCCTTTCTGTGCCAACGTTCTTTTGGATACATATTGAATTCCAGGGTAATTTTTAGCTTCCACAAACTTGGTAACAGTTTGAAGATGGAAAAATGTTTAAATGAGTTAAGCATATTCAAGACTGTGTTATGATTCATAAAAATAATCAGCTGAATGTGAGAACTTGAAAAAATATGAAGCCTATAAATGAAAGAAATCAGTTGATGTAGTCTTCTATAACACTTCATTGCCGTTTTTGTAAATTTTAGGTTAATTTGAGACCAATTAGAATTACAGAAAATCAGTATTTATCAGAGTGAGGCTGACGTCCTTCCAAGTGCCTGTCTGGTCCAGAACAGCTACCTCATGGGAGCATAGTTCTGCTTTTCAGCATCGTTATTTTTCTCCTGTTTAGGTGATTTATGGGCATTACTGCAGACACAACATACACCAGAGCTGCTTTATCCAGGTTTTGCATTGCAGAAAATAGGATCATAATTTAGCTCTCTGTAGCGTATAAAAGCAGTAAGGTGCACAGAGAGGAAAGTCTCATAGATCCTTTCTATAGTAGGATACTATACTATATATACTAGTATATATAGTATAGTATCCTACTCTCTCTCTCTATATATATATACACACTATGCTATAGTAGCAACTCCCAGTATAACAATCTATGTAGAGAGCTGTTCCATGGTGACATCAATAGATTTGAATAGGAATAGGTATTAGCCAGCACAAAAGACTTATAAATGTTAATTTTGATTACATTAAAAATATTTAATAAAAATAAGATTTTTTCCCCCTCTTTTTTTTTTTTTTTTCCTTCTCTCCTTTGTTTCCCCTGCATAAGCAAAATCCTAGTCCAGGCATGTCCTCTATCTGACTTTGAGATCTTTTCTGGAATACCTGTTCACAGCAGTGTGTTAGCAGTGTCACCTAGTCATAGCTAACTGGTCTTTAACACCAGCCATTGTATTAAGCATGCTTGTTATGGCAGATATTTACAATTTTATGTAGAGTTCCTTTTAAAAAATGAAATGCTTCTGTGTGTAATTTCTTCTTCAGTCATACATCCAAGATAGCTTCTTGGAGGTAAATAAAAATTAGAAATACAAATGTGTGGTATTTGTTAAGGAATGTAAATTTGGAGTGTTTAATCGTTTAGATTGTATTTTGTAAGTTTGTTCATTTTTTGGGGATGTGTTATAGACATCAGACATATGGAACAAAACAAACTTATGGTCAAATAGTACAGTACACACAATCTGTAGCTTGTGAACTTACAGGAGCTTATTTGGAAGAGCTTGCAACTGTGCTGAGCAGTTCTTCACAGCTCCCACTTAAAATAAACACACTTTTTGAAGCCCAGAAGTAGGAGCAAATGACAGCCATTCAGCATATGCACAAATAATTCTTAATGTCAAGTCCTGTTTAAAATCTTGCTAAAGTTTATTGACTTGAGATTCAAGATGCTTTTGAAAACCATTAAAAAATTACTTCTTTTTTGGTTATATGGATGCTGATGAGGACTCAACCCCAACCTCCACTAGACTACTGCTGTCAGAATATTGCTGCTGGTAAAATACAATTGATGTAATCTCTAGATTTCCACTACTTATTTATGTTTCTCCAATGAAGTATAAGTTTCAATTAGAAGTCTCATTTTATAAGAAATAAGAAGACTGTCCTGGATTCTCTTTCTCTCTTTGGTTAATTTTATTTAAGAAAACTAATGGTACTTTTTGAATGACCTAGTAATGCATTTAGTGACAAAACCTCATTTTCGCTGTATTTTCTGAATGTTTTGTGCTGTTTTGTAGGTTACACTGGTGAGCTGTGCCAGTCAGAGATTGATCATTGCATCCAGCAGCCATGCCAAAACGGAGGTACCTGTTCATCCAGCATCCGTGGTTTCACTTGTCAGTGCCCAGAAGGTAAACAGCAAAAACCTATCTAGCACCTCAGACAAACAGGTGTTTTGCAGGGAGTACTTAGTCTAAATTTTCAGTTATATTATAAAATGTATATTCTAAATTTATATATATATATATGTATTTATTTGAATATTTTTAAAGTTGTGCCTTAGGCCATAATTGTGAGCAGGAAAAAACCTTCAGATGAGAAATCCTTGTATAAGCAGCAATAGTATATGAAGTGTGGTGGGAGCTTAGAGTTTCAGTGCATATGTGAAGCAGAAATGTTCTTATTCTCTGGCACCCCTACAGTAGAAATCAGGCTCCAGCACTGTGAGAAAGGTGAATCTGAAGAGGCTTAGAGTGTGATCTGATTTTCCTGTTGCCCGGTAAATGTGTGAGAAAAAGATGTCTCCCTTGTAGTATTAGCATATTTCTGCATATGGGTCAGTTGGTTAATATGTGTGTAAGAGTAATAATTCAAAAAGTAAAGGGATCATTTCAATCCCTCGAAGTTTTTTAATTCATTCTCCTTTCTACTTGGTCTTATTCCTTTCTCTACATGAAAGCCTTCCAGTGACTCTCACTGGTGAGCACTGTACATGTAAGGATGTAAAATGAGGACACCACGATGCTGAAGTGTATGCTTTCATAACAATTTGCTGACTGGAATGGCAGATGCCTAAATTGCTCATAAAAAAATTAACAGGAGTGAAAGCTCTCAATTATGAAGCATTCTATTAGCTATTTATAATGAAGATTAAAACCTTGAACTAATTATATTTCAGTTCTTACTTGATCTGTGGGTGTTGGTTTTATTCTGCCAGCACCTTACGCTTGCTTTAATGGCACAAGCCTTTGATAACTGCTCTGATAATATATACTCGCTTAATAATGAAGATTATTTGTGGTTTCTTTAGTCTGATTCCTGGCTTTTCTAGACTGTTATGCTTTAATGAGTGACCCACTTAACAGCTGTGTTGAAACAGAGGCACTGACATTTTGACAGCAGTGCATATCTGCATTTAGAGGAATTTTGAAAATTGTTAGCTTTATAACTAGTAGCAAAATTCAGTGAGAAAATTATTAGATGTTAGACTCAGTCTTGCGTTTTTTCTTAGGGAATCTGTTCAAGGATCTTCAAGGATGTTTTGCAGGAAATGATCTTTCCAGTAACAAATGCTTGGAAAAAGACCTGCTGGGATTTTTGGTTGGTTTAGTACTGCCATATTTGTTTCTTCATTGATCATTCCTTATGACCTACTAATAAATATGCTGACCATCTCTCAACTTCTCTCCTACCGCCATTTGAGACCATGGCCGTGGGACAGGGCTACTGGTGGGCTGAGGTCCCTAGATGGCCACATCACCCATCCTCTGCTGTGGGCACCTAGTGGTGAGGTGGCTGGGGTACGGTGCTTGTACCGTAGCTCTGCAGTGCCCTGCTAAAAGGCGTTTGTGCCTTGGTTGCTGTGCAGGGCTGTGGCTGCTGTCCTGCTCAGGGAGCTCATGCCAGCAGCAATTAGCCTGTGAGGGGGAGCGGGCCGGCTGCCAGCTCCGCCTGGCCCACAGGCCTGGCACAGCCGCGGGTAGCCACGCTGCTCTTGCAAGTGCACCAGCTGGCTGTGCCGAGGGCCCTGTGCCGGACGGGAGACCCGGAGCGCAGGAGAGGAAAACCTTCCCTTCATCTCCTTCCAGAGCTGCTCTCCCCAGAGGGAGTGACGTGGAGGTTACCTCATGCTCTGCTGCTGGCTGTGTAGTACCGTTATTGATAGCAGCATTTCTGGTGCAGGAGAACCACGTTACTCGCTTTTGTCTTTTCTCAGTTTTACTCCTGTTGGTTATGCCACTTGGACCTACCGTCTTGTTGCCTGCTTTGTCTCTTGAATATTTATCTTCTTTTTTTTTTTTTTTGCCACTGATCCATATTTGTGTTTGGTAAGTTCCAAGTTGTTTCTGTTGTGTACACTGCTTTAGGCTTTTTTTGGCACTGTGTTGTACTATCTTAGTATTTAGGTTGTATGCTTTGCTCTCTTTCCTTCTGGGCACATTGGTACCATTTTCTCAGTATTCCGGTATTTTTGTTTGGTAGCACTTCTGTTCTTCTTGTGTGGTAAACCTGTGCTTTTCTCCTCTTGGAGTTGAGGTTTTCTATGGTTTCTGGACTTTCCTTAAAGATACAATGTGCTTTTTGACCCTTCCAGCAGGGGGAAGAAAAAAAAAAAAAAGGCAATTAGCAACTTCAGGAATTACCTCTCTGCATATAGACTTTGCTGATAGGCAGACTGTAGAAGAATGGCTGCAGAGGCATGGCCTTAGAATCTCTGAAGATCTGCACAATCCAGGCCTGGTATTAGAACAGGACTGCAATCAGAATTGTGCTGAAGTTGCTGTGCTGAAGATAACAAGAAAGGTAGCCTTGAGCTATTCTTGAATCCTGAGACTGAGTAATTATGTTGTGCCAACAGGCCGTGGCTGTAACAAGATACAGCTGCTGGGAAAGCAGGTGCAGGGCCAAGAAAGATAGGGACCGGTATGGGAAAACAGGGAGTAACAAACTACAAGGCTGAAGCACAGCAACACAATTAGCTACATGGATAGAATGCTTATTTTAGTCATGATAATTAGGGGTGTGAGAACCGCGCGTGTTTAGAGACTACGAACCAATTATATTTCTGCTTTATGAATATGCATGTGTATCGGTTCTATATAAGTAGTGTTAGAAACTAAAAAAGTTGAGCAAGATGCATAACTCATATTGAGTGTCTTCTTGACTCCGGCGAACCCTTCTTCCAACAGCAGACATGCTTGCTGGTTCACCTGTCTGAAACCTTCCATGCAGAATTATCAGTTCTAGTCTCCCAGTATAATTTCTGTGTTTCTATAGAGCAAGGACAGAACTGGGGGAAGAGCTGTTACTTTGATTGCTTTATATGTCTAACATGCTCACATGGTATAAATGTGTTCAAAAAGCACTGGGGCAGCACAAGAAAAAAATATTTACTGAAGTACATTTACAGTGCCTGTTAGAATCAGTTGTTGTACCTTGACCTGTAGTATTTCCAATGCAGAAAAAGCCTTTGGAGGGGAGAGAATGTTTCAGGAATCACTTTCTGGACTGCCCAGGGTTATTTCCCTTAGAAAGAGTCATCTTGTAATGTCCCATGTCTGATTCTCAGTTCCTTAAGCATGACAAAATCATTCTTAGGTTTGCAGGAACAAATGCCATCTTGTGTGCATGCTTTTCTTAGGCAAGCCAGCGACAACTCAGCAGCAGCCCCACAGGTTCTCCCTGGCTCCCTAATACCTACCGTTGTTTCAAAGCGTGCACACTTTGTAGCTGTGCTTCCTACTCATGTCCTCACCATAAAGGTGCAGGAGTTGGTGCAGAAGTGTCACAATCTGCCTGCAAGGGCCAGTACTATTGCTCTGGAGTAGCCTAAATGGGCATAGTGGGCAATGAAGTGTTGCTTTTCTGTCTTGTTCTGGAAGATCTACTAATGCCAGTGAGCTCAGGGATTCAGGTGTTTTGTGGAGGGAAAGAAAGGGTTGATTTAACAAAATATATTGTCTAAATTTACTGATGACTGCCTTTCCCATGATTCTTCTTTCTTCTATTATCCTCTCATAGAGGCATATTTTGAGAGTTTTTGTTTGGGTTTTGAAGAGATTTGGTTATTCTTGTAATTACAACAAAGGATACTTAATCGAAAATTGCAGATGCAATAACTTGCAGATTTGATATTTTTAGCATGTCCTCAAATTTTCCATTAACACCTCCTCCCCCACCCCAAACCCCTATTTTTCTAAATTGAGGTCTCTTGCTCTCCTGCTACTCTTCTGCTGTGCTTAATAGCAATTTCTTGCTGAGAAGAGGCCTGCCCTTCTGTAGTGCTAGTTCAGCACAGTGGTGGAAAGGTGGCCAAGGAGCTTATATATGTGTAAAACCTAAAAGAGTGGAGATAAAATGTGGCTAGGCAGAAAGGGATGAGAGAAGATGGAAAGTATCACAAAGGGAAAAGAAAAAAATGGCAGAAAAAGAAATGAGACGGAAACGAGGAATGATCTCGAGATTGTGTATTTCTTTTACAAATGGGATCTGTGGTTCGTGAAAGAAGCATGTGATGGTGTACAGAAATTGAGATCTGCGACACTGAAAAAGCAGTCTAGATCAGATATAAACATTTCATGATTATTCTTTAGACAGTTTTACAATCTTAAGAGTCCTTTAGTAAAGAAAATTTCTTTATGCTTGCAAATTCTATTTTCTGTGTGATGCATTGTAGACTTTAATGTCCAAAATATGTCAGAAAATAAACTGCTATCTTAAAATGTTGAGTCACCTGTACTGAAGAGAAAATTGGATTTTATACTTAAATTTATAGTGAAGAAGCTTAAGAAATACTAAGGACTGAGGAATTTGTTCAAAATTTTGACCTTTTATTATTATGAGAAGGACATTTGGGATGTACGTACAATGGGGTAGGGATCGTGGATCATCATCCTTGAAGTTTTATGATAAGAAATATTTAGCAAGTATTACCTTCAAATGATCATGCAAAGAAATTTCTAGAAATTCTAAAAACTTACAGTTAGTAAACATTTGTCAACCTTAACATGGATATTTGAAATCAATATTCAGAATGATTCCATAAATACCCATGTCGCTCTTAAATATCTCCTCTGATTTTCTTCCATTTATTGTAATGTAAAAAATACTACTGTATTGACAGGAATATTAATTCATTATATTTGAGTTGATTGGGATACTGTCCATCAATTTGTAAGTTTTGTTACTTCATTTTCTGTAAGTCACTGAGAAGTTATGTGAATTCCCAGAGCACCCTGAAGTGGAATTCAACATACAAATAATGATCAGAAACATAAAAAAAGCTGGTTGGAATAAGCAAATAAAGTTACAGTAAAAGTTTCAGCAATGGAGAAGCTAGTTAACCTTATTTATGTAGTTATTAAATTCATTGAAATCTTTCGTAGAAGTTAAAAAAAAAAAAAAAGTGTATGAAATTGCCTGATCATATGGTAAGGAAATGCAAGTCTCACTAATTTGTTCCTTACACGTGCACATTTTCTAAAGTTGATGGAATGAAAGACTGCGCTTGTGTATATATTTTTTTAATGTGTTTCAAACATTTGAAGAGCCTTTGTTAATTTTGCTCATAAGACAATATTAAAATAGTTCTGTAGTGGAATATGGTTTTAAACAAGGCCAGATAATATTGAGCAAAGTTGTTATTATGATTACAGAGCAGTTATAATAACAAAGAAATGAACTTCTGTTGCAAAATGTTTCTAAAGTTCTGTTACGTGCAATTTTAATGTCCTGATTATATGTACAGATGAACTGCATTTAGTGTTTTAGGAAAACATTAATGTTTGGGAAAAATAGCAAGCATTCAGCTGGCCAACCACATGAAGCTCTCTTGGATTCTCGGGATTTTGCTACTTTCTTTCTGCGGAGGTCAGTCACCAGCTCTGACAGAAGAAATCTTTTCATTCAGATTAATACATTTTTGAAAAACAGTCATCAGCAATAATGGAAAAAATAATGGTAAAGGAGACAGAGATATAACAATGCTATGATTAGGAATTGAACATACAGATTACTTGAAATTCACGTTTGAGGACTGATTTTATTTTACTATCGACTGTTTGATTTGTCTAGCTGCAGGTAACTACGGCTAGGCAACACACTGAGCAAAAGTGCCCTGAAATACCTGAAGGTATTTCTGGAAATACTGGAAAGCAGAAAATTTATGAATGCTCTTATTGTGGTTTCTGTAGTTTAAAAAATAGTTTGACAGCTATATAAGGTGTTAAGTTGTGATTGGTATGTGTTGATTTGCAATAGCAGCTAGAAAATGCACATTGTCACCGTGAATTTTAATTGCCTGGGAAAACAGGTTATTTGCTGCATTAAGAATAGTTTAAGTTTCAAGGTCTTACCTTTTTCTGGGCTTCACTGTCCATGTAAAAGCCTTTTTCTATAGCATATCTTGTAGATGTGATTCCAACTTCTTTAAGTTTAAATACAATAAACCTATTATCTTGATTCCAGGAAACTAGGTCACGCAGCTGTTGCGTATGGAAGATTACTCAAGGTTACTGGTGATTGGAGAATGCAGAATTCTTCATATTACCATAACAGAGTTTAATTTACCTGAAGAACATTTTGTTCTTAATTAAAATTTTTTATGGCTATTTAGTTTCTGGTACTTTCTGCTAATCTAATGTTTTTACCTGGCATCCTCCCAAATTGCTCTTGTTTTTAATAGACTTCTCCTTAATGCTTTAACAGGTTTAGCCTCTGTTCATCTTTATCCATAAGGACTTAGCTTGGGTGAATTTCAATCAAAATCTTAAAACTACATTTTAATGACTTCTTGTTTCCTTATGATGGAGCGTCTTTTTTCCTTTTACAGAATTCTGGTGAAACACCATTGGACTTCTTGTATTTCCTCACAAAACAATTTCATATAGAAAAAAATAATAAGTTGCCAGTATTTCTTTCAATATTTATCCCTGTATTTAAAATTTAAATTGTGTAGTCACAAGTCCTGGCAATTCACAGACTTAATTTTTCACATTTATGTAATTCTTGGAATAAAACATCACATTCAGGAAAGTTGGTTCTTCTGCAGACTGTATAAAAAAGCAATTGTACGGTATCTTCAGAAAATGTTTCATTTCCTTGACTTGTACATGGCTCTCTTGCTTTCAATAGCCAAGTAATTAAAATCCCACCATGATGAGAAATCTGGCTTTTATCCAGAGCTTTTCTATCTCTGAAACCATTTTCTGATCTAATTTCTATCACTGCCCTGGAGGTCTGTAGCAATATATAAAGGATATCACTTGACTTAATACTGCTATTCTTCTTGACAACTAGCCGAATAGTCTGATGTGTGTAACCACAAATATTGTGTTGTGTTCTTTATACAGTATGAATCTTTTGTAATATTGCCTTTCCCCTTTACCTTCTGTGTTATTCCTTTGGTAAATTTTGCATTCAGATCTTTCAAATCACCTATAATCTTTACATTTCAGTCATGTCCCTGTTACACCAATAACGACCTAGATGCAGAGTTGGGTTTATGCTAGCTGGCTGAAGAACAATTCGGGGAATATTTATCTACAGATAACTAACCCTGATTATTATTTTTTCCCCAAAATTGGATTCTGTTTGCAATCAATACACCTCTGAAATTGATTTTTAAATTTGATTTGCATTATTTACTTTCAACAATTTTATTGATATTGTTTTAAATGTACATTCAGAAATGCCAAAATAATAGATCTTCAATTCAGACGTGTAACTACCCCTGTTTTGAATAGTTTCAGATATTTAACTTATACATAAGATTTGAACTTCCAAAATCAACTAAACACATTTCACAGTGCAGCAAAGATAGCACAAGGGCAACATGTTTTAGTGTATTTTAAACCTGCATATGTTCTTGAAGTTCTTTGTCACTTGAAACATTAGCCATCTGCCAGTAAGCTTCTCTTTGTAGGGAAGATTATTGCAAAGGTTGTAGTAAAGCAGCATTAGTGTCATTGTGTGACCTCGGATCTCTTTGATCCTTTTTAATCTGGTTTCAGAGTTACTGTAGCAATTTCACCAGATTCATTGGCTGATCTCCTCCTGGTGATAGTTAAAAGTCCTTCCTGATTCTTATAAATCTGCTTGTTTTTTCATGGTAACAGTACAAGCTTTTTTAATTTGTCAGCAAACCATTGCTGCAGTTTGATTCTTGATTTTAGGGTTTCCATTCTTTTCGGTTTCAGGTAGTTCTGCAGCTGTCATCTGCAGGAGGGACCCCTAATACAGTATTCCAAAGCATCTGTTTTTAAGCTCTCCCTCTTGAACATGGGTGTACAGGCCATCCTGATACAGCCCATGAAGCGATCTGAGCCATAGGACAGCAAAAGGGAGAGGGCAGGAGCTCTTGCCTGTTCTTTGCCTGTGCCCTGCCAGACCTGCCTTTCTTTCCTAGTCTGTTGCCGAGTTACTTATGACAAAACTGTTAAACGTTTAATCTGTAAGTTGTTTCTTTATTATTATTCTTATTACTATTTTTTAAAAATTTGATTATTTTTTCTTTGCTTTTCATTCCATAGCTGTGACGAAACATTTATGAACATATGAAGGAAACGTGGCTTTTTAAGTCACTTGTCCAGGACCTAATATTTTGAAGATGCTCCTCAAATCCGGCTGCCAATAGTGGCCAAGAATATCTTAGTTTTGTCTGGAACTCACAGGGTGGTTGTGGCCTTTCTATCTTTTTCTTAGTTACAATAATCTAAGTTTTGTTAATTCTCTGAGTAGATATGTGTAGTACACTCACTGTGGGTTACTCACCTTTCTTGAAAGTCCATTTCCCTCTCTTTCTGATGCAGTTCACTGAGCTTTTGTGGATCTGTAAAACATGGAGTGTGTCTCCTTATGGAATTCCTCAGGATATTTAAAATTAATTGCTGGTCTCCCTTTTTTTTTGGCGTTTACTGGAAATTTGAATGTCTTCAGGCTGATTATCTCAGCCCTCGCTTCCTCTTCAAGTCTTGGAGCTCAGTCAAGTTGACAGACTATGCTCAGAGCACTAGATCTTTCTGCCCCAGGTTTTCAACAAATCTAATCAATGAAGAACAAACTATAGAATTTAAGCCTTTTAGTAAATGTTTGGTTGTTGTTTTTTGGTGTTTTTTTGGTTTTTTTTTTTGTTATGCTTTAAAATGGAGTTTAATCTATTTCTTATGCACTTGTTTTCAGAAATGCCAGCTTGCTTCCCATGGTTACAGTGCGAGAGCTACAGTTAAAGAAAGTTGCAGTTTAGCTCCCCAAATGTGAATTGTGAATAATTAGAAAAGAAAATAAAAATGCCCAGAAAGTAACACATCTGTCAAAATTAACTAGAAACTATTTGCTGATGAATTGTACCTTGCTTGAAATGTAGAATGACATTGTTTAAAACAAAAATATTTACTGAGTCAGTAAAAGATAATGAGATGCTGTAAAGTATGCATAGAATATGGTATTTGGTCTCACTTTTGGTATTCATCACAAGCTTTACACAATACAGGGGCTCAGTTCTAATACATCAACTGCTTTTAATCCAGCAGTGAGGCTATAGAAGTAAGGCCAAAAATTTGTTTAATTTCATCAGGGATAAGGTTTCAATATTGAGTGTTAATCCAAAGTGTCACCTGTCATTGTTTTGTTTTCATGCTCTGAGTCATGGCAGGCTGCTATATAACAAGAGACATCTCTTCCATCTTCATCGTTTCTCTCACCATTGGGTACATTTTGTGGTTGGCTTTTTTGGTTTTATGTTTGTTTGTTTGTTTTCTTAATTTGCTTTTCTGTCTTTTTGGTTAAATATTTTTCAAATCCTAGCATGTTTTTTCATGCATTTGGTTGTTTTCCTTGGTGTCTGAAATGTTGCTACAGTCACCTGAGTAGCAGTGGCAATGCGGTCTGTTTTTTGTCTTTTAGACTGGCACAACTGAAATAGTTTACACTTTTTGTTAGAGTAGGATGGTAAAGCTAGCTTGCTGGGTCCTGAGTAGAGGCTGGCTTGATTTGCTTCTAATTTCTGAGTCCCAGTGATTAGTCTGTTGTAGTGTTAAGAGCTGTTCTACAAAGTAGGATATTCCAGAGAACTTTAAGCCTGAAAAGTGATGGTCTGTACAGACAGACCAAATATTCAGTAAAAAAATATTAGAATTGAATGGAAAAGACAGTTTTCTCTTTTTTTCTGGAAGGGTGGTAGAATTTGAATATACTTTCCTGACTTGCTTTTGGGTACCAACCATCTGTCATGTTGCTATGTATGCGATGTATGTGTATTGTATACTGCAATTTTTTCAAATATTTTCTACATCTGATTAAAAAAACTCCCTTGCAAGAAGATCCTTTTCTTTATACCTAATTTTTACATGCTGTTGTTTCAATAAATCATTGTGTCTCCTGCTAAGGAGAAGTATGCTTTTGTAAAAGATATTCTCTTAAAATATCGAAGCTATTGAAGTTCAAGTAAACTCATGTGCTGCTTTAGAGGTTGTTATTCTTACCATACACATTAACAGTAATGAAAAAAAGGTCAGTTTGGGCTTTTCTTTTTTTTTTCCAGGTTAGTCTGTTCCTGATCTTTAGAAAATCTCTTCTACTTCTCTAGTCAGATGCACTCTGGAAAGTGGATAAACACTGTCAGTTTCAACAAACATTTTTGCAGTTCACTGCCTTAATCATATCATAGTATGGTTCTACCTGAAACATCTTTTATCATACCATGTTTAATGGGTAAAAATAGAGTTTAATATATATAGGAATTCTGTATTTTAATATTTTTTTCTAGAATTAAAAAAATCTGCATATAGGTATATCGATGGCTTTTAACTTGCTTTAGTTATTAAAATTGTATGTATAGAAGAATGCTTACTTATCAAAACCATTTATTTCTTTTAGGGTTTTTAGGAAACTCGTGTGAAGACAAAATAGACCCTTGTGTGTCATCTCCCTGCCAGAACAATGGAACCTGTTACGCAGACAGACTTGCCTTCTCCTGCAGTTGTAGTCCTGGATTTACAGGACCTACATGTGCTCAGCTGATTGACTTCTGTGCTCTGAATCCTTGTGCACATGGCATTTGTCGCAGTGTTGGAACCAGCTACAGATGCCTCTGTATCCCTGGTTTGTACCAAACACTTAGATGTTTTGTAAATATTCTAATATTTTATATGTAGATTCCATATATAGTTTAAAATTAATTCATTTTTTTTTCTTTTCAGTGAATAATACACATTGAGCAGATGTTCTGTCTGTTTAGAAATAAAGATAGGAATCTACACATTCTATTTGGAAAATCAAAAATTGCAGAGTGAGCACTGAAAATACCCATTGAGATCCACATGGCTTTGTTGATATTTACAGCTGTATTATAAAACCATAACCTGCAGGATAAATCTTTTTAAGGCGAGGTATCAGTGTCATTGGAATTACAAAATTTGGTAGAGAGAATGGGAAATGTGGTGCTGATCATTGAGGAAGGAGTAGAAACAAAGTAGCTGAACAAAGAAAGGTAGAGAAGGAAAAAAATAATTGGTTACCCTGAAGGGTTGAGTTCTGCCATTCCTGGTTACATAAATTAACTCTCTTAAGCAGTGTCACTGGAACTTCTGAGGTGAGTATAGCTAGTAGACTCAGCTGGTAAGTGACAATAAAGCTGAACAGTGCATAGTATCTGGGTTGCATTTTGCTTAGCTCTAGATTTTTTTCTTCATTGTATTAATGTAACTGAATATTGGGGTGCTTACAACTCCCTTTATGCATTTAGCAATGATAATTAATAGCTGAAGTAGCAGTTAGAATGAATGATACCATGTGCTGCACATCCACTACTGCTTAAGCACTTATGGAGTGAAAGCCAATAATCTTTGTTTTCATTTGAATCATTTTGCCACTTTTTTTTTTAAAAAAAGGTCTATTCTTATAAAGCTATAAACTTGAAAACTGCAGAATCTAAGGGAAAAAGAAATCACCAGTGTTCAAGGGATAAACTAAGGAGTGATATTACGTAGTTCGTAGCTCTACATATACGTAACGCTATGACATGTTTGTTGTTCTACAAGGTTCTTTTCAGAGAAATACCTTCTCTGTGCTGCTTTGCCTTGCCTTGTAGAAAACCGGTCACAATTCTCCAGCTCTTTTTCCTTCCTTCTCAGTTAGCAGGATGTGCAGGTATGCTACCAATTGCAAAGGTTTTGCCTGAAGTAGGCGAGTAGTCCTGTAGGTGGCAAGTCTGAATATTATTACATGCCACATCCATCCAGATTTTTCTTTTTATTCTGTGTGTCGAAAGAAGTCAGCTTCTTTTTATTCCAAAAAGAAGTTTCTCCATTTCCTCCCAAGAAAGAAGCCTACCATCTGTTCCTAGAACACCCCACATTAGGATAGTGAGGCTTAGGACAAAAAGAAAGTAAAATAACTCTTTAATTTGACTTCCATGTATTATTGGCATTTTGAGGAAGATAGATGTCACTGCTTTCTGCTGCTTCTGGCTTTAAAGCAAGGTGAAATGTAGAGAACTCTATTTTCCTTGAAAGGAATGAGTTTTATCTAAGATTCCGTAGCCCATAAAACTGGTAGCTCATCTGAAGAAAGGTCCCTGAAGACACAAGATTTACCAGATGATGTCTTTGTCTTGGATGTTATATTGAGTGCACACTTCAAAGTGTTGCCTTCAGTGATGCATGTGATCTTCAAGGAAATTTCAAGATGTTGAGACTAAAGTTTGAAACTGCTTAAGGATGAAAGGAGTAGGAATTATGGATTGATTTTTGAAAATAAGCCATCCATCACTCATCAAATCAATAAATGTGGGAAGAACGGGTTTCAGTGTTATGAATAATTCCTCATAAGGCTTTGTGTTGTGCAGCAATATTTTCATTCAGGTATGCTATCCTGAGAGGGAAGCCACAACATGGTTGTGTTGTTTCACAATTTTTTTGCTAGTATTTTTTTTTCTTGCAGTGTGTTTTGATTTTTGGAATGAAGATGCTTTTTTGTAACAGGTTAGACAACTGGCTATATAGTACTTAGTACAGTTACATATTACATATGTAATACAATTATCCTGATCCAGAGCATGCTGTAACAGTGGTCTGTTTTGACTAAGTTTTGTAAAGCCTGTTGAAAAAAGGAAATTTTTGGAATTCAGTTCATTGAGCAGTCCTGGCATTTCTAGATTGTCTAGTTTTCTTACATTTATTCTGATATGTCTGAATTTAACAGGTATGGAAAACACTAGCCTTCTGTGTATTTTGTGTTGAGCTGCTTCTCCACCAGAATGGATTGGTTTTATTTGTGGATATGGGGAGTTTGTAATAAAATCTACTAATGCAGCATTTTTAGAAAGTCTCAGAATTAATCACTGCTATTTAGAGATTGAAAGAACCATAAGTTGGTTTTGGAGAGGTACTTACAAGAACAGAAGCTAGTGGAAATCTATAGTTTGGATTTGACAGATTTATAATTAAATTACATAATACTTTTTATAAAGGAGAAAAATCTGAAAGTGAAATGCAGACAATACCATAGCAATGTTATCTCATAATTCATTCATAATGTTGTCCAGCAGGTGTATGTATACCTACGGGATTATAAGTATCTCATGTAAGAGCTTTAGCTGTTGAGACATATTAACTTATTTAACAATAACCAAACAAACATACCAGCAAAAAGCCTCCATTTTATGGACAGTTTTTCAGGAAGCATCCTCAATTCTTCTGCTTGCAACTTTTCAGAAACCAAAGGGTAGGTAGATTTTTGTGGCAAGATAGATCCAGATGTTTTAAGTGACCTCAAATGTTTTCCACTCAGATGTTTCCTTGAACGGTGAGGGCAGTTTTCATCTGAACAGAATAACGGCATTATGTAATGCAGAAGAGTATTCCTAACATGTGGTTTGTTTTATATATATTTCAGGAGATGAAGATGATAATTCTTTCATTGCAAATTTTCCGTCTTCCTTTTTGAAGTGTTTAATTGCTTTGCTGTTCATTTGCATAATAGAGGAAACCTTAGAGAAAAGGATTGGGTATTGAGATGAAGAGCAACAGGCCTAATCATATTTAAATAAAGCTGGCATATCCTGTCCTATCAAGAGCAAAAAATAGAATTCATATCGGTTGATAATTAGTTCCATGTCTGACAAAATATCTTTTTGATTGCAGGTAGCTGAAATTGCCAGGTGCTGTTTTCCTAAATTCATTTCTGGAACTGAGAATTCAATAATTTAATATTTATCCCTTCATTTGGGATATTCTTCTCCCCACCCAGTCCCCAGAAGGACTAAGTAGTAAAGGGAGTGCACTGTGGAAAAAAAGGTTTGACATTTATATAAAAAATCTGGAAAGACTTGAAAAAGAAGTGCTCAACAGGTAGGACTAGGAGAGTTACTTGGTGGCATCAACCTGTTCCCTGACTGGCCAGCAAGTATTTTGTTAACTTCTTTGGAGCTGTAACAAAAACCTGCTGGTTTTCTGGCTACTGAATGGTACAAGCAGTTAGAGCCCAGTCAAGAGAAATCTCTACAGAAGGTGGAGAAACTATTGAGATAAGGAGCTGCCTGCGTCTGGACAACACGTGATCAAAATGTATCAATGTGTTTTGACCTGTAAGTGGTTTTTAATATATGACTGAAACCACAGCTGCCTGAAAAACACAGAGATTGATGAAGGGCATTTTTAAGATTATCAGTACTGCGTATGCTCTGGGATGTTCTGAAAAGAATTGTCAGGATTCAAATGCTTTGAATTGTAGAAATCAGAACACAAGAAGAGATAGCCTACCTTTGTATATGTGATGGGCAGGTAAATCAACAGAAGCCTGAATTTCCCAATTAGTCTAAAAAAAAATTTCTTCCCAACTCCATTATAAAAAGGGATCCAATTTCTGCACTGTAGTATTGGGAGCTGTCCAGCATGAGTGGCCTTCCCTGAGACATCCATGGTAGGAAAAACTAGGCATTTCTTTTTCCAAGTAAACCAAGGAAGTTTTAATCTTTTTCAGCATGTTCTTTGCCTGTGGTTCAAACAACAAAAATCTAGTTAAATATTCTTGGAGAAATAAAAGCTCTTTTTCTGAAATTTGTCACCTAAACCTGATTAATACTTGTTGGTTAGGTTTGTTCAAATTCATTCAGTGTCTCTCAGGACTCAAAAGTAGTCTCAGACCTCTTATGTTATGGAAACTTCTTTTTATTTAAATAATATTTGTGCACGTAAAAGTTAGCCAGATAAGAAGCCGTGGAGGTTGCATCCAAAACCAAACATGGCACTTCTTCAGTTAAACCTGTTGTGTTGCTCCATGTGTGAAATTTAATGGGATATTTTAAAAAAGTAATTTATTTTTTGACTTCTGTAAACTTCACTTTTTGAAATGACAATTTGTTTTAGAAGGAATTCCCTCTATAAATAGCATTACTTGCTTCATATAGAGATGGAACTAAAGGCCAAATTGTGTGAGTTTGTCATTCATCTGTCAATAATTTAAAAACTTGGATAACTTATTTCAAAAGACCATTAAAGAACTGCACCTAAGTGGTAGCAAGATAGGAATAGTACGAATCATTGATTTCCTTCTTTTGTGCTCTTTGATTATTATGAACATACCATCATGGTTTTTTTTTCCAGTTCTTTTAAGTCATAGCAGCAGAATTTGAACCAAGTATCTTCAGAGGTTTTTCCCATCAATTAAACGGATAGTAGAGAAATGGGAGTCAACTTCTGCGTAGATCAGCATTCAGGAGGCATCATAACACAAACTGCCAGTGGTTTGTGTAATTATTACATGTAAGGCAGACAAGAGCAATTAAACTTGAGGATTCCTAGGTTGCAATTCCTAAACAAAAAAGCCCTGAAGTAATGACTATTGAGCATGGTCTAATAAATTGTTGGTATCTCTATCAAAAAGCAGTTTGATAGAGTGGACGGATTACATCTCTGGTGTACTAGAAAGCTGGATTCTATTTACAGTTTTGCCTGGAGAGATTTCAGTGGTTACATTACTTGTATGGTGGATGAATGAGATTTATGTGCAGTTTAGTAGCATTATCAAGGGTTAATAATAAACATACTGAACTACATAAAGATATTACCATACACTAGTAGAAAGAAATCTGTGTGTCTTGACCCCGAGGCTTTCTGGCTCTCAGCATTGGTGTGCCAGCTCCTAGACCTCTGACTTCATTGTACCAGTCGTCTTTCACTTTCAGACATGTCCCTGAATTCTTTTTTTTTCTTTTCTTTTTTAAAATATATTAACGGTATGTCTATTAAATGACATTTCAGAACTCTTCTATATTGGTTGTACAATATATCTGAAACATACTGTTTTAAAATCTTTAGAACCTGCCACTTACTTTGTGTGTCGACTCTAGGATGCCATGTTCTTATTTTTGGGGTATTTTACAGAGGATAACATTTCATATTACACAAGCAAAACGCTGCAGAGTTTTGCTTATATGTGTGACCTGAATGCGCTGGTTTTTTATGCACCTTTATGCACCATTTCTACTAGCAGGCATAGTGTCAGCTGCATTTTCATCTGTGTTACTTCTGCCTCAAAAATTAAGCAAGAGAGGAATTTTAAACAGTTCAAATTAGCCCAAGGTCTGTGGAAGCCTCCTTTTTTTGACAGGCAATCTGGTTTCCATGCTTTTTTTTGGCATTTTTTGATTTGAAAAATGATAAATGGTAGTTAATATATTTGCATATCTGCACAATTTTCAGAACACACACAGTCATTTACAACTATTTTTTTAATGTGTGGGCTTTTATTGTGGGTGTTGTCATGGATAACCTACGTAATCTAATAGTTTGTATAGAAAAGCTAGTTTCTGTAAATTACCTTGGAAAGCAGTCTAATACTTTTGAATGTTCTAATTTCCAGAATGGGGGGGAAAATTTGTAAGTTATTTCCAACTTGAACGTACTTATTTTTCAAATGTCTGCTGAGAGGGCTGTGTGGAATTCACAAGCCTGTGCAACCATACCTACTTTGCATTATGTGTGTGATTTTTCAATAACACATGAAAAATTTACCTTTAAATCTTTAGTTATATGCTTACACACCTCAATTACCGATACTTATCACCTGGCCCTTTACAGGTAACAAAGAAATACCCAGTGTTTGGGCATTAGATTCATAGCCTGTGCCCTGTGCTTGCATGCTTACCCCATGTTAAAGAACTAATCCTGATAAAAATTCTTATGCTTGTTCGTTGGATTGCTTGTCTAGAGCCTGGTTTGTGAAACCCAAGGGACTCCATTGTGTGTGTTCATAGAAAGTTTATCTAGTCCCTGAATCCCAAAGCAGTTTCTTCTTCCTCTTAAAGCTTTTCTCTTAAAACTTTTTTCTCTTTATATTCCATTATTTTAATAGAGCTGCTACTATCAATTTCAAAAGCAAATATTTAATATATTCTTTTCAATTTTGTCTGGCCTAATGTGGAGAAATCTATCTAGAAAATGAATAGCTTAATGTTGCAGCAAATTTCTGTTTTTGGCTTTCTTAAAGAGAGGGGCATAGAGTTTGAAACTACAAAGCACATGTACAGACATTAACACTTCCCTTCTACTTTATAAATACATATGATAGCACATATAGAACATGTGGTGGAGGGGGAGGGGGAAAAAAAAAAGAGGGGTGTCAGAAAAAACTCTACAGGATCTGATTGGTACTTCAGGAGTTTGACCATGGAGTATGTTTCCTCTGCACTTGGTTTTGTTGTTGGGTTTTTGTGGTTTTTTTCGATTGTGGAGTTTGATGAATGGTTGTAGGAGTGCAGGTTTATTTTAGTGCCTTTGCAGAGGCAAGTGCCACGTTTGTAGTGTACAATAAACATAACAGCAGCAGCAATTTTTCTTTTGTATTTTCCCTTCCCACATTTAGGAACTGGGGCAGGAAATGCAAGCTCTGGCAAAAGTGACTTTAGGTTAATTCCAGTTCTAGACTGTCTGTGAGCCCTTTATTGCTTCTGTTTCCTCACCTTGTTTCCACTTCTACATTAAGACAACCCTCCATGCAGTCTGGCTATGGCTGGTAAGCATGCCTTCTGACCTTCCTGCCATCTGGAGCAGCTCTTCTCTCTTTCTCCTATGTAATTGTTATATGAGGTCAGGCATTAACTGAACACATTTATTTCCTGACTATATAACCCACAGCTCTCTGTTAGTGAGCAGCCATACAGATGAACTGATGCTGTTCCCTGGAAAAACAGAGCGCTCTCGCCTTGTATCCCAATAGACCTTCCCATCAAGATGGGCTTTTGTCCTGATGCCTTGATTTGCTGAACTGTTAAGTGTGGATAAGCCCAGGGCATCACTGTTGAGGAGCTAGTGTCTAAGAAAGCTTCAAAAGCTTTCAACTTTGTTCTTTCTTGATTTATAAAGGGAGTGTAAGCTTCTCCCTCTCTCTCTTTTGTTAACCTGATAGTGAAGGTATTCTCAAAAGGTTGCACTGCTGTATCTTTTGCTCTGTCAACTGCTCTCAAAGGCTTTGACAAACCCCATGGCTTCTCACCAGCCTGTGTGACACAGATTGTGTGCTGCCTTTCACGTTTTCTTGCTTTGCAGTTTTTAACATAGCCTTGTGCAAAGACAGTACAGCTTGGCGTGTAGCTGTCTGAAAAGCGTACCAGAGAGCATCAGGCAAATATCCTGACCTCTTCAAGGCAGCCTCCTTGTTGCTTACGAAGTAGAAAAAAAGATTTAGGAATCCAGAGGATAGTGGCAACAGATCTGTTTCTGCCTTTGTAAAGACCAGTAGCTGAGGGACAATCATGTAGAGAAGATGTAATGAAGGGACATGTTTATTTTAGAGGTTTTTTTAGATTTTCTGTATATTCCCCAGTCTCCAAGGAGCACGCATCAGAATAGGACTGTTAGTGGCAAGTTCTCATTGATTTCATGCTGTTATTGAAAGCATACCCAATTTCTAGTGACCTGGGGGAAAAAAGCTTGGTAATATTAATTGCCCTTTTTGGAGCTGCAATGCCCAAAGTGTTGTTTTTTCTTGCTCAGGACACAGTGACTGAAGAAGTGCTGTTCACGTAGGTATTGGTTCTTTCTTTCTGAATATGTCCACAGAAATGTTATACACCACAAAAGAGGCAAATAGCTGCATTTGGCATTGTGAACACAAAAGCAGCAGAACTGTAATGTTACTAGAAAGACAGGAAGCAACAATACTAGAATCTGTTATTCTGAAGTTATCTACTCAAACTTCTGTTTCCATCTAAATCCTTTAGCAAAAATATAGCAATTACTTATGTAGTCTTTTTGAAGATATAAATTATATGAATAGTAAATCCTTTAACAAAAATATAGCAATTATTTATGTAGTCTTTTTGAAGTTATAAATTATATGAATAGTATAATAGATGTTTTATGTATCACCATAATTTAAAAGCAGTAATACAAAGAGAAAGGCTTGTTAAGCATGACATGGTGCCTCTGAGCTCCCTGAGGAGAACCGTGCCTTCCCCTGGGGTGCCTGGTCCTGAGGCAGCACTTTCTCCATCACAGCAGTCCCAGCAGAAGGGAGCTGCTGCCACCAGGGTGAGGACGAGGAGGGTGAAATCGTGTGTAGGAGAGATCTGCCCTCTCGTGGAGAGAGAAAACCTCTTTCCCTCACTGTGTGCAGTGCCTGACCGTGTGGGCAGCATGGAAACTAAGGAGGTGATACTATAGTTCATTTTGATTTTGGAAACCAGACAACTATTGAGTCACAAAATTCCCTCTGTTCGCTTTGAAAGGTGAGAAGTGGAAAGCATTTTTTCTGAAAATATCTAATTACATCTGTGTTCAACACAGGGAATTCCCTTATGTTTTTCTTTTAGGTTTTCTGATTTTGGTGGTTCTTATGTTGGCTACAGATGTCACTGCATAAGGATATTTCCCTTCGTCATAAGCTAAACTTAATCATAGGCTAATAAGAGAATCCGTAACACTCACCATAATTAATTCTGCATTGCCTGGCTAACATCTTTGGAGAAAGTGTTTCTGAAATGTTTCTTAAGCTACTAGTCCAACTAACCCTTTCCTGTGAAAAGACAATTTTGTGCAGAATTAAATTTGTAATATAGACCTTCATCACAATGAAATTTCAAGAATATTGAGCAACGTTGACAAACAGAGGCAAGCTTTTGTTTAAAACAAAACAAAACAAAAATCCCAGCCTACATTGCTTTCAGTACCAGGCATATATTATAAAATAATGGCCCAACAGGAAAAAAGAGTGCACAGTAACTACTGTATAAAGAGTCTCTGGCATTACTCTGTGGACAACAGCATGGGCTAGAAT
The DNA here is from genome assembly GCF_963210335.1 of Falco punctatus. Classification (NCBI taxonomy): domain Eukaryota; kingdom Metazoa; phylum Chordata; class Aves; order Falconiformes; family Falconidae; genus Falco; species Falco punctatus. The sequence goes on from NC_137593.1 coordinate 18,143,972, forward strand.
TTCTATCCTCATCTTTTCATGGATGGGTAAAGAAGAGGTAGTGCTATGGTTTCATGAAGCCAAACCATTTACTAAAACATCTGAAGCACTAATTTGTGCTAATTATCCAGTCAATTGAGATGATGTTAACTGCACATCTTTGGCTTGCTTGAGAGAGGTATGCTGTGTGGTGCCCCAGGTCAGATGCTAGCACTTGTAGTTAGCAGCACGAAGCTAGCAGTTGGAGATGTAGAAAATGTGAAAGTCTGGTCACTTGATTATTTGCTGTAATTTCCAGGAAGGGGGTAAACATTATGAAACATGCATGTTTCAGTAGAAATATTTGTACTATTTGTATTTGTACTTCCAAAAAGATAAGAACATATTCTGTTTAACCTATTAAATTCTGAACCTTCCCCTCAAGGTCATTGGGTAATTCTGAAGCAGTCCCTGTGCCCCCAAAGAGGGGGAGACAACTATTTAGAAAGAATTGAGCAAATTCCCTGGTGCTGTTTTCCACTGGTCAAACATACCAGCGGTTTTACAATTCTTCTGCGCTAATGCTCATCTATTGGGAAGCAAGAAGTGTTTATGTTGCGTTTAAATGCATTATTTGTACTTATTAAGCATTATGACCAATCTATTTTCCTTCTTTTTTTTTTTTTTTTTGTTGCTGTATTAATTGCCTATAAATTTAGACTGAGAAAAAAAGAAAGAAAAAAGTAACAGGGAAGAAGTGAGAAAGCTTTTCATTAACAGAAGTATACCATGAGTCTATTGAAAAGGAATTAAATAAGGTTCTTACTCTCAAATAGCCTTCAAAATTACAAGGCTTATGATTCTTCATATTTAATACCAAGTAACCAATATTATTAGGCAAATATATTAGCGTTTTCTCAGTTGCATAATCCTAATGAATGCTGTTTCTTAATGTAAGTAGGTGCTGCTTTGACCTGATACACTATGTCTACAAAGTCATTTCAACTACTGTTAAGACTAATGATTGTATGGCACATTAAATAATGAGAAAAGCACTATTTCAAGTAGATTAACTCCTTATTTCTTACCTCATGATACAAATGACTCAGTGGCCATTAACAGATCTCATAGCTTTTCTGTGCTCCTACTTTCTATATCTGCATAATCAGACCATAATATCTGCCTATGGCTTGGGAATACTGTAAAAAATCAAGTATCTTAATGCTTCTACAGTGTTTTGACATTGCACAGCATTAAAGTTAAAATACGTTATCGTTATAACTACTGTTATACAATTATCAGCACTTTGATGAAAAGTGGCTTTGATGCAAGGATCCAAGAAAGCTAGGAAATACATTGATGTTGGTTTATTCTGTTTTACAATCAGAGTGCAGGTATTCACGTTGTTCCTAGTGGTCACCAGCCTCGGTGTGTACGGCCTGGCTGTGGCTTGTCGCAGGGGCAGTGCCCGGGGCTGGAGCTTCTCTCAGAACACCCTGCTTCCAGGATTGTTTTTGTAATTTTCACCTGGGCAACAGATGTCCTTAAAATCAGTATCTTAACAGGTATCTGTCTGCACAGTAGATTTCAATCAGCAAGCATCTTCCCACAGTCTATAGCTGCCTAATTGTTAATTTTTACTGAGAAGTGTTTCATAGGTTGTTTTATTTCTTCTTCATGTGATGTAGGTTACCATGGCCTTTACTGTGAAGAGGAGTATAATGAATGTCTTTCTGCACCCTGCCAGAACGGAGCCACCTGCAGAGACCTCGTCAACAGCTATGAGTGCGTGTGCCTTGCAGAATATGAAGGTAGGAGGGGGTTTGCCTCCTGTTTTTTTAATTGTTCTATGTATTTTTTATGGTAGGTTCTGTTATAGAGATACACAACATAATCCATGGAGTAGAAATAAATCCCACGTCTAAAATGAATGGAAACAAACTTCTATGTAGATCATGATCCTATAATCTTTATTCAAATGAGTAGTTCAGATTTAGCTGCTCTGTGAGGAATGCATGTCCTTGTCTGGGGACAAATGACTTATCTCTGTCCTTCTTAGGTGTACCTTTCTGCTGTTTTTAAGGTATGTTAGAAAGTGAGGAGGTTTTCGAAGAAAACATGACTGTTAAATACAATTTTTCATCAGTTATAGTTAGGAGCCATAATGCGGAGGGCTTTCCAAAATATTTGTTTATTTTCTCCAGTGAAGTGAGTTAAAAACATACTAATAAAAGTTTAGTATTTGAAACAGATGAACACAAGGAGTAAAAATGAAAGTTTTATGTTGATTATTCATTTAGAAGATTGTAAAGCCCAGACATAGTAGTAGGTCAGTAACTACTTCCCCATGTGAACTGCACCTATTCCTGGATATGTTCGAATGGAATTGGTCTGTGGCATTTCTTAAGTAATTTATAAAATAGAGGAGAAAAGTATGTGTTTTGCTGTACAAAATCTTTTATCTTGCAGTGGATTTCAGCTTTACAGAATAGCACATATAAGCTGTCTGTGACATGTCCCTCTGTGGAAGGCTAAAATTATACCTTTTTTTGTGTATTCTGTTTTGAATCATGCTGGGAGAACATTTTGAATGTAATTGTATATGTTATTAGTATTAAGATAGAGATATAGAGATATTCTCATAGAATGACTATGTTTTAAGGTACATTACCCTTGCATTTTCTCATTAAGCATATCAGTCCTTATCTGTGTTGATAAGTAACGCTTACTTAACAGCTGCTTGAGGCTAAACATGTATTTCATGCTGGTGATGGCACTGCTTTTTGACAATAGACACAGAATTCATCATTTTAGAGGCTTAGTGAGGAAATGACCCTCAGGTTTTCATGACAATATAAAGAACACTTAACTACCATGTTATGACTTTACGTTTTGTTCTCATCCAACCTGTAAATGCAGCTGAAAGCACATGTTGTTTTAAAGGAAAACAGGGAACCTGGTCCTGTAAGCAGTTGTTGCTGACTGCTGAGCTTTCTTCATTCCAGTACTTAAGGTATTCAGTGGCGCTAATAAATACAGCTGAGGTACCAGCTCAGGATGCTATGTGGGCCATTAGAGGCCTCAGTTTTGCCACCACCAGCCCAGACCTCCTTGTCTGCAGTGCCTCCTGCCTCCGTACCCCCCTGGCTGGCAAACAGGCAGGAGCTGTTACCCTGGCCTGGACTGCAGTATGTGCCAGCACCTCCCCGTGGGCTTCTGCTGCTGAGCTGCAGGGTGCTCAGGCCAGTGCTCTGCCCTTCTGCTGCTGACAGACTAATCAAATGATTTCAGCAGGTCTGTGGCGAGTGAGTACGTGTATGTGTGTGTATGTATATTTCAAATAAGTAGTTTTTATATATGTTTGAGTTATCACTATTAACTTGAGATGATTGTTTTTGTGTAACTCATGTAAGCTTGCATTGCTGTCCGTAACTGCAGCGTTGAACACTAGAGAACCAAGTTCATTCCTTGTATTCGATCACTCATATAAATTTGCTTGTTTACATACATCTGATGTTACACATTCAATTTCTTCCTTTTTTGAATTGATTTTTCTTTCTTATATTCTTTTCTCTAAAGACTATTTTCTCACTAATTTTATGTCCATATAGTTCTACATCTCAAACTCTCCAAATTCAAATTCACAATCTGCCCAATTTCTGTGCAAGACAACTGGTATTCATGAAGGGATCTGTGAAGGAGTAGAGCAGGATCAGCTTCATGTCCACTTTTCACATGTGTTTGTCTAACCTCTTCTAGTCTTCCATCATTATAGGTTCTGTAATCTCTGCAAGCAACATAATTCCTTCACTGTTGTTCACTACCTCACAATTAGAAACATTTTCCTGATGCTATCTTATTTTATTGCAGTTTTTATACATAATAAACAATATGAGTTTATGATTCTGTTGACTATGCATCTTTACAGTTTGCAGGACAGTAAGGATTTAGAAACATGAACCACCTTACAAAGTGAAAAATGTGTTTGTAACTTATCACATGGAAGCATTCAAAACCTTGTACTGCTCTTCAGTGTGTTGAAATTTCTGTAAAAAGTATAAGAATGGAAAACTTGAAGATAGAATTTTAGCTAAGTGGTTACTTTGGATTCATACCCCAGTAAAAAATGGTAACAAGACTTAGATTTAGACTTAAAACATATTATTGGATAAATATAAGCAGGCATTTTAAACGCAAGCTAAATTCACTTTTATAGATAGATTATAAAGGAAGTCCCGCCAATCATTCGTTATTCACATAGGTACTTTATTTATTTATATATTTATTGTGTGTGTTTCAGTGTCATCCATGCACTGATTAGATCATTCACGTATTGATTTTTCTAGTTTTTTCTGAAAAGTAGACCCAGGGAAAGTGATGCATGTAGCAGTGGCAGTAGAGCCTCTCTCCCCATCCCTGGGTGGGAATCTGCTGTGCTTTATGTTCTGTATGCCAGACATGGCTTGCACTGTCTTCTGCTAGGCAAAGCTACTGAATTCACACAGCCTACACCTGAGAACGGAAGAGCAAAGGTAGTGTCACGAAGCTGAGCAACCGAATTATTTACTTTTAGCTATACATTTGAATTAATTAATCTCTTTTAATTGCCTTAGTTTTATACTCCTCAGTTTCCTGCAAAAGTCGATGACAGGCATCAGAATGCTTTTGTATATTAAATAAGTTATTACATAAAATTCTTACTGAAGACATTTATTGTTTACATTTTATTGAAGAATATTGGATAGCTGATCAGATTATGTGTTATTATACCATTGGGTTCTCATAGACACCCCAGCAGTTCTTGTTAGCAGAAATTGCCCTGCCTCACTCATCCCAAAGCCTCAGTGGGAGGGAGGAGCAGAGGGAAGGCATGTGTGTAAAAGGTTTAGCCACCATAAAATATATGGCTTTAATCTTATGACATTAGCCTAATAGGACGGGTTTGGAGGCTGCACGTCATTGTGCTCATCCAGGCGTTAAGTTATCACCATGTACTGATTTCATGCTGTCACTATAGGTCATGTTAATGGCAATTACTAATTTTGCCTTTTCAGGAAGGCACTGTGAATTATACAAAGATCCTTGTGTTAACATCAACTGTCAGAACGGCGGCACTTGTGACAGTGAAGGTCTAAATGCTACATGTATCTGTGCACCTGGATATACAGGCAAGTAATTTGTACATTACACAGAATGTCTAGTTGCCAGTGTTCACTGTGTCCAAAAGAAGACAAATACCAGGTAAGACTGTGTCTCTTGAGGAAATAAATTAATTTGGACTTTGCTGAATTGTATTCAGTCTAGTAAGAATGAAAAGAAAATTTTGCAGCAAAAAATCCCCTGTTACTAAAGAGAATTCACAAAGATAACAGCTATTGAACGCTCTTTATGACCTTACTGCTTCAGACTAGATTGCATTTTAAAAGTAATGTTTTGAAGACTTCCAGGTAAGCCAATATACTAATTGGACACTGTTGAAACTGGAAAATGTTTTAACATTGACCTTAGTTACTGCAAGCTGAAGAAACAAATCACTCCATTACCTTAACATGCAATTGCTAAAAACTCTGAAGTGCTTGTTATGAATCGATTTACACTTTCAGGGTAATGGTAAGCAGCCCATTTAATCCTGTGGCCTTGTATTTAAACTGGCATGAGTGGTGTAATCCAACTATCTGCTGTCAAGATAATTTACAGCCTGATGCTTTGTTAGTCATGTAAGGTAATACCCAATGTGATGGTAGTAGATAAACCCATTCATAGCTGTTTTGTAGATCAAATTGTGCTTTTTGATCTGTGCCAGTTAAAGGGCATTTTTTTCAAAAGAATTAGCTTTCCATTGTACAGTGGCTGTTTCTTATAGGAACTGATCATCTACATTATTGTATAGCACAGAGGTCCTCAAACTACAGCCCGCGGGCTGGATACAGCCCCCCAGGGTCCTCAATCCAGCCCCCGGTATTTACAGACACCCCCCGCTGGGGGTTGGGGGGGGGGAAACCAAGCAGCCGCAGATGACTGCCTGCCACTGCATCCGCGCGCCGGCCCCCTGGTTAAACAGTTTGAGCACCTTTGGTATAGCACTTCAGAATATACATGATAAATTGTTATACCACATTTTCTTGGGACGGAACTTGTATTTAAAGAAATGAGATATACATCACCTGGGTGAGGTTAGTCAGGTCACAGCCCTCAGACTTAGTTTTCATTGTTTTCACCTGCTTGAATGAGTATACTATTTGCTTGGAGGCTATGTGAGACTTCTTTCTTGAAACAGTTAGTGAATACTTCTGGTGTTCTGAGAATAAAGATGCATGCTATTGAGCTATAAGATATTTTGCAGCTAAAGAAAAACTAAATGATTGGTGATGTACCTGCTACACAAGGCACCCACTACATAGAAGTCTGGGTTTTGTTGGTTTTTCTTCCGTTATAAGGTGAAGAATGTGAAATTGATGTAAATGACTGTGACAGCAACCCATGTCACCACGCTGGAACGTGCATAGATCAGCCTGGTGGTTACATCTGCCATTGTCCACATGGATGGGTCGGTGCAAACTGCGAAATACGTAAGTTTTGTAGTTTTCTAAAACTTTCTAAGAATCATATATTATAATATAAAAACTTCTATTTGTCTGTACCTAACTGCAAAAATGCGCTGAATTATTTCTACGTTATCAAATTTATGTTAAATGCATTTTTTTTTAGGCCATAACATTTCAGAAGTGTCTATGAAAGTTAGAAAATTCTGTTTCTGAGCATACTACTTTGAGATGTGTTGGACTAGATTGTCACAGATGCTGTCCCGCAGCTGGGCACTAAGCAGTTTGCCTTTTAATTGCACTTAACGCTTTGAGCTTACTTTCATACTTCCCTTGGGTAAGGTTGTACTTCCATGGCACTATAAGCATGGCCCTAACAGGCTTGCATTGACTTCTGAGCACCTGCGGTTCTAGTGATGTTTCAGCAAGACAATTTTGAACTTGCTCACCTAAGGAATCAAGTCCTGTGTAGTTATGCTGTGACTTGTGTGTGCATGCATTTATCAACTTCTGCAGGAATGGCTTTTCCAGCCATAGGACAAATTCCACCAGATTTCTTAGAAAGGTAAAGATCTCCAAACCAAAATACTTCCTAGGCATTTGCTAAGATTTAGAGAGGTTCCATTGGTGGTTCTAGTGAAGGAACAGTTTCAGTGCAATCTCGCTTCTTAGCATAGAAAAAAGCTTCCCTGTAAGTGCACCCTTATGGAGCAGGAGGGAGTCCTTGAGAGGAAGAAAGTATGAAGCCCAACTGTGGAAGAGTTAAAACGGAAATTAGGCTTCATTAGTTCTGCTGCTCACAGAGCTGCTTTGCATTTCCCTGGTGTCTTGTTCTTGGGCTACAAATCTTGTCTTTACTAGAGTTTAGTTGTGTATTAAACTGCTTGAATGCTCAGGTAGTGTTGTCACGGATCCCTTCAAGTCGTTAAACAGATACACAAGTTTGTGTGAGGGGATTTACACCGCTTTAGCACAGCTAATGTTGCAGGCATAGGTGACATTAAAAAATAAACAGAAGAAGAGACCCAGAAAGTTGCTATTGTACATTCACCAGAAAATACCTACATAAAGACTGGACTAAAAACTGTTTTCTGCATCTCATTTACACAATGAGCATATGAAGCTTCTCTTTTTTACTCTCTTTTACTTAAACTTTACTTAAACATATTGATTGCTTTTTAAGTTCATTTCCATTCTTGACATTAGTCCTTTAACTCAGAAGACAGCTCTGCTCACATCTGGACTGAAACAAAAGTTTTATCTTCACAGGATTATGACCTTCTCTCCCTGTAATTGTTGTCTGTGAATTCAGTTTCAGTGCTTTCTGTTGAAGCAAAGACTTCAGAAGCACATGGCTAGCTAGTCCACAGATGATGACAGCACTGCCTTTTTGTTGCCTCTGTGAGTGGCACGCATGCTTCCTTGTGTGCTACAGAACCATTAGGATGCTGGATCACAATGTTGCATGCTGTCTGTATGCCATATTGCTCATGCTAAAAAAGATGCTCAGATGAGCTTTTACTGATGAGGCTGCTGTTCATGATACCTGAAACATGCATGTCCAAGTTGACCAGCAAGGCAGTGTAATTCTGCCTGCCTTAGCTAATAATCTGACATACAGATGAGGTTAGTTCTTGGGGAAAGCAATAATCATCCTGGAAACACACTTCCTGGAGTACCTCAGCGTAGTAACAATTACTTTTCTGTTCCATTACGGAATGAATAGATGCCAAAGGGAGGCAGACGGGCTTGCATGCTTTCTGAACCCTGCAGATGTGCTATATCAAATCAGCGATGCTTGTTCTGGAGTCCTCCTTTGGCCATCATGCTTCAGTCACTAAGAGTCTGGCTGTTTGCAACACAGATACATAGTGAGGTGCATATAAACACATGGGAAAAGGAGAGAAGCAGAACAGAAGGTGGAAGAAACCTTTTTTTACTGTTCAGCTACTCAATTATTCCTGCTTCCCCCTGTGAGGGAGGCATCCACTATACTCTATATATGACAGGTAGGTTCAAGCTTACATCTGCAGTTGGTCAATATTAACTCTCTGACCTCATTCCTAAGTGTATGAGAGAGTGGATAAAACTCTGCTTAAACTTTGTCCTCATGAGGAGGGGGTTGTCTCTTCTTATGGCTTATTTCTTTACACATAGCATCTGCTTGTAGTTGAACTGCAGTGGCCTTGCCTGCTGCTCAAGAACTTGGATTTTCTGCTTGTATTACACATTTGCAAACTGTGTAAATTACAATGACGAGAAGAAGCAACAGTACTTTGTTGTTGCCATTTTAAGCCTTTTACTGACTGATTTGTTCTTTTGTCTTGTGACTGCTATGACAGGAGGCAGGGAATTATCTGAGTGTTAGCTGGCATTGATAATGCAACCAGAAATATTAGACTTTTTATTTCCATCTCATTATTTAGGGAATAAATCATACTATTGTTCATGGCAATTCTTCTCAATTGAAGAGGTTGAAATTACTGTGTTTGTCATGCAGCAAATCAGGATAGCTAATTAAGTGTGCATACGTAATAACAACATAGGAGATATTAAAAAATGCAGTCTAGAAAAATCTGGTTTGGATTGGTTTTACAGGAATGACAATAGGAAAAAAAAAATCTCTGTATAGTTGCATAAAGATAAACTTTGAAGAACAATTAAGTTTAAAATTTCAGGGTTACCAGTAGTTTCTTCAATAAGCTTAACATCAGCAAACGTCTGACGTGCCTTTGCTATTAAAGTCACTTTGACACAGCATCAAAGCAAAATGATGTGGTGTTATGGGGTGCCACGATACTTCACCGTAGTCAGATAGAAGTACGGACCTGCAGCCTCTCTAACCAATGCCATGGCTTATACACGAAGCTGTGGAAGCTTTCATAAAGCACTTGGATTTTAACAGGTATATAAAGGATTATGCAAATAGAGAGGGATTGAGTTTTGAAGAAATCACTTTACAGAAAGGATTTAAAAGCATTTTGATCTGCAGACTTTCTACGGAGCTACGTATCCATTGGAAGGCCTTTGCACTCACTGTCTTTCCCTGAGCTGATCTGACCAGCTAGTGTGAACCCAATTCTAATTATATCTAGAAAGACCATATCCTACTCTTTCATAAAAAGGTGCAGAACTTCTGATCTCACTGGAGTTGAGTTAATGGTGCAGTGGATTTCTGTTCAGCTCTAAAGAATGAATCTAATAGTAAATCTGCTTCTGTTAGTCTTTCCATTTCTCCTTGTCATGTTTCAGCAGTTATGACATCATGGTTAATAATGTATTGGAAATTAAATTAAATCACTGCATACTGGCTTTCTTTGTATTAGACCATCCCTCTGAATGCTAGAAAAAGACATGATGAAGCCAGGGTTCAGGCTTCTCAAGAGGGGGACACGCTGGTGTTCAGGAGTCATTTGACTAAATAGATCACGTTTTGCCTTTTGTGATTTTTCTGTAACTAGCCATAAAGGAGGCTGTTGGTACTTAGTCTGGTTTTTTATTTATTTTTTAGAACTCCTCTCTGTTTACTATTAGTAGTTCCCCATTTGTCACCAGCTGTTTTATCTGCCTGATGTGACTGCCCTAATAGGATTTCAGGGTTATCTTCTTGCCAAACTGTACTCTTTAATTTTCAAGTGCTCTGTATGCAACAAACTAGACAAGATGTTTGTTGCATGAATGAACTGTGATATTTATTATATCATCTTACGGTCCTACCAGTGTCAGCAATATCATTTAAATAGGATTAAATCTGTTCTAATTAAAGAAGATATTTTTCCTTTCAAAATTAAATGTATTTGTCTAAAAAGTTAATGGAGCTATAAAAATGCTTACAAAATGTCTCATATTAATTCTCTGATGCCTGCTGGTTATTTGTTAATATCATTACCTTTGCCACTTTTGCAATTATTAATGTAGTTGCCAAAGTGAGCCAAATCATGTGGTTACTTGAAAATTAACATTATGAAGAATATATGGTACAAGCTGTGTGCTGTGCATTGAAATCTAATTCTTAATTAATTTCATGAACATTACTATGACGATTGAGAATACTGTGATTTTGAGCTGTCACATGTTCCTTCTAATCTTTGGATTTATAAGCTGTTAATCTTCAAATTTTTATCTGGTGAGGAAGAAAGGAAGAAATTTCTCTCATCCTTATCATCCAGAGATAGAAGACTAAATCAGATGGAATCTAAACCAGAACTGCCTTGCCATATATCTGCACATGCTGGATCTGAATCTGGCCTAGTCTGACAGCCTGACAGAAACCACCATGTGTGACGAATGTGCTGCAGAACAGAAATAGAAAGCCATCCCCAAGTGCGCAGAGCACCACTGCATTCTCTGCCTCATACCCCAACTGGGCAAATTGCACTAAATGGCATTTCAGAAATGTTAAATGGCTGAATGGTTCAGGCTGATCAAAACTTTACTGATATCTCAAGAGGGTGACACAAACAAGCACCAGCCCTGTAAACTCATCTCACATTGGTAAACAAAAAGAATAAGCAAGCCCAAGTTCAGAGGTGCTCTGGGACAACCTTTACTCTTGTGAGCAAAGAGCAACCACTTCTTCTAACAACTTCTGCCCATGTGCATCCCACGCGTTACAGCTTCAGGCATTCTCCCTACCTTCCTGCAAAACGGATTTTGGTTTTTCTGTACTTATACATTCCCCTGTATTTCTAGCATAGATGGAGATCATATCCACAGATGCCACTAAACTTGTGATTTCAGCTCAGGGCGCTCGAGTCAGTAATCGGCCATCATCCACATCCTCAAGAGGTCGCTTCTAAGAATATCTTAACATTCCCAAAGCATATGCTCGATAGCCCTGTCCCCAGACTGTGTTTAAAAGAGTTTCTAAACCAGTGCAAAGCAGAAATCCGTTTGAAAAAGGAACAGTCGCCTGCTAGAAATAAATTTTGCAATGTGTCAGACTTCTGTAGTCAGAATGATTCAAGTTTGAAATGATTCTGGTTTGAAATAATTTATGAGACCGTAGGCTTTTAAAAGACTGCCAAAAAATGAACTCCTAGAGGGAAGTACAGGTTAATTGGAAATACTCTGACCCATGCTACAGAAAAACAGATCTGATGACATAGGCAATTGATAGACAATCTGTTTGGTGTTTATAGACAATAGTTTGGGCATCAAGAATATTTATAAAGATGGTCTGGAATACATAAATACAAGAAGCCTCTTCCAGATTGGCTTTACTTGAAGATCTGCTTTGAGACCTTGCAGGGAAATTATACTTGAGAGAAGACTCTAGTGGGCTCAGTACTGTAGCACCTTATGAGATGCCCTTTTTGTCCTTGAAATGCTGGGTTTGAAGTCTCTGCAGTCTGGTGGAGACAGGCATAACAAAAGCCTGTATTTCAAATTCAAACCCAAGCATGTTTAATATATATTAAATCACACATTTTAGTGGAAGGGTTCCCTATTCAAATGAACTGCACAGAGCACTGGTGAATTACTAGAAGCTTTTACATAAAAAAAACTGCCTGCCTTTAGAGACCTTACAGTATATCATAACACAATGCAAGAGTAACTAGATGACTTTCTACGACTTGGGTTATACAGGGGATCAAAGTAGACAGGTGTTCCTATATGACCTTAAAAATCTACAGAAAAGATGGGTGAATGATCAAGACCGTGCTATTCAAATTCGTTGCATGTTAGGCATGGTGACATATCCGTAACAGAGCCTGGGAAGGTTCAGATTACACATACACCTAGCTTCAAAAGTCTCCACAGAAATATTGAAAATTAATATCGTAAAATAATCCTTTTCAGCCGGAAGGCTATAGATCGCTGATTAATGATAGCCTTTTATTTCTTATTGGCAGATCTGCAGTGGAAGTCCGGGCATATGGCAGAGAGTCTAACGAACATGCCTCGTCACTCCCTCTACATCATAATCGGGGCTCTCTGCGTGGCGTTTGTCCTGATGTTGATCATTCTGATTGTGGGAATATGTCGTATCAGCCGCATTGAATATCAAGGCTCTTCCAGGCCAGCCTATGAAGAATTTTACAACTGCAGAAGCATTGACAGTGAATTCAGCAGTGCAATTGCTTCTATCCGACATGCCAGGTTTGTTCTGGGGATGGTAATTTCAAAGAAATCTGTTCTGATACGTAATTTCAGTCCATCTGTAGTGCATCTAACTGCTGTTGGTGGAGAATGGGCTGCTTCGCTGTGGAAAGACAGGATCACCGGCATTGCTCATTGTTCTTTTTTGATCCCTATTCTGTTCTCATGTGAAGTGCGATAATCCAGCACAGCTCCTTGAAAACAGGGGAGTTATTCTGCATGTATTTGGTGTAACTGGTGAAGAGGGACATGTGCAGAGTTCTTAGCCTGTAAGGTCTTCTGTTTGGGATGTAAATACTCTTTAACTGATACACAAAAGTAATTTAATTAGATAGCAAAGGCATGTTGATTTTTGTGACTAATTTAACAGATTTTTTTAGTGAGACTCTTCATTTAACTAGTTTTTGTATTCCAGTTTGCCTCAAAACTGGGATCTTTCTTACTTGCTTTCCTAGAGGTAGTAATTTTTTGACTTTTAATTTTAATGGAGCACTTGCAGCCAGGGCATTGGGTGTCAGAATAATACAAAGGTAGGGCTGGAAGGGATTCAAGAGCTCAAATGTAAACCATTGCACTGATATAGCATTAATCATGCCTAGCTCCCTGCCAGCAATTGTGTTTAAAAACCTCCAAAGGAGTTGAAAAGAGCTAGAAAGGGCTTTCCTAAAATCCAACCTAGATTTTGTTTGCTATGAATTAGACTGCTTCTTTCTTACTGCTCTTCAGATTGTCATGTACATCAGGTGTTGTCCCCCCTCCCTTTTTTATAATAAAAACAAAGTTAGTTTCTTCCTAAACTAACCCATTCTTCCAGTATCTCCTCCTGGATTATGTTCGCTTCTTTATTGCCTCCCTGGGACACGCTCCAGATTGTCTTTCTCTTTTTTTGGAGGGTGGTCCCTGAAGCTGGAAATAGTTTGTCAGCTGAAGCTTTACCTGTACCAAATGAACTAAGTAATCATCTCCTGCATCTTATTTATGGCATTCCTGTTTGTATATGTGAAAACAAAACCTGCTTGCTTTTTTCTTTTAATTTGCATTACACTAGCTACTGATGGTTTAATTTTGTGACCTGTTAGAACTTTTTGTCACCCCAAGATCCTCTGTGCTGTTTTGCTTCCTAGCCAGTATTTTTTCTTTCATATTTGGCATTTCTCCTAATAGGGTAGAACTTTAATTTTTGTTGTTTCTTTTTCCCATTTCTTCGATTTGTCAAGATCACTTCAAATTCCAACAAGAGTGTTCATGTGTGTTACCTTTAAAATGCTTTTAAAAGAATGGAGGAAGACACGTTCCTGTGCACTGACATGGAGAAATGAATGCGTAATTGTTGGTGATTGCTGGTAATGCATTTTCCAAATGCTCCAGTTCTGTTTCAGTGCAAATGGAATAGGTTAATTTGCACCACTGCTGAAGTCTTCAAAGTTATCTGAAATGGATGAGGAGCTACCACAGACTCAGTTAATCACATCGCAGCTCTGGGCAGTAGCTCTTTAAACTGTTCCAACTAGATTTACAATAAAACATTTGTTCGTTGTCAAAATATGTTACTCAGTAAATATTTTAAAAAGAAAGATGTGTATAGTTGATTTAACACAGTAATATAATCAATGTTCTTTTAAGACTTCTCTGGAAGTTTCCTTTGCTACTTAGCCTTACATCTCTTCCAGTAGGAGCCCAGCATCTCCACACCGTACCCACCCTAAGAACTCCTTTTGCCTTTAGTAGTGTATTGGGAGAGGAGGGAGTTGCTTTATGGCCCATAAAAAGCCATACAGTTTTTTATTATTTGGCCTTCTGAATGTCTACTGTTATGTACTACACATCTCCAAGGGTGCAGAGCAAGGTGCAAAATGATGCTGCTAATCTCTCAAATTAATCACCTCCCTCCTACTGCTACAGCAGTGATGAATGTGGTACTTTGCACTTCCCCAGGGACAGCAATTAGTCTCCCGAGGTACAGCGTGAAACACTTGGGTTTTCTTTCTTATTTCTTAAAACAAATCTGGCAGCTTTCTATCTAAGGGTACCAAGGAAAAGTGTACCAGCAAGGAAGGATCTTTTTAATCTGAATTTTCCCTGCCTTTCATAGTTTCACTGGCAGGTAATGGAGACAGTAAAAAAAATTCTTGTATGAAACCTTTCAAATCTTGGAAGCTGAGCTGAGCTAGTTCAGGTACTTATCACTACTGTCTGGATTACTCTGAATGAATCTCTGTTTATTAGTGAAGGCAGAAGCTTAGGAAAACAATTTTTCATCAGGGTTAAATAACCTCTGAAGAAGTTCTTAGACTGGGAAATATTCATGATGATTTTTCAGATCCATATTATGCACTTAAATCACATTATTGGAACCTGTCAATAGAGGGTTTTGCTATCTTGGGAAAGACGTTTCTACTTAATGCAAATGAAAATAAATGTTTTCATTCCAAATAATTCTCTGTGCCTCTCAGAGAATGGATGCCTTATGAAAATCCAAGATAGAGCTGCCAAGTCAGGTAATTCACAGAGGTCTAGTGTGAAGATTATTGTGTTTATTTTGGTTTCAGGAAGATATATAACACTCAATCCAGGAAAAGGAGCACAACTTTTATAGCCATCTTTGCATAAAATCTTAAATCTGCATATTAAAAATACCAAGGTCTGAGTTTTCAGAATTGCTGTATCCAAGTGATCTACTTTCAAATAACAGAGTCTCAGCTTTTTCTGAAAATCATCCCCTTTCCCAGTTAGATACCCAAATTTATTAGTAATTTTGGAAAATGGAGACCTAAGCAAAAGTGAGTAGATTATTTTCTTTAAATGTAAGGTTTCTATTAAAGTCGGTAGGTGTCCAGGGAGTGCGAATGCCTGTTGCATATTCAGTAAATTATTTTAAAATTACTTGTTAATGTTTCTCAGCAGGTCTTTTTCTTCGTCATTTTTTATAATTTGATCTTTACTAATCAAGGTACTTGCTGTAAGAGAAAATGAATGTTCTCAAGGATCATTACTAATGAATGTCTACTTCTAGTGAATGTTCATAAGATTAGCAGATTAGAACGAGATAGTTTTCTAACCAAGTGAAGCATAGTTTTCTTTAATATTCATTATCAGACAGTAAATACATACTCCTCTTATGTTAAAGCTTATACATTGTAAAGCTAGAAGGGAACACTGTAATGAAATAGTTGACCACTGGCTACTGCAGCCATAAGATTTCATGGAATTGGAAGCAGGATCTGTTGTTGAAACTGGATTGTTCACTTTAGAAAAGCATCCGCATTGAGTTCACAGAGTATCTGGTTACAGAGACTGACTCTAAACTTCTTGTGTGTCTAGATATCATTAACAGCAGACTTCATGCAGTGCTTACAGGGTAGTTTCTTAAGTTTTACCTCCACGTGCTGCCCCTTGTTCTGTCTGTGTGTGGGTATGGCTCTATGTAAGAGCCTGGCTCACCAGACTGATTAAATGATCCTGTCACAGCAGGGTACGCTTCTTTCTCTCCACGGCACATTCTCCATCTTCCTGTGTTTGAGGTGGCTGCAGTGCCCTAAGCTTCCTGAACCTGATGAGCTTCAGCACATGCTAGTTTCTTGCTGTTTCCTGACATAAGTTTCAGTAATGAGCTTGTCAGGTACCTCTTATCTGAGCACGTGCACAAGTATTCTGGTCTCCACAGCACGTGCCAATTGCCTATACACATCCACTGCCAGAGTCTCAACGTTGGGGGGACTCTAGGATTATAGTTAACACAAAACACCACTTGTGCACATGGCCTTTTCTCTGAATAATGCAGATGAAATTAATCTTCTCATTGTCCTCCTTTGGAGGCAAAAATAATCCCTTCCTCCTGTGGGCACGTTTGTGGTTTTTATGGTGGTGTTTTTGTTTTTTTTTTAAAGATTCTGGGGGTCTCTCTTTTCCTTCTCTTGTTTAAACTTTTTTTGCGGACTCCTTTTACCAGTTGTTGTTTTTGAACAAAGTAGCTACACATGGTTTGTTTCTTCTGCCTCTGGGAGAACTCTGAACTCCAGCCTATTCCACAGAAGCTGGAGGATTCCATTTCCTCAGGGTTCAGCTGTCCAGTGTTCTCAGAAGTCTTCTACTTCAATGGAATTGTTGAGGTTAATGACTCTCTATGGTTAGCCATCTTTTGAAATGTCCTTCTAAGGAAGTGTGGGGGTGAGCCCTTTCCAGATGTGAAGCGGAATTTGCAGTCTCTGTCTCACACACACACACACACACACACGGAAGCATGGGGCTGCCTGTGCCCAGATGAATTCCCACATTGAATAGATACTGTCCCCAAAACTGTCATGGAACCCTCGGTCTCTCTTTGTCAAGTTACAGAGGTCACTCTTATTCAATGTTTCACTGCAAAATATATTTTCTAATTCTCATGTCATTTGCTTAACTTTGTGATGATCCCTATGTCACTGGTAAGTATGTCAGATACACACATTGGAACGCTATCACCACTCATGAACGGACATATCAATGCTAAAAGTAGAGGCCACCGAACTCTCCTAGCCCTACTGGTACACTGTTTGTTGACCTAAGCACGTAATTGTTCATCAGACACAGTATGGCATTAAAGCTAATGTTAAACTGTCTTTTTGCAGCCTCAGTGCTTCCAGGCTTGGGATTTCCCCACACAGTGTATACTCTTTTGTTAGATGAATAATCTTGTATTTGGCTGCACTGGAAGAAATCTGTATTCGTTTGTTTGTATGCGCTTTCGTTGTAAGCTGCCTATTAATTGATCCCGTGCACTCTGTAGCAGGGACCTGCTTCTTTTCACTACTTATTACCCCTTGAATCGTTGTCTTCTGCAGATTGTATTGGTAATTGCTTTGTTTTCTTTTGTGTCATCAATTAAATGATAAAATAGCATCCTTGTGCAATCCTGCCAGCAACATGCCCACTGAACTAAGACTTCCCAGTTAGTAATTCTGTTTTGAGACCTCCAAGGTTTGTGTCAACTCTGATCACTGTTAGGAGCAGGGTCTGGCTTCTGAACTGCCTGATGAAAGCAATGTGGTCTACCAGCTAGATGGCTCAGCTGGGCCACAAACAGCTAGCACATGTGCTGTGGTCTTTTCTCAGTGTTTTCCCATTAGGGGCACATGTCAACCCTGACCTACACAAGAGAACAGATTCCTGCTTCACTGTGTGCAACAAGCCATGTGTTTTCTACCTATTAGAAAGGGCAAAATTTTACTTAAATCACTGGAGAATGTTCATCATCATTTGTATTTATGCAAAGCTCTATTTCCTTTAAACCCTTGAGAGTTTAAAGAAAAGGGGTGACTAAGGATTCATTGCTGCCTCTGATCTAGTAAGATGCCATAACTTGATTCCTTCATTTGATTCTTGGAATTTTATCCCATTTACAGAAAATCAGGTTTATCCATCATGATGCTGATGAGCGAATGTGGCTTGTCTGTATTTATTAAACTGTAGAAGAAAACAGACATTCATGCATAGAAATTTATCCAGTGTGGGCTTACTGACTAAGTAAGCTAAAGTACTTTGAAAAATGAAATTTCCACCATATAGATCATAATGCTTCCACCCATTATAGTTTTGTCAACAATTCCAGATCACTGAAAACAGCCAAGAATTAAATAGGAACAGTTGGGAAGTTGCATAAAAATATTGGAAGAAAATCAGGTTCATTTTGGTTTGGTCTAAATAATATACTCAAAATCTGATTTTTTTTAATTCCAGTGTGCACAACTTAAATTAGTAGAGTCTTAATATGGTACATAAGAAGGAGATATCAATATTTCTGTTTATGTGTTACTATTTTCTCTGCGTCAAGTCCATAATGACAGCAGAACTGACCCTTTTTTTGCCTCATTTTCCTGTGGTCCTTTTTGCAGTCAGAGCACTTCAGTGATTTTTCCATTTTCAAGTTGCATTTGTAGCTCTATTTGTGTACCTTAGTAAGTGATTAGAAGGGTGATAGTATCCCTACACGTGCTAGAAAGGCAGCTTAAGGAGGGCTGGATATGCCAGCCATGGGGCCGTGCTGCAGCCGCAGTGGCTGGTGCTTAGCAGTGATGGCTGCCCAGGAGCAGCACGCTGCTGATGTGATTCTGGTGCTTCTGAACCTTTGCTTGGTTATTATGTTTACATGGCACTGCAATATCCTAACTGCCACTAATTTTGCCAGTGTTACAAATAACGTGCAGCATGGTGATAATTTAAATGTGCTTCTCAAGTGGATGTTAGGCAAGGAAAAGTTTCAAGTTTATTTTTCAAATGCTTTGTCTATAGCTTATAAGTCAATTCAGTGCACAACTATTGCATTTCCAAATGCAAATGTCACATAGTTGTCTATTATTTACTCTTTGTAAATCTATATGACCTGGCCTTTATACTGATTATTAGAGCAAACTGTAAAATAAAATTCTGGCCTTGCTAAAACTGTGTCAGTTTCACTCTCACCTTTCACAGTCTTCCCATAGTCTGATACTGCTGAATTCTGCAGCAGGATTCCGTTAGCCTTTGATATGAAATCTTTTCTTGTTTGCAAGAAGATTTTTTAAAGTTTTTTTATTTGATACATATATTTCAAAAGTCACAGTTCAGATACTTAAAATTCTGTATTTCTGGCATGTTGCAATACAGTTCAGAATTTCTCTAGGCTCTTCGGGTTTGTTTCTGACTGCTTACCATAACTCAATGGGTTGTTGCCATGAACTCATTTGTACTTCTGTTTGTCACCAAAAGCTTTCTTTTGTTTCCAGGTTTGGCAAGAAATCCCGACCTGCAATGTACGACGCAACGCCCATTGCTTATGAAGATTACAGCCCAGATGACAAACCTTTGGTTACACTGATTAAGACAAAAGATTTGTAATCTAGTGTATCTTTTTTGGATTATTTTTCAAAAGGATGGGCTACTAACCTAATTTAAATATTTTTAAGAAGAAAGCATAAGTAATTTAAACCATTAGATGCTTCAGAATTTTCTGTAGAATATTTAAGAACCAATTTTCTGCAGCTTTTAGTTTGGAAAAATATTTTAAAACAGAATTTGTGAACTTCATTAATTACATTTTAATGTACCTTGAGCTCTATAACTATAAGCTTATGATAGTGTGTGCTTTTTTCTTGGTAGACACTATTACTAAACCCAGATGAGTTTCTTGTGGTTGTTACAGAACAGAAGACAATAATCAATGAGGAGTTCTTTATGACATGTCAGTGCCAGCTTTCTCAGTAGAGGTAGGAAAAATGTGAAGCATAATATGATATATAATATATCCATTAATTAAAAAAGTCTAAAATGTTTGTGTTGTGAAAAAGAAACTAGTAAAATTTATTATTCCTAACCTGAATGAATTAGCTTTTGCCTTATTCCATGCATGGATAGATAACCTATTTCTCCATTATTTCCTGAAAGTTGCTGAAACATATTCTTGAGTTGATGTTTGACATTTTTGTAATAGTATTCAGGCTAGGCCTTGTATAATAATTAAAGTGCCTCTTGAGGCAAAGTAAGGGCATGATCCTTTAAACACTGAAATCAATGAGGGAACTTCCATTGACTTCAGTGGGCATGGGATTGGATCCTACAATTGGACTGAATCTATATTTTTCTTTAAAGGTTAAAGTTTTTTATATTGTGAGTAAACTAAGCATATGGTTTGAGTTGTTCGTTTCCTAAAGGTTGTTGATGTACAGTATTGTTTCATGAAATATTGTGTATCTCTCATAGTGCTTCTTATTTAGGATCAGTATGGGGTTTTTGTGGCTGTATTTGATTGCTTATGGGCTTCTTAAAGTTCTTGCTTATTTAAGAAAATATTGAATAAATGTTATCAAGTGAAGATTGCAGCTGTTTCTTTGTTTTTCTTCATTTGAAAGTGCAATGTTCTCTATAAATTTGAAAGGATGTGAGCATATAATGTGCTATAAATAATGCTGAAAGAAGATATCCCAGCTGTTAATTTGAAAAGGAAAAAATGAGCTTTATTATCAAGGTAATCTCTCAAAAGGGAGACAAATACAGCACCAGAGTAAAGATGCAGTCCTGCAGTCCAGGCCACATGCACCGCAACCTGTTCCTGAGTGGATCTGACTGCAAATCTGGGCTCTAAGCTACAACAGGAGCAAGGGTTTGTCACAGAACAACATGTTCATGTGAGTAGGCTTGATCTAACTTTGTGTTTCAAAGAGGCCAGCTAGTGGGGAAGCCAAGACTCCATGGTATAGAGGCAAATTGCTGTAGCTACCTGCTGGATGGTGCTGTGCTACATTCAGTCAGTACTATTACGGGCTGATAAGCACTGGAGGACTAAGCTCCGGTTGACATCCTAATGTTGGGAAATCTTGGAATGCATCAAACCCCTTCATATTTCACATAAATAATGTTTCCAGACAGCAAAAAGGACAGGTCACCAGGAACTCTGATCATCTCTCTGTGAGGACAGCCGTTGCCTGGGGCAGTCCTTCCCTTTCATTGCAACTGCTGACCCCTCCAGACCTCAGATCAGTCACTAAAGGCAAACATAATTAAGAACTGTAAAGATAAAAAAGCTGCTACTGGTTTTACTGTCTTGTTTAGGTGCACAGAGTGCATGCTATCTTACTTCTAATTTTTGATTTTATTATTGTTATGGCTTCTGGTTACAGTTATTGCAATTGAATTATTTTCTACGTCTTCCATAATTAGTGCTGACAAGAGGTAGAAAAATTATTGAAAATCAATGTTACAGTTGGTAAAATATAATTTTTATTGTGGGGTTACATTCTAGTTTGCACACCAAAAAATAATTAAAAAAAAAAAAAAAGAAGAGAGTAAATGCAGCAGATACGAGCCAAATTTGACATGTTGTAAAGGAAAGCAAATGAGAACCTATTTTAGTAGAACTGTCATCTGTTGAAGGGAAGCACTGCTCAGATTATTCTTTTACTGTTTGGAATGGCTGGATGGTGAATATGCAGGTTAGTTAACACCATGTTGTATTTCAATTATGGAAATGCCAGATGCATCTTAGAAATCTAGAATATCTTTCCTGACATCCCGTATCTGCTACCACGGGCTTTCAGTGATGTTGGTCCAAGATGACAAGTACTATTAAGAGACCTAAAGAAACTATATTTGAGCCTCCCTTTCCCTCTTCAGGCAGAGTTTTCTATGGCGAAGGTTGTGCATTGGTGCTCAGTGGCTGTCAGACTCACTTTTTGCCTTGGTACAGTTTGCTGCTGCTGTTTTATTGCAGGTATAGAAACTTTTGTTTATGGTGACTTCTAGGAATGTTTTAAGAATCCCTTAGAAACAAGGGTCAAGAACAAGTTATACTCCATGCTATTTTTTGCAGCTTCTGTGGAACAGGGGCAAATACATTGTTGTTATAACTGATTTGTTAATGAGATAGAACGGAAATACTACTTTTTTTCAGAGTTTTTGGCCTTTTCAAATGTAAAATATTGGTTTGTCTTTGAAGAACTGCAAATCTATACAAAGCAGGGAAACAAGGAACTCTGTTGTTCTAGGGAACGTATGTATTCATAGTCCATATTTTACAAGAGAGACATTGCAATGAGCTGCAGCCCTTCTGCATACAAATCACACCTTAGTGGTGATTCTTGACCATCCTATATTTCTCTCAAGTGACTGACCTGAAAGATAAGTAATTTGTAAGGAGCTATTTTCCTGTCAGCTTGCAGCCTCTAGCTTCAGTAAATCATCCTGTGCTTCCTGTGAATTGTGCTTTGAAAATTACTTTTGCTTCTCCCAATTTATTTTATTGAACTCTGATGGCATGTTATGCATGCACTATGCCTGAATCCCTGCACTTCTGCGCTGTGAGGCGCTGCCCTGCCTGCCAGATGGAGCAGCCCTCAGACCTGGAGGGAGCAAACCCATCCTGAGTTTTTCTCCCTGCTCTGAAGCTGCTAGAATGGTTGATTACTGTCTTTATATGCCAGGTGATGTCTTTCTGAGGATATACATGCATGTGGGCAAAGGACACTGGTTATTCCATATCCTTTTTCCCAACCAGAGGAGGTTTGTTCTGTGTGAGGAGGAAATATAGACGTATAGCAAATACCACCTGCTGTTAGTATATCATAGATGGGGTTTTCTTCCTGTAAATCATTCAGATGCAGAAGGGGGTGACTGCACGTGCTTGCCTCCCGGCAATGGGCTAACAGCCTCCTGCAGATGGGGATGAGACTTTGGGCTTGTCACCAATCTCCAGTACTTGTGCGGTCCACAAGTTTGGCTCTTTTTTTCTCTTCCACTTCCCGCTGGAGACAGGCTAGCATCTCACAGTGTTTTGCCCCCAGCAGCACGGTTCTTGCATGCCCAGTGGGGTGGGGTGGCAGGTGCCCTGCCCGTGTGGCTGGGCTAGCTGCGGTGTGACACAAAGCCAGGGCCCAAGGGAGCAGCTGGGCACCACGGCCAGGAAGCACGTTGACTAAACCCGTACAGATTACCCCTGTTAAAACCTACAGATGTAACCCTAACCTGAGCTGAGGAAAGTGAGATGATGTGCGCAGCTTCAGCCTCTCTGTGCTCTGTCTCCGGGGGTGCCGGGGGACTCGCAGCCACGGTGGCAAACCTCGTACCCGGGGGAGATGTCGCCCCTCGGTCCTCCCTAACGCTGTCACACCTCATCTTGCGAAGGCACGGTGGAAAGGGGAGCTGCTGGGCGGTGCGGGTGTGCAGGGGGTGCCGTCCCCCCCAGCGGGCCAGGCTGCGTCCCCGCCGCGCTGCTCCTTGCCGGGGGGGGGGGGGGGGGGGGGCGGGGGGCGGCCTTTCCGCGGCCGGAGGGGGCTGCCAAGCGCCGAGCCGCCCCGTCCCTTTGGGATCCGCTTGGGACGCCCCGCCGTGTCCCGGTGCCGGCCGTGCAGTGGCGGCGCGGCCCGGGCAGGCGGCAGCACGACGCTCCCGCGGGGCCGTGGCTCCCGGCGGCAGCTCCGCCCGCGGCTCCCCCGCTGCTGCGGCGGGTCCTCGCGGTGGGCTCGGGGGGAGCCCAGCGCCTGGGGGGGCACAGGCGGGCTGTGACGGTGGCCAGGGGACCCGGGCAGCCCCTGCCGTGTGTAACCCCGAGCTCCCCGGCCCGGGGACCCCCCGCCCCGGCGCCACCGCCCGATCCTACAGTCACCCCCCGTTGCACACGCAGCCGCTGGGGCGGCGGAGCCGGGAGCCCAGAGGCGGCAGCTCAGGCAAGTGCGTATTCGAATAGCAACAGCCCTGCCGTGGTCAATCCCTTGGAAAACAGTGGGGGAGTGAAGATTTGTCACCTTTGGGGGAAGCTGGTTTGGTGTCTCTGCATCTAAACGTATCAAAAACCTGCCCGTAGGTACACGGTGCTGCCGCAAACACGGCTCGCTCCAGTGGAGCCTCAGGCGCTGGAACTTCAGTCGCAGCACTGCCGTTTCCATCCTCTCCCAGCTTCGTTTCTTGAAACGGCTTGGCTTTTCTCCAGCAGGGCTTTGCGGAGGGATGCCTGAGCAGATAGGACATTCCTGAAGATGTATAGCTTCTCTTTTGATAGCGACAGACACCTGATGAGGAATAAATTCAACGCCCCTGAATATTACTCTGTGTAGATGGCTGAGAGGAGTTAAACAGCCCCTCCTCACTTGTGTTGCCAGAGTTATGCCTACAGGGAACTATTTGCCCCTTCGTGTCGCTAAATCCTTCTGCATCCAAAATGTCTCTGAGATTCCCGTCTTGTTTTGCCCACAGCCACTCAGCTTTTGCAGAGCAGATGGGCACCCTGCATCAGAGTGCTGTGCCCAGCCTTACAGGTGAGCAGATCCAGCCCATCCTCCCTTTGGGTGCCTCCAGCCCCGTGTCTGTGTGAGCTGTTTGCTGCATTGACCAGCTTTGGGAACCTCTTTTTTCCCTACTGCCGTGTTTCCAGGGTTCATGTGCTGCTCAGTACTGGCTGGGCTGAAATTGCTATTTGTATGTTACCGTGCTCTGATATTCCTGATCTCAGAGGGGGTGCAAAAGTATGGACCTCCCATGGACCTCTTCTTTCTGCTTGAACGTGGAAGGCAGATGAAAATCAGTTTGATTCAGGGAAGAGTTTAGTCTCCCAAGCCGTTCCCTGCTACGGATGGTTAAAACAATGACTGTATTACCAAGAGCTAATGGGTTCAGACGTGTTCTTCACATAAGAAATGGGAGCGTCTGGGCACTCCAGTGTGTTCCTCAAAACCTCTCTTCTATACTTAGGCTACTGAGAGAGAGATCTACCGGGTCATGGCTTTCAGGCACCTTTTATTTTATAATAGAAAAAAATGAGTCTGAGGGATTGTTTCTTAGGTTTTTTTTTGTTTAAATTATGTTTTGTCTTTTGGAGTCTGTTACCCTGTGAAATGCTCTGTACAAGCAGGTGAGCAGTGAGCGAGGGGCAGAGCGCTTCGCCGGTGCCAAGTGGGGGATACGGAGCCAGTCTGCTTTAGCTCCTCTTTGCCAGTTTGTTGTCCATTCCCTGAGACTTTGGCTGAGCACCTGCCAAAATACTGTCGTTGAGTGGGGTCAGGAGGGGTGGCATAAGGCAAATTTGATTCTGAGCTGCCTTTATGTCCATCTTAAACATTTATTTCATCAGGGAGATAGGACCGGCCTGAGTCTGCTGGAGCAAACAGAATACTGCTGTGACCTGAAGTAGCTGGAGAGTGCAATGTGCTTTCAGCTCCCACCAGCTGCCTCTCTGTCTGAAGCTGTCACTTTGTTCTTCCTGACCCTTTCCTTCCTGTTTGCACTAGAGGTGATCTCTCTTGCGCACCTTCCGCGCTGCAGAGCACCCTTATGGGACCCAGCATCTGAATCCTTTATATCTTTTTTCCTCCTCATATTTTGGAAGAGCTCCAATTAGGTGAAGGTGATTTCTTCTGATAGGAAGTGGGTCAACCAGTGAAAACAAACAAAGCTTCCAAGTGGCTATGCCACATCCAGCCTCATCTGGGCTCAGCTGGTTTCATTTCTTCTACAGTGCAAAATGGATAACAAAAATGACCTCTCTGGAAAAGTCAGATTTCTCTGTTGTTATGAATTCCAGTTCCAAATCCTCCTTTTAAGAAGTTTATGATAAGATGATTATTGTAAATAAGCTTCCCCTTTAGCAAAGAATAAATCATCAAATAGGCTTTGTTTGGTGAGATCTTTGGCAAAGGAATGTAAATAAATAAGCTAACTGAATAAACTTCTTTATCTGATGCGCTGAGCAGAAAAGGCAGCAAAGTTAATCATTTAGGAAAATAAGCTGGCCTGCTGTGCTTTCTTCAATAACAGACTGGGAAGAATCTAAGGGAAACAATCTGCTCTAACTCTCTGACCCTGGAGTTTTTGCTAGAGTCCCACAGACCAGGAGAGATCATGTTTATCACTCTGGAAGCAATGTTATCTCCTTAAGGAGATGCCTTCAGTCTAGATTTTTGATTTGTTTCTTTTCCTGTGGAGTGGGCTACTTTCCTTCAGAGATTGCTCCTTGCAACAGAAGTGAGATCTCTTATGAAGCCAGCTGCAACTTCTCTTCCACCTCCTGGGAGTAGTACACACGTGGACAATAATCTGAATTTGCAATGCCTTAAACTCCGGACTCCTTTAATGTTTCCATATGAGCAAGTCTGTCTGCATCTGCATGTGATCGTACATGGATGTCAGTCTACCACTGCTCAAAGATACCAGAGTGCAACTGTTCTGATCTTCACTGCAATTTTTAATTGACTTATGTGGATTTGTACTAATCTGAAGGAAATCTGCCTGGAATCTGAGCCTATAAACCAGATATAAATTGCACAAATTAACAAAAATGTGTGTAGCTGCTGTGGAAAGAGAAAACAGCCTGATGCAATTTAGATGATTTTGGCATGTAGCAGCTGCAATTATGATGTTTGTCAGTAGAAGGCTAAGTTCTCACCCCCAGTCGTAATGGTTTGAGGGGTGATCATTGCTGTAATGTATCTCATTGGCCTTTGCTTTCTCCCTTTGTCTGTGCTGTATCTTCTGCTTTGCTACTCTAGGGCATTAGCATCTTATGGGGAAATTTCAATGTTGGCACCATAGATGAAGCCAAGCAAGAAAAACATGAAAATAGGTCAGTGACGAGTTCCCGGCTGTGAATCTTTTGGGTAAGTTGGACCAGGATGAACTTCTGACACTCCTGACTCATCTAACTGTGCAAGTCTTTGATCGGTTACATCTCTTCCTCCTCCATTCCCATAAATGCTTTGGTTGATGAAAGGCTGCATCTGGTATTGCATCAGGACAGCAATATCTCAGCATGACATTGCTCAACCAGGACTGTACTGTTTAGTGCATAAACGATGCATTAATAGAGGCGGTGGTCTGTAGCCTATGCGAATGCCCCTGTTTGTCCCCAAGCCACAGCTCCCTATTGTTTCCTTGTTTCAATGTCTCATGATTTCAGCATAGTTGCACTTTTGCCCCTTTTGGGGTGCTTGGCATACAAATATAAAGTCAAGATTGCTTGAAGCTCTTCCTGGGAAGAAAGTATCTACAGCTTCTAATAATAACAAAGATAGGACTGCTTCTGATGGCAGTCAGACCACATGGATTTGACCTGTGAATATATTCACAGGAAAACAAATGTAGCCTCACTCCTCAGGCTTGTAGTTTGGGATGCTTCCAACGTTGGAGTAAAAGCCTTTGCATATGCAACAGCAGCACTGATGAGCACTGTCCTACAGTTATAGCTGCAGGAGATCACAAGAGATTCATGGGTTTTCACCATGAATTCCTACTGACTATCAGCACAGTCCTTAAACTGATGGGGTAGCTATTTAGTCTAAATTCAAATAATTGCATGTAATTAAATTCACCTCCTTTGCACTAATGAATGTTTCTTTGAGCTAATGTATGTTTCTGAAATTTTATGAGATCTTTTCATTGTTTTGTATGTCTGTGATTCTGAAAAAAAAAAAAAAAAAAAGTTTCCCAAAACTTCCCATTTAGCTAATGGCTTACAATGTGTTTCATTACATATGAAACAAATCTCAGCCAGGTTGAAAAATATGCTCAATGCCTTGTTGAATATGGAAACTGTTTATGACAGACCTTCACTACCAGCTCTTGTATACTCTTTGCCTAGCATACGTGCCTTTGGGCAACCACCCATCTGATGGGTTAGTATACATTCTTGTATTAAAATAGTTGAAATACAATAGTGTATTTGCTAGCAATATCTTTCTGGGAATTATGTCTTATGCTCTCAAAGCTATGAAACCAAAGTACAGAACCTCAGTTCTTGCTCTTTCATCTGCACTTCTGACCACTATGAGCTTCAGGAAAGCTCCTTGGTAGTGAGGGCCATGAGGGCAATTTCATGTATAATAAAGCTTCATTTACCCCAGCCACCTTCCAGAAGATTGGATTTAGCTTCTTTTTTGGAAAAACACTGGCTCAAGTGTACAGTTTATTTGGTCTCCTAGAAGTCAGCTTCCTTCCTCTGCTGTATCGCGACACAGAATACATACAACAGGTTCCAGTTCTGATTCTTTCTCCAAGAGGACAGTGCAACACGTGGATAGATTAGAGAGAGCTGAAATTGGTATTAACTTGCTGAAAACTTTGTGTTTGGAGATCCTGTTGTATTGCATTGATATTTATTCTACAGAGGTTGTTTGACTCACTACATTGCATCTGTCATGTGAAGAAGGCAACCAGGCAATGACTGTCGTGATGCAGATTAATTTCTTTTGAGGATTTTGTACTTAAGATGTGCTGTCCATAATGTTTTATTTGTGGTGCATACATGATACCAGTACCTCCTATCAATTTAATGTGAACACATATTTCAGTTGTTTTCCCTTTGGATGGCATTTGCTGGAACAGTGTGTCAAAACAAAACTGGCAAAACATCGTGTAAATAAGAGAGGATTGGCTTTCACATGTGCATAGTATGCCATTCCACTTTCATCTTGCCATGAATTTGAAATTGAGATTGTTCTACATATAAAAGATGATGACCAGTTCTTTTTACCTCCAGTACTCAGCACACTGCTTCCCCTCTTTCCCTGTGCCCTGTGCTGTCCTGCATGCAATAAGGACAAAGACTGGAGGAGATTTTTAGAGTGCTGAATTAGGTGCAGAGTTTATCAGTTTTCCTCTGTCTTTCACCCATTTCATTTCCACAGAGAGGATATTTCACAATTTCATGGAGATAACTCAAGTCCTGATAACTTTGTATTACATTTTAATACAAGTGGGATTTAAAACAGGATAGTAAGCTAGCAGTATTGACAGCGGTGTCAATAATCAAAATTTAAATTTAAATCAAAATGTCTCACAGCTGTGATTTACTTAGTGATACAAGTTGCCAAATTTTGAAAGATTTCATTCGAAATAGATTATTGACTGGAAAATATGGTGATGCTTTGATGACATTTTAAAGTTTTGTGCAATACACTACAAATATTCTGTACGAATTGGTTAACATTATCTAATTTTGCTCCACTTCCAAGGGACTCCTGTCTGCAGAGAAAATCAAAATCTCCCAACAAAATCACTACCCCGTCCTGACAGTAGGGCTGGCCCTACCTGTGTTGTTTTCAATTGCTTTTCAAGGAGCCTTGATTTTGCATAAGCAATAGAGCTGTCTTCTCTTTTTCCATTTTGTAGTACCTCTCAAGAAGGGCAGAAATTGTGGGCAGAGAAATAATACTAGACTTCAAATTAACAGTGCTCTTCATTCAAAAGCAACTCAGCCTTGAGATTTCTGAAAAGTCATTGTCTCTCTCTCTCTTTTTCGTTTATGTGTCATCTCTGATTTACATCCCTCTTCTTCAAACTTCAGCATCAGACGTGATTTATGAGTGCAATTTTCTGTGTAATATTCTGCAGCAATAGTTGGCAAATCCCTTCCCTCAGCTTGGGGACGTATTCTTCTTTGTTACACACCAAAGAGGCACACAACCCTTAAATTTCTTTAAAAACACAATGCTTAATAAGCTTTTTGAAAGGAAAAATGCAAATACCATCTCATAATAGTCCATCTCATAATTACACATAGATACGTTACTTGTACAAGAACTGCTCTGGCTACGTGGCAGTGGCACATTATGTGAGGGATCCACTGAGATCCCCTCTGACTGACTGCCATGGGTCAGTCTGTTTAACCAGTCTCTTGCTTTTAGCTTGAAACAATTTCCTATGTGGTGCTGAGCAAAGCATGTGAGTCCAGCTGCATTGCTGCATTTAGCTGTCATGCTAAAATTTAAACGAGCTTAATGAAGGACTTTTGAGGTTTGTTAATTTTCTGTTATGTATTTTTGTCTCTTCTAGGATTGAAGACATTTTACATGTTTATAGAATTCTTCCTTGAGTTGCAAAACTTGATAAAATCTTGTGTGAAATGTTGATGGCATCAGCCTTATAACTTCAGTGAGGGCTCTGCATTCACTCCGGTTCCAAAAACTTGGGACTCGAGTACCACTAAATTATTGTACACAAGAAGGTGATTCCTGGGATTCTCTGGATTTTTTGTAAATCTGTATTTACAACCTCTATAGGTATTTGCCAGCAAATACGTTCTCATCCACCCAGCACCATGTGTTAAAAATCTTTCCAATAATCAGTGCAGTGCCCAGGTTACAGACCAAGCAGGAGGCCGTCCACAGTCACTGACCCATCTGTCTTTTCTGAATTAGGACTTGGGTGAATTGCAGCATGGTTTCATCCCTGAACTCTGCTCTATGTCCCGTCTCACACATTTTATAGCCTAGAACCACTGCAGAGCTTTTGGTTTTCTGCCCGTTCATGTCCTTTGACATACTCAGACATTAGTGTGTGTTGATTGTGGAGCACAGTGAGTGCATTAAACAAATGACACTGGTGCTGTTACACATCCGATTACACCCTCTGCCATGAACATCTGAGCAGTGTAATATGAAAATTATCTGGGTTTAGCTGTGAAAGAACCTTAGTATGCACAGGCATTTCTGGGAGAATTTGGGTGGTTGTAACAGTACCTCATAACATCCCTGTGCTCAAGTGGGGGAAGGAGAAACATCTCCCAGATTGCCACATAGCTGACCAGCCTCCTTGTGCCTATGAATAACTAGCGGGTACAAGTCACTGAAATAGGAAGTGTGGCTTCTAGCAAACTTCCTGTTTTAATGGATAAACTTGGGTAGGTGGAAATTGTGAAATCTAGGTGACAGATTGCCAAACCTTTTTCTTGGTATAGTGATGCTCTGCAACCAAAATTTTTGAATGGAGACTGTCAAAAGTCTCTTCCCCTGGTAGTTTCTCATTCCGAGGGAACATGCAGTGCATATAAAATTGCCCAAATATTTATTTATCACCTCTGATTCCCTATTCCTTTTCATCATTCCATTGTCTTCAGAGCTCTCTCTAAAACCAGCTCATCTGTACAGACATGATTCTTCTTTCACTTATGTTGTTAAAAATCAGAAGAAATGATTTAAATAAAGTTCAGAGTCTCACCTGTGCAACTCAGATAAAAATCATGGACAGGAGCTATGAAGATGCCATGGACTTAGCTTGGTGTAAAATTGGTGTAGGATGATCGTGATCTTGGTACAGATTTGTGGACGTACATATTTCTGTTTTTCACAGACAAATGAATATTTAATAATCATCAGGGGTAATTCACAAATATAGACAATATATTCAAAGGTGCACAGAGCTGGCAGGGATCTTAGTAGGTCTTGTTTCAAGTTCTTCTGGATCTAGGAGAGAACAAAGATGTGTCTGGCACTTGTCAACCTGAAGATTTGATGCTGGTTGTTTTCTGCTGCTTACAAGATTGAATCGTGCATTAAGAGCTGGACTTGAGGTTCTTTGGGTACATAAACGCAAGATTTGCTGCTACAGGCTGTCTGGGCAACGTCCCTGCAAGGAGGTGTCTGGCCACCAGCTGTGTCACTGGCGCATTCCCTGGAGAAGTAATGATGTCTCCTGTCCCATCTCCCTGGCCTTTCCTTTGCCCACTGCATGTCATCACCCCCCCAAACCCCTCTGTCCTTTGGCTCTGTTCTTTGGGTTTTTCCCCTTTCTCATCCTTGCTGCTTCTCTCCTCCCAGTCCTGCTTCATCCGAGGGGACGCCTCAGGACACGTCCCTGTGCCCCAGAGAGCTCAGCCTTGCCCAGCATTGCAGCTGGAGACTGGTGGGTGGCTGCCATCACTGCTCCCTGCGCCTGCCGTGCCATTCCCACACCCCCACACCCGCTGCCCCCCACATCCCACCGCAGGGCTGGTGCCTGGCCCGCAGCCTCTGAGCTGCGTCCGCCTCCTCCCGCTTTCTCCAGGCGCTTTTCTCGCCGCCTCCGTGGCCCAGATTTAGACGGCCTGAATTCCCCGCAGCCCGGTGCTTCCTGCTGGCTGGCACGAGGCCGCCGCGGCGCTGAGCCAGGAGCCTTCACCCGGGCAGCTGGTGCAGCCACAGACCCCGCGCCCGAGCCCTCCCCCTGCAGCACGGCCGCTGCCAAAATCCACAGATTTTTCTTTCCTTTCCTGACGCTGGTTAGGAAAAAAGGGGCATGGCCGGTACCGATCTGAGGGGGTTGGCAGCTCCAGAAAATGGGCTTTGTGTTTGCTGGGAGGCTGACACCTCTGCTTCGCTCGTTCACCGCAGGCTCCTGCTGGCTGCCATGGAGGTGCTGCCCAGCGCAGGTGATGGAAATACTAAGAATAAAATTTGATTGCCCTTGTATTATCTGATATTTTGTCCTGCACAGAACTGATGGGGCCTTTTAAATCCATGCAGGGCCTTTGCAGCAACCTCCCTCCTACACCTGTTGACCTACCATGGCTTTGGTGGTTTATTTGCACTGCTGTGAGCGGGACCGATACAGCACCAACATGAAGGAGAATATCTGCTTTTCTAAAGATGAGGCCAAACGGTGGGAAGAAAAAAGGGATATTACGTAAATGGCCAAATAGGTCACTACCTGTGCATTGCATGCATGTATTTAGTCCAGGCACCTTCAATACCATCCTCCAAGTCATTTTTGGTAGTGGAAGAGAAGTAGCTGTCCTAGTACTTGGGGAAGGTGGTGGGGCAGTTACAGCTAAAGAGGTAATCAGAAACACAACCTCTTTTGGCACCAACACAGGCCATTAAAGACACCTGGTTGCTATGGGAACCCCAGCAAGATCTTCTCAAACAGACTGGAAATCAGGAAATCAGCACTTCATTACACCTGGCAAGCCCTGCCCAGATGGGTGGGAGAACATGGCATAGCCAAACCTGAATTATCTCCCTTCCCTGGGACACTGCTGCCTCGATTTCACAAATCATTAACACCACATTGCTTTCAGGTTTATAGCATTTCCTGATGCCATTTTAAAATACTTGTGAAGGTGAGCCAGATGTACTGCCAGCAGAAGCAGCCTCGGCTGAACCACCCTTGGTGGAGCTGCACTCCTGTGTCTGTGCAATCATCTCAATCACCTACATAATCAGAATAAAAATGACTACCTAAATAATGGTACTGCATCACTGGGATTATACAAGTAAGCAAGTATGTAAATAATTTTCCTTTCAATTTAGAAAAACACAATACTGAAAGGAAATCAAGGATCCTTGGAGATCTGCATTTTTCCAGCGTTTGAATGAAACATCTTTGCTGTTGAATTGCTGATACTTTAACAGAAACTGTGTTTTAGGTAGCTCCCAGGTAAGGAATACAGGGCCAGATCTTTAGAGCCGTACCTATGGAAGGGTGTATATCTGCCATTTAGATGTAACCATAATTTAAATTGCTTCTCAATAGCCCTCAGGGGTCACTGCAGGTGACTTGAGTCCCCTCAAA
The DNA here is from genome assembly GCF_963210335.1 of Falco punctatus. Classification (NCBI taxonomy): domain Eukaryota; kingdom Metazoa; phylum Chordata; class Aves; order Falconiformes; family Falconidae; genus Falco; species Falco punctatus. Next base: position 18,177,334 of record NC_137593.1, read on the forward strand.
ATTCGAGTTTCTGTTGTCATTCTTTGCAAACTGCTGATGTTCTGACGCTGCCCCTGGCTACCACTTGCCGGCATCCCATGGCTGGACGCGGTGCTGGATGCCCAGCCTGGCTGTGTCCTCCCCAAGCAATGCCCACGCAGTGGCTCCCCCATGCCAAGTCTCCGAAGCATGCAGTCTGCCCCGGGAGCTGGAAATCTCTAACCTGGGTATTTAATCTGCCATATTTATATGACATAAAGTTGAGATCATGCCATCCCATTTAGCTTTGCCACCTGCAAGAGATGAAGGTCTATATAAAAATTTATTTATTGTTAACTTGAATGTTAAAATATGATAGTTGTCAAAGAAAACAGTTTGAATTGCTTGGGTAGTGTGTCTCGGGTTACTTGGGCACAAAACATTTTTTCAGAAAGATGCTGGGAAATTCATATGATGTATCTGATGTTCATCTGTGCAAAGATGCTGCATTTGCTTGGAGCAAATTGACAACCTGTTTAAGAGTAACAAGCGTATTTAGATCTTTTAAGTATGTTACTAATTACAGCACTTTACAGAACATTAGATTTGCTAATTAGGCAAACTCTTACTCTGCAAAAGCAAATCCAAGGTAAACCGATTTTTAAAGTAAAAAAAACCAAACGTGTTTAATTACTTGTGTACCCTTTGTAGACTTGCGTAATCAAAAAGAGGATCTTGGAAACAGGACTTGTGAAGTCTGCACAATATTTGGGGAAGCAGCATTTAAATAACCGAATGACTCTCCTAGTCATGTTTTGGTGAGAAGTAATAGTGCTGCTAAAGCTAAATGGAGCTTTTGAAGTCTAATTCATTGGGATCAGCAATTAGACAATTCTAGTTAATTAAAAAGGCAATGTCTACAGTTTAAAAAAAAAAGGTTTATTTTTGTTTTCAAATGCAAGGGAGCCGTGTTGCTATAAGCACCTTACATTATGGTATGAGCTCGTGCAAAAGGAAGACAAACTCAATAACTAGGTGCCATTAAAAGAGAAAATCCTGGAGTCACTGGAAATGCTTCAAATTTACTATGTGAATAAAAGTGAAATTGGTCCTATTGCATGAAATACTCCCTTTTGAAATGCAAGAACTCCCCTGGCTCCAGTATTTCTGTCCTGTGAGCACAGAAGTGAAGGAAACTGAGAGATGTGGGACCAACCTGTGTAATATATTGCAGTCTTTGGAAAGAATTGTCTTAATATTAACTCATTACAAGAAGAGAAACCCCACAATTTGGCACAGTAAAAGGAAAATTAATAGAAAAAATATCTGTATTTTCTTACAGACACATTTTGGAACACAGTACATCCTGGAAATATGAATTCACACTGTTTTTTTAAGCAAAAGCAAAAGATCTCTGACTGGCTGGAAGCAGGACTTACCTAATGCAGAACAGCTTAGATACCCAATAAAAAATGATGCTTGGATTAAAATATTAGAAAGCTTAGGTAAAAATGACCTCATTTTAGTGAGATTGTGACATGAAGTCACCCAAGTTTAATTGGTCATTTCCTGAGCTGGGCTTTGGCTGGTGCCCTGGCCACACCAGCAGCACCTGGTTCAGCCGAAAAGAGCTTCCTGCAGAGGCATGGCAGGACACGTCCCAAAGGGCAAAAGCAGGGCTGAATTTCCTGACACAGCTGTAATCCACATGATGCTCGAGTGTTCCTGGAGACTAAACAAGCTCGAGCAGGGTGGCTCCGTAGCTGTCTTGTCCCCACAGTGCTGCTTGCTGTTGTGGTGAGGGGTAGGGCTTTGGAAGGATGCTGCTGAGGCTCAGGGGGGGTGTGTGGGAGGTTTCACAAATTGCTTTTTAATCAACCACTTTGATTTCAGAAATCTGCACTCAAGCTGCTCCTCTCCACCTGTAACTGTATTTCTACTTCCCTGTCATACAACCTCAGCCTGAAGCCTACAGCGTTCATTCTCTGTTTTCATATCCTTTTGGAAATGGAGTAAGTGACTCTTTCTTCCTGTTTGTTCAAATAGCATGCCACCCATTTCACAGTAAAGGCAGATTTCCCCCTCAATTGTTTTAGTTTGTATAAAAGTCATGTAAATTAAGAGAGAAGCAGCCCTCCGCCGTAGGGGTGGTCTCCTTCTGCTAATTGCAGATCCCAAACTTCCTTTGTGTGCTGCTGCTGCTGACAGCCCGGGTTGTGCCGGCTCCCAGCTGCTTCAAGCAGCGACAGCGGGCGGATTTACCCGTATGGGACGGATCAGTGAGACTGCTCCAGAGGTCACTTGAGGAAGAACATGGCTTTTATAAAATGCCCCTGCACAGGGGTGTAATCATCAGTCAGAAGAAAACAAGAGGGTGACAGGGACACAGTGTTTGCTCAGCAAGTGGGAAGGGGAGAGCTCTGGTGGGCATCTTAGCTGGGAGCTGGTGCAGGGTTAGCGCTTCCCTTCCTGGAGAGAGGAGGGTGGTGCGTCAGTAAATGAAGCTGCAAGACTTGAATCGCTGTCATTAGGCCGTCTCTGCTAAGGGATATACTGGTCAAGTGTTTTCAGAAACAGTTTAATAGTTCATGTTCATTGAGGCCTCACTCTGACCAGACGCAGCCTGGCCCGGACCCTGCAGCGCATCTCAGGATGCTGGTCCTTGAGGCTGGCCATGTGGCAGGGCCACCCTGCCAGGGTCATGGCTTCTTCACGGGTGAACCTGTGCCTGCTCTTTGAGCAGATGCCCTTCAGCGAGTGCTTCGCTTTGCTCTTTAAAGCACCAACGCTCAAATGATAGCACACTTGCCCCTGCGGTCATGCAGTCACAGCCAGTTTGGGAGCCTTGAAGGCTGGGGTGGGGCAGTTAACGCTGGGGACAAGCGTGACACATGCTCCTCTGGTTTTTGAACAGATCTTCCTGGCACACAAGAGTGAGGCACTGCCTAGGTGGTCCCGGGTCAGCAGGGAGGACTGGGGACAGCTTTTGCGTCTGGAAAAATGTCCTTTGGTGCAGTTCAGGAGCCTGCAGAGACTTTCCCTTTTCTGTGGCATTTCTGATCTCCACAGGGAAGAGCAGTGTCTGTGTGTCCCTGCCCGAGCTGGCATGGACATGCCATGGGAGAGCTGGCACCCTGCCGCCCGCACTGCTTTCCTCAAGGTCGGTGGGCACTGTGCTGCTGGCACTGCCACCCCCTCGTGCATGGCAGCCAGCACGTGGCTCCGCCACGGCTTAAAACGTGGGCAAAGCACTGAGGTCATTTAGATACTTCTGGAGCTTTTGCCTTTAACCTCCTGGATAGCAAAGGAGGGCTTTTTTTTTTTTTATTATTTTTTTTTTTTGCCTTTTGCTGCTTAAAGGGATGTCCCAGGACGGTGTAGGGCACTGTTAGTCGACAGCTGGTTTGGGGCCAGTAATGGCATCGCCCGCCCTGCCTGGCAGGTGCCCTGGAGCGGATCTATCTAAGGAGATGGAAACATCAGGTCAGGTAATTGTCAGGGTGATGTGAACGTTGCGATTCATACATTATTTTAGTAACACTGACAAGGGTTTTCCTTACACGTCCCCGTGGCGGCTGGAGCTGAGGCCAGCGGTGTGGCTCGGGGAGGCTGCGGTGTGGTGCATGGTGGCAGGGCTGGGGGGCATGCGGGTGGGGGGCCACCGCGGGGCTGGGGGAGATGGGCTGTTGCACCCCAGTGTTCGGAAACAGATCTGTCTACTCCAAGCGCTGTGCCTTAATGTGCTGCTCCCTACTCTGCCCGATTTAGGGGTGGACGTGGTCATATTTCTGCTGCTCCTTGTGCGGGGTGGGGGCAGGAGGAGGCCTGCGCTGAGCTCCACGTGAGGGCGAGCACCACGCCGCTTCAGCAGGTCCCCAAGGTGCTGTGCCCCACTCCTTCACCTGCTCCCCAAACCTAATGCCAGAGGTTCGGGCTGGTTGTGGGGGAAGGCGGTCGAGACGCTCCGTGGGGTATTTTTCTGCCCCACCGCAGGAGGAGGCAGAACCCAAAGCCTGTCCTTGTCCCGCTGGAGGAATCGATGCCGGGCACTGTGGCACAGCCGAGCGGGCTGTTGCAGCTGGTGTGGCGCAGGCCCCTCGGCCACCCGGGGCTGACGACGCGGGAGGGTCCCCAGGAGGGGTCCCGGGCCCAGCCGCTGGCCTCCAGTGCTCAGTGCCTCTGCGCTGCCGGCGGCTGCCTGGGCACGGGCAGGGCCTGGCTGAGCCGGGCGGCGTCCTGCCGGCTCGTCGGCGGCTTCAGCCTCCTGCAGAGGAGGAGGAGGAAGAAGTTTCGGCCGCCGTGGGGAAGGCGGCCCCTGGGGAGGGCTCCCTGGGGGGACCCCTCCATCTTCCCGGGCAGCGCACAGCGAGCGCAGGTGGGGAGGCTGGCGCCCCTGCCCGGGCAGCGCGGGGCCGGGCACCACGGGGCGGGCACGGCGGCGGCCGGGGGTGCCTGCGCTGCGCCCCTTCCCCCGCACGCCCCCGGGAGCGCCCGCAGGTGGAGGCCGCGCCGCCGGGGGTGCCCATCCCGGGGGGGATGCCCAGCAGGCGGGGTGCCCATCCCGGGGGGAATGCCCATCCCGGGGGGGGTGCCAGCCCACCGGGGATGCTGCTGCCGGTCCCCGCGCCGCCGAACGGGTCCGCGCGTGGCCCCCACCGCCCTGCGGCGGACACGCGTGGGCGGAGCGGCGGGGCGGGGCGGGCGGCGGCGCGGCGCGGAGGGGAGCGCGCCCGCAGAGAGCCGCGCTCGGCAGCGCCCGCTCGGCAGCGCCTCCCGCCGCCGCGGCACCATGTGGCAGCCGGCCACGGAGCGGCTGCAGGTAGGCGCGGGTGGGGGTCCGGCCCGGGGCGGGGGACCCGGGCCCGCGGAGCTGCCCGGGGAGGGCGGCGGGGGCCGTGGCGGCGGGAGCGGGGCCGGCGGAGCATCATCCCCCGGTACCGGGAGTTTGTTGCAACTTCTCCCCCCGCCTCCGCGGAGGGGGGCGGCACGGGACGCACGCACGGACACTCGGGCGGTGCCGGGGGAGGGAGGCGCTGCCCCGGCCGCGTCCGGCTGCCGCTGCCCGGCGGGGTTCGGTGCCGGCCCCGGGCGGCGGCGCGGCGCGGGAAGCGCTGTTTTAGGGGCTTCTCCCCCGCACCCCTCAGGTGAGGGGGAGCCCTGCCGGCCCGGCCGCCCCCAACCCGCGGTGCGGAGCGGGGCGCGGGGTCCCAGCTCCGCGGAGCCGGGCGGCAGCGCCCGGGCGGGGCGGGGGGCGCGGGGCCGGGGTCCCTCCGCCGGCCGCCCGCAGCCTCTCGCGGCGGGGCGGGCGCCGCCAGCTCTGCCTCCGCGGCTTTGCATGTATGTTTTTATGCATATTTCATATTCCGGGTGAAATCTGAGACAGGCAGGGAGCACGATGCAATAAAACTCACTTGTAGTGCCCCTCTGTCGATTTCACATAGTTTTGCAGAGCAAGTGTCTAGTGCGAGAGACTGGGACATTTTAAATAGAGAATCAGCGGTGGTAGCAGATGACAAGAGGCGTTACTACTTGCTTTTGCAATTCACATTGAGAGCTTGCTTTGATATCATCAAGCAGAAAATTCAGCAGTTTGATTTGAGTTGATAGTAAAGCCCAGCCGAGCAGAGCCATGGGCTTTAATCTGCACCAGCCAGTAACAGGAATAATCCCTGTGTTTAAAAAGCCATACTTTTCTCTACGAGAAACTTCATTTTTCATGGATAGGAGCGATGTACCACATCCATAGTTTATGGATTCCAGGGTAAAAACTATGTGAGCGCGTTATTATTTATTTGTTTCCCCATGTTAGCCAGAAACCTCTCTACTAAGGAGTTATGATCTTGGGCCGGGGGAGGAAGGGGGGGCTGCAGGGGAAGGACCTGAGGAGGCTGCACCCAGCTTTGGGGGGCAAAGGAGAAAGTGAGGGGGGGAGGAAGGAAGGGAAAAGCTGAGGTTAGTAGTGCTGTGCTGGTCTGGATCGTACGGACTGGCTATGTGCCCTCTTTGTGGAATTGGGAGATGAATAAGATACTAATATTGCAAATATCTGATGCAGCCTACAAGAGCACGCAAGGCTAAAGAGAACCAGGTGCATATGTTTTGCAGAATTAAGCTGTGAGTAACCTTATTTAGCTGCCTCATGTATCCCATGTGCTGGTAGGGGTCTTGCCTTAGGGAGGGGGTGGGAAAGGCTGTGGGAAGCCGGGGATGCTCGCTGAGCCTCTCACTTACCTACTGCAGCACGACACAGGCCTGTAGCAAGGGGAGCCTGCGCTGCTCCCAGCTGCTGCAGGGGAGCCACAAGCACCAAAGTTCTCAGCAGTGGCCACTGGCTTTGTGCAACCTAGTGTTGGTTGCCTCCAGCTGGAGGCTCCAGGTATCCCGAGCCTCCCACAGTGCTGAGTGCCTCTAAAAGCAGTTCCTGCCAACAGGAGTTTCTGGGGAAGTATGTGAACGGCTGCAGGTGCTCTTAAAAAAACAAGCCAGAGGGATCCAGAATTGCAGAATTCAACGATGCTTTGGACTTGTACCAGCTCTTAAAATGGGGAGAAGGGGAAAGCCTTGGAGAAGTCACAAGGAGCCTGTAATAATTCTGGGTTCGCACAAGAGGTTAAATAATGTAGTGAGCAGTGGACAAAACAAATGCAGTGAGTGCAAGGATGCTGGGAATAACTAGGATGTGATCTTACTCCATATACACATGAGCCAGAGTTGCATTGGCAATATTTTAATATGCCCAACCCCTTTGAAATTTTTTTTTTCCATAAAAGCTTTGAAACTTGGTCATTTCAAGTAGCCTGATCTACCTTTCTGTCTCCAAGAACCACATGTAGTGCATCGCCAGCCTGGCCAGAGCTGCTGGCAGCGCTGCCCAGCCCCCTCGGGGAGAGCTTGTGCAAGGCAATAAGTGCATGTTTTTTCCCTTCTTTCTTCCCCTCAACGTCTTGATTCAGTTTCAGGTGTCCCATTTTGCTGTTGTTGTTCCCTCTGCCAGGGTCCCTCTCTCCTGGCTTCCAGCTGCTGTGAAACAAATATTGGCGCCGTCGCGGTGTTGAAGGGAGACCCTCTGCTTGTCTGTGGTGTCACAAGTGCTCAGCCTGGCTGGCAAGCACATGTTGGGGGGGTGCTGGGCTTGGGTTTGTGGTTGTAGCAGGGGGGTATTTGGTCACTGGTTAAAGTAGATGACGTCTTATGGTCTCCATTCACAAATTCTGTGATAACAGGTTATACCAAGTTGCTACTGTAGGTTATTTGGGGGATGTATAATGGCAGGTCCAGCCCTGTCTTCTGTAGGTTTTCCTTGGAGCTGATGTATGGGTGCAGGCGGTGTGGAGCTGGCACAGCTGTCTTGACATTTTAATGTGTAAGTTGTATGTGGTTTAATTTTGACCCGGATGCGTCCTGCATTAATATCCATCTGTGGCGAACTGCAGGTCTGTTGTTGGTCCATCTTGTAGCTCTGTGCTAAGTAAAATGGTAGAGAAAATATTTTCATCTTTCAGAATATTTCTTTTGGCCTGGTTCAGTAAGGGAAAGTATGAACTGACTTTGGAAGTGGATGCCTGTTTGTATGGGTCAGTTCTGCCCTCGTTGGTAAGGCAAACTGTGTATGTTTAACTTAAATGATAGCGAGCATCACAGTGTGAAGACAAGGTGTGCAATGATGATCTATTGTTTGTGGATCTTCTTTCCCAGTCCCATGCAGTGTATGACAAGGCTGCATGTTCCTGGTCTGTGGCCGCTTGTGTAAAATCTGCTTTTGTTCCAAATGTGCTCAGTCCTGTCAAGTTTCACAGTTTGTGCTGAAATTTTTGGCATTGACTAGATGGGTACAATTCCAGTAGTGAGGTCAGCAGCAGAGCTCATGGGTATGCAATAGCAATGAAGTGTCATCAGCAGCTGGGTTACAAATATGTGGTGAGCTGGGGCATGAGCTGGACTTGTCCCCACTGCTGTCGTGGCCACTTGCTGCTGAAAGCTTCATTTGCTACTGAGATGGTCCCTTCCTGGGGCTTTTGTTTCTGGCTTTGCTGGAATAAGTCATGATCACTTGTTTTTTGGGTGGTGTTTTTTTTTTTTTTATTATTTTGTTTTGGTCACTCTGTTCTCCACTCCACTTCTCTCTGATGGAAGCTTTTCCTGTTATCCTGCTGCTTAATGAAGAAGCCCCACTGTTTCTGGAAGATATGTTGAAATGAATTACATGGATTAGAAGAGTAAGCTAGAAAAACATAAATGTCCAGGTTTCTGGAATTTCCTTGAAAATATAATACAGTGAAGCCAGCTTTTTCGTCTGCGGTTCCTTTCCTTTCCCCTTTTGTGATTCTTTCACCTATAACAACATTGCAGTTACGTGCATTTTCTACAAAGTTAGTGGGACAGTCAGTTACATGGGAAACCGCACAGCTGGGATGTTGCAGGAATATACCATAGGGATCAGCAAGTCTCTGGTGTAGTGCTCAAGAAGATTATGATTTTGCAGGTGATACAGGCATTAGCATTATTCACACAATATAAAAGAGACGATCTGGGACTGTGTCTTTTTTGAAGACTTCCCTGCCCCCCCCCCTAATTCCTGTGGCAGCATTCCTGGTTTGTGTTCAGTAAAATGTGGGTGGACGTACTGCACATATGCATGCCTCCATGCCTCCTCTGCTGGAGCAGCGACTTGGGGGTGGGGGTGGCTTCAGGTATTTAAGGGTTGTTCTCCCTGCTGGGAGTGCTGAGGCTCCAGCGCAGGGTTTGCTGTACCTTCTGGGTATGGTTTTCATTGCTGCGTTTGCAGCAGACCTTATTGACGGTTATAAGCAGTGCGCTCTGATTTTTGGCTTGACGTTTGTGGCAGCAGCACTAGTTGAAACAATGCCGAAAATTTTCTGAAATCTTTCTTTAAAATTATTTCCAAATGTACCCTCTGTGCCTGGTTTGGGACATGGAGGGTTGGGAGCCCCTGGCGGCACAGCTGGGATGTTGGAGCCGCAGGCTTCAGCGATGCTCCCATGAGGACTCTGAAGTGGTTTTTGAAAACAAGCAAGGTCTTGGTGCAGTTTTGTATGCCTGTCGGAGAGATGACTGCTATTTGCTTTGAAACCTGAATTTTCCTGGAAGCTTGATGCCAGACATTGTTTCTAGATAATAAATCCCAGTGGGTGCATACTTTCCAAGGTCATGCTGTTTATAAGACCTGTTTATAAGTGTTCCTGCTTCTCATAACACGTGTAGGTAATAGGGATTGCCGTGTCCAAATCCATTTTCCCCTGGAGTGGGAGCCACAGCAGTGCTGGTGCTGCCCAGCCTCGTGCTGCAATGCCGGGCATCCCTGAGCTGAGCTGTGCCCACGAGCCCTGCTTTTGGAGAAGCTCTCGCTTTTCTTCTGCAGGTAGTAGAGTTGGTGGCACCTCATGTGAGTGGGGGTCAGCTAGCAGGGAGCAGACAGGAGTGCCGTGTTGTGGAGCGGGCTCTCATCCTGCATCCTGCTCCTGCCCATGGGTCCAGGTAGAAAACGCTGCTCTTTCACATGCTTTTCCTGGGCAGGCAGTTGCCTCTGGCTAAGCTGTTGCTCAGTTTCTGCCATCACCCGGGACTGCCCCAAACCACTGGGGCAGTGAGGGAGACCCCCTTGCTTTCTGCTGCCTCCCGGCTTTGGGGCTGGGCATCCTTTGGTGAAGTGTCTTCATGAGGATGTGCAAATGGCCAAGTGTTCACGGTAGGACTTCAATGACTCTGTCTGCTCACCCAGAAATCCAATATTCTTACTGAAACGCACAGTTTTGCACCATTTCTGGGAAAGGATTTAGTAGCAGGTGGCTATGGTGTATTTCTCATACTGCTGGAATTATTTCTTTTATAAAATAGAGTTCCACATCTCTTCTAACGTGCTGTGAAATACTGTGGGGGAGAGCTGTGCGCGGGTGAGATGAGGTGCAGTGAAGCAGGTGATGGAGGGCCCTCCTTTAGTGGGACAAGTTTGATTCCCAGAACCCAGAGGCTTAATTTTGCCATCACGTAACTTGTGCAGCCCCTATGAAGTCCGTGGGAAATATGTTTGTGTAAGACTGCTTTACCACAGGCTTTGAGTTGCTGGTGTAATTTACCTCCATGTCATTGAGATACAGTAGTAAAAACACAGCATAGCTGTTAATGGTAGTGAAAAAAGTGAAAGCAGTGATTCTGGGGGTGTTGCTGCTCACCTTCTGGCCTGCCTGAGAGCACTGCTTTCCGAGGCTTCATAAATACATCGCTTGTTTTGCTGGGATTTGTTAACTGTACCCTCTACCATGTACTCTGAATCTATTGATACTTTCAGACACTGGGATGGCAGACTCTGTGCTAAATGCACACATAGTACATGCTTCCGCTACCACCTAGTATACGCATCAGATGCCTTTCCCATGTCAGGAACACTGAAACTCTTCACTCGAGAAAAGTCAGCCCTGGGCAGACGTGTGTGTATGTGATGGCTTTGAGGTAGCCGTGGGTGCAGTGGTTTTATGACAGGTGTTTGCATATGTTCAGATGTGATGAGGTTTTAGGTGCTATTGGTCCCTTAAAAATCAACTTCTCATCTATTATATGTCCAGTGCTTGTATGCATATGTATGTTAAAAAATGCAGTGTAAAGTCAGTTGAAACAACAGTTTTCCAATTTTTAAAAGCAGATGGAAAACCTCCTATTTAAACCAAATGCAAACAGGTTGTAAGTGTAAAGCACACAAACAGCTGTCTAGGCAGAAACCACTGCAAGACATGTATAGCAGGACTGATACTACTACTGAACTCTGGTTTCGTTAAAGATTATGTCAGAACGAAAAAGTGAAAAGCATTTGAAATTTAAGCTTGAGTCATGTGAATGCAAATGTCCATGAAGTCTTACAGCCCAGTGTTTTGGCACTATATAGCTTCAGGATAGCTCTCAAGGCATCAGGTTTTGCACTAGTTTGCTACTATGAGTTTACAGCAGTCAGGGATCTTTAAAACAAAGCTCTGTGATTCCAGCAAGCTCATCTGGCACCACTTAGCTTGGGCAGTTCCTTTTTTCTACATTATTTATTCTTTGTAGAAAATGAATGGCTCTGGAAAAATGCTAATTTTGGGAAGCATTCTATGACCAAAAGAAAATCAAAATCAGTGACTGCCTTGTGGAAAGCCCCATGGGAAATGATTTTAAGGGTTCTTTTATAGTGTACTACTAGTTTCTGTTTATGAAGCTGACAGCCTGTTTGATGACCAAGAAAAATAATAATAATAAAAAAATAAAGCAGTGATTTCCTTGAAGGAAGACAAACTGAAGTGTTCAGTCTAAGTAGTTCAGAATTTTTAACTACCTGTTTCTTATTTTCTCTTTGTCCCTGGTGGCAGCCAGCAGGACAGTCAGCACTGTAGTGTCCAGAGCCTTACGGTTTCCTTCCAGGCAGGATTGTGTTCACAGCAGATGTGCCTTCAGCTGGGCGGTGGGAGGTGTGCTGTGCTGCCGAGGCTTTGTGCGAGCATCCTCACGCGTAGAGAAGTACGGTGGTGACTTCATTTGCAATTTGGCACTCTGTGTAAGCAAGATGAGAGTCTGACCCAGAGACATGTCATGTGTAGCTGAAAAGTCCCTTTAAGCAATGTTTAGTCCTTGCCTATTTTTATCCCCCGTGGTGCTTTCATGTATAATAATTCAACTTATTTGCACTTCAAATAATAACTGGAAAAGTTACAGGTGACAGTAGTGTTAGTCTTCTGGGCTGTTTCAGAATAAGTGCGTCAGAACTCTTTGACCAAAGATTTTAAATGTGGGTGATTGTAACTGTGTCAAAGACCTAACAGGGCTTTTCGTAATGTGTTTTTCCTGATGAAGCACTGGAAATCTGGAGTGGCAAATATAAATCTTTGATGCATAGAATCTTAAGGGAAAAAAATTTGTTTATTGCTGATACTCTTTTAATGATGGTGCTTCAACAGGATTAGACTCAGCCTCATCATGATTAGGTTGATCTCGTTGCACTGACCCTTACCTTAGCAGTTCGGTGATGGCTTCTGAAGCGTTGGTCCTTCTGAAGAACCTCCATGCCTGTTTTCATTGGGAGCATTTAAACAGTAACCACTTTTCTGACAAAATAATTATCAGTGGTAATAATTCCAACGTCGATTTTAAAATGTAAAAATTTTACCATTCCAGCTGTCTGCCTCTGTCCCCTCAGAGGCTTCCCCTGCTCTGTCACACTGAATGCTTCAAGGGGAGGGGGTGGGAGGTCTGGAGTGGGTCAGGGGCCTTTTTGGGGCCATTTCACTCCCTCTCACAGCTTAATGGCTGGTGATGCTTCCAGGCTACGTTAACTGCTACATTTCGGACCTGAGTTTCTAGTGATGAGTGTTCCTGATGGAGCGGTGCTGTGGGTGCCACGCTGCTCGGTTGGGCTCCCCGCGCTGCAGCACGGGCGGTGGGCGCCCTTGCGCTGTACCCCTGCGTGGTGTTGGCTCTGCGTCATGCCAGGCAATTTTCAAATGCCTCCTCCTGTGAAAACATTTTCTCCAGATATATTTGATGGGAACTGCCAAGAAGCTGAACGCAGATAGAAAGTTAATTAAGTGTCCTGAAGCTCAGATCTGTGGCCACCTCTTTCTTCCCATGCCAGGCTCCCTCTTGGATTTGAGAGATGGTTATTCCATACGTTTGTGTGAAGCTTTCGGAATGACCTTAGAGTAAGTTTCCAAGTATTCAGAGCCTCTGCTAAGGGCCAGGCTTTTCCAGAGAGCATTTTACCTGGTAGACTCAGCTCTTCTGAAAACTTGTCCGCTCATTCAGTGTCTGGAGAGAAATGATGTTCAGAGTGGTCCCACTGGTGGAGTGGCTACCCTGAAGATCTCACAGTGGCACCTGGTCCAAGGTCCACTGGCGTCAGTACCAGCCTTGTGCCTGACTGGATTGTAGAGCAGGGCAGTAATCCTGCCCCTGGGGCTGTTACAGATGATCCAGAAAGTTTGTATAGTCTCATTTAAACCAAACATTTCTGCATGCTGTGGAGCTTCTTCCTGAGAGTGTCTGCTGGCTGGAAGCCAGGACAGAGGAGTTTGGGGTCTGCAGGGGACCAAGGGCACCGGACCCCTGTGGCGATGGGGGCAACATCAAATACATCATCCCAGCCTGCAAGTTTCTGGCTCTCCGTTCCCTCCCTGAGCCTGGGTGTTGGGAGACAGGGGGACAGTGGGACACAGCGTTTCCTCTCTGAATAGCTGCAGGGGGAGGCTCTCCAGAGCGATTCTCAGCTGCTCTGCAACTTCCCTGTAGCTGGAGACCGGTTTTCCTGCTGTCAGGATTAATCTGTGCTTTCTGAGCCGATGATGATGATACTGACCTGAAAATGGTCTAGTTTCCTGGGGAGGGAAATTACCCCTCCCTCCAGTCCTTCTGGTTAAAAAAACCAGGTAAACAACATTTCTGTTGTTATTCATCAGAACAATCAGAAGTGAAATTAATATGCTGAACTTGGATTTTAAATATGTTAAAAAAATTTGTCGTCAGTTTTCTAGTATTTCCTTTTGCTGGGGAGAGGAACACTGCAAGAAGAGTTGTGTCATGGTGGGCTGCTTCTTCTGGCTCCAGCTTGGAGCTGCAGAGCACAAAGGCAAACAGCAAAATTGTTAGAAAAAAATATGTCAGATTTTAAAAAGAGGGTTTTAATCTTTTTTCCTTTCATTTGAGACTATTTATTTAACAGAACCTTTTGCCCATTTTTAGCTCTTCCATCTGGAATTTATTATTTTTTTCTGGTTTTTGACCAGAAAAGTACTTTTTGGAACGTAGGCAAACACCAAGCTGCAGCTCCCTGAGCTGCCTGGGTGTCAGGTAATAGCGTGTATCCCTGCCTTGGCACTCGCACAGTGCATCAGCCGAAAATGGCAGTGAATTTCTTATATCTTTCACAAAATTACCAGGTTAAGCATCTTTAAATTTTTTCCCTACTCCACGGGAATTTTCTGTGCCTGACTCTAAGTTTGAATCGGAAAGTGTAGAATCTTGAATCTTGTCCCAGTGCTTTAAAGAAGGAGCCTGTACAGCACAGATCTGCACAGGCTTCAGTTTTCACAGCTGTGGTCTGTTGTTTGGATTAGAATCAGAAGGAAAGATATTTTGAAAATTTTACATTGGTCCTCTCGATAGTTTGGCTGAAAGGGCCTATTGAGCTTGGTACCGCGTGTTTGAGAAACTCCTGATAGTAAAGACAGCTTTGGTGCCTCGTGCTGAAATGAACTGCTGGAGGGATGTGCAGTGATGCTGGGGAGTGCTGCGTGGTTAGCTTTTCTGGTAGGCACCGAAGAGTGACCCCAGCAGTGACTCTCAAGACACCTGAAGGCTGGTGATGCTCCAGCCAAGGACGAGGCTCAGGGGTCGGCAAGGGCTCTGAGCCTGCCCCCAGCCGGCTGGGCTGCCCCCAGGAGCTGTGGGTTTGTGACCCTGCTCCCCCGCCCCAGGCTTTGGGGCACTGCCACCAACAAAGCTGCCGGCTGGGACATGTGGTCAGATGATGGGGGAAGTGGAGGCCTCTCTCTCACATTCTTGGTGGTGAAGCATCAGTGCCAAGGTCTGCAGGAGGGATGTTAGCTTCTGCGGGACTGGACAGTTCGCTTTGATAAATGTGTGTTAAATCTCTCAGCTTTAAGAGTGCAGCCTTATCTCTGCATGTACAGATATGCTTTCGAATCTATTAACTTTTATCTTGCCGTTTGAGATGGCGATGTAACTCTTCAGTGGTTTGTAAGGAATGTTAGGAAGCATTTGTTTGTGAGTGATGGGTTTGTTTTGATCTAGTGTTTAGAGGCTATTTTTTTTATCAAAACGCCTGAAGCTTGGTGCTAGGATGTGTAACATTTTCAGAGGGCAGTGTTTTAAGCTTGTACCTCTAAAATACAGAGCTGCTATAGAAGGGAGAGTTGTGCAGTTTGAAGTGTTACAGGAACCCAGATGGGTTCTGCTGTTGCCTTTTCTCACAGATTGGTGTTGCAATATTCAGTTCTTTCTTGTAGCTTTGGGGTCGTGTGTGCCTCCCCGTCACAATCCTGCAGCTTCTGTCTCAGTAACAGGGCTCACGCTTCCAAGGACTTACCCTGCTGCAAAGACTTGGGGTTTTGTTTTCCTCGACAGGTATCATGGATGGAGTTCAGATCATTTCCTTGTGGGTGTCCAGTGGGGGCTGGGGCTGCCTGGTGTAGGAAATAGCCCCATCAGAAATACTGGGCTGGCTGCAGGGTCTGCAGAGGTGAAGGGCAGTCGTTCTGTGCATCACAGCAAGCCTGGAACCAGTCGCTAAATGAACGAGGTGTCTGCCTTTCATAATCAAGGGTGATGAAAAGCCCTGGCATTTCACTTCCACCCCATCTCCTGGGGGTGCTGGTCAGCAGCCGCTGAACGTAAGCCATCAGTGTGCCCAAGTGGCCAATTACATCCTGGCTTGTATCCGAAACAGTGTGGCCAGCGGGACCAGGGCAGTGACTGTCCCCCTGCACTCGGCACTGGTGAGGCCGCCCCTCGAATCCTGGGTTCAGTTCTGGGCCCCTCGCTGCAGGAGGGACGTAGAGGGGCTGGAGCGTGTCCAGAGACGGGCAGCGGGGCTGGGGAAGGGGCTGGAGCACAAGTCTGATGGGGAGCGGCTGAGGGAACTGGGGGGGTTTAGTGTGGAGAGGAGGGGGCTCAGGGGGGACCTTGTTGCTCTCTACAGCTCCCTGACAGGGATGTAGCGAGGCGGGGGTCGGTCTCTTCTCTCAGATAACAAGCGACAGGGCAAGAGGAAATGGCCTCGAGTTGTGCCAGGGGAGGTTGAGGTCGGATATGAGGAAAAATTTCTGCACTGAAAGGGCGAAGCGCTGGAACAGGCTGCCCAGGGAGGTGGTTGAGTCACCATCCCTGGAGGTTTAAAAAATGCATAGATGTGTTTAGGGACACGGTTTAGTGACAGACTTGGCAGTCCTGAGCTAACAGTTGGACTTGATGACCTCAAAGGTCTTTTGCAACCTAAATAATTCTGTGTTTCAGGACAATTAAAAATATTCACTGGAGTTCTAGTTAGTCCCTGTTTAATTGTTCCTTTCCTGAAGCCACTCTCCCACATCCTTCTCCCGTTTAAAATGCTGACAAGTTTCAGGCTTCAGAAGTGGTGGAGCTCATCTCTCCTAAGGAAAGTCGTATTTGAAGAGATTGTGAGCTACAGGAGCTAGCAGACATGAGTTATGGCAAGATCTTCACCTGGAAACAGACGTTCCAGAGCTGCAGCTTGGAGATGTCAGCCCCGTGGTTAAACAAACTCCCACTGGTTTTCTGAGCTTGGGACTGGGCTCCAGTGGGTCAGAGCAGGGGGCCAGCTGTGTGGGGCAGAGAGGTCTGTGTAGGTGAAGGTGTCTGGGGATGTTTGTCAGAAAGGCAGAATCGAAGGAGGCTTTGGACTAATGTAAAATGCTTTGTAGAGATACAGATCTGCTGGGGCAGGAGGAGCAGGTCAGCAGCTGGGGTCCAGAAGGGTCCACGAGCGGCCTGGGGTCAGGCATGGCCCGGGAACCCTGTCTGCAAAAAACTTGCACTGAAACACTTGCACAGAAACTCACTTCTCCTTGGTTTAAAGTATTTTCAGAGGGCATTTATTATTTTTTTTCAGGTTAAGATTTTTATTTCTCAACATCAGAAGTTATTCATGCTGCTTACGCGATGTTAGTGAAACAGCCGCGTGCAGTGGGCAGCGTTGGCCAGGGGAATGCCCATCCCTTGTGTGTTGTGAAGCTTACGGTGCTGGTTCTGGAGTTCTGTAACAGCCTGAGCTCTTGTTCCTCTGTTATGGTCTGAGGGTGTCCGTACGTGGACGTGGAGCTTTCCAAGATAAGCAAAGTGAATGTGGTTTGGCATTTAAATCACTGATGTATCGAGCCAGAGAATTTCAGAAGCCATTAATGTCTAAAGAGATGTCATTTTGTTCACTTGGGGATAAACTTTGCCCCTGTTAATATGTGCGTCTTTTTTTTGGTCCAAATTCAGATCTTGAGAACATTGCCATAAATCTCAGTGCCATTGCTAATGCCAGCGGCATTACTGTGTGTTTCTTTTACCCTGATTGAGAAGAAACGTCATGTGTTTTCAAGAGTCCAAATTCTACCTGATTTTTTTCATCCTTTTTTTTTTTAAAAAAAAAGACTAGATATATGTGACAAGATTTAATGTCTGAGAGTGCTGAACTGAATGTTTGTGTATGACTCTTTTTGGAAAGCATGTGTGACTGAAGTCATTCCGTACCGGTTCCTGATGCTGTTTGGATAAGGGGCTGCTACGTATCTGACCAAGGAACGCCTGTGTCACGCTGTGAGCTCACCTCCCCTTTGCTTTGCGGTGGGTGGGGGGAAAACTGCTTTACAAAATATTTATGGCACGTTAATACGCCTCCCGGTCGTGTGGTTCCTGCCCTGTGCGCAGGGACGTGGCTGTCCCAGTGGCTGGGAGCAGCACTGGCTGCAGCCTGCCGCCCCGCTTCAGAGCTTCAGCAAATATTTGTGTTTTTCAGCTGAAAACTGTATTTCTTATTTGTGAATCTAGTGTGTTTCTGAGGCCTTTTCTTATTTTCATATTTTCAGGTGAAAACTTCATGTATTTGTTTCTTCAAAGGGTTTAAAATGCCCACTCTGCTTTTTATTTTATTCAGCATTTCTCAGGAAGAAAAAAAAGTGTTCCTTCCAGCAGCTGTTCTTACAGGGCTAAAGTTAGAGATCAGTCTGCCTCATCCTGGGGAAAAAAACATTGTTACCAGCATTCTCTTAGTCTCAAATCCATGTGTGGGACAACAGGAAAGTGCAGTCCTATTCTTCCCCCTTACACCAAAATATGTCTGGTGATTTGAAAAAAATTTTTTTCCCCCAGATTTTTAAACAGCTTTCTGTGAGGTTTTTACATCTGGTCTCCTTGCTGAGCTTTCCAACTTGGTAGAAGCCTGCATAAAATCAGCCTGAAGCATTTGCTTTAAAATGGCATAGTCCTTACGGTGCCACACCAGTGCCACGCGTGACTTCCCACGTTGGTAGCAGAGTGATGCTGTGAGCTTGAAGGGTCGTTATCAGGAAGTTAGTTACTGTTAATCATGGCACCTGTGCTGCAGAGCCGCCAAGGCACAGTGGTTATGGCTGTGTAATAGAGTTTCCAGAAGGACAGGCTTTGTAGCATCCCAGTTAGTAGGTGTCAATAGGCAGCAGTACAGCTTTATTTAAGATGGAGTTTTATCAAAGCCCTTTTATTAGGACTGTTTGGCTGAAGGAGCAGGTGAAGGCTCCCTTGGCAGTGCCAGCAGGATCGGCTGGCCAGGGAGGAAGCAGGGCTGTCGGGACTGCACCAGGGCACTGGGCAACTGTTTTGCAATGGGAACAAACTGACACAGCACAACTTGTCCATCTGTTGGAGGTGTGGAGGAATGACTTTCAAGCATATCATTGCTTCCTTAACGTAATAAGTTTTTCCACTCGGGAAGAGGTGTTTGCAGTGCCAGCGATGCCAAGGTGACACTGTGCAATGGATCTTCTACGCAGTGTGGTGATGTTACCCTGGTGAACAGAGGGTGTGATGCTGTCTGCACCAGAGTAACGCCGCTTGCTTTGCCAGAGTGATTCACAATACTTGGCATCGTTGTCACACGCTTTGGCCCTTCTAATTGTTCCTGTGTATGGGCATGAACAGGGTACAGGAATGCTGAAGTCCAGATTTCCAGCAGAGCAGGGAGTTGGGCTGGCAGCGTGCACTGTCGCAGAGAACTAGGCTGTAATCTTGTGCTTTGTAAAATTCTCATGTATGTGGTGGTTTGTACGGGTCCAGCCTTCAGAGAAGGCTTTGGAAGAGTTTGGAGGCAGGCGCCTGCCTGAGACTGCTGTGTCACTCGGTGCCTTCAGTTTCTTGCCTGCCTTGATGGATCTGACCAGGAGCTAGCGCGCTCCGTAGCGAGAGTTTGTGCTGTAAATGCTGGGTGGTGATTTACTGCTGGGGCTTGTTATCCCATGTGGTGGTTTAATGCACCCTGCGTACAGATCCAAGGTCGACTCTAGGAAATATTTAATGCTGTTCTGCTTTGTACACCTGGAGGTCAAAAGGGGATGTGTTTTTTCTAGCTAATCGTCATCTCTTGCAAACTAATTGTAAGTAAAATAAAGCAAAGAGAAAGCATGTGGAGTCTGGCCAGCACTAAGTAATGTCTGAAGCAACTAGTCCATTGCAGTGTTATTTCTTGGACTTGCTTTTACTGAACTTTCTTGGGATTTTGAAGTTTTACCCCATGTAGCTTTTCTTAACTTTCACTGTGTGGTTCTTGTTCTTTGTGTTGGTATTTTTTTTTTTGTTTTTTGTTTTCTTTCTTTTCCAAGCCAGTGGGTCGATATAATGAATTATAAACAGTGGGTGTGAGACGGCTTAAAAAAAATTAAAAAAAAAATTAATGGTGGTTGCTACCAGCACTGTACATTATAGATACTCCACTGGAAGTTAACAGTGAATGGTCTAATAGGTGAGATGCTTACTTACAGGGGTTGTATTTGCAAAGATCTGGAATACATCTTTATTCCTGGGCAGTATTTGGTGCTGGAGGGATGTGTGCTTCTCCTTTGGACCTGGCACAGTATCAGCAGGGCCCTTTGGATGGTGGGGAGGCCGCCCACTTCCCTGCCGTGCGACTGAGCATTTCCTTGTTTTTCTCTCTTGCCTGCTTTGCCCTTTCCTCTCCTCCCAGAGCAGCCAGACCCTGGATGCTGTGTGTCTGTCTGCTGAAACATGGGATGGACAGAGGCTGGGCCCTCACCTGAGGAGCTGAAGAATTACAGTGGGGAGCAAGATGATATCAGTTTTAATGTGCATGTTTTGGTTAATATCTTGTTAACCCTGTATAACCCTTAACACCATGTGGTTACTAGTATAAATATTTATTCTTGGTATGTAGCTACAAATATGGGGTAGGATTAATGCTAAATTATTAGTACTCAGTTTAAGTAAAATCAGTTTGTCAGACTGCTTCCTTCTGTGTTTTTGGGTTTTTTTTATTTGTTTGTTTTTTAATTGGCCAGAATATACACAAACAGGTTTCACAGGGCCGGGGCCTCCAAAATCTCATTATCTTAATTGTCACCCTTTGACGTTAATAAATGATTTAGCTAGAACATGTTTTAGTCACTGGGGAGAAATGGAATCGACTGTTGCAACTATCCTTCCCTTCTAGATGATAATGAGAAACTACAGCCCACAGCTCTTAAAAAATAATAGCTCTGGGTTTAGGACATTATTTTTGATTATTACAATGTCTCAATGCTATTATATTTGTTAATATTTTACTCTGGAATGCCTTCACTTAGAAAAAACTGGAAGGTGCACAAAGGACATCCTTCTGTATCCTTTAATGTTACTCTTCAGCGTTTTACAGGCTGCAGATGTGTTGCCAGTGCTCTGCCTCTTCTTTTTTAAAAAAATCATACTGTTTTGTTTCTGTTGACCATTCTTCACTTACCGGAGGAAGTAAGTTGTTTGGACAATGTGTTGGGATTAGCTGTGTATTGAACTACCACAGTAAACAAGTAATTAATTCTCATAAAAATGTACACTGTGCTCTCTGCGTGGATTTTATGGAGTTGTCTGGAAAAGAAAATATTTTTCTGTCTAAAAAGCATTTCCTACCCAGTAACTAGCTGTAAAAGAAACAGCTTGAAAATATTTCCTGGCCAAAGGAAAGGATCGGTACATACTTCTAGTCTGCCATTGTGGTTAACATTACTATGTGTTTTTCTAGCACTTCCTCAATATCTCTCAGTTTTATGTACCTAGTGTTAATAAACGTAGCTACAGAAATAACAATCCATCTGAGCCAACTGGTTTGATCTTTTTTTTTTTTTTTTCCGCTAATGCCGATGCTGGGATTTTGCAAAGGATAATCTGAGGATTCAGGCTTGGCTTTGCTCCTGTTTGAAATCACTATTAAAATACTGATGACTTTGCTGCTGGACCAGGGCCTGAGGGTTGTGCCTTAGATTTTTTCCTTTTTCTTTTTTTTTTCTTTTTTTTTTTTTTTTTTTTTTTAGGAAGAGCTAGATCAGTGGGCAAAATACTGCATTTGTGGAAGGAGATAAGGGGTGGGTAGGTCAGCGTGCTTGCTGTAGCACCATTCATGGCTGTGCAAGCACAAGCTGCAGTTTACTGTGGGGTGTGTTTCAGAGCACAGCCAGTGACAGATGGGTTTTGATGACCGGCTTGTGCCTCTCAAAACAAAAGTGTAGTGTTTATTTCAGCTTCTAAACCAGGTTAGTGAGCAACTATCAGCAGTACCGGGTGACCTGCAGCTGTTAGTGTGCAGAGCTTAGGTGTTTTTTATGCTGTTACACCAGTCAGCAAAGGGAAGTTGGGGTTGGCCGTACTGGTATTTCCAGAAAATGAGAGTTCAGAGGTGGCAAACATGTATGTCCTGAGGATTTCTGCTCGGCTTCCCCCTTAATGTAGGGGTTTTGGCGTTGTCTTCTGGCTTGCTGGTTGCAGTTCTCCACGGGCCAGTGCAGGGGCTTTTGACACTTTGCTGACAGTATTTCACTGGCATTGCTCCCTCTTAGCCAGCTGCTCTGCAAGCCTCCCAAGCTACCCGTAACTCAGGAGGATGAATTTATTTCAAATTGTGAGTACCCTTTTCCCTTGGACTTTTCCAGTGTTAGTTGTTTTTACTCCTGCCCCCTCCCAGCCACTGCCCAGCGAAGCTGCGTGGTGTGTGTTCCCTAACCAGCCGCTTCCTGGGCAGCTCTGCAGCGTGGCCGTTTTCTCGGGTGTCCTGACACCAAGGTTTCGTTTTGTTGTTGTATTGTACTGCAGATGCGTGCTTCACTTGTCTGATTTCCTTGCTGCTTTCCGGCAGAGCTGTTTGCCCTCTTTCAAAACATGACCCTCATAGCCGGGGATTTCTGTAGTGCCTCATTGGCTGTAGACGTGCGATTATGGGTGATTTTCTGCCTTAAGTTGTTGCTTTTTTTAAGTTGGCTTTTATCTGCTACTGTCACAGACATCTAAAACTGTGATTCTGAGGTGCTCAGAAAACCTGGAGGCAAATGAGAAGATTCCTAAATTTATTCATCCCTTGCACTCTTTCAGCTGTGACAGTTTCTGTACTAACAGATACATTACAGCTTTGGGAGATCAGGGGTGAAAGCAGGAACTGTTAGGGATGGTCACCTCTGTGGTACCACAAGCCAGGCTAGTCAACCCAGTGGTTCCTTGGTAGCTGTGGTCTTTGTCAAAAATACGTTTGAAATGTTTTTGAAGGCTGGGTACAGAGCGAGACCCATAAATAGATCCTGTAAACTTGCTCTCCTGAGCTGCAGAACATCCCTCAGTAGGTCAGGCCTAAAGACCATGAGCTATTTGTGCCGTATATATTTATACGTGAGTGTACTGCAGTGGAATTGTCACAAAACTGTAACTAAAGCAAGCTGGAAATGAAAAAGCTGTGCCAGTTGAAATAATAAAAAGAGGCGGGCATGCCCCTAATAAATGCTGTAGTGTAATTGCTGTAAAAGTGTGCAATGTTTACAATAATAATACAAGTTATATTTACAGTAACAAAGCTCTCATTTCTGCAAAACTTCAGCCATACATGTATTTTTACCTACTGCAAGCAGCCACCGTTGCCCACAGGTCTATGCACGGCACCATCAGTAAGGGTCTGATTTCTCACAGGACGGAGGCCTTGCTAAGTGTTCAGTCTTTCAGTGGACACGTATCTTTTCCAGAATTGAAAACATCTTTTATTCCCTGGGCTGAGCTGGCAGCCGGCACAGAAGGCAGTCTGCTTTATGTTTATCAGTCCAGGGAGAAGTCCAGTGCTTGCAAGCCTATTTCTCATCTGCCAAGAACATCAACAGAAAGTTTAACTATCTTCCACTCTCTCTTTTTTTTTAATCACTTAAATATGGCCATTCAGGGAGGCGTTTAATTCTTTAAATATGGTGAAGAAGGCGTTAGTGAGTTAAGGGTAGAGGGTTTAACCCCGTGATTTCTGAAGCTGTGCTGGTGGCCGGCTGCTGCCGGTGTGTGGTGATGGGTGGGCTGTACTGGGAGGTGCTGCGGGAGCATCCCCCCTGCTGCGGACCAGCCGTGCCCCCCACGCCCCTGGGTGTGGGGCATGGTGCCGGTGTGCCGGAGCCTTTTTGGGGAGCCTGCTGAGGTTTTACTTGTGGACTGTTTTTTGGGGAAACCCTGGTTTAAACTCTTGCTCTGTGCTGCCATCTATGCAGAGCGTGTTCAGAGAGAATAAGCAACCTGGTCCTGATGCGATTGTTAAGCTATGCTGTTCATTGGAATTAGTCTATATTTAAGCTGTGATGTATGTGTGTAAAAATGAGCCTTGATCATTTCAAGGCTTGGCTGAAACCCTGTGATCCAGGCCTGTAAATAAACCCCTGGCAGTGAGTGAATGCTGAAGGGCTTTAGAAGGGTCTTTTCAAATGATTCTTGTGCCCATGTGTGGAGAAACGCGGATGTGTAAAAGGTTTCCCTTGTAGCTCAGGAAATGTTAAAAGTCTGTAGTGGTGTATTTTAACATCAGAGTTTCTTAATTATTAGAGTTCTAGCAAGAAAATTTCTTGCATAAATTGTGGCAGCCCTTTTAACCAACTGAACGCCAGGTTTATTACTATATGAACTTGATAATTAGTTTGTAATCCGTGCATAGGCATTTCATCCTGGCGGTTTTCTCGCAGAGAATAATTTGCCTTTTATTTGTTGAGGGTGTTTTTTTTGGTGAAAACAGAACTCCCATTCATGATGGGCACAGCAAATGTAGTAAAACACTATCATAGCTGGGATTTGTTGTACACTATGGATTTATGTCAAGAATGTTAATGATTTGTTTATGAATAAGTGAGCCTGTAGTATTGTGAAACAGTATCTGGCAGGGCTGCTGAATGGACATTTTGAGAGAAGAGGATTCTTGAACTGAATAAGCTGTAGATATTTGTGTGTCTCAAACTAGTCATAAGTAGGCTTATGGATTTTTAGACAGAAGTGTTTATTTAATGCATGATCATAGTCTACAGTGCTCATCTGGCATATGTATAGGCCACTTGATAACAAGCAAAGAGGTTGTTAAGTATTTTTTAAGGGCAGTTAATCTCCTTCTAGTGGGCTTTAGTTTAAAAATAAGATTTTCTTCCAGAAAGCAACACAAAACCTTAAGCAGAGAAGTGTGATGTTTGCAGACTCAATGTGGATCAGGAAGATACTCTGGGTTTGCAGCGTCTCGCTTGGGTGTAGCACCTAGTTTAGCAGAGCCACCACTCGAGTTTCCCAATGGCATTATCCCTTGGCAGCCAATATGCCAATATGTTTATGGTCTCAGATAGGCACCTTCTTCATGAGGGCTTGGGAAGGGTCTACTGCTTTCTTCTGATCCCAGTTTTCTTGGAAGGATACCTGCTGATGGGTAGGAGAGGTGGTTCATTCCCATCAGAATGAGAGTGAATCAGAAGACCAGTATCTCCTGTGTGTTAGTGAGTACTGGTGAGAAGTGAAACACAGTTCCTCAAAGGAGTAATTTGGGAACTAGATTGAACCTCATCCCAGGTAATGTTTCCTTCCTTTGCCTGTTATAATTTGCATGGACAGGGTGTGGAATCTGATCACTGGGGTATCAAATCAACTGATGAACAGCTGATGTCCAGCAGCACAAAGTGAGAGCTCAGTTATATGTGATTTCGTGCTATGTAAAGATAATAAGTTTTCCAAAAAATGATGGCAAGATTTATCATCTCTCCAACCATCCTTCCTGTACAGAGTTTTATAGCTGGTTAAATGGGTGCAAATGCTTAACCTGAAGAAGAGGTTGTCACTCAAGTGCAAATTGTGCATTTTTAAATGTAGCTGAGCCTCTTGAAAAACTGCAGGTGGAAAATGTTGTGTTTATCACTGTAGCAGGAAGCTTTGCTGTGTGACCTCCTGCACCATGGGCAGCTGAGCCCAAAACCAAGGGACTTCAGAGCTGGACTTGGTAAGTGTCAGAGGCAGTTGGTGGTGCGCATCCAGGCTGCTGTTTGGAGCATGACTAAACTCTGTCTGATAAATTACGGCATTTCTTGAAGTAGTGCCTTGTACTTTTTAATGAGCTGGGCTATCAGCTCTGCATCAGTGGATGGTTAAAATGAAGCAAGAATTGCTTTAACATTAAAACTGTGCCTGGAGGACTTCTTTGAGAAATTGCTTATGATTATTAAGTGAATATAATATGGTAAGACAACCTTGCTTCTTTGCTGTGCTTTTTTTTTCATGCTGAGTGCGGTTTTGAAAGTTGAAACATGTACAGATGGAAAGTAATGTTCAAATGGGAACGGCTTTGGAAGCCATGCAGTGCTCTCTCCCTTTGAACATGAATAGGGAAGAGAGAGGTAAGACACAATTTATTGAGATGCAACTGTTATAGAAGAATTGGATTTCCTCTAAATACAGCTTGATTGTGTGCCAAATGGAAAAGAGGCTGAAGCCAGAGCACTTCATGTGCCAAGCTGGAGAAGAATCTTTTCTAAACCAAGTGGGCTAGGGAAAAATGACCTTCGTATTGCTTGTTCCTTCTGTCATGTCTACACGTGTACAGACAAATAAATGGAAAGATAGCCACCCTTTGTGACAATTGTTGATGAAAGTGAAGCAACCGTGGGGGGCAGTCGGGCTGCCTACAGTCTAACCTACTATGGGGCAGCAACACCACGGGAGTGTTTATGCAACCCAGGGCAGGTGGCATGGGTTGTCGTAGGTAGTTCTGCCAGGTTACCACTGAGATTTACCCCTATGTCCCATGTGTGTTATTTCTCCAGTGGTGTGTGTGTGTTGCTTATGCTGTTTTCGGAATTGTCTGCTGTTTCTTCCCCAGAATCATCTCATCTGAGATGGTATGTCAGCAAATAAATAGCCCACAAGCTGCATGTTACTCCTGTTCTCCAGTATTGCAGCACACATTCAGGGAGGGAGGCAAGGAGGGAAACTGTGGAGCTGATGGCTGATGGACTCATTTGTTCTCTAGATAGGTACTTGTGCCCTTTTCCCACTCAGATACATACTGCACCATTAAACACTATTAAATATTGGCAGCTTTGCAGTAAACTGCATTTGTGATTTGTCTACTGTGTAAGCAGAAAAGGCAGTCCCAAATCTGCTTCAGGAAGGGCTTTACTCTGCCGGGTTGGGAATATCAGTGATAGCCACCAGAGTCTGTTAATTTCTGACTATAATGGTGATAAAACATGAAAGTGGAAGTGCTCATGTCGTAAGGCAGGAGTTGGAACTAATCACTTTTCTACAGATGCTACAGGGAAAATAGATTATAACCCTGTTTCATGTGCTGGTTGAAGCTGATTCCCTTTTGATCTTTATACTAGTGGTGGAGCACTGCGTGGAATATTGTGGTTTTCAAATAATTTTCTAACCTTTAATTCTACAAATGAATTATTTTTAAAAATCTGTGTTTAAGCAGATGCACTTGCCACATAGTTTTTTCATGGTGCCACAGTCAGAACCCATGGTCATCCTTTGTGGATAACTACTGTGTACATTTGCCTGGCTTGACCAACAGAAAATGTAGGTAGTTTTGTGTTCCTGTTTCTGCAGGGAGATGCTGTAGCTCTTCAACCTCTGATTTTTCTGTTGCGCTCGTTGTGGTGTAGGTGACACTGCGACGACACACGTGATACCCAACCAGTGCTTAAAGATGGGAAAATGCAGAACTTGGAACACTTCAATGATGGTGGTTGCTGGCTTGCACCCAGGAGGGAGCAGGCTTTGTTGCACGATCAAAGGTCTCCTGCACTCATCAGCTGCTCAGAATGGAGCAGACAGATGTTTATCTAGCTGATTGTCTTGTAAAATTGTAAAATTGGCTTGTGCAAATAGCTGTGCATGCAAAACTTGACTGATGTTGTTTTAGAGGCTTTTCTAATGTCATCTGAAAATCTGTTCCAGGCAGAGAACCCGGGATCCAAAACTGAATAAAAATCAGACAAGGATACTTTCTGCTCCTAAAGCCATCTAAGACTGAAAATAGTGTAGTTGGATTAAAGATGGGTATGTCAGAGGGGAACTGGTGGTGATTAATTGACATGGAGTTAAAATTCCTTCTCAAAATCTGTGACTTCAGTTAACGGCTTGCCCAGACTTTCCACTTATGAGGTTATCTGTTTCAAGCTTTGCTTCTGGACTGAAATTACATACTTTCTAAAAAAATGAAAATATTTTAGTTGCGGTGGTCTCCCAAGTAACTTACCAACAGTACAAACATCTTTACAGACTTTCCTTTAAATAAATGGTAACACTTGGAAAGCAAGAAAACAGCCCTCTGTCACCTAGCTCAGCATCAACCCTCAGGAAGAGAAATGGTCATTTTGAGTGTTTGGCTCTGACATCCCAAGTGGAGACCTAAAGACTAAGCCTTATTTTGTATTGACATGGAACATTTTGTGCTGAATCTTCTTGACTAGTGTGTAGGCAGAGAAGCTTTGCAGGGGGCAGTCTTGAGGATCTCAGCAGCTGTAACGAAAACTCTGATGGAAGTGAGTGGCGATGAGGCAGAAGTCTTGCGTAGCAGTTGTGTTGTTCCCTGTATGCTCTATAGCTTCACCGACAGAAGCTCTCCACTGCGGTTCCCTTCTGATGATGGTGCTCCATTGGAGCAGTTGGCCTTGATGATCCTAGCTCATGGGTTGGTGTTTAATTCCTTGCTAAATGATCCTTGCTTTCCAAAGGTGAGAAACTGCAATAAACACTATAAACTAGAGTTACTTTTCCTAGAAGTATTTGTTGAAGAGGCCAGGAAACTTGACAGATTCACTTGAAAAGTCTTCTGTGAATTCTTCTTCCGTTGCAGAATTGGGGTTGACCCATACAGAAGCAGCACTGGAGATTCATATTGAATCCCTGTGTGCATGCATCCATCTGCCTCGTATTTGCAGTCTGCCTGGTTACTACCATAGCAGTAAATGTTCAGAATTGGGCTTTTATTTTCCCCCTCTTTTTTTTTTTTTCCTTTTGGCCAGATTACAGTCACTGACATCACTTAGTTTGGCTTGGAGATTTTTTGAAAGAACTGTATGGCTATAGCAAATAGCTTGTTTAAGCACAGTTGAGAAGCCACGGGTAGGGCTGCAGCGTGTAGAATTTCAAGTATGAAAAAAGATGAATTATAAGATTGATAACCCTTGTGCTTAGTGGTCAGAATGCAAATAACAAAAGCTGCAGATCTGGGCAGAGAGATGCACTATAAAAAGCATTATCACAAGATTAAGCTGTAGAAGACACATTTTTGCATGGTAATCTGCTGGATTTATTTTGACAATTATCTATTTGTGGTGGTTGTGAATGAAAGTGGAATTTTTAGCAGTCTTGGTATAATGACTGAATTTGTAAAGCTGCTCAAACATTTTGCATCAGAGTTGTGTGGGTTTTTTTTCAGCCAAATACATGACTTTTTTGATTAAAAGAAATATTTGTCTTGAAGCTTTTTTTTCCCCAGAGGAGTGACTAATTGGTATTTACAAGATTCAATACTTTAATATTTTATTGGAGGCCCCTAAATTCTTTCACTCCCTTCTCTTTCAGGGTAAATAATTTAGATTTCAGATGAATCAAGCTTGATAAAAGCCACCTTGTTAACATCTGTAGAATTACAGCTCTATTTGCTTTGAGGGATGCTGGAATAACTACATCAGTAATGCTACTAAGGTAAATTGGATGGGGCAAAGGAAGAAGGCAGTGGGGGAATACTGGGCAGGCAGTTCATTTATTTTAATTTCACTGGTTCTTTCACTTCTGTTTAACTAGCTGCCCAACACAGGTACACTGGAGACCACGAATGTCATGGGCATTCAGGAGACTTCTATCGTGTTGTATTACAGGAATGTATATTAGATCTGCATCTAGAGAAGCTCTGGGCTTTAACAGCTCAGGCCCTTTTCCCTGGATGTTGACATTCTATATTATTTCATTTCCCATAAGCCTGAATCATATTAAAATACTGTTCACATTAACTGACAGGGTTTGTACCAAGAAACATTTAGTAATAATTAAAAAAACCCGCCTCTCATTTACACTCCTGTTTCTTCTGCAACTTCATTTCTCAAAGTTGAGCCAAAACTTGCAGATTAAAAATTGTTTGGCTTTTTTCAATGCAAAAATATTTAAGTTGTAGAGTGGCTGAGAATGGATGGTGTTTAAGGTGGTCAGCAATGGGTGGTGGGGGGAAGAAGGCTGAGGCTGTACTGAGGATAAGGATGTTCCTCTTCGTTGCTCTGTGGGATTATTTATTCTGCAGCTGTTTTATGTGTGGAAAACTTGCAAGACATTGTGTATTGAACAGAATTTGGAGCAGACTGGACAAAAGTGAGAGTGTAATTACTGGAAAAAAGAGGATGTAGCTTTCACAACATAAAGGTTGAATCCTGGTACAGACGTGAAGTCTTCCAGTTCTGCTGGCCTTGCTGGAAGGCAACGTTTGGAGAGTTTTGAGCTGTTCTGTTTTCTTTAACTAAAGAATTCAGTATTTTCATCATTTGATGCTCTTCATTTCATTGGCAATGTTGAATTACAAGACTGAAATCGCAATTTAGTTACTACTCTAACAAACAGTAATAATTGTTCAGGGGTGTGTGTGTAGTAGCACGTGTAAAGCGGCAGGCAGTAAAGGTGAGGGTAGTTCTGTTCCTGTTGAACTTCAGATATGTTTTGTCAATTTCTGTGGAAGCAGGGGTGTTTTTTTTCATGGCATATGGGATTCCTAAAGACTGGGATTTGGTTATGAATGAGCACGTGTTTCCAAAATGGAATTACTTGAGTTTGCTTAATCAGTTGTGGATTCCTCCAGCGTGACGCTGCAGTGCCTGTGTGAGGAGTTAGCTTTGCTTTATTGGTCCCATATGCACTGGCAGATAGTGCAGTAACCATGCCTTGGGGGAGGATAGGGGCATCTGGTTGAATCTCGTGGTGCATATATTATTGCTCTTCTGGAGGGATTTCGTTTTGTTTGTTTGTTTGTTTTTTCTTTGTTCTAAGAACTGCAGATATGTATATATGTGTATAATCACTAACATTTTGAATTTTAACACTCAGACAAGGGATAAGTTAAGCTTCTCCAAAATTATCTGAACTTTGCTGACAAGTAAAGAAGAAGAAATTGAGGTTTTTTTTAGAGAAACGAGTTTCTGAGCATCTCTGGGTTTGGGTGCTAAATTGCAAGAACTTGGAAGCTTAATTTCCTTTCTTGTCAAGCGCTAAGGACTTGTCCTTTGAAAATCAGAAACATGGAAACATCAGAAAAGATTAATTACTTCTGAAAAACTTTGTAAACACTATGCAGATTTAACCCTTTTGTCTAGAGGATGTGGACGTGAGAGGGCTGTCCTGTGGGTGCCGGAGGGGAGCCCCAGCACAGGGGTGCCCCATCCGCAGTGGCTTTACTTGACTCATTCTGCACTGGGAAAAGCAGAGTTGTTTTGCATCTGGCTGTTTTGGCTTGGCTTAACCAGTAAGGTGGTTGAAGGAGAAACAGGAATGTAAATGAGTTGGTTTGATTTTCTTTTGTAAAGGTTTCTTGGTGCAAATCCTGTCAATTATCCAACTCTAAAGCTTTGCTGAATTAATGAGACACTTTGTAGAAGGGTATTTTTGATTACTTTCTGTACACTCACTTATTCCTGATGTGGGCTCTCTGGTGTGCTGCTGTTATTCATGGCTTTAAGAAGTGTGAAGACCTGGGGGCAGGGGTTATGCATTTGTTCTGCAGTGGGACCCAAATTTTGTCTATTTTCTGTATCACCTGCTCAAACGTTTGTATAGCCATAAATCCTGGCAGAGTTCCCCCATGATTCATAATTTGCTGGTGGAGGCGCGAAAGCAGCAATATTGCAGGAGATGAAATGCCTGTGAGTGTAGTTAGGGCTGGGGAAGTCTCCTTGGGAAAGTGCATGTGATGGGACAGCAGTGCTGGCCAGACCTGGTTCCCCTGGGAATGCTCTGGAGCATGTAGTGATGGTGCTCCTGAGGATGTGTGGAGAGGGAAGGCTAAAGCCACCAGGCTTCTTTCTTTGCCCTCTGCAAGGTTTGGTTTTTTTTGTTGTTTTTTTTTTTTTGGGGGGGGGGGCGTGGGGGGCGTGGGATGCACCCTGATGGAGGCTTTCCAGAAGGGCTGGAGAAGCTGGTCTGTGCATTTGGAGATGGCTTGTGTCCATGGGAAGTCGGAGGGACCCCCTCTCAGAGACTCTCAGGAGCGCCAGTCTTAAATCCTGGGGGTGTTTCAGACCTGGAAAAGGCAGTGTTGTAAATCAGCATCAGAGGAGTTAGAGATACAGTGGATGTCTTTAGAGGAAAGAATGTATTCTTATTATCTTAGAGCTGTAAATATAAGAATTAATTAGACCAAAAGCTCATTTGGTTTATATTTAAGCAGTACATGAGCTTTTTTGGCAAGAATTTGTACCCTGTATCTCTGCATAGCATTAGGCACAATGTTACCTCTCGCAAATAATCAGGGCCAATTCCCTGTTTCTAGCAGGCACCTGTGTCATCCAGTTCGTATCCCTGTCTCTGAGAATAAGGCTTAGAAAGGCAATATAGAGGTCACTGAACTACATAACTGCTTAACAAGTTAG
Organism: Falco punctatus; assembly: GCF_963210335.1. NCBI lineage: Eukaryota > Metazoa > Chordata > Aves > Falconiformes > Falconidae > Falco > Falco punctatus. The sequence continues at coordinate 18,208,929 of NC_137593.1, forward strand.
TGATTTATTGCAAAAAATGAAGGAGAAGAGTGAGAGAATGAAATGCTCGTTTTGAAGGGGCTGTATTGGGGGATGCAGTGGCTGTCTGGCAGGTATTGTATGAGATGGGCTTGCTCTGCCAGGCACAGAGTGAGGAGAAAGAACTTTTTAAAGCATTCTCTGACACAGAAATTATTGGAAAGCCTCCAAGAGCGAATTGAAAAAGCAACAACCGCCTTCATGCTGCAGGATTCCATTGTTTTAATATTGGACCAACTACACCAAATAATACATCTACTGGAAACTCATGTTAGGGGAAAAATATGTTGGAAAGCAGCTAAGGGGTCAGCTCAAAATCAAAGTGAACGAACTTGACATATCTATGCTGCTGCGTGTCCTATTTTCCTATTTTGTTCTTCTTCTTGTTGTCAGCTCGTATTTCTTAATTTATTTCCACTCTTTTTTTTTTTTTTTTTTTTTTTCTCTAAATCATTTGCCTTGTCTTGGGCTTGTATTTTGACTGCTATTTTTCCTGAAAAATGCTGGGGCTGCTAAACAGCTCTGCTTGCACGGAGAAATTCTGGCATACTAGTATTTTTGAAATTGTAGTCTTGTTTAAAATTGCAGACTTGCACACAGACGCAGTGCTTTTGGGGAGGTACTGCTGCTCTGGTGATGAGACAGTGAACAACAGATAATGGGGATGACTTTATTTTCCTTCAGTGCTGTGTAATGGAGCTGTGCTTCCCAGACTGGCTTTCTTTGCTGGACTTCTGGATGTGGTTTGAAGACAAACATCATCAAGGATGGGATGGAAGAAAAAGGCAAAGTTGTTCCTGCAAGCGTAAATGTTATTTATAATGATTTCATTTAATAACATACACAATACAGCTATCTGTTAATTGGGTTTGGGTGGCATGAGAGCTAATTCGGTCTTGAAAAATTTATTAAAATCTGAGAGTTAACCATGGCCGAAAGTTTGGGAAATAGTCATTTATGAGAGCATCTCAGTTGATACATTGGTAGAAGTCATTATGCTTTAGTTCTACTGATATGTAGATGTACTGATATAAAAATGTTCTGATATAGAATATATGCCACGAACATAAAGCATTGGAAACTACAACTCATTTCAAAATATGTTTAACTGTCATCAATGGATAATAAACTGTAAAAGCCCAAACCCAAACAGACTTATTTAGATGTTCACCGCCCATCCACATGCTTAATTTCCACTGAAATAATGGACCGGGAATTTAGGTACTGTAATGTAGAGACTGATAAAGGAACTTTTTGTGGTAGTGCTGTGACTTACCTCCTCTGCTGATCTTTTAGGGAGGTCGTGTTTTATTTTCGTGGATATGAGTGTCCTGAAATACTGACTTCATCCTACTCTGATGTGGATCTCTGTAGTGGGACTTCAGGTTTTGAGCAATTATGGCTAAACTGGGAACTTAGTCTCTGAATATCCTGTATATTCAGATTTGCTTAGGTTGGGGGTTTAGTTTGGCTGAGTGTAGAGAGATGCTAGAGAATCACTCATGAAATTCTCATCTGGCTCTGAAGTTCCCTGCAGTTTGGAGGGTGTTTGTATCTGGGATTGTGTTTTGTTTGGGCAGCGATCCTGCTGATCAGAATCACATAAGCTTGGCAACAGAATGGAGGCATCCAGCCAGAGCAAACTCAAAGTACACAGGGTCTGAGAACAAAACGTTTCACATGAATTAAATTGTGAGGAAACAGAAATTATTTAAACTTGTAAGAAAACAAGGCACTGTGAGCATGGTCACACAGGCAGCTGTGTGATCAGGGCTATTGATAGGGAGTACAAGTTTTATTTATGAAATCTTGATAGTTGTGTGTTTTTAAGAGATATGTCTGATCACCACAGGAAGAAGAATATTCCCCAAGAACTGGTATTAGATTAGAGATGGAATAACTCTCAGTGCTTGCATGCAAAGATCCAGGAGCATCTTTGCTGAAAGGCTTTTTGACACTCAACTGATTTTGGTTTCCTCTGTACCATACACTGCGGCTGGGCTTGCTGTCCTGAAAAGGTTCCCTCTGTCCTTGTCATGCTTTTCTATCTGCAGTCCTGTCTTCCTTCCCTTCATCTGTTTTTTTATGTATATTCTACGTTTTTCTGTCAGAGCATTATCCTTTACTCCCTTGTTAGTTCAGTAACGGCAGGAGAAGCCCAGGAGGGGCTGTGTCCGCCAGCAAGCAGCATTGCTTGCAGCACGCCTGGTACTGCCCCTCCTGGCACTTTCCTTCCCCAGGCTCACACCTTGCTTGCTTTGATGCCATCTTCTGCTCAGTGCCCGGTCAGACAGATTTGAGCTTACCCTGGCAAACACAGGTTACTCTTTCCTGTGCCAAAATGCTCCCTGCCGCCCCTGTCTCTCTTCTGTGCTATCTGGTGGGAGGGTGGTAGAAGCAGAGGGATGTGAGGAGGGGAAATGGTGTCAGGCGCTGGTTCATTTTCTAGTGTGCCACCATGCAGGGTGGCATTGGGCACATGGATGGGTGGCAAAAGCTTTTTGGTTTGGTGGTTTGGGTTTTGTTTGTTTTGGTTTAGTGTGGTTGGTTTTTTTGGTTGTGTGGGTTTTTTTTGTTTGTTTGTTTTTGTTTTTTTTTTTTTTTGTGGCATAGCATTTCCCAGATGCTTTGCCCCAGCATCCTTGGAGGTGCCATGCCCTCAGCACACTGAGTCACGCCAAATTGTGGCATGAGCCTGCCCAACCTCCTTGACTTCCAGGATGTGTCATACAGTTGCCCGCAGGCAAGTCTATCTTACCCTTGTACCTGTTGTCCTTTCTTTGCATTTGAGAGGTCTAAATTCAGACATAATTATCTGGATTTTCTCTTAAATACCACAATTTACCTGAAAGGGATTGAATGGATTTGGTTTGATAGGCTGGCAAAATATAGCTAGATGAGGTACGCTTTTAATAACCAGATTTTGGGAGCTGGATTGGTTTCAAAAAGATTACTTAGGCCGGATCTGCTTGAGTATAAAGAGTTGTGACGTGATCTTGGCTTTCTGCTTGCCAGTCGGTTTTGTGTTACAGAGCAGGCTGCTGATGGGATGATTTCTGACTTTGATAAGTGCTTCCATCCTCTCTGTAGAGGGTTTTATTGTAGTGTTCAGTACAATGTTTATATGAACTGCTAGTAAAGGATAAATAAATACAGCACAGTTAAGTTTAATATGGGGAGGGGAAGATACTTAAACTGTATTAGCAATATTTGTTTAACAAGAAATGGCTCAGATGTGACACTTATCTATACTGGATAGCATTTGCTTTAAACAAAAGAGAGCCTTGAAATGGATCAGTTTTCATATGTATCAGAATTCTTTTCTTGCCGAAAAGTTAGAGGCTTGGGGTGGGGTGGTCCTCGGGTCAGAGCCGCGCTCATGTCACTGGTGGTGTAACCATATTGCTAAAGCACTACTGTGGTGTTGTCTCCTCTGCCCATGAGTAAGAGAGTGGATTCTTGCATCTACAGACTGGTTATGTTGGTAGTCAAATTCCACTGGGACTAGGTGAAAAGGGACATCTGGACTTTCTAAGCTTCTTTTGCAGTTCATTGCACTTGGTTGTGTCTTTCCCATCCTAGGCTGCTGTCTTTTGCTGTGGGATGCTGTTGAAAAGTTTTGGTTTCATTCCAGAACTAAATGGATTTCAAAGGTAGCAGAAGTACTTTCACTGAAGCAGTAAATTATAGAGGTTATTTTTTTAATTTTCCAGGGACTGATCTTTAGCCGATGCTCTAATGTGGGTTTAATCTGGAAATTCCTTTGTAGGTGCTGTGGAAGGATGAATTGCCCAGAGGATTACTTGTTATTCTGGCAAACCCCTTTTTCAGAGCTTGGAACTTTCAGAACAACACTTTTTCACAAGTTAGCATCCTGTCATTTTGGGGTTGGCCCTCAATGTGTATCTTTGGCAAAATTTGACCAAATACAGGTTATCTGGAAACGAGAAGCCAGTTTATGCAGTTATGGATTGGTTGTAATGCTGATGTTGAGAGATAACAGGGGCTGAGGGCTAAGGGGCTGAAGACTTGCTGATGTTCACCATGTCACAACCCGATTAGCCTGTAAACTATGTTCATTTTACTCATCCCCTGTTGCTGGTTTACAGATTACAATGAGTTACAGTCCCCTCTTTCTTGACATTTGGTTTTATATTTGCATCCTGTTATGTAACCCTTTCATAGATTTATTAAATTTGAGACTTCGTTTTGTTTCCATGACGAAAATGGAAAGATCCACTAGGCCCAGACTTGGTGGAGTACTCAATATTGTGAACAGCAGTGACTGTTCAGTTAAGACCTGAAGGTGAAGAGCAATGCAGAAGTGTTAAGCTTTATTACTACAAATTATCAGTGGATACTTTCTCCCCCAAAGCACATTTAACTGTATGGAGGAGTTTTCTCCAAGACATTTGGTCTGAGTTGTAGAAGTGGCTGGATTTTTGCTGACAAACTAAACCAAAACCCAAATGCTGTTAATTTTTAGTTTTAATGCCAATGGAAATTGTTCTTGGACTAAATATGTAGCATCTAAAATTTGCAAATTGAATGTTGTGAAATAGTTCATCTAGAGCTTATATATAACTGTTGAGCTGATAAGATATATGCTGAAAACAATTAGAAGTTCTTGATTCTTATGTTCAGTTAACCTGTAGCTAAAAGAGTTAGTGTTGACAGGTTTTTCACTGAAATAGGGACCACTTTGAAGGTCACCAAGGAGGCAAGTACATATTGTACCTCTGTAGGTGACTGTCTTGGCCTGCTACAGGTTTTGGCTATCAGTTACACCCCCTTCAGTTTTCTTATGCAGGGGGAAAGGGTGCCATTAAGACTGGTCAGCTCAGCAAAAGAAAATGATGGAACTTGAATCCTTGAATAAGCAAAACAATGGTTTTGTTTGAAGATGATTTTCCGATGTTATTAGGGGCTTTACTTAGTAAATTTTACTCTGAGTAATTTCATGTTTAGCAAATAGAAAAATGCAATGCTAATTACAGCTCTGAGGCTTTCTTTGGCAATTAAGGTATTTTTGTTTGCTCAAGAAGTCTTAAAACTTGCTGCCTATTTCTTACTGTTATATTGCTCTTTGCATATCTATCAAATGTAAACTCTATTACAGTAGCACCGTCTAAATGGATAAAAGATGAATGGTGTGCAGTTTTGAGCTGTTGTTACAGTCATATCAGTTAAGAATATCTTCTTTGGTGATTTTCAGTGTAAGAACTACCAAATGAACCTAGTGGTTTTGGCACATGGAATGTGAACGGTATAATGGTCCCTGAACCTTTATTCACTGAATTGCTGAAGTCATGCTTTTCAAGAACTTAGTGAATTTAAGGCACTTTAAAGAAATATTCTGCGTTCACAGCAGTGGAGTGCTAATGCCTCTTCTCAAAAAATACATTGGCTACTGTTATAGGTCAGCATTTGCCAATAGTTTCCGCAGGAGATGCCAGTTTGGAGTGGAAACTAAGAAATGGATTCAGTGAAACACTTTATCCTGTTCTTGGCTTAAAGCACATGAATAATCCCATTGACTACCCACGTGTGCTTTACTGGGACTGCTCACATAGTGAAAGTTAGGCATGTGTTTAAGTAACTTGCTTATTTGGGGGCTCACTGCATGATGTCTCCTGGCAGAGACTTGATTTTCTTACGGCAGCCATCATATGACCTGCGTGCAGGGAGCGCGGTATTGTCTGCACTAGCCGTGCAGTCCAAAGCAACAGGCTATTTCTGTGTCCACCCCCAATCCGTCTTGCGCTTCTCTGGCAACTAATTATCTGTTGGCTGCCAATTGTGCTGTAGTGTTTTTGGCACCCAACCACTCCAACTTGCTGCTCGTACAAGTATTGAATTGCTTTTGTAAGGCAGAGAGTAGTCTTTCCCATGTTGAAGACTGTATATGTGGTTGTTACAACATGAAAAAAAAGTAGATCATTGTCATAGTTTTCCTCATTTTGGTCAAATTGTGCTCTCTGTCAGTAGTCCCACTGAAGTTGATAAGAGATGGTAGCAGAGGAGAAGAATCATTTCAGAGGTCCAAGCTCAGTACCCAGAGGGGCTAAATGGAGCTTTTTCATCTATTGAGTATCTAATGGAAACACTGCTCTTTATTTGAGAACCTCTGTAAATAGATCATCTATTGAAACGGAGTTCTTCCAGCATACACGGTGCAAGAAGTTAAATGCTAGGATCGGATACTTTGCAGCCATTATCTCTGGTTTGATCCAAAATTGGGCCACAAGCAGAATAGTACAACTTTAGGTTAGAAATGCATTCAGGTAAGTTTTTCACCTCTGCCTTCCTCTCCCATCCCATGCACGCACAAGGCAGCAGATGACCTTGGTGACAGCATTTTCCCATGTTTCGAAAGGGGCTGGCCACAGGTGGGGAAGCACTGAAACCCACACACGGCCGGTCTCCAGCACCCTCTCCCTTCTGCATATATTCTCCTCCAGAAATACAACCTTTGCAGTAAGTTAGCAGACCTATAGCCTACATATAAAAGCCAGTCCAGCTAATAGAGAGAACTACAGTTGTAGTAGACAGCGATTAGTTAATGGGACCAGCAAGCCCAGCACTGTGTTGGTAATCAGTGGAGCTCCTTCAGACTCAGACTTTGAGCTTCCTTTAAACTCACCACAGCTGGCTATCTGTTGTTTAGCCTTAGCAAACAACTTTGCCAGAGAAGTCTAGGAAGCTTCAAACAAAAGGCTGTTAACCACAACTGAAAGGTAAAATGGAATAGGTTTTCTCAGTAAGTTTAGTAATCCTGGCTGGCAAAGAGTTCTGTTATCTTCAGAAACATGTGTCAAAGAATATTCTGTAATGTATAATGATCTTAAATGGAGTACTCTTTTGCTGGAGCTGTGTTCAGGAGAGTGAATGGGATAACACGTAATATGAACCAGATGAAAAATAATATGAGTAGATTTCCTCACTGGGTTGGAAACTTGAATGCTTGCAGAAACAGCACGGAGGCCCTGAAGTATTGCTGTAACAGGCTGTAACTTCATGCCTGAGGTGGGAAAACATGTAAGATTTTCACAGACTGTTAGTGTTTATGCCTTGAACATGCTTATGCACGTGTTTAAGGTGCTTGTAGATCCAGTATCATAACAATTACTAGACCTAAACACTGATGAGCTAAGGATTAAACTGTTTTAGAAGTGTATTAATAGACTTTCAGTTAGCTAATCATAAGGTATTTATGAATTAAGACGGAGATTTATTTCCAAGAAATTCTCATGCATTTTCAATGGAATTCTCAAATCCACAAAAATCCACATGAAAACAGAGTAGTATCTAAATAATTGATTCATCCCCTGTGTATAAATAATCTGTTTAATAGGCACTCTGGTCACCTAAAGCATGGAACTGAAAAGCAAGGGCCTGAGTTGATTTTTTAGCTCTGGTAGATACTTCTTGTATGGTTCTGGGGTATCACTTAGCATCTCTCTTTTTGCAAGCTGGACCCCATAAGGTTTGTCTGCCTTGCAGAGGTGAAGGGGAGGCTGAGGAAAGGGGTGACTGCAAAATAAGTCAAGAATCTCACATCAAAAAAGGTTTGGTTTTGATGGAAGTCATCTGGAGTCATTGCACATATGTCTAATAACTGCTGATTTATAAGAGTCAAGTTATGAAGCTTTAATAAATGCATATTTCTTTAGACAGTGCTGCAGTATGTTGCTGGCTGGGAATACTACGTTGATTTGCTTCATGTCTGCATATTTTCCCCTTAGATACGTAGTAGCAAGTGAAAATGTTCAGTTTCTCGAAGTTCAGTTCAAAGAAACTTCTATATGTTGAAAAATTTCTGTGACTCCCCTGATTCCACAAAATCGATTTGGGAATCTTTCAAGGATTGGCTTAGTTCACTCTGAGCAATTGCTGAGAAACTTCTTATTCAGTGACATTACTCTCCACTTGGGTAGTTCCTCACCCAAGCCTGGGGAGTTATTTCTCGTCTGTTGAAAGTGACAGGTTTTGAATGACATCTATTTATTAGTACCAGTAGTGGCATTTACATTGGAGACTAGAGGAGCTGTTGCTTACAAAGGGAGAGAATTTAAAATTCACATGCTAAAGGCAAACTGATGCGACATTCGGCTCAGTGGGAACGGTGACATCTGCAAAGGTCAGTGGGATGAGATTTAAGTACTGAGGAAAGAAAACAAGAATGGATGAATGCATAGTTCTTTGAATGGTCTTTAAGCCCCTGTTCTTCCCTCCACATGGTCATTAGAGGAGGAACTAGGTCTATGAACAATTTTATAATATTCTTGGGAGTGGTCAGAGGTAGAGTTTAGACCTTTTCTGGGGCATAGATGGATTCTAATGAATCCTCTCATTTTGTGTGTGTATATCTTTTTAAATTAAAAACAGTCTCCACATTGTTAATAGTAATAATGAATGTTCACTGTCTTAAGTTATAAAACCTGTTAACACTCCCTATGGAAGCTTCCAAGGCATTGAACAGCAAGGGAAACATGCAGACACCTCCAGCTATTAACTCTCATTTTTCTGCAGTGGAACTGGAGATAATTGCTTTCCTTTCTCTGTTTAGCATTTTCAGACCATGTTAAAGACTAAGTTGAATGTCCTTACTCTTCGGAAAGAGCCTCTCCCGACAGTGATCTTCCACGAACCAGAAGCCATTGAGCTGTGTACCACAACTCCCCTCATGAAGACCCGGACTCACACTGGATGCAAGGTACTCAGGAGCATAAACTTAAGGAATGAGTCCCCTGTGGAGGTGTTGTATGTATGTGTGAGGACTCTGAAGAGCCCAAAGTAACCAACATGGTCATTGTTATTCTGGAAGCCCCATTAACTACTGCTATTACTACAAAGTTTTCAATCAAAAAAGTCAGTGAGCGTTTCTGACTGGAAATTTGGGCATCAGGAAAAAACACAGGTTTGGGCGGTGTGGCACAGTGCAAATGGTGGAGGATTTCTAACAGCCTTCAATGAATGTTGCTCATAAACACTGCCATTGTTTCTTTAAGTGCTAGTGCTGCGATGGGAGATGAAGGACCCAATGTGGTTTATTTGCATTTAGCAATCATACTAACCAAGGTATAAACCTACTGGAACAGGGTTGCAGCTTAAAACTTGAGGTTAGTTTGGTAGGGCTTTTTTGTTTGTTTGTTTGTTTTAAAGAGAGGAAGAAAGGGTTGAGGAAGAGACTTAGATCTTGATTTGGTTAAGCAACAAGATGAATTTGCCCAGTCACATCAAAGCACAGCTTCTGAAAAAGCTCTTCTTCTTTAAACTTTAATGGCTTAAGAGCTTTGAGTGTGTTCTTCTGTGGTAAGAAACCATATAAAAATAGCAAACAAATCTGCTGTGTTTGCATTTTCTGTTGGAGCCGTTTTCATTGGTCATAGAGCTTGCCTAGCCTTGCAGAGCCATGGGCAGCCTTGCAGATTGAGCTGGTATCACGGTTTAACCCCAGCCGGCAACTGAGTACTGCACAGCCATCGCGCATTCCTCCAGTGGGATGGGGAGCAGAATTGGGAAAAAGGTAAAACTTCTGGCTTAAGATAAGGACAATTTTACAATTTAAACAAAATATAATAGTAAAAATAGTAGTGATAATAACAATTGTAATGAAAAGGGCAGGGAGAGAGAGAGCAGAATAAAACCACCAAAAACTCCAAGTGATGCACAATACAATCACTCATCTGCCGTTGACTGATGCCCAGCCACTCCCTGAGCAGCCATCGGTGGCCCCGGCCAACTCCTCCTAGTTTATGTACTGTGCATGATGCTCTATGGTGTGGGATATCCCTTTGGCTCATTTGGGTCAGCTGTCCTGGCTGTGTCCCCTCCCAACTTTTTGTTTTATCAACATTATTCTCATACTAAATCCAAACCACAGTATTGTGCCAACTACTGAGAGGAAAATTAACTCTATCCCAGCTAAAACCAGGACAGCTGGGTACCGGTTTGGCCTGTGCTGCCTGTCAGGGCTTGCCAGGCAAGTCCCCTTCACCCAGCCCAGCTGTCAGTTGTAGCATATATCCACCCACCCTCGAGGGTGCTGGTGAAAATGGAGAGAACTGGCCTTCAGCCTTCGCTGCTCTGTGAAGTGTCAGCTCTGGAAGAGCCGTTGCCTGATGCTACATGTACTGGATAAGGTCCAAAGTGCAATTAAATGTACTAACGCTCTTCCCTGCCAGTGTGTATACACTCACGCGTGCCGCACACTCTCCTTATTGGAGGATCTGATGTAAGATGGGGCTAGAAGAAATTGCTTCCTGATGTATCCCCCTGCTTCTCTTGGCATACTCTGTGGCTGGCATGGGCTGTGGGCATGCTGTGAAGGGTCTTGCTGGGGCACCTCTAGGGCTGGCACTTCCTCAGCATAGTTTCTTCTTGGGAAGTGTCATTTTTGTTTGACTTTTTGCCTGTCACAATAGCCAAGCAACAAGACTGTTGCTGGATATTGAAGCAGTGCTGCCCTGTGCTGATGCAGAGGAATGCAGGGCAAGTGACCCTAATATGCTTTGTACGGTAGCTCATAGCATCTGCTCTTCCACTGTGATGTCTTCTGTCCTTTATGTTGACATCTAATGAATTTTTAGAGAATATTAGCTATCATAAAAATGGTTCACAAAGTATCTGGCTTTCACCCCTAGTGAGAGAGAGTTCACACATAATAATGCTTTCTGAAATCAGTTTATCGCTGTGAATGTGTGTAGAATTTAAATGAACGTTTTTATTTAACCTACAGTCCTTCAGCTGGAAAAGATGGATTGCAGGGAGATGTTGAACCCCTCAGTGAAGAGAATATCATTCTGTATATAGAGATCTCTTTTTATTTATTTATTTTTCCTGCAACATAACACAGTAGTGGTGACTAGGGAACATTTGCTGCCACAACGCTCTCCTTTTCCTGCTTGCACCATTTCTCCTCCCCCTCCCCCTGTAGCTAGTTCACCACCTGCCAGTGCTGGAGTCTTACGGTAGTATTTTTGGGGTGGTGGCCAGTCCTACTTCAGACAATTCAGCATTTGTGATTCCAGTACCTGCCTTGGGAAGACGATTGCACATATGTGTTGTGTTCCTATAGCTAAGTAATCCTCTCCAGTCATTAGCTGAAAGGCTCTGATTTTACACAGTCTTTCTAGTCACAATCTCTTTCTTTTCCCCTTTTTTTCTGACTAGACGTATTCTTCTCTTGTGAGGCTTGTATCCTCCAGCTGTTTATAGGTAATTAGCCTTCCTCTTCTCTTTCCCCTCTGATTATTAGTTTCTTGCTGAGTCATACAATTATAGTGTTGCTGTAACCAAGCCAGTGTTTTATTGTACAAGTTTTTGCTCTGTGAGGTCTGATCTGTTACTGTTATTCCAGGTGTAATGGGGGAGATGCTGTGGTGGTGCTGGTACCACCGAGCCTCTGGTTCTGAGACACAGGCTTTTCAGGCGAGAGCACAGCATCCAGTTTTTACTTTCTTTCATGAGTCACACTCTTTAGATCCTTAATAATTTTATTTCTCTTGACTGAAATCCCTCCAATTTATCTATGTAATCCCATTAATGGGATAGCATCATTCTTCTGACAGAGGCTCCAGACATCTAATTTTATTGCATAGCTTAAACATACGCCTCGGCTGGCACCATCTTGTTATAGGGACTTGACACATGCAATCGCTTTGCTGTTCAGAGGTCTGGGCATTAGTTTTCTTATGCGATTGCTCTTTTCCTTGTCCTTTCATGGCAAGGCAGGCTTCTTTTCTTTTTCATTTGGTGTTAGCTGCTGAATCCTGAAGAAACAAAACTTTTCTGCTGAGATCCAATCTCATTCTGTAATTTAATGGGATGGTTTTAAGGATAGCAGAGAAATGTCATGCTTGAAGTAATCTAGGGGGAACACTTGCAAAATCTGGGAAGTTAAATAATAGAACAGATTCAGAGAGCTCTTCCTCCCTGTCCACTTCCCTATCTGATGCAACTTTGTTGCCATCAAGTTTCCTAAAATGTATTTTCTATTTACAGCAGAAGGCTTAAGACTGGTTCCTCCTGTTCCTGCATGTCTGCACCTGCCTGCTTGGGCTGGCGGTGCTGTCGCTGGTCCCACCCTTGGAGACTCGTGGGCATGATTTCACCAAACAGTAGTAGATAATATTTGCATTGTTTTGCAGCACAGAGCTTTATGCGCATACATTTTGGAGTTTGTAGTGCTGCTTGCTCAGTGAGACAGGGTTAACTTGGAGTCTGTAGTTACCAAAGGGCAACTTCTTGCCCCCCTTTCCCCTCCTTTCCGCACCAGTCCTGTTTGCAAGTGGGGAGCAACAGCCCTGCAACCTGGGGTTGGACTGTCGCAGCCCCACTCAGCAGACAGCCTAAAACAGAGCAGGATTTCTGGGTACAATAAAGTATTCAAGTCTCTGTTTTTTCCTGGGGGTTGTTTGCTTTCATTTGTGCCATGGTGTATGTTAGGTGAGAGGCAGGTCTCTGGCCCCAGAGGAGCCACAGATTCTTGTCCTTCTCCAGCTGGGAGAGCTGGGGCAGGGCAGTGGGATGCAGTGCCCAGAGGGTTGTTATCTCTTTGGGAGCTGCAGCAGAGCACCCACATGCATCCTGCCTCTTCCTGTGATGGACATGGTGTTTGTGAATGCTGGAGCACCCAGCGTTAAGGTCAGTAGCTGCTCTGAAGAATGAAAAAAAACCCAACTGGTTTATTGTTTACTTGTAAATGGCAAGTCTCAGCTTAAGCTAAACCACCCATTGCTGGGGAAGGACAAAAAAGAGTGAGAATAAGTTGTTTGCTCTGACTAGCTGGACCACACTTTCAATCACAGGTTCCTAATTTGCTTTTATTTAAATAGAGCATGTTTCTGTATAGAAGGACTAGTGTGATTTCGATGCTCACATATAAAAATGTGTCCATCCCTGTTCAGATCCTAAGGATTTTGATTAGACTGTGGCTGTTCTGCTTGTAGGTCTTTCCTTTCAAATATTGTGCAGTCTTGTGTTTCAGCTGGAAACTTCCTCTTCTCTTATCACAACACTTAAGTACCACCAGATGGAAACTGAAAATCTGGAGTATCTCCAGATAATGTTGCCCTCTACTCAGAAATGTGTGCTTTCTCTGTGCCTTTTAACAGATTTTAAGTTCTGTATGTTTTATTCTTCCTTAATGTCCTAATTGGCTTACACTGATTTTAATGTTTCTTGATTTCTGTCCCTTTGAGCTACGGTGGTGGCATGAAAGGCTGCCTAAACGACTCTCTCTTCTGCTGTAGCTTTTCCAGGCACTGCTGCAGTAATGCAAAATGACAGAGGTTAAAAATGCTGCCTGTGATTTTTGAAGTGGTGTCGTAGTTTTAATTTTTTTTTTCTTTCTGTTGGAAGGCTCTTCAAAGTGAAGTCAATGCTGAATAATCAGTAGCTCATTGTTATCCACCTGGGTCAGGCAATCTTATTCCTCCAGTTCCCACCAGTGGACAAGCTTTTCTCAGCAGCCTGAGAGGCTGAGATGAGAGAAGCATAAACAGTGCACATAATTGCATTCTAAAGAGTATGCTTTTATTAAATGGGAAAATATTAATGATCTGGCATTTGCAGGCATGATACTTGTTGCTTGCCTGTTTTATTGGGTTGAGTTGGTGAGATTATTAATTCAGGCTTTGTGGAAGACATGATGTTGAAATTTCTATGTGTGTATCATAGTTGAAGATTAATGAAAGTCTTGTTTAGCAATTTGTATAAATGGCATTTGAGCGGTACTGGCGTTTTAAAATCAAGTTTCGCACATATGATAGAGATTTTAAAAATACCCAAGGAGTAATATAAATAAATGGAGCCGGTCTTTCAGAGTAGCTTAATTGCTTCACTTACAAGGCAAAAAGCAAAAGGTCCCTGTACTAAGCTTGCTGCAGAGTGGCGATTACAGTGGGGTTTATTCGGGGCCTGTATAGCAGGAAAGGGGCCATGGCCACAGCTGGGGTCCCTGGCACAGTGTACTGTCAGCAGTTAGGCACCGAGCTTGGCTACTGCAACTCTGGGACACATTTGATGTTGTTCCAGTCATGTCAACGTATTAAGTGGATTTGAGATGTTTCCTGGGACAGCTGGGCAGTGCCTGAGGGGTTAACCTGTGCAATGTCAAGGAGATGCCTCTGCACCCCTGCAGGCTGCCCTCCAGTCGCAGCTCTGGGCCCTTTCACCAAAGCCCCGGGGGACAGCCTGTTGCCCTTGTTGCTGCTCTTCTTGTGGCCTTGGTGGCTGCTGCCAAGAGTTTTCATCATCCCTTTTGTCTTTCTGTTTCTCTCCCATTTTTTTTTTCTTTTCTCAAAAGTAACTTTCACCATTAAAGAAAATGCATGCCATCAACTGTGGGCCCTACTAATGCATCTTTGTGCATGTGAAACTGTCTCAACATGCTTTGAGCAACAGGATTTACGCTGGTGTAGCAGAGACTGGAAGTTAGTTCGCAACGGGAAAGCTCATAATAAGTGTGTAAGATGAATAGTGAGTAATATTGATCGTGATCTGATTGTAATCTATAGAAATGTTTCTCATTTGGATACTTATTAAATAAACAAGATGTTGTCTTAAAATTGTTCTGCGGGTCCTGATTCTAATTCCTTGTGTAAGAGAGTCACTTAGGAATAATGTCTGCTTAGATATTACTGCCTATTTTTGGTTTTCTGCCTTGTTAATTTTGATTACAAAGGCCTTGCATCAGGAGTGTCTCTTACTACATGCTTGCAAAATACCCCATTTCTATTCTACTCTGCGTGCCTCTACAGCAAATTTATTAATGCCGTGTTGCTGCTTTTATTGCTTATTGCACTTTTAAAACTTAGACTGTTGTTTCTTGTTTATTTTTTTCCTCTAGATAAGACTTTCCCAAGCTGTTTTGCCCAACATTTCTGTCCTGTGCAACCTCTTCCCCTTGTGTCCTGTCACAATCAGCTCAGCCACGCTGGTGGCCAAATGCATTATTGCTTTAGCTTTCAGGAGACAGCATGCTCCCCATCTCTTGGGTCTGGTGGCCCCTCAACATTCAGAAAATGCTCAAATTGATGAACCATCCTCCCTGCTTCATGCAGACCAGCAGCCCACGCAGTGTGGTTTTGGTGGTGGCAACCCCAGCCTTATGCC
Organism: Falco punctatus; assembly: GCF_963210335.1. Lineage (NCBI taxonomy): Eukaryota > Metazoa > Chordata > Aves > Falconiformes > Falconidae > Falco > Falco punctatus. The sequence continues at coordinate 18,224,067 of NC_137593.1, forward strand.
TCTGCTGAAAAGTAGGTGAATGGCTCCCCTCTGCCACACTGTTACTGGGTGTGGGTTGGTTTTGTGTGTCTTGATACTGACTCAGGTCAAAATTAATGCAAAGAGAACATTGTCTCTCATTTCAATACCCACAGACCAAAGTGCTCTTTCCTGTTTATACTGTCCTGTTGGCTCAAAAGGGCTGAAAATGTGCCCTAAGACTTTCTGAGATGGGGAAATCCAGCTGACAGAAATGGGTGGTTAACAATCTAGTGTTTTACTTAAGATTTCCATTGATAATTTGAAAACCCAATTCCTCTTGAACATTTATTGCTGTTTTGGCTACTGAAACCATAGCTGATTGGAAGCTACACATATTCTTAAAACCACCTCACTTATCCTTATGAAGTTTAAGAAAAATGTTCTCATTTGCAGCTATAGGATGGTCAGGAATGATTGTTTTGAGTGCAGATTTATCCAGCTGTAAACACAAGTCCAGCTAGCTGCCTGGTCTTCATTACCATTTTGTAAGCCTGCAATATTCAGATGGCCATTAACTTTAATAAAGAAACAAATTAAACAAGTGAGACAAGCTAAACTGTACCATCACTCCCCAGCCTACTGTTTTCCACCATGTTTAATGTGCGTGTGAAGCACAGAGCTTATTTTCCTCTTGCTTCATTAAAGGCCTTCTGTTGTTGTCCTTAAGCATTACATATTCTGTGCTGTGAATTGAGAGCTTGTTTTTCTGCTCTTTCTCCCCTCCTCAAATGAACCAAAAGGATGCATGTGAACTCTTGCGTGGAGTAAATCTTAATAGCTTCAGTATTTTTAGATATAGTGCTCATTGGTGAGAGATACGGAGGCTTTAATGATGTGTTTTCCAAAAGTGAAGTGCATCAAATAAACTAATGCCTAGAACAAGTATGCTATATGAAGATGAAGTATTTTGTTTATGTTTTCTTCATGTACTGTTACAGAAACGGGGGGAAAAAAAAAGCTTAATACTGAACTTAGGGAAGAGTAAACTGCTTGCGGAAGCCTTACCACATGCCTGTATCCCAGAGTGGTTTACCGAATTTTGCCGAGTCTTGTTCTAAGGTTGAAAATGGAGAGTTGCAGTGTGCTCGTTTCTTTTTCAAAACATGACTGTATGGTAAGGTCCTGCCCTGCACCTATAAAGTTCATGAGAGCTTTGCTGTGGGCTCCATCATGAGTGTGGTGGGATGTAGCCATGCAGGACAGCAGCTGCACACGCTGCATAGTGTTTGGCACTGGCTGCTCTCAGCCTTCAGCTTCAGAGAGGGTCTCTCTTGCATATCATTTTTTTTATTACGCATAAAATAATATTTTATTTTATGCATGGAAAACCCATTTACGTCAGTGAAGATTTATACTTTAAATGAGAGCAGAGGAGATAATAGAAATATGAAGGGTAGATGCAAGTATAGAATGTTGTTAAAGTGTTGTAATACTTAAAGTATGTAATACGTAAAGATTTCCTGAAGTCCAAGAGTCTTAGATGGTGAATATAAATTGGCTAAAGCAATTGCATTAATCTTAAACTGAGCCTGCTTTAAATGTGATCTTCTACAGTGTTCAGTTTTGCTGTGTTGGAGGTATTTTGGCATAATTTTATTTTCTTACTGGTAAAGTGGCATTGTAAGACTAATGTATTTTGAGAGCAGTGGAAGTTATGTCCTGTCGTATATGGTGGTGGTGTTTTTTTTCCTTAGCATTCACACCGGTGACATTTTTCAAGCCATGGTTCAAGTAAAGGGCATCTTGTTATTCAGGAAGTTCTTAGAGACCATCTAAAAATGGTCATGTATTTCAGTCAGCTTCATGTTTCTGTTTTAACTACCTTTATAGCAGAAAGTATATGGCTGTTCTCTACATATGGTACAGTAACTTTGCTTTGAATATATGCGTATTAATTGAAGAAAAACGTTTTTGCCTATTTCTGTTTACTTTTGTATTTTCATTAAGAATGTGTATCTCAAACTATTTTAAAGAGTTCCATAAAAAGAATAAGACCACCACCCTGGGAGGAGAGCGCGGATGACAGGGAGGACAGGAGGTTTTCTGGGAGCTCCACTGTATGTTGGTGGTCAGCACAGGGCCTGAACTACCCTGGGAGCAGCGCCTTCTCTCTGTGCTTCCCCTTGGATTTGCTTCAAGAGGGAGGGAGCTGAATGCTGGGTGTATTGTGAGGAAATTCAGGGAGTGAGCAAGATGTGCAATGAAAATGGTCGCATGTGTGTGCGCACTCCCAGGATTGTGTCCCCTACTCTGGGCTGGGTAGGAAGGCTTCCAGTTGTTGTTGACCATGCAGATGATGCCTGCAGAGGTCCCTCCCAAGTCTTGACAACTAGTGTGCTGGGAGTCATCTCAGCTGTTCCTGGGAGTGAGGCCCAGGGTCCCTGGCTTTGTGTGTGGAGTGACCTGTACCCAGCACTGCTTTGTCTTGCATGAAGAAATAGGAGCAGGAACCTTATGCACCAGGTAACCCAGACTTTACTCAGATGCATGTGTGTTCAAATCCATTTTCCTTGGCAGTAGGCTGCGGAAAATATCCCCTAAACAACAATAAACCCTTGAAAAATGCAAGGAAATAAAATGTCAGAGAATCCATTAGCACATTGTGCTTTAGTCCTCCCCTTAATGCATATATTGTATTGCTTGCACAACCACTGTCTACCTTGTTTTTTTTCTTACTGCTGTAGTTCTGTCCCTGTAGTTAGTGGATGCAGTGAGTCCCAGTGAGGAAAATGGGTGATGATGCATGATACGGAGCCTGGGAAAAAGAGTTTTTAACATAAACAGAAATCCCTTTGGCTGGAATCAAGCACTTCCTTTGGCTTCAGAGCTCTGATGTTATTAGTTGCCTTTGATTCAACAAAAGCCCGAATTGGAAGTCATCAGCCTTTAATTTTGTTAGCAAATGGTATTTATCAGCAGAAGTAATCTAAATCAAACCTCTTAATGTAAAACAAGGCACTAAACAGTTTATATTTCAATTAGTTATGGAAGAGATAGTGATTGACATTCAAAGAACACTGTGTAAAATGCAAATATATATGTACCGAAAATGCTGCCTGGGACTTGTTTGAGAATGAACACTGGCTGTTCCTGAATTTCACCCTTGCATGTAAAAGCCAACTGGGAAACTTGTAAGGTACCAAGGAGGCCAGGCACTGCGTGGTGGTGAATGCTCAGTAGCTCTTTACTATGTATCATTTGTACTTCTGTAGTATTTCTCACCCAGAAAGATCCCAAAACACCACCTAAAACAGCTCTGTTGTCCCCTGCTGTTCAGCTGTCCTTCTTGGCCATCAGCCCTGTTTGCAGAAGTCAGATCAGCTCACCAAAGCGCAGGGGAAGGCTGTGTGGGCACACTGTACTGCAGAAAAAAATATGCTAGGGGAAAACTAAAAAAGATGCTGAGAATTAAAATGCATATTTGTATTAAGTAGTATTACATTGAAAAAAACAATATATATTAATGGAATTCCTTTGATGCATAAAAATCTGTTGAATACTCTTGTATCTTGAGACCCAAATGTGGTTTGTTGGTTGTTTTTTTTGCCAGTTGTAGAAATCCCACTTTTCAGGATACTTGGAGTTGTTGTCTAATTATAGCTGACTTTGTAGGAGATAGTACACCAAAATAGTTTTTTCTGAAAGAATATTTACATTTTTAAAAACCATTTAATCTCTCTATAGCAGGAAGTATTTCAATTTTGAAATTCTAAGTTTCCAGAATTCCTTAGGAGATAATTAACAAATATATAATGCTATATAGTCTATACCAAGAAGTTCTATCTTTTGCAGTCTGTCACAAAGCCAAGGTACCAGTATGAAGCACAGTGGCAACTGTAAGGTCCTAGATAGCTACAAATGTGTTAGGATATTTATTTTTTATGCTGTAGAAAATATTGTGCTCATCACAATTGCTCAAGCAAAACCTTCTGGCCATAGAAGCTAACTGCTTCCATAATAATTAAGGTTCAAATATCTTAAGACCTAATAGCTTTTGACATATAAAAATTAAAATGAGATTGAAATTTATGACAGTGGTTACGCCAAGCAGATGCTGCAGTCGCTGTCGATTGTTTCATTATAGCGTGTCCTTGAGAAACATTTCCATCCTGGTGGGGCTGTCTCAGTGTAAGGATGGAGCTGGTTTGTGTTGCTGAAGAGCACAGGGAAGCTGGTGTTTCTCCGTGGCCCTTAGGGCATACGGGCCCTGCTGTGAGCTGGCTCTCGGGAGGAGGTGGCACCCTTCCTTCATAGCACATGAAGTTTTTCTTTAACAAAATCAAAAAAACCTTACGGTTCTGCAGCAGTTGTTCTCTGGTGTTACTGCAGTAGGCACCTCCCCACTCAGCAGCATGAAATGTGCGGGGAGAGGTGTTGGCAGGGCTCTTTAGGAGTACTTTTTCACAACAAAGACATGTGTGCTTATTCTGTGAAGGTATTCTGTGTGCCTCTTCCCCTGAAGCCATGGATATTGTTTCTTCGATTTCCATTAGAATACTGCAAAATTTGCATTTGGCACTGGGTACCCACTGCTCACACTAGTTTGAGCCAAAATGAGCCTTCTCAGGAATTTGTAATCTCTGTTTACAGCTGTACTATGCCCAAACCCCTCAGTTCTTATTTTGGGGCTGATCCTGTGTGCTGAAAGCTTCTTACTGAAGCAAATGACATTGGCAAAAAAGGAGGCAGAAACTGGATTACAGGTCCATTCTTCTGTAGATGAGGTACCGTTGGCCATGTTCATAGATGCACAGGCTGCTGGAATGTAGATTGTTGTTGCAATCAAAAAAATATTATGTCCTCTGAGAAAATAATGTCCTTTGTGTGCCACCCCTGTTTTGTCCCAGGATTAACCCTGTTCTCCTTGTACTACTGCAACGTAGTCTGCAATGTAGTGTGATGTATAAAATACATTAGCTTGGAAGAGGAAAGAATTTTTTCCATTCCTGGAGTTGGATGTCAATGTCTGAAGCTAATAACTTTTTTTGTTTCATTAAAAGATTTTTTTGCACAGTTAACGAGAAGTTCGTAACAGTAACTATCTTTAGACAATACTTCTGGGCAATTTTAAGGTTGATGTATGTTATCTGTTGCTGATGAACTACCTTTGTAATCTGTTCTGAATATTTGACTTCAGGCTTGTGGTAATTCAGTAAACTTTCATCTCTGAGATTCTAGGTTGTACAGGAATAACAAGTGCAACAGAGGTATAGTTCTTCTTATTTTTCCTTCTTTAAAATTGATCTGTCTCCTTAAAGTTTACAGTCTGGTTTGGAAAATCATTAAGTACTCCTAGGTTAAGAACTTCCCTTGTACTACTAACACAAGAGTCTCTGGTATTCACCTTTAATCATTTCACAGCAAGATCCTATTAAATGATATGTATTGTCATAGAAATAAGATACTGAATTTCACAGCAATGTAAATTTGGAATTAAGTTTATCAAGTTTTATCAGTGAATGAAAAACTAATGTTGAATTGGTAGCATCCTGTTAACTCGGATAGAACAGAATACTGTTTTATACCCACTGAGAGTACGGTTTATCCCTTTCTGGAGCTGATGTTCATTTGTCTGTTACATGTCAGGGTTGCTTTCTGATTGCTAGAGCATAGCACGCTGCGGGGGCGGGGGGGCATGGAACTGATGGGTTAATCAGCTGAAAGATGGTCTTAATTCATTATACTCTTCAGGTTTTTTTCACCTGTAAAGCCAGGCCATGATGACATAACCTGATTAAAGTGCTCTCAAGATTTAAATGGCGTGGCAGTGACCTGCACTTGAAAATAACAAACTTGGGATGTGGATAACCTTACATTTAATAGGAGCCCATACATAAACATTTAATGTAGAAGGAAGCTACTTCAACTTAAATTAGCAAATTTTAGAAGAGCAGCAGGTTGAAAGTGTCTTTATAATTGTACTTAATAAAATTTACTGAAGATTCATTGGATTGTTAGCTGAGAAAGATTTGTCAATTAGTTATTTGGTGGGATTTTTTTTTCATCCGCAGGGACTTGTTTTATTTCAGTGTTTGTTGTGTTTTCCCCTTGTCCCCCAATTTATTTTTCAGTAGCAGAGAGAAAACAGGAGGGGGGAAAAAAGCAAGCTTCAAGTCAGAAATAGATTTAAATTAATACATTCAAAATCAGAGAAGGATCTGTGTAAAGACTGGTATAGTCGAGTACTAAATCGGGAGAGATGGTAAGGAAAAGACAAAATAAAGTAAGGTAAGATAATATGTGTCTCATGATTATTTTGAAAATATCATTGAAGCTAAGTGTCCTCTGGGACAGGATGGGCAGAAGACAAACTGTTTCTAGTTCTTTATGGAAGCTGCTTTTTTGACTGAGTTATCTATAGGCTGGGAGTAATTCCCCTGTGCTGGTGTCTGACTCATTCTTACAAATAGCACAATAATACACTTCAGCTTTGTCAGCTATTTGTAACCACAGCGGCCAGAATCCCTATGGGAATCATTGTTAATGGGATGCAGTTTTTGGGTTGGCTTTGCTATGGTATAAATTGGCATGCATACTTTGACTCGATTGCCATGCTAAGTTGTATCATCTGAGAATGTGGCTTTTTAGTTTGACATGTGGCTTGGGATTCCTAATGATTGAAAGCAGTCTGTTAATGAAATTGAAGTCATTGAGTACAGTGTATGTGAACCAGTGCTGTTTGTCATTTGTTATTAGGCTGAAGTGTTAAAAATATTAAGTAATTCTTGAAATTATTTTATGAAGTGACTTGATATTGATTTAAAGACAGGTGTTTTCACCCCAGAGCTTTGCCTCGAGTTGGTTCTGAAGGCCTTCATACAAGGCCGGCAAACAGTGTGACTGATTCCCAAGTGGGAGATGTGATATACATCGTATATGTAAGTTCAGTCTGGAATAGTTTACAGCACTTCCTTAAAAATCCTGAGGATAAACTGAATGACTTTAGTTACTGATGAACTGCTCTAAGGTTTTAGTTCTGCAAGATTTTCCTTATCTGTGTATATAGGTTTTTTTGGTTTAATGTTACCACTTTCATGCAGATAGTGGGCTTCTCCAGGGTGAAACTTGTCCCAGAGCAAGGGGCCAGCATGCAGCTATTGCTGTAGCTGTGCTCCCAAGGGGGTTTAACGTGGGGCGGGTGGGTGAGCGTTGGCTGGAGTGGGAGGCACGGCCCTGTCAGCAGCTCCATGCCACTGTGTCCATGGGTGTGGGTTGCCCCTGAAGTCCTGCCTGTCCCACCCTGCAGCAGCCCCTGAGCATGGGGACAAGTGGCATCAGTCCTGGGTGTGCCACCGTCGGAGCAAGGGGCCCGAATTGCAGGCCAGCAGCTGCTGGGCGTTACTGGGCAGGGTGGTGCTGCATGGCCTCGCAGTGCAGGTGCCTCTGAGCCATCACAGCACCCCAGGAACGTGCTCCATGACCTCCCGCCTGGCCCCAGCGGGACCAGCCCTGGCTTCACACCACACTGTCTGATGCTGGTGTGATGCACTTATTTTTTGAGGGGGTGGACCTAATAAAAGCTGGCAAGAAAGACATGGTGGGGTTTCTGTGGCCTGGTCATGCTCAGGAGATGGATTTGTGTCAGCTTTTCAGGTTCTCTGTGTGGTAGTGTCACAAGTGAGTGAGCCTGGGTTTAAATAGGTAAATAAATAAATGGAAATCAGACAGAGCCCAGGTTCAGGACCTCTGTGCGCATTGCTGGGGTGCTCACACCACCTGTCAGGGATGGGCCTGCCCCTGGCCTGGCACACCCAAGGCCCTTCGCTGGGGTCTGCCTCAGGGCTGGGCAGGCGGGGCGGAGGGGTGGTGCTGCTGTGGTGTCCTGCGTCTCCATGGCTGCTGGCCCTCTCAAGCGGAGCAGGGTGGTTTTTGTGTGTTCTCCACCTTAAGGTGGCCCCATCTTTTAGGGTGGTCCCTCCTGCCACCAGGGTGTGGAGGGGGATGAGGCTGAAGACCCATGCTGGCCTCTGTGCTCTGACCCAGGTTTCCCCAGGGCCTCGCTGTGCCCCACAGCAAGGAGCCAGGGCTGGTATGAGACAAGGCCTGAGGCTCCTGTGTGCTCCAAAATGTCTCACTGTCCTCAAAATGAGTAGCTGCCTGTGCCCAGGGGCTGTGGTATGAGCACCTGCAGCTTTTCTGCAGCCTCTCTTGTCTTGATAACTTAAGTCAACAGCAGTAAACCCTTCCTACCTGCTCCCCTGCCACCCCCCCCCAAAAAAAAAAAAAAAAAAACACAACAAAACCAAACAAAACCCAACTAAACCCCAAAAAACAACAACCAAACGAAAGCCTGCTGAGGTGTCTAGGTGGAGGGGAGGCCTGAGCAGCCATCCCTTTCCTTAATCCCCCTTGTTGGCCCTTTTGAGTAGGCTTATGTGTCACCGTAGGCCTGAAATCAGACATTGGTAACTTGTGCCCGTGTGAAATACTCTTATCAAGTGTTTATGCAGTGGGAATTAAGTTCCTATCATATTGGACAAAAGACTATCAATTTGAGTTCTCCACTGACACTGGAGGACTCTGTGAAAGTCTGTTGTGAAACCAGAGGAGAGAAGTTTAGGTAATTTAGCCCCTGGGCTTTGTAGTGTGAGCCTTGTGAACAATCATGAGGCATTCTTGCTGTCTCTGTAAATTTGTTAGTGTGCCCTCGTTTTGCAGTCAAGTCGTTATCTTCTGCCATGTGTCTCAGCATGGCATAGCTGATGGCTGCATTGCTGGGGACGGATGGAGAGCAGCGAGGTAGGGGCAGGCTTGTGATGGTCAAGAGCCCTGCTTGACATCTGTGCTGCAAGGCAAATGGCCAAGGGAGGTGTATCTTTCAATTAAATATTAAAATACTACTTTGCAACACAGTAAGATTATTTTTATTCCAGTTAGGTCCTCAGTAAAGTGGTGAATTTTATTTTAGAGTGAGACATAGAGATTATGGTTACAGAGATCCTTCTGTAATATTCCCCCCCCCTTTGAATTAGGTTGCATGTTTTCTTTCCGTTAGCAATTACCTTCATGTCAGTATGAGCGCCAGAGGTTATAGAAGTGCGTGATGTTTCTCACATTGTAGCAGCTTTCTGCATACCACCCCCTTTGCCCTTTTGACTACATGGAAACTATCAATGTGTCATGCAGGAAAATTTAAATGAGTGCTGTTAAGGTCCCAGACACTCATTCCAGAGCTGCAATTTCTTAAGAGCTGTCTGAGCTTTACCTTACGTGCAGCCATCACAGTCATGCCGACTGAAATCCTGCTAATTATTTTGGAGACATTTTTGTATGACGTGTTTTGAGAAAAGAGTCTGAGCATCTGTGAAACAGATGAAGTGAAAATTCCTCTGGCGTCTATCAGCAAACATAAGCAGGTGGAGCACATCCAAGTTTCTGCAGCTGAGGGAGGGGCTCCAGAAAATATAGTCGTTTGTTTGCACCACAGAGGGAAAATCAAAAGAAAAATGATTACTTATATGTCTTAATTTGATACTGCTGCATCATATAAGGCCAGTCCAGGAACAGCAGCTTTCTTCTTCATTTCAAGGGCTATTGTGACTCGATAATCAGGCTTGTATAGGAAATGAAAAGGACGCTACAGACACTCTTAAGATGCAAATTGCTGAATATAGAGCTGTACACTGCAAATGGGGCTCATTTCTCAGTTTGAAGGGGGTTACAGTGTTTACACTTCTTGCCTGTGCAGGGTTAATCAAGGTAATCACTGAAATACATTGCTGCATCAATCTAATGGTAGTATTCCTGAAAATCAAATGGTTTGTATGTTTTAAGGCAAACCCCAGGAATTTGAAAATAAAAAATACGCTGCTGTGCCCACTAAAGAAAATGTATGTGGTAAGAAGCTGGTTTTGCTGCCTAGGATGAAAGGCCAGCTGGCATCAATTAGCACTTTATGCATATGCACTTTTATAGAAATAATTTTTACTGAGCAGGTCTCAAAGCCTTTTAGTGTCACTTAGTTAATCCTCATAACAGTCCTCTGCAGAGCTGCACATGGGCAGAGTGGAAATTGTGGAGGTTTAAGTGACTAATCCATAGCTACACGATGAATCAATTCTGTCCTGTCCTATCTGTCTTTGCAAGACAGCACTACCTTCACTCAGAAAGGAATCTAAAATACAACCGAAGAGTTATGGCAATGGTTATGTGGTGTGTTTTAGAACATCATTCATGAAGCAATGCCTTTAAACAGTGTATGGGATAGAAATAAGATTGTTTATTACATGAAGGACAACTATAAAGGATTAAGTAATTTGTATATTAATTGACTTCTCTACTTCAAGTGCATTGTTGATGTACTTGGATAATTGCACAGACAAAGAATGACATTTCCCAGTACATGAAAGGAAGCCTTGCCTTCTCAAGAAAAAAGAGACTGGATTTTTTTTTTAAAATAAATGCTTTCTTCTTCTAAGAGCATGACTATGCAGAAATGCAGGAGTGCCAAATTCGACCCTGTGTGTGAAATGAGCAAATATTTTTCACTACTTTCTCTGAAGTTTGTACCCACTTAAAATGGTCTGCAGTCTGTTTTCCATAGTAGTCTGTAAAGGCCAAGAAAGTGCAATTAAGACAGGCAAATATGTGGCTAACTCAGTAGTTCCTCAGTGGCATGGATAAGCCTTGGATGAGAGCTCGGTACCTTGCTGTACAACATTCTGGTGCTTGGGTTGTCTGTCCCCATCATGCGTGAGGTGAGGAGGAAGTGTGAGAGACTTCAGGCTGTAGTTGAGAGGGAGGTGTCAGAAATGTAATTCCTAAAGTGTGGGGCCTTTCTCTAAAAGATTCAAGGGTGATAAGCAGGAATTTTACTTCCCTCCCCTTCCCCCGGAAGATTATTTTAAAGAGAGCAGAAAATTAATAGAAAAAAATGCCTAGTTTCCTAGTATCTTACGCTCCTGTTGAAATTGGACAGTATATAGACAAATTATCCTGTAGTAATGCCTGCCTGCAGCCTCAAGATATGAATGGTGTTTCTGTATTTCCAGCTGACAGAAGGTATGACTGATGGTATAAATGAAGATCATCACTCTGAATGAGCTGGAGATGCTCCATGGTTTAACCCTGAGGTTTGGTTAAGCCGGTGTGTTGGTTCGTGTCTCAGGGCTATCTTTCTAATTGATTCTCCCAAAGCTGATGAGCTCAATAACATGAAACGTGTTAGGTGCATGTGTCAGGTGATGGTAGAAGTGCTGCCTGAATAGATGGGTATGAAAAGATGTTTTTAATAGAATGCTGGATATTCATAAGCAAATTCCCTGTTCATTTTATAGCAGTACAATTCCACAGCAACAACTAAACCTGTAGAATTGCTCTGATACCCTACCACTTCAGTATAAACCACTGCTTTAAGTCGCTCCGAGATCAGAGGAGTGTTACATGAAAAAACACCCTACATATTGTGTAATACAGGAGACACATTGTTCATACTCTACCATAGTGAAATCTGTTTTGTATTTCTTTTGCCAAGTGTCCAGATCATATAAATGATTGTGGCCATCGATGTATAGCACAAAGCAAGCCATGGTCTTTTCACGTCTGGAACAGTTTGACGTAATCAACATGTATATAAGATATTTTAGAAGCTTATTCACCATCTTAAAACAGCTATGGCTCAGGCTGCTATTCCCAGTTGTAAAAGGCAAGGATCTTTAGCAGAAAATGAAACCTCCAAAAAAGCCATGCATTCCTCACAGATAAGATATATTAACTTAATCCAGTGTTTCATTCTTCCCCTTCTAAACATAAAAGAAGGGTAAGATAGCATTGGTCACTGCTGTCCTGGTCCTCTTTACAGTGTGAGTAATGCCTATAGCCCTGGCTTGTCCCTGTGTGCAGTTACCTTGCACACCCAGTGAATGTGTTCGGGGAGGAGATGGGTGTGAGGGTAGTTTCAGGTTTTACATCATTAAAAGTGTATCCCTGTAAATCTTCTGTTCTGAGCACTTCTTGGTAAGGGCAGGCAGCTTCACTTTAGATTTCAGATTTTACATTGAAAATACAGACCCTAGCCACGTAATACTGTCCACCTCTGAATTATTTTCTAGAGGCTATACAGAAAAACTAGGAGAGTGTTTATGCTGATACAGCAGTACAGTCTGGTATTGGTACCATGAGTAAATCCTCATGGTTTCCTTGTGATGAGAAATGAAATTATTTGATTTTACCGAAGTTTTGGTGAATCAAAATTGATTTGCCTGGTTCACTTCAATATGGAGGGATGAAAGAAGTAGACATTGTTGTCCTCCCCCCATCCCTCTCCCCCCCCCCCCCCCCCCCTTTTCTTTTTTATAAAAGATAGACACTGTTACAGTTACCTTTGCCTACATTTAAGCACAAAACTTGATCAAGTTTCATGTATTTTCTGGGGGTAAGATATACATGCAAAAGGTTGTATGCACACAAGAACAATGCCAGTTTACTATGTGATATTTTTAGCATCCTTCAAGACAACTAAAATGGGCACCTGTCTCAAAGCAGATCAAGGCAGTCTTATAGGACTGTGAGCAGTATGGATTTGTCTTAGACACGCAGCATTGGCTGGAGGTGTTACTTTCACATTTATAAACAGTCCTTTAATGAATTCTCCAAAAGATTGATTTAAATAATTTTCCAATTTATTTTGTTGTTTCTTTAAAAAAAGAAAATACATTATGAATATTATAAGGATCATTTTCCTTCCTTTTTTCTTTTGAAGCCCACAGAAATAATACTATCTTGGGGCGCTTTTGTTCCTCTTTGCAGAGTGCCATGAAGAAAATCGGTTATTGCTCTTTTTTTCCTCTGTCATTTTCTTTAGATTGAATAGAGATTGATTGCTCTTCTGGGATAAGAAAAAACAGGCTGTGTCATTCTGCGATAGTCTGCGCTAGCAGCGGTGGAGAGTATGGAGCAAGCAGTTTAGTGGCGATCTTGATTATCAATGAATGCATATTCAATTAAGTCAATTTACTTACATTATTTCCTGTTCATACAGTCAGCTCTGCCATTCTCTCACTGTCTGGAAGCTGCTTTTTAAATTGTAGTTTTAGATACAATTTTTAGTCCTGTTTGAAGTTCAGGATGAATCTTCCTCTGATACTGGTAGTTAGATTTGGCTGAAGGGTACTATTGCATTTTATGACTCCTGCTTATTTTTTCCTTTTCTATCCATTAAATAGCATACCTTTGACAAGCAGATGCTGACCTTGGCATTTTGTCAATACATAAGTATTAGAAGAAAGAAAGATAAATTGCTCATTAAAGCTATTAACAAAAGAAGCTGCAAAGCAGATAAAGACAATTTGAAAATTCACAGTGATCAGCTATTTCGTGTGATACTTGTTTATTTTTTGATATTTGTATATGCAAAGTAGCCCAACAGGCACCATATTAGTTGTTTACTAATGGAAACTTGCAACCATGGTTGGAGTAACTGCATATGCGGACACAGCCTGTTGGTGTTCTGTGTATTGCATGTCCTAAGTAGTCTGTAGAACAGAAGTTCTAAAAATGACTTAGGAGTTTGTGTCCAATTGCTTTTCTCACTCTAAAGAAATGTTTTTGTTCTTTTGTTATATGTTTTTATACTTACTTGCTTCTTGGCATTCAGTTCCCCATAAAATCAACATCTATGTTTAAAAATATTTTTTAAAGGCAGGCCGTCATAAAATGCATATGGATGTGGTGGTATTAATTTAAAATTGTATGTTCCAAAAAACCCACAGAGGTGAACTCATTTGAGAAACAGTCTATCTCCATACAACACAACATATATTTACCTAAAGAATGTTACTATCTCTAGTGGTATTACCAGTGAGAGAGGCAGTGGAAGTGAAGGATCATTCACATTTGGAGGAATGCTTTTAGTTTCATGTCATCCTGTGGTATGTGTTTGAGATGTATGGAGAAGTATAAGCATTTTGGCTAGTCCAGGCGTGCCTCCCCACTGTCTGCATGTGCTGAAATATTTGTCTCATCCACACCTTACTTATATAGGGTAAAACAAATAGACCTGGATTGTCATCTTGTTCTGTATTTGACCTCCAGCAGTGGATGCCTTGAAGAAGGAGAGATGGAGAAGTAAACAAGAAGACAGTGCCTGCACCTGGTCAATTGTTATTGCCTAAAAGGGTGTGGGATGAAGTAGTTTGTGCCTGATCTCAGCTGGTGATCATGTTATGGATCCTTCAAGCATGAGATTTGATTACCTCAGGTCTTTCTGTTTGTGCTCATGTAACTGTAAATATAACACCTGCGGTGTTACCTAACTTGTAAAATGACCCAATTTTATAACTCTCTAACCAAGGAAGTACACTTGGTTGGAAGAGGGAGCCTCTTTGTCTCAGCCAGTAACATCAGGCCAGACAAAGTGAAAGGGATTTTTCCAGCTGTGACCTCTGCAAAAGCTTATAGACAACATCTGCTACACACTGTTCCTCAGGTGGAGGTGTCCTGCTCTGCCTGTGCTGTTCCGAGTGTAATATATGATGCATACATGGCAGTACAAATACATTCAAAGTTAACAGATCAAAATGACTGTACCTGCTGGCAGTCTTATTAATGGTTCAGTCATGCAGTCTGAAGGGTGAGTCTGAATGAGTGGCGCATTCAGATCAGGGCTGCGATACTTGAAATACCTCTGAACCCGCCATGTTACGCAGAACGTTTAGAAGGATACTGCCAACCACAGGAAATACTTCCAGGTTCTTACTAGGTGCTTAGATCTTGGGTTACAAAACAAACATCAAATCCTATGCGTTTAAAACCAGATTCTCTGTATTTCTCTTTGGATGTAGTATCTACGGAAAATGTCATTTGCAGTACAAGGGCAATTTTAAAGTTTGCTTGTAGAAGGGAATATTGTAAATTATTGATAAATGACTGGGCCATAGGCATAGCAATCCTGATTTACAGTGCTAGTCCTGAAATGCAGGAGCACAGTTCAATTGTATTCTGCAGTAAATTTATGCAAATTAATTGTCTTTCATACTGATGAAAGCTGTTTTCACTCTGGGCAGAATGAAATGACTCTGATGTCTCATCCTGTTTTTTCCTCCCCTTTTCCCTCCACCCTGATCTCTGGGCACGCGCTCTCATTGTTTTTTCTTTTTTTCCCCTGCAGTTCCTTTCTGTATTCCAGACAAGGAACCTGGTTTTAATTTTCATGTGTCATGTCTGTCTCATAAAACACACACACTGGATCATATGACTGTTGTGCAATATTAGAGTGCTGTTGAAATGAGTATCACATAGAAGGACTTGTAAAGTCATCTTGAAATAAAACGTACTAAGTTTCAGTTTGAAAGGGGCAATAATTCCATACAGATGACAGAAGTAAAGATACACTGGCCACGAGTAACAAGTACATTTAACAGTCCTTGTGGCTTCAGCCCCAGTCACTGTCACACCTGGCCCATATGGCCCAGCTGAACATGGGCAGGTGGAGGGGGGACAGTCGCAGCCCCTTGGGTGGGACATGGTGGGACTGTTCTCATGTGCTGCTGTGGGGCTGCATTTGACATGAGGGTGGCCCTTGTGGGGTGCACAGAAGAAATCGGCCATCCAGCATTGACCCAAAGCATCATTGGATCACAGTCAGTGTCCACTTACGAAACAGCTATGGATAACTTAGTTATGTTGTTCTGCCCTGTCCTAAGGCTCTGTGTGACTAATGATTTAATAAGGTTTTACTCTGCACATGCGAGCATAGCTCTTTGTCCAGTGTACGAGTTCAGTAACGCAGTTTCAAGAACTCTGGAAATTAGGCAAGGGAAGAAGATCCTTCATGGATGTGGGCTGTAGACTTCAGTGACGGGTGTCTCTGTAGGACTCGTGAACCAGGGATATCACTGTGTTACTAATTCTCCCTTGCAGTCAGTGCTGCATGTTTTTTGAGTAGGTTGTGGCAGCAATAATTACAGGAGTTTTAAGGTAAGTAAACCACATGAAAATGCCTTTTTGCTCCCAGCCATTCAGACAATAATACGCTTCTCAACATGAGACCCCAGATGAGGGTCGTACAGGTAGATACATCTCTACTGATTAAGTAGAAAGATGTGGGGATTTTAATGATGCATGTTGCTGCTGAGTTGCCAAGCTGATCTGGGAAGAGCTTGTTTTCCTGGGACTCCTGTGGCCTCAACTCCACAGCACATACTGCAGCAGGACTCAAACTGTTCTCAGGCTCTTTGCTCTGGGAAGGTGAACTGGAGCCAAAACCAGACCCTCCTCCTGCTCCTCCACTCTCCTCCCCTCCTTTAGCTGAAGCAGCACAGCAAAGAGCCAAGCTGACGATGATCTGAAGGATGAAAGAACAAGGGAAACTGTAAAACATGTAGGATGTTATAGAAGCAAGTTAAGAGACTGCCAAAAAAAGCAATTCTTTCTACCTAAGTATGAACCTGTTGTGCATGTGCTTTAGACACAACGCAAAACAGGAGGAGAGAAGCTTTTGAGTGTCCGCTTGGAGGGGAAGGGTTGTGCAGCTATGTGATGACTAATCAGCCATCATCATTTTGGGGCAACTGTTTCCTTCAGAATAATTTTGTATTCCTGTCTCACAGAAAAACGAACAGGGGCAGGAAGGAGTTCACAGAGAGAGAAGTCTGTTAACCGGGAGTGCTTATATACAGTCTCCTCTTGTTAGTGCTGTTATTACACACATCTGTCTTAATTGAGGAAATATCCTTTACTTTTCTCTTGTGCTGTGTTTCCTGATTTGCTGTCATCTGCACGTGTTGAATTATAGATAGCTGTCATGAACAAAATAACAAGGCATGGTCAGCAAGGGCATGCACACTGTCATGTTTTTCCTGTTGACTTTCATGGGCATGGGTTGGGGTACGGCATGAAGGGGCTGGAGCTGAGCAGAATATGTGCTTTATGTCTGACATGCCTGCTGAGCTTTGGTTGGCCCCTGTACTCTTACAGGCTGCTTGTTTGGTTATAATGGCTGCTAGCCCCTCTGCTTTGGAGCTTGTCCCTTCTCCACTGTGTTGCTTTCAGATTGAGAACAGAGGTGTGAAAAGTACCCTTAACTGTTTCTGGACGTGCAAACCAGCAAGCAAGAGAAAGATCACAGTCTTCCAAATTTGTATGAGGCATCATTCGTTTACTGCAGAATCACAGGCCTGTGATACCAGGGGGTGAGACCGTCCTGCAGTGACACAGCGCAGAGAGGCTGGGGCTGCCAGTCTTCAGTCCATGGCTGAGGGCTGATGCTGCTGTGGGCTTTGCTGAGAACTTTGAGGTATTTCTTCCCAGCACACGCCAGCTAGGAGGGCTGAGCTGTTTGTCTCCATGTCTGTCCCTGCCCTTTGCCGAACCCTGCTGTTGCTAAGGCTGGCACCCAAACAGACTGTGGAGCCAGAAGCAGGAGGTTTTTGAGATCATATCTCATGGTCCTGAAAACCTCTGGTTTTAAACCACTTAATTTTTGGTAGCTCTTGCAGGACAGTTTCCTAGGGGAAAACAGTGCTCAGTGAGAAATATTGTCTGGGCAGAAAATGCTGATTAAAATACAGCTTTCTTTATGGAGCTGCTTTAATAAGTAGGAGGCAGTCTTCCATGCCATGGACTGGAAGCAATTGTTTGTCAAGAATAGGAGGTTTGCGTTTTTGACATGCAGCTCTGTTTTTTTAGAAAGACTGTAGTTGGTGTACTGCGCTCTGAAAAGGCAAAAGCAAATAGAAAGGTCATGGCTCTATCTTCTTCCTCCTCTCCAAGTTTAGGAGAGGAGGAGGGAGTGCAGCACGCAGGTTTCCAACTGACCAGAGCAGGGTATGGCAGCAGCTGCAAACACTTCGCTTTCGGGTGGAGAGGTAATTTCAGCACTTCTGTGCTGATGTTTTGCAAACTGCAGTTGTTTCAGAGGCACTTTTTCCACATGTGCATACTTGGACAAAGCAAAATATTTTTGCTTAGCATTCTTGGACTCCCCTTTGTGCGTCTCTTGTTGTACAGAGATTCTTGGAGTTCTTCAGGCTTTTTGTAGAGTTTCTTTGCACTGACTCAGAGGAAGATTTCACATATATGCTGGCAAATTGTAGTCTGACAGGCTGGTGTAAACCTGGAGTTGTTCCAGGGCAGTAACTGAATCAAAATCCGGCATGGAATTACAATGCTATTTCTAGATTCTGAACTTTCCATGATTTCCTTCTAATTTGCTTTATCTTGCACTACATTATGTTTTAATAATGCTCAAAATAAAACAGATTTATTTTTATAGTGGTATTTTTAGAAGAATTATGATTTCGACTAACTATTTTTACATCTGGGTCTGTGTTGCGTATGTGCTTACTCTCTCCATGTTACTCCTTTGTATATCTAAGGATAGGAGTATGCCTGTGACGCTCTGGACATGGTGAGAGCTACTGATGGAGAGAGCATCCATGCCTATTCTTGGACCTTTTCTTCCATTTTCTCTTGCTGAGGAGTTTTGCTTTGCAAGACACATGGCCATTATATACCCAGGAGAGGTGGTGTTTGCAGGCTGCATGAATGTATGCTAATGCAAACCTGCAAAATAGCTTCTTTTAGGGTGTCCTGTATTATTTCTATTTCAACGTGTTCTGGCTGCTGGAAATGCAGGTTGTGAACATGAGCTGTCAGTTCTCTGTGTTCTTTGGCATGCAGTTTTGGATCATGGTAACCAATTGCAACCACATTTAGAAGTCTCCCCCCCCCCCCCCCCCCTCCCCCCCTTTCTTTTCTTTCTTTTTCCTTTCTTGTTTCATTTCCCCAAGTTGTGGCTTAAGCGCGGCCATGGATCACAATGGTGGAATTGCTTTATCCCAAAGCACTGGGGTGATGCTATTGGGCTGTCCAAATGAATAAGCCTTAGTTGGTTTGACTGTAATTTTGCCTTATTTATGGAGCAATTCCTAAACAAAATACTGAGAATAATTAATATTTAATTCTAACATTCTCTTAGTCTCAGAAAATATCAAAACCCATCCAGAGATTCAAAGCTACCATAACTATAATGCCACAAATCTGTTCACCCTGTGTGGGCTAAGATGAACACATCTTCCCAGTATCTTTGTAGTGGTGGGGCAGAAAGATCTGTTCTTTGGGTCACCCTTGCAGAGGTGACAAGTAGAGACAACTGGAGGTGTCCTGCAGTGCACCGTAAGGGTATGGTAGTTTATTTTTTTAATGTTGCGTTTCAAAATGAAGAGGAATATGGTTTCTGTTATCAGAGTAGGTATTGCCACATATGGCCAGATGGCTTTCTTGCTTACTGGGTTAGAAAAGGAGGTAGGCTGTCTTTCTAACAGATTCAGGAAAAAGAAAAGTAGAAATATGAATATTTAGCAGATGAGCTGCATTTGGGAAGAAGTTTTGAAGTATTTTTTTTTCCTAAACAAATATTTACTTATTGTTTTGTATTTCTAAAAAAATTAGTTTGTCTTTTGATAACAATTTTAGGTACCCTTTCTGATTCTCATGGTTGAGAAAATTTGTTGTAATGCTTTGTTTTGAAGACTTTTTGAAAAAAAAAGTGTATTTGTGTATATGTATGTATAAATGTATAAACGTTTTAAACTTGTTTCAGTAGCATGAAAACACTTTTATGGAACCCTTTCCATTTTCTATTAGCAAGTTTACTGTGGGTTTGTTTGGTCTCCCTCCTCCTCCCCCCCCCCCATTAATTTGGTGTCAAATTTGTTATGAAAATGTCCTTGTACTTTATACCAGTACATAAAGTAATGAATTGATTTGGATTAAAGGATTGGCCTTATTAGGATCGTCCTTTAGTTAGTGATTCTTCCATACAAAAGTCTGCTGAAGACAATAGAAATTCTGTGCACAGACCCACTAGGGGCCTGGGCTGCAGCGGCCTCAAGGAAAAATCCTAAATTCTTTTATGATTACGTGTTTTGACTATAATGTTTCACTGTTGTCTTTGTAATTTAGCCATTCTTACAGAAAGTTAACAATATTTTTTTTTGCTTGGATCGCTATAATGATTTCTGCAAAGCTCATTGAGTTTGCTTTCCTATGTGGTTGTGTCCCATGTGGGGTTTTTAATTTTGCTCCAAGCTCAACCTAAACTTCCTAATTTAAATAGATTTCACATCAAAGTCATGGCAAACACAAATGTTTTCCTTGGTTCTTAATGACATTACAAAATTGGCAAAACATTATTTAACCATGGGCCTGGGTTCCCCATCTAAGGAGCTGTGCTACCAAAGTTACCTGAATTTGCAAACTTTGGTGGATAAAATAATGTTGTTTATAGAGATTGAAATAAGCAAGTGATGGAGATTTGGGAGAAGAAATTCATCAGGGAGAAGCTTCAAAGCATTCTTGAGTCAACTCCTCGTTTTCTAATCCCTTCTACCAATAGAGGTCCTTTTGATGCACACTAAATTACGCTTATCAATTGAAATGGAAATCTGTTATTTACGTTAGGGACTGATGGTTATCAAATAGGCATCCGTGATGAAAGACATACACTTCAAGAAGTTCATCTCCAGCAGCTTAACAGCAAAGCATTGATGGTTTTGTCCCTGGAGCCAGGGAGGACTGAGGGTGTTCCTGAGGGCACCCCATCTCTGCTGTGTTAACTGCAGTCTAACATGTCTCTGAATTTTCCACCTTTACCCGAGTGGAATCAATTACTCTTTCTGTCAGAGCAAATCCAGTACTGCTTGAAGGGCGCCTGAAAGACCGGTGAGGCATTCTGATAATTGCAAGGATAAATTGCTTTCCTGCCTAGCTGAGGAATCCTTTAATTATACTGTTGGAGGCTTTGCATGGCAAGGGCAGAGCATCAAGGGGGTGTAGAGCTTCAGCCGGCTGTTTGGGCCAAGCAGCATCAGCTGCTGCTTGGGGACTGGACACACTTTCTTCTCTGTCTATGCCTACTTCTGTGCAGTCAATGCTGTGGAAAGGGAGTCACAGCAGGCAGCAGGGAAGTAGTCAAACTACAGTCAAACCAAACCAGATTTTAAAATGTCCAGTAGGAGAGTGTAGGGAGAATCTTAATCCCAGCAGATTTCTATGCCAAATCTGCCTTCAGTATTGCATGGGGAGCAGGTGTGAATGGAGCATCCGGAATCCAGTGCATGTGGTCTGGCTGTGGTCCTTGCAAGCTGATTTGTCCCAGCACCCCACCGCTTCACACTGCCCTGGAGAAGAGGGGGGAAGCCTGGGGCTCACCTCTGCAGTGCATTTCCTATAGCAGTTCATCAAGCCCGCAAACGAACGGGCTGGCAGTCTGCTGCCTCAGCCACAGACCGTGGCAGAAGATATTCCTATTTCTATGCAGTTCTTTCTAAAGGCATTATCTATTGAGCAGTTGGTTACTCTCAGTGGGAGCCAGAGATTTTTTTGGTGCAACTTCTGCAGTCTCACAAGGAAGATAGAAAACATATAAAATATTCTCTACCACTTTCTGCAGAGCTGCTTTCAGCATGCAGTTGCTGGTATGCAGCTGTCCTTCCAGTTTTTCTGTAGGTTGCCACCTGGGGAAATCCCCCTCTGCCCTGTTGCACAAGGCAGGGAGAGCACAGAGGATACGACTGTACTGTCATCTACCAGTGAGTACCTTGCAGCCGGATTTGTGGATATCCAGCCAGTGCAGGAGGGATGCTGTGCTGCAGAGCGTGCATTGAAGGGCAGTGCAGTGAGGTACCCAGGTGCAGGTCTGCAGGGTGGGTGCTGGTGGGCAGGAGGGGAGGATGTGATGTGCTCATAGCAGTTTTCTTGACTGGGTGTCAAAAGCTGTGTAGAGCTGGTCACAGACTATGAGCCAGGCTTATTTCAAAAAGAGGTTCCATTGTTATTCAGTTATAATGTATGTTTTACTGAGTCAAAGCAATGTTATGGTCCGAATTAAGTTATCTGCCCACTTGGAAAATGCCCTAGGGTTGGTTTTACACTATCCTCAGTTTTTAAATTCTTAGCCATAACTCCCCAGGGAAATCCCTGAGGAATCTCTGCAAGCCTAGTTATGAAATCATGTGGCTTGTATTGATTTCCACAGGATAGATCTCTGATTTCCCATTTTATGTACTGTATAAAACATCTTCACTTACCTGTGCTGTCAGGGATGTTGGCCAGCAGTGAGATAATGCACATCTGTGGAAACAGATTTATTACTTAAAGTTTTGAGAGCAGGAGGCAACTGTATTAGTTGCTATGATATAAAACAGCCCATACCAAAATGTTCAGGACTGCAGTGTGTTCTTTAGGGAATGTATAGAAGGGAAGAGCTGGGCTTAGTGGCAACCTTGTGCAGTAATTACCTTATGGCTCATATTTAGCCAAAGTGAATCAAATAACCTGTAATGATGAAACAGGGGTAGGACCATTTGTGACAGTTACAGCTTTAGTTTAACAGGTTATCGTGCATTAAATTATTTAATAACTAATGGGTCTTTATGCTACGATAACATCTGGTTTTGATTTTTTCTGCCTACAGTTCTTGGCTTTATACCAAAAGAAGATGCACCTTCTCTCTGACAATCAGTTGGATTTTCCAGCTGCCAAGTCACAGAGCAAGCTCATTTCAGACCTTAGATTTCTGGCTGTGAATCCAAAGTAATTCAGCTGATTTCAAAGAAGTTATTTCATATGTGAATCTTTCCATCAGATATATATGCAGACACACTATCATCCCATGTAAAGAAATCTGGCCATCTCCCCATATATTGTACCGTATGAGCTAATCACAGCAATGGAAGTTTTATCTGTTTCAGTGCAGACCGTGATTTTTTGTAGTTATCTTTCGCTCTGACTTTCCCTCAGGCATCCAAGTACTATCTCTCTAGAGGAGACTTCAGCAGCAGACATTAGGAATGGGGAAAGAGTCGCATGATATGAGTCATTAAATAGCAATAAAGAAAAAAAAATAATAAACTATAGCTGTCTCAGAACAGGAACCACCTATTGTGAATTTTCAAGATTTTTTTTGCTTTTGGTAAATGTCTGCTGCTCTCTCCAAATGGAAAGCTAAAACCCAAGCTGGTGAATGTGCATTTTGCACTTTCACTATTAGTAAAAGCTTCAGTCCTGTCACAGAAGTGACTCAAATGTTCCTGTTTCATTCCTTCTCCATTTTCAGTTTCTTGCTTACCAAGATAGTAATTGCATTTGGGAGGGGAGGAAGGGCTGTGTTAGCAGCTTCGTTTGACAGCCAACTTCAGTTCCTAGAGGGGAGAAAAAAAAAAAAAAAAAAAGACAAAACCCCCTTAAGATCTATCTGTTGCAGTGAATTATTTCTGCTGATTTGGGAAGGCTGCAATGCAGAGGGTAAAGTTGCATCCAGTCCCCAGTTGGAGCTGCTCAGAGACATTTGAGATGGTGGCTGAGCAGCGTCCTGGGAGGGAAAAATACAGGTGGTATATTTGGAAATGTCCTTGAGGGGCAGTTTAGGCAGAAGCTAGACCATAGCGGCTTGTTTTCTGAAGCTGAGCCCCTGCTGTGACAGACGCAGTACAGCCATGTGCTGTGGCAAGCTCTCCATCTAGCATGGTTGGAGCAGCCTTAGCAGCAAGCACTTCTTGCTGCACATCAGCCCACAGAATGTAAATATTTAAGGAGTCCTGTTGGAGAGTAAGCTCTTTCAAGAGCCTTCTGTTTGTAATAATTCACAAAAGTAACTGTTTCCTACTCTACAAAGAGTATGTGGTAGGTTCCTGTGCTTAGGCACTTTGCTGAAATCATATGAAAAGCATAAGGAGCTGGTGCATTCAGCTTGCTGCTACTCGCTAGGCACTTGACCAGTTCAGCACAGCTTGCTGTCCCCACAGCAGTGGGCTCTGTGGGCTCGTCATAGCCCACCACTGCCCTCCTCAAGCACAAAACTGGTTGGACTTCAGGCTCCCTGAAATGTGGTGGTAGAACATGTCATATCTCAGGTGTGTAGCTCACCTGCTCCCAGCAAACCATGTCCCCCCCTTTTTTTTTTTTCATTTTCAAGTGCTGAATAACACAGGATGCTGCTGCCTACAGATGTTCACTGGTCAGACCACATTTTTTATTAGGACGCAGGGATTTTTGGAATGTACTGCTTTTGATACCATTGAGGGCAAAATCAGATGATGGCTTTGTAGCTGGTGTGGTTGAAATGTTGACATCTTTCGGGGCTCTGATAGCACCTCCTCTGTGGGAGGATGATGTGGTTTCAGCACACTGTCACTGTTTCTAACCTGGTT
This sequence comes from Falco punctatus, assembly GCF_963210335.1. Classification (NCBI taxonomy): domain Eukaryota; kingdom Metazoa; phylum Chordata; class Aves; order Falconiformes; family Falconidae; genus Falco; species Falco punctatus. The sequence continues at coordinate 18,248,237 of NC_137593.1, forward strand.
TAAGAAAATTGTGCTATAAAGAGCCTTCTGCATTCCAGAGCTGCCTCTTGTGGCCCTTTATGCAATGAAACCATAAGGAACAGTGAGCTCCCGCATTTCTGACAAAAATAATTTGGTTTTTTTTCTGATGACTTTACCTTGTTTGTTTTGTGTTGTGTTTTTTTTTTTTCTTTTTAAAAGGAAAGACATTTGTGCTGCCGCAGAGCAAGCGCAGTTGTAGTGACTTTATTTTGTATCACTGCAAATATTTCCGGTATCCCAGGCTCAGCTGAAATGAGCAGTGTAAACATGCCTTCCAGTAGCTCCTGACCCTCTGAGGTTTTCCTACATGGGTACAAGTATCCCATGCAGCAACTTCTGCCTTTACAGGCAATTTCTTCTTCCTTTAGACTGATGCCCATGTATTAGTCATGTCAGGGCAGGAGGCTTGCCCAGTGGTGTGGATTGATGCAGGATGAGTTAATGTCTTGTTGAATTAAGAATTTATTGTCTTTTCCTGCCTTGTGCTGTATTTGACAGTTGTTCACGGTCTGATGTCAAGTCATAATAACTTAGTATTTTTTCATCTCTTTAAACGAATGTGCATGGGTTATTGAAGAAGGCTGAATAATCAGCTAATTTGATTTGGTTGGGATTTATTCAGATAATAATATTTATCATAAATGTGCACTCTGATTAGATTTGTTAGATATTATCATGAGCCCTTTACCCCTGAGAGAAAACAAGAGGTAAAAATGTTCTGGGAGGCTGGCCAGCAATTTGGAAATTTCATAGTAAAAATATGAATAATAGTGGATGTTTGACATTGATATAATAAAATCTCATTTCTGTAGTTAAGAATTCCCATATATTGTGCTATCCAAGAGGAAAAGGAACAGTGCAACTAACTCAGGTGATTATAAGGCAGTTCTCAAATGTTCGTAGTGTTACTTGAAATTTTTCTTATTGTCTGAAGAATCAAAGATGTGGGTCATGCCTAAACTAATTTTCTCCATCTTTTCGTTCACCACCTGCCTGCTGCATGATGCCTGTGCTGAATGTGAGTGCTCCTGCGTGGCTGCTGCTTCTGTAAAGAACCAAGAAGGAACACAAAAATCCCTGTTGCCATCTCAGTGTCTGGGAGGCAGCTGAGTAAGAGGAAGTGGAGGTTTTCTGGTGGTACAGGGAGTGCTTTGCCCTCAAGACTGGCCAGATCGGAGTGATGCAAGTTCACCTCTGTCTTGGAGTTGTGAAGTACTGCAAATAAATAAATAATAATTTGTTCTCCTGTGATGGTAGTGTATCAGTGGTACTGTAATGAGATGCTCCCAGGTTTACAAGCTGCTGTTTTCCTGGCCCATCTTAGTTTCTGATTCCTTCTCGGTTTAAAACAGACATATCAGCTTAAGAGAAGAAACAGATTGTTCAGTTGGAAATAATTAAGTGAATGCAAGCTCCCCAGTGCTACAAGATGCAAAGTTACCTGCTGGTGCGGGTGGGTTACAGGTCTTTCTCTGTGCTTGGTGCATGTCTGTTACAGCCTGGTTCTCAAGCTGCTCTTTTTTTTTTTTTTTTTTTTTTTTCTGCACAAGAGATGAGAGGCTTTTAGAGTTGGAGGTTCTCCAGTTCACCAAGGGCATGTTGACTGCCACCAGAGTCCCATGGTCAGAGTTTATATGAGGAGTAAAAATGTTTCTTATTGTGTTAGGCTGTCATATAAGCAACTGCAAAATGATTGTTTCCAAATCCAGTATATTCTAAACTATAGACTCTACAAGACCTCTTGACTAGTGTTAGGTGTCTTCTACAACAAGTGTGTTTATATTTGGCCACCGAGTGGCACTCCAGACCCAGCAGCCTAAGATGGAAGGGTCTATTTCTCCATCAGGTTGCAAGGATCTAAAATACAATTATTTGCAAGTGTGTAGACACCATTGAATCATATTGACTTGCTGAAGGTTAAATTGCTATCTTCAGAAATGTTTTTATAATATCCGTCTTGACATTTCATTATCCCAGTACAATATAAATATCAAATTTGATTAGCTGTGAAGCAGCAACAAAAATAAACCAACATCTTTCCATCATTTTTACTTTAGAAAAATAGTAGTAGGAATCATAAAAAATAGCTGGTTGCCAAAGGTGGATTGAAGTTTAAAAATATCCATTGAAAATGGTATTTGGGTGGGTTGCTAGAATATTTGTTTCCCAATAGGTGCTGTTATGAAGAGTGGTGGTGTTGGAGGCAGATGTTTAAGCTGCTGCATCCATTGCTGGGTGTAAGGGTATAACCTATTGCGGTTTGGACAGTGCTAGTTTTCTTATCCAGCTTTAATGTGGCTTCCAAGATTCATTGTGACACTTTGAAATTGTGTTGTGCTTACAGGACCAAAACCTCCCAGTAGCTTGCCCAAGATCTGGTTTTTAATCAAGCAAAATGTGAATAAAACATGACATTTAATTGACCTTGATAGCAAAACCATTTGTGGGCAAGTGGCTGTATCCACGTTTTTATATTAAGATATTATGGGTCAAGCAAACCTCTAGTGTGAATCAAATTCAAGTTACCCTGAATTTGAATAGGGTCCTGTGTGCTGGAATTTAAGCAATGCAATATTTAAAACATTATTCAGTGTCATAACAAATCATCCATCATACTCTGTGGATCTAGAATTGTTTATAACCATTTTTATTACTGTGAACATTTTCTAGCTCATATAATTACTATTCAAATTACATGGCATCAATCTAATTCTCTTCTGTGAGATTAATGGGTAAATCCAGCCTACTGTTTTGCATATATAACTGTGAAGGCAGCTGTTGGAAGAGGAAGTTTAGCAATATTTCTGAATAAATGCACTTGATAGAGCTCCAGTTCCTAATGAAGATGGGATATCTCTGCAGCTAAGAAAGAATTACAGTTCCCTCTGGAGCATGCCTGCCGCAGAGAGCATTGTTAAGTTTAATGACTGGTTTTGAAAAGAGGAAGAAGTTGGTCTTCTCCCTCTGTGATCACTGCAGGTCGCTTCCGCGTTTCACATTGTGCGTGGTGGTGATCACACAGCCCCGGGTGGGGTAAGTGATTGCAGCTTCACTGACATCTGCACGGCTACAGATTTGCACTGGGCACAGACGTCTTCCAACTTTCTCTAAACAGTCTTTTAAATGTCAGCATCCTGTGATGGGAGGCTGTATCAGACCAAGACTGAAATTTCAGTTTCAGAATTCTTTCTTAAGTTTGTTTTGTTTTGTTGGCTTTTTTTACTGCAAATGCCAATTGCATGTTCTGTTGACTTGATATTTTCAGGAATCTTTGATTCTTTTCAAGTTACGTAAATTTATCTCACAAGTGACTGTGTACTGCATATAGGTACCCTTGGGGCCTATCTTCTTGTGACATTAACTGCTGTAGGGATTAGTATACAAACACTTCAAGAACAGAATCTTTGTATGCTTTCTGGTTTGTATTCAAGTTGCAAAGAAGGCCATTACTTTCTAGGCTGTTGCTTAATTGAGATAAAATTAAACATTATTGGCTGAAGTTATATTATTTTATAAGGGATTTGTACTGCATTATGAACTGCATCCTTAATAACTGATAATTGCAATCATTTTTGGAAGTGTGATGTTCCTTTTTCATGGTAGTAGAACTATAAAACAGGATTAACAGCAGTGCAGCAGAAATAGTTTATCCGTTAGAGGTGTAAGACGGGAAGCCATTCTTCATTTGTAGCTTAAGAAATGAAGAAAACACTTCATATTTTCCTTCTAAGTAGCAATGGACTGTCATGGGATAATGTGTGACAAATTTCTCTTCAGTTTCTGTTCTTGAACCTGATTTCCAGTGCTGATTTTAGGGGTTGAAAGAGGCATTCAGGAAGGTAAGCCAAACATTCGGGAATTTTCAGTACCCCATCCACGTAACCTGATGGAATCCTTCACTTCTTTACCATTGGTAGTGCCTGATAGGTACACAACAGAAACATATATTTACATTTTAGCATTTAACATATGTAGGTTATAAAATGCTGAGCTGTTACACTTTGGTGACTCTGGATTTGTTTTTTTTTAAACAAACAAAAGGTCTGATACTCTGCCCCTGGTCTGGTAGAGGTGCTGAGACCCCAGAAGCACCTCTGAAGGACCAGGTGCTGCTCCAGCCCATGTCCTGGTGACTGAGGAGCTCTGCCAACTGGTGCCAGGAGATGGCTCAACAGTGTGTGAACCCCGTCTCTTGCTATCTGGGTGAGCACCCTGCACACCACCCAGCAGACAGGATGGGTACGCGGCCACTTTTATTCTAGTCTGATTTGAGTGAAGGTGGCAGTAGCGTGGTCAGCTAGGGAGGTTGTGGGTGGTTGGTATTGGGGTCTTTGCTGCCACCTCTGCCTGGGGTAGTCCTGCTCACCCTCACCATCCTCCCCTACAGGCCAGCCCGTGGTGGTTAGAAATGTTTTGTGGGTATCACTGGGAGCTGGGAAGGAGGTCACACTCATGCTACAGCTGTACCAATGCTTTGGTGATGGTAAGAACTTTATCTGACCTCTTGGGATTTCCAGATGTTGCTGGTTGCTCTGTTTTAGTATACAATGTTATTTTCCCTTCCTTCTCCTCCTCTGTCAGCCTACAGAGATTGCACATGCCTTGCACAATAACTTCTCTGCACTTAACTTGCTAATCTCACTTGTCCAAGCAAGTGTGTCATCTGTGTATGACCATGACCTTTCCTTCCTAAATAGGCTTGATCATGCCAGAAGACTTTATAAGCCAGCAGAATGGATTTTGATCCCTTTGAACCCCTTTTGGCTTTGGTGCAACATGGCTGTTACAGTGGTGCCTCAGCAATATTAGGGACAAACACAGTATTTATCCTGGATCTTGGGACAAACACAGTATTTATCCTGGATCTTGACACCACTGTATTGCATCACAACTTCACTCTCATGTGTTATAGGAGATGCTCAAGTAGTCCCACATGTCCCTACATAGCATTGATATACTACTGCACTGTACATAAACCTGGTGTATCAGGCATCTAGTTGCACAGATTTCCACACTGAAAATACGGTTTATGAATTCTTTTTTAGTTTTTCAGTAGGTCTCTGTGAATTTTCCAGGTTTACATTTCAGTCCAGGTGCTTTAATGCGAGTGGCCATGGACTGTGCAGCTGAAGAAGGAGGTGAGGGAGTAGATATCAAAAAGGTTTTGTCATTTAAAAATGGGGATTGCTTCAAAAGGCAGACAACAGTGTGCAAGAGACTGTGCTGGCTGCCACATTTCTGCTTTGTGTGCTCTGTCCCAGAGGTTAAAATTGTATTTTTTTTCTTCCACTTCACAAATGCCAGTGACCGAGTGCAGAGTAGGTTAAAGCCCAGACAACCTTCCTCTTAGGCAATGGCTAGAAATAACTTTGGGGCAGTATGAAATACTTCAGATAGACGTTCATATGACAGCTTGGTATTCAAGCCATGAACCAGAGCCAGGACTTTGCAGTTGCTTCAAGTTTTTTTACTGGCTAGCTTATCTTGGTTATGATAGATCAAGCAAGACCATACCATAGGACTCATAAAGTGTTTGGAAAATTATTACTACTACTGTTGCTGAGGAGAGAGGACTGCTTGTTTTTCCCCTGTGGCATTCGCTAGCAGGAGTTACCTCACGTGTGTACCAGGGGCCCCAACTCTGCCCTTGGTTTTCTCCCTGGCCTGGGTATCCTAACCAGCTTTTACATCTTTTCTTGTTCAAGAGTGTCAGGATCACATTTTCCTTTCAGCTGTTGCTTTTTTGCATGAGGTCATTCTGAGGGGAGCGAGGAAGAGCGCTGCTGTGCTCTGCTGCCAAAACACCCAGTAAATTCACATGGACTGACACAGAGCACTGGAAAGCCCAAGGTCATATATGCTCTGTGACCTAGGTGAGTTCCTGCTGTCTGTTGCTTTGCCATCAAAAAGTTGGACACCAGTCTGTCTTTTGAATTAAAAAAAAAACAAAAACAAACAACAAAACCAAAAAAAAGCCAAAAAGCCCCTAGTCATTTCTTAGTAACTTCAAGATGATCACCTGTTGGAAAAGAGAAATAGCTCCTTTTAACCAGAAATTCAGTGAGTTTTCAGAATAGGTGTTTGGTTTTCCAGCAGTACTATGCATGGGATAATGTCCTTCAGGTGTGATTAGGGCTTTGTTCATCTGAGAGTCATCTGCTGAGATGTGCATATGAAGTAGGAGAAACTGGGATTTACAAGAGTTTGCATTTCCTAGCAGGCTACATAAGGAGAGTGACTGTACATGTATGTATCTAAGTCAAAGTTTTTAAGTATTATGAAAGCTGCTGTGTGTGACTTTTATCCATCTATGTGGAAGGATTTGTGTTAGTCTTTTGTTGGTTCTTGCAGGATTTTTCCAGGCCTAAGGTGATGATTGTGCCATCTGGCAAAGTCCAGAGCTTTATCTCCTTTTCCACAGTTGCAGAGCACCCTTGGATACAAATCTCTGTTCTGTTCTTTTACAGTATATGTGTTCATTTTCCTTTCAAAAAAAGTAGGTGCCTGAAGGTGACAGCTTAGTTGCTGGAATTGGAGAAGAACACAAGCAAGATGAAACCTGTTCTTGTCATTGCATCCTTGATTTAATTAGTTCAAGTCTTGGTTATACCGGACATTGTGTCATGTAAGAGTTTTAAGTGTTGGAATGTGTGAAGGACATTGTCTCCTTTGCCTAAAGCATAAAAGGAGAAGGCCGTTTTCCTTTTAAAAAGAAACTCCAGAGCAGTTTGTACTCTACATCAAAGAGAAATGTTTGGTTTCCTGATCTCTTCCAGATAGTTTGTAATGCAAGTCCAAACCCAATCTATAAGTAGTAGCCAAAGTGATTTTTGTCTTCTCTCAGGTTCTCACTTGCTAAACCTAATCGTGCTGGTTATGTGTTTTTCCAAAGTGCAGCAGCCTTATATAACGGAGAGTAGATTTTGCTTTGGCATGTGGTACCATGCCGTCATCCTCTTGGACCACCTCCAGGAGAGCACAGGTGGCAGTTCTTCTGGGATCTCACAGCTTCTCTGTTTTTATTAGGCTTTCTGGCAGGTATCCTCTACAGTATGACCAACCCCTGAGATGCACTTTCTTTGGACCACTCCATGGAATTTCTTCTGTTCACCTTCTACAATTTCTTCCCGATATCCTAAATTAAAAATGTCTGGTGAAGCCTTTCGGTGTTCATTCTAATCATTGGTTTATGATCAGATTAACTCCATTGGAGTGGCTCTAAGGAGCCTGGGAGTATCCTTAGATGGAAATATCGTGTTTCCCTGTGAAGGATGTACTCTGGTTTGCAACCTGCCCTGGAAACAGCTGCATATCCAGCAAGAGCTTTTTTGGGGTCATGTTGTGGCTCTGTTCCACACATTTCCAGCCTTCCCTATATTAAGTTCCCACTTGCTGTGGTTTCCATAGCCTCCATGCTCTGTCCTGAGCAGATGCAGGTCACACCTATTTCCATCACCAGCTGGATGGGGGCAGTGCTGGTGGGGCACTTGTCCATTGATAGGATTGCACTTTCCTGGGAGAGAAGAAAGGACGCAGAGCAAATGGCAGGCAGGAAAGCAGGCAGATGCCAGAAAGTAGTGAAGTTACGTCGCTTCATGAATACCTCTCCTCTTTATTTGGTGGTTCTTTGGTGTTTATGTAGCCAAGAGCCGCTCTCCAAAGCGAGTGGGAGTGTAGCAGGTGTGGTGGTGTAAAGGCAGTGTTCCCCTGTGCGATTTGGGAGACACCTCTCCTAATGACACTGCTGTGAATGATACAGTGTCATGATCACTGCATTCATTGGAAAACTGTCTTTTTGCAAGAGTAGCACTCTGAGTGTGGCTGCTAGAGCCCCATTTCCATTAGTTACACTGCTCCCTCATAAATTGCCCTTGCAGTTTCCCTTGGTAATACTATTCATCACCTCCTCTTCTAAACTCTGGATTTGGGGTATACAGGGACATGTAGGCAGCTGCTGTTTATATTTTAATGATACAGCTTGCTAAATGCTTCTTTGAGAAGAAAAGTGTTATAAATAATTCAATGAAATTATTTTGTAGTACATATGTATATCATATCCTGTTGGAATAGCATAGTGTCACTTTATGCATGCAGATAGGAAGCTGTCTGTGTGCACTGCTGAACAATTTGGGATCTTAGGAACCTGAGGCTGTGACAAGCATTACGATATGATGCATTAATGCCATTTCTGAGCGTTAGCGGATTCATCCCCAGAAGGTCTGTGCTTCCACTCACTAGTGCGTATTGTGTGATCGTGCTGCCATGGGAGGAACTGCCTTGTTCTTGCTGTGGCTGTTTTAAATGTGGAGAGTTTCATACTCTCTCTTTGGTGCTTTTGTGAGAAAGAAGATGCAGTTGTTTTGTATCTACATTTTTAAATGAAAATAAAAATCTTACCTTGCTAATGACAAAACATGAAGACAAATCATAAGCTATATTGTCTGCCATAGTACTTGGTTTTTCAGGTGGGGACTAACCTCTATTTCTGTTTGGTTGTTTTTTTTTTATTGGGGGGGCGGAGGTGTTGGTGAGTTTCTTGTAGAAGCAAGATGTTTTCTTGTGTGTAAGATTCTCTCGGAGGAATAGCTAGGTTGGCCTGTTCAGGTTCGATTTTTTGCATACATGGCTTGAACTTAAATGATGCTTGTGGGTTTGCACTGCAATTGAAGAATGTTCTACTTGGTTTTGGCCCAACAAGAGATCCCAACTTGTTTTGATGAAGAGGCAGCAGAGGAAAGGAGCGGAAGCCTAGAGCCAGATGATAGGGGACAAATAATACAGTGTTTGCTTTTACTGTAAATATCTACAACTTTAGCATAGAGTAAATCTAAAGGAAATTCTATGTTAAGCAAAACGCTGTTTTCTCTCTATTGTGCTGTCATATTTAAGCTCATGCATAATTAAGCCTAAAATACATGTTATTTTCTATTTAGAAGTATTTAACCAAAATAAAAACAGCTTTTGTAGGAAACCAGATTGTTAGGAGAGACTTCACAAGGGATCTAATCCTGTGAGTAAAAGTACAACTGTGCCTCATACCAGCATTGTATCAGGCTCCCTAGGAACAGGGGCACTTTGACTTTTTTTGCTTCAGCCTAGATGGGGAAAGCTACAGAATTTTAAAAGACAAGTAATTCCTCATTTGTTAATGCACACACCAGTCTCTCTTGCCAAATTTCTGTCTGTATTTCTAGATACTGAAAGAGTGGTCAGCTTTTCTTAAAATGCTCGACACGTGTTACTGTCTGTGCTCTTTTGAAAATCTCTGTCAATATCTCAAAGCAAAGGGGGGAGCACTCTAAACCCATGGGCTTTCTTGAAATGTCTGGAAGTATTTGGTTCCTGCTGTTTGGGGAAGAGAAACCTTCCCTTGTGGGCTGTTTATTTCAGTCTTGGCTATTGCTTTGTCAGTTCGGACCCTGCTTCTTTATTCTTCCCTTTCTGTCTGATACTGGAAAGTGCTGGAGAAAGTATTACGCACTGATTTGACTCAGTTTGATATGATCAAGAACTATTATGTTCTTAAAAAGATCTGTTTATTCGATTAAGTAATTTGAGTAACGATACAGAAAATTGTAAGTTAGGATGATGGTAAATGGCTAAGACTAATTATTTACTTGTTACAGAGCTGTGAAACACCTAGTTAATGGAAAATGTGTGAGTAATTGTTTATATAGAGAACAATCATCAGACTTCTGAGATTTTTACCAGATATGTATTGCAGTCATAGTTAGCAATATGTTAATTTTTGGGTGGTGAGACCTCATTGATCTTATGCTATGGAACGACTGGTGCATCATAGGATGGATGTATTTTGCTTGGAGACAATATCATAGGCAGCCTCTAACCTTATTTGTGTTAGGAAGCTGTAGTCTGTTGTCGTGCTGAAGCGTGATTTCAGAGTTAATGTTGCTTTATCCAAAACTGACCGTCTGTCCCTAGATTTGCCAAGCAGCAGTGGAGTAAAGGGTCCGAGCTTCAGTGGCAAAGCACCTGGTAGGCTTTCTGCTCACTATGCCTTGGCCATGTAGTCCCAGCAGCTGCCCGACTGCAAAGAGAATGACAGAAAATAGGAATGAGTGGAGCTGCTGTTGTATTTCTTTTACCCTAATTTCTCCTGAAGTGACATAGGCTGTGGAGAGTAGATGAATGATGGTCTGCAGGTTCAGCAGGTTGGTCTGAATCAGTATTGATCCCACTACTGTGTTTTGCTACTGTATCTTTATACTCTTTCTTTCTTACTATTCATACAAATAGAGAAATTCTCTGTAAATATAAATTGGAACAATTTTTTAAATCCAGATGGCAGTTTTGGTTGGCTGAGAACTGCAAGACTGGGACCTTTTTATAATGTTATTGATTATTATTTTTTTAACTGCAGGTATTTATTGTTGCATGCAGACAATAAGTCTCAAGAAAAACTGAAAGATTTGTTTATTTCACCATAAGTAGTTTCTTTTTTTTTTTTTTTTTATCCCTAAAAGTTGCACTGGTTTGTCCTTCGTCAAACCGATCAACAGCAGGGCTGTTCACTGTAGATTTTGTCTTTTCAAAGTCAACTTCAGGGCCAGTGGAAACTATGAAAATGAATTGTCTGCCCTTTGTAAAAGCCGTGACCTCTGTAATACCAGAGAGATGAACTGTGGATATGAAGGGAGCTCCTAGGAGTTTGCTGTACAACTGGTGTGAATAGTGATTGATTGGGTCTGACCTGCAGCTGTCTGATACGTACTGGGGACAAGCTGCTGTAATAGATGATATGAATTGTAGCAGTGATAAGTAGAGCTGTCCCCAAAGACTTTTGCCTCCCTCCCTTGCCTTCCTCCAGACAGTCCTCCGCTTTGGAGTGCTGCCTTCCAGGCTCTCCAAACCAGGGCTTGGTCTTTGCTTTCATCTTAGCTGAAATTAGCACCACAGAAGTCTCCACATTTTGGTTTTTGCTCCAGGTGGTTAAGGACTGTGCTTTCTGGCTGTCGTGTAGGCTCAGTGCTTTAGAGCTGAAATAGATGCCAAGAGAATGGGTTGAAGCAATATAGGGGTTTTTGGAGAGGTGCACAGGTGATGCTGTGGTTAAATTAACTGGAAAAGGAGGGAGGCTCCCTCTGTGTCACTGTAAAAGACACCTCACTGCCTGGAGGAATTCCCAGGAGACAAACCTCCCTGGAGCTCAGGTAGCCTGCGTGAATGCCCGATTTACTGGATGCTTATGAGGGCTAAGAATCACTTCTAGATTTTTCTGTAGTGTTTGGAAAGACATTATCCAAATGGAAAATGACTGTATTGAAGGCATAGGCAAGCAGCAAATGCATTGTGAAAACAGGACCTCGGCAGCACTGTGAACCATGGCTTTGGAAATGAATTAAAAACTGGTTGTTGCCATATTATACTCTGTGAGACACATTTGTTCTTTGAAAATCTTTTGGTTAGTCTGCTAACATACTGTTGCATTGCTGAGTGGGAAATTTCTAGTTAAATTGTAATAAAGTGTCATAAACCTTAAAGGCAGTGATGTTGTATTCTTTCTGTCTGTGCAGAGCCTGTGTTGCTATGGCCCTAAACCAGAATTTCCTAACACCAGAAAACCATAAATGATAAATCAGGCATATTTATCTAAGGGCTCATTTAGAAATGAAGTTGTTTAACTATATTTTCTTTTTAATAATATATTTAGTGCTTTTTATTAAGTTGAAATATGCAAGGTCTGTTTTTCATTGCTGCAGTGTAAGGACTCCATCCCAGTGTAGGCGCTGTATTTCTTCTTCTCCAGCCTTTGAATAAGACTTTTCCTGGAGATGCTAAAACTTGTGAGAGCTGAAAAAATCTCTAAGGGTTTTGCTAAGTCATGGAACTCCTTTCCCATGGTGATGTGTTAAGGAGATAGAAAACTAACGACCAAGTACCTTAATAGAAGACTTTCCAGATGTGGGTGTAGTTACATGTATATAGGAGGTGATACTTCTGTGTTCCCCTGTTCTCTTCAGGGAGTGCGTTCCATTTGCAGTTTGTGGAGGACAGCAGGAGGAGTAAGTGCTGCCATCTCTGGGAGTCTCTCATGTCTGTGGTTTGTTTGATAATTTTTTTCCTTTTTTTGAATGTTACTGGTCTTGTGGTACTCGGGGAGGAAGAACTGAAATGTGTAGTTGTCACTTTTTTTTCTGTTCTTCCTGTGATGTAGGCCTGACACGTCTCTTGAAATACAAACCCAATTTGTAGTCAACTTCAGTGGTCCCTGGAGTTGGCTCCCTTCCCTTTTGCTCTTAATTTCAGGTGTTGTCAAGTTGTGCCAGAGAGCAAGTGCCGTTGAGATGTTTGGTCTCCAGAACTGAATACCTTAGTAACACGGGCTTTGTTAAGTTTTATTACTTGGCATCTTCTTTTAAAAGGAAGAATAAAGGGGAAATACAGGGATCTTGTAGGGAATGCTCAAAGAAGGGAACCTTGAGGACAGATCTCTTAGCCATAAAAGATCTTGAAAAACTGGCACTCTGCTTGGCTTTCTGGGAGTACTTCAGTGTCCAAAGTCTTGGAGAGGATGTAAAATGCACGTGCCTTGGTGGCCCAAGTTGTATAGCCACTCCCTTACTCGCTCTTTGCATGCTGCATGAAGTGTAGCTGGAGTGTTTTTTTGGACTGGTGCCGAAGCAAGCTTTCTGTGGGTTGGAAAGGAAGGGGAACAAAGTAAAAGCAAACAGCCTGCTCCCCCCCCATCTGCCCGTGGGCTCCTTCCCACTGCTATAAGACAACAGCTGTGGGAAGCCCAGGACTGAAAAGCTTTCTGAAACATGATGAGTTGCTTAATCAGATTTCCATGCTTGGTTTCAACCTCATGTAAATAAAGAATGTGTAGGGGAAAAGTTTGTGTGTAATTTGAACATAAACGTGAAGGTAGATGTCTGTTTGGGGGGAGGTCTTGGTCATGCAGACCTTAGACCACTTTCTCCTGGCAGAAGGGACATTCTGAAAGTTAATTTTTTTTGAGGTGGCAAAGGAGAGGTTTTGGAAGGACTTTGTATGAAGGAAACTAATCGCAGGTAGTGGCTGCAGGGTGGATTGGTTTTGTTCTCACTTCCCTGGCTGCCTCCACATCTCTGCTTGCCCTGAGAACTCCTGAAGGACAATGGGAAATGAACTGGCTTATCCGACAATTAATTTCAATCCAGTGATAACTGGGCACAAGGAAAGGAAGTTATATGAGGCAATAAAAGGAGACAAAGGAAGAAAGTGATCTAAACAGCAACATAAAGAAAATATTTGGGAATAAAAGTAGTCATCAACTTGTACAGTAGGGTGTCCAGCAGCCCTGCTGAGGTTGTGTGGGATCAATGTATATATTCATTCAGTTATGTCTTGCACTACAACATTTTAAAATCGCTACTAGAATTCAATTGATTTCTTGAGTTCTACATAGTGCAGCGTAAATCTTCCACTTGCAGCGGGACCCAAGTGTCTCCAACTGCAAGCTAGCTGCAGTTTGCCAGTTCCACTTCATTTTGTTTCAGACTCAACCCCAGAAGCCAAACCACAAAAGAGCTTCCTGTCCAGTGGAAAATGAAATGCAAGAGGCGATCCTTCTGTTGTTAACAGGAGATTGCAGGGAGCACAGCTGGCTCTTGCTGAGGTTGTGTTTGGGCTTGATTAACCATTTCGCCAATTCAGCAGAGACTCCTGGTTGCTGGATATAAGTTAGATACTCTTAGTTCTAACTGAGGAAAGTAGTTTAGTATGCAGGGTAGTTTATAAAGAGGCTTGTTGAGCAGCAGCCTGATGTAATGAAAGGTGAAAAGCTTGGACCGTTGCATTTCTCAGGGTTCTTTTTCCAAAGGGGAGCTCTGCTTGCTGCCTTATTTATCATGCACTGGCTATTTGACCTGTGGAGCCATCACGCTTTTTCTTGTTTAGTTTTATTCCTCGCAGAGCTTAGAGGTTAAGCCATCAAGGGTAATTTTTTTCTCTCCCAGCACATTTATTTACTAAATCCTGAAATTGTCAAATATCAGTGTATTTTCTCCGCCTCTCCCCCAGGCAGTGTGCGTTGGTGTTGATCATGGGGCTGGTTGTGCAGAATAAGGAGGGCTTTGCTCCTGTGGGCACCATGCAGTGGTCTTTGTCTTCTGCTCCCCTCCCCAAGTGCCATCAGTGGGAGGCCTAGCAGAGCTCTGCTCTGGGAGGACTGGGGTTTTATTTGGCTGGGAAAAGGGACTCGTGGATGTCTATGCGCTCTTGGGTCTCTCACTCAGAGCTGGGACAGTGTCTGAGAGGGGTGCCCTGTGCTTGACATGAGTCATCTGCAGTCACAGAATTACACAGTGGCTGAGGTTGGAAGGGACCTCTGGAGATCATCTAGTCTAGCCTGCATGCTAAAGCAGGTTCACCTAAAGCATCCAGGTGGGTTTCGAATTACTCTAGAGAAGGAGACCCCACAGCCTCTCTGGGCAGCCTGTTCTAGTGCTCCATCACCCTCAAGGTAAAGAGGTTTTTCCTCGTATTCTGGTGGAACTTCCTGTGTGGCAGTTTGTGCCCATTGCCCCTTGTCCTGTTGCTGGGCACCACTGAAAAGAGCTCGGCCCCAGCCTCTTGGCAATGGCCCTGAAGGTATTCGTGTTCTCAGTCTGCTCTTCTTCAGGCCAAACATTCCCAGCTCTCTCAGCCTCTCCTCATACGGGAGATGCTCCAGTCCCCTCATCTCCGTAGCCCTCTGCCAGACCCTCTCCAGTAGTTCCCTGTCTCTCTTGACCTGGGAAGCTCAGAACTGGACAAAGTCCCTGGAGTGTTTGTCCTGCTCGGTGTCTGAGGAATGAGAGGTCCTTTGTGGGTGCGCTCTGCCCTCTGTCAGAAAGGCCCCATGCCCGAGGTGCTGCCCTGGCAGATGCGAACTGGACATTGGGACACCCACCCTGGGCCACAGTAACTCACCTGCTCTGCCTGCTGCCGTGTTCAAGGGCTTTCCTGGGCCAGCTCAGAACCAGCAGTGAAATCAGTAATAGGTTTTTCTTTCTACTAGGCATGAGAATTTTTCAAGAAAAGGTGTTTGCACTTCTTACTTCTCCTTCACCTGCTACAGCTACTTGGAAGCACGGAGGCTGTAAAATGTGGAAGAAAATGATGGGTAGAAATAACCCGAGTTTTTGTGTCCTTTAAAGGGATTTAGTTGGACGATTGGGTTATGTCCAAAATGACTGCCCCGCACTATCTCTTGACACCTTACTTGTGTGGTGAATCCTTCCTGGGACCGAGCTAAGGCAGGATCTGCTGCGTGGTCACAGCTGAGAAACACATGGGAAAATAAAGACACCTGTGAAGAGGGCTGCTGCAAGCGTGGCCGTGGGGAGAGACGGAGGGAGGGAAGGAGCAGCTGCTGCCCAGCGGTTGTTTTTCTGAAGGAGTTCTGAAGACGTAAAAAGTGGAATGCATTTCTTGGTGGGCTTATTTATTATTTTTTGTTTTCAAGGGAGAATTTTAGCATTGTTTTAAGGCTTAGGTTCAGCTTTGTTCTCACTAAAGGAGTCAGATGCTGACTGTTGACTTAACTGCTGAGGAGGTGCTGACACTTCCAGCTTTTTCTGGAGCTACTCTTCAATTCCTCGGAATAAATCAGACATTAACTACTGATCTTTTTTTTCCCCTCCTTCCTAAACCAGAGGGCAGCTGTCAATGGCTATTTTCCATTAAACGGTTACCCAGCTCAGTTTGTTATCCCTCTGAATTTTGTTTCCAAAATAAAACAGTTCTTCACATATTTCTGTAAGCCTTGTTACTGCATTTACTGAGTATTCCTGTGTGCTGAGGAGCCCTGCGGTTCCCACAAAGACCCTCGTGTTTGTGCTGCGAAGTCTTTGGCTGGGTGGCAGGCGGTGTGGATGAGGAAGCAGTGAGACGCAGAGGGAAACTGTGCAGCCTTTTTCCTTAACTGAGTCATTTTGTTGGGTCTTACTTAAGCAAATGTTGCTTGAATGCAGCTCACGGTATTTGCTCAGTGATCCGGTGGAATGTCTGGGATATTTTTGTTTTTCCTTCAGAGCCAAAAAGCAGGTTTTGGCTCTAAATCCCAAAGCCGCCAGCCTGAGACAGAGTCACTGTGCCTGAGGTGGTGCGAGGAGATGGGCACCGGGGCTGGCTCCGAGCGCTCCCTCCGTGCCAGGGGCTGGCTGGATTAATTAAATATGTTACAAATGGCTACAGCTAAATTTGCTTTTAGTGAAATGAAAGAAGTGCCGTGACTGACTGAGCTGATGGGCAGCCTGCTGCAGGCCTGTCCCCTTGTATCTCAGCTCCGCTGTGGATCAAACCAGCCAGTTTCAGCGCCCAGAGCTGCGCGACCCTCCGGTGGGCCCTGACCTGCTCCAGGCACCCTGTGGCGGTGGCACTGGGGCTCTGTACACACTGCCATTGCAATGAAGCCCCCCACTGGGGCCACCTTATCTCCTGGCTGGCTTTCCAAATGCTGCACTGTGTTCCTCAGCCCCAAGGGACCAGCAAACGTCCACGACTCCTCTCAGGAGAGTCTTTCCAAAGCTTTGTGACCAGGGATGGGAGGGTAACATACTGCATGAAGGGGAGGTATTCCAGGTGGCAATGGCCACAGGGAAATGGGGCCTTTTAATCTTATTTTCTCTTATATTTTTTTATTTGGTTTTATCTCTGAACAAAAAAAGTTGAATTTTCAGATTGATCAGCACCATATCTAATGAAATCTTCTGATGCCTCTTGGAGGCACTGGAAGATATGGGGCTGTATCCAGACGGCTCTGGCTTTCACCAAGCCTGATGCCTGGTGGCATGGCTGGCTGCTGCGGCTGCTGGAGTACAGGGAAGCCCGAGTGCAGGTTTTTTGAGCAGCAGCTTCTCACAGTGTATTCCAGACCTGGCACTGATGTGGAGATTGAGCTTGCGTTGTTCTGGCCTTAACAATATATGCATGGAGGCAGGGGGAAGTTTGAGCTTTCTTGTCCTGTGTGTGCTTTTGTACTGCTAACCCAGAGAGCATCTGCATGTTGATCTGCGTTCCAACAGCAATTTGTAGCAAGACATGTATGTGCCCTTCCAAACCTGCTTTTGTCTGCTCCTTTCTTCAAGTCTCCTCTGTATTCCTCTTAAATATTATTTTGAGTTTACCTGATCTTTAGGCTGTTGCTTCTTGCTTGGCTGGGGCAAACTGACAGTTTGCTTGCTGACTTGGAGGGTCTATAGCAGTGCATCCTGACACAGCCCATTCCAATTGCTTTTTCATTACCACATGCCCTGAAGTTGCCACAGGAGAAATTCTTCTGATTTTAGGAAGAAAATGTCTCCTTACCTTTAAGTGAGGAATATTGTACTGTCTCAGATCAAACATAATCAGTTGCAACTAGACCAGATTGATGGCTAAAAGAACGTTTATTTTAAAAAACAGATTGACAAAAGAGACAGTCATCTATTACTAAGATTTACATAAGATTCAGGATCCTCTAGGGCATCCTCTGGTAACTGCAAATGTGCAAATACCTGTTGGCTCAAGTTCAGTGCTCTATTTGCTTTAATTTTTCTGTTTTTTTGTTAATTTTGTTGATGAAGACCCTCATTATCTGGTGTGGAAGAAATACTTATATTAAAGAAATAACTAAGTAGTTAATTTTCCATAAGGCCCTTTGATCATGGTCTTGAATAATAAGAGAGGCCAGAGTCCTGTGTGCGTACGTGTTCCTTTGCCAGACTCCTGTGCCGAGAGCATCTGCCCTTGTGTAATGCAATAATTATAGGTCTTTACAACTTGGATCTGCTTTCTTGGAGCAATGATAGTCTCTGGACTGGGGATAGGGAACAGAGGGAGAAAAAGAAACTGGGCCACCTAATTTCAGGGGAACAACTGAGGCTCATGAGTTAGGAGCAGTTATGGTCCATAGGGGAGTCAGATCTGAAGTCAGGTCAACACACGCAGGAGCTAAGCTGTTCTTTATCTCCTATGAAATGCAAGTAAACAATGTGAGATTGATGACGAAAATGGAGTATGGAAAGTAAAATACCCTTATTATTTCTGACAAATTGTGTTGTGCTGGAAGTGAAAATGTCTGTGGCAGCAGCTAAATTGGTCTTTTCAAAGTTGGTAAGCTCTTGAGCCTAGTTATTAAAAGATATTTTCATTATACTTTACTGGACTGAAGGGGATGAAAACAACAATGTCAAAATACTCAGATGTTTTTGTATGTCCAGGACAGTGCATGAAAGATGACATCGATTAATCTTCATGTCCTTTGGCATGAGACATCTCTACATGTCAGATGGCTGCAGCTGTGTTATGAAAGGGCAAAGGCACAGCATTCTTCTGTTGAGGACAGTTTGGTCAGATACTGACACTGGTGTTGGCAAGTCTCTAGGGTGAAATAAGGAGCTCTTCAGAGCATCTTGGCTTTCAGTAAAGGTTTGAATGTTTGCAAGCACAGAAATGCTGAAACCACAAGTGTATTTTATGTCATGTTGGGTGACAGTGGCTTGCCAGGGAGCGAAGGATCAGATGGAAAATGCCAGTTTGCCGTAGAAGGGCTGGGAAGACTGTAGATAATTTTTAACATGCACAAGAAGTTGTTGCAAGTTGATCTTCCAGAGATCCATGGGAAAGATGAAGCACACAAACCAAAGGACTAAAAGTACCATGAAGAAATATATTCCTACCCCTGAAAGAAGACAGGATATAAAATGCCTTTATTTCTCTAAGGTTAGCACAGTGGCATTGAGCTGGCTTTTCCTTTCCTTTTCTCACTTAAAATACAGTGTCCAAAACAAGTAAAGACTGCAGCAGCTTGATGATAATTTACACATTACAACCAACCTGTGGCTACCCTGCCTTGCACTGAGGCTAAAGGGCAGGGAACATGGCTGCTGGCCTTGTGTGTATAGGACGATTTGCTATAGGGCATGCCTTGCTGTCACAAATAAGTCATCTTCCTGGACTGATGCTTGCTGCCCAGTGACCTCTGTCCAGTGTTTTGGAGGAGGAAAAAGCATTAGTCAGTCCTGGTGAACTTGGGCTGGTGGTCAGAGCTGTATTATCATAGATGCAGCTTTCAGCCTGAGCTGTGGCTACTGCCAGTCCTTGTCAATAATTATCCTCTAGTTAGTAAGCCTATACAGCTGAATCTGTTCAGGCACTTCTTCAGTGTGTGTTTGCACATGGACACATAATAATAATAGCAATGATGACAGTAATAAAGATAATGATAATAGTAGTGTCTTTCTGTGCCCTTCACATCTGGTTCTTATGAGTATTAAAGATGAATATTTTTTTATATATATATACTTTCTGATGGCTTCACACTGATGAGACGCCATCAATTTTAATGGAAAAGATCACCAGTGGGAATTTTTGCCTCAGAATAATTTTCTTCTCCATCTGATAATGGGAGGAATATTCTGTTCTTTGATCTTTGGTTGGCAAACTTGGAAACTGGAAAGGGAGATGGTTGTACTGTAATAGCTTTACTCTATTGATGTGGTAGTCGGTGGTTTCTGGGAATTTAAATAAAGGTGAGTGTGCTGTGAGATGTGGTGAGGTAGGGGCTGAAACACAGGGAGCATTGCTTGTGGAATAACCTTGTAACTGAAAGCTCAGAGATAAGTGCCCTGTAGATCTATCTTTTGCTGGTTTTAGTTCGTACTGGTAATGTCCCTGCACTTACACAAATGTTAATACCTAAGTTACTAAATTGGTCAGCTCCAGATGGATTAATACGTAATGGATAACATGTATGTGATACTTAATCATGAAGAAAACTTTGTTCTGAACAGGATACTCCCTTGTTTTATGTCAAATATTTGATGTGTCTTGCCAGCCCCTGTATCCCTGTTCTGTGTTTAGCAGGGATTGTGAAGTGATGAAATGTTAGACATCTGTCCTCGCTAAGAGCTTCGGTAATGCTGCTCATGTGAAATGCTTTTATCTCAACTAGGAAAAAGAAAATGATCATTTCTTTAAAAAGAAAAAAAAAAACAACCCCAAAACATTAGTAGGTGTTGATGTTTCTATGTAAGACACAGTACAAGAGAAACTCTAAACTAGAGAGTTTGTTTCTTGTCTCTCTTGTGAACTCCTTGTTGTAGTATCTAAGCACCTTATAAATATTTACAAATGTGTCCTCAAATGAAAATGAAATGTATATGAATAGAGTTGCAAGGTGGTGTTAAAGGAAGCAAATTTCTAAAGGTTCCTACACAGTTATACTGTGACAGAACTGGGACACTAAACCACACCATTATCTCCCATTTTGGTAAACAAGGCATCATCCATCCCATCCTTCTTATTAGTTACTTTTGCCTTGGCTGCTATCAGAGTAAATCACTGCTTGCTTTTTTTTTTTTTTATTTTATTTAAATACAAATACTTTATGTGTAAGGAAATACATTATTTTTTTTGTAACTTCATACTTAGGCAGGCCACGCACGTATCGATGGCCAACAGGGGGTTGCAGCTAGTGGCAGGGCAGGAAGAGGGAGAATATTAAACTTGATTTACACTCCCGTGTGACAGTCCCCTCTGATGTTGCTCCTCAGCTGCCAGAGGTGTCCTGAGCATCACTTGGGAGTCCTCTGTGCTGAAAGCTGATGCTCTGTGTGCTGGGGGTAGATTTGCAGCACTGAGCTCAGCAGCACTAACTGCCTGGGAAGACCTGTAATAAAGCTTCCTAAGTGGGATGTAACTGCCTTTGCTTTCCTCTCCTCGCCCATTCCTCCTGCTGTTGTGGCAGGGCATCTCACGTGCTGTCAACAACTTCCTCTTGCAGACAAGCGTGTAATGAAGTGATTTCCTGAATTTACTGTTGTTCACTAATGAGAGGCGCTTGTTTCTGTGGGCTCCAAGTGATACCGGTCTCCAAACAGCAGTTGGGGGGACAAATGTTGCAGTGGTGGCAGCACCTTTGCTGCGGCTGGGAATTCAAAACTGTATTTGGGCGGTGACAGAGAGCGTGAGCAAGAGGCTAGTTCTCTGTTCCTCAGGGTTTAAAGGCTTTGTACAAATCTCTTTTGAAGTCAGCGAACGACTTCTGTTACTGTGATGGGCTTTGAATCTAACCCCAAATGCTCAATTTATTTACAGCGTGTGTTGGTCTTTTGTTAGCTGGCTTGTGAATATGAAATGGTGCTGAGCAAACCTTCAGAGAATATACTGAATGTGCAATTTTGCACACTGATCTTGATCTTTTCAAAGCAGTATGACTGTGGGTATATGTTGAAATACCCCACAGTATGTTGCAGACACATTCCTTGTTGGTCTTGCATGTGCTGTTTGTATGCATTTAGTTGGCACTGTGAGCTCTGAGGTTTTCTTTTAGGTTATTCTACAGTACTTTTGGGAACTCAACTCTCATCACTACTAAAATAAAATAAAGCAAAACACTGGTAGGTCTTGCCTTGTTAACTGTTCTAGCTGTTGTGTGTCCCACTGTTCCAAAAAATAGAAAGCTTTATAAGATTTAACATACTCCCAGTGCAAAGCATGAATATTTATAGGCAAAGAATAAGACTTCCCATTTTGAAATGTCAGTGCTATGAAATTGCTTTTTTGGCAGGCGTGATTAAGCCACACAGACTTCCAATAATGTTTTGTAAGCTTTTTCCTTAATTACGGCTTAATTTAGGTCTCTGAGTTTAACAAAACCTATGAAGCTTGCAGCAAAATATTTTTCTTGTGGAAAATTGTGTTTGCATGGAATACAAATCCTGTATTCCTTGAGGGTATGATTTTTTTGCTGTGTTTAAATGTGAAAATCCCGTAATTTTTATTTGCATTTCTTAAAGCATATACAAAACAAAAATAGCTGATACTCTGTGTTTAATACAGAATTGTGAAGAAATTAGTTTGGAAAGTGAATGTGATTACATTTTTTTCTCCAAATGCCTGGAGTAAAATGCACATGAGGTTATAAGACATCGACCAAGAGGCACAAGATTCTGTCTTAAGCAGTTACTGCTGCAAGAGACAAATTAGAGGCAATTTTGCTTTCATATAGTTGTTCTTAAGTGCACTGTTCTGACAACAGCAATAAATAGAATAATCCGCATAATTGTATTTATGTGGCATTGATCTGTCTTTTTCTAGAGAAAATCCCTTTTCCCAGATAAAATAATCTTCCATTCAGCTGTAAGTGGAAGAAAGCCTCTTGAGCAGCTGCACAGATTTAGGGGAATGTTTCTGCAAAGGCTTAATAGAGTGTTTTGGTACGGACCTTCAGTAAATTTGATTTTTGGTCAACAAAATACAATAAGGGCACTAAACCCACCCTGCTTTCCTGTGCAGATTGGATAACATGATATTTACTCAAAAGAGCTAGACAGAAAAGCACAGAGATGATGTGATTAAACTAAGGTAGATTTAGCACTAGACTTTTTTAACAGCATATTTCCTTAAATTGATGTCATAAATGTCTCAGCCCTGCTCAAAGATAGAGTTCTGAACAGCTTTGAGCTATTCCTGGCTTAATACTTAAGTAGAAACAGCAGAAGTGGTGGAAAAACAGGATCATTTTGGAAAAAAACATTCAAAAGCTTTAAAATTCTCTGCCATGATCATGCTTTTCTGACCACCTGCAGCTTTGCATTATCAAACTGAGAATGTCTCAGTCATCCTAATATTAATGTTTGAAATATGATACAAATAAATCATCTGAATAAAGTAGAAGGAAAAAAAATGGTTAGCGTTACAGCTGCCTGGGGCCTGCTCCGCTGACACTTAGACTTGCTGGCGTAAGCTTAGGGGTACAGTCACGGGCTCTAGAGCTGGGCTTTCCAGGGGACCTGGAGAGGGTGAATCCCTTGACACTCAGAGACTGAACAATTTTAACATCTGGGTTTGAATGCTGAAGTCAGCATCTGAGAAAGCAAATATCTGGAAAGCAGTTTGAAAACTGTTTTACTGGAAATGATGGGGAAATTGGGGAGTTTGTATGTGGGGATGCTTTTATTTTCTGAATAAAGGAAAGTTCCCTGGAATGGCAGAAAGCAACACCGGAGTCGGCCACCTGTGCTTCACCTATCTTTGCTCTTCTTTGCAGGTTACGTATTTGGGTAAGGTTTCCACAACAGGGATGCAATTTTTGTCAGGCTGCACGGAGAAACCAGTCATTGAATTATGGAAGAAGCACACGCTCGCCAGGGAGGATATTTACCCAGCTAATGCCCTTCTGGAAATTCGCCCTTTCCAAGTCTGGCTGCATCATCTGGACCTCAAAGGTGAGGCAACAGTCCACATGGATACCTTTCAGGTAGCACGTATAGCCTACTGCACTGCTGACCACAACGTCAGCCCAAACATCTTTGCTTGGGTCTATCGGGAGATCAACGATGACTTGTCCTACCAGATGGACTGCCATGCTGTAGAGTGTGAGAGCAAGCTGGAGGCCAAGAAGCTGGCCCATGCCATGATGGAGGCCTTTAAGAAGACTTTTCACAGCATGAAAAGCGATGGCCGGATCCACAGGAACAGCTCATCAGAGGAAGTGTCTCATGAATTTGAATCTGATGATGGCTGACTGAACTCATTCGCGGTTCAGCAAAGGCAGAAATGGCCTAGGGAATGAGACCTGATAGATGAATACAACAATTGAAACTGGGGAATGAAAGGACTGCCAAACACTTGTCTGACCAGCTTTTTAAATCAAAAGAGCAATTCAGTACCTACAGATATGCATCATTAAAGTAATTACGTTACATTGAAATCTGCTGCTGTTGTAAAAGTGAGGAAAAAAGCTCCCTCCCCCAACTCTCTCACCCACCCATCACTGTCCCTTTCTCATCTCTGTAGTTCAGGTGCATACCAATGAAGTAGACTCATTCCTGTTTGTCTTACAAGACTGGTCAGGCAATTTTATTAGTTGCTTCTGCGGAGTTCCTAGCTGGGGGCTGATGCTGATGCACAAGAGCAAGTAAACCTGGAAAGCCCTAATGGTTCCCGAAGAATCTTTCTCTGTGATGCATCACAAAAAACCTTTGACCGTATGTAGGCTAAGACATCCATACATAGCCTTTTAGACTAATGGCCTGGCATTCTGCAGTTAATTCACATTTCACAAATAAAAAAATGAAAGAAGATGCTTGTATGTACACATTATATCATATGCTATCCTTTATTTTATTCATTGTACTTATTTTCTTAATATACCTGCTGCCACGTCTTTCACCCAACACCAGTAGTTGCAGTTTCAGACTATATACTGCAGGATACCAAAAAGGGGTGGGCAAAAATTCTCCGTGACGGCTAGGGGTACAGCGAGCCAGCACCATTACCTGTGCGTGTTCCAACCCTCATGTGCTTTGCAGGAGGAGGGCCCACTGGTAAGAGTTGAGGGACACTTGGGTCTGTCAGCATTTGAACTGTGACTTCTCATCAACCTCAGGTCTGAAGTGATATGAGTATGGTAGCCTCAACTCCGTGTCACCGGTCTCCACATTGCTGGCCGAGTGGCCCTGGTGGGATAGAGCTGGTGGTGCCTCGTCGCACAGCCAGGGCTGCGTTACTGAAAAGATCAAAGGAAACAGTCCCTTAGGAGTCAGGTTTGAACATCTGTTCTGGTTGAGAAGCTCATGTTAAGATTCCCATATCTTTCCTTGTTCACAGATATACAGAGTCATGCCTTTCTTAAATGCAGATGTTTAATAAAACTCAAATAAAAGGAAAAACTTGTTTCACTTGACGTTTTTTAAAGCCGAGAGCAGATCGATAGTTTGCAAGTAATGCTGCTCCTTTGTACAATTTTGTTTGTAATTATGGTAATGTTAGGGGCACTAGGGCACCTTACAGAAGCCTTAAAAGAAAGCTAATCAAAGCAGATAGCTCTGTGTCTGTGTTTTGTGGGTCTGTGTTTGTATGTGAGAGCGTATGTGTGAGTCCAGTGTTAAAGCGTATAGATTGAGCATGGGAGACATTGAGGAGGGCCCACACCTCTTGAAAATACGCTTGTTGCATTACAATGTATGTAAACTGTTCTCCAGCATAAATGCATTCATACTTTAATAAAAAAAAATAATGTTTTGAGTTAAAGCTTGGGAGTTTTAAGCTGTCTTTCCAATGCAAACTGTGCGGGTTTTTCATGTCTTTTTATGTCTGTGGGTTCTGTGTTTATTTCATTTAGTGGAATGAAAATGTTAACATTTCTATTTAGTATTACATCAGTCTCCATGAGTCCTACCTCTAACATTTTTAAATTATTTTCTTTTAAATATTTAGGTAAATTATGACTGTGAGATATTTTTTTTTTAATTTTGCTCTGTGTGGACATGATTTATAATTTCTGCTTTGCAGGAGGTGGCAGAGATACTCCCCCACCCCCGCTTGGCCAGCTGAAATGAGCGATTCTGGGTGAGAGCAGTATCTTGCCCTGCTTACGGAGGTGGCAGAATGGCTCACGCATGACATTAGATGGTGGCATGGGGAATAAAATACCAGGCTGACAGCTTCCAGAAAGTTTCTTTCTGAATCTTTGGATAATCTACTCTTTACAAATATGGCTCTAAAAATGATTTATTTTTTTCTTCCCACAGTGCTCATTTGGAAGCAAAGGGTCATGTATGGGCTATAGGGTGGTCACAACAACAACAAAAAAAGAAGTCTGAGTCCTGCCATGTCTGTATCTGTCTTTTTGACCAAAGGCAGAATTAGGCAAAACTTCATTCAACTTTTTTTTTTTTTTTTTTTTTTTTTTGTTCAGAGCTGTAATCATGTGTTAGTTTCTTTACTTGTTTGGATGCTCTGCCACCAAAGCTGCTGTGAATCAGCGTGTGAAGTCCCCTGTTACATCCTCTCAGCCAGATGTCCCTGCTGACCACGGAGAGGTTTCCTTCTGAGTCCCAGCCCTTAACCTAGGGCTGCTCAAGTGTGGGAGGGGGAGAAGGGAGCTACCAGCAGGGAGGACTACGGCGGATGATTTGGGTTTGGGATTTTCACTTCTGGAGCAAATACTTAGAGGTGTGGGGTGTTCTTGCAGTGGGGGGGTGAGTGTGACCCTTCTGACTGACGCAGCTTGCCCTTTTCACCAAGCGGTCCAGGCCAGAGCACATCTGGACAGAAATGTCAACATTATTTTGCTTTTAATCATGGTCTTTCCTCTGACATGCTGGGATCTGCTGAAAAGATCCTATCTTTCTAAGTCACCTGCAGGCGTGGGTTATACAAAGAATACCCTTGCTGGGGTTTTTCTTCTTCCCTATTTATTTATTTGTTAAGGACTGTCTAAATTTCTTTAAACCATGCTGGCTTTATTTGGAATTAACACACTGAAACCGACAGAAGTGGAAAAGGTTGCTTCAATGTGCTTTTACTTTTACACCCTGAAGTGCTGTCTCTCTGTTCCCCTTGTCATGTCTGTGACTGGCAGCATCTGCCAGCAAGAGCCCTGGGCTATGGCGCTACTCCCTGCTGTAGCCCACAGCTACCTGGGAGTGTGATTTTTAAGCTGTTGTTACCTGCAGACCGTTGTCTGCGGTGATGCTCCATGTCAGGGCATCGTGTGTTGATGTTAGCAGCACTACGGTGAACTCGCTCAGTGATGGGGATGCAGAGTACTCGGTTGTGGTTTTGGACTGTCTTGTTTCATGGCTTGGTGTCAGAAATAGGTGCTTTTGGAAACACAGGGCTTGCCTGTTTGGTAGTGGCCTATGTGCATCTGGAACTCTGTTCCTAGGTGCTGATTAGGACCCTAAAGGGACCATTATGGGAGGTGGCTGCTGTATGTGCAGCCCTTGCTGGCCTTGCACCGAATTACAGTGGGTTGGCGAGTTCTCACAAAGATAATTTGTATCGTGGCATCTGCAATAATTCCTCAGCATTTGGAGGCTGTAGAGTACATGAGAACTTTGAATGATAAAAATAAAAAGGAGAAGATTCTAGACCTTGTGATTAGAAACTCAGACCCTTTGAAACACAAACCAGCGATTTTCTAAGTGTTCAAACATGCAAGGGAATATGAGGGAATGTGAACTGCAGTCTGTGTTAGAAAACATGAGACTTGAAAAATAACCAGTATCATGAGTTTGGATCCTTAGATAGTTTGGGATTCAGGCCATATCCCTTTGCGTTATCAATACCAAATGTGTGATGCCATTTGCATGAAGGAGAAAAGCTTTTACTCCAAAGCTGCAAGTGTATCAGTTATCACTGATTATCAGTTGCCAATAGATACCAGAATGAAACATCAAGTTAAAACGTTTCCTTCAATTAATTTGTTGGAAAAGGAAAATCATAACGTTTCCATCAGAAGTCACTTCCAGTTGGCTAAAGGCTTTCCTTTTCAACTACAAAGAGCCCAGTTCTGGATCTCACTGCATCCCGCTGTGGGTTGACGAGTTCCTTTGGCATCAGCCAGAAAAACACATGAGGGATTTCTTTCCCTCTTCTGTGTGTAGGGAGAGTAGAAAAGGGTCGAATGTTCATGTTACTAGAACTGCAGAAAAAGTGGAGAACGTTTAGGTCATTCCACCTCAACATCAATATGCAATATCACCGATGTTTTGTCAAGGTGAATTTTACAAGTTTTTCTAACTACCTTAAGAAAAAAAGAAAGTAACTGTTACTCTATGTGGAGTAAGTTTGTTCAGTTTTCAAGGCCTAAAGTCTAAATATCTTCCATTCCACCAAGTCTTCAGTGGAGCTGTGAGTGAATGATTGTAGCTCAGGAGCAGTTGTGCTATGGGGAGAGCAACATGCTGCACTAGCAAGCACATGTTGCTTGAGAATTACTTAGATGTATATGGGGGTTTTTGCCTGTGGAAATGGAGAAAAGCAGAGAGTCATTTCTTTCATGTTTTAAACATAAAGGCCCCGAAGAACAGTGTAATGTTTTGTTTTGTTTGTAAAAGTCACCCAAACCACAACCAAACAAAAAACCCCAACCATCTGCAGCTGGTTCTACAACCTAACTTTCTAGTAGTGAGCGGCCTCATTTTTACATGGAAAAGCAGTTGGATATTGCCAATGAATTGCATTTAATTTTCCTAAGATGTGCAAATAAATGCCATGTGATTTGTGTGTGCCTTTGACACAGAGGCAACCCTATATCAGTCTCTTAGGAAACTTTACATATATGTTATTCTTGGATGCTTTGAGACTTCAATATCCATGTATTCACAGTGAATTTTATTTAAATTGGAAGATTATCTGTGTAGAAATATGTATGCATATATATACATACACATGCACATAGACACATCTTGAAACATGATGCTTGTCAATAAATATTTTCTGTATGATGGATATATGCAATTGTAGATGTATGTGTGAAGGCAATCTTGCATGTTAGTGTTGAGATAAATGGTTTACTTCTTAAAAGTCATTTTGCTTTAGTGGGAAGCAAATTAACTTGTCTATCTACTTGCAAAGTTTTATATACTATATGCATTATTTACCATTTACCACCAGAGCTGGCCTGCTCTATGTCCATTTAGCTCCTGTAACAATGATGTATAACTGGGCTCGTTTTTCCCTGTGGCAGTGAGTTATTAAGTTGTGTATAATTGGGAAGTGATAGCTTAAATATGTGGTTGTTATCCTATAGACGAGAGTGTTCAGTCTGCCAGCCATTTACAGGAAGAGAATATCTCCTTTTGTGAAAATAGAGACGGTCATTACACCTATTTTATAAGGTAATTTTAAACAGATACAGGGTGTTTTGTTAAAAGGTCCCTTTTTGTTAAAAGTCCGTTAAAATGCTTCTTGCCTTTCATTGTGCAATTGGTCACCATGGGCTGCTTTTACCCGTTGCCCCAAGGCTTATTTATCTCCATGACATGACTTCTCCACTGCCCCAGAGCCAGGCTGGGGAAAGCCGGGGGTCAGCTGGTGCCCCCGTGGCTGCAGGGGGGCTGTGCCAGGGGCATGGTGCTTGCAGGAGCCTGGGCTGGGGCAGGGGAGTTGCTGGGGGGCTGCAGGAGGCTGTGAGAAAGTGTGTCAGGCTGTTGGTTGGAATTTTTATAGCTACATTGCACAGGCTAAGCTTGAAGCTTGGGAAGACCTCTCTTGTGTGGCAGTAATTCATCGTAAGTGCTATGACAGTTTCTTCACTTGGGATTGTAATTGGTTTTGATCAGGGCTGTTAAAGCAGAGACAACGATTTCTTGAAAACCATTGTATGTGTGGAGAGATGTTATCTTGTCTTCTGCAGTGCCTTCCCTGAAAAGGGTTTTGAAACATGCTGGAAGCACAGACATGGTGCATGTGCTGACCATGTGCTGTGAATGGATTAAAGTCGTGGGCTGCTAAAACTGTGCGGGGGCTGGAAGGGCACGGCAGGGCCCCAGCAGGGAAGTGTGTGTCTACGGGATAATGGAGGTGGCCAGCTGAGATTTTTGCTGTCTGAGCCTGAGCTGGGTATGTGAAAACCTGGGTAGTCCATCATTCTTTGAAGGGCTTCTCCAAAGCAAACGGTTCAGTGAAGACTGAGGAGTGAGCATAAGCTGCTGGAAAGCTTTCTGTGATCGGTTCAGCAGAGATCCCTAGCACAGCCGAGTGATAGAAAAGTCTTCACTGGAATGAATAAATGTGATGTGCTCAGCTTCCATGGCAGCGACGGGGCTGGGGATGGTGCCTGGAGGTAGTTGGGTTTGTGCAGGCTGGACACCTGCCCAGTGCCGGGGCTTCGTGGGGTGCGCAGCAGCAGCGAGTGGCTGTGTTCTGGTGGGATGTGCCTGTCACAGGGTGCTTGGTGGGCTCCTCAGGTGGCACTGTCTCCACTCATTCTCATTTTCCAGCGGCTGGTTGAATTAATTCAAATAGTTACATACCTGATTTACCCCACTGAAAGGGAGAGGAGCTTCAAGTCTTGTATCTCAGCAAGAGATACAGGTTGCTGCGAACTCTTCAGCAAAACTGGAAATGAGAAAATAAGTTTCTAATGTACAGCTAAGGAAGCATCAAGGATACTTGGACTAACAATCTCTACATCTACTGAGCAGGTCCTTATGTGAAGATAATCCTAACGCTGTGCTAGCAGCCTAAGGAGGCGAAGCCCGAGCCTGGCACAGGAATATTCTAGCACAGGAATATTCTGGCACAGGAATATTCTAGGTTGTGTCGGCAGGAGGCATGATTTCCAATTATTGCTAGAAAGATGGGAAGGCATGTCTGGACGGTGTTTGTTCTTTTTTCTTTAATGTCTGAGGTGGAAGGTGTATCTGAAAAGGCTGTTAATGTTTTCTCATCAGGAGAAAACTGCTCACCCACTACTTGTTTGTGCACATACATTGGCAAGGTGAAAGCATCTATTGAAAACATGCCCTTAGAAGCAGCCCAGCTCCGGTGGCAGAGGAGTGCAGTTTAGTTACTCTGCATGTCGTGTGGTACAGCGTCCACACATCCCTTTCACGGGCAGGGGGCTATTACTGCGTGGACTGGAGCATCGCTGTCCTTTCTCAGCTTCTACCCTCAGAGCAGGAAGATAGCACTAGTAAATGTTATCTGTTGTGCTTTGATTTGTGCTGTGCATTACATTCTCTGTTATTTTCCTGTAAATTGTAGCGCTCTTGGAAAGAGAGGAAACATTATAATCCTATGAATAATGCATAATGTGGCTGGTATGTTTTTCTGTGGGCCCTATAGATTTTCTGGAACAACAGATGGGAGTGGATTTCATTCTTGGAAAGCAAGTAATTTTTCAAAGTTGATAAGGGCCGTGTGCATGTGAAAAAGTAAGTTACTGCTATCTCAAATTAGTTACCTCTCATTTAGAGATAGCAGGAATAGTTTTAGACATATTATTGAGTATATATTTAATCAAGGTTTTCTTGCACAGTTGGGTTAAATTGTTGTGGCGGAGTGCTCAGTACCATGCCGGTGCTCCCTGGCTCGGTCTCATCTTTAATGGATACCAGATCTGGTGGTTTCAAGTAACAACAGCTTTTCCAGATCCCAAGACAATAATGAAATACACAGAGGAACTTCAAAGGAAACTCCTCTAGAAAGGAAAAACAAAGTTAAATGATGATATAGTCAACTGTGGGATATTTTTATATCCATAAAAGATGTCAGGCCTATCCCAGTGCAGAAACAGGTGAAATATGAAATGAAGCTTGACTAATAGACTGTGCTTCACATCTACCCAGGCTCTCCTAAACGGGTTGCGGACTGATCATCTCTGAGGTTTCCAGGTGGATTTCTTTGTGTTTGTTCAAGTCAACTCTGGCCACGCAAAGAAAAGGTGTTTGCATCTCCCTGTTTCTAATAGTCTTTGCTATTCGGTAGGGAAGGAATGGCCCAGGATGAGCTGGAGCCAGGTCTGCTGTGGGAGGTGCTGCGTAATCCCTGCTCGGCCATCCTGCCATGCCTGGCCTCGGTGTCCCTGGGAGGAGGTCACTGTCACTTCCAATGAACCCTGCTCTGCTCCCTGGGCCTTCGCAGTGTCTTCTGCAGGTAGCATGCTCTGATTAAATGTGTGTGACCTGTCAGAAAAATACATCTTTTCCTACCAGTTAGTGTGTGCTGAGCAGAGTGGGAAAGGCCACAGTCTCCTTCCTGCACTCTGCAGAAGGATGACCGACACTACTTGCCCAGTGCTTGCTAATTGACTTGTTACAGGTCTCTGCTGGTGTGCATGCAGTAGGGGAACCCCGTCCATACAGCCTCGGGTCACTGAAATCTTGATGTCAGGGTGGTGGCATGGGACAGGACTGGTGGTCCCGTCTGACACACACGTCTCTGGGACAGCAGCCACTGGTGGGCACGCTGCTCCTGTGGGGTGCTCCTGTGGGGTGCTCCTGCAGCTCGGTCGAGCCACGGGCCGGACTGACCGGTGGGCTGGTAGCGCTGCATTGGTTTGCAGGCTGAAGCGACGCTGAATTGTGCCGAGCTTTCCTAAGGCAGCATGGTCTCGTGCAGCAGGTCACTGCATTCCCTGTGCCTTACTTACAGAAATCCTGATTTATGCCATGAGAAACATTAATAACAAAGAGTTTCAGCGTGGTTCACGTTTTGCCTGTGCGCCGCAGTGGGTCTCAGCTAATTCATCAGCAGCGGTTTGTTCTGCTTGAAATCCTGGAGAATAGCTCCTCTCCCGAGGTATTTCTTCCGACTTAATTGCCAAGTTATAGTGAAATATGAGGTTCGTTGTTGTCTGCTGGAGCACTGGGGATTCTGTTTTGTTGGCACATTTTTCATGACCTCGTGTCAGCAGCATAACTAGGCTATGAGATAATTTGTATGCTTTAGATGAGCAGCTGCATGCATCTTAGCTGGAGAGAGAAGTAAGTGTGATCAGTCCAGCAGAGTTAATTAAGTAAAACAGAATTAACTCTAATCCTGTAGGTTAAGTGATGTCAGATCATGCAAGATGTATGTAACTTTCATGCAGGTGGAAATCAGAATGGTCTGATCTGATGTACACCAAGAGTTAATAAAAATGAGAGAAACAATAGCTGCAAATGTGGAAAAAAATCTACGGTCATTTAGCCGCTGAAAAGGAAAGAGTGTAGTATCCTTATTTCCCCGTGATGCTTTGGTTCTGCAGTGGCTTTCCACTCATTTCCTAATTAAACAGTTTTGAGGTTGTAAGGAAGGAGGACCACTCTGCAAGCTCTGTTCCTTGTCCTTGGATTGTTGCAGGTGTCACATGGTTATCACAGGATTTTTGGAAGCTATTGAATTTGCTGATATTTTGTTGGCAACAGGGATTAGGGTTAAATAGTACAGGGAAAACAGGAGAAGCAGACTTCTAATGGTGTCTGGTAATCCTTAAACTGCCTCTCCTGTGGAAGCCATGTGAGTTGTTATGAGGAGTGATGGAGGACAGATTCTGCACTGGCTTTTACCCTGCAGAAACCTCCCTGCATGGGAGGTAACTGATGCTTTGACAGGAGACCTGGTCTCTGAGCTGTCACCCTGAGGAGGCAATGGTTAGACATTAGCTCTGTACTAATAGCCACAGCATTTTTCTGATATATGTCTGATAAAACTCAAATGTATTGAGTGTGTTTTCAGCAGGTAATATTTGGGTGGAGGGGTCTCGTCTTAGCTGTCTTTTGAAAATCTGGGAATTACCTTGAGAAAAAGATTTAGGGCTATTTAGTATTTGTAGTTCAGAAAAGCAGCAAAATCGTGTTATTAAACCTGCTTTTACTGAGTTTTATTGAGCCGCAATATCTGTCATCCTTGGCATCCTTGACAGCTTACATGGTCTGTGTGCTTCTGTGGAGGAGAATGAGAAATACAAGACAAAAGCCCCTGTAGTTTATTATAACAATGCAATTATCATGGGTTTTAGTGTGTGATGAACCGTCACCTTGTCAGGTCTTTCTGCTGCATGCTCCCAGGGGAGAGCGACATGGTGGGGGAAGGCCAGCTCCCCATCCACCTGCCAGAAATGATGCGATCAGAGGTGGCTCCACTGCCAAAACTGAGACACGGTATGGATAAGCGTAAGCATAAAAAACAGGTGGGGGACTTGTGGAAAAAACCTTACCTTGGTGCCTACTGCACAGAACCTGGCGGTCACAGCAGTGCTCAACCTCCGTATGTTGCTGCCCTGTGTCAGCATGAGGTACCAGATGTTGTAAGCCCCAGGCCCTTACCTGACGGATGGTTTCTGGGATGCCATACTGCAGCACGTCATCTAAAAGGAAAAGGAGGGTGGTCATTGCGTTAGCGTGTCGTTACCTACTTGAAAATTTATATGGGGTTGTCACATCATGAACATTTTTAAGCAAGTACAGAATGCAAGGTTTTGTCTAACACAGTAATAAATGAACATGTGGTACCAGAGAGTGGATCTCAGGAGAAAACCAGCAGAAGTTAAAGGCTGCATTCCTCAAAATCTTGTTCACCCATGCGCTTTTGTTGGTACCTGTTTCTAAATGCAAGGAGTCCCACAGAAAAGTGCCAAGATAAAAAAATCTCATGATGCAAGCAAAAGAAAATGAGTTTAATGAGTGCTGTGTGTTCTACATCCCATAATTTTATCAATAAGCTCTCAGACTTCTAGAAATTGCTCTGAAATTGGCAGCCCAGGCTTAATACCGTCTACCATTTTGCCATTACGTGCAATTTTAGTTCTCAAGTGACTCCAATTTTAAACTCCCAGTGATTTAGGCAGCTGCATTGTGCTAAGGCTGGAGTGAGGACATGCTTTTGTAATCAAGCAGCCCAGCTCAAAATTTTATGGCATGATGGTTACTGTGCCATTCAAACTATGCCCCTTACACAGAAGTGCATTCCTTTGATTTTACCAAAGAGACCATAAATATAACAAAAAAGCATAGCTGGAAAACATGATTTCATGCCTGGATTTTTCAGCTACTACAAAGAGTAAATGAAGTGGTCTCTTTGCAGTGAATTATGCTCATATTATTTGTATCGCTAGCAGAGCTCATCATTAAGTTTACCAGAAAATACATGCCTGTTAGAATGTTTAGAGAAACAGGTAACTCAGTTTTCAAAACAAAATAACAATGTAACTTTCTGTTTCAGTAGTTTAATATATTGGAGGCTCAGGGCATGGGGGAGGATGTTATTATGCTTGATATAAAAATGTAAAAGATGTTCCATAAATGCATAAATAAAAGTAATCATCAGCTGCCATATGCTTGGCAAACTATGAGGCTTATTTGCCTTAAAATTTCTGATTGTATCCTTTCCCTTTCCCCAGAAGGTGATGTAATGTTTTCATCTCTGAAAACCTGGTTTCAAGAAAGATTTGGCTCTGAAATGGAAATCTGCTTTTGATTCATCATTAGATCCTAGCAGACACTACTTTTCAGTCCCATTTGATCACTGCAGCCTTTCTTCAAAAACAGTCCCAGTGCGTGTTGCCAGCCACAACCGGCAGTACATAGCCCATGCGGCCTCTGTCAGTGAGAGTAAAGCTTAACCAGGTTCTATCAATAGTTCACCACCAACACGAAGTAACTGAATAAATGCAATCAAAATTTCAAAATGAAAATGAATAGCTATACTATCTGGCATTAGTGAAGCAAAAAATAAAATGGCACACACAGGTACAATAATTGAGAATTTAATTTGGGTAATTAAGTTTAATACATAATAGAATTTTATAGTAAACATTTAAAATACTCCTAAAAATATAAGGGCTTATTTGCTCAGCTTTTTATAGAAAGGCACTTATTACAAATAGATCTATTGGGTAATTTTGCACTGTGAGTTTTTGTGTAAAGTGTTGACTTACATGAAAGCCCAAGTGCAAGCCACTGGCAAATGATTTCAGCTGGTGTTGGGTGGGATCCAGTGGGGCAAAGGGCAAGCTTCGTGCCAGCTTTAAAAATATAATTTGCTCTCTTGCAAACCTCCGATCAAGTATTTGTCCTTGCCAATGTTGTGATTTTTTTTTTTTTAACATCCAAAAGTAGGTATTACATTCCCTCCCCACTCTCCCCATCCCACCTTGATCTTACTTGGTGCTTCCTAGGGGACCTGTTGTCCAGGCATGTTCCAGAAGCATTTGCAACAGCCAAAGGCACAACAGTGCTGAACTGGCTCCTGCCCTCGTTCCGCCAATGCTCCTGTCCTTGGGATGGCCAGCAGTGAGCCATCCTTCCTGCCACTGCCACTGCTGTGCTGGCTTGCCGAGGGCAGGCTGGATGCCATCGGTGACAAAGAGGAGATGACGGAGTGGTGAACCATCGCTGAGTTTGTGGTCAAATGGACCAGTGGGGCTGCAGAGGGACAGGGTTAAAGGCTCCTTGGAGCCCTCCATCCCTGCTTCCTTCTCAGAATATCTTTGGATGGGCGGGTGGCAGTGCCAGTATCAAAGGCTAAAAATAAAAAGTATAGAAAGTATTTGTTAAGGAGGTCAAAAGAGAGGTTTAACGAGGTTAGTCCCACCTCTGATTTTCAGTGCTTAGGTTGAGAGCCCATGGGCCCCACTGAAAGCATGTGAATAGGTGGGCTTCAAGGCACTGGATTTTGGCTGTTATCAGGGAAGGTAATAACAATAATGTTGGGGTGCAGATTAATGCCTTTAGAAGTATTGAGACAGTGGTAGCAATTTGCTGAATTGTTTATTGGTTAACCACAGCTTCAAGACTGTGTGCTGTGCTTCACCATCAGCTCCACGGAATCAGGAATACTCGTCTGGAAGCAGCTCAGAGGCGCCGGGAACAGGCAGGATAATTCCAGGAGAAAACCCAAGGCAAGCTGTGCAATTTCACATTTAGATGGGTTAGCAGCCAAAAATTCTTGTGTGCACTTCAAGGATAGCAAATACTATTTTTCTCAGATGTAAATGTAAGAAGACATGGTAAAATGTAATATGAGTCTCCAGTAACTGGGAATTACCACACCAGGCAGAGCAGTGTTCTGTTTTGTGTGTCATCAGGTCTTTGAAAGTGGCTTGTGCTCCAGGCTACAAGTGATGGTCTTGTAATCCTATACCTGCCCATTGGAGGATTTTTTTCTCCAGTCTCATGAGTCTGACCTAAAATATGAGTGTTTACAACTTTTTAAACCAATTTATCTCATTCAGGACCATCTGATGTTCTCGTTTTCTGTGGAAAGTCCTAATTTGTATGTGAACCCTATTAAGCTATTGAATGCAACGGTAACATGGCAATGAACTAATAGGTTATGCACATGCTGTGCAACTTTTAAAGAAGTCAGTAGTAAATCTTTAAAACTGTTTAAAATCTGTTTGCTCCCCTGTGCACAATTCTCCACTCTGATGCAGTGTTAATGGGCAGAATCACCCCATTCTTTCCTGTTCTTCCATTATTTATGCAACTGAATACGTGCTCTTGTGCTTGTGTATGCCCCAGTCTGAAAACTTAGCATGTCGTGGCTGAATTTCATTTCCTTCCTATAGGTCTCCAAGTTTGTAATAGGGACCAACCACTCAATCTGTGTTGCAGTAAAAGTCTCGACATTTCTCTTAGAGTGGTGCTTCCACTCCAGGCAGATCCTCTGCCTTGGTACTGGGGAGACTGCTGTTGACTTGCACCAGTGGAGAAATTTTAAATCACCCAGAGCATTTGAAAACCTGGTGGTTTGTTAGCAGTTTCTCATGCTCAGTGAGCATCAGTAGCAGAAATATGGCCACAAGCACCTGGAGACTGGAGGGCAGTGTGTTTTGGGGCAATGCTGCTTCCTGAGGCTGACTGAGGATTCTTCCTAACGCCCTCCCCTTGGTGACAAATATTCTTGTCCTTCAAGATTTTTTTACATTGACTTGAGAAAGTCAAGCACTCTAAAGTTCAGAAATGTCAGATATAAGGCTATTTGGACAACTTTAACTCAGCTTTATTTTGCCAGTGAGTGGCAGACACGCTGATTACGCACATCTGTTTGGTGAGTGCATGGTATTAAGCACTCAAGGAATGCCAGAGGGCTTTGCATGGGGGCTCCTGCTGTCTCTGTAAGCCCCGCTGCTATTTGTAACAGCTGAGGGCAGGTAACAAATGAGGGAGTCAAGATGTGGCTGGGAAAGAGACCAGACTGATGGTGGGGATAACTGAATACCAGCCAAAAATATAACGTAAAAGTAGACCTGGCTTGAATAAGTTTATGTCAGGGGGAGGAAACCCAGAAACTGAGATAATGTAATAATGAGTTGAGCTGGGGCAGAGGTCCATGGTTTTGCTGAAAGCTGCTTTCGGTTGGTACCATTACTTGGCCTGTTGACTCCTCCATGGTTTTCTCACTCAAGTTTTCTGCATTTGGGATTGTGGAGCTTCTTCAGTTTCCTTGCTCAAACACAGGTGTCAGCAACCTCTACGACTGCTGTGTCCTCTCGTATTCTCTGTTTTATCTCCCCCTTAAGCTGACCTTTCCTATCAAACAAACCAACTCCCCCAGAACAGATTGCCTTTCGTTGCACATCTCACTTTTCCTGTACACTACGCTTGCTGTCCCATGCCGGGTCTGGGCTCTCTATTTGGGTCATGGGAGTGTGGCCAAGGGCCGTTGGTGTTCGCTGTGGGTCCCACAGCGATGGGACTGTGCCTTTGCCTCCTCCCTTGGGCACCATGGATACTACTGGCACTTGACCTAAATTTTGTTTGAACATCACCTCTCAGGTTCAAGAGAAACCCCCTCCTTAAAATCTCTATGACAGTAGGAAATGGGGAAACTTTCATCCTCTGCGTTGCTGTGCTCTGGGATGCCAGCTTTTGATGCAACAGCAGTTACAGCTGAGATCATGGAACCCTTGGTTATGCCCAGTTCTGAGGATTCTGTGACCTGCCTCTGAGAATATGTTGTGGCGAAGGTGCAGATGAGCATCATCCTGTGGGTCATGATGGAAAAGGCTTTTTAAAGTGCAAGGTGTTACAGGAGAAGGTAAAAACAGCTGCATCCCTGGTTTGTCTGGTCTCGGTGTTTTGTTTGACAGCTGGATCCCTTCAGCCAGGAATGTCTCCTCTTTAGCTTCTGTCCAGTTGCGTGAAACCTTATCAAAGCCATAAATATTACCTCAGCCCTGGAACTGGACCTGAAGGGGAAGTGACAATCCCTTCAAAACAGGCCTCGGAAAGGTAGGATTTGCAAATAGTTACTTTGTTTATGACTGTGAAACGCAATCCTTTTACCAACAACAAACCTCAAATGCAATGCTTGAGCCCTGATCCTAGCTGATGGAAATAATGAACATGTGACATATTGGTAATTCTTGTCTAGAGTGTGGTGAATCTGTCTAAAATTTTGTAGGTGTTCCCCTACAGTGCACTGTCCTGGCAGTAAATCATCTCGGGTCATAGAAACAGGAAGATGCTGCAACTGAACTGTAGAGCAGAAGCTAAATAATTTCCAACAAGTATTAATTTTATATAAATAATATGCATAATACACATAAAAATACATATTTATATATATATATTTATAAAATCTTGTGACAGGTCATGCCAGGTACACAGGTTTATGTGTAGAGTACAGCTCCTTTACACAACTACAAAAAGGTTGCACAATGCTTTGTTGCTTTTAACAAGTCTGCCCTTAAACCCACAGTTCACAACCTTGAATACCCATGTTTTGAACTGGAATGTTTTGTAGTAAGGTTTTTTTTATGGTAGTTTTCTCACTCATAAAAATATCTGTATATTTGACGTAACTGTAACAAAACTATTTTCATTCATTGCAATTGATAATGGGTATTTTTTCACTAATTGGCAAGAGAACTGTTAATCTGGAATATATTAGTTTCAATTAATTTAGCAATTGTTTGTTATTTTTCACTCTGGTAGAGTGTATATCTATGTATGTATTTTGCACTACAGATACAAAACCTCTTCCAGCTTGGCTGACAAAAGTATTCTCCCTGTTTTAGTCTTAAATTGCATCATTGGTATTAAAATGGGCAAGCTTGATAAAAACAAGCCACGAAGAGATAAGATTGCCTTGAAAAGGAAATACAGCATTCACTGTAGCAGTTCTTTTGTCTACAAAATATTCTGTGTAGATTCTGATATCACTTTGCTGGAGTGGGTGCGTACAGGACATTTTAACAACCACAGAGGTACCAGAGGGCAATGTCCTGATGCTCGGTATCACAGCAGCATTTCCAGGCCATGCCTGTTAAGCAAACAGATAGATCTGGAGTGAAATCTAAATGAGGCTTATTTGGGAGATGTAGAAATCTGTTGATATAACATCATATCATCAATACAAGTCTTAACCCTTCTGTTAGGGTTTCCAGTTGGTGTCAAGTGTGGTGTTGGAGATACAAACTCCTCTCCAATGTGAGAGGGTGGAAACTTCCAACTCACTTCATAGCTCTGTAGGAGCTAGTAGATTATATTAATTTTATTCATAGTTGCAAAAGCTGCAGCTACATTCTACTTGCTCGCTGTCCTGTTTATGGCCTCCGGCTCTGCAGTCAGCTTCCATACATGATGCTGCTAACAGCGGCGCGGCTGCCTCGGCCCACAATGTGGGAGCGAGTGCTGGCAGCGTTAGGCTTTGCAAAGCATGGAGAGGAGACAGGTTTGCCCTTAGCGGCAACCCATTGTGAGCAACGAACACCCTTGCTATCTGTGGTAATTAACAAGCGGCATAACTCCTCACCTGTGTGTCTCCCAGGGACCCGGTGGGCAGCTGCTCAGCTGGCTGGCCCCGCTTCACTCGGTGCACCGACTGCTAACCACACTTTTTAGCACTGTACGGCCAAGCCAATCCTTCAGCACTGCTGCGTACTCCAGCAAAAGCATTTGAGATGTAGCTCTATTAATTACAAATTGAAGGCATCCACATATTCAGGATAACTGCAGCGTTTCCCTGGGAATGTGGGAGATATTTGGCGTTACCAACTTCAAAGAGGGGCAGAAGGAGAGAAGGAATTAAACTCTGCTTGTGTATGAGGTAATGTCAGTTCCTTGCAGTCAGGAGACCAGGGCTTAATTGATATCATATGGCTAACAAATGTACTCCAAAGCCAGCCTCATTTGATTGCTTTTTAATAACTAATAACTCTCGGTGGGAGTCCAAAATATGTATATATAAAAAAGCATGCTGGAGCCGCCTCTCTCTCCTGCCAAGATCACTGTTACTGAAACAAATTTGTACCTTTTGCCATCCTGGAATAGATACCAGCGGCGGCGGGACATGTACTGTCCCGGCCTGCAGCGGTGGAGTGCTGGGCTGTGTCCCGGCCGGCCGCCATGGCTGCCTGCACTCGCTGTCATTTGCGTGGAGCCGCGGCTGTGGGGGCTGGATCCCCCCACTGCTCCCCCCTGCCCAGGCCAGTGCTGCCCATAGCTGCACAGCTTGTAGGGGTTACGAAGAGCTGCCAGCGGCATTTCCGTCACAAATGTTTTGCCTGCGGAGTATGTTGCCTTCCCGAGTCGCAGGTGTCAGAGTATCATCCTCCATGATGGGGCAGGAGGCCTGTGAAGGGTTCAGCCCCCCGGTCCCCTTTGGCAGCCCCCCGCGTTGCTCTCCCCAGGTGCTCGGAGCCTCTCTGCTTGCTCCTGAGCCCACGGGCAGCCACTGCGGTGGCACCGGTGCTGCCCCTCGGCCCCAGCGCCAGCGTGGCTGCCTGCAGGCGGGCTTCCCTGGCACCCGGCTATCCGACAGCCCTGCTGCCGAGCCGGGGCTGGGGGCAGGCAGGCGCTTGCAGAGCCAGGTGTATGTAAACACATGATGTTGTGTTGATTACAGCTGACCAAACCAGAGGCTGAGTCCGGCTTCCTTTGCGGCTGAAGAGGAGCAAGCGGCTCTGACCGTGTCCCCGCTGTGTCGCGCAGTGCCACCGGCCTCCTGCCCACCCATCCTCCCAGCAGGTGTCCCCCTGTCTCAGAGCGGGTGAGTGGCCAGGGCAGGGCTGTGTAGGACCAGAAGTCACAGCCACTAGCTGGCTTCCCAGGGCGTCTCAGTCGCTGGAAGCGGGTCGTGAAGTGTCTGCTGCCCTTGGCAGTTGAAATACAGGTGGGCGAGTTACCTGGGTGCGCTGTGCCTCGGAGCGGTGCCGGGGCGCTCGCTGCCAGAGCTGGTGGGAGCTGAGCACTGAGGGCAGGCACTGCCTGGAGACCCCATACCGCACGTCAGACCTTCTGCTTTATGGCATTTGTGAAACTTCTCAGGGGAGGCTTTCAGGCTTCACTATGCGTGTTGAGCCAGAAGTGCCCATGGGGAGGGCAGTTGACATGACTTTTTTTTTCGTAAGGTGCGCTGTGTGCGATGTAGAGTGCTTACACTACTTTCCTGCCTTAGATAGTCTTAATATCCAACGAGGTAGTGTTCAGTGCACCCAAAGTTAAGAAATAGCAGAGTGATGTTTCCAACAACCTAATTTTTTCTTTGTTTGATGCCTCTTTGTTATGACCCATTAAGCTAAACATTTAACTAGGGAAGAAGAAAAGCAAGTGCCATGTTATACACACTCGGCGCAGCTGAGCAGAAGATTGTGGCAATGTATTTAATTTGCCTAGTGAACTGGGAGATGTCAAGAATGGGAAAGGACCATTCCCACTCTGATTTGGCAGGTAACCAGTGTTGGTGCACTTCTAGGGGCACTTGGAGTAGGGACTTAAATTTGTAAGACTATGTTATTTATTACTGGAAAACTGTGATTCAAGTAATGCAGAGGGAAATCGTATGCGGTGATAGTGTATTTGACATACCTCAGCAAATTTTAAGGTGGACTGTTTTGTCTGCTATCTTAGACCTCAGACTAATTTTGGATAGGTTTTGTAGTCTGCATATTAAGATGACAGCGCCTGACAACAGCAGTGTACCTACCAGCACTGCCCTAATCGGAGGTTAACGGGATGGAGCCAGTATGACTGAAGAAACTCTTATTCTAAAGTTTCAGCCTGATATTTAGGTATAGACTACAATGATTTGCTTTTCAACATTACAGATGCAAGATGAGCAAATAGTTTTGTTCCAGCACTAGGAAAAAGAGGATAGCAGTGGGTAGTTGGTACAGCCTGGCTTTTTAATGATAACCCCCATAAATGTAAAGAGCTAAGCACGTAACTGATATGTAGGGAAATGCAAAGTCACTTGTATTTTAGTCATATAGAGACATTAAGATGATATAAGATATCTCATTGTTTTCTAGTATTGGAATATCACTCCTGATGGAAGCTACTCTGGATTGATGTCACTGTGAAGAGAGTCAGGCCTGTGGTGGGCACACATCACAGGTGCTTTGTAAGGTCCATCTCCTGGATGGTTTCCATGGGAGAGCCTGTGACTACAAGCGCTGCTGACGTGTGCCTATTCAATGTTACATAGGCAGGGTTTGGCTGGGAGTTCTCTGTGCCAGGGAAATGAACTCAACGGGAGTTGTGCCTGTTAGCTCATTCCAGTGGGCTGGAGAGACAGTGCTGTGGAAGGCTGGGGAGCCTGGCTTTGGGCCACTGAAATTCGGGGGCAAGACACTGTCATCTATTCATCTTGCAGAGGTCTGGAGTCATCAGAAGAGTGCAAGTAAGTGCAAAAGAGG
The DNA here is from genome assembly GCF_963210335.1 of Falco punctatus. NCBI lineage: Eukaryota > Metazoa > Chordata > Aves > Falconiformes > Falconidae > Falco > Falco punctatus. The sequence goes on from NC_137593.1 coordinate 18,291,087, forward strand.
TTTTTTTGTTTCTTTGTCTGGACTTGGTTTTGTTTGGGTGTTTCTGGGTTTGGGATTTTGTGGGTTGTCTTTTGTTTTAGTTGTGGTTGATTTGTTGGGGTTTTTTTTACCCAGTGGCCCCAACCTTGAAAAAATGCTGATCATGCATGTCCTTCATTCTGCCCATGGTTAAAGACTCTCCTCGCTGTGGTTGCATCTGGGTTTGTGTCAAAAGGAATTCAGATGGCTTGTGTTTAATCAGAGTGAAAACTGGGCAAGTTAAGCTTGGTATAGTTCATACATATTTGATTTCTTTTGCTTAACAAGAGGATGCAGGAGCAGGATTAACTCAAGTGAGTTTGCAGGAAGGGTATCAAAGTCCATACACTGAAAGCAATTAATGAGGAGCCTCTCCTGGGATTATTAGAAAGACTACAAGGAAGACAACAAATTATGGAAAGTCAGAGATACTTGGTGCAGGGCAGAAAAAGGAAAACAAAACCTGAGCTGGATAATTAATGATGAAGGCAAAATGATACTTTATTTGGGAAGAAACTAAACACGTTGAAAGAGTCCAGAGACACTGCTGTGAATAGAGACTGATGACTGGGGCATTTCCACTGTTTCTCTGAAGCACAGGGAATGTTTTAAAGTTAGTAGGAAAATGACGAGCTTTTGAAATTGTTCCTCAGAACAGCAGAGATGAAATGCTAAAAGTGTCTGATTTGTATTGCAAAAGGGAAAAAATATTACTGCAGTGTCTGTTCCCTTGCTATTCCCCCTTCTCCAAACCAGCAGAGGCAACAGGCACATCAGAGCGTGTCTGCCCTTCTTCCCTCTCCCTACAGACAGAAGATGGGGCCAATTTATAAATATCGTTCCCAGAAGCAATGTCAGGAGTAGCTGTGGACTGTTACCATTAAAATGACATTTTTCATTTCAGAGTATTAGGTAATCAAAGGGCACTGATATTTCATAAATGTCCATTAAAAAACCCCAAGCAGCCAAACAACAGAAAGCAACACTGCAATGGAATATTATTAGCATGTTTTTCTGAAAATGGATACTTTAGTTTTCAACTTCAGTGAATACAGTTCATCAGAGCTCACAAGAGTGATTTTATGCAAGTTAATGATGGATCAATACAGTTGGTAATTGTAGCAGATGATTATTTTGGGCTGCTTCTAGGTAAGTTTTGGTATACCTTTATACAGTATTGATAGGCTCAAAAAACCTAACTAAACAAAACAAAAAAAGACAAAACCCAAACCAAGTAAGCCAATGTTGGTCCCCTGTACAGGAATGGTTCTGCTGTAGGAAAGTATGATAAGAAATGGGGTTGATCTGCAGGCCTTTTCTGTAAGGTTTCAGCTTTACTGAAGACTGCAGATGCTCTGCACTTTGTGTGGCTAGTTCCTTACCCTGTTTAAAATGCAGATATTCCAGCCTCCTCTTCTTGGTATGAGTTGTTTAACCTCTAATATTTTATTCTGTGTCACTGGGGCATGATATTGATAATAGGAATAGTTTACAGCCTCATGGGTCTTGAAGACTCAATTATTAGGGTTTATATCATGAGAGGTTGGTGATCATATGTCATCCTGCCCGGTTTGTTCTAACCTCCCATCCCAAAGGGTGCAACACATCCTGATAATTTGTTTTTTCCCTGCCCTGTCTCTGCACTCTCTTATCACCACAACTGCTGCAGACCCAGACCCTACCTTTGGAAAACCAAGGCATTTTTTTAGCCAGTACCTTGCACCAGCTTGTAGAGCCACTTCATTAATGGGCACCATGGGCAGGTCAAGCCACCTTTACCTTCGGTGAAAGCTGTGCCTGGCTCCACGTGCAGGGTCAGATCCATGGGGAGTCCTCCTGCCACAGTCCTGTCCTCGGTGAGCCATAGTAAGTTTTCAGGTGCGGCACCACTTCACTTAATTGTTTCAATTTCTACAATAAGACGGTACAAAAACTCTGGTGACTGAGCACGCAAAGGTGCTCATAAAAAAGTCTATTAATTTTTATGCCTCATAAACGTAAACCACAATTCACTTTAAGTTTGCTGTGAAAACATTGCTCTTAAAATCTGAGTTTATAGGACACAGAACAAGCAGGATTTCAGAACAAAAGTCTGGTTTCTATTATCTTGAGAATTTTGTTATTGTTAATTAATAATTCTGGTTTGCCTTTCTTTGTTTTCAAGACTTTTCAAGGAAAATATTTATGAGGCTCTGCTGTTTTACTGCTTTTCTTTGATGAATATTTTATCAAATAGTAATCAACACCTTGTAATGCAATTTTACTGTTTATAGCTGTTATACACTGAAACCTAGAGCAACCGTGAGAAGCAAAAGCAGAACACAAAATTATCAAATGTTTAAAATTTCAGAAAATCTGTAGTGTCATAATATCAATTTATCCTAAAGCCAAGCAGTGTGTTGCCATTTTGCTGCTGCCTGCTACTTTCCTGAGTGGTGGGATTTGGCTGCTAGCATTTAATTGTACTTTTAATCATAATTTTGGAAACGTGGGCATTGGAAGCACTGGTGCTAGCGAGGCCACCGGCTGTTGTTTGAGCCGTAAAGCAGAGCCCAGGCAGGCACTGATGCGTGCTTGTACCTCTCACAAGGTGGGCTGTTGGTCTTGATGGCATTGTAACCTTCTACCTGCCTGGCAATCGTGGCAGCTGATCAACGAGTAGACTTTTTTAAATGTATGTAATGATGAGCTATTTGAGAACAGTGTGGCGCTTCGATGGTCTGAGTGTATGGCCGTTTCCCCTCCACGGCTGTGCTGTGTGCCGTGCCACCAGCTCAGTGCACAGACCCGCTCCTGATGCAGAGCATCATGGCTGCGGGAGAGTGTTTCTAATATGTATGATTTATTTACAGGCTGACAAAATGTAGGCCTTGAGGCTGAATATTAATGTAATAACCCTAACTGCAATAAACCGGCTGTTTTTCAGAAGTGCTGGTCTCCCACAGCTTTCAATGGCCCTAATTTCCCCCTGCCCCCCGTATTCATCAGTGCTCTAAAAATCAGAGCATTTTCATTTCACTCTTTAAATAGTCTTGTGTCAAGGAGCCTTCCGTGTTACCATTTTCTTTTGGGATTGATTCCTGTGTTCTGCTAAAGCCAGAAGCTTGCAAACCGGGGGGACTGTTTTGAAGTTTCTGTGTGATTGTGGGTTTTTTTTTCTTAAATGTTCAGAAAAAACAGTGCTCTGCGCAGCACTCCCCTAAGCAGTACGCAGGAACCACAGGCAGGCTGTCACCACTGAATGACAGTCCCAGGAAAGCTTCAAACGGTTTAAGCACGGGAAATCTTTCTGGTGGAGGAGCACTGACATGTTTCTGCGGTGCGTGTTACAAGGATTTGTTTGGACCATTGCTGTCACCAGGTGCAGGGGAATGCTAGGAAAGCCTGTGCCCGCCCTGACAGAAACGGGTCCTTTTCTGTCGCCATCACGCTTCTTCATGCAGCCCCATTTCCAGCTGTACGGGCAGCACCAGTTTTCACCATCCCTGCTCAGTTCGCAAGCTGATTTCTAATAATTTTCCTTTCCTAGAGAAATGGATGGAAAGCAAAGGCCACCCTGTGCCGGGGGAGGCCGAGCCCCTGCCCGGTGGGAAGCACCGTTCGGAGGGCAGGCTGGGGCTGGCGGCCACCGCGCTGCGGGCCGGGTGTCAGGCAGCAGCACCTAGTGTGGTCTGGAGGACTGGCCTCACTGCACGGCTCTTCCTTAGACTTTTTTATAAAAATTTATTTAAACCTGTGAGAGCTGTTTACCCTACATTGACATCCCTCCAAACTATGACTCTTGTGCAGCAAAACCCTGCCACGCTTCCCGGCTCTTGAGTGGTCTTGGGTTGCTGGTAGGCTTTGCAGTAGGAAGTAGAAGGGCTACACCTGATACTTGTTCTGGAAAGATGATCAAAAGAAGGCGAGCAGGGGTGTTTCTTGCCCCTAAGGAGGTGACAGGGGCAATGGCATGAGGAATCTTTGCTTTTCTATGGCTGTTTTCCTGCCTGTCTCTACAAGCACAAAGCAGGAGGAGCTGCAATGAACATTTCACAGAAGCAAATGCTGTTCAGGATCAATAGACTAACTTCCATGAGCTTTGGCCCACGTTTATGTACTTTGGAGTAAAATTAAAAAAAAATAAAAGATGCCAGAACCAATATACAGCTCGGAGCAGACAGAGCGTTTATAATATTCCTATTTTATGATTCTTTTGCCAGAGGGAATCTTTTATCATAACTGTGCCGGTATTGTTGCATTCATTAAAGAAAAAAAAAAAAGAGGGAAATTATATTGCTCACCCAGTGTTTCATTTCTGATGAGTGGTCTTGCGCTCCACGGGAGCCTGGAGCCAGGCACGTATGGGAAAGCCCTCTGAACTCCCCATAGCGCTAAGTGGCCTCAACAGCACGCGGGTGACACCCCCATTTAGCTGTCGCACGTGCGTTTGAATGGCAAAGCGGGGTGGTGGCTGTGCACTGCTCTCCGATGGAGTTTTGTGGGTTCAGAGAGGAGGCAGCAGTGGGAGCGGAGCTGGACTTGCTGCCCAGAGCCTGAACTGCTGCAGGTGCTGAGCAGCCATAACCCAGCAGCTCCACTCCAGGATGAGCCTGGGGAGAGGTGAGAAAGAATATATGGTGTTTTTTTCTCAGAATAACAACCCCTTTTCTTCCTCGGTGTGCTCACCTGAGTACACTGGGCACACACAAATTGCTCGGTGGTAGTTTCTACTCCCACTGAAGAGCCAAAGCTTAGGATTCTTTCAGCATGTCTTTAGGCAGAGTGTCTCCCTACCTCTGGCTGCTGTGGGCTGCTTCAGGCACAGCAGGAGCTGTAGCATGTCTTTCAGACTAGATCACGCTAGTGTTTACATGAAATAACAGGGGGATTTAAGGCTAATTCACACTATGAGTGAAACAAGCCGGCTGTGTGTAAATCCCCATCAGATGGCATGTAGTTTCCAAAGTAATAGATGACATGTGGAGGAGATGCATCCTTGCGTCCCCCAAGGCAGTGAGCGAGAGCAGACTGTGGCTGTGCTCGCCCAAATCCCTTTGGATAGCTCTTGCACCCGTGGGGAGCTCAAGGGCATGGGAATCCCAGGAGCACACAGAGGTGGCAGGTCACTCTGCAGCCACAAGGATGGGCACATCAGCACCTGGGCACTGAGACCTTTGCTTGGTGGGAAAGCTTTACAGGGAGAGGAAAGATATTTGTTTGTTTTTTTTTTTTTTTATTTTTATTTTTTATTTGTTTTTAAGTTGGAAATGTGACTGAATAATTTTATAACTGTTTCATCTAAATGCTGAGCTCACAAAAAACTGCAGCCAGCCTCCTGCCCGCTCTGTGTGTGTTTATGCTCTACGGGTGTCAGACAGCTGAGAAGAAATGTGGGTGGAAAGAATCTTTTGGAGCATATTGGCTTTCAGTGAAACAAACTGTTTCTGGGATAATCTTTAATCATCTCTGTGTCCTCAGGGCGATCGGGAGCCAGCCTTTTTATGCATTGCTAAATATTAGGAGCAGAGTATCCTGCACACTGCAGCTGAAGCCAGACTTTAAAAAAAATGTTTAGATACCCAATTCCCTCTAAAATCAATACTTGCTAATTAGCACATGTGTTTAGCTTCCCACACATACATATAAATTGCATATTACCGATGCACTGCACAAATACGTGCCTTGGTCTCCAGATATTATTTAGAAGGATGTGTTGGAGGAGTTGAGACGGTACCTGCAGATCAATTAGTATCCCAAATTATTACTCTTGGATTCTGGTTGTTCTAGGTCCACAGACAGCTGAGCTTTTCCAGTTGAAGGTTGGTCGCTGCTCTAGGGTGAGTAGATAACCTGTCTGTGCCCTTTCCCTCTTCAAATTTAATCTCTGCAGGGTTGAAGATATGTTTACAGGATTGGGGAGCTCACGGATACTTTTCCCCCTGGAATTTGTTGCGATGTGTAAGGGGAAATGGTAGCAGAAAAGGCAAAGACGGCAACTGTCATTTCAAGTTTCCTCCCACCCTTGGGTGTTGCTAAGGGAAGAGGCCATCAGCCACACATCATGCGACTTTCCCCTTTCCTGATGCAGAGAGGAGCAGGGGCTGAAGCCCTCTCTCTGCACAGCTGAGAGGTGACCTGCGTGTAGGTAAACACCAATGTACAAAGCCTTGAATTATGTGCTGAATTGAAAAACAAACCCTGAAAGCGGCTGGTGATTGCTTATAGTAATGCAGAATGGAAAAGAAGGAATGCAAAATGAACAAAATTCCAAAAGATGTAAATTCCCTTCAAAACGTGAGCCTGCAGGACCCCAGGAGGGGTCAGAGGCAGGAGCAGGCAGGTGCCCGTGCCTGTGGTGGTGTGGCAGGAGGTCACAGATGGCTTTGCTGCTCTGGATGGTCGTGTCGCTGCATGCCAGGGGGGTGAGATGCCTGTCCTCGCTGAGCATGAAAACCCAATCCAGCATGAAACTGCCTGAACTCCTTTTTTGAATTTAGGTGAAAAGCCCTGTCTTCCCTTTCATGTTTGGCAGATCTTGACCCTGTTTCCCAGCTTCAGCTGGCGCGTCCTTCTCGGCTGGCCTTGTGCTGACTCTGTGTGCTGCTCCTTGGGGCTTTGCTTTCCAACCAGAGCGCCCTGCTTTGGAGTAAAATGAGGGCAGAAGGTGATGTTCAGGAGAGTGTAGGAAACATACAACTCTCCCTGCTCCGTACCTGGATGTAAATATTAATATTCTTAATGTTACCTATTTAAATGCGGCTTTGTTGGCCAAGTACACAACATGCATATGTTTACTTTTATTTTTTTTTCTTCCCCTTCTTCTTTTCTGATGGGAGAAAAAAAGGTCTATGCATACTACTCGGAGACACCAACTACTTTTGGCTGACTGATGCTGCTGTACTGCAGCTGGTCTTTTTTCAAGAATACTGAAGAGCACCTGAACTACCGAAGAACCTGTGCCTGTGAATAATGCCAGTCTCCTTCTCCCTAGGTATGTATATGTATATATATAAAAACCCTGGTCCAGTGGATTTCTGAGCAATAGATATCTGAATTCATTATGATAAAATGTTCTTGTTAAATTTTATTGTAATTTGATGTGAGAGAACAGATTAATGATTTTAATCTTTTACTCTTAACAAAGTTTTTTTACATATTCTTTGAAAGTAAGTAGACATAATTACAATTGAAAATTCAGTTTTTGAGTGCTGTCTGTGCATCTCCTATCCCTCTTCAATAAAGGAAAATAGTAAGGAGGTTGTTTGTAAGCAGCAGTTCAAGGACTGTGTTTTTATAAGGTTTTTACATCTCTTTCATGTCAGAAAAAGCAACATAATTATGATGATACTAATGCAGAGTCTTAATGTGTATTTTAGTGGTCAATAGAGAGTGTGTAGAGACGAAGAAGAACGATCTGAGCCTTTGCCCTTCTTTTCTTCATTGTGCATTTCTTATTAAATCCAGCACTGGGCTCGTCTTCAGAAGCTCCTAGGTGCTTTAAATCTGGGATTTAAACATATTTCCAGCAAGGTAAGTAGTTTTTTTTTATGTTAGGGAAAGGGATGGATGATGAAAATAGTCTGATTTTCTCCTTTCATTCCAGGTGATGTAGATTAAGCATGACTCCTCTGAAGCTGGGGCAGGACCCGCACGGAGGGATGTGGGTAGATGTAAGATAGGGCTGATTGTCCTCCAGTGGGTTACGTCTCAGCAACCAGTTTGGGTTTTGAGAGAAGAGCTGGGGGGTGCAGGGTTTTAAAAAGGGGAAGAAAGGAGGCAGTTCTGGCTCGGGTGGTAGGGAGCAGGGGGTGCTCAGAGGCAGTGTGCCGGGCACTTTGGCTGACCCACTGTGAAGCTTTCCCTAAACCGCGGAGGTTTTGTGTGTTGCTCATGTCCACAGCACAGGAAGCCATACTTGCCAGCTGACCTCCCACGAAGCAGGGAGGATTGACTGTGGCTGATCTGAGCTCTTATGGTCGCTTGCTAGGCCAGAGCTTTTCTTTGCCACTTGGCAGCGAACACTGGAGCTGGTGATGGATGGTCTGGCCCAAAAGCATAGCAAGGACCAGGCTGGATTGCCCAGGCGACTCAGGCTTGCTCCACGGGGATGGGGTTACCCTTCACTGCAATTTCTTTTCTGCCAAGATTGTGCTCTGCAAATTATGAGGTGCAAAATATACGTGGGGGAGTTTTCATTGTATGGCTGACTAAATGAGACAGTGACTGTGTTAAATCCATGGACCCATTTCCCAAGAACAGCAGGAATACAGGACAGCAGCGCTGCGTCCTTGCATGGATGCATCTGCATATTTCTATCAAAGGCAGACATTTGCCATTTTATGCTTGCACTGGTTTTAGCCCTAAAGATCCTGTAAGAAAGTATCTTTTTAGGGTGATTTTTTTTTTTTCTGTTGAAAGTTGGACCGCTCCTAAAGATGGTTATGCTTGTGATGCTGGGAAGAATTCAGAGTAATTGTTTACTCTTACCAATTTTGCAGACAAAGCATAAAACAGAGCAGCGACTAGGGGCACAGCTTGGGTCTCCTTGTTCCAGAAAGGCTGTGCCCACTGTTTGGGTACAGCCCTGGGAGGACACGCACAGGTACACAGAAACATGACAGGCCATCAAAATGTTCACCCACTGACCTCCCAGAGCACAGCCCTGCACAGAGCTGGTGAGGCACCCCGAGAGCTCGCTGTGCTTCAGCTGTGTTCTTAAATACAGCTGGTCTTGTCCTAAAGCCAACCAAATTGACAACAGCCGTGTCCATAATATTTTGGTGGGATGTCATCTGGCTGTGGCACACCGTGGTCTGGCCATCCAGGGCTGGGAGCCCAGGCTTGCCTGTAAACTTCATGAGCTTCAGTTGGCTGCCTTTACCTTGGTGCTTGGCATCCAGAGAGGAGGTGGTTGTTGCAGTCAGGTCTTGCATCTTTGTGGAGTATTAAAGAGTCATCACGTGTCTCACTGGGGAAGACCAAGAGAGCTTTGACTCATCTAATCAAGATGCTATCAAACTCAGGTTTTCTAACAGAGTGCTCTTACTTTATGCTGGATCATCATCTTCTTGTAAAGGTGCCTTTTTCATCTTTAGTTTCAGAGCAGGAGGTGTCCAGTGACAGGAAGGACCATACTGTGCACTTTAAAAAAAAAAAAAAAAAAGAAAAGAAAAAGAAGAAAAAGGCACATTTCGCGTCTCTGATTTCAGTGCTATGGCTATCACTTGTTGTCAAAGTGGGATTTTGGAGTCAGAGAGCAGAGAGCAGTGCAGGGAATGATGTGCTGGCCAGCCTGTTTGAACTTCGGTCCTTCTGAACCAAGAAATACTTTATTTTAGGCAGCACGTGGCCTTTTGGTTCTGGCAGGCAGAGGCAGAAGAGAAAGTTGCTATGCAACCAAACAAGCAGCTGCTGAGCTGAGGAGTCCAGGAACTGGGAACATTTACAAACGGGAATTGTCTTGAAAAATACAAACAGGCGGAATTTCATTGTTTCTTCCAATTTTCATGTTTGTCATCATCTTGCTTCTGAATTTATTTAGCCAGCGTTGGAAAACGATCGTAGAAATGTTGCCTCAGGTGCAGTCTGGCAGCTTGTTTTGGGGAATATAAAACTATGGGAATTTGGCTTTGGTGACAGTGACATTCTGTACATGCAGCTGACAAGGGACTTTAATTGTTTTAGTTTAGGCTTGCACTGAATCCAGAAAGCTCCCCCTGTAACCATCATGCTAGCTCGGTCCTGACTTCCCTCTGGCAGCAGCGCAGGTTCTACGTGAGGTTGGTCCCAAAGCAAGGGGCTTTGTGCTGTGGGGAGGGGCACCCGGCACTTCATTTGTTAAACGAAAACGAGATACAGGGTCGGTGCAGGGACCCTCACCATTAAGATGAATGGCTGAATTTTGCTCATGTTGCCTGCAAAAATAAATGTGGCTATCTTCTCAAGGAGTGAGCAAGCAGAAAACTCTGGCGCTGCTCCTCTGCTCCTTTACAGATCTGATAGGTGTTGCTAACAGGGAGGCCTGCCTATTGTTAGCCATTTATTAAATAAATAAACAAAGAAGCTGTAGTGAAAAACAAGCTCCCTTTTCTTCCCTCAGATATACCCTATGAACTGGCAAAGGTTGCTAACAGCCTCTTTAGTGGAGTTACAACTGAATTACAGCAGGACATAAAACACAAGCTCTGGCTACCACTTGTGCCATTTAACTACTTAATAAATTCCAAGGGAAGTGGGCATTCAGGGCTGTAAAGAAGTCCTTTATGACCATCCCATCCCATACAGGCTGTAGACACTGCTTAGACATGGACTTAGAAGTAATGTTTTGGAATAATCACTTCTCCCTCTGTGCCACAACGTAATTCATGGAGTGGGTGGGGGTGGGGGGGGGGGGTGTAGGCAAAGCCCCTCTATGGGCAGATTGATGGTTAAAGAACCAACAAGGAGAGCTGCAGATCCTTCATCAAATTGCAGCCAGGGTGTTTAGGCTGCCTCCTACTGCTCTAATGGATTATATCTAGACAAAAAACTATCATATCAAAGCATAAGTTCAAAGTAACAAAGTGGTAATAATTTTCAATTCCTGGTGGATAAGCAATAATGAGAGGTTTAATGTATTAAAAATGCAGGAGACAACAAAATAATTACAAAACGGCAAACTGTTGAAGACTTTTAGGAAGAAGGAGAAAGAGAAAAATGTTTTTCAGGCAGTGCTGTTTACACGGAAAACACGTACCACCAGCCCATCTTTGAACAGATGCATTAGGGAAATTATACCCAGGCATGTCCATTTGGTGTGTTTCCTTGTTCTGCCTGATGTTCCTTAAGTTGTGTTCCAGCAAGAGGCCTTTTTTTTTTTTTTTTTTTTTTTAATACTAAAGCTCATTTCCCTGGTCGCAGGAAATAAGAGTCAAATTTGTCTGTTGATGGTTTGGGGTATTTAGAGTACGTACAATGAATGGGTAATGGTGCAGGCACCCAGGAAGCCTTTCAGCCCAAAAGGCTCTTTAAAAATATCTGTTTAAAGATGTTAAATCGACCTAAAGGAGCTGAATGGGAAAAATCACAGAGGTTCCTGCCTGCTCAGCTGCCTCGAGCTGGGAACTGGTGAGTGATGGCAGGGGACAGTGGGGCATGGCTGGGTTTGCTGGTCGGTGGTGTGTGCCATACAGTAGCCCACAAACTGTTCCTGAAAGGGGATGAGCAACACGATTGTGTTCGCAAGGCAAGAGTGTATTGGGTGGGAGATGTATTGCTGGTGAACTTTTTTTATGACTGAATGTATAAGAAAATTGCATCTTACAGGATATTATGCGGCAGGCATCTGCAAAATGAAGCCAACCCTGATGCTGGAGGGGGAAGATGGAGGCTGTGCTCAGGTCCTAGGTCCACCTGCCAGAGCGGGCTGTGCTGGCTGCAGTGCAGACTGAGGCAGGTAAGGGAGGTTTGGAAAGGGGGCAGAAGGTGGACTTGGGCTCTGCTTGGCAGGGTTGTGCCTGTAGTGAGGAGAAGGCACCACAAACCGCCGGAGCGGCTGAGTTTTTAATCTGGACAGAAATGCAACAGTTGAGGAACAGCAGAAAGGCAGTTAGGAGTTGAGCTGTGCTGTAGGAGTGAAGGAGGAACCTTATGGTGGGTGACAGCTCGAGAACAACAAACTGCTCCTTGGGGAGAAGAAAGCACTATTTCACATGTCTGTGAAGCCATCATTTGTCTCCTGGTGAGTGCAGACGTGAAGGCTGATCAGCGGAGACTCTGGCCTTTTTCCAAACACTGAAAATAACAATCCTTGTTCCAAAGAGCTTACAGTCAAAACCAAAAGGAGACAAAGACTAGTTCAAAAGAAAGAAGGACAAGAGAAATTTAAGAGTGTCATTAATTGCAAGTAGTGATTTGCCCGACCTTGGCACTGCTCCCAGGAAGTAACACCAGGCTCAAGAACGCAACATGATGACGCACAGCTTGAAAATATTGTGTCAAGCACCACCTGGTTCCTATTAGCTGAATGCCTCGCTGACATTGCTCATTCGATCTTCACTCGACTGAAAACTCATGGATTCATTGATGGATGGAGCTTCATGGAACTGCTTGGCAAACCTTACCAGTTTTAAAATGTTTAATAAATTACCAGTTAAAGGTGGGGGAAAAAAACACCACTCAAAACAGTTTGCAAAAATATGGGCTTTTTCCCCCAGTATCTTGTAAATTAAGTATTTGAAACTGAATGACAAATATTTTTTTCTCTTTTTTTCTCCATCTGCCTTTGATATATTTATGGAAACTACTTTGATAGGTATACCCAAATACTGGCAATGCTCTTTGTCTCTTCCTTAAGGATGTTGGTATTGCCTGTGAAGATGTGATTTCTATGAAACCTGTAAGTGAATCCCACCAATTTGGTTTTTGAACCAGAGCTTCACAGGGGTGCCCTCTCAACACCCAGCTGATACAATGAAGCCTTAAATATCTGTAATGATTTTTTGAGAGGAGTAGGCATTGAATATCTTTTCATACCTCTAAAACAAATATAGAGAAATATTTTAACTGCTGACATCCCTCTTAGTCTCCTGCAGACTAGCTGACCCATCTGTTTTGCTTGCTGTTGCTGCAAAACTGGATTTTAACTCATGGATGAGAAACTTTGAGGTGACCATAGTCAAGACGCCCAAGTGGAAGACTTCACCTCAGATTTATGTGCCTTTTTGTCGCCTTTTACAAGCAGTGTTAATTTCCTAATTAATATTGGAGTGATGCTTGCTCTTATTTCCTTTCCCGATTGGGAGAGGGTTTGGACTTCTATAATATCATGTGTGCATGTGGTGGGTGGGTGCTCATGTTGATGCACATGTTGATATTTATGTTGATATATCTGCCTGACTTTCACAGACTGCTATGACTGCTGCATACTTTTGGTTGAGAAAGCAGGGCTAAAATGCAGCTTGAACAGAAAGGGGAAGCTGGAGAGCCCAGTGGTAATAATTGGCATCTCTTGAGAGTGATTCCATGTTCCTGGGGTGACCCTCGAGGAGACAATTTCTGCTGTTAATGGCACAAGTTTTGCTAGAAATCCTCTGATTCAAGCTTGTCTCCTCCTGTTGTACAAATGAACTTTGATAATGAAGCAGTTGTAATTTTTAAGATTAATGCATCTAACAAACTTCTGCTCATTCAAATTTGTACGGAACAGCTTCTCCATGTAACAAGAGAATAAGAGGAACGTGGTTCATCAAGTATCTTTTCCCCACCCTATTTCCTGATTATATAAATAAATCTTGCCAAGTTACTTTTTTGAGAGAAAATACAATACTCTCTGGCTCTCAATGAACAATTGTGAAATCAACTGTTTCCTCTGTTCTTTAAAAGTATCATTTGTATCCAATTATTCAAATCAGAAATATGAGGAAGACCACACAGCTCATTCTGAGACCTGAAGAGATCTTGCTGTGACTTCAAAACCCCAGCAAACCCAGCAAAATCAAACCAGTGCTAAATAATGCCAGCTGAATGGAAAGGGAGGGTTCTTCTGAAAGTCTGCACTTCCACGGGAATTGCTGTTTCTTAGTCATCTAAGATCCTGTATTGGTGGGTGAAAAAACAAAATTGAGAAAATGTCTAGAATACCATTCATAAGAAAAGAAACAAATCATCAGGAGCTTTGCCAAGATATAACTTAGACAAGCAATTAAACAGGGAAAGCATTCCTGCCTTAATCTTGCTGTGTGTTTATTTGTTGGTCTTAAGCTACAACTAGAACTTGTAGATTTATGTACTGTATATAAGACAAAAAATCTCTGCTAGAACGCTTCTATTTGCATAAAAAGTAATGTTTGGCAGAGGTGATTCTGCACTGGAAGATCTGACTTTCAAATATTCTCAAAAATCAAAGCAACTTCTTGATAAACCAGTTTAACTGTTCTGAGCACTGAAGAAAAGCATCTACCGGTGACACAAACTGGAGCCCTAACATGAACATCTGCAGCTGAAGTCCTTTTTCTGTTGACAACTGGAATCCCTTGAGCCAGGCCAAGCATGGCAATGGTAGCAAGACTATAGAGAAATATAAATACCTTAAAACCAAGCCAACGTTTCCCTCCTCCTGCTCTTAGGAGACCCTTCCCTCTAAATTAGTGTTTCTCCTTTAGGTTCAAAACTCTCCATTACCTGTAGAATTTCTTCTGAACCAGCTCCTACCCCATTTTTTTACATTTTATAAGCTTGATTCACCTTTTGCTGCTGAAACTCTGTTGTTCTCCAAGGGAGATACTGACGAAGCCTGGGTTGGGAAGATTTTATTCAGTTCATAAAATTTACTGACTTTTCAGAGGTGAGGGTAGTTCGATCTGCTGGAGAAGCCAGAACCTGCCCATGAAAGAAAAGGCTGGGTGGCGATGGGGAGGGGCATTGCTGATGCCTCTGCGCAGCAATCCTGGGGTCAGTGCTGGGAGGTTTCCCTGGAATTGGTTTCTGTGTTGGTGGAGGCATGGGGGGTGGGGAGTGGGGGGGTGGAAGGGCAAGGGCTTTTCACAGTGTGAGACAGCAATGCGTTGTTGTAGATGGCTTTTGTTTCAGTTCTGTGTGCCACAGACTACCACTAAGCCAAAGATGGTACTGCTGCTGGTAGAGAGGCAGCTTCTCTGGTCTCAGTAGCCCTAACTATAGGCCATTAAGAAAGGGAAAGAGAAATGTTGACCATTACGCTGAATGCCTCTGATGCCTCTGCTTGCTCCGAAACCATGGGCTTAAGTTAGAGTTTAGCAGAGATGTGGACCGAAGGAAATCTGGGCTGGTAAATGACCTTCTACTTCCAAACTTCTATGTTTTCGTGTGAAAATAGCAAAAAAAACCCCAAACCAGTAAATATGGGATCACACAAAGCTCTGTTTCTAAAGGCACTTTTCAGTAGAACCTCATTTTAAAGGCAACGCTAGCCCTGGAAATAACTTATTACACTTATTTATAAGATGCTCATGAATAATTTACGCTACATTAACTTGTAAATGTGATAGCTTTTGAAATCATTAAGCTCCAGTAGCTTACTTTGTAAATCCATTGGCTGGGTCTCATTATTAAAAGCTAATTAGCTCGTTCAACTGGAACATATTTTGTAAAATAGCTATGCTAGTATTCTCCTTTATATTACAACAGATTATATTGATTCTAAAAATATTCCAGCAATGGCATAATGGAAATATTTAATAATAAGGATATAAAATTATATGCAAACAGATAATTTCATTACATCTTTAACAAGCTTTCCAAAACATGGTGAGTGAGGTATCAAGATTAAGGTTGTTTTTATGAACATATGATAGTAGAAATATCTGATATAAACATTATTTATTTAAATATTAAAGATTATAGTTTATACATGGGAGGGATATTTTCAGAGTGTTAATTTGGATGTGTGAGAAGCTTGGGTCTTCCCTTAAAAAATTATATTCCTAAAGTTAAGTTTCTAAGCCATGGTTGGCTCTAGAAAGGATGCAGACCACAAGTGAGAGTGTGAGCAGTGTGCCCATGACAGCAGGGGCAAGGAATGATGCGTGAGGCTGCTCTTGTCCTCACTCACAGGGAAATGCTGTGGCCATCAGTCAGTTGTAAAGTCTTTTTTTCAGTGAAAAGTGTTTTTTTTTTATTTGCTATTCAATTTCCATATTGAGAAAACACTTCATTTTTCTTCTGCCCTGTTCTTCCTATAGGTATTACACCCGCCACCGTGAAAAGAAGGAAGAGGAGGAAAGGAAAAATAGGGTCCCACCAAGCACATTGTACCTGCGGTGCTGGACCAGGAGCTGCACCTAGCAGAGCTCCACAGCAAGTGCCAAACACCCCACTGAGCCCCCAAGCACCTGCTTGGGCTGTACTGCCTGGGAGTTTATAACAACTTGTTCCCCAGACATCCCATCCCACCTTTCTTTATCAAAATAATCACAGCTTATCCATCTGGCAGACTATCAGAGGAGCTGTTCTGTAGCATATTTTTATTTTGGTATAAAGTAACATGTCATTTAGATTCATTTGTGCTAAGGCCCTGGCTTTGGGAGAAGAGGATCTGTAGGAAAACCAGTAGCCATTGGGTATAAAAAATAAATAAATATCCAGCTGCTTTGATAGTAATCATATGTGTTGTATTTGAAAAGTATTTGCTATGTAAAATATCCAAACATTCTTCTTTTTCCAAATATTTGGGGTTTATGTTTGTCTCTCCTTCAATTTAAACGTTTTCAAACTTCAATGCATTTAAATCCTTACCACCAGCTTTTAAAGGGATTAGGATAAATGGCTTTTATGCTGCAGTCACAATACTATTGCTTTCAAATACATCTTGGATTTCCTGTTCAGAAGAGAAAAAAAAAAGGAGGAATTTAAATAATTCACAGCAAATCTACGTCTGCTTCTGGACTGATGAATGTTTCCCTTTAGGAAAGGCAGTTCTCTTATTAATATAACATCTGGCTTTCATCTTGAATAAACAACTCAACAACTCAAAAGCAGGAGAAAAAGAATAGAAAAATGTGATTTTTTTCCAGCATATCAAGCAGCCAAAAGACCTAATTAACAGAAATAATATCTGACAAGCAATGCTGCTCGAGAAACTGCTATAAATTAATGTTCTGGGACAAGGCGTTTCAGAGGGACCGCTTGGTCACCAGAAAAGTCATGAGGAGTGGGATGGCGAGGAAAACAGCAAACAGTGCAGATTTACGATTCTGCATGTCGTAACGGCCGTTATCAGTGGGCCCTTCAGGGGGCCTTCACTGTATTAAATGCCGCAAGAAATCTGTGTAGTCTCACTAACGGCTTTGTATCGTAGCAGCACGCGATCTGGCAGCGTGAGCCACCCTTTGCTGCCCTTCCCTCTTGTCAGGCAACATACCTCGCTCCCACAGGACCCACCTGGAGGTGCTCATGCCTTTTAACTGCAGAGTCTAAGAACTAGTCTTAGCGTCTAGAGAAAGGATAAAGAAGGTATGTAGTCACTTTAGACTTTTATCATTAAAAAAATGAAAAAAAAGCCAACCCCCCCCAAAAAAAAACCCCAAAAATCCTCCAGAAAACCAGCAATGAGGGCAGACATTTGACAGTTGTCCCAGAGATGTTTTGTTTCCATGGCTGCAGAGCGGGACCGTGGATGTATGCACATGCTCCTGATGGAGATACAAGCCCAAATCAGCATCTGCCAGCAAGGAAGGTCTCTCTGGATTGAACCCAGTTCATATTTCTTGTCCCTCTCCTTTCCTGGTGGGACTGCACTGATTTGCCCTTGTCCATCAATGAGCAGACCAGCCTGGTGAGAGGGATGCAGTTGGTTATTCATGTGCAGACAGTTGTCCATTGTTATTCCTGCAGGATGCAGGTGGTCTGGGGATGCCATGCACGGGGCAGGCACTGCCGCTCTGCTGGGACTCTGGCATGGCTGCAGTGTCGGGGTGATACCACAGGGACCTTTGCAGGTGCTGGGAGGTTCCTGAGCAGAGTTTGTTGCAACTTAGAAAATCGTTGTGTTAACTGCAACTGTTAACTGGAAGCTGAGCCCAGCCTGCAAAGTCGTGTTTGGTAGGAGGGCAGTTGGCTATAAATGCTTTTTTATTTCTGTTCTGTTTGAGCTTCTGTGTAGCGTTTTGATCTGAAAGCTCTCATTTAGCTTTAATTTAGAAGTTTTACATTTAATTTTATGACTGAGAGGTAGCTAACCTTATGTTTATTTTTTACGAAGACTTAATCTTTTGTTCTTTCCTTGTTTGTTTGTTTTGTTCCTTGTTTGTTTGTTTCTGCCCTTCTTGTCTTGTTTGTAAAATGCACTGTAAGGGCAAAGTCCTGGGAAATGCACCTAAGAGCTGTGTCTGCCTCAGGGACTTGTATCTTCTCCCTTTATGAGACCTGCTCCTGTCAGCCTCAAAACTCTGTGGCTTCACAGCATGCCCCCATAAAGTGAAATTCAATTCCCCCTTTTCTGTAGAAGGGAAAACTGATGCATAGACCAGATAAATTACCTGCCCAAGGTCAGGGCATGGCTGAGGGAGCAGCAGCCCACTGATGAAACCATCTCTATCCCATTCTGAGAAGCCTGAAAGTGGCTCTTGGTCAGAAGCACTAGCACGGGATATTTGTACCAATGGAAAAAATATATTTTTCCCCCTTCCCATGTTATCTTTTTTTCCCCCTCCCTTCACCTTTCTGCAGCAAACCTCCATATAATTCTTGGTGGTAAATTTTGTGGTCAAGAGATGACTAGTGGGCGAGCGTGAATTAGCAAATGTTTATGGTGAGCAGGTAAAATGTTACAGCTGCAAAACCACAGGGACCAAGTCTGGCCCGAGCCAGCCACACTCAGTTCCCACTTGCCCCAGTTACCATTTTCCAGCAGTTTCTGAGGTGGATTAGACCAGGAGGGTACAGTCAAATTCTCACGTGATGGCCTGTTTCCATTAACTGAAAGACCTTACATGTCAGGACCTTACGTTTCAAGAAGCTGTTAGCTATTGGCTTGACTTTTGCTTGACAGGTACAATATTGCCAATGAAAAGAGAGGAGTCACGCTTTCCCTCCAGAGAAAGATTTCTGTTGTGGGTTAGACTTCTGTTTCCTGCTGAGAAAAATCAGTATTTTAATTCTTTTATGTCTCTTCTGCTCCTAAACACATAAACACTGGTTGCCCAGAAAAATGGTATCAGAATGAACGAAGACGTTTTAGTCATCCTTGCCCACATGATGGAGGCAGTTGATTTTTCAGTATTCTTATTCCCCCAGCACCTGACTGCTGGTGGTTTTACCCCCGGCCCCTGACAGCCAGTCAAGTCACTCATTTACATTTTCACAAGCACTTTCCTTCCCCGTCAGCAATTAAAGCAACTTAGTGGGCTGGCTCTGGCACATCAGTGGATTTTTTCTGATAATTTTCATCTGGTGATATGTTTTAGTGCACTAGATTGCTACAAAGAACTCTTGGCGAAATATCGTATGATAAAAACAGTGATTATTTGAAAACTCTGTAGAGAAGGAAATTAGCTTAACAGAGATCCATGACTCCTTCCAGAGACTATTCCAATTCCCACCGATATCCAGGGGGATGTTATCACTGAAAGGGGAAAATGGTGACATGCTAAATGTTCATTGATATTGAATGCTGTTGAATACTTAGGTGGGACAAAGAAAAGACGGACGATCTCAGTAACTAATTGCAGTTGTAGAGGCCTTGTGATTGGAAGGAAAATGCATCCCCGGATTCAGATACAGATACTCTGAGATTATTTTTTTTCATCTTGAAGGGCATAAAAATCAGTACAATGGTTTTAATTGAAACATACGTAAGTTGTTTTGTCCCACTCTTTCTGTGTGTTTGCAAGAAATTGCAACCTGGAAATAGCGTCCCTTGATGCCTTTAGGTCTTCGTTCTGATGGGTTCATCTTAACCTGCTCTTCTCTTTCTAATTACGGCTCTGGACCTGGAGCTGGGATCATCAGAGCTGGCCCCTGTGGCACCCCTTGCAAGCACTACCTGAAGATCAAATAGCCCAAATGATGATGGTGAAAGCAGCAGCAGGAGATGTGAGGAATTTTTCCCAGTCACAGGACTTTCTCAGCAGCACATATTATTCAATCTTTCCATTTGTAATCATCACAGAGCGAATCTTTCCTTACAAGTAAGAGAAGCGCAGTCCTGCTGACATTGAAGGCACTGGCAAAGGGCTGTAGATATCAGTTGGAAGAAGACCAGGCTTTAATGTGTTTTGCTTCTTAAGTAAAACCTCAGACTGAATTCTTTTCTTCTTGCATATAACCCTCTCGGTAATGTAAAAACATTTATTTGTCAGCATTGTTCTGGACGATAGATCATTTCCCCTTTTGGCGGGGAGAGAAATGGTGTTCATAGTCCACAGAGGTACCATTCATTTTGGAAAAAGGAAGCCTTGATGCATTGTTCTGAGTGGTTTGTGCAATCTTTCCAGATGCTGAGTAATTCCTGGGCACCCCAACTGCAGTCAGTAGTCACCTCACTCAGGGGCTGCCCTGCCACTGTTTCTAGGTGGTCATTAAAAAACCGCTCAGCATTTCTGTGTAGCTTGTTTAAAACTCATCTGCTGTGAAATAGTGTGGTTGGTTTGTTTTGCATGATGCTCCTCTGTGGGTTTGGGGGCTTTACAGCAAAATATAGACTCAGATATTCTCGTGGCATGTTAAAGACTCCCCAGAAGACTCCCCCACCAGCATCCTGGTGTGATGGACTCTAAAAGGAGGTGATGGCAGGTTACCTTCACCAGGTCTCTATAGGCAAACGCCACGTATTGCCCTGACTTCACCACTTTCTGCTAGTGCAACCAACATGACATGGTAGTACAAGTATTGCAGCTCCATCACCAACAAAGTGGAGAAGAAAAGTTGCAAACAGTCTGAAAGCTCTAGCACCAGCTGACATTCTCAATAGTGTCAGGTGCGATGGAGGAGGAGGTCCAGCCCTGTGTGTTGCTCTGCCATTGCTCCTTGCCAACGCGTGGTGACTCTATGCTTGCCATTACAGATCATCCCTGAAGGTTTCCAGGTTGTTATGAAATCCAGGCTCAAAGAACTCAAGTCTCCAAGGAAATTGTCTACAGGTATGTTATCTGGTGAAGAATGCCACTGCCCATTGTATAATTTAAAGTATAATTAAATTTTCTGTATGCGACCAGATCTGTAGCTCTCCCAAAACTGGTCATCACATGGACTATTAAAAAAAAAGCCCAACCCAGCATCATTCCTGAAATTAATTATACAAAAGGCTTTGTGATAATATATGTGGGGTTTTTTTTACTGTGTAATGTACTATACCTAAATAAAGAGTGGGAGGTGGGCAAAGAGAAATCTTTGATAGTCTCCTTTGCTGCAGTAGTGGAAACCAGATTGTACAGTGAATGCCTTGTGCTTGGTTAGTGGTTCTGTCTTCACGTGGAGAAGGGTAATAAAAAACTTTTTTTAAAAGCAGGCTGTAATAGTTTTAATTTCATTGCCAGATTTCTTAGGGCAGGAGGCACTATTGATAGTCTCTTGATCTTTGCAGCAAGTTTCTCTTCAGCCTTCTGGGGAAGGCAAAGAACAGAGGACGGACCAAATTCAAGAGCTGAACATTTTTGAATGAAGATCAGCTGAAGATCCAGCCCCCTGCAGCTGCGGTCAGGGGCAGCGGGACCGCCACCTCCTCAGCTGTTTTCTCCAGCTCTGAAGGTATCCCTTACATAAAATCTCTTGGTCTTGCTTTCCACATGGTTTGGAATATTATGGAATCACTTTCCACTGAACAAGGGCAGATACTTTATCAGCAGTCGTGTCTTCATTGGAACTCATTTTCTTTCAGGTATATTTAAATGGGAGTGAAAGTGATAAAGGTGAGAGCAATCAATGTGATGAAACAGTTTTCAGTGAACAGGCAGACATTGGACTTTTAGTATTTTTCCTGATCTGCTTAATAACAATCCCTTAATAACAATGGTCTGCTACTATCATTTATTAAAATATGTGATTTAGAGGGAAAGAATAAAAAAACAATATATTTGAGCCTCAAAGGGTTTCAGCAGGGTTCAGTTTGTTTGAATTGTCAAGTATTTATTATTTTCTTTCAGAAGAAAATCCTTACGCTTTGTTGCAGAAGGATATTTTATTAAGTTCAGACAAACTGAACTGGCTTTCAGCAAATAGCATTTGGCTCTTGAATCAAGGGGAAAGAAAATAACTTGGTATTGTGTCATCATATTACAAAAGCGGTATTATGGCTACAGGTCAAAAATTCTGGTGTCTGTTCATTTGTATTGAATATATTGAATTTGTGACACATTATTTGAGTCCCTGTCAGTGTTTTTCTCAATCAGAATTTCACTCTAGTCCAGAATGAAATGCAACCAGTGTGTGGTCTGCCTTCCAAGAGACAAATTACTTCTTACACCCTCCCTATCACCATGCGTGGGTACTGGACGTGCAAGGTGCTCCAGGGGTGCTGAGCACATGGCCAGCCCCACGCCTGCTCCTGGGGACAGTGGTTCATGTGTAGTAAGTGCAGGCAGCCGCCACCTGCTTCCATGTGGGTGAGAGACACAGGAATTACAGACATGTTGTTTTGGGAAAGCCTCTTGCACAGCCTCCCAGGCAGGACTGCTGTTCCCTGTGCTTAGCATTTGCCTCTGCAAACCTAGACATCCAGTTAGCCACACCGGTTAACGACCCAGTTAGCTTTTCCTCGTCACGGCTTTTAGGTTGCTGAATTTCTTGATGTTACCACTGTGTTTCTCACTGAGGCCATTCTGCTGCTGCTAATCTTCCTGACTCATTTAGGTTTGGTGATTGTGGGTGGCCTGGGTGCATGGACGTGGCAGTGTGGCACATGGCAGGAGGGCAGCGGCTGCCGTGTGTACAATAGTGGCTTTTCTGTCAAAGGCTCCTTCCAGGTGAAGGAGAGTGCGGCATGCCCTCGCTTCTTGAAGAATGGTGTCACTAGCCCACAAAATTCAAGTAACCTGCTCATCTTTGCAAGCCTGAAATTGTTTCTCCTCATGTGGTGGAAAGGTTCTTGTGTCGTGTCTCCTTGCAGGTTTGCTGGCAGAGGTGAGAACATCTGCTTCTGCTTCCCATTCCTAAGCAGCATGTGATGAGGCAGCAGTATTTCCACGCGTTTATGCTTATCCCTTCATTAATGACCGAACAATCTCATGGGCAGGGACGAAGCAAGGGGAAGGAGGAGATAACTGAATAATTCTGGTTGGTAATATTCTATTTCCTTTTAGAAATATTAATCATTTCACTAGGAGTTGCAACCGAGTGCAAACATAGTTATTGGATTATTTTTTTTTTTTAACTGTATTAGCAGAAGCACAGGCAGGGGAATCTCTGTGACAGCTGTGACGAACAGAAAATTAATTAGGATTCTGAATCTCTAGTGCTGGTATCTTAGGGCTCTTTGCTTCTTTGGATTAAATTGCATGAAACTCTTTATTAAACAGAGCAGGCAGCTTGGCACTGGAATCTAGCCCACATCTGCACGTGGATTTTCCTGTTAAAAGTAGGTAGAGTAAAAAGAATGTTAAATCCTTTTATCCATGATTCAGGACATACTAGGCAGGAGATAGAAAACATATTTTCTTTTTTAAGATTTATAATTTTGGGTATGTACCTACCCTGGGTTTACAGTGGGGTTTGTTCCTGTTTGTTTTGGAGTCTTTCGTGTGTTTTTTAATGCTTAGAACACATCCTTTTGTACCAATTGCCTGTCTGGGATCCCAGGATGAATGTTTTTCTTGTATTTTTAATGAGGCTGAAGTTAATGTGGGCATGTTTGTTTAACAACAACATACACAACCCTTTGCGTGTGAAGGCGCCTTTGTGTACCACTCTTATCAGCTCTTTCAGCAGGATCAGGGAATAAAGCTGTTAGTTAACTTATGATGTGGAAGAAAAGCGTTCTTGTGAAAGAAAGTGTTCTTCAGGTTCCAGAAGGTGTTGGAGGGGCACATCATCCTTTCTATGTTCAATAGCTAATTTATTTCTGATAGCAGTTTCAGTTTTTTAAAAGAAACGAAATGGTGTATGAAAACCATCAGCAGCTCTGAATGATGCGCTGTGGTTTCTGTCCCTTCGAGCTTGTTTATGAAAGTCAGACCTTGAGGCTAGCTACTTCGGTCTCAGGATGGAGATTTCAGAGATGGGGTAATGATTTTGAGCTCTGTAACAGATTTCTCCCCTGTAGGTCTCAGTAGCTCATGCTGCTCCCATTTTCCATGTAGGAAAGAGTTTGCCACCGCCTTCTCCCTGTCTCAGTTCCTCACCTGTTGGTAAAGGACAGTGATATTTTGACTTGCACTGCCTGCTTCCACTGCTACCTAATCTGGCAACGTTTCAGGGTAAGAAGTACCCCTCAGTTTGTATTGCATCTGGTGTGCTGGCTCATGATCTTACCTGGGGTTTTGGGGCACCACCTTGACACAGATGCATGTCACAGTAACAACTGTGTTATGCATAACTTGGCAGAGCCTGAGCATCCTCCAGGCCTGCCCAGAAGCACCGGGGGGGCTCTCTGTGTGTGAGAATACATGTTTCTTGATGCTGTGTGCACTTCCGAAAAATGTTGTTTCAGTGACAGGAAGACAGTCGGCTTTTATTTTAAAATATTCATATCAAAATAATATTTCTGAGACACATGCCGGAGAAGTGGTTATGTGGTCATTGCTAATATCTGGATGTTAAAGTGTTTGTCTGAGAACTGTCTTCATTCTTCTGCAAAAGTAGCTGGATAACGTCCCACTTTCTCACTGTACAACTATGCATCCCGCCATAAAACAGAAAGGGGAAAGAGCACCGGCAACTTCTGTCCCTGCTGAAGCTTTGCAGCTGCTGTAGGCTGCTCTTCCTCATGTGTTGCCGCAGAGTCAGGACAGCCCGAGAGACACGGGGTGTGAGGAGAGAGAGATAAAACTACTCCCATGGTGTTCAGTAATGTCTCTTTTCTCCCCAGATTAACATCTTCCAAGCATAACCCCTGGGTTTGTATTGCCATGCAGGGCAGCGTCAAGGAGCTCCATGGGGCTGAGCCCATCGAGCGGTCCCCTTAGCAGGAGGGACCTCCAGCTGACCACTACTAAGTATTAAGGGGAATGACACATGGGATTGCTGGATTTGCGGAAGGCTGCAGCCCATTTTGTGGATAAAGGTTATGCAGAGGCTTCCAAACCTTATAAAATAATTTCAGCCAGTGCAGGGACAGGTATGGGGTGAAAGCCTCCAAAAATATCCACGCAGTCAAGGAGGCTCCTGGAGCTCAGAGGAGGGAGCAGGCAGGGTGCCAGCCCCCACCTGGCAGCAGCCCCCACCAAGCCACCACGCACATGTGCCAGTGCCCTCTGTGTCTTCTGCAGGACTCTGGGTGACTTTAGACACGGTTCTACCTTCAGAGAACATCCATGGGTTTGCACCTCACTGATGCGCTCTGCCTTCTCAGGGAGCCGGGCTCTCGTTCCCAGCGCAGTGAAGTGACATGAGGGAAGATGAGCGTTCCCAGCTGCTTCTGGCCTCCTTCGTGCTTTCTCTCCCACTGCTCGTTGCTCTGCCCCGCGGCAGAGGAGCGTGCTGGATCACACTGCTGGGGTGCTGGGAGGTGCGTGCTCAGCACCCCTGTGCACACCACGGGGCCTGACCCTGCCTGGCCCCTGCTCTGAGCAACGGGGGGCTCTGCTCCCGGCCAGCCCTCAGCACGGCATGGAGGCCATGCGTGTGCTGATCACACATCTGGCACTGGCTGGCAGAGAAGGTGAAGTAACAAAATCACTTGAATTCGGGGACGCTTTGTCATCTCCCTGAAAATACTTCTCAAAGGTGTAAGTGCCTCCACAAACGCACAGCAGCGGAAAGCCTGCACAAAGGTTTGAACCCCACAGATCTGAACTTCACGATGAATTCAAGCCAAAGCCCCATGCTGCGCATTTAATCAAACAAGGACTTTGTCAAGGAAAGCTTTGATTTTTCCCTCTATAGCTTTTTCTGCATTTTGTTTAAATACACTCTGGCCACAATCTGCCTCTGGTTGCTACAGTGTGATGCAGCCTTTGGAAAGACTTTTGATGTTTTTTGGAAGCATTTCTATATTTCTACTTCTAGGTCTACAATTCAATAAATATTTGAATTTCTGATTCACTTAGGTCTGGCTCTAACCCAACCTGCAAGTCTCTAGGCCTCAGGAATGACATTTAATTTTGAAAGCATCCCAGACTTGGCAAGGTAAGAAAAATGAAGCTCTCATTAAACATCGGAAGGCAACGTGTAGTTTGGTTTGTAGTTGAATATTATTCTTTCTGAACAGCTTCTCAATGAGTGGCTTTGGTCTTGTACAACAAAAGCATTCCTGGTTCTAAGTATAGTAAAGCTTTGCATGAGTAAAGCAAGAAATGTCATTTACAGTGGGCTGGGCGTCCTATACAGAGGAAATGTGCATAGTTTACTGAAATAATGTGAATTCCTCAAGGTGGTCAAAGAACTTTACTCACTTTTCACACTCTCAACAGTTCATCAGGGCATGGAAAGAACAGAAAGCCAAAATGAAAATAAAAATCGAAAGGAGAAGGAATGAAAGACAATGGTAAAAGTATGTGTGAAATAAGGCAGGAAAAAACCCACTACATTAATTCTCTTGGAATACCCTTTTAACCCCTGTGCCTGGTTTGTTGGGTACCAGCCCCAGAATTACCTGCATTCATCATCAATAGCATGGAATGGCCATGGGAAGTCTTGCTTTTCCTTCATTACTGTGCATAAAATAAAGTCTTATGATGCTCATTATCTGATTTGACAGGGTCATTTTTGAACACTTCTCTTTTTTTTTAAAGATAAAATATAACGCTTGTACATGCTGTAACTAGAACAGTAAGCACACAATTATGCAATTTTGTGTCTTAAAGTAATGCCATTCTGCTCTGAGAAATGTGGCTGCATAGCACAGCCAGCATTAAGTTCTTCTGTGACAGTGTAATGAATAAATGAACTGTCTGTATGGTATCCTAGGAATTTATAGATGATAGTGCTGAAAATAGAGGTAATAACTGAAACCAATGGGCCAAGTCAAGCAACTATAAACTCTTTATTCTTCCCGAGTGCTTTTTAGGTTTCTATTTTTGTAACAAGGTGTGGGTACACATAAACGATATTGTCTTGATGCAAACAGACCTGGTGTTAAAAACAGTTTAAATATCTCACAGGTAATTCCTTCCGAAAGATTTCCTGGGCAATGCCTTCTGAGCTCAGACTCTCCCTTGCCACCCGTGTGGCACACTCCCATGAGGATTTTGGCTGTTGCTGGGAGGCAAGGATGATACTGGGCTGGCTGAAGCCCAGCTCACCAAGGCTCCCTCCCGGTCTGCAGAGTTCATCCTTCTCCTTGCTGATGCTGCATCACACCAGGTTTGTAAATAAAACTTTCTTACGATAAAAGCAAGGTTGTGACAGCTCCCTGAAGGGGTGTAGTGCACATTTAGTGTGTACCCAAAATTAGTCGATGGAGAGTTTTCCTCCAAGAAAAGAAGAGGGCAGACAGTTGAAATATTTTTAGGTGCTTAAACAGAGAGACACCTTGTGGGATTTTTTGAACCCTTTCTGGGAGCTGTGATAAGATGGTCTGAACGCCTTCAGAGATCTGTTGTTTCCCCTGAGCATCAGATAGCACCTCAGGCATTGCAGGCATCCTGGGGTAGCACCGAGATCCTTCTGTATCCCACTGGGAGGTGGCGGCATCAGCTGGCACTGATCTGTCTCACCTGAAGGTTCCTCCCACCTGCTGAATGAGTAAATCTGCTTTGAACGAAAAGTCATGATTTGCCAGGTTGGAGAAGTCTGCGGTTTGTTTCATACAGAGATGTTTGTGTCGTTATTCAGTATCTCACTGACCACGTACACCCAGAAACATGATTTATTTTACAAAGTAGCCAATGCAAATATTATCAAAGAAATGATACTGAAAAGCCTGCAGGCTGGGGGGTCTGTGGGTTTCCACAGGGCCCATATGACACAGAAATCTTGGCCAAAATCTCTGCCAGGGATAGGGAAGCCCACTGCAGAGGTGAGTGACTCTTCCCTGTGTGCTTAAGCCCTGCTTGCTGGCCAGCACTGTTGCTAAATAGGGCTGTGGGGGTGACAGCGGGTGTTTTGCTAGATTGTGATGGAGATCACCATAAGAAACTACAGTGACATCTGACATTACCTTGTGGCACAGATTGCAGTTGGTGTTAGGTCCTGTTTTCCAGTGCCGTTCCAGCTGTGTCCTCATTCACTGCGATCACAATTTGTCCTAACAAGTCCTTTGCTCACTGTGCTTCAGCTCTTGACAGTGAAATGATGTTTCATTAACTCTGCTCCGTTTTCCTGTCTTCTCAGTGACACTGACATACTGTAGAGCTACCTCAAAACTATTTTAACTATATTACTTTAGGTAATTTACACTGCTAATCGTGTTCAGGTACTTTCTATTATTTAAATATATATGGCTTAACTAATGACAGCAGACAATAAATTCTGCTTTGCTGCTGGTACCAAAACAGTCACCTAAGAATTTCGTGCATCCTTCAGCTGCTGATGCACTGCTGAAAAGTACATAAAGAAATCAAACCACTGGAACTCCATCTATTGTCATAAAGCTCAAACTTTCCAATCCATTTCTCATTCAATCATTATTAATCATGTGAAATGGCCAATCTTTTGTGAACATTGCACAGAAAATATAGTAAGATATAGCAACTCCCTGACATTTTATTTTCTATCGGAAAGTATTATTTATTGTAAATATTACCAACTTAGGGAGAGCAGATGGCTTTACTCATTTAGCTGCATAATCCTAAAGCCAATAGCTTCCAGTTCCACAGCAGTTTCAAACCCATCCCAGAGAGCGACCTCCTGTAAGTGAGCAGGATTGGTGCAGGGTTGTTTCTTTTTTTCCCACTAGTATCAATAAGGTACCTTCAAATCTGATGGACCAGGAAGAGAGACAGTGAGCCTTTGTATTACAACAGATCAGTGGCACAAGCTCAGTAGTGTTTGTGATGGGTAGGGAATTAAGCAGTCACAACCTGCTAGTGAGCAGTTTGAATGTTATGAGACAAGAATCTGTCACGTCCTCATGGCCAGTATTTCTGGAGTTTAACTAGATGTGTAAATTATATTTCTGCAGCCTAAAATGCCTATTCAAATGGAGTATCTTTTGTTATGTAAATAAAAGAAGTTAAGAACAAAGCAAATATGCAGGCTTTATAAGGTACTTGCATCCCTGGGTAGAACATCTTATTCTTTGGATGCCTCTGCAAAGAAAAAAAAAAGCTTTTAATTGGATTAAAGCCTGAAAGATGAATATTTCTGCATAGAAGTAGGGGGGAAAAAAGATGTTCATTATAACTAACTGTCAGTTACAACTCTTTCCTAAGAATGTGTTGTAGTAGAGACAAGAAACTGGTGCTGGCATTATTAGTAGGATTATTTGTTCTTTGCTGATGGCCATTAACATCGTCAGCAATTTGCATACAGAAGAACACTCGGCTTCCTCTCCTGCAGGGATTACAACCTGAATTCATCATTAGCAGCACACCTCAGATGTCACACACTAAATTCAACACCTCAGTAGATAAACATCCAAAGAGTTAAGAGATTTAGTTAGGATTTTATCAGTAGCCTGTATCAGCTTTTTTAAACAACATCAGGTGCCTTTTAATGTAAACAGACAGACTCGAATAGTGGCTCATTAGAGGTAATACCTCAGAAATATCCTCAGAGTGGCCTTGTCTCCCTTCCTGCAGACAGCTCAAACCAGATAGAGGAATAAAAAGAAAACACAAATTACTGGCAAGGGAAGAAATTTGACAAGGCTGCAGTCTCAGCTTGGGAATTCAAATCGGGTCTTGTTTTCTCTTAATTAGTTTGACTTTTGTGGCTGAAATGACCTAGAGCAGGATGAAAAATGCTGGGGGACAGGATGCAAACACACGTTTTCCTTCTCTTTTTTGGGTTAGCAGCTCCGTGAAGGCTTCTGCTCCCCGCCGGGAACGAGGTGAGCGTGTCGGCTGGGCCAGCAGCTGTGCCCTTGCACCCGGGGGCTGCGCTGGGGGGACACCCAGCACCAGCTCACCCACCAGACAGGGACCAGAGCATGCCCAGGAGGAGGATGAAGGAGGGGGTGCACGCCACACTGCCCACCCTGTACCCCACTTTTTCATCGGCTGTTTCTTTGCAAACTTTTAGTGATTCTTTACTCTTTTAAGCTTCGTTGCAATTATGAATGGAGCCACTTCTCATTCATACCACTTATGTTCTGCATGATAAATACGGACGATTGCAGACCAGGTAGGAATTCTGTACTCTGCCTCTGCTGCTGTCAATGATACATAGTATATCAATGGTCTCTTCTTGCTGGATTGCTACCCTTGTTTATCCCATGGCATTTCTACTCTCTGTTGCCCATTTTTTTCCCCTCTATCTTCAACTGCATTTCAATTTTTAATCCCATTGAATGAATGGCCTACTTAACCTATGGGTCACCCACCTTCCATAGCATTTCTTTTGTATCATCATGAAACCAACGTACAAGCCTACCTCGCCCCAGTGCCTGTCTGCAAGTTTGAAACTATTTTTCTGTGTGAAAATACTGTTTAGGTTGTAACATATTTCACTTTTTAAATTGTTATTTTTTAACAGGCATTTACAAGGACAGGAAAATGTCATTGGTACTCACCTGTCCACTTTCCTGACACAGTGTTGGAGCTGCCTTTTAATAATCATTGCAAAATAGGCATGAGCTTGGGAAAACTTTTTTTTCCTCTTCTCAGCTCATCTTCTATTGTGGAAAACAGCTGGCATTTGCAGCAGCATGTCAGTTGTGCCTTCATTAAACTCTGCAGCCACTCTGGTGAGTTTTGAACGTGTAATCCATTTTTCATAACGTAATACAGATAAACAATACAAATTAGGCACATAGATAATTTTAGTTCATACAGAAGATGTGATCTGATCTCTAAAAAAACCCTCCATAGTCAGAATAACATCTGCAGACTCAGTAAAAGTAAGATAACCATGTCTGGATTTTTCCAAGAATTGCATGTCCCAGATGAGTAGCATTTTCCCATCTTTAACTTTAAGCACATAAATGCCTTCTGAAATCTCTCCTGGCTCCTCTCCCTCCCCCAGCAATGTTCAAACTTTGAAGTTCATTGTTTAGCACCTAAATCTGAAATGCCTGATTTCTGAGAGTGCATCTGTGCTGGTACAGTGGCCATGGCCAGTGCTCCAGGAAAACGGTTCACATCAGAATGCTTGGGCTTGGCTTTTGGGGGCTGTCTTTGAGTCCTAGCCTTTATCCGAGTGGAGACTCCATGGTCTTGGGCATTTCCTATCAGGAGAAGGAGCAAATTCTGCAGAACACTGCAGCAGGCAGAGACAGAGCTGTCTCAGAAACATCCTATGCACACCAGCAGCTCGCAGAGGCTTTGGTGTCCCACTGGCAGCCCTGGGCTTCCTCCAGTGAAGGCTGATGTATGCCTGGGGGGCACGGATCAGGTGCAGGTGACTGTTCTCTGGTGTCAGCGCCTCAGGAGATTTCTTATGGCAAATACTTGTGGTGTGAAGGAGCCCCTCCTACTGCAAACAGAAGTTGACTACTGTTCAGTCGTGGCTGCTGGTAGAAGGGTCTGGTGGAGACATTCAGGAATGAGAGAGGACTCTGCCTCGGAGGCTGGCCCTGTCCCTCTGCCCTCAGCACTGGCTCCTTGGCCGCTCACAGGAGGAGGAGGCAATGCTAAAGTCCTTCTGTTTCTATGATATATGAAGGACTGGCTTTGGACAGAAAGACTGGAGCTCTTCACACTGAAGAATGGTGGTGGACAGAATGTTGAGGATGATGACTGATGGCATTGGTGCAAGGGAGCAGGAAATGCACTCTAGCGTGAGATCTCCCATTCACTTTGCTGAGTTTTGCAAGATGGGACAAAATGGGAGTGAGATTAAATGATTTCATTACTTCATTACTATAAGGTGGTTATGAAGAAAAAAGAAAGTATAAAGCTACTCTCCGCACACCCTGCAGAATCCCATGTGATAACTCAGTATTCATTGCCGCAATATGTCGAGGTAAACAGCAAATGCAGAGGTCTGCAAGCACGGGGCAGTAAGGGAGGTGGGAGGACTTTTAACTCATTCAGATGTGTGGCCAAAGTCCTATACCTATCCTGTGGCTTCCTTAACATAATCATGGATGCAGCTTTGTATGCTGGAGACCCTGTATCAAATCCACGATGGAAGCAGTTGTACATCAGGATGCTATCTTCACTGCTCTCCAAAAGCAAAACTGAAGTGCTCTGTGCTCCCCAGCCCGGAGCCCTTTCTTTAAAACCTCTGTCAGAAACAAACCAGCCAGTGTTTCCGCTGTTGGCCCAAATCAGGACATTAACAAGTAAACTGCTGATTAATACTTCAGCTGAAACAGCATCAGAGGCTTTCAAAGCAACAGTAAAGTTATTTGAGAAGTAGAAAACCGGCAACAAACCCTGAAGGGGGCCAGTCACTTGGAAGTTTGTGTTCACCTCTACTCCTAGCTGCATTTTATTTGGAGCTGCTTCCTTGCTTTCAAACCTGCTTTGAATGGCTGCTTATGTGATTATTGCAGCCTGCCAACAGCAGCACAGGATATAAATATACAGATGAGTTTGTGGCATTTTCCTCTTAGTTCTGGCATGTTCTTGGTGGCTTCAGGTGGCGGTACTGTTGATATTTAATAGACGAATTGGCACATGCCCAGCAGCTGCTGCTGTCCAGTACACCAAACTAATAACTGTTTAGCATTGGCAAGCTTGCAAGCAGCACTGTTTTGGGAAATGCAAGAAAAGAAATACTCTGACATGCAGAGTCTACCATTCTCTTGACTTCAAAGGGAGCTGGAAGCTAAATTCAGCCATGCACAACCCTGCTATACTTCCACATCACTCCTGAAAAAGCAAGACAAGTATCATGCCAACAGGAGTGAATGTCTTTGGAGACAGCAAGAAGAAGGAATGAAAGCCAGGACCTGATTATAAGAAAGTTGTACAGGGCTGGCAAGGCTATAACACTGCATTCAATTGTGACTTTTCCAGGTTCAAGTATCTTTGAGGGTTGATCAGCCTGGGATGTGTAGAAAAAAGTCTGTGATTCATCCACCATTAGCTAATTTATTTCTGGAAAGCAATTACAGAACATTTTTAAAATATTCTGTAGTATTATGATGGTTTTCTATTTAAGTGAAAGGAGTTTAAGCAGTCTGGTGAATGATGGAGTATAATTCTCATTGCTTTTCTTTATCCTGAGCAAAGTATGGCTGGCAGTTGTCCACAAATCTATATTACTTTTAATGACATGGCTCTTTCAGGACTGGGAAAATTTCACTCAAATAGTTTCATACTAAGGACCACACTTATAAGGGTGTCTTATCCTTTTCTTCTTTTCCCAATTTCCCATTGTGAGTTGCAGTTTCTAGGTTTTGCTTTTAGTGGCTGCATGGATTGGCATTCCTACAACTCAAGATTTGTTTTAGGATAGATAACGGTACTCAGCATCTGCTGTGCTTTCTAATAAATAGTCAGTTGATTCAACCTCTTATCAAGGATATATTCTACACACTGTAGAGCTTAAATTCACTTTCCTTTCCTGAAGTCTGTTTCAATAAGCAGAGAAATAAACAATAAAAACATGTTGAATTTAGCTCAACATTTTTCCTCAGGCTGGCTATCTCCTAGACTTCATCCAGAAAGAGCCTGTACTAGGTATTACCTTGCTGTGGACAGCTGTACTAGTCTGCCTTAAATCTGTGAGGGCTCAGTGAGCTGGAAGACAATACTTAATATGCCTTGATATCAACATATGCCAAGGGGTTCACTTTTTTTCAGCCAAACCCTGTCTCTTACATTCTCTGATATAGCACAGAAATATGGCAGTTAATATACAGGTTTTTATCTTGGCTGAAGGTCTCTTAAAAATGATGCTGTTATCTGTTATCTATCAAGGAGTGTCAGAAGCCAGATCCAAAGCAAGCAGATTTCTAGGGTTTGCCTTCTTTCTGTCCAGAAGTGATCCAGGGCTTGAGGACATGCCAGACAATACATTAATACTTAGTTTTAAAAAATGTACAGTTTTCATATATGCATACAGACATAGAAAATGCAAACGTGATGTGTATATATTATATAGTTGCTACATAAACAAGTATGAAAAACATAGACATGAAAGCCTTTTCTTTTATAATGCTATAAACAAATACAGCCGTACAGTTCTTTTCAATATGCATTTGTTTTTATCAATGTACTGAAGAACTCTTTTTTTTTTCTTTTCCACTATATAGTTCTTTTTCCTAACAGAAGCAGATTTATTTTATTTGTCCAGCCATTGTCTGGTACAGTAATGTGACTCATCCCCCAAGTCCTGGGATGTAGAGTAAATCATCTGCAATCCACATTTACAGCCATTCATTCTCAATAACACAGTCCTAAAGAGAACTGTTGTGTTTTTTTTTCTTTCAGGAGAAAGTAAGTGTTTTCCTTTGGAAATGTCTTCACTGGCCATTGAACTGCCTTTCCTGTTCGCTTTTGAAAGAACACAATTAAGTAACTGATTAGATCTGTCAGTGCAGTCAAGAGAGCAGGAGGAGAATGGCAGGGCAGAAATACCTTTCTGCAGCAGCAAATAGTTCGTTTACTCCAGGGATCCATCAGCCACACGGTGCTGTTATAACAATCAACCCAAACAAACACTGAATGATATTTTAAATATTCTTTAATTAATGGTATTTTACTTTTTTCCTCAAAAGGAAAAAAAGTACGTTTGCCAGCTGGGATAGTTGTCTCAACTTTCCTCTGCCTGTGGGGCTGGCTTCGGTTAGAGCAGTTCAAGGAACAGAGTCTGCTGGCCTGGACAGATGCTCCTGGCTTTTCCCTGCCTCCAGCCCAGCTGTGAGCCCTCAGTACACCCTTAAATGGTGGTGATGGATGTCCAAGGTCTGTGGCATGAAATCCCACGTATGGCTGCTGCACCGATCTCTTCAGCTCTGTGCTGTGTTTCAGGACTGAGCTGGAAGGGGTGGGTTAGTTTGCCTGACCTCCCTTGGCTTACATGGCAGTGACTTTGGCCCATCTCATCCTCCCCAGGCCAACAACAACTATAAGTTAATCATATTGAAACTGATATCAGCCATGGTTACCTCAAGGGAGCTCTGGAAGGAACGAAGGCCATGAGTACCAGCGGGATGGTAACCAGCATTGCTTGCAGTGTCCAACTGCAATTGCTGGCTCCAGCTTCCAAGCCAGCTGGTGAGGACGTGAGACTTGGTAAGGAAAGAGGCCTACAGGAGCCTTTAATTATGCTGGAATACTTTGCTGAGTAACAAAAATAAGCTGCTTTGTAACACTGAGGTCCTGTGTGAATCCATTAGAAAAACCCCACTCATTTTCTTTAGCATCAGGGTGGAAACATGACTCTACAGCAAATCCCATATTGAAATCCTGTTTAATTACTGCAACTCAGCCTTAAGGCTGAGATTATGTGTCCAAAGACGTGCTGGTGCCCACTGGTATTTTCAGGTTTTTCCTTTCTTTTTGTAGAACAATGACATTCACATCCATCACAACCCAAAGCAAAGGCAAAGCTCTGTATTCGGTTACTTTCTGCTGTTTGCTGCAGAGGACAACAAAGCACTCATATCATCCACAGTCTGGGGTTGGCTGGCGTTTGGTTTGGGTTTTTTGTTTGCTTGCTTTTAGAGGCAGTGATCTATAATTTTCAACAGCTTGAGAACTATTGAAATATATAGTCACGCTACAGTGATCTTGTCAATACAAGTTCATTGTGCCAGGCCTGTGAATGAAACTGGCTTTGCTAAATAAGGAACTGAAGAAATAGCCCCTGCCTTTCTGCTAGGTTCAGTAATATACAGACTTCCTTCCCAAGAAAAGTTATATGGTCCTATCAGGCAAGTCTCTATTGATTTTCTGGTGATGCTGAAGGAAGGAGGTTGACAATGAATCTGTATAACAGAGTTCCAGAGTGGCTTTCTAAGTGGTTTGAAACTTGTGGCAAACCATTACTAGTAACTTAGTATCTATAAATAACCTTATTTCTTGGTTTGTTTTGAATGCCTACTGTTGATAGCTTCATGAATTGTTTCAGCTTTATCTGTTTCAGGGTCATTTACACACATACATGAACAATTATTT
Organism: Falco punctatus; assembly: GCF_963210335.1. Taxonomy (NCBI): domain Eukaryota; kingdom Metazoa; phylum Chordata; class Aves; order Falconiformes; family Falconidae; genus Falco; species Falco punctatus. The sequence continues at coordinate 18,326,807 of NC_137593.1, forward strand.
CGTTAGCTTCAACATATGCTGTATTTGTGCACTACCAGAAAATTGCAAAGTTTGTTAAAAGTTGTAAAATACAGATGGCATTTACATAACCCAAGGGGTATAAGGCACTAATTTGTTTGAAGTCTTCATTTAAATGTTGAATTCACTCACATTTAGATTTATTTAACCTTTAAAAGAGTGGTTTACTTTGCTGATTATTTTTTCCCTGTTCTTACCCCTACGATTAATTATCACAATCTGTAGTTCAGCCATTACAGTCACCTTTTATCAAGTGTTTTCCCAGACTACTGCTTTTCATGGTGTTTGTCTGGGGCATTCAAGAAAAAAAAAAAAAACACAACTAATTGCAGGAATCTAAGAAACTGCACTTTTTTATAAAGCTTACTGTTTCACCATCGTATATCCTCCTGATCTCCAATTATTATGCAGAGCCAGATGTCACAAGTGTCACTCAGGGTGAACCTTGAACTGCCCCGTGCTGTGATTGGGAAGACCACCCTTCTCTCAGCCCTCTGCTTAACCCATGCTGTCACTTAACTTTCCCTTCGTGCTTGTTCAAGGATTCTGTTCCTGACTTTGTGTGACAGGATCTCTGGTTCCAGCACTAAATACATCCCAGACCTTGCAAACCAGCTGGTGGAGGTACTAAGATGGTGCCATGCCTTGTCCTACCAGGGAAGAGGTCACAAGAGAAGGGCTGAGGCTTATTGGTAGAGCCCATCAGCCTGGCAGAGGATAGATGGAGACAGATGGGTACAAGGTCCTGGAGGGAAAGCTCAGTGGAACAACTCTGAGCCAGCCAGGGCACTGACCTGAGGTGTCTGAGGTTAACCTGATTCCAGGAAGTCACACTGAACAGTGGAGATGGTGACCAGGCTGCCTTCCCCTCTGCTGGGACACTTGGACACTGACCCAGCGGGAAAAGGTAATGGGGTGCCTGCTTGGCATCACTGACACCAGATCATTTTTCAATTTTTGCAGGGAGACGCCAGTAATAAACTTCATTGTGGCTATAAAGACCAGATGACCTCTGTTCTGAGAGACTCTGGTCTGGGACAGCAGTCAGCCATGAATTTTGTACCTGAAAATCTCCGTGTGAATACAAATAAGGCTGTTAGAAGTCACCATCAGCTATTGAAGAACACTGGGATGGTAACTGCAGCTATTGACAGACTTTGGAGAAGGAAATTTTCAAGTTTAATTGTGAACTTTGTGCATTGAAACGCATGGAAGCTTTATTGCTTTACCAACTTTTACCACAGCGGTAAGTATATTTCTGGGTATTGCTGAATATTTATGTATGTTATCCTTACTGCATATTGAGGTTTAAATTACACTAGATGTGTCTTTGAGGTCTCTGCAGTGTGAGACATGGAAGAGGAACTGGCCCATAGCAAGGTACTTTTTGAAAGCACTGATGATCACAATGGTTTGTTAAGCACTTTTCAGACAAATATGCAGACACTAAACAGATTACTGCATCTGCCTCGGACAAATGTTGCAGCTGTTTGGAAAAACACAGCAGCTGTATGTGATCCTTGAGAAAAGGAACTGCAGAATAACTTTTCTTTTGACCTTCCAGGGCATCTAAGGCAGGCTGCATTCAGTTACCCCTGTTGTGCTGTCATCATTGCCCAGACGTTGTCAATCTTCCCTGTCCAAAAATGCTTTGAGACTTTGTTGATGATAAAGTCAATAGCATTTGTTCATTTCAGGCACTGCAACATTAGCAACCTCATAACCTCTCTTGCTGTATTGATGTTGATCACCTCCTTAGTCATTAAGTGGTTCATCCACATCACAGCTTAACTGTGCAAGTATGAAACACATTTAAAAAAGCCCACCTGTTGGGATGCTTAAAATCCCATCAAAAAAGATATCTGGGCATCTCAATTTCTCCTGTAGACTGGGCGTATACTTATTCAAGTCCACAAAGTATCCTGCTGATCAGGTATTTTCTCCCACCTGCCACCTTGCAGAGGCCCTAACAGCTTATTTATCAGCTGTATTTTTCTCTACAGCTCCATAAGTATTTAATATTGGGAAAAGTGAAGCAGCCTCAAGAAAAGAGTATCTCCTTACAGGTAGACTTGTGGTTCCCATTCTTCTGCTGAAGCTGCTCCCTTTTTCCCAATACAGTCAGATTAGTCCTGCACAAACCATAGTAAGCAGCTTTACCACCCAAGCTCTTTGACAAATGCACAAACTGAAGTCATTCCCCTAGGAAATAGGAAATACCAGCCAAATGCCCATGCCAAATTCCATATCAGGAGTACTCCTGATGGGATTTTTCATATCCCAGTTAAGGGGTCTGATCAGTGGGCTGAGAAATGACAAGAACAAATGTTTCACCACCTCTTCCTATGACAGAGTTAGTCTAACTCGTGCTCCCATATTTAGGAATGGTTTGGTAGCTGTGGATCCTGCATGGAAAGTCATGTCTCTGGCCTGGATGTAGGTCCCAGTCAGATGCTTTGTTTGGTACTGTAGACTGAAGCTGATGTAGGGTGCTGCTTTTTTGTGGACCGTGTTGTTAGGTATGTTACTCTTCCCATGTCTGGAAGTTCCCTCAAGGCCATGGTAGCAAGGTAGCAAGATACCAAGATATGGGTATTGCAAGGCTGGGATGCAGAGCCTCATTCTTTCACATTATTTTCATGTTTCTGATATCAAAGAAAAAGTGTCTGTTGTGAAAAACAGCTTGTTATGGTTAAGAAAATGAAATGTAGTGGATTTTGATAAGACTTAATTATTTTGGGGAGACAAATGTGCAACATCATCAGCTTTCAATAGTTCAAGGGACGAGGGAATTAACAGGACGTCTTATGAGGTGACTTAAATGTACCCATCAGGTGGGTTTTTTTGCCTTTATTATAGTGTGTGTGCAGATTCTCAGGACTTTGATGATATCTAGATCTATTAAGCAATTTAACGTTCACTCAAGGTGAACAGGAGGAAAGTCAGAGTCATTTCTGATTTGATATTAGTCACAGGTTGAATGCTAAGGTCTGATAATTATTTGAACAGGACCTCCCTTTGCCAGCTAGTCAGGAGACATTGAATTTCATTAAATAAGATTACTGGGTCATGACATCGACTGTATTGTGAATAGTATTTGATCAAGGAGAATACAATGAAATAACCTTCAGACAAGGTTGTCAACACACAAAGACATCTTAAATGAAACCCACTTTACAATGAAGCAAATCCAACAACCTTCAGGCAAAATTTCCTTTGTCTGTAAAAGAAAGGTACTTACCTGCAGACTTACAGGTCAGGTTCAGAACTCAAGAAAAGGCTTCCATTTTTTATACATCAAATAGACTACTCCACGTGGGCTCAATAGTGCACAATGTGGAGGCGGGCTCTGCTGGCTAGGCTAGAGAGTCAGCTTTGATTCCTTACTTCCAATGTGCTTTTTCTAAAAGGAAGCCATGTTTTATATCTGCTGCCTTCTGTGCCAAATCTGGCGTTGGCACTCCCTGCTCTGCAGACCACCATTGCACCTAATTAAAGCAGGTAAAGGAATGAATAACCCATTGCAAAAGAAGAGTAGCATATTTTTTCCTTCCAAAAATGCCTTCTCCATTACACTGAACTACTTTGTTTTCTTCAGAGCTGGCTAGGAGCTGGGAAACACTGGTAACCACCAGTGGCTGAGTTCATAAGTGTTAAGGAGACGATTAAGTTGAAAGCCATTTGCTATGAGATCACAAATTCAGTTATGGATGATGAACTCCCGTGAATGCCCACATGATTGTCACATAACCCAAGCCACCATATAATCCAAGTATATTAGTATTTCTGACTATTCCCAAGGAAACAGTGTCCAGTGCTGGCTCACCGCTCCCATCTTGTAAACAGCTTGAACACAGTTCATGAAACATGAACGCAATTCCTGTTGCCTCCTCTGATCCTGTGTAACAGCTGCTTGTGACACAGCTAGATACCTTGGCTGCACCTTTCTCCTGCTTATTTCTACAAATGCAGAGGTCCAACTGTCTGAGAACAGGGAAGGGCTGGCATCATGTCAGCTGAAGTCCTGGTGGACCACATGCAAAAACTCTGACTGCATCTCAGTACAAGCAATCTGGTGCTAGGTGAAGCTGTGAGTGTAGGCATATTGCTAACACTGAGACAGAAGTGATCAACACAGGCAGAATTTTCACTACCTGATGTGTTACCTGATGCAACACTCAGTCTTTGCTGTCGCTGTGGTTTTGGAGTAATGGCCAAGTGGACTGCTAGAAAGGTGGTGGTGCTGGAGGGAAGGCTGTGTCTCGAAGAAAATTGCAATATGGATTGTGAGAAATTATTAGGCAATGCAATTTAATCATCTTCCAGCAATTGTGTGCAGCAGGGTATGGCTGATTTTATCATATGGGTGTTCAGGCAGCATGTCAAATGGGTGTGTTTCAGCCATGTGTGTCACTGATGGACTCAGAAACCAAACGTTCACAGGATGTTCTGAGCATGTGTGAGGGGAAATCATTTGGAACAGTATAAACTCAGCAGTAATGAGGTGAGGGATAGGAAAAATACATAATGAAAAGTTGAAAGTCTTTTGCCAAAGATAAAGTGTCCCATTTAAGTGTTCTGCTGAGGTGAAGAAACCTCAAAAGAGAAGAAAGTGATGTGTGTGTAAGGAAGACTGAAGTGAGTTGCCTGGATAAAATACTGATGTGACCCAAAGCCCTGTTTGGTTATGCAAAGAGTTCCTTATGCAATGCTTTTAATGGTAGAACACTCCGGGAGCAGGTCATTTTTCCTCTCATGGTAGTTCTGTACAACCTGGAAAATGATAAGCATGCTGCTGAATGCTCTTTTATCACAGCACAAAAAGGAACCGTGTCATTAATTGTTGGCATTACGCATAAGCTGGAACTAGGTTTTGGTGACGTTTTTTGTTTTGTTTTTTTTTTTTTTTTAAAAAAAACAATCAATCCTATGAAGTCATCCAAGGTTTCTTGAAAATTAAAGAAAACAAAGCAAAACTGTAACCAAACAAAGCAGTCAGGTGGAGTGAATGTTCGGTGTGCCTGGACTGGTCTCATTTAAGTTCAAACGTCTGGTCATCAGAAAAATAATACTGAAAGAACATTATTAATTAGGACATCTGTTTCTACCTAGCACTTCTTTACTTTTCATCCATGCAGCCCCAGAGCAAACTGTGAGAAAAATGTGTAACAGACAAGGACGCTGGGGCTCTCAAAGATGTGCAACTGTGACTTTGCTCATTCCATGCAAATTTCTAGGAACTGAGGAGGAAACCCTTTTGTAAGGGGAAGCCATAATGTCAAACACAGCTGTTTCATGTCACTTTTTAGAGTGCAGTACCAGTCTCAATTTGGCATGAATGTAGTTATTTCATTAGCAACTCAGAAGGTGAAATCGCTTTTTCAAAGGCAAGCCTTTAGAATGAAAACATTTTCAGTTCACTGCAGCCCAGAAGGCATCACAGCAATAGTGAAGCCCTCTATGTGACATCCTTCCTCCACTGTGCCTTGGAAATTCTGAAACCATTTCTGTAAAGAATCTGTTGCTGAACCTGGTTATAAAATTCATTGGAGGGAAATGCAAATGGCTGCTAATGCGCAGGAACAAAAAGAGAAAAGACCGATTCATTTCTATGAGACACAGCGATGGATTGTGGTGTGACACATTATTGGGACTGCAAAGGGATAAGCTCCTCTTATGGATTTGGTGATTATTTATGACTGTTAACATCCATCAACAGAAGGGCAGGGCAGTGGTTTTGGTACTACATCATTACTGTGCCTGTTAGAATTGCACAGGGGTGGAAGGGAGAGCTCTCTGTAAGCAGACTAGCATACTGGCTTTTGGGACTGAATCTTCTTTCACAGCCTGGAAAAGCATTGCATAAGAAAATTGTCGTTCATTACTTCAAATTTTTAGAGGGAGAGCTGTGATATGTGAGAAACAGATCCACTTGCCTTTATAGCATAAGCTAGGAAATACTGAGACAAAGAGAACAAATACTCGGCTTGGCCCACATTTCTTCCCCTGTATGTCACTTGGCCCCTTTTCCAAAGCACGCGCGTATGAAAGGGGTATGCCAGGGCTGGCAAGGGACACAAGGGACATAGAGGAGTAAATTTTCAGTGAAAAGAGTCAGGGTTTGGCATGAAAGCTAGGTATGGCTCGCTCAGGATCACTGCCCTCAGGACCAGCTTAGGGTCACAGGGGCAGAATACTGTGGCTGGGTAACGTATGATGAGGCTGCGTATGTGCTGTCACATCTTGCTGTTAGGACACAGGAGGCAAAACTAAACCAACTTTTTTCCGGTTTTAAACTCTAGTAAGTGCTAGCACCCCTTCAAAATACATGGCCGCAGATGGGGTGGGAGCCCCAGCCTGTATAACTCACTGTACCTTTAGGGGAGTCCGCGTTAGCTTACTGTGGTCGAAGATTTCGCTCCTAGTAATGAATGTCAGAAATCATAAGGAAAACAACCAGTTAAAAAAAATAATCCTGCATCAACACTGCCAAATTAAAAGATGTGTTATTAGCATTGCAATAACCTCATAACCTTTTATTTGAAGTCAAAATAACTTCCCTCTACCATGGCAGCAGATTATCTGCCCTTTCTGGCATTACTGTTCTTGCTGTGCGCTCCCTGTCACTTGGGACTGGGATGCAGCCAGTGGAAAGATGATGGCTTGGCAAAAATGACTCAGCCCGTGCTCATTTGTAAACTGACAGTTGTGTACTGGAAAACATGAAGGGGAAACCAAGTTCGCTTTGTAAACAGTGGGAAACATCAGCAATATCTGTGCAACTGTTATGTAATGTCCGAGTGAGATGCTGTGATTTCTGGGCGACGTCTGGAACGCTGTCACAGAAACACTGAAAAACAGAACGTCAAAGAGAAGAGGCAATGTGAGTACAAGGAAAAACAAGTAAAACCCTAAAAAGCTTGAGAATTCAGAGGCTACTAATAACAAATTGCTGAAGAGATTGTGCATAAGTATTGAACCCAAGAAACACAAGAAGCAAGCAGCATGAATCAAGAAAAAAATTCTCTATGCTCTCGGTTTCTTTGCATGAGAGCTTTGGTGGACTTTTAAACGTGGGCCAGCGCCTGCCTCACTCCCTCTGCTGGGAGTAATAGGGCCAATTCCATCCATCCAGACTGCTAGGGAATGAGTATGTGGTCATACTATTTTCTCTGAGTGCAGCCTTGGTACTGAGAAGCTTTCTGTGACAAAAACCCTCTTTGATTTGACCTTTCTACCTTTTGCCAATAAGAAATCCCTCCTGTTTCTCTCAGACTGTGTTTAACCCCAGTCCTCCCTTAAGGACTTTCTGGAATGACCTCTTCTGGAAAGCACCTCCCAAGGTGATCGTCAGCTGTAAATCAAATTGCATTTGAGGTCCATTATTTCTATCTGAATTAGAGCTAAGTGACATTTGCAGCGCTGATTTACTCTAATTTAGTACATCTTGAACCAACTACTGAGTCACAACACAGGCTCCATTCCTAAAGAAATTTATGACACTGATTTCTCAAGACGGAAACTGTAGCAGACAGTAACAGATGTTTAAATTGCTCTTCTTCTGTGAGGACCTGCACATCCAGATTAAGTGCTGAAAATTTCTATCTCTCTCTTTTTCATTTGCTTGGCTCTTACTTGCCTTTAATGATCAGAATAATTTTTAGAGCTGATCCATCAATGACTATGCACACACCATAAGTGAGAAGCACTACACCAGTCCTTTCATCAACATTTCTGTGGTTCCTGATTACTCATAGAATAAAAAGTTCCAGTCTTGCAATTATTCTGAGTAGATAGAGAGGGCTAGTCATGGCTCAAATCTACGGGTTTTGTGGCTTTGCAGGTCATTCTTAATGGGCTGATAGCCTTCCCAAGCTGATGACTTCAAACCAATAGTATTCTGCTGCACACTATGAACCCTGTGCAAGCTTCCTCTGAGTCATGCTGTTCCACAAATAATTAATGGGTATTTTATTCAGAAAAAGGAAGCACACAAGTACAATTTAAGTAGGAAAAAAAAAATGTTGGTGCCTATTATATAGACATATTCTCTTGGTAAAAACAAATCATAAAATGATCTGGTTTTCCACATTGCCAGTGTTCTGCTATTAATTTTTTTTTTTATGATTGCTTATTTTGATAACTGGCTGGTATGGCTATTGAGCTAGACTGGGTTAGAATTTTCTCCTTTACCATGCACATACTTAAGGGACCGTTGATGCTTAAAAGTTTGGTGCCATTTTTACTAAACCTGATGGTAGTAGCTCTGGCCAATTCTGTTTTACAACTAACCAAACCAAATACCTGAAATTTTGCAGGATCTGAAGGATACAGATGAGCAGGAGAGGTGTGGAAGGGAAAAGAGAGAAGCACTTGTCACATCGTCTTTCTCCTGGTGGCACTGCGGTATGTGCAGCCCTGAAGCGGGTGGGGTGGGTGGGAGGTGCTGCTACACCTTCAGGTTCCCCCATTGCTCCCCGGTGGGCTGTGCAGTTTGGCCAGGTCATGGGTTTTCCCAGTCTCTCAGTTTACTTGTTTGCAGATCAATTTAACACCGATGTGCCATAAGGACATTATGTGAGTTAGGTAATTCATTAACATATCTCGTTAAGCTCATCAGTGAAACCCATTGCAGAAATTACAAAGCATTACTTCTGAAGATAAAAAATGCTGTGTCTGGCTGCACCTCCTGGTATTTGTTGTCCTTTCTCACCGCCTTTCCAGTTTCACTCTATCTGTACTGTTACACACTTTGAAGGGCACACAAGAGGTGGCCTCTGTCTGACCAGGTCCTGTGCGTGCCCATTTCACACGCTGCATTTATCAGTGTCCATGGGTTATCGCAGTCTCTCAGCAAAGCAGTTCATTGAGAAAAGGTAGCATGAAGTATTTTGAGAGCTGCATTGGGTCAGTTGTTGAATTCTTGTGAATTGAGAGTTTTCCACCAGCCAGCTCTGTCTGATGCATGCACGCGGCTTGTTTTGCTGTTTTGTGGCAGTGAAGGTGCCCTGCAGCTACGGTGGTGCAGGCTGGGGACCCTCGTGCCACGGCTGCCGGTTGTGTCAGAGCTGTGCCCCTGTGAGGTTTGACTCTGTGGATCCCCCTAACCACCAGTGACCAAGGAGAGACCACTAAGCTTGTTACACTTACAGCTATTTAAAAATCAAACTCTGGTTTCAAAGTAAAAGTTTAATACCTAATCTTCTCAGCTCTGATTTGTTTTTGGTTTGTTTGGTTGGGTTTTTTTCCCCTTTGGTCATGCCTTACCACCTGGACAGCTCTGCAGCATTTGTCCCTGGAAAACTTTGAGGCTCGCTCCCTGGCATACACAGATTTTTCTCCAAGACAGCTTTTCATAGAAGCTTGGTTTACTGTTACTATGCTGATTTTACAGTCTGTACCAGTTTTGTCTTTTGCACTTGATTCTGTGAAGTCTCGCACAGCCTCAGCACCTACTCCCTCCCATAAGTGGCCAGAATTAGAATTACTCAGCATGCCAGGCATTAGCACTATAGGTACTCAATCTAAGGAAATATTTGGAGAAGAAAAGACAGAATGAATCAAAAGAAAGAGCAAGGGAAGCTAGTGCCAGATAAATGCAGACAGAATCATGACTGCTAGACAGCCGTGTTTCCAGCTTCTAAATTTTATCTAGACTGTGGTGATAAACACAGACTATCATTATGTGTGCCAGACTTCATGCATGCCTTCCTTTAAAGTGCACGTTTATACCGGGATGGATCCTGAAGGTGCCTGATGCTTAATCTTAGAAATAGTAGTTCAATGGAAATGAAGCGCTCAGGAAACAAAAGACAAATGATCTTCACAAAACATTTTTTTTGACATTTGATACTCCCATGTAAACAAGAGACAATAAAACCTTCTGGGAGTCTTGTTAGCCAACAGTCTCCAAACTGCAATGAAAGAAGGATTTCAAAACTATTTCACAACTGCACTTGGATGAAACATGTTTACTGTATGTAAATGAACAAGATGTTCTGTTCTTTTAGGGTTCATCAGCTCCTCACTGTGTTAAGCCGGTTTGGCATGTGCAGGAAAATGGTCTTCTTCAGAAGATGCTGGACAGACAAATAGTTGTTTTTCACTGAAGGTTTCCAGACTTTACCAAAAAAAGATACTTAAGTGCAAGTTTTTGGCTCAGAAGTCATTTAACTTGATGTTCATTTATTTTGCTAGCTAGAAATAATGACAAAGTAAGTTATTTAATAAAGAGATGTGGACTCAGAATTTCCTGTGACAATAAATCGCCGTTGCATTGTTCACATTGTCAAGCAGTACGCACCCAAAATGTGACTAGTCTTGGCAACTTGAAGCTGTTGATTTCTATGTATAGGAATTTCCTTTAACAGCTTAGGCGCCTGCATATAGCTGGTCCATGACATGGCATGTGTACCAGCAAGCCTCTTCGCAATTAGCTAAGAGAAAACCCAAGATCCATTGCAGACTGGTAAATTGCTCCTTTACCCAGCTGTTTGTGTAAGGAAGCAGTGTAGTTAGACACTTTGTTTCTTTGCTATTCTGTTCACTGTCAGGGTATCACTTGCTGAGTTATGGAGGTTTAACTACTGTGGTGGTAGTTTGCATCTTGGACATTTTATCTGGGTGCCATCAGAGAAAAAAAAAACAACCCAACCCTAAATGGGACTGCAATTCTACGTGGGCCAAAAACTTCTGCTCTTTTTTGAGGCTTGCTGCAAAGGCTGACTAGTGTGGATCAGAGTGTGGGGCACAGGCACGGGGGTGAAATAAAGAGCATTTTGTTATTCTTCAGCCTCCTCTACATTGCTGTGTTAACCACCTCTGCTGTTGATAGGACTCCAGCTCAAGCATACGTGTTCGCCTCAGCTGGAGCAGAGGATGTGCCTCATGGAAACTGCTGATGGATCTGTTTATCCAGGCTAGCAGTGGCCTTGTATAGGGCTGTGGAACAAATGTGGAGCTGGACAGTGATTTATTGTTCCCAGGCCAGCAAGCAACAACAGTTGTTATGTGCTTAGACTGCTGACGCTGTGCTATAACCTGCAAAATTCCTCAGTCTGAATTGGCTTTTTTCCTCGCCACCATTTCATGCAGGTACAGGCGCGCTTGACTGGAGGCTGCGAGGAGCAGGGAGGGGTGGTGGCACCCGTCACCCACGGCCTCTGGGCAGAGGGTCCTGTTCACAATCCCACGACTGGCTGTCTTAGGGATAACTGCTTTTATTGCTCTCTTTTGTCTTCATAACACGAATCGTATGCCTTCAAGGAAGTTCAAGGTGATAAAAGCATGTTTGTCGTGAAATTTTGCTCCATGTCATGAAAAGAGTATTTTCTTTTTTCTTTGGTTCCGTGTGTGAATACTGAACTGATCGTTTAGTTTCTTGCCCCATTCTAGTCCCACACTACTGGTTCTAGTAAGGGAAAAAACCACCACCTCTGTTTTTCCTCTTACAGCTTTACTGCTTGGATATTGTTCTGCTCAACAATCATAGTTTAGATTACATGGGCATCTTTTCCCTGTTTGATCTCTCTAAATCTAAATCTTATCTGAATCCATCAAAATACCGCACAACCAACAGTCCAGCAGTAGTTTTTGTAGTAACTTTCAATTTAAATATTGTACTAAGGAAAAGTGTTACAAATGCACCGAATCCCTAGTGGACTCTGCTGTTATCATTTATGAAATGTTAAGGGCATTAAGGTAATGCATCATTTTCTCCACAGGCTTAAAGCAACTGGTTTTCTGAGATATCAGTACTTTCTGGAATCAGTGGGAGCTGAGAGTCCACAAAGAAGCACAGAGATTTAGGAGTGAAGACTATGGGCCAGGTTTGCTGTGTGTAAATGCAAACCAGAAGGGCCAAAGCAAGGCTGCTCCAAGTTCTGAAAAGTCTGAAAATGTTTCCAGTTTACAGAGATATTAGATGAATCTACAAGACTGTTTCCATTTGGATCAAGAACGTGCTCTTGAAGCAGGGCTTCTGCTCACCTTGACCGGCTGTGTCCTGGTTCTCTCTCCATGGTGGTCTTGGAGTGCGTGGCCTGGGTTCCTTCTGAGTACAGGTAGAGCAGAAAGGGGCTCCGGGAGGGCACCTGATGTATTCCAACCAGCACTCAGCCCGCAGGACCAGGCTGCACTTAACTTTAAGTAAGACGTGTAGAGCATGGTGTTAGGTCCTCAGCACTAATTCCTTTAGTCTGCATATCCACAGCTATTACTTCCCATTGGTCCTACTCCAGTTGCCACGAGCTTTAGCTTGAGTTTCAGAGATGCAGGTTATTCGTATTTGCCACTGAAAGCAATTGTAGATGCTCGTAGTTTTTGTGAAAATGAAAAGGATGCCCAGATTCCTGAAATCATATGTCCTGTGAAAGACGTCCGGCTTTGAAACCTGCATAGAAATTTTGTTCTCTTTTAGTTAATAGGGGAAAAAGAATATGGAAAAAAAAAAAAAATTCTCAGCACCTTTCTTCTGCAATGCATCTGAAACCTGTATTTTTGTTTGATAGGTTGCAGTACTTTAATGTTTGCAGGTTATTCTGGGCTATTTTTTTTTTCAAACTTATTCTTCTACTTAATTATTTGGCTGTCTAGAAATCCAACACAACAGTGAAAATTCTTTCGAATAGTAAACAATGCATCATTAGGAATATCTGAGAAACCTTCTTCCAATAGATCACAATGTTGTCAGCTGGTTTATGTTCATATGCTAATACAGGGCATAGAATACACAAGACAGCACAATTATTTTGAAAGAACATGTAAACACTTATTTAGCCATGCACTGGGCAAATGCTATGAGCTTCAGCACAAAAACGATGCAGACTTGAAAAATCTGTCTTGATGTTAAAATGCACGGATTAATACCAACAGCTACACATAGACACTTTCCATATCTTGTGGCATTTGAGTAGCTCTGCTGTTGAACAGACACAGTGCATCTTTTAGAACAACTTAGTCTTGGTTTTGGTATGGTTTTTCATTGCTCTGTACTTTGTACAGGCTCCCTTCCATCTCTCTATCCCTACCAGTCTGCCTCTTTTTCTGTGCATTATATTATTCACACTAAAATATGGAATTTTCAGCATCTGGATGTTTCCTGCTCTCCTGCCACCTATCTGTTCCTTTACCTATTCTAGATGTTTTGCAACCTTATGGACGTAAGCCAGATCTGGGGATTTTCCTCTCACACCTTGCTGATCAGTCTGCTTTGTGGAATTGGAGGACAGGACCCACAGCTTCCAGGCAGCTTCACGTATCACTGCTGGAATGCTGGCCCATCACCTCCTTCATGGTCTGAACTACTGGTGTAAATAATCTGAAATTGCTTTTGATTAAGTGTTCAGCATAAATGGTAGCACAGTTAGTTATTAGACCGGCTTACAGAGGTTAAACCGTGGAAGTTCTAAAATTAGCTTTACACTGACTATACTTTTCAAACATCTTAACTGAGTTGAATTTCTCAGGAGAAGGCAGGACTGCTGCTGCAAGGCTGTTATTGGAGAGGCTACTGGGTTTACATCAGTACAGCCTCTCATTTCATCTGGCTTATTTGCCCTTGCTGGCACCTCACTGCAGTGGCCGAACAGGAGTTGCCAGATATTGGAGAGAGTCTGTTGTAGCTAATAACATAAGCTCATTTTATGATGAAAGTTTTATGTCAACTGTACTCTGTTTCATCTTTTCACCAACTATGAGCCTCCAAATACAGTGTCTGTACAGATGTTTAGAAGACTAACTGTAGAAAAAGCCTATTGCATCTGTTGATCAGGGTAATTCTAGCTTCAGCAGCCAGTTTGGCTGCCATACATAATGCAGTTTTATAGGCATGAATAGGACATACAGCCCCTAAGGCTCAGCGACCTGCAGCAATGCAGTAGTTCCTGGTTATAATACGGGCTGCATCTCTTCAAGGAGTCCAGAGCCAGCATAATGTACCTGTGGTTGGCTGTAGGGCAGGGTTGGGCTGCTGTTATCCCAGTCAAACCAGAGCATGGCTTTATTGAAACATGATCATGATACATCCCTGTATGCATATATAACATAACATATATAAATTGTATATATAACATAATTTTATGAACTTTTCAGATAGTACAGAGTGGGGAGGCTATTGGCAGTGGGGATGGGGAAGAGACATAGAAATAGGTCTTAAAATAATGGTTCAAACTATCCACATCAGAGGGTGTAAAAGGGGAACTTGCTGCAAGGGAAGCAGTGACCATATCTGCCAGATGTGCACCATGAAATTATGCTGAGACTGCTTTCCCCAAAATGCCCCAGCAAGTCCTTGTCTCCTGGCTGGCCCCTTGTCCTCTATTAGTCACAGTTCTGAGACAGTGAACCTGAACATAGTAACTGGGGTGCAGGTTTGGATGAACAAATACAGAAGGATGGCAATCTGAATATGTCTGTGAGGGCAATGAAAGCAAGACAAAATGTATAAAAAATCTGAAATGCAGGTTACATGACCATCCCAGTCTTGATTAAAAATTGGCTCAGTAGTTCTCCATCATACATACAACCTGGCCAAAAGACTAACTAAATCCATTTTTCAGTGTGCAGCCACCAAGACAATGCACAGGTATCAACCCCCTGGAGATATTTTAATTCAGAAATCCACTTCACTGCTATATGGCAATTAGAGAAAACTGCAATTGACGTTTTGGCTTTTAGTTATTTTCATTAGTTTTATAATCATTCTCACTCAGCTGTTACTTTTTAATCTGGACCCTTTTTTGCATTTTAGAATTTTTTTCGAAGTCCACTGCCTCTAAAGCTGTAATTAAGCAAAATAACCAAGCAAAGAACTGATGTAAAAGCAAATAGTTCTGAAATATCAGTAACTGTAGCCTACGACAGACAAAAGTATTATGCACTTTCATCAATCAGTCACTTTAATTGATAGTTGCTAGGCCATACTTCAAAAATTCAGTGAAATGAATAACATACAGTTTCTCTGACCTTGCAAAATAAATAGCAATGCCCTGAAGACACACTAAAAACATGTAAGGAAGTAGAACTGTTTTCTCTATTTTAAACAACATTTCATCCAATGGAAAAAAAGCCAAGAAATACATTTTTCCAGATGATTTAAGATGTAGTATGCTGGTACTTGTCTTCCAATAGCAACAATAAAAAACTTGCTTGTGTAACGAGACTGCAGACATTATTTTCACTATTAGCCCGTGCTTCTTTAAACAGCGTTAGTTGCTAAAAAACTGCAGTTCCTTTTGAACACAAAAGCATTTGATTGTTCAGGATGTGTGTGGGGAGTTTTTCCCCTTTTGTTCTGAAACCCACTACCCAGGATGGTAATTTGTGGTAAGTCTGCACAAGAAAGTTCAGCTCAGAACTCAATATGTAAGCCTCCAAACTTGAAAATGCTTTTATGTGAACTCTACTCAGAGTGTTTTAAGGAAACAGGGTCTGACAGGCTACAGCAGCTTGGGTCTTCAGTTAGGGCTTCCCTAAAAGTCAGAAATGTGTTCAGGGCTTATTTTTTCAGTTTTTATCTTTTTATCAATAGCACTCTTTAAAAATAATTCATTAACAAATCATTTTAAAACCATTGTTTGAACTCAAATTGAGGCTATTCTTGATTAAGGAGTGCTCTGCAGGCTCTAGATCTGTATTTGATCCTCTCAGTTTAATTCTACCAGTCATTTGCCTGAATAAATAAATATCTGAATAAATATGACTTTTCTGTGATGCAGAGCAAAACAACTGTATTGCTTTAGTGCAGGAGCCTGCATTCATGCTCAAAGAATGAACGATGCTGCTGCTTGGATGAATAGACACATGAGAGTCATTTCAGCCTGTGCTCCATTAGGAACTGTGATGCTCACCAAATTTGAAAATGCAGAAATAAGAAAAATGGTATTTTTTTTTTTCAGCATTTCTGTTTTTCAATCACAAGACAGAAAAGGTACTTTTTCAAATGATGACAGAAATCTTCAGGGAATGGAGCTGAAGATCAGAAAAGCTGCCCTAAACACTCACGACAGCAAAGCCATATTCTTGTCCTTCTGTGGCTAAGGTGGGCATGTAAAACACCGTTGAACCAGACTGTTTCTTAATGGCAGGTAAGTGTTATTAAGAGGTCATTATTTGCTAGCATGTACCACTCAGTAGTATGACGCTTTTAGCCTACATCTTTATCCGACTTATTGTGGTTAATGCTGGTTGATACTCAGTTCTTCAGGTTTTTTTGGCCACTGATAATGTCTAGGGAACCATGGAGAGTCAGAACTGTCCTGGGGCTACTCTACGTTACATCAGTAATGAACTGCTCAGCCCCAGAAGTACAGAAAGACAAACATAATGCTGAGGAAACTTTTCTTCCCCTCCTGTTGTAGGCATGGTGGTCCTGTGGATCTTAGCCAATATTTCTAGAAGTCTCAGTTTTGTACTAGTGTTTGTGTTTCCTTTGAGAGCAGCTCAGACCCATGATCCCGACTGAAATCAGCTCCACCTTTAGCCATCACCTCTTGAATAAATTAGCCCTCTAGGACTTCTCTGATTTGTTTGGGAGCTTTATGTAAAGAATACATTTTAGACTGCATTAAATAAATCTGAGATTCTTTTTACAAGTTCCTAAATCAGGAAGATGCAGCAGTTAATACATCTCCTATTAAAAATGCTGCCTTGTCTCTTCATTTTGACAAAAAGAATTATTAAGGAGAGCAGAGGTCATGCATATTGCAAATGTGCTTCTGCTAAAGCAGCGTACTCCTGGAGGAATAAACACAGACAGTACTGAATTACTTTGTCATCATTAGAAGTTGTCAGAGTCCCATAATGTTTGGGAGAGCAGACAGGTTGGCAGCTGCACAGAACCAGAAAAAAATGCTCAGAATGAAAAACGCAATGAACTTTTTAGTCTACTGCACATAGCTTTCTTCAGCTGATAGTAATAAATAAGATGGGCTGCTGGGAAGGAATAGTTTTTAGCTGCTTCAGTGGCTAATGTGGGAGAAGGCTTGCTGGCAAAAAGACTCTTTGTGTTGCACCGTAGTGAGATATTTCTCAGTGAATGGCTAAGAAACCTGTTTTCTTTTGAGAAAACCTGATAATTAATATAAGTAATTTTCCAGAAAAATAGAAAAACAGTCTTCTAAGTATTAATAGCCCATTTATGTGCTGCAGAAGAGAAGGTTCTATGATTCACTTTTTTTTTTGAATGTGAAAACGGGATGTGGTAATGAGCCTTTTTTAAAGAAGCGTGAAGAAAAATGATTCATTTAGCAAACACATGTTGAAGAAATGTCAGTATGATCTTATTTCTTCTTCTTCTTCTTCCTCATCTGTAAAGATACTAGCTACAAATATTAGCTTGAAAAGTTTGCTTTGCTCTTAAGGTTCGTAATTAAAAGATTTTGCTTAGCCACTGCCTTACACTTGAATGATGGTCACTAACACTCTGTCAGGACAGGCAATCTTGAAGCAGTGATGCTTGCTGGGGAGAGATGACTGCACTGCTCTGTTGGATCATCCGGCTTCTTTTTCCCTCTGAAAAATACACGTAACACAACGTAAATATTGCTGCCACATACTGTAATTAATAGCATAGCTGAAAAGTTTTAATGGACAACTTCAGACTGCAGTTAAAAAAAAGATAATTAAAAAAAAAAATCCTTCCCAGATTGTAGATGTTTTAATGATATCCAGTAATAATCTAGACAAGAGAGTTACTTTATTTACAACTGGTGCCTCACAGCACAGACACTTGCAGGTGTGCCTGCCTCCAGGTCTGCCCTTACTGGCCAGACACAGTCCCTAAA
The DNA here is from genome assembly GCF_963210335.1 of Falco punctatus. Classification (NCBI taxonomy): domain Eukaryota; kingdom Metazoa; phylum Chordata; class Aves; order Falconiformes; family Falconidae; genus Falco; species Falco punctatus. Next base: position 18,344,608 of record NC_137593.1, read on the forward strand.
CCTCCCAGTGTAACTGGCTCCATTAAGGCTGCCGCAATCCTTTGTTGCTGCTGGACTGAAGCCTTCATAGAGCCACATGCCTCTCTGGAAGAGACTCACTGCATCCACCTTTTCGTTCAAGATAGAAACACCTTCTCATGTCCTTTCCCATCTAATTTCCATTAGCTAGATGGAAAGTGAGTTTGACTGTCCAGGTCATCGGAAATCTATCTCCTTGGTCCTTGCTGTCCGCCTGTGTGGATAACAACATTTCAGTCTCTCTGTCTCCCAAGCAACTGAATTTTAATTGACCTAAGTGCAATATCCACACAGGCAGGGCAGGTAAGAAAAATGCCTACTGAGTCTGTATCTCCAGCCTCCCTAATGATCGCTTTTCTCAGGGTTACCATGAGCCATCACAAATGCTTATGGACTGTAAAGGTTTGACTGACCAGCCAGTAAAATAATTTGTTAGAATAGACTATTTCAGTTGGAAGGGACCTGCAATGATCATCTAGTCCAACTGCAACTGCCCCTGATGTAGTTTCCCCTCAAATTCAGGCATTTAATTTTATTTTACTAGAATAAAACCTTCCCCTGTATTTTTGGAATACATTCATAGAGGGGAAATGATACAAAAACACCACCACCAAAAAAAAAGGCAAATCATAGATTCTTCACAGTTTCCTAGTAATAATGTAATATGTGGGATATAACAGAGTACCATGCTGCTGTACAAACTGATTTTAAGTTTCTGTCCCTTTAGAACTTTAAAAAGATTTTGGAATTTGGGCACCAGCATTATTTCTATCTAGCCATGAGGTGAAATATCAAGCATCTTTTTTTAACTGTCCCTGGAAATATATTCTTCATTCTCATGTTAAACTTCTGCAGCAAAGGTATTGTTGTCCAAGTCATAACCATTCAGAATATGGCAGGTAATTCATTGTGTCAGGAATTCTGGGATCTTTAGAATAAATATATGTGTGTGTGTGTATACACACTTGTGCATCTTATCTTTTATACAGTAAAGCTGAAGTTACTGAATTTTATCTGTAAGTCACTGCTGCCAGCGATGCATAGCCTCACACAATGGCATTGTCTTGAAAGAGGCTCAAAGGGAAGGTATCTATTCACCATTATATTTCACAGTTCCTGGGGAGCTTATGGAGATACGGCATGCAAAGACTACACGAGGCCAACTATTCAGATCACTTCTATCGGAGAATTCAGCAGATTTCACGATTCTCTAGGTAACTAGAGCACCACCCTGAAGATGAATACAGGTAAGGCTGAACATGAACCATGTGAGCATTTAACAGGGTAGAATATAATGCAAGAGGGGAAAAAAAGGGAGAGACTAGAACTACTAACATAGAAGGCTATGAATTTTTATAGTTTCTTGAACCTTTCTTTGTCCTAGAATCTGCCAGAACTCTCTCAAGGCTTGTTTCTATCACTGCACTGATTCAAAACAACAAAGAATGCAGCATTTAAAATCTTTGGCTCATACGAAATAGCTTGTTAGAGCATGAGGCAGCTTTCTGGTGTACGTTTTTCATGTCCTGCTACAAAAAGATCAAAACATTGTGAAGGATGTGTATTCAGTTGAGAAATGTTCAAAATGCCACTTTTAGCTTAAGACATACTTTTGATATTATATCTACCGCACATCTAAAACTGTCAGGCTACAATGAAATTTGTCACCTATATTTTACACTTGTGTTAAGTGAGAATGTGAAAATTGACCTCTAGTAACACCAAGTTTGACAATTCTTGTACATATAACTCTTACCAGAATGATTTTATAAACCAAGGCTGTCAAACACATCCTGTTGTAATCTTTTGGGAGACAGAACACTACATGGTATTTTTAAAAGCCATTTTTACTATCTTACAATGTTGTCTCAGGTCATTAAATCGTTTGCAGTGAATTATTTTGCTAGGCAGAAGAATTTGATGCTGAAACTGAGAATTGCTTTGTCAAGTTAGAGATGCAAAAGAAAAAAAAGTCAAATTCATAATTTAATCCATCTGTCCTTTGAAATGAAGTAGCTAATCTAAAAGTAAGCAAAAGGAAGTGTTTAAAAGTACAAGAGACAAGTGATATCTTGCCTATCTTCTAACTTCAAAAGCCGTAACAGCATGGCTCAGAGTTGTGCATGAAATTCTGCAGTTTTTTTGTGAATTTTGTATTGCGGCATGGTCTGTGCCTTGACACCACCTGAGCCCATAGTTAGTATTTCCTTAATTCCATCTTGATAGCCTGAACTTAATCCTATCTTTAAAACTGAGCATATACCAGAGAGCAAAGCTTAACTAAGGCTTTCACAGACATACTTTGCATCAGCACACATGGTAAATATTGAAAATAGTGATTTGGGGGGTTGTGCCATATTCCTAATACTTTTGGGAAGGCATAGAAAAATGTCTAGATCAAATGCAAGTTGACTGAAATCCTGTTACACTCACTGAAATTGAGAATCACAAGGAAAAAGAAATACCCTTGGTATGCTGATACAAACTTTGGATGAAATTTAAGAAAATATGCAATGTAACGCAAGACATTTTCCCTAGATTCAATTCTCAGAAAAACAATGTTAACGCAAGTGGAAAAGGAAATTAATCAAGAGTAGGCAGGAAAGAAACCCCACGGTGTGCAGGACCTTAGTGGGTGCCAGCTGCCACTAATGGAAAGGAATTGGTAGCATTGCATTAGACCTGGACCAGGTACTTCATGGAGGAAAGGGAGAGCAGTGGGAGAAGGGCCACCAGCATGCTGCACTTCCAGCTCACTCACTCTCTCACTTGTTGACTTTAATTTTACAGTTTTTACCCTGAACAGGAACTCTGGATTTTAAGAGCTGCATAACACTGTATAACTAACTTGAGGAATGGGTGTAACTTTAGTTTGAGCCTTTTGGAGTCTCCGTATTTCACTCTGTAATCTTTTTTTTTCTTCTGAAGTGTTTCACCTGTCAGCACTGCCTAAGGACAGCCTAAGCCAGCCTCCATTCACCTGCCTTTCAGCACTTTGAGACTCTTAGTCAGAAAGCTCCTTGTGACAGTTATTTATAGATCAACATTTCAGGCAGCTAATTGCAGGTAAGACTCCTGGAAAGGCAACTAAACAGTTATTACTCATACTGTGAGAAAAAAATTATTATGTTAATTACCAAATCTCTGATGTGCTACTTTTGGACATACTGAACCACAGGGACAATTTCCAACCCTGGCTCCCAAATCTGGCAGTACTGCACTTGGCTCCAGGGAAAGGCTGCTCTGCCAGGACCCTTGGTGAATGTCTCCATCCCTCATTAAATAAGGTGTGATGTTACTGTCCTCCTGGTGTGTTTTCAGAACATTATTCAGAAACAGAAATGCCTTTTCCATTCCTTTTCAGGAAGTTTTCCTGTGGGCTTTGATGCGCTGTGCAGGCTCACCTATTCTATACCAGTCAAACCCTGCTCCTTGGATGACATTTTTGCTTGACATCAGTGTGCTTTCTGGAGCCACGCACGACTGATGTGAGCTCATTGTTAATACTTTCTGTATTCCCCAAATTCCTCTTGGTACCGATGCTCACTTTTTGAGAGCATACTTTAATCCTTTCCATTTAGGTCCTGCACATGACATGGCAATTATTCACCCCTCTGGTGCTGAAACCTCTTGTTACACAGATCTTCTGGCGATTCCATTATCTCTGCAGTTTTTTTTTTTTCACAAAATATATCCTATATGAGCCCAGCACCTACTGTGATGATAGACACTGCAACCAGGGCATTTCGTTCTCAGGGACTGACAGACTGTTCTGTCTGCATTTGTTCAAAAGCAAATGTAATCAAGATTTCCTTTCTAAGCTGCTTTGATGCTGACACCCATGAATTTGCTTTCTCCTTGCTAATATATACTATAAACTCTCTTTACTTCCTGTTTTAAAATGATCAGACACTGTATGTAGTTTGATAACATGAAAGGTACCGGTTGGGCTGAAATGAAATTTTGCTTTCATTCAGGCAGTTCTTATTAATCTTCATACTGTGTTTTGGAGACGTCTGTTAGGTTTATTTGGTTTTGTTTGTTTAAAAGTCATGCTTAATGTTTGCTGTGCTTGACTCCCCATTCACAGCCACATGTGTAAAGTCAGAGTAACTGTTGTAAAGCCAATGAAATTATACCTTAGATCACTTATAAAAGAAGGAGTAACTGCAGCTTCAATGTTTAGTCTTTAATCACATTCACATCCAGCAGATTTGGCTTTTTGTACCAACTACTGTATTTCATTAATAGGCCTTAATAACCAATTAATATAAAACAATTATGTAAGCAGATGCAAGAACAGATTACAAATAGAAGTCATTGAATAAAAAAATAAATCTTCTTTTAGCAAGGATATTCCTTTACTTCACAATCCAGGTGCCACATGATTTTGCTCAGATTTCTTCCAAAAAATCTCTACATTTATATGTCAGTGTTGGAATATGGTCAAGATCAATTTTCAATTCTAAAAAAAACCCCACATTGTTATAATGCAATAGTGCTGAGGGCACTTAAAACAACTCTGCAACTATCAAGTTCACAGTATTGTGTGGGAAGTCAAGTAATGGCTTCTCCCTGGCTTATGAATGTTCTCTGAGACTTACTGGTATGTACAGGTGAACTCATTTTGGATGCGAGTATCCACCTTTGACCTTCGGCTTGTTTGCTGTTTGAGAAATGGGTCCTCTGTCAAAGTGACTTGCTGAAATTAGCAGAACGCTTGTACTCAGCATCTGCATACAGAGTTGAGTAATTGGGAGCCATTACTGGAACTGTTAGAAGAGGAAATAGCAATGTGGGAATCTATGTCCTGAGGGCATACAGTACTCTGAGAGTCTATTGAAAATAAACAAGCTTACATAAAAACAACTCACAGGAACTACGCGGAGCAGCTACGCAGTTTATCCAGCAGAAGGTATTCAGTGACAGTGGCAGACTCAACAAGCCATGATTTTTAGTTTAGTTTATACATTGTTGACCACAAGCCCCAAAGTTGTTGAACTTTAGTAAGAGATCATCCATTCAAAATGATGGTTGTATCAATGCCAAACCATGAAAGACTTTTTGTGGTGGGAGGCAGAGTTGGTGTGCACTGATGAAGAAAACTTAAAAGTATTGCTCTGAAAGAGGCACTGCATCTAACAGGCAATAGTTGCTTTCCAGCAAATAGCATTATACTCCCAGAAGATGAAGGCAGTACTTCGTCCGTGTATATGTGCAGCGTGCTTTGTCAGATCTGCTCTGGAGATGTCCTCTTTTCTTCAGGTGCTGCACATCACCTGATTCTTCCATGCGCTTTGCCACAAACACAATTATCCACAGGTTGTGCCTCAAGAAATGGAGTCATCACACTGGTTAATGAAAGCTGTAAGGTCACTTTACCTCTCTTTGCCTGAAACAGAATTAACTCCCCTGGAGATGCTGAAAATTTCATTTTGGCACCCTCAGAGCAAACTAGGGAGGAGAACTGTGGGGGGTGGGCTAGTATGTACTGGAATGTTTATTACCTTGTCCTTGCCAGAAAAGATAAAAGATAATCTTTCTGGGCACTATTAGTAGTTGAGGTGAACTGAATTTATGGCTCTTAGTCACTTGCTTATTTTGGAAAGGTATCTGAACTCATATATATTGAAATAGAGTCCAGGACACCGCTTATGGCATTTAAATCCCACAATGAATCACAAGTTGAGGATATGATTCAATATCTTAAATTGCATTATCAGATTTGTGACTCATGGTCAATGACACCAAGTCTGGCAGAGTTCTGAAGGATGCCTTCAGGAACAACAATTTTTGATCATTTTACTTATGGCCAGGAGGCCAAGGTGCCATGCGCTCAGGTCACAGTGCTATGTACAACCAGCAGGTTGCAAAGTAAGTGCTGTGTTTCAAAAGCACTTGCAAAGAGCTATTCTCCCCAACTTTAACTAGCTGTTCCAAACTGTAGCAAGAATTTTAAAGTTATATACCCTCAAAATATTGTGTATATGCTATATTGTCTATATATAATTGCAGATAACAGTAAAAATGCTTTTTATCCCTCTGTTTACTTCTCCTAGCCATAGCAGCATCACCTTGGTCTATATCCCTGCTTGCTAGACTGGCTCATATCCCCATACGCTTCAGTGTTGTGTGACTGGCAGGAATGGCAAGACGATAGTGCTTCAGATCTATGCTGCACAGCCAGCAACGACTGCACCAGTAGTAAAGCAGTGGGGATTCAAGTTTCTTACAGGAAACACTGTTTTAACAGAAAGAAGAAATAAACTCAAGAAAAATGCCATTTTAAAGCAAGGAAATTAAGGAATAATCAGTTCTAACTGTAGGTACTCAGAATACACCTTGGAGGAACCTCAGGCTAAGAGGAAGATGGTAAGTGAACTAACTATTCATAATATAGACAAATTAAGTAAGTGAGTTACCTTCACAGTCCTCTTGCCAATTTGAGAGGAGTTATGCTATATGCAGTGGTATCAAAGGCTGCGCTGAGATGCAACCAACAGCAAATCAAATACTCATTCCCTAAATCTGGTTCTATATTTAGTTATCTTTACTAGCCACAGGAATGATTCACAGGTGTGTCTGAAGACTACTCCGCACTGAAGCTATAAAATATGCTGTAAGTCAGGCATTGTAGAAAATGCCTGTGAAAGAGTATGAATGGAAAGAAATCACAAGCAGCCCCTTTCTCGTGAAGTTTGTCTACAGACGCAGACAAACACAAAGTCATACAAGTGGCTTTGCTGCAAGAAAACCTCTAGGATCTTAAGGTTACAATTTGGGTAACATCATTAAGCAGAAGACAATGTGCTTCTGAACCTCCTTCTATGATTCACAGTGAATAGTGCCACCCACATCCAATCTATGCTTGGCTGAATTGCCAAAACATTAAAATCTGGGAAGAAAGCAGCCTACAGAATTTAAAGTGCCTTGCTTTGAGAGAGCACGTTCTTAGGACAAACACTCCAAGCTGGGGGAAGCCTAGGATGATTCGGAGTCTGGAGTGGCTAGTTATGGTGGAAGTTAAATCATTTCCTCGTTGCTAACTCCTGTTAAATACCGAAGGGCACCAAGATAGTATCTGTAGTAGCAGAGGACGCGCAAGTTGGGAAATTCTCCACTTCATAATCTATTGTTTCAATAGAAAGTCTGTTCTATCAAGATGCAACAGACCTGAGCACTGAGCCAGGAAAGCCACTAACACACCTCATGGATGGTAGATCCAGCGTGCCTTCTGGTTACCTAGCTGTGAGGTTTCCTCACAAGTAGCCTTGTGCTTTGCTTCCATATGGCCGATGTGGCTCAATGAGGCAACAAAGCCGTAACAACATCTTCCTTCCCTGAAGCTCTGCTTTCCCAACCAGAGGTTTGATGGCAGTTAAGATTGCTTATACACTAGGGCTGTTACTATCTATGTTGATCAAACATTGGCTTATGATTTCCACATGATCTCCCAGCTGCATGGACCCACGTGTTATCTCTGAGACTGTAAATGCAGCATGGCAGGAACTCCCACTTTCTGTTCACAGCCAAGAAAATAAAATCAGCGTCCAGGAAATGGCTCCCAGGCATAACAGTAATAAAACTACTAATGCTCACGTATTAGTTATCAAGGTTAAGAATATACTGAGCAGCCCTGGAAAATCTGGAGGAGACTGATCAACATCCTGCAGGGTAAATCTTTTTTGTAGACAAACATGAACAAATTTTAGGTATGCTTCAAGGGACAAAACGCAGACCAGGTTGCCTACAGCAGGTAATTAAGATACACCACCAGATTCTCAGATTCTTACCTGTGTTGTGGGGTTGGTTTTTTTTTTGGTGTGGTTTTTGTTTGTTTTTTTTTTTTTTTTTTTTTAATGTTAGGAACTGTTCTCACTTATTCCTGCTGGGTTGTAACCCCCTTACTGATGCTCAGGTAATACTTACAGTTTCTGTCTCTTGGTCATGTTACAGTCTTAGTAACTGTTTAGAAGGAAGCTCAGCCTCATCATCTCACAAAATGGCTTCCTTGGTCCAGGCTGGATAAAAAGTAGTCAAAACCCAAACAAGTGGTGCTACGTGCTCAATGCTTTCTCTGCTGTGAAGCAGTATTAATTTTTCAGAGGCAGAGAGAACAGATGGGGTTGGTGACAGGTTGACTAGGATACACACAGGGAAACCTGTGCATCTGTCAGGAGAGGAATTTGTTGGGTATGTACAGACCATCATTTTAGATTTACACAGATCTAAGCCTTTGGTTTGGGCTCTTGTCTGGGAACAAGCACCTCACTCATAGTGTGGGTTATTGTGGGCTGGAGATTTTTTTTATTTAAAAAACGCCTTTTGATATTTAGATTGGAAGAAATGGTGAAAATCTGGAAGTGACAAACTTCTGTTGGAAATCACATATTCACTGGGACTTTCTTGTATCCCAGCTCTTGTACATGGTTCTTTTTTTAACATTAATTCTCCCATTCCTAAAATGAGCTGCCGGTCAACCTCACTTCTTTACTTAAATCCTCCTAACAGCACACCCAATTATCCTGTCTTCAGCATAACAGCAATTAAAAAAAAAACAGCACCAAACGCTGCATGATAAACTTAAGACCACCACATTGTCACCAAAATTCAGGAACAGACCTGCAACTAAAAGCTGGGGCCTTTTTATATGCTAGAACAAAGGTTCATGAAGCAACTGCAGCATTGTATCAACATCACTGGTAATCTATTTTAGTTTTTCCCCAGTTTATTCCAAGAAAGAAAATGCTCAGATTTGTTTTCCTTTGAGGAGAGATAAAATGACTGTTTAAAACCCACAATGCCACTAGACCACCGAAGGGGAGCAAGGATACTCTCTTGTCTCCACTTGAAGATCAAATCTCTCACAGTAAGGTCTGACATGGGACTAGCAGTGGTGTTTCTCTGCTGGTTTTTCCATCCATTGCTTTTAGTTGCTACCATTGATATGCAAAATTACCTTTTCAACATATTTTCATTCCAAAGAGCTTAAAGCAGTCCTGTAGCATTTTATTCACCATCACACTGGTATCATGCACTGGTCTTTCCTCACGTTAAGATATATGATATGAAAAAGAAATGCAGAAAGAGAAGCATAGGAACAGCAAGAGTTTTATTCCCACAGACTTTGCAGTTTTTCTAACTATTGTCCCAACCTGCCCCCAGGGAGCTCCTGGGAACATGATGCATCTATTGCTGTTGCTCTTTTGACCTCCAACACTGATCTGTTGCCCAATAAAATATCTCTCAAAGGACGGCATGGTGTCACAGCTGGTTTAGAACCTGAGAAAACCAGCTCTTTGCATAAACAGGCTCCATCTTCCCTTTGTCCTTTTAAGACATATAGCCAAGGATATTTTTTTTTCAGTTTTATCTGCTAGCCAGTGCCCTCCACTTTGTGCAAAGCACAATGCAGAGAGTCATTAACACAAGTGAAAGATGTCATGTAATGTAATACCCTCTGCTCAGCCACTTTTTATATATACTTCTGTACTTGACTGAGTAGATTAGGTAAAGTACAATAGTTTATAAAGAAAGATTTTAATACAAAGAAACTTATTTTCTTTTGTAGCTTCTCTGTTCATCTCTCTGTCGTGGATCTGCTCCCTCCTACTGCAGTGGAAAAGATACATTAAAATTAATATTCTAAGCTGGGATTTTCAAAGCAGACTATGGCAGTGAAGTGTCCAAAAGCCACTGACATTCAATGGGAGCCAAGTTCTTAACTCCTTTGAAAATTCTTAACCAAAACCCATTAATGCATACTTCAAAGAGATAATATTCACAATTCCGGGAGTCATTTTCCTAACAGCTTTTCATTCTCATTTCTAACAGGCCCTTTTTCCCTAGATCCTAACCCCCTGTTGGGGTACAAAACCAAATTGCTTCCATGTCCTTTGTAATTCAGACCTCAGCTTTAGCTCTGACTCTTTTGAGGCATTTGTTTTTATATCTAATGACACAAAAAGATCTGTGTCCAAAAGAGACAGAATGGAACTCTTTAACATTGCTTTTCCATCTTTATCTTGTCTCACTAGTCATTACGCCTCTTAAAAATGAGTGCAGGCACCAGTTCATCTAGATATTTTGACACTTAACTGTGAAGAGTTAATTAATTCACGTTGCATCTCTTGCTTATGGTCACTTCTCATATTTTGACAAAATTTAATTCACCTCCACCAGTCTAACATGTCACTTTGTCATCTTTTCCTTCTAAACCACAGTGCTACAGTATTTGTAGCCTGTAGCTTGCGGCTTGTCACATTTGTTACTTCAGGCATTTACATTAATCCCCCATGAGAGGACTTCATTGATTAAAGAAATCAGGTACAAATGATGGGATCTAACTTGAATTTTTGCGATTAGCTATTCAAATAATCCACCAGAAGGCAGGTTTTAATTGTATTAACAGTCAAACGAGGGTGTAGTAGCCATACCTTACCAGGAATCTGCTGCGCTGTATTGACACCTTGTGGCTTGTTCATCATAATGCAACGCGTTCATGCAGACTAGGCTGAATAGGAGGGATGTTAATAAAAAACCTGTAGGGAAAATACTTTAATTTTAAGTACTCACAGTGGATGGAAGCCTGATAAAAGGTACCTAGATTAAACACTGTTTTAACTTTTAGTCCAACCCCAGTCCAAATTCAAGTATATATGTCCTTCAGTGCTGAACAGAGGGCCAAAACCTATACATTTCCCACTTTCACTACAATTCAGATCTCTATGGGATCCAGCCTTGAAGTCTGTGCCCTGATCTTACCTCAGGTTGCAGCATCTCCAGCTGACAAGTCATACTTCAGCCTTCACACTAACGGTAGTGGAATAAAGAAGGAAAAGCTTTTCTTGCAATGGCACCTGCTGCCAAAATAGAATGAGATTCAAATTACATTTGCAGAAGGAAATGCAAACTTTGAAGTACGCATGTGAAAAAACACTCTGGAAAGGTCACACGGAATGAAGATGCTACATGTGAGCAGTCTTTTTTACTGCCTGCCGGATGAAGAGGAAATGGCACGATGCAGGAAGCCTGTTTAAAACAGGCAGATGGGCTGTGACATAAACCCGAGACAGCTCATCTGCTCAATATGTAATCATTGTGTTTGAAACCATTTTCATACAATCATCTTGAGTAACACATAACTACCACAAATTTACAAAGGAAAGGAACTGCTGAAGTATTAATAGAGGGAAAGATTTGAAAAGGATTCAGATCAATCAGTTACAAACGGTGCTCTGGCCAGCAGTCAGTGAATCACTGAACAACATGTAATGATTTCCCAGGAAGACTGCCTCCACCATACAGCCTTTGAAGACAAATAACCAGATAACACTGCTAAACCTCACAAATAAATTACCCTTCCCAAAGACCACTGAATCTGCTTTGGTTCATTCCCTTGCAAAGCTAGAGACTCTCTGTATCAGTCAATGGCATCACACGAAGCACTGACATTAATGATTTCAGTGAAGAACAGTACCTGAATCATGACTAGCCTCCTTTGGGCAAACTCTGTCCCACAAATTAAGGGCTAGTTATCCAGTTTCTAGAAAAGAGGGAACAGGGTGTCAGGGAGTCCTGCCTTTCTGTTGGTCATTTTCTGCTTGGCATACCAGGAGGTGGCTGCCTAGAGGCCCTGCTGCTGCCCTGGCAGATGAGTCAGTGTGAGCCGCTGCTGGAGATGGCACTCACACCAGGAGCTGGGGTGATGCTCTGGTGTCCATGGGAGCCTCAGGCAGATCGCAGATGCCTTTGGGCAGGAATGGCTGAGCTGTGAGCCTGACTGCACTGATGGCAGGGGCTGACTGGGTTGTTGGTGTATCTGAAAGAGCTGAGCAGGGTGACAGCAGACACAGGGATTTTTATGCACAGTGGGGCCTTCTCAAGTTCAGAAGAGGAGACTGTGACAGTGTCTCCACAGTCATCCGCAAGCGTAACACTCTCCTGCAAGCTTGGCTCCAAGATCAGGCAAAATCAAAGATGTGAAATAGAGGAGGAGGAGGGCAGGAAGGATGCCTGATCTAACGGCATCAGCATCCATTTCTATCCCTATCCAGAACTCTGCAATAGTTGTTTTGAGGTTTAGACAGTTCAAATTCTATTCATTGAGAAGAAGATGTGGTCCCTGATGGTCTTTTGGCCACATGAGAGTCTCTAGTGACAGAACTCCACCAGGACGCAGGTAGGAATAGAATGATGTGTGGCTCTGCCCATGGGAAAATTTCTAGCAAGGCCAAGACCTGCTGGTTAAACCCTGCCCCTCACAATGGATCTCAACCAAATAACCTCAGTTTAATGATAGTCATTAACATTAAACAACCTGCAAAATTTTGTTAGTTCAAAGTCTGGTAGAGTAAAATGATGATTCTTTGAGAAGAATCACAGTAATCTATTCATTGTCATGGAACAAGGTACAGTTAAAGAAATTCCTCCAAAAATGACTCAATGTTATATACTTTTTGTTCTAAACTTTTTTTAAGGATTAAGTGAACTGAATTTACTGACCACAAAAGAGTAGCTCAATGCAATAATAGTATCCTCAATACTGCCATGCAAGGAGTTACTGGAGAAGATACTAGTCTTTGAGGAGAGGTATAAAGGCAGCACATCCTAAACATAATTTGAAACCTTGTGTCACTTTGATGAAAGTAAATTGATCATGAACTTCTCTCACTTCTCCATTCATACTTATTCTCAATATTCAGAAAGGGAAAAGACAGCTCTGTGAAATCACAGAACTTTTCTCTTCTGAGTCAAAGAAAAAGCGAGGTTTGGAGGAAGGTGGAAAAGACATGGAAAATGTTCTTGGGAAGTCCAGCATCCGGAAGTCCAGCAAGATGAGCTGCAGCTACTCTTCAAAGCTTACATGAGGACACAGCACATATTGGCAGCAGGATGCCTTTCTACTCTCATACAGGAGCAGTATGTACAACCAGCTGTAGTCCAGATCAACCCAGAACTGCAGCCACTACCCATGTTCTTTGCATTAAAACAAGCTTTCTTTTCATTCTCTTCATTATCCAGAATTCATCTTGAAACCTACACAGCCCCCTTCACCATGGTACACCATTCCCAACAGCTAGTTTGCACAAATGCATTGTGTTTTGGAGACTGGGAAAAATTCATTAACATGCATGTGAACTGTTCTATGTTTGTGGTCTTCAGTGACTATAAAATTTCCCAGGGATTTTAGTTTTTAAATTTAATAAACCAGACTGACCAAGAAACATGCTCTATGCCACAGAGAAAGTCTGTGGTATAGCAGGGAATTGAAACAGATATCAAGGTAATGCTCTGGATAAAACCCAAGTTTCCTTTTTCTTTCTCATCCTCCCCTTCCTCTTTCAGTCTAATAAGAATGTATGAAACTCTTCACTCTTTTAAATCCCCGCCTTCCCACCCTCTGGGATCCTGCCCAAACCCCTTCCTGCCTACCACATATTCTCACATCCCCTCTGCTCCGCTCTTCAGATAACTACAGGAGTGAGCACAGCGGCTGGCTGGATGACAGCCATCAGCCCAGCTCTCTGTGCTCTGTGGTTTTACACAGCTCTTGTGATGAATGCATACTGACTCATGAAAATGATAACAGATGTGAAAAAATTACAGCTTCACCACCTGTTGCTAATGTAATGGATTTAATTACTGGCAGACAGCTTGAATTATTTTGAGGTCTGTTACAAAAGGAAGATTTTTTTTGTCCCCTGTGGGAGGCCCTTGTTGAGAAAGTTGTGGTTCCATAAAGGCAAATAGCTATAGGGGAGAGCCCTGTGCAGTGAAACCCTCTGGTTCCTTACAGACTCCTCCCTGCCAGGAATTTCCCCTTGTGCCATTCTCTGATGTGTTAATTATTTATTTGCCTAATTGACCTGATGAGTTAATTTCAGTTATATACTTTCAAACTGTCCACAAACCGACCATAATTTCAGTAGCGGCTTTGCCCACCATGCTGATATTCACCCCTATACTGACCAGTGCTTTTGCTACCATCATTCACACCAAAGAGAAAGTGCAGTAAAACTCAAGCCATACTCACTCCAGATACTCATTGCACCTGGGAAGATACCTGTGAATACATCCTCTGTGGGCACTTTTTCTTTCCAGCTATGGCCTTGTTCAGTGAAATTGTTTCTACACAACACTTATATGGATATCTGAAAATTTCTGTATTGGTACTAATAAATGTGAGACAATTAATTTGATTAAGCACTAGTATGTTTGAGCTAGATTGTATCCTCTCTATGTGCTTCATGCTGCGAGAGTGGGAATCAATATTCTTATTTATAGCATGATGTCTGCTAAGTGGCCATTTAGCTCAAGAAATTAAACCGAGCTTCTTGGTTAGATATTGGCCTAGTAGTATTCAGACAGAGAAGGTAGTGGGCAAGCAGGAAAAGGAATCTTCTGCTATCACCTCTATTCACTGGTGAGAGAACTTAGAATCATAGAACCATTCAGGTTGGAAAATACCTTTGAGATCACAAGCCCAACTGTTAACCCAGGGCTGCCAAGTCCTCCACTAAACCATGTCCCTGAGCACCACATCTACATGTTTTGTAAATACCTCCAGGGATGGTGACTCAACCACCTCCCTGGGCAGCCTGTTGCAGTGCTTCAGCACCCTTCCAGTGAAGAAATTGTTCCTATTATCCAATCTGAACCTCCCCTTGCACAACTTGAAAGAAATTCCTCTTGTCCTGTCACTTGTTACTTGGAAGAGGAGACCAACTCCCACCTGCCTACAGCCCCTGACAGGTAATTCTAGGGAGAATAAGGTCCCCTCTGAGCTTCCTTTTCTCCAGACTAAGCACCCCCAGTTCCCTCAGCCGCTCCCCATCAGACTTGTGCTCCAGCCCCTTCCCCAGCCCCGCTGCCCGTCTCTGGACACGCTCCAGCCCCTCTACGTCCCTCCTGCAGCGAGGGGCCCAGAACTGAACCCAGGATTCGAGGGGCGGCCTCACCAGTGCCGAGTGCAGGGGGACAGTCACTGCCCTGGTCCCGCTGGCCACACTGTTTCGGATACAAGCCAGGATGTAATTGGCCTTCTTGGCACACTGCTGGCTCATGTTCAGCCAGCTATCAATCGGCACCCCGAGGTCCTTTTCCACCAGGCAGCTTTCCAGCCACTCTTCCCCCAGTCTATGTCATTGCATGGGGTTGTTGTGCCCCAACTTGATCTAAGATTCAGACCTATTCATAGAAAATTTTGACCGAATCCTTAGTTATCTGCACCAACTGGAGACATGAGCATGGGCACTACCCATGGGAAAGAGAGCTAAGACCCTTTCATTGCTCATCATTCCTCTCTGATTAGAAAAAAAGAAAAAGGCAACTCCCATGTCCACAAGAAACCTCTTCTTTCTTCACGTCATAACAAAAAGGTTCAAGGAAGCATCTAGTGAAAGCAAAGGGCAGCCAACATGAGATGGACAACAGTGGGTACTTTTCTCACACTGTGGAATACCACTGTATAAACAATTGTCTTAAGACACCAGTATAGATACACTGTTAATTTAAAATATACTTGCTTAGTTAAGTGAGAACTGTTGGAAGAGAAGTCAATGGCAGAAACCTGTAACCCTCGAGACAACGAGTAAGCAAAACAGGGAACCCATTAACAGGCAGCACTAATGGCCTTACCTCAGCAAGCAACTAAAGCAGGGGCCACAAGAGTCCCTTTGAATTTAGTGGGATAAATTACCTGTTGAACCATAACACATATGCTGTTGAATTGTTGCCAATTAAGAGCTAGAAGAATAGGGAGAGGAAAGCATAAATAAGATGTAGTTTTCCTTCCACTTTTCTCTCACTTTTTCTCTGCAACACAAATTTTCTGCATAGAATGGTGTATTTAATTTTCATTACCATCATCAGCTACGTTGGGAGGTCATTTATGCCATCATTACCAGCATTACCTTATTGATTGCAGCATACAGGCCAGCTTTTGTAGGTTTTTTTTCCTTGTAGGCTCTTCACAGTCCCAGTTTTTGTCTTTATAGGGCCATAATTAGTTGTGTTCTGTAGTTAAAAAAAAGAAGAAAAACGTAGGGGTAAAAAGACTTTTTTAAATTCAGCTGTCTGCTATTCAGGAAGCTGTTCAGTCCTCCTGAAAAGAGGTATCAGGGGTTGCTTAGGAATAGAAAGATGGCATCCTGTCTGTCAGGTGGCTCTTTTCACATTATTTCCTAGAGAAGTACAGTAACTGCAGGGAAGCATCTTTTGTGGCTAACTACCCCCTTGCAATGTCTAGGTTCACACAAGGAGAAATGTGCTTCAGCTACTGTACTGCAGCTATTGTGATCTCTTTTCCGGGGAATTAAAATGCAACAATATGTAATATTGCTTTACCTAGTATTATCTTCAGCTAACATTATTTTTAAAATACTATTTTTAGTACTGTAAAGACATATTTAGGAATGGCTTCCACCTGTCCAGACATAACAACAAATAAAATAAAGGCTTTACTAATGATCAGGAATAAAAGCTACTACTCTTTGTGAAAGAGATTTAGGTTATAAGAAGTCTGATTTCCCTAAGCAAGAGCATATCATGGTACAAAAGGCTGCAGTATGAGGACCTGCACATACATTTGAGCACACGCATGTGTTTAGAAATTTTTAGAAATAAATTTAAGCTGTGCCAGTGCACCATTTTACTGTCGCTATTGCAGCCTGCTTAATTTTATTATTTTTCCTGATGATTATCAGGGAAAGGGCACAAAAGACAGTTACTCCTTAAACCTGCATTTCTTCGTGTGGCCATGCAGTGGCACGGGAGACCAGAAATCACTGTAGAATTGCACAACACATTTGGTGATTTTGAGGTAGGACTTTGCTCAGGTGTGAGGGTTAGGAGACGGACAAATTAATTACCGTGTATCTTAATGCTTGGACTGATGCATATTACCACAACAGCCCGTGCTGCACACCCTGACCCGATGGACTCAGAGGCTCTGACTGCCATAGCAGCCCAGTTCCAGCAAACCACTGGCCGGGTGTGCTGTCCTCACCGGGTGAGACGCAGAGGGGTGCACAGCTGTCAGAGCTGCTGCCCTTCATTTCTCTTTCTCTTCCCCTGCGCATAGCTGATAGGCAGCGTTAGTTATGGTATGCTTCTCTATGGCTCCTATAAGAATTATTTGCCCTCAGCTGCTGATATTTGAGCCTCTGGCCAGACAGCAACTGCTCACACAGGCATACCTGTCTGACTTGCATGACTGAGTACTTCTGCTGATGTGTTTCGTGCTGGGTGAGTGGTACATTGCAACAGTTTTGGCAGGCCTGCAAAGCCTAATGCCTGCTCTGGGAAATGACAGTAATTTCTTTCCTTGACTGGGAACAGCTCATAGTGCACCATGTACTGCATTTACAAGCTTTTCTAGTATTGCCTCTATTAACCAGGGTCCTTGACACAAAATACCCATTCCAGACCTGGTAAGAAGAGGATGTCTGCAGGTCCTCACTGGTGGTCCTTGGTGCTCAGTGAAACCATCCTCAGGGCATGTCTTCATCAGGTGTTGGAGGAAATGAAAAAGCTGTTTTATTCAGGGAGGTAGGACAGCATGATGAGGGCTGTGTCCCTTCCAGACATCCTGGAGACCGCAGTGATGCTATGGCTGCAGCATCCTGGTGCACTCATAGGGCAGCGCTGGTGAGGTCCCTGTAAATATATAATTGGGAGTCCATTGTATGCAGCCCATGCTGGGATGATCATGCTTACTTGTATTCCAAGGAATATTACACCTCATACTTAGATAATTTCTATTGCAGGAACCATTTCTTCCCTTGGTTCCCTGGCAGAAGGGAGAAGGGGGAAGAGCTGTCAGCCTAAGTGAGGATACTTAATGGCTTTGGCTGGATTTTATTTCAGGTTTTTATATCTCCTCAGGGTGAATGAAACAGATCCAATTTTAGAATTAATTTTTGGTTTTGAAATTAAGCTTCTTTCCCATCTCCCTGACTCTAAGCCCTAGAAGACTCCTAAAACTGCAAGACAAATTTAAAGAAAAAAAGCTGAAAACAAGCGATGAATTCTGACCCCTTCTGCTGCCAGCATCATCTCTCCTGCCTCCTTCCTTAAGCAAGAGAAGACATAGAAGGGTCTCTTCTGAAAGTACAAATATGTTATCTGTAGAGCACAGTACTAAATAAATAAGCATCCAGGCTTTGGAGTTGTTCATTCTGGTCCAAAGACTGATAAAAATCATAACTATACAGTTAGCTGATACAACTTACCCCAATGGTAACAACAATGCCAGAAACTTCATGACTCTGATTAAACCCTTCTCCTTGGGGACACCATACATCTGTACTGTGGAACACAGAATCACGAAATGGTCAGGGTTGGAAGAGATCTCTGGAGATCATCTAGTCCAGCCGGCATGCTAAAGCAGGTTCACCTAGAGCGGGTTGCACAGAATCGAGTCAAGGTGGGTTTATAATTACTCTAGACAAGGAGACCCCACAGCCTCCTTTGAATTGGGCAGCCCATTCCAGTGCTCTGTCACCCTCAAGGTAGAGGTTTTTCTCCATTCAGATGGAACTTCTTGTGTGGCAGTTTGTGCCCGTTGCCCCTCGTCCTGTTGCTGGGCACCACTGAAAAGAGCCTGGCCCCAGCCTCTTGACACTCATCCTTAGACATTTGTAGTCATTGACTAAGATGTATCTCAATCTTCTTCAGGCCAAACGTTCCCAGCTTTCTCAGCCTCTCCTCATATGGCTCCAGTCCCCTCATCTCCATAGCCCTCCGCCAGACCCTTTCCAGTAGCTCCCAGTCTCCCCTGACCTGGGCAGCCCAGCACTGGACACAGCACTCCAGATGTGCCTCACCAGGGCAGAGCAGAGGGGGGATCACCTCCCTCCACCTGCTGGCCACGGCCCTCCCAGTGCACCCCAGGGTCCCACTGGCCCCCTTGGCCACACGGGCACGCTGCTGGCCCATGGGCACCTTGCTGCCCACCAGCACTCCCAGGTCCTTCCCCGCAGAGCTGCCCCCCAGCAGGTCAGCCCCAGCCCGTGCTGGTGCGTGGGGCTGCTCCTCCCCAGGGGCAGGACCCTGCACTTGCCTTTGCTGAACTTCCCCAGGTTCCCTCTGGCCTGCCCAGGTCTGGCTGAATGGCAGCGCAGCCTCCCGGTGCACCAGCCGCTCCTCCCAGTTCCGCACCACCCCCAGACTGGCTGAGGCTAGAAGCCCCCTGCTCACCCATGCCTCCTGCCCCCTTTGCTCGATTTCATACTCATAGGGAATGACTCGTAGAATGACTACGGGCAGGTAAAGAACACACCCTCCAGATGGCGATAAATCCGTATTTTGCTGTATTTTATCCTTTGACAGAAAAGCTGTTGTTTTAGTTTCTGGACAGCAAGAGCTTATGATATAAATTCATATGCAAACGTTGCATTTCATCACAGTATTTATTTATAGTGACAACTATTCAGCATGTATATATGTCTATGTATATACATATATTTAAAAACATATGTATTTGTGTATATACATAGATACATCTACTTCTCACCGTAGTTGTGAAACCTACATATTTGCATTCTGCTCTGCTCTGCTCTGCCAAGGCAGAACTCCTTCGCAAATGGATAAAGAAGATGTCCTGATGAGAAGGAAAAAAAGAGTGATGACTGCAGTTTAATTTCTAATTAATTAATCCATCATGATGAACTCTTGACGTTGAAGGAGTTGTGTTTAGTCTCTGCTGAGTGTCTGATCCTAAGAGAACTGCAGTCCGTGTTGCAAGGGAGGACTGGGTCAGGCTGGGTGGAGATGGTGCTCAGGTGCTTTTGCACTGGGGACTCCCTGGGTGCATGGGGTGCCTTTCCGCCCCTCGTCATTCTCCGTGCTGGTTTCCAGCCAGCTCCAGAGCAGGAAAGCAGGGAGGCAGGCTGAAGGGAAATCTGGCTATGACAACAAATTACAAGCAGGCTCTTCCTTGCCTCTTGCTACTTGTAAAATATAAAAGGGTGAACTGAAAGCAGGTGTATTACTACTAGACTCAAAGAAATTCAAAGTTTAAATCAAACTGTTCCTCTACAGAGAACAGTTTGTCTGAGCTGTACTCACACTGAAGTGGATTGGAAATTTTTCCAATGCATTCCAGATTCTACAGCAATGCAAGATTCATTGATTGCAGGTTAGATTAGGAAAAATGAATGACTGACAAAGCATTATTATTATGAGTTTACTTCTTCCTATAAACTGGAGTGGCATAGTTAACAGCATGCATATTTGCCTCAAGATGCCACTTGGACTTTCACATTCCTTCTGGCTGACTGTCACCCACAGTGCACAAGGGTTTACATTTGCTTTTCTGAATCTTAGGTTTCTGCAGCCCCCTTGGAAATATTCTCATTCACTGTCCCTGTGGCACTTGCTAGTCAGTGAGCAGCCAGTACAGCACAAGACGCTTTCAGTAGAATAGGGAGTTTACTTTGATGAACTCATGAATTATACAGCTGACCTAATATCTTTGAATATTAAAAGTGGAATTTCAGCTTGCACATGATATGTAAATCAGCAGTTGAAAAAATAATCCAAAATAGCACCACAGAAACAAGATGAAATGAGTTAATGTATAATTCAAACAGCATAGCTAGGAGCAACGTTTCTATTTTAATACTATGAATGTTTCTAAATCAAAACCCGGTTCTGACATTTGATATTTTTTTTTCTTTGAACCTACTTTTTTGTTGTTGGAGATATGAATGGTAATTAAAAACAACAGTGAATTATGAGACTATTACGAGCTGAGATTAAAAATTAAATAGTGGAAGTACTGTGATTTATGTTATGAGCTCCTAAGGCACATTTAAAGCAAACTCACTAAGAAATTCATGCTACTCCCATGTCAGCCATTTTATTCAATAGAAACCTCATTTGCTGAACACAGTCTTCCAGATTCCAGTTAATACTCAATTAAAAATTTAGTTTGTGGTTCACAAAAATATATTAACTTTTGAGAGCCACATTGTTACCGGTCTCAAGTGAAAAACTATGTTAGAGCTTGGCTAAAGGTTAAGAGTTCATCCTGCAGAAGTAAAGGTGATGTGTGTTGGGTGAGGTCTCCAAAGTCAGAGGTTATTTTTATAAGAAGTAGCATAGTCCACCTATGCAGCCCCTTCTGGAAGCCTGACAGGGCCACTTGCCTAACTATCAGGAAATCAAAATTTAATGTGTGTAAGAAATGATAAGCTGCAGTGCCTTGTGAAGCTGCACTTGTGCTTAGGGCTGCAGAGGACCCAACACCCCCATCTTTTCTTAGGGGATCATTACTATAGCATATATATATTACTTACATGTATATACTACAGAGGGTCATTGCTACAGTTAATGACATCTGCCTAAGCAAGTCGCTTGATCTGGCTTGGTTTGAGTTTCCTGCCTTTGTAGCCCAGGATAGAGATTTTATTTTTGGGCACCAAAACAGTTCATTTGTCTTCAATTAAGAATTGGATTAGGATTAGGTTGTGGGTTGTAATTGTTAGATTATAACATCTCATGAATTGCACGACAGAAGCTTTGAAATGCTTTAAGATTTTGACTCAGGTCCTTCACACAGAGTAAGCCTACAAGTATCTAGCCAGTATCTCTTTTTAAGTTTTATTTTGTAAGCCACTTCTTTAATCTGGAGAGAATCATAACTATTCTGCTGTTAAAATACAGCTGAGATCATGGTTCTAACAAAGAGTAATGAAATACCAATGAATAGATTACAAATAACAATGTAGGTATATCTTTGCATTTTTCTTTTTTAAATTTGTTGTTTTGGTTTAATACCATCATGTGTATGAGTTATGAAGAACACTCCCCTTATAAAGTGCATTTAACAGGATCTAACAGAAAATATTAATTAGATATCTAATTACTATTGCATAACTACAAGCTTATGTAAACCTTTTGGGAAAGAGCCTGAGACCTACCGTGAATTTCTAAAAAAAGAAGAACTTTAGATATGAAGTTCCCACAGTGTTTCATTATTTTAGTTGATGTAATCACAGTAAGAAACAGTATCATTACCCCACTTTCTGTTATTCTTTTATAAAAAATGCAGGTCTAGCACAATGATATTTTTCTCAGGCCTTGACACCATCCATCAATAAAGAAAGGTGATTTTAATTACTCAGCAGCATGCAGACAAGGGCAATTACTAAATAATCATCCCACCTCAATAGGCAATCAGATCATTGTCTGTATATCGGTCCAAATGGCATGGATATTTTCTTCTTTGAAATACCATGATGCAGAAAGAAAGAATATATTTGTTGTGTTGGGTTTTTTGGTTTGTTTTTTTTTTTTCTGGGAATCTACAAAATCAACATAAAAGCAAATGTGCGTTCTCTTTTGGTTCTTTCAAATCCTAGGGGACAGGTTTATAAATTGCTGGAGAGCATTCAGCATCACATGATTTAATTCATTGAGGCTCCATTTCTCACCTTTAATGAATTACAAAAAAAATATGTTAGAAACAGATCTTTGCACTGTCACTGCTCCCCACTGGGACAGACAGGCTGTAGATGGACTGAAGATATGAAGGGGCCAACAGTCAATTTACATCAAATGAACCAAAAACCACAGGAGCAGAAAAACCTGCTCCATCACCTACAACATTCTCCCTTATCTACAATAAAAGCAACAACTCCAAAGGACTGGTGAATCGGCCTGGGTTGCAAATTAGCACTGGCACAATCACTTTATTCTCTTTTCCTTCTTTCTACTTTAAAACAAAAATTAGGTCAGTCTGCAGCCAGATAACAAAATCTAGATAAAGAGAGGGCTTCACAAAGAATAGGATGCATACCAAAGCTGATGTTGCTTATACTGGAACTGATTATACCTTATCAGGCATAATTATTATACCCCTTTTTCATGGAGGGGATATTTTATCTCAGAGTGCTGTACAGCTAATGTTTTGAGGTTTCCACGTAAACATCTATTGAAAGGAGAAGCGAACAGGTCAAACTGTTCCGTACTGTAGAAGAGAAAGCATTGAGGCCCAGCAATAAAACTGAAGAGGTATATTGACCCAGGCAAGAAATTGATGAAAATGAGAGCCAGAGCAAAATAAAAAAGGTGATCATGGCTTACCCCATGTACCTGCTAGCTGAGGTGTCATTCAGCTTCTGTCCCCAGGCACCCTGAGAGAAAGAAATCAGATTTGTTGACACAGAGGTGTGGCTAGAGTTTGTAATACAAAGATATGTTTATTGTAAAGCACTGCTCTCTTCCTTTAACAAAGGACTCACATGGCTGTGACTGTTGCTTACTACATGAAAGATAATCTCCTTATTATTTATCATGCTGTTTACCTTTTTATTGTACTTCTTATCCAGCTGTGGTTTCACCTACAAGCAGTTTGAAGCAAGCATGACATCTTTGGTTTGCAAAGATCCCAGTGTTGTGAGGCCTAGGTGCACAAAATAAATGTTTATGCAATAATAAAATGAGGGGACAAAACATAGAAGTACAGTCACAAAATGTTAAGGAGAAATAAAACAGCCTGAACTGTTTCCTTCTGTTTTCCTAGCTTTTGTGCTCCTGACTGCACTGCCCTCGGTGAGATGGCCTGGGTGGGACTGAGAGCTGAACCCCAGCCAGCCATGAGCAGCTCTTTGGGAAGTTTCTCTTACATAGATTCAAGGTAGTGCAACAATATATAACTTTTTAATTTTATTTTCCTTAATTAAGCCAGAGTCATGGAGGTTCATACCAGTTGTTGAGGTTCATGGAGGTTCAACCAGAGTTGCCAGATTAAAATCCTGCTAACAGGATTTGCCTAGATCTATCCTTAGCTACAGTATCTTATTGACTTCACTGCGATCCAGCTTACTGAGCGTATTTCTATTGACAAGTTGGAGTTGTAGCTGATAACTTGGAATCAGGGAAGATAGAAAAAAAAAGCAGCAAGGAGGCAACATGTAGGCGGAGGTACACCTCTTTCATAATGCATGCAATGCTTGGAGTTTAGTCCAGGGGATCAGGATTGTAGAAGATGGAGCGATCAAACTTTCTTTACATTGCCTACAAGACGTCAAATCTGCCACAAGGTGACCAAACCATAGCTAGAAAGGAAAAAAGCAATATTCTTGTAACTTTGGTTATTTGAAAGGAGTGTGAATACTTTGATAGGAATTAAAAATGCACCAAACAAATATATCTTTAAAAGTCTGAAACCTGCAGCAACCTTGAGGATACATGTTATTGCTTTTATTGTTATTTCTAATAATATTACTGAAGAAGTAAATAATCTAAGATGACATTTTAATGAGAAATTATAGTAGAGTCTGTAGGTCCAGAAGGTACTGCTGTCATATAGGATATATGCTACATATTTTAAAAGCACCAGAACTTTTTCTAAAAGCATTGATTTGATCATTGTTTCGTTTTGCTCACAATACCATACCTTTTTGTTTTTAAGAATACTTTGTTTCCTCTTGTTATTTCTCCTCCTTTTCCTGTCCTCAGGTCTTGTTTATTGACAGCCTTTGCACTAATCTAATTTTACTAAGTTGTTCTGTGTCCATTCATACTCAATTACTTTGCATGACCTGCCCTTTGAAGCAAGCATCTTTGTATGCATGGTAGAACCCCATTGCTGTGCTTTCTTTGCCTGTAGCTGCCATAGTTGTCTTCCCATTTAGAATATCAGTTCTCCACCTGAGAAAATCTTACTGGATTTGGTGACTGACTGCTCCTCACAAGGCAGATAAGACCTTTAGAAGTAAAGCTTAATAATGTTCCCTTGTTCTTTCCCACGGTGTCTGAGCAGAACAAAAGCACAGGGATGGAGAATCATGTATTTGCTCAAAAATAATTCCCAATAAAATAAAAATAAGGAAAGTTTATTACGTTTCATTTATAAATGGAAGTGCTGTTATCCCAGCATTGGGAGCTTTGATCTCCTGCACAAGTGACTCTACTGTTGTGAGTAGCTTTCAGTAGCAACAAAGTGCCGTCCTGCTTTTAGAGATGCTCTCAGAGATTATCAGATAGATGCTGCTGGATAACTGGAAATCCTTTTGAAATGCTGACCACACTGTGCAAATCTTTCTAAATCACGTACCCATTAAGTACGTGGCACAGCCTGTACGCACCCAGATTGCTGATCTGGGCATCAGCTTGCATCAACAGCTCCTGTACAGGTGGTTTTGCAGTCTGCTTTATTTAACCTAAATGTTAATAGTTACAGAATGGGAATATTTGTCATTGTAAGAACTCTTTTTGACAATCTGAAGAAGCAACAATGCTATAAATAAGGCAGCTTCCATGGTTAAGCATCCAGATCTTAAAACCCTTATTCAAGCAAATCTTTCAAACTGGTGAGTAATCATATTCCATAAACAAAACCCAGCTAAGGAAGCATTGCAAAGGTAGGTCAAGCAGCTCTAGTCTGGAGGATGCTTCATGATGACAGGCATTGTAGGAATTCTTCTTTAAAACTTAGTCTAGATGTGAATTCATGAGCTAGCGTCACTCTTTTTTTATGTTATAGTTACAAATATAGCTGCCTAACATCTAAAGATAGCCTCAAAATCGCTGAAAGTATTTGAATAGATAAATCACTTTTAAAGGTAAGATTGTAGAACCTATTCATAAACAGTAAAGACTATAACCCACATATAGTTCATGGTCATTTTTTTGTTTTGCAGATGACCATTAAAATAATATTCATGTCGTCGATAGCTGGGACATTAAAATGGAAAAAAAATCAATCATAAAATCAATACAGACATAACTATAGATTATTGTCTGTACAGAATCCAAATATGTGGTTACCATCTCACCACTCATCTCTTTTGTTCATGGTCTTTACAAGTTGTGGACCCAACCTTATGGTGTTTAAGTTGAAGAACACTATTATTTTTAAGATACCCATAAAACGTACCTTAAGAAGGGTCTATTCCAGACCTGGCAGGGTACTGACATGTCAAAAATCACAACTTTTATATATTATTGTCTCAATTGTAGAACAGGCTATGGAATACAGCTCTACCAAAGTGATAAGCAAGAACAGCTGTTTCCCTTAAAGGCTTTGGCACAGTAGATGGTGGTGCAACTCATGTAAAGATCAAGTTAACAATAAAGGCACAGTGTATCTGTACAGGAAACATGCCTTTCGCTTCACTTGGCTTACTTAGGAGAGATTAGGACAGTAAAATAGGGCCCGTCTGTTAATGCTTGCTAACAAGACTCCACTTACGAGCCAGTTGTCACAAATGACCAAATTGAAGGGCAGTAATACCAGGGAGAAAGACTGCAAAAGCAATTGTGATTTTTTTGCTAATAATGTGTTTTCATTGAAATGGAATGTATTATGCTGTGAGCTTAGAAAAGGGGAATGTGCCCATTCTCGGAAACAAGAAATATGCAGTTCTGTCATTCTTTATGAAACTAGTAACTATTATTCCCATACTGTATAGACTGATGGTACACAGGGACAGGCTTGGAGCAGTTGGTCATGTTACAAAACACAGTAACATAACTACACGTCAAAGGGGTGTCTCTATTCTATATAACAGTGAAATTAATGTGATCCAAACATGTCATATTTCATTCCATTATAGAACACAGCAATAGAATTCTCCCAAGAGTAGTACCTTGTAAGTCCATAAAAATTGCCATGGTTACAGTTATATGTTAAAGAATTTTAGCATCAGAACTGATTCAGGAAGAGGGTAGTCTGATGTAATTTTCTCTAGAGAAAATGAGTGATGTTTCTAGTTGTCTAAATTAGCCTGACACTTCTGACCATAGTTTGCTCTACATCCTGCTGTGTTATTAAATGATCTTTAACTAAAGTAGTCTTGCTGTATAATAATTAAGATGATGCTGGTTCTCTCAAGTGAAGTTCAAGAAACCTCCACTCTTCTGCATTGACACATTTGCCTAAGTAATGAACAGACTCCTCCTTAGAAAGAAAGATGTAGTCACAGTCTGAAGTACCACAAAGCAGAAATTAGTCAGAAACTATGTGTCACGTCCAAATATCCTAAACTGTGGGGAGACATATAGTGGTATTTTATTTTTCCAAGCAGTGAAGGAACAGGGTAAGAAAAAGAAGAGTGGTTACAATTTAAGATTAAAGGTGTTAGCCAAAGCAGAAAAGTTGTTTGAGGAAGATTTCCTCAAGAATATCTGGAAGTACAGGGCCTATGAAATAAAGAAGGATGTGTAAAATGTTAGTGAAATTATCAAAGGACCCCATATTATAAAGAATAAAATACTACCACACATTAGAATTTCAGTAAGCCAAAAACTTTCAGCACTAGATGTAAGCTGAGTACTGCCTGTCATCCAGCTCAGGCTTGCTTGCTTTCTCAGGAGTAAAGAGCTGTTAATAAAAAGGTCTTTTTCTAGCCAGGAGAAGGTGTGAGATCCACGACTTCACCCTGTGCTGTCTGAGACCGGACTATTGCCTGCTCTTCACACCCAGCCTCAACATTCAGCAACAGAGAGAAAAGAAAATGAATTTCCAGAAGTTTGGAAGTCGTTCATGCTCTGCTTGTCTCCTGAGGATTTCAGCCCCTCAAAGAGCTGGATTAACACCCTGGGGTTCTCAGCTTCCCCTTAACAGAAATGCTTTGGTGACATTTTATGTTCCCTTTGGAGAATTAAACACAGGCATCTTTGAGAATACTATATCTGAAAATATAGAAAACTCCATTTAGCTATTAAGTACTTTACAGAGATTAATAATCCAGTTAATACAAGTGCCTGTGACAATTCCTGGCAGATAGGACATTTTAATCCTCTGTTTAACCCCCCTGTAGTTAGCTGGTTTGTTGTGCTAAGCACAAATTCCAACAGAAATATCACTGACAGCACTTGGTGTTTTCAGGGATGCTATGTTCTTCTTGGAGTTTATGGGACCTATGTGATAGGACGAGCATGCAAACTGTCATGCTGAGACAAAGGAAAACAAACCTCAAATTAGCTTAAGGAAAAATAAAATGAGAGAGCTCCCCTAGGGAAGACACAATTAAAATTGTTTCATTTCAAAGAAAGTTGTGCTTCAGTTGTCTTACTGATGCTGAACAGGTCTCTCCCTGGTTCAACTTTGTTGTTGACATTGTAGTCAAAATAGGGCAGAAGATGTCTTGCTGTTGGTGCAAGAGAAGAAAAAGGGCCCAGTGGTGTTATGGAGAACACAATGTACCATGGAGAAATACACAGAGCTACCTGCTACTCCAGTTGAGCAATAAAGGCTGCTACCTTGGCTCTCTATGAAAAAAAAAAAAATAGTATGAGGGTGGAAAAAAAAAAAAAAAGTGTGCAGGACCTCATGTTTTTTGCTGTGAGAATAAAAAAAGCAGTGGGGTATTCATCTGAAAGTGCTCCTCTGTAAATACGTTGAGGAATGCGTCCAGCAGTGGCTGAGTACTGCTTCATACCCCAAGGGTGCAGGCTCTGATTCTGCCAACTTCTAAGGCAACTTCACACACACAAACACCTGCTAGTAACACACCTTAGCATCAGCTTCACCCTGGCTGTAAGGGCGACCTTCCAAATGCACCCCAATCACCTGGCACCAGGAGTAAGGGGAGAGGGCTGCTTTTGTAGACACTAAAAGGTATCAGACCACTGGGTTTACATAATCTCTTTATAAATAAATTTTTGTCACTGTTTTATTTTCTGGTACCTGTCATCAGCTTAGCCAGCTGCACCTTAAAGCTGATCAGATTTTTACTTTTATCTGATATTCCTGCTGTAAAGCAACTCCAGAGCTTCAGTTTTATGGTAAACTTGAACCTAAATCCAGTTTTCATTCAAAATACATTTACATTCAGCTTTTAAAAATCTGCTTCTGTACTCAGCATCGCCCTCCTGCTTAAGCAGCCATTCCCCCAGCCTGCCACGTATCTCCAACATTTATAGCAAGCAAGCCTGTCCTCCCTTAGCCTCTGTTTTGGCAGGCTACACAAACGAAGCTTATCCCGATCTTCCTGCCAAATCAGCTCTCCCTTTCCTGGCCATCTCAGAAACACTTTGCACCTGTTTCAGCTTGTATCAATTGCTCTCTAATTTGGGTGGTCAGGAATGTGTGGGGGGCACCAGTATTTCAAAATACTTGGGTGGCCTTGAAAAGCAGCACTGGAATCATAGAATACCAGGTTGGAAGGGACCTCAAGCATCCTCCGGTCCAACCTTTCTTGGCAAAAGTACAGTTTAGACAAGATGGCCCAGCACCTTGTCTAGACAAATCTTGACAGTGTGACTGTGACAAAGAGCCGTGCTACAGAAACTGTATTTTTCAATTGCTGTTACTAGTGTGTTGGTAACAGACTGACTGCAGACCCTCAGCTCTTACAACCTATAGCATCTCTGCAGTGACTTCAGTGATTTAAAAGGGACTTTGACCTGCTGCAAATCTAGAGCTTTGCAACATCATGACTTGCATATCATAAAATTAAATTTACATAGCATCACACAACACAGCATAATAAAACACTGATAAGCAAATGCATAGTTTGTTTAGAAAAAACCCCCACTTTTTAAATTAGCATTACTGTCGGGTAAATTGTTGCTCTGTGGCAGTAAGTACTGCTCCTTTCCCTAGAAAGTATTCTAAAAAATCCTCTTATGGTTATGGCATTTCCCTTTCCTCTTTAGTTAACTGCTCAATATCTGGAACATCATGAAATATATGCATCTTACAAAATGCCTGTTGCTATGGTGACTTCATATATTTAATTGGAGAAGAAACAGCTGAATAAGCTTTCATTCACAAGTCCACAAAAGGTGCTTTGACAGCTTTAACTCAAGGAATGCTTTCTTCTCATTTGCTGCCCTTATACTTCCTATTTTAGTTTTGTTATATATTCACAAAACAAATGTTCTCACTTATTTTTCTATCCAGTTCTGTCTGTATTTGAACAGAAAAGGTTTTCAGGGAATCCAGAATGAGGACCTTCACTCAATCTAAGAATGGTTTGTTACAATAGCACTAATAGCTGAACAGGCTGCATTTTGTGCTTTAAGCAGCAGGAGAAATTGGTACCCTGAGCACACATAGCAATATTAAGACTGCAAAAACAGTCTGCACTCCTCAGCTGTGACCAATTCTCCCTTACAAATGCCTTCAGTGTCTAGGACTGATCTGATTAGTTTGGGATGAGGGAAGATACTGCTTTTCAGAGATAGCCCAATAACTATTTCTCATTGTCACAGACAGGGATAGAAGCTAGGCTGAGGTTAAATGGAGTTTTTTAAAACTCCCAGCTCCAGCCTATTTGTTTTGGGGGAGGAGAAGTCTCTGCACATTTAACTTTTGCAAGAATAGTTGCGCAAATCAACCAGAACCATCAGCTCTGTTTGTGCTTTCACGAGTTCCAAATTTATTAAACCTGAGATGGTTCAACTCCTCCATTTGCATTTCTTCCTCTCAGAAAATTATCAAAGGTATTCCCTAAGTAATTGCTAGAAAACAAAATGAAGTTTCTTTCACAGGCTAGGTAGAGCTCAGCTGCTTCCCTAACCAGCAGTTATCCCTACTAGAACAGCCGATAATTGCAGCATGGCTGGGGCAGGAGATAAACTTCAGCTGAACAATTGCAGAACAACATAAAGACACCTGGTCTGGATTGCGAACTTTCCAGCACTGAGCATGACAAGTTACTCCAGCCCAGATTTAGCCTCTGGATAGATGGCTAATAGGGTAAAGTCAGGGCTCAGCCATATGGTGAAGTCTGATGGCCGTATGTTCTGCCATACGCTTTAATATTGCTTGTGAATATCCTTAATAAATTATTACAGAATTAAAGGGTTATCTGGCTGTATAGAAACACAGATTTAATCAGTGGCTTGGCTGATTTGCCTCACTGCTATTTGTAGTTTCTGGATTACTTTTTTTTCCAAAACCACCAGTAATTCTGAAGAATAAAATGTTTACAAAACATACAGAATCTGAGATTACTGAATCTCAGTGTGCTTACAAATAAAAATATCTAAAAGGAATTCACAGGTTTCACAGAAGCAGAACATCCACTTGGTGGTTCCTGAATGCCTCGGATACTTCTAGTGTTTGTTCAGTTCATACATGATCTTTTTATTTGAACTATCTATTTAATAACTTAATGTTTAATAGAGAAAAAATGTTTATGTGAAATTTTACTAATGCATATTGTATCAGAAGATGGATCATAGCTTTTTAGATGTGATTTTATGTCCTGGAAACAACCAACTTTCTTGATGGAGTAAATTACAATTCTCAAATTGATGCCTCAAGGATGTAGAGAAGATGTTGACAGCCTTTACGTGGTTTTACTCATTAAGGACTCTGCAACTAAGTGAATTTGGCAGTTTCTCTGGTGCTGTATCAATGGCAATAAAGTTTTAAATCCTCAGAAAATGAATATAAATGTAGTATGATGGCTGCAACCTTAGAGGGACTCTAACAAAGATTAAAAAAATCATTGCCTTATCCACTGAGATCAGGTCCTCACAAGACAGAGGGGTCTCAATCACTTTGGGAATGGAAGAAAAAGTCACAACAAGGGAGCCTGCCCAGGGAAAACCAGGTTTGATGTACTTACTGCATGCTGAGACTTCCCAGTCACACAAAATGATCCTCTAAAATGGAACAGCGCACTTCTGTTTTGTAAGGATTTTTAAGCTCTCTAAAAAGCTGCATACATTGGGGTGGATGTGAGGGCACCATCGTGTTGAATGCTCTGTCAGATTCTGCCAGATTATCTCATGATGCGTTGGAAAGCAAATTTTTTTTTTTTCGTTTTCAACAAAATCAACAATTCAAACAAGTGGGAGTTATGCCTCCCACTGTACCATCATGGGAACTGTTGATGTGCACAGAAAAGCACTGGGATAAAGGATAATTAATGTAAATAAACTGTGAAGTGAATAAAAAGAGTACATCAGCTATTCTGCATGGATTTCATGAGCAGTTTCATTTGTCTTTCATGATGGGTCCCCAGTGTCCAATTGGGTTCATCCACGTCTAAGAGAGCTTAAACTGCACTGTGTAAATACTGGAGATTCATACTGTGGTTCACTGATTTCCCAGAGCAGATACACTCCAAATCAGACCATGGAGAAAGGAAAACTTAAAGGTCCAACTACTCAGCAGTGTTTCAGGCAGATTGACAGGGTGGTGAAGATTTCTTTTTTTATTTTTTAGATTAAAACCAAGAAATCAAATGCTCTAAATCTAGTATTATGGTATTTCTTTCTACAAACACACCATTTTTTAACAAGAGTTATCCTTTTTATTTGATTGCTTGTCCATTCTAGAGACTCTGAGAGACAAAAATCAGTAATTGGATCATTTACCATCTGAAAGTAATCTGCAATTTTGTAGAAAAAGGGTATAAACAGAAACCATATGTTCTACAGCTCAAATTCCTCTCCACAGCCAGTGGGTCTTTGCTTTGCCCTTTCCCCTGGGCTCTGTGCAGTTGGCACTGGGAGATGCGTTGAGCTGGCATTTCTTCTACCTAAAATTTGATTTTGATTTCCATTTTAAAATATGCACAGCAAAACCTGCACCAACTACCAAAAAAAAAAAAAAAAAAAAAAAAAAAGGCAACTAGAAATTCTCAGCTTCAAATAACAATGTTATTTTCTAAATAAGGTTAATTTAAATGCTATAGCAGACAGGTTTCAAGGACTGCAGTTACAAATCTACTTGCACATTCCAATTTTAGGTTTCAATTTCAGATGTTAATTACTTTGCTTTATTTTAAAAATTTAGATAGTCCTGCTGGCTTCAACTGAGACTACTCTTGTGTTTAAATCCCTGGATGAATCAAACCCTTAATCTGTGTATATTTAAAAAATTGCATTAAGTAAAAGGAAACTCTCAGGATTTGTAGTATTATCTCCTGAGGTAATAGCTAAGTCAGTGTCAGTGAGACCCACAGCTCAATATATGTGTAAGACAGAGCACTGTATGATTCACGCAGTGCAGCACAAAAATGTGTTTCTGTAGCAACAGAAATTAATTTAAGATGCAGATGTAATAACATCCTAGAATAAGAGTTCTGAAAGAGTATTTATCAATATAAGTGTGATGTATATTTTATCTGATTTTCCTATAAATTTGCCACTGATATCTGCATTAATAGTTTCACAGTATTTTATGTCACCAGATAAAATTAGTTTTAATGAATGTCACAACAAAATTAAAACTGTCACTAAGAATATTTAAATTATACTTGGTTAAAATGTTTTCAAAAGGCCTCCCACAGAAACAGACAAGATGCAGTTATTTTCTTCTCTCTCTCTCTTTTTTTTTTTTAATTAGGGTAGATTCTGTGGGTTATCTGAACTTTTGCCATGAATTCTGGGGTTTGGCTACACTGTTAATCTGAAAGGCCGTACATTTAATCTGTCTGTAGCATGGTGCAGGAAGTTTTTCTTTCATGCAAGTCTTAGAATAATTGTTACCTGATCTCAGTGAGAAAAGTTTTGTTTTAGAAGAGTTCCATTTTACATCAGAGCCCTGACCCAAGAAAACGTGATGGCATAAGCCCTGTCTTTGCTTAACTTTACAGAGTCCCACTTACTTCAGCCCCTTGATAAGAAACTCGGAATCTGAGTAACAATTTCTACACAGAAGATGATAGAAGAGACTCAATTTCCTTTAGTCCTTAAAAGCTGGGGGGGAGGGAACAAAAAGTTATTTTAAATCAAAGGAATTTACTCTTAGCTTGTCAAAACTCTTCCTGCTATGAATTATATAGATTCACTGAAGTTCTGTTTGAAACTGTCACAATCTTTTTATCATCACTGACTTTTGGAACCTAGAATAAGTTAATGATAATGTATACGTTAGGAGCAAAATTTATTTTTATATATAAAGAAGTGGGGTTTTTTTTCTGCTTACAGACCCATAAAGTTTAGTACTGCTGGTTTGAACAAAGACCTCTACTGTTGAGCTCTACACAAATATACAACTATAGAGACATTAACAAAGCATTAAGGCTTTGGTACTATTTCCAGCCTGTTGTTATTTGAGTATACTTTTTAATCACTATTGAACAGCTGTAAGCAAGTAAAATCTGATAATATAAAAAAAACAATTACTGAAATGCTTAATTTCTGCTCCATCTCATTTTCTAGGGTTTTCCTTCTGGGTTTTGTTCGGGTTTTTTTTACTTTTTTTTTTCTTTTAACATAGAAATATACATTTATGTGTTGGAAAGGATATAGCTGGGAACTTCTACAAGCTGTTGCTCAAGAACTCAAATTTTGTATTTGGAAAGTTTCTGCTTCCTGAATTACAGAACCCAGCAGGCAGAGTTCTGCTGGTAAATCACAGCTCAGATAGCGGTAGTTTCTAGTTCATATCCATGTAAGGTCACTCACGAAGAAGACACTTCTTAATAATTAAAGCAAAAAAAAGTCAACTAATGAGATACTGCAAACCCAGGGAAAAATGCATCTGCATAATTGAGAAGCTCAATTACTGTGAATGAGAAGAAGGTGCTGGAAATTCAATCATACAACAAATCAGGTATTTCTTTAGTTCTATTCTAAGATCAGACCACCATGACCACAGTTGCTGAAGTCTGTCAAGCTCCCAGGCAAGCAGCATCTTTCCAATTGTATGTCCCCTCCTTTGTCTCAATACAATCTATATTGTTTTTCTAAGTGAAACTAGTCAAAATCATTGTCAAATCCTTATACCTATCTATTATTCCTGTTTTGTTTCTAACCCTGCAAACACATTACTGGAGGCACCTCTAGGCTGCTAAACCGGAAAAAGTTCCTAAACAGTGGAAGCCGAGATGAAAGAGCTTGATCGTAAGCAACAAGAAACAACAGGGAACAGAAAGGCTGATTATCACTTATACACACTTCCTACCTTAAGCTGAACTTAGCATGAAGGATTTTATTTATATTTCTTGGAACAGTGAGTGGAAAGTGAACAGTTTTTACATCTGATAATTTTTTCTTTGTTTTTCATATGTTGATTTTTCTTTATAGTCTGTGATTTGGGTACAGACAGATATTTCCTTTCACTGGAATATTTCCTTCACAATCTAGAGATATATGTTGTCTCTATATATGTCTGTAAGAGCCCTTGTCACAGCATCTAGATGTTCAGTAGAGTAATTAAATATATTTTTACACTGCAGGCAAAAGGGCATTAATGTATTAACCCAGCATAGGCCCTGAACACACTCTCTATTTGGATAGAGGGCTGCCCAGTTGCTGTTTTTACCAGATATTGCAATGGAATCTTTTCACCCTCAAATTAATCTGACACTGCTCAGGTAGTGACTTGGATAATACGGCTCAGGAGCAGACTGTAACATAAAGAACACAGTATCGATCTTTGGACTATTTGGTGCTGCAGGAATTAAAACGAGGTGAGTTCAGCATGGTGTTTTATACAGACCCAGTTCTACCCCAGTGTTTCCAGTGGAGAGTTTTAGCTGTGTCCCCTGCTAGAAAAAAACAAACTAGTAGTAGCAAAATGATAATTCATTCAAATAAGACAGATCCTGCCCTTTGCCTGCTGGGAAATCATCATCCTCATTCTCCTTCTCCTCTGACTTTCATTGAATTTGAAACTAAAAAAGTCTGTACAATAGGGAGACAGATATACAACTTCAAAAGAAATTATTTATATTGAATGCCTGCAGATTACACCAACACCAGATATTCCTTCTATATAGATCCATGTGTTTCTTGCTCTGTATTTTCCCACTGCTGTTTTGCAGTAGACAATGTGCTTCTTATACGGGCAACTATTCAGAATCCATATTCAGAAACCTATGGCCAAGCCTTTAATATTTTCTTGGAGCTTCAGGAGCTATATGGCACAGTAGTAACTTTGCAGGTGGAAGATCAATGTTTTTGAGTGAATTAATGCAGAAAAGGACCAGTGACTTTTAAAAAACCAAACCCATACAGACCTATGTAAGTGATTGCATAATAACTGACTGTGCAACAGAGCTGGGCGATGAGCTGTAAATCCATGAGGAGTGATAGTTGGAAATGTGCTTTGGCTTCAGTTTCCATTATGGTTGGCTTTAACCTACTGTGTGGTTGTTTTAGGCTCATTTCTATTCCACTTTTTATTTGAGAGAGAGTCAGAATTGTAGGAAAAAGCAAATGAATGTTTAAACTGTAGCAATAGAAAATTGCTATGAAATAAAATCCACATAAGACCACGTGGTGGTTTGACCTTGGCTGGATGCCAGCTACCCACCAAGCTGCTCTATCACCCCCCTCCTCAGCAGAACAGAACGGGGAGAAAATAAGATGAAAATAAACTTGTAGGTCAAGATAAAGGCAGTTTAACAAAGCAACAGCAAAAGTTGTGTGCAGAGAAGTGAAGGAAAACAAAAGATATTATTTCCTCTCTTTCCCATCAGCAGGTGATGTTTGGCCACTTCCTGGGAAGCGGCGCTTCAGTAGCTTCAGTATGTTTAGCGGTTGCTCCGCAAGACAAACATCATAAATAACGAACACCTGCCCTTCCTCCTCCTTTCTCTTAGCTGTTATATCTGAGCAGATGTCATCCGATATGGAATATCCCTTTGGTCAGTTTGGGCCAGCTGCCCTGGCTGTGTCCCCTCCCAAGACCTTGCCCACCCCCAGCCTACTGGTGAGCAGCCCTGATGCTGTGTGAGCGCTGCTCAGCAGCAGCCAAACCCCTGGTGTGTCATCACCACCGTCCCAGCTACCGATACAAGCACAGCACGGTGAGGGATGCTATAGGGCTCAGCCAGACCCAACACAGACCAAAATGGGCAAAGCTAGTTACTTTCTGGTATGCTGTCTTTTACTGGATTTCATTTTCACAATTGAAAGAAAACTCAGAAGGACACTTCCTACAGAGCTACACTTCAGGCCTGAAAACTATTACAGATCTTTGAGCTGCATAAAAATACGTATATGGTATAGAGTATTAAGGATCTAATTACAGCTATTTAATGTGATCAATATCTTTTGACTGAATTAAAGGAAAGAATAGCTAACAAAATATGGTATTGCATCATAAAAGGTCTAACCTAACACATCTTTCCTTTTTTTTACAAGCTTTGCCATTAGACACGTTTTACAACACAGTTTTCTGAAGGCTGGATATCTGTTTAAGGTCTGAGGATACCATTTTTGCTAATTGAATACTTCAGAATGTCTAGGGGATAGATTTTCTTGCAGTGCCTAGCCTTGGAATGGGGCAATTTCATAATATTTCTTTTCACTACACACTTCAATGAGGCCAGATACTTAGGCTATTTCTCTTCAGTAAGCTTAACTTCAGTAAAAGGCCTTACAGTAAGGTGACATAAAGGTCAGTGTTAGTATGCTAATTACTTATACCTCTTGTGACAATTCAAGGGCTACATCTTTCTTTAGACTCTAGAAAAAATTGCTATTGTATACCCTTTCCCCTTTTATTTGTTAGAGAACTGCCTGGTGCTTTATGAGAATGGTAGAAGAGGAACTGTAGGAAGCAGTGGAGGATTAAAGGCATTCAACTAGTGTCTGCCTTTGGCTAGCCATGGACATAGTATTCAGGTTAATGGCTTTTGAGTGTAGAAAGACATCAAGTTAGGAAGCTCTGTGACATTACTCAAGGTAACCTAGCAATAAAGAGAAATCTATAGTATGAAACAAAATTACTGTCATTTCATATATCCAAAGATACCTCCAATACTTGCAGTACTCTTAATTGTTTTTGTTCATGATGCCTCTATTGCATGGGTTTTATTGACTTCTCAAGAAAAATGTTCTGGTTGAGGTAGGTGTTTTTTCTAAGAACACAGGGACGCTGGACCTACAACAGCACATGGAATCTTGATATCTTCAAAGTGGTGGAAAACAGCAAACCAACAAATTAGTCCCATCCATCTCCATTCCCTACTATTCTGTAAGCTACCGAACATAAGCAGTTGTTGACTTTTTCTAAGATAAATACTGAATCTTAATGAATAAAATCTAAGTGAGATAAAATGGAGCTAAATCTTTACCTTTGGGCCAATAAATTCCACTCACAGTTTGGCAGCCATGTCTGTAACAAAGAATACTTTTGAAATAAAAAAAAGCATTGCACTCTTTTCTCTAGACACAATAAGATTTCACTGGAAGAACAGATAAGCATCTAAGGATGTACTGTGAATCCAAGCTGGTTTAGAGCCAGTCAGCCCTGTGCAAGGTTTTTATAGAATAGTGTGTACCATCCACATGCCAAGCCAATATATATTAAAGAGAAAATTGATGATGCCAGCCAAGTCCTTTTTTCCCCTTCATCAGTCTCCTATTCCAGTTAAAATACAGAGTAACAAGAAGATCATCCTTGATCTGAGCTCTTCACTGCTAAGATTAGCTTCTGTATACTTATTATGACAATAATCAGTACAGCCTTTGCCTGTAAGCTTAATAACAATGGACATTATTTGTAAAGTTGTTTATGCTTCTCAAGTTCCTATCTAAAACATAGCCAGTTTTCAGTGTGCCTCTGTGCTTCTCAGTACCAGAGCCTCTTGAACAGTCAAGTGAAATAACTGGCACAGAGAGAAACCTTTCAATACAAGAAAACATGAAATACTTGCTTCTAGAAAGTCAAGGGATATGCTTCAGCCCCCTACTCACTTTTGCATTTCAAGGTTGCCCTGCATACTTCACAGCAGTTTGCTTTGCATGGGTCTGGCTATTACTTCAAGGACTGGCCCAGTCAAAATATCTTAGCAATAACATGTATTGTTAACTTCGTCCTTCCTTCTCTTTACAAATCTCTTGAAAATCTCCATAAATGGGTTCGCTGTTCACAATCACCACAGTTAAAGAGTTTTCAGGTTCTTAACAGTGTTTATCTAGCCACTCTTCAGCTCTCTGGCTCGTTGGCCTGTAGTGTTATTTTTATGGGCTAATGTGGATGTACAGCTATTTTTGCCCAAGGATGCTGAGTGCACAGCTCACGTGTTTATAGCGGACAACTAGTTACGTTTCTGTCCCTTGGTTTCCTGAGCCTAAGGAGGGAGAGACTAATAGGATACAAATACGCTTTGGGCATATGAGAAGGACTATTTTTACTTGTAGCCTTGCATATTTTTAACACATTTTAAACATGGAAACACTGATCCACTGTTGATTTGACAAGCAAGATGGCTTGGAAATGCGTTAAATCTGTCACTGTTATCCTTTGTTTCTTTCTCACATCTGTCATTTGTTTGAATGGAAGTGGCAGTTCTGGTAGAGCTGAGGGACTTAGTGTGCATCCCTTAAAAATGTTAAACAAAACATTTTGTGCGTCCCCTCCACAGCAGAAAATAAGAGTTTTTTTAAAAAAGCGACCTATTAAAAGCAGAAGATGATTAGTCTGTCTTTAATTCTCTAAAATAAAACTAACTTTCTACACCTTTATATATAATGTGGAAGGTTCTGAATGTTTTTGCATGGCATTATTTCTTGCAAAAAATTACAATTTTATAGTGTATTTTAAATTTGGTTGGTTTGTTGTTTTTTCTTCCCCCAAATGCAGATATTGCAGATTAAGAGAAAACTTCTCATTTAATACGGTTTATTTAGCACACATCATTTCTTCCTGCTGTCAGCTGAAATAAAATTGATTGCCACAGGAAAGCATCAAGAGGAAAATGTGCTCTATACGGGCTTCTAAATTCGGAAAATCTGCATCCTTCCTTCGGTACAGATGCTCTAAGTTTTAACAATTCAGAGAGGAAGGTATCATGACAACCTCGCATGCTCTCCTGAAACACTCCGCTCTCTCATCTTTTTCATAGGCACAAGGGAGACTGCTTACCTGAGATGCCCTCTTGTTTGTTTCTCATTCCATTTTCTCTGGACTCTCAAGAACATATTAGTCATTTAATAAATGGGGATCACTGGGCTTTATATGAAGTGGCAGCAGCAGTGGATTAGCAATCGTATTCATTCTTTGGATGGAATTAACAGTGCAAGATCCTTCACTACTAAATGGTGGGTATGTCCACTTCTGTACATCTGCTTCAAGATACAGTGCTTTCAGTCATCTGCAAACTGCCCCAAGCTGTATTCTCATCCTTTCCCCTTCTGCTGTGCAGAAGAGTGATTATCCACTATAGTCTAAAACTTGGATATGAAATAACTCACAAGTACTGCTCTGAGTGGTGGGTACCACTGCTGCAGGCTCTGTCCAGGGCACTGAAACTATAAACTTGAGGTAAGGGCCAGTGTCATCATGAGCTTTATCTATAATCTTGTTGTTATGTATGGCGTGCAAGTCTCTACCATGATACCCCAGCTGGTGCTGAAAAAGCCTCAATACCATGCAAGCACTGTGCAGCAATACACAAAACACTGGTGTTTTATCAGCAATTTTAGCCACAAATCCAAAACACAGCACCACGTGGGCAGTTACCGCAAAAGCTAACTCGATCCCAGCCGGTCCCAGCGCACTCAGGCTGCATGGCTTTTACAGTGGCTGCTCAGATCCACAATTTCTGTGCTTAGAGGAAGGTCAGGTTCACTACTTCTACAACAGCAAAATATATATATTAAAAACCTTTTCAATAAATCAAGAATACTGCTATAGCTTCGTTTCAAAGCTAAAGAGTAAGTGGAGTTATTTTTCTCTAGCTACATGAAAATACTAGTAGTTTGCAAGCAAAGCCACCCCCAGCATGCCTTCCAAATTAGGAGCATGAAGGATGAAGTGAGTAATAGTTGCAACCAATGAATTAATGTAGATTAGTTTCCCGCAGTTATTCAGAAAAAGGAATGAAGGAGGACAAGCTGCCATCCCATGCCGGGAGACTACCCAGGGGGAAGTTTTTGCAGAAACAGGTTTCTGCCAACACTGAGCCTCCCATCTACTGTCGGCCTCCCACCCCCTCCAGCCTCTGTTTACAGCCTCCAACCCCTTTTGGCCTCTAATTTTATTTCCAGCCTCCCATCCCTTTGGGGACCCTAATCCACTTTTGTTCTCTACTTTTCTTCTGCCTCTGAACCACTCTTGTCCTCCAGCCCCTTTCAGCCTCTATTACTCTGGGACTTTAAGGATCTTTTGGCCTACCACCCCCTTTCATCTCTATTTTACGTCCAGCCTCACATCCCTTTTGACCACTACTTTTTTCCTGGACTCCCCGCTCCTCTCAGCCTCTACTTCATTTTGGGCCTCCTTGCAGCCTCCACTTTATTAAAGACCTCCCACCTCCCACTCTCCTTTCAGACTACCATAACTTTCTGGCCTCTATTTCAAGGCTCCAGCCCCATTTTGACCTACCACCTGCTTTAGACTCTATTTCTAGGCCTCTACGCCCTTCAGACCTACTTATTCCTGGTCTCCCATGACCTTTCAGCCTCCCACCCTCTCTCAGTCACGGCCAAAAGGGGGTGGCAGGCCTGAAATAAAGTAAAAGCTAAGAGTCGTGGGAGGCTGAAAGCAGGTGGAATGCTGGAAATTTTTCATTTGAGTAATACTAGGCTTAAGAACCCATTTAGCCCACAGGTGCTTCTCTGAATATGGCAAACCACATCAGCGGTCAGCACAAACAAATCCGCATCACCGGTGCCTTCCTCGTGGCAGTAACAACCCGAAGCCTCTCGATCAACACAGGCTTACTAATAGTCTGTTCCAGATATAAATCAGTAGCCTTTATAAACTAGCATCTTTCTGCTCCACTGAAAGGCCCCTATCTGCACTCATTTGTATCGGTCATTCTCTCCAATTTTTAGCAGTGGGAACAATAAACTTCAGCAGGGCTCCGTGGTCTGTGCTGACCCTTCAGTTGGAAATGCTTTGTCAAAACGTTTATTTCTTCAATATGCTGCCTCTCAAACACACTGAAATTTCTGCAATAGCTTCAAGGACTCTTGAAAATAACATTCTTGTTCCTTAGATCAGTATGGCCATAAATACAAAAATGACTGATAGAAATAGCACAAGGCTTATTTTAACATTCCATATAACAGGGTATTTCTGATTTTAAAATTTATATATTTATATATATAATACATATACTATATATATTATAAATAAATATATATAATTTATATAATATTTATATACCCCTATTTTTAAAAAGGGCCAAGTAAAAAGTAGTTATTGAAAGAAAGAGAAAAAATTCTCAAAATAAAACCAAACCCAATTTAAACATACGCAAGATTAACGCTCTATGATTAAGTTTAACTACAGAGCTTGAGGTTTCTGCAATTTTCTAAACATGATGTTGTTCCTTGCAACTCACTGTAACTTATAAAGCCATATTTCTATTTAAATAGACTGCAGGTAAATAAGCACAAGAACTTCTTCATTTCAGTCATTAAACATAATTCATCACATGCTTTCATGAACCTGTTTCTGCCAGTACAAGACACTAGCAATATACAAGTGGGACACAGACCTTTTTTGCTTTTAAAGACTATTTCATCTAGCCAAGGGCAATTGCAGACCACTTTTAAAAATGGTTTGTGCTCTCAACATCGATAGAAAAGCCATATAGTAGATATAAATGGGATTTCTCATTTCACTGCTCTCTGAGAAGAATCAGAAATCAATTTGCCTCACTATTCCAAATTTTACTGTTTTGAAGAATTTGTATTTATCTCAATGGGAATATTACATGCTAAAGACTGTAAAATTTAGCCTTTTTTATTATCTATTCTTCACTCGCTCATCCCCAGTACTGTGAAACCCTAAACTTTTTGTTAGTGTTTACTTGTTGAGGAATTGCTACATTGCCACATCTAATACATTATCATTTGTAGTTTATTGATCTGGAATGGGTTTAGTGGAGGAAATTTGAAAGACTGGTTTTATATCACTGGAGTCAAAGGAAACTGTTATTAAAAGCAACAAGTGCAAGAGCAAGGCAAGTCTCCTCTGAGACATGCCAACTTTTAAGAAATACTCAACAGGAGACCAGAGACATGCTTTCTCCCTTAAAGATATCTGAATGAGTAGCTTTTACTAAGGATGTTTGAGTGGGTTGTAAGCATTTGATCATTGCCCCAGCCTTTATCAATGTTATATTACTTTAAAAAAAAAAAATAATTTCTTCTCACTTACAATTTTTCCCATTCACAAGCAGAAGAATATAGTGGATTAATGTTTACAACAGCCCTGCAAAATTGCTGCATGCAATGGCACAGCGCCCACTCTCTAGAAAAGAAACATGAGCAGAAAAGATGGGAGCTGGCAATGAGTATAACAGGGAACCTTCTCTCTCTCCTTGCTTCATCCACTCTTCCCTAACAGGAGGGATCCTCATGGGCCATTTACTGCTACTTCTCTTCAAATATACTCCTTAAAGTTTTTGACCTATTTCTTACTGCTCCATGGGCAGGAGACATTAACAGGAGAGGCATGAAGGCTGAAGAGTCTCACCAGATCTGGAAAGGCTCCCCTGGACTCTACCTCGCATCCTCTGAATTACAGTGTCCATGAGTTAGAAGCACACTGAAAGTCATCAGCACCTTTTTAAAAGCAGCTAGTTTACTCTTCACTAATTTGTTTGGCATTTTGAGGGATTCAGCAGGTCTCTCTCAGCTTTGCAGTTAGCTTGTCAGGTATTTGGGGGCATGCACGGTGGCGGTTTTTCTTTAAAATCCGCATACTGCTTATCACAACAGCAGCCTGGCACACAGATAGGCAAGACTGGGTAGAGAAGGGGCACTGGTCCCTTGAGGAAAGGCACTGTCTTTACAAATATACAAATTCTAGGAATATCAGCCTATCTTTTTTTTCTTTTTTTTTTCTTTTTTTTTTTCTTTTTTTTTTTTTTAACTCTGCTTAACTCATGGTGAAAGGAGAAATGTATCCTTAATTTAGGCTTGACATTACAGGTAAATATTTATGTCCTTTGATGGAGCACAGATGAAATCTGTTTGAAAATCCATCATAGGTGGCTCCAGTCTAGACAAGAAGAAGCACGGGTGTAGTCATGCAACACCAAGGAATTCAGCAATGTGGTCAATAGCATTTGGAAATGACAAAGCAGCCTGTAAATGCCTTGATATGAAGAAAGCGTAATTTTTTAACTGGAAAAATAGAATGTAACGTGCAATTAGGGTTTTGTGTTGGTGCTATTGTATGTCATATTTTCATTCGATTTCAACATTATCAGAATATCATATGAATTTCTGCTATTCACCTTAGCAAACTAAACAGAACGAAGATGTAGAAAGAAATACACATCTCATTTTCTAGAGAGTGCAGCAGTGAATTAAAGAAAGATTGGTTATAACAAATACTAAGCTTGATTCAAAAGGACAAGAACATTTTCAACTCTTCTAGCCCGCCTTTCTTCTAGCCTGATTTATATACGTAGCAACAACATTTTTCTGTTGCCTTTAGATTTCTGCTTGCAGGGTAAGATCCCTTTGCATGCTGTGCCTTTCTTATGTCTCAATCTTGATGACACAGAAAAAAAAGTAATGAATAGCAATTTTGATAGGGATATTAAGTTACATGCTTCAGCCTTAAGGCAGTCTCTAATGATTAAAGACAGATGACACAATGGAGAAAAAAACATCTCTTTTATCTGCAGGAAACACATTTTCTTCTGAAAGTCACTATGAATTTCTTTTTTTTTTTGGGAGTGACCAAGTAGGAGTAAAGGATTTCTGCTTCTCTTGATTATAGGTGTGTGTTCCTATGATGTTCCTTATGAACTGGCAGATGGGAGAGATTTATGAGAGACAGAGATGGAAAGACAGAACGAAGGGCAGGCAAAGAAAGACAAAGAAAAATATGTCAATTTCATAAGTTTCAAAAAAAAATATTAGGAAGGTTCACATTAAAGAAAGGGAAATGGAAGAAGAGCAGCCAGTTGCATGCAAATATAAGCTTCTACCCTGTAACTGCTGGTCAGAGCTCAGATGTTCT
This sequence comes from Falco punctatus, assembly GCF_963210335.1. Classification (NCBI taxonomy): domain Eukaryota; kingdom Metazoa; phylum Chordata; class Aves; order Falconiformes; family Falconidae; genus Falco; species Falco punctatus. The sequence continues at coordinate 18,389,429 of NC_137593.1, forward strand.
GCAGTCACAGCCTCAGCAATAAATTGAATGATTGATTCATCTGTAAACCACAGATGTTTGAACTAGCATTAACACTGTCATGTTTTATGCAAGTCAAAACTCAGGACTCTAAAATTATTCTGCAACTTGGTCTTCAATCACTAAATGATTCCAACACTAAAAAAGCAAAATACTGTTTTGCTGAATTTTCTACATTATCCTCCTTTCTGTAATAATATGATGAGAAAGGATTTCTAGAAGTGGAAGGAAAGCTTTGGAAGTTTGAAAGATTATTAGTAGACAAGTAAAATTGCACAGAATGATCACCCAGTAGTATAATTATTCAAAAAATACATTTAAAAGACAGCACTGAACATACTCACAGTGCCCAAGGAAACTGAATTATGTGCTTTTGGAACTGCTGGGTCAAAAAAGTATTGTTATCCTCAGCAATTACTAGAGGCAATAATTTAATCCCTTTAATAAATTTCTTAACGGTCTAAAACACTCTGTCAATGGAGTTATCATGTGTCAAAGTGATTAAAGATTTTCACTGTTATTTATTACAGTAAACTAAAAGTTATGGATTGGGAAAATATCCTCATATAAGAAGCTAATTTCAAGGAAACCGAAAGACTTGGCCAAAATTATTAAGCATATTATGGTCTAAGACAAGGTGGAAACTTTAAAAAAAAATTCATATTCAAAATCCTTACTGCCATTACAGAAGCACGAAGCACTTCATTAATAATGAATTTAAATGTTATGGAGATCATTATACATTTCTGAAATCTGCATGCATTCACTTTAAGCTCTTTGAAGAAGGTGATCTTACTCTTTAATGTTCATATGAGTAAAGAATTGAAGGCCTGTGCCTTGTCAAAAAACAAGAATGGAACTAAATAATAAATCATTCTCTGTACCTGCACAGATTTTATTTCTCCTTTAAATTCTTAAATATGATTCTTGTTCATTAAGTCTTTCAAATAAAGCGTTAGGGATTTTGACCTTTCTTGGAAATGGTGTTGATTTCAGTGATAGCTTACGTTAACCATATTTCAGCAGAATCTACAAAAATCTCACTCAAGATCAGAACCTATATTTTGTTGAGTAAATCAAATGAATAGCTAATTCATAAATATTCACCAAGCAATTTATTTGAAGGAGTTTCAGGCAATGAGCTCGTAATGAACTGTTCCCTTCCTTGACTTGTTACTCACTGAACTCAATAGCTAATCTGAAAAAATCAGATTTTGGATGACTGAAACTCTAATCCAAAAATAAAATCATAAAATAAAACAGACTTCCAGTTCCAGATATAAACCTACAGATATTACAGTTAGTAATATACAGCAAACAGTACAGCCAGCAACTATTACACATTAAAACTTCTACAGAGACTGGTAGATAAGATTCCCACCCATTTATTTATGCAGTTTCTCATCTGGAAGCTCTACATCATACCCACTGGGGAGAAACCTATTTAGGGCATTTCAGCTAAACAGTCTGTTTTACAACTATCATGCAGAAACTCAGAGAAATGATAGGGGTTTCTTTTCTTTTTTTCATTTTTTTTTAAAGTAGACATTTTAGTACAACCCTTCCGACACAGCCTCCCTGCCCACTCAGTCTGGCCTGCAGCAGGGACAGGTGGTGGGAAGACACCTTTGCAGGTGGGAAGGGAAGAGGCTGAGCCAAAGGTGCATCCTTGCCAGGATAACCATGGCTTCAGGTTGCTCCCTGGACACAGCAAACACCCAACACATTGCTCACTCTGTGCTTCAGGAGGTGGCAGGAGGTTTTACCTGTGGGGCTATTCTGGGGTGAGAATAAGAGACAAACTATGTTCTGAAAGGACAGGAAAAACTAAAAAAAAATCCTCATCCTCCAGGTTTTCTTTTAGTTGTGCCAGATTTACCACATAATCAGCTTTCCCCATGACAATTCACATTTTTCACTTTAGCCCTGTGCTTAACCTTACCATGGAAAAGATACACAAAAAAGAAAACAGACTTTATTTTCAACTCTCAGGTAGGTGGAATTGAGTTCAAATACAATGAGCAATATTCCTTTGTCCAGTGTGAAATTTAAAGATTTGTATGACATGCCTGCCATGCCACTTGTCTTCCTCATATATAGGCATTTGTAAAATAGCATCAGCTGAATACCTCTTGCAAAAATAAAGCATATTAAACAGATACATGAACACCAATTCACTTCCCTGAACAGCATCCTCCAGGGGAACCTGTTGTGATACTCTGAGTGGGTCTTACAAAAACCCTTGAGTTTCAGTTCAGATACCCATCCATCCCACCTAAAAACAGCCAGTGATTGCTCCGTTTGGTTTTTCAAACACACTGTTTTTATGCAGGAAGAGTTTATATCATGAGGATCTTAAGCAAGTCAGTACTAACTCGTACATCTTCAAAGAACACTTCATATTCCAAAAATCTCCTACACTGAATAAACTCCTAAGTATAAAGAAAATGTTCTCCACTTGCAAAAACAAGGGAAGAACTATGCTGTGCTACAAACTTTTCAGAACTGATTTACAATTTACAGGTATCAGATGGGTAGACAGATAGCTATAGACATAGTAAAAGATGTTTAAAATTGTAAGGAAAGTCCTTATATGAAAAGCAGCAGAGACACAAGCTCTGAATTTTATTTTTTTTTCTCACTGCTGGTGGTCATATCTCTCTTAACTTTACCATTTTACCTTCAGAGAAAGCTGGCAGCAAAATCTCTGGACTACAGAATATATGTTCAATGGATAATTGAATATGTTCCCTAATAATATGGACCAACGCCAATTAGCATTTCTTTGTTATTCCCTACTTTTTATAATCTTTTACTGTCCTTGCAAATAATGACCATCATAACTGAACAAATTCTTTTAAGTTCCACATGAAATGGGGAAAAAGTGTAACTAAATATAAACCACACAGAATTCAGTGGATAGGCATGGGCAGCTTCTGAAAACTTTCAGTTTTATTGCTGATTTGGTTTCATCTTTTCCTTCAATAACTATATGTAAGAAAGAAACAAACCAATCTGACATTTAAACACAAGAGAAATTTCCCAGGTCTGAAGTTCCATTGCCTCAGTCAGCAAGATTAGACCAAGGTAATTAAATGTGCAATTTCCCACAACTACTGTGAGGAATGGCAGTATTTTGAAATTACAATTTGCAGTGGTTCTTGATGTTGCAACATTGCTTCTCAGTAGGTAAGAAATTAATTCTTCCTCCTCCCTCCTACTTATCTATTTCTGTTCACCTAACAAAAAAACCCCAACCTATAAAACAAAGAACAAAAATCCTGATGATAGAATACTCTCTAACCTTTATGCTGTAAATATTCTAACATGTCAACATGAGCACATTAACAAATGTACAAAGCAAAAGACATTTTAGTAACTTTCTTGATGGCTTGAAAATTAAAGTAATTGAGAAAAGACTGTCATTTCCTATGGAAACAGAAAAGGTTCCAAACCATTTAAAATAGAAACCACTAAAAGCAAAGGTTTAATTTTAGCAGTTCACCTAATCACGGGAAAGAGATACAATACTCTGGGGGAAAAAAATTGTGCAGGAATATTCTTCCTTTAGCTATTACTAAAATAAATTGTATCCTGCTTCCTTCATATTATCGGTCTTTTCAAAGTACCAAGTAAAGCATCATCAAACTTTCCCTATGAGGACATGAGCATCTATCTTTTATTAAGTCTCTTGGAACCAGCAGTCTACTGGGGAAAATTTCATCATGCTGAGACAAGAGCCATACACTGATGCACATATTTATAGACATTTCACTCCCAGAAACTTTTTCACAAGTGACATTGGCATAATTAGAGCTCTTTGTCAGCATGTCCTAAATTAATTGGTTTGTTACATTTTGAAGACTCTAATATCATATGGATTATGCTTAATGAAATAAATCAGAAGATAATATTGAAGGTACTAAGAACATTATTGGAAAATCCAGACTTTTCCAGCAGAATTAGGTAAGTATCTCTATGAAAAGGTATTTATAACCTAGGACTCAACAGTCAGCTATGCTCAGGACTGCAGTGAGACCTGAGCTTCTCCCAGCTCTGCAGCCAGCAGAGCAAAGCAGCCCCTGGTGCCAGGCTGTGCAGCCGGAGAGCTGTCAGCATCGACTGCACAGCAGCCAAGGACACTCTCAGCCTATTTCCACTGATGTTGAATCAAGTGGTCCCCAGTTATCCACCTTTGCAGTTCCACGACATGAGAAGCCACTTAGCTGAAGGTGTAATTTACGATACGGCCAAGCAGTGAAATCGTAACTACGACATTAAAGGTCACTGACATCCGTACCTATTGAAATAAATGAGATGGACTCTGCAGACACATAGTGAAGAGGCACTTACTGTCATGCTGAACAGCTGATTAGTTGGCTGGATTGAGCAAAAAAAGCCTCTGCCCTTGAGCTCCAAGTGATTGCTGCCCATCCTGCTCCAGCAGGTCAAAATCTAGTAGAAACTATTAAACTAGATACACTTGAGACTTTGGTGTGGTTTTTTTTTTTTTTAAACTTCGAAAAAATCACATATTTTTTAAATTTTACTGCAAGAGGAGCAGGCAAGCTGGAGCAGTGGGCTGCCATCCCCTGTCAGTGTGGAAGCTCCCAGTTTGGGAAAAGCAGTTGTGATTCTGCTCACAGCTCTCTGGACCAAACTTATTAGCTGTGTTGCACTCTTCTGAGCGAACATCAGAACCCCCAAATGCACAAACAAGAAAGAGAAATAACAGGTTAAGATGAGAGGCAGGCTCACACCAAATGGCTCAGTGATTATGCAAATAAGATGTATTTATTTTCCCTTTGTACTTTACAGCTCAGATACTAAGGAGAGCTTTTACCAAGCAGGGCTCTTGTCAAAGCATCCTCCCTTGCTCTATTTCCATCTTCTGTATCTATTTCCAGTGTGCATTAAAATAACTTCAGTTCATTTGCAGCATCAGCTCTGATCTCTAACTACTGTTATTTTCATATCTAAAAATAATTCAAGTTTATTTATGGCATTGTTTTGACTACCAAACTGCTGATGTCAACCAACATCACAGAAAGAGAATCAATGACCAGGCTTAGATTATTTTCAACCACAGACAAGAAAGTTTGACAAGACTGATGATAAACCAGGATGACTCTGCAAGAAAGCCTCTGGAATGTACTGGCATTTCAATTTTATTAAAAAATAATAAACAGCCTCTAGCAATAATATGTTTCCACATGACTGTTGTGCTATAACAACTGTGTGTATGCCAATGATAATAGTTCGCATCAGCTTGCTTTGGATGCAAAGCATTCAGACCTTGCACTTACACAGCTGAAATGGCACAGATACAGAAAGCTCTGTTGCCATCCCAGACTAGACAAAGACTAGGTTTGTCCTATGTCTTTGTCTTTTGTGTAGCCACCAAAACCCTGTATGAATGTAATTTTTTTTAAGATATAAAAATTGTCTCGAATTCAGTGGCTGCATTTGGGACCTGCTTCTGGAAATAAGTAGTAGTATTTTCTGTGGAAAGTACTTTTCATTCTGATTTTTAAATCTTTATTATTTTCATTTTAAACAGTTTAGTTTTAATGCGGAACTTTTCTCTTCCTTGTCACAGCTGGTACTGTAGAGCATTTTTCCAATTAAATCAGTGAATTTTGGCTGATTCATCCCTGACTCATTTTGCTAAAGTTCTTAAATACACCCAGAGAACCAGGCCACATTTCAAGTAATTTATTTCTGTTTTTCACATAGGTAGAAATCCCTTTACTACTGGCATTGCATAATTTAGGTTGAAAATAAAACACAATAAAATTCAGCTGCTTAGTTTATTTTGAGAGTCTGAGTAAAGCCAAATGTTGGAATTACCAAGTGTGTAAGAATAAAGACAAGGTGTCTGTCCTGGAGGCCCTACAACAGTGACTTCCATTTGTGCAGTACCTTCATGAAACTTCTGAAACTTCTCTTCTGAAACTTCTAAACTATCTCTAACATGAAAAAAAAAATATCAGAAGGTCTCAGCATGTACCTTTGAAACAGACTTTTTCCTAAAGAGTTACATTTTGAGCTAGTTTGAAAATACTCATTTTTTTTTTTTTTAAGGAGAAACACTGAAGGCATGATCTGAATCAGTCACAATATATCCAGACAAGACAGCAAGCTGAATCCTCCTCCATCATATGAATATATTTACAGCTGTAGAATTGCTGTTCAATTCCTCTGTTTCATCCTCTTGAAACAGTCTGACTGGAAAACCAGGAAAGCTCTTTCGTAGCTGATACTTAAAATTTTGTATTTAAGATAAAGCCATAAAAAGTTTATACAAAACATTGTGTTTGTTCTGCAAATTAGAGTCTGTCTCTAGTATCAGATTTTTCATTGATGGAATACTTTTCCATCACAGGAACCCCAAATCTGTCCTAGAAAAAAAGTTTCTAATATGAGATGTGTGCTGAGGATGGTGTTTGCACAAGGACCCACGCAAAAGGATATTGACTACTGCTGAATTTACAGGATTTTATTTTTTCTTGCTATTAACAATTCCCAATTTCTTTGCATCTACACAGCCATGGTTCACTCTTTGCTGCTAAAATACCTTGAGTATGTATATCAGTAAGCTAAAGAAGAGTTAACATACAAGAAACGTTCATATGAGCGAGAGATCCTTTAATAACATTGAACAAGCTTAATCAATTAAGCAGGCATGAAAGGGTACGGTAATGCTTATCTACACTTTGAAATGGATTTACTAACTTTAACCCAATACTCTCAAACTGTGTACGGTAACAGAAAGGGGATTCACAGATTTCTTATTCAGCAAGTCTTTTTATAAACCTGAACCTTTTAGGACTAAAATCTGCTATTAACTCATTTTTCAATTCACTAATTCTGAAGGAGTAATTTACATGCAAATACTTATTTTTAATGTGCTTTTTTATGAAATGCTTATCAAGGTCAAGCACTATAATTTGAAGAGTGAAATATGTTATTTCATTATAATACATTCGATTTCATACTGTTCAGAAGCATTATTTAATAAAATCTTCCTACAAATGTGCATTAGTTGCACTGAACTTTCAATTACTTTGTTTTGTTTTTTTTTTCTTGTTAAGACATAAATAACCTCTGGAAATTCCCTCTGGCCACTTCTATCCAGCGTGTATGAGACTGCTGTCATTCCTTAGTATACGCTGTGCACAGAAGCCAAAGCCCTTCAGCAACATCAGTTGCTCCTCCAGAAACAGGCACCTTGTGCTTTGCAGTCTCTTTGCAACTGCAGAGCAAGTCGCAGTGGTAAGGGCAAAGCTGCCAGGCAAAGCCGCTACGCTGCCGTGCTGCCACCAGTGCAATGCCTCACTGCTCCCTTCTGCCCTCCTGGCAAAGGTTTTCCAGCATGGGCACTTTTAAAAGACACACGAACAAACAGAATTAAAACCAAGCGTGCAATATCCTCACAGCTCCTTATCATGTAATTTCCTACCACTCATTTGTATCATGCATATGCTGGAAGCTTGTAGCTTAGGAGCTCTTCACTTGATAAAGGCATGCTTTAAAGCTAGGCAGAAGCCACGTTCACCCCCAGCTTCTGAGCAGCACAAAAAAAAGTGCCCCTCCCCCCTCCAACTGCCTTCTCTTCCTGGGTGACAGAACCCTAACTCAACTCTTTGGGTCTATTTGACCCGAAGCAGAAGCCATCTAGAGAGAAAATAGCAACAAACAATTACTGACAAATATTTTTTCCTCACACTTGAAGCAGTTTCACTTTTTTTCCTTAGTCCAAGCCCTACCCGTACCTCCAGCAGAAGACACAGCTATCCAAACATGCAACAAGGATTCCAGTTATAAGCAACCCCACACTCCCCTCCTCAGAAAGACAATCTAAACCTCTGCCACCACGTTCTGCATTCTCTGACCCCAGCTGTAACTCTTGCTTTAGAAAGGAAGCAAGGAACCTGCACGGAGAAGCTTCCGAGCACGCAGCGTTACTGGGCTTCCCCAGCTCTGCCTGTAGCCCCTCGTGTGCCACCCACGCGCCCAAGGGACACCTCGTAGGTCAGGGGAGGTTTCTATCCCAGGTCAGCCTGCCGACAGGGGTCACAGAAAGAAAACTCAAAAGGAGAGGGGCTACAGGTGAAAAGCAATAGTAACAACAAACTTTGCATATCTAACACTAAACCCACAAGGACCAAGTTAGTTTGGGTAGCCACTAAATAGCATTTGATTACATTTGCACCCAGCTCGTGCACACGGGGAAAAAGCTGATGTGTAAATTCTTAGCATGTTTGCATTAACAAAGCTTTTGTGATTAGCTGAACTAGGCTAGAGCATGGTACTGTCTACAACAGAATTTTTTGTCCAGTGGTAGTCACCAGCACGTGCTTAACCCAGAGCACAGGAACTGTGTGTAATTCACATTTCTCTTAATACTTTTTCTGGCTTTAGGTATTTTAGCTGAGGGTACTCTGCACTTGCTACAGGCACTATGTATTTACCAACCCTCAGTGGTTACCTCTTCTGTTAAGTAATTTTGGAAGTAGGAGTTCACAACTTACTACCTACCCCTTTTTGCATGGAGACTCAGCCCCTTTCGAGTTGCTCTGAGGCTGGTTGCTGCCAGCTTTGTGTCATGCTCCCTAGTTTTTCTATTAGAATAGAAAGATGACAGTTTTATCCTTTTGCAATGTCTTCAGGCCAGTCCTGCCTTATTTAGCTGTTCTTCATACAGAAGCCATTTTATAAATTTGATTACTCGTCTCCCATTTTCTCTGGACTTTTCTGGTTCTTACCTGTCTTTTTAAGACGAGCAGACAGTGCTCAGGACACAGACAAACCTTGGTTTCATACAGTGGGGGAAAAGATGTTCTCTATTCCTGTCTCGGGATCCTCAATATTTGGTTTAATTTTGAACATTGCCAAGCAATAGGATGTTTTTATTGAACTATCACAGTCTGAAGATCTCCTACCCGAGGATTCCACCACAGGCAACTTCTGGTTTGTTACACAGTGAAAAGAGAGGATTCATTTCGCTTCTCTGCAGTGACTTTATCTTCTCCAAGTACTGCCTTTCTGCCACAGTCATCTGTTGGCCTTACAGACTTTCTGGTGGGCTTCCTGTGCCTGATGTGCTTGGAAGTTTATTCTTATTCTAGATTCCTTTTGTTTGTATTTCCTCCAAATGTTTTCATTTTGATGCCAAAACAGCACAAAGTAACTGCTCAGAGATGAATTTTGTCTTTAAGCAGCAAAGGTATTTATTTTGTGCAATGTTGGGGAGCTAGCCGATTCACACCGGACAAACTAGCTCCAATGTTTTGTTTGGTTGGTTTTTGGCCTGCATTTTTGGGTTGACGTGAGGTAATAAAATGGTAGTGCTATGGGTTGGCATTCTTCTAGCCCTGAATTTCCTCTGGCCTGCAGGCACCATGAAACCCTTACTCCTTTGCAATGTCACATTTAAGGCTTGAGTAAATTGTATCCCTGCATGCATTTATATTCTATAGCTAGGCACCTACCAGAGAGGCTTACAGTTCTGGAGCACATGCACTTCTGTATGAAGGCTCCTTTTCTTCTTCGTTTTCCTTTTTTTTTTTTTTTTCTTTTTCTTTTTGGTGGAGGGTTCTTTAGTAGCAGATCTAGAAACAGATATATTTCTTTTTTATGCAGTGTGTATTTTCAGTGCGTCGTTCTAAATTCAGATGTTGTACTCCATGAATACTATTATCAATGAAAATCTTCCACAAGCAGCTGCCTGCAGTTTCTGGTTTCTGCAGTCTCTTGTCCCCAGCTCCCTGCTCGCTCAGTGCAAGGATGGCAAATACAGGGAGTCCAGGGGAGATTAGGAGCTAATTAGGCTGGTCCCCAGCTCCTGTCCTGAGGCTGTAGCAGGGTTTTGCTGCTTCTCCCCAAGCTGCTGCCCTGACTCACTGCCTAGCTTACCCCAGCTGTATGCCACATCTTGCTTCCCAGCTCTCTCCCACTTACCATGCACCCTCTCTTTTGTTCAAAAAAATATTGCAGTTAATGTCTTCCTGCACTGAATGCTTTACAAAAAGGAGTAGGGTTTTTTTTTTCAAGTTTAATGCATGTTTAATTGCCTACCATACTAAAATGTAGTCCTGCAAATGCACAGGAGAGATCCTGTCAGAGTAATGAATAACAGTCCTCCGCTCAACAAATGATTGATCAGTCCCTACTTTCATTTATTTCCTGGCCTCCTCCTTAGTGGATTTTCAGCAATAAAAAAATCAGTTTTTTTTCTAAATAGTTACTAAATGCTGCATGCACAAATGTTCTTCAGCATCTTGCCACAACCCCCTGCTGCTGCTTGGAAAGCTGTGCTGTGCCTGTGGCAGAAACATTGCATGCAATACATTAATCATCAGGGAAGATGGTGCCAAAGTAAATAGGTAGTAGCTTTACTAGTATTTGTGTCTTTAAAAACTGGGGAACAATGACTGAACTTTAACAATCTCACTAAAATATAGTTTTCCTAAGAGAGTTTGTTATCCCAACATATGACAGCACATCGATTCAAAATGTACAGACTACCAGACAATACGCAAAGCTAAGGCTGCTGCTAGCTCACTACTGTCTCCACGTCCACTTAGGGTCGGTGCTGTGCAAAAGGGAGCGCTCACAGAGTGGCACATGGGTGTGCGCCCAGGGGAAGCTCCAGTCTCAGGGCCAGACCCACGAGCAGAGGGAAGAAAGGCCAGGGCTTTGGCACAGTTACAAATTACATGAGGCTGGACCCGACCACTGATTAAAGTTGTGTTTTCACTGCAGAAGACAGACACCTCCACATGGAAAGGTACCACCTAGAAGGGGCTCTTCTGTCCTGTTGCATGTAGGAAATGCAAGTCTTGCACATACTGCCGTCTTCTCATTGTTTCTGATATACTTTTTCAGCTTCTTAGTTTCTTGCTACGCCTTATGCTATATCACATCTGTCTTTCCTCACAGACATGAATGCTCTGGTTTTTTACATTTAATTTGTGATATATTTGGAAAATGTGGAAATGTCTACTGTGTTCATCTGCACCATCATATTTAGTGTCATTGACTAAAGCAATAGTTTCCATTTCATAATCTAACATCTTCACTGGAAAAAATTAATGGAATTGTTTGTCCATTTATCATTTCATGTTAGATTTAATGGCAAACTGCTACGGACTTAATACAAAAAAATTTACATGTAAATACAATAATCCATAGTTAATTAAGACTGGCTATATGGAACAGAAAAGTGTGGGTGCATGGGAGGGAGAATCATAAGGAAACTATAATTTCTTTTGAAAAAAAAAAACAATTTGTTTTTTGTATTTTGATCATTCAGATTCATGGCACAGAACAATCTCACATTTTTAAATTCCCCATATGCTTCCTTTTCATATGTTACGATTTCAGATGGACACATCTCTCATCTTAATACTAAAAATAAAAGGGAAACAAATTTGGAGCCATAAAAAAGTTTTCTTCTAACTGAGTTCCTATAAAGGATAATAAAGAATCAGTGACACTCCATCACTAGAAAACCAGTGATGGGAGAACTATCACTTTTCAAAAAATCACTTGAATTATTTTTTGTTCAATGACCTGAATTACAGTGTTAAGCAGGTACAGTTCAGAGATAATCCCAAACAAGCCACATGATGAATGCTGCGTTCACAATAGTAAGCACCGAGTTGTTGCCGTCAGTCTGACTGAAAAACTGCCTGAAAGTCTAGACACTCCCTGAAAAACTCTCAAGAGTTTTATGCTTGTTTCAGCTTCAGTATTTGAAAGTAATCTAATAATTCACTCGGCAGCAAAATTTAGAGTATAGATTTAATTAATTTAATTTCTTAAAGACAAAAAAAGATACATGCGGGGTTTTTTACACATCAGTATTGTTGTGAGGATGTTGCCTACAAAGCTACAGTATTTCAGTCACACAAAGCAGCGTGACAAAGAAAGGCAGAAAAGGTTTTTTAGTTCAGTATAAATAGAGAAGCAAGCCTGACATGGCAATCTCAAAAATCTAGAAGCACAAGAGTTTTTAAACAGTCCCCATTTAAATATAAGGGTAAACTATCGGTTACGTGTACTACAGTTCTTATCTGGCTGTTGTTTTTCCAGCATGCCTTAAATTTCTTCCAGGGAACTGCTGCCCCAGGCCCATCTCCACTGTCTTTGCCCTTATTCTGAATTATTTCTCTGATATATTGTGACAATGAGATCCACTGACTTGACTCCTGCTTATAAAAATCATACATGGAAGTGGTTCAGAGCTTCCCCGGGATCTCAGCTCCTCCTCTGCTGCCCTGACCCTTTTATGTATCTTGTTCATAACGTTCATTGCTGTGGATGAATCTCTGGGTCCTCCTTACCAGGTTGACTTGCCAGGTTGCCAGTTTTCATCACATGATTAATTCCACCTGGTAAGTCATTTAAACCCCTTTATTTTCTGTTAGTCATTAACTGTGTGCATCTCTTATGGCACAGAAAGTCTGATTTGAAACAGTGGGGTTTTTTCTTGTTTTTTGGGTTGTATGTCTGAACACCCTTGTGTGATTAGTATCACTGGAACCTGCGGTTCGTACATTTAAAAGCACAAGTGAAAACCAGACCCTATAAATCTCAGTTAGATGGTGAACATATAGGCATATATTGCCTTTACTCGCTCTTTGTATTGGTTCTGCACTTGGAAAAGGTGGATTATGCCATAATTCTTCATCCAGCATTCAGAAAACTAATCTGTATCCAGGACAGGGAGTAGTATCCCAGAAAGGCCATTAATTACTAGCAATTTTTCCTTCACACCAGGGTTGGAATCATCACTAGTAAATGGGCCACAAATTGAAAAATGAGGAGTTAAAGTACTAATAGCTTTGTTGATTTTGTGACTTAATGAAGCAGGAGACCTATGAAAGCATAGTCTAATTATGCTTGATTATAGTAATGAATAGTATAATATATTATACATGCAGGAGCACCAGTTCAGTTCCATGCAGATGGCCTGACTTCTGAGAACTTGAGTTTATCATGTTAATAACATGATGGAACTTACACGGGGCTGATGCTGCATGTTCCTTCCTCTCTGTAGGAGAAAAGGGGAACTCCTGGACATACTGACGTAATAGGAACTATGTTGCAGTGAACGTGGGACCTTCTCAAGGAAGAGGGTCAAAGGAGAGTGGATATGCCTGCTTCTGGAAACCCTGGAGACCTTGGGTAGAGAAACTTCACCATAACTTCCCCGCAGCCCCATAACCCTCTCTTTTCCTACAATGAGACAGAAACAACAGGAACTGACTTTTCTAGGACTTTATTTCTAAGGGTTTACTTTCTCCCATGGAGATCTGTATGGAAGCATGCGATGTGGCCCAGGTAGTGCCTTCCATACTGTTCTCCAATATAGATGTCAAGCCACACGGGCCTTCACTCACTGCTCATCCACACTATTGCACAGAGCCTACATGTAATAATAACACACAGAACCTGGTACAGTTATCTGGGTACTACCAGCAAAAGGAATAAATAATGAGGAATAAATAAGGCATCTGAGTTTTCAAAAATCTTTCACCCTAGCCAGTGTAAGGTTCCCCTAAGCTTTTGAGATTTCTGTCCTGAGTATGCTCATTATAGCTTTGAAGCTTCCTTTAACCAAATCAGCTAGGAAATGACCTGAGATCCTGTTCTTGGTCTTTTCCTGTGAATAAAATGTAGATCTAGTTTTAAGGCATTTGAACAAAATATTCAGAAACTTAGGTAAGCTAATTATTTCAAGGGAGGGAAAATAAAAAAAAGGTAGCTTTATTCCCTCAGTTCTTGGAAGAAAGAAGTCCAGTCTCTGGTTTGGAAATTATTTAGCTTCTTCCCACAAAATATATGTAATTTCAAAACTGGGTTTGCATGGTTAAAATAGAAGTTATTTTCCTTGTGCTACCTTCCTTGCCAAGTTTTATTTCTCATTGCTTAGTACTGATCATCAGCAGAAGTTTATGAGCATGTACAGCATTGTTGTTGATGATATTGGATATTACATCAACTTCTGGCTATAACAAACAGGGCTCAGAATAGTTTTTGTTCATTTTCTTACAAAACAAACTGTTCTCTCCTTTCCATTTCCTTCCTGATGATTCTCAGAATGTCAAATATAATTTCCATTTTCTGGCTGAAATGTAGTTTTCAGAGAAAGAAACAAGCAGTATGAAACAAAATTTCCCTCTATCACCCCCCTGCTCCCACTGTGCCCCCCCAACAGCATCCTGTCGTTAGTCTAATGAGAAAATACAGAACATTGATTGCACGTGGCACTTGGTACACAGTAACATCACTCTACCAGGAGAAATATCGTGATATGGCCATCACAACAAACAGAATATGAACTAAAACAGCCTGGGAACGAAACACTGCTCTGTTTTCTGTGTCCTGCATGGGCAGACAAAGGACTTGGCAGGCTCCCTTCAACTCTGAGAGGGCTCTGTGTGCAACTGTTGTGACACTCAGACGGAGCCTGCAGCAGCAGGGATTTTGTGAGACACTGTAGCATGAGTTTCTCACCTGAAATCCTAAGTATCCTGCCCAGTTTTGTGCCCTTCAGGACTGTTTGGAGGGTCAAGAGTCTGTTCTGCAGAGTTTGTCTTATCATCTGACCATATTAAATTCATTCCACATTCCTCATGTTTCTTTGCACAGACACCCACAAAAGCCTAAGGCTGCAGCCTTCTTAACACTGAGAGCACAGAAACTTGCAGTTGTAATACTTGGGAAGCACAAAAGCCAGCTATTCTGCCTCTGAAATCTGTGTCAATATACTGCATAAACCGGGTTTTCCAAAATCACCATCCTCTTTAGCATTCAAGCACAGCAATAAACTTTTCAGTTGCAGTTTACTTACTTGGCTATTTGAAAAAAAAGATAAATTAATTCAGGCCATATTATCTGACCTAGCAGAATTGACAGCATAAGCCACTTCTCTAGAGTAACTACAACAGCACATTACAAAGATGTCAGAAAAATACCGACCTGATATGATCTCTCAAACCTACCAAAAAGCCTGACAAAACCATAACTGAAACCTCACATCTCAGTCCTCCTTTGGTTGAGAAACTGAAGCAACCCAAAGCTGTGGTGTAGCTGTGAAAGAAGATCCCAGCTGACAAAGTGTTCAAAAACATCTGATGCTCCAGCATCCTCTCCTGCCCATGAATTAGACAAGTTATCATTGCCCATGACAAGTTCACATGAAATAGTGTCCTTTATCAGTTCTCTGCTCCTCTAATATTAATTTATTTTATTGTCAAATTATATATTCTTCACCCAAAATAATAAAACTTCCTACTTTGCAACCATGGCAAACTGCATTTACACTCTTTTCTTTATAGGGTCTTTTCTCTTATTAGATATAACACAAAATGGTAATACAAGTAAAAGCTGTGATATTTTAGTGACTTGCCTCGCTCTCCAAATTAGGGACTCCCGTTGAACTGTGTCAGTATATCCTTCCACTCACAGGATACATATATGGATATTTTGCATTATATGGATTTATTGGATATCCTGATGCAAAATGCCTTAGCTGAGGAAGTTGCCTGGAGTCAAAAATCTTCAGTCTGGCCCCATTACAAATATTTCACACTAAATAGTAACTTTCCTTTTAAAATAAACTCTTACTCCTGTAAAGCCACGGTTCTCCTCATTAAAGTAGAGGTAGGTGCAATAATCAACACAAGGAAAACTACCCTCATAAAGCAGACTAGCCCATTATCTCACTTATTCAAGTGTATTACTCAGATTACTCTCTTCAGCCACCTACACCTCTGAAAAAAGACCACAGATAAATGTCTTATTTGCAGTTTATTGTACTTGTGTGTGCCCATGCCTCTACTGCAGCTCTCTGTGAGGCTTCCAGGTTGCAGGAGAGGTTGGCTACTTCTCTGGTTAGGTCAGTGGGCAGTGGAGCAGGGAGCTCATTCTGATAGGCCCTTAGATATTACAATAATAATCATGATTAATAATTTTGTATCAATTAGTGATTCATCATTTCCCCCATTGTCTAAAGCTGTAGCCTGGCATGAGATGAGACATTGCCACCTGCCTCCATCCTGCCCTGCTCCCCAGTGAGAGGTCACCAGCTTTCCTCAGACGAGCAGCTGTGTGCTCTCTCCCCAGTGCTTTTCAGGCAAAGCAGCCAGCAGCAATTAGTGTAACAGTATAAATTAGTATAACAATATAAACAATTTAATCAGCCCTCTTGAATTAGACCTGTAGTTTTGTTTAAAATGGATTACTAGATAGTGTGCTGCCATGGGACCCTGTGCCTCCAGCAGCAGGTAACGGAGGGGAGACCAACATCCTCAGCCAGCCAGCCTCTCGCTGAGCAAATTTCTGTCCACAGCCTCATGCCTCTTCTGCACTTCTGCTTCCTGGTGTTTTTCTCCTGCTTCTGTTCCCTGACATCCTGATACTGAGCCCAAGAACAGGAATGAATATTTTTGCAGGTATTTCTGCACACAACCACCTTGTCTCTGGTGCTCCACCTGTGGGCAAGGTAACAAGCTCCATCCTTCCCCTTCTGTAAGGAATAAATTTGGTTTGTTTGAAGTTTATATTTTTCACTGCCATCAGATCCATTAGCATTTTCTTAAAAAATGAGTTTCAAATACAAAATAACCCCTTCTTTGTTCATGGGAAAGGGCTCAACTTAAATGATTGTCATGTGTTGAAAGCAAAATGAGTTATTGTTCAGATCTGCACATCTCTTGAATAGCATAAAAAAGCAGTCATTAAAACCAGACCTGACTCTAAAAGTCCAAATTTAAATGCTGGAACACTTACATCCCAATAAAATTAGAAGCAGTCCTCATTAACTGAGCAAACTTCAAAAAAGAATAATTGTGTTAAAATAATAAGTCAACTGTTCAGATGTGACTGAAGGAATGAGTTTCCCTGAATGTTGTATGCACATGGTCCTGATTCAGTATTTCTTTTTCAAACCGCTTTCACTACAATTTAGTAATGCATTTTTCCCTCTCAAGGGCTAGATTGAAACCAGATAGCAATTGCACTTCTCTAAACAGAAAGTTTTTAAGAACAGTGTGTAAAGAACCATGGATACTTCTCAATTATAAAGGTGAGGCTTCTTAAGCAGAAATTAAAGGAATAGCAATCAAGACCAAAAAATGCCTATTCAGTCTGCCTTAAGACGTAAGCATATGGCTTATACTCAATACAGCAGCATCCTGATGGGGTCCCATGGGCCAATACCCGAACAGGCCTGTGTCTCCAAGACCATGCAGCATAGGGATGGACCAAGACCTAGCCTGGGAAACCACCTCCCAGGACAAGGGAGAGCATATGAACAGACAAAACTCAGACTTTGTGCCCTGGAAACTGCTGGTTTTCTGTCTCTAGTGCAAGTTCAACATCATCAGCTTAAACTGGCTCCGGTAGCCATGAGCAGCGTAGCAAAGGCAAAGCTTATCAGCTAATTGAGCTGAGTAGTTATATGTGCCTGTCTAGGCACACCTTACAGCACATAAACATTCTGTTGAGCTTTCTGCACACTGACTGAGAACCAGTCCGCTGCTGTTTTGCCTCCATTTCCATGTATGACTGCCCCATCTGTACACTCTCCTAAGGCCCTGTTGCTGGTGTTTGATATTGTTCTTGGCTGGCTAACCTGCAAAATATTTCACTTTGAAGGCTAATGCTCTCTCCCACCTTTAGCACGTCTCAGTGCAATGTTCTTTTCCCTTTGTTTCCTTGCACACAGTTGTGCTTTACAGCAACTGCAGGATTAATATTTATCTGTCCTTGATGCACCAGCTACCTTGCTAGAAATAAAACTTCTGATATTCTGCTCCTCAATATTTTATGCTGGTGATCCCACAAGATCTATAAACTATTTAGCTGTTACCTAATAGTGTTATATAGGCAAAACAGTTTTTCTACCATTTGCATTGATTCTTCTGCTAGCTCATTTGACTGTGCAAAGTAAAGGTTTAACAGCGTGTGGTTGAAATGATATATTAAAAAGTATTACCACAGCTACTTAGTTCTATAGATATCATGACATAAGGATATGCCTCCTCTGAGTTAAGAAATACAATCCACAGTAGAACAACAAAATTCTTTGTTTTAGAGCCTGTCAACAGAGAAAGGCTGCAATTTCAAAACTGAAATAAACAGAGGAAAATGAATCATAAAAAGCATTTCGGATTTCTGATTGCCTTTAGCCCAAAATGATCTTTTGAATTGAAAGGAAATGGTTATTGTACTACTGCTCAATTAAAACCAATTAAGCTTTTGCACATTACCCTGAATATCAATATCATAAACCACTGAAAATCCCAATTACTCACTATGGTATTCCAGATGAGTTAATAAAGGATAAATAGTGCACAATGTGTGCGTGACTCATCCCAAAGATTCTCTTTGAAACACACATACAATAAAACCTATTGGAAGTGCAGCATTTTGTCATACTAATCGATCCCTTCCAACTGTGGGAAATCAGAGACTATCACTGGTTGACAGATAAACAGTTCTTAGAATATTACTGATCATCTGTGTTCCTTTGTTCTAGCATACCAAGTATAGCCAAAACTAAAACTAACTGAATCGGAATGCAAAATATTTTAAGTTTTGCACAGGCAAATGAAGGCTGATAAACATTACCAAGAAGGAGCCTGCCAGTACTCCAGCGTTAAAATGTGTTGATATAAGGTTGGAACAATAAATTGAAGCTATGTGAATGGAATATCTGAATATTTATCTGGCTGACTTGATGAAAAAAGGAAAAATGAGGTACATTACCAGATGTCTAAGTCCCATTTATTTTTATTACAATAGAATTAAATATAATACTATTAGTCATTCTGCTGCCCGTTTTCAGTTAACCAAATACAAATACCAGGATAAAGGCACTATTAGATTCCTTCATTTCTATATACTGAATAATAGACTAGAAAACTATAGTTAAATATTGTGAACATAATCCTTTCATCAAAAAAACCAAACGAACAGGGTACATGCAGTGAACCCATAATGACTAAGAAACTAGTAGCTCTACTCCATCCTGCAGGTTTTCCACAAGCAAGACTGCCACCTCATGCAGGGCTCTTTAGCTAGTGACCCTCCTTCCATTTTCTCCAGCTTGCCTCTTGTTCAGTAGAGCCTCCTCTTGCGTTTGGGGCTGGGAGGGAGATATCTAACATGTTTTAACAAAGCCTACTGCATTTATTCACCATAGAAGTGGAAGTGCTTTCAAAGTACAGCTATGGGTTCACTCTCTGGGGCTGTCGGAAGAAGCCCTCATTGAGAAATTATGAAAAGGTACCCAGTAGAGTGGGCACTGGCGATTCGCTGACAGCCAAGGTGCTGGCAGGCATTAAAAGAAAGCAATAGGGAGAAACACCTGAGTGAACAGGTTGAGGGATACTTTTAGGTGGCGGCTTCTAAAAGCATCAAGAAAGTAGCAGTTACTTTTCCAAGCCATCTCTTCTGCCTTTAACAATGTTCTACAGTGAGAAACAGAAAGTAGAGCAGAGGTCTTACCTTCTTAATGACAGGTAACATTTATTTTTCTGAGATGCTACAGCAGAAAAGGGTAAAGCTTGATGAGGAGCTCATGAAATGTCACCAACAGCAACACAAAGACCCTGCCTGCCTTCATTATTGCTTGCACTGGTTGCACCTCTGTTCAAACTGGAAACCTTGGCCCCATTCTGTATGCTGAGCCTTAAGCACTACTTGTAGTACCACAAAATGTTGTATCCAGGGAAATGTCGAATCAAACAGGTACAGCAGCTGTCCCACACAGCTGTTGACAGCAGATGTGGCTTTCCTGCTTCTTTGGCCACCTGCTCACTCTGTTCATGTTCCCCACCTGGCACCGTTCATCTGGTCCCTGCCAGACACGGACCTTTCCTGCCATCCCCTGGCTGCCGAGTGCTTGATTTTGACCTGTTGTGTCACCAGCCAACCTACAGCTTGCCCAGGATTGTACTTTACATTTTTGGAACTCCTTCCCCAAATATATCATTATTGTTCAAAATCCCCTGGAGAAAAGTTTTAATTGGGTTACTTACTGAAGAAGCTTTCCGTCAGAAAAGTGGCAAACACATTAGAATCTATGACTTTTGGAAACAGGGATTTTATTGCATGGAAGACATTTCACTGATGTTTTTGGTACTAGGGAAAGACAATGTGCCAAAAAGCTTGTCTTTTTTTTTTTTTTTTCCCCCTAATTATATATAATACAGGATACTGTCTCTCCACAAAACCCTATTTTGCTTATACCTTCTATGACTACACTATGGCAACACTATTTCTGAGAAAGGTGACAGCTTTCTTGGAAGAAAGGGCTGGGATTACTTTGGAGATGCAGAACTTCTGCACTCTGAAGAAGATGTTGCTAAACATGGTAATTTACACACCTTCTTAAGCTAATTTATTCTTAAAGAATAAATCTGTATTTTCAAGGCTCATTCACTAGAAACCACTGAATTTCAGAATCACAACAATATAAAACTGCACATAAAAAGCAGCTGTGAGTTGCAAATGCCAAAGATAACTCCATAAAGATCTTTAAAACAATTTTTCCCCTTATTCATTTTTAGCAATTTTTTTCAGCTGACCCTATATATATGTATTTTACATGGTATTACATATGTCTAGCGAAAACCTATATGGTAGGCTAACAGAGCATGCATAGCAGGTCTTAACAGAAAAAACCTAAAACCCAGAATAAATCTGGCCAGTCTGATCTTTCACTCTTATTGTATGCTTGCTTTACATCCCCTGGCTATATGCCTTTATAACTCTGACTAGACATCGCATTTAAAATTCTGTGTGAACATCCCTGAATTCCAATGAATGATTAATAGCAAAAATGTTGCATATAGAAGACATTCATTATTCTTTTTATGAGGAATTTAAAAGCCAAACAAACATCCAGGAACTACAAAGCAGAAACATCAAGAGCATGTTTGTGACTAGTTCCTCTAATTCCTTTCAAGAGCTCTTTCTATGAGGTTTTCTGGAAAACAGGGAAGGGAGTAGTAGTACATCACAGGAAGACGTGCTAGATAAAAAGTTTAGGTCTTGCAAATACAGCAAATAGTGTGACGTGCAAATATAATTTCTTGGGGTTTTTACCTTGTTCTATAATGGCAGATGTACTTTCTCTCATAAGAATCTACTGCATTAAATATAATGCATGACAGTAACAGTAGTAGCTTTAAAAAAGGAGGATGCTGGAAGTGGCCAAGTGGAAAGCGAATCCTCTATTGTATCTGCAAAGCAGGTACCACAGGCTCCACAGCTCTCAGCCACATCCCGTTCCTGCTGGACTTACAATGCATCACCTATTTGCTTTGGTTGACCCTCAGGTAAAACCAGTCAAAAGGACAATAAAGAGGACAAATCTCTCTATCAACAGCTTTTAAGGATGAACTAAAATAATATCCCAGCCACTTACAGCGAGAAGACTCCCAGCCAGAAATCACATATCATTAAAGAATGGATACAGTTATCAAATATTTCATAGCAAAAGCAGCTTACGAAAAATTAAGACACAGGCAGGCTTTTCTAAATAATCTATTCTAATTCTAGAAGAACCAAGCATTTAAATCCTATTTAATTTTTTAAAAGTGTTTAGCACCTTAGGCCTTTACTCTCTTTAGGGTGTGGAATACCATTAAACTGGTATCCAAAACCTTTAGTAAATTAGAGAAACACTTCAAACTATATATAGGTTAAAAGTATTAAGCATCTCATCCTATACTCTATGTGCCAATCTGCTGCTGACAACTACAACATAAGCAAAAGAGAGTCTTGTCATATTAAAAATATTGGTCCCAAGTATCCTGGAACAGTATCTGCCTCTGTTACTTATGGAGAATGGATTGTCCCCCTGTGCAACAGATAGCTGTCTTGGTGAGACACACAACGTAGTTTTTTCACCTGTCAGCTCTTCCTAACTCCCATTCAGCTTGCTCCAGGTTCACCAATTTCCCCCTTAAATGTTCATCTCTGCCCAGCGAAGAACAAACGTACCCGGGGCACCCTGTGCTGGGGCAGGGATGCAGGGGAGTGCCAGCAGCTGCTGCTGCACACCAGAGGGGCCACCTCTGCTTGCGGCTGGGCTGTGTAGTCTGGAAGGCACCCTGGTTTGGGTTGTTCAGACCTCTGTGGCATTAACTCAGACTGCTTTTGTGAGGAATTAATAGGAACGAATAAAGGATCTCCTCCCGCTTCAGCTTTTCTGGAGAACAAGTCAGTATCAAGTAGGTATATTTTCTTAGTTTCTAAGAGATTTTTTTACTGACTTTGTGTCAGATTAGCAATTAAAATATCATTGTTTCCACCATCAGGAAACTACATCATATTACCCCATACACTGCTTCTCCAGCATGTTACAATCTCTCGGAAGAACCTCTGATCAGTGGTTTATGGAAACAGATTAAGACCTCACTTGAACTCACTTTTAATATTCTGCACAGACATTGGATATCCTGATTAACCTTGGGAGAAAAAGGGTTTATAAATGGCCTAGCTGCCACTGGTCTAACATTAGAGTCACACAAAAACCAGAATGACAGGAAAAAGAGAATATAAACAAAGTGCCTCTCCCCTCCTGCGGTGCTCATTGTGTCCTCAGTGAGCAGCACGTTCGTGTTCATCCCTGCCACGCACGACTGTTAAAAGGCACCACATGCATTCGAGAGGAGAGATCAAACGGTACCTCTGTGCCGAGAGCTGAATGCAAACTGGAAAGGAGGTTGCTCCATGAGGTAGGTGACAAAGGTGTCACAGCGTCTGTAGTTAGCTAAGACTGAAAGATATAAATATGCCTTTTCAATAGCAGGTGCAAATCCCTGTTGACTCAGAAGCAGCAGGAAAACAAGACAAGGGAGGCTGCCAAAAATATCAACCAGAAGTCACAAGAGACACAAATTCCAGTCTCTTAACAGCTACATCTCATTTATCTAATTTGTATTACTTTAGGCAATATGAAGTAATGCTTATATTTTACTGAATAACTTTTACAGTACTTTCAAATTCGAGATAGTTAAGTGAACTTCAACCCCTGTATGAAGGATGACTTTTTACCTTGGTGGTAAAAAAAATAGAGAAAATGTTAACCAACTTGGACTGCACAATTTTCCTTGCATCATATGCAAGTGTTAACAGAATGCATTAAAACTTTTGTCTTTCTTATACCTATGTGCTATGTCCTCATTTTTTCTTTCCACAAGAGTATTTTTTATTCAGATCCCAAGAAAAACACTGAATCTACCTCAAAGCAAGAAAACAGTATTTCAGCACAAATAAGAAGAAACTGATGGTAAACAGTTTACTCCAGGAAAACACCATGTAATGACACTAGTGAAGATTACAGTTCTGCTGGAATAAGAAGACGAGGAAATTATTAAGTAAACTAAATCTATACCTCTGGATATGAATCTACTCTGATTTCTGCCATATATCCTGCCTTTCAAAAAAAAAAATAACGTCTGCTTCTGTATTTTAAGAAAAGCTACCATACTGAAAAGATACATACAGGACTTCCATGATTACACTTCCTCAGTTGATGTTGGGTTTGTATGTTAATGTGAAAAAAAAGGCTTTCAAACTGAAACTATCTCCATTTATAGAATAAAAAGATTGCCAGGTGAGCAAACCAACCTACATACATAGTATTTCCATATGCAGACACAGCTACAGCAAGTGTTTTGTAACAGGATCATTTCATTTGAAAAGAAAGATGACTAACCCAGATGTTTTGCACTGGTGTCCTGCAAATATGGCAACGCTATCACCTGTAAAATGTTCTGAGTTGCCTGCAATACAATTTGGTCAGCTGTTTCCAGTCTTTTGGCAAACCCTCTCGGTCCCAGGAGCCAGGCTCCAGGGGAGTACATGCCTCAGCACTTCAGCAACAGGATGGATGAGTACCCACACTTCCTAATGAATACCCAGTCATTGGCAGGCCCTCCTTGATTTAACGCTTCCACAGTGGGCTTGATCATACATAGTCCAGAAGACTACTTATTAAACACCATCTTATTTGCTTGCTTCTGCCTAAAGTGAAAAAGTAAGATTCTCAAGGCGTACCTTTCCATGAGAAATTTTTCAAACCTGGATGTAACTTTGAGAAACATAGTAGTTTCTGTTGAATTGAGAACTCTTATCCTATAAATACAATGAAGTTGCAGAGCAATAGTGAAAACTAAGCCAGCTATTCAATTCCATGAATAGAGAGCTGGATTTCTCATCTGAGATATTCCCATTTAAAAGCACCACCTCATAATCTGATGAGGTACTTAGCAGGAACTCCACAGAGTCAGCCAGAGTCCCCAGAGCATTAACCTGTGCAGTGTTTTGAAAGTCAAGGTCTTTCTTCAAACACATCATGTGATGCAAAACCCAAGCACCCAGGAAAAGTCAGTCTACATGATTATATTACAAATGCGGGGGGCGGGGGGGGAAGTTTTGTGTTTCAACAGCTTTTTGAGTCAGAAGTTAATTCACTTACCAGATTTCTGAGATATAGACCGACAAGCTGAACATTACAGGCATTCACACCCAGGGTTTATAGTCAACATAAAATACTAGAAAAACATCTTAAACTTTGTATCTCTATTTCCTTAGGAGTTTTTAACTATTAAAATACATAGTTCAGCCTAAGTGCAAGCCACAGATGATGGAAAATCTTGTTTTCCCTTGGGTTTGTACTGTTTCACTGCTTACATATGCACAAAGTGTCATTCACAGCACACGTGATAAACTATGTTATCAGGATTAGCACTAAAACAACTAAACTGGTCTTTCCTCACTCTTGGAGAACCTCATGCAGAATCATTTCAATAAAGTTATTCCAATTTAGAACACCCAGGAGAGCTCCTCTAATAGACAAAGCACAAGCATTAGTCAGGACTAGAGTCACTGAAACCTTTTCTATTTACTCTAAGCACTGAATAAATGGCATATCTGATCTGTGCAAACAGCAAATTGGAGGGTAAGCAGGAGACTAGGCACAGCTGTTTCCAGTTTGAATTATTAATAGTAGAAACCTTTCATTGTGTAATTGTTTTTTCTGCCCCATTTTGGGTTCCAGAAATAGTCTGACTGCTGACCTCTCTTTTCTAAATCGTATAATAATAATAAAATAAAAAAATTATGTTCTATAGCTGTTGTTCTTGCAGACTTCTCAAGGCTGGACTGAGCCTCATATTAGCATGTGGTGGGGTTTTTTTACCAGAATATAGTAAACTAAGAGGTTATAGTAAACTAAATCAATTGTAATTTAATCAGTTGCATTGTAAAGTGGGATATTAGGAACATCGCATAACTGGAAATCACAAAACCATAGCACAATACAGGACGGCAGTCTCGTGGGTTGACCCACTGCTCAAATTGGGGCCAATATAAAGCAGGTTGCAGCAACTGACAGTGTCTCTTGAGCAACTTCTTTTAATTAATTTAAAAGAAGTTAATTAAAAAATGGGGGGGGGGTGTGTGTGCACACAGAACATTATAGTAAATAATTATAATAGGCAACAGAGGATGTTTTTTCAGTGGATATCACTCTTAAATACTACTTTATCAACATGAAAAAAAAACCCAAAATACTAACAGCTAGTAAAATGAAGTTAAAGCTTTAAGAAAAAAAAAAAAAAACCAAAACACTATTAGATCTCAGGTGGAGCTGGTGATACTGTGATATTAGCCCCCTTCACTTGAACCAAATATTGTCCTGTACTTCATATGAAGTATGTAAACTTGGGCAGATGCTTGCAGAACATGAACAGAAAAGACAAAACCATTTCTGAGCACAGCCACATTTTTACTGCTCTCACAGAAGGTCCCAAGAACCTCATCTGGGAATCTAAAGACAGAATTCAACCCTCAACTTTTTAAACTAATTCTCATTAACTTGCTTATGTTTGACCTCAGCATTTGAGAGGAATTTAATTTTGTTCCTAGTCTTCACAAAAACCTCAGGGAAATGTATCTTCTAGAAATGATTCTCAATTAAAGGAGTAGAACAAAACTGCATTAATGAAGTGCAAGAAAATTAAAAAAAATAGTATTTCAAGAAGGAACTACAGTTTTCTATGCCATTATCCATTTGTCTGATGGCTTTATTCTTAGGTCCGTATCCCTGGCACACAGCTTTCAGGAAAACTGCAAAGCTCATTGTGACCTTGGCTACTCATACGGTGGTTTTGGTTACTCTGTGTCTGGCTAGAGCTGTCATAGGTGAAGAATGGAGAAACAGACCTTTGGAGCCCATGAGAAGTTACAGATATTAGCAATAATGATAATTGCCTGAAAAATTTCGAAAATCTCAGATTTAGCTTCAATAAGAACCCAGCATGGAAATAATGGTGCAAAAAGTACCCAGCTATCATCACTATCACATTTGGAATCTTCTTTGTTCATTATTCACCATTTACGTGTCTAATGCTATATTCGAGACCTCATTCCTATCCTCTGTAAATTACAAATTATTTTTAAAAGGGATGGGTTTTGGTAATTGCCTGCACAGTGATATTCAGGCCAAATAAATTGTTATTATGTAAGATGCTGTTAAAATGGCACTATTACAAGTACTCTTACTTTTTGTGGACCTTAGGGCAGTAAGCAAAATTGCATCCTGCAAAAGCAAAATTGTTTACTACTGGATTTTCAAGCAAATGCACCAATCTAGTTTCTACCTTGGGGTACAACTATATGGAGAATTTGCCACGCTGATGGCTGCTGATCCAAGTGAGATTATGAAGGGCAAAATTTATCACTGACTATTGAAAACATTACAGGCTCTTGCAAGTTCATCTGCCACACAACTAAGTCTGAGCAAAATTTGGCCAAAGTCACCTCACAAGTGTCACACGCACTTTTTTTCTTGAATTAAAAATGAATCTAATTTTCAGAGGCACCTTATAAACTCCGTGTTAGCTAAGGTACAGAAAACCACAGGCAAGAGATGTAAACATCTCGGGAATGCAGGATGCGTCTTCCCATTCTCAGGCTTTCCTGTCATTAGCTGTCACACAGGATGCGTTGACACCAGTGCCAGTGGATCTGCTGTCATTCCAACAGGAAATTTTCTGGCTTTTAGGACAGCCCAACAGCCCTCCTCTACTATCTGTGACTTAAATGTTATCATTTATTTACAGCAATCATCAAAAATTTTGATCTGTTAGGTCTTTTAAACCCATCAAACCAAAGTCCAAAGCTCAGTTAAATTCAGGAAGTAACCTGTTTCTTTTTTTGAATGTAGATTGACACACACACACACACCTGCACCCACACGCTGTGACTCTGATTTCTACTCAGAAATTAAAGCCATCCCCTCAATAAATCCAAACAATCTGTTCTCAGAGACTATGCCTACTTGTAGTTTTAAACAGAAATTAAAGTTACTTCCTACTCAGCAACAAATACTTTATACTGTTTTACAATCCACTCTGGTAAACAAGACCTCTTCCAAGAAAGAGGAAGGAATTTTAGCATAAGGTATGGTGAATACCCCACTCTGCAATAGGTTTAAAAGATTTAAGTTCCCATGTTCTTCTCTGAGTGTTATATTTAGAAGAGTAAATGCAATGCACTCATATCCTTACAAAAGTAGGCAATATGATTGTCAAAAAAAGCTATTATTTCCTCATGTCAACTATCAATCTTATTTCTTCTCCCTAACTTGCAACCTGGTGAAGTTATGCCTTTGCCATTCTGCTCTGAACTGCCGTAAGGTGGAGCCCCAATAACATGGTCCCAAACTGCTTGATGATCCGAGTTCGATTCTGCCAGATCAGCATATCTGAAGGCATTTTTGTCCATCAGGCAGAGGAAACCAAACTGGCCATGGGTGTATTTGAGAAGATCAGTCTATATTAACATAATTCCAGAAATGTCACATCTGAGCTGGGAGACAACTAGACACAGAATGACAAATAAAAAGGAATCAAACACAGATCTAAAATTAGCAGTGATTTCTGGGAAAAAAAATTGTATTTGTTAAGAGAAAACTATTACAAGTGTTTGTCATACATACCAGAACAGCTGGACAAACTACCTTGGTGAAAGGCAAGTTAAACAATAACTGAGAAATAGAAACTAAGCTTGTACACTTATTGCAAACAAGCAATAGCTAAAAAAGCTACTTTTGGAAAATTGTTTTCAAACTTTTCACTCTTTATCTCCCTAAGGAAGAACAGCACAAAGGAAATACAAAGGAAACCTACCAGGAATCTCCACCTTTTTTAAGACATGAAAAGTTGTGTAGATCAGGAATGGAAAGGGTTTCCCTTCTTATCTCCACCTCTGACCCTTCTTTTATATCTTCCATGTCACCAAAGCTTTCATCTCTCAATGGCCTTCATTAAAAATCCACTGAAAACAATAGAATTCCACTTAAAATCTGTGCCTATGTCTTGATTATCAGAATGTGACTTTCCAAGGGGCAGCTAAAATGATGCCAACAGTGAAAAAACATCTTACCAAATTTCATCTTGCCATGGATATTGGTTCTATTCAGAGTGGGCTTAGGATCACAGACTAAGGCAGTAGCTAAGCATAGGAAATAGGCTTATGCCATAGGTTTTCTATTTGTTTTACATGTATGGGCACATTTCTTAGAAAAGCTTAACATTTTCACTGCATTTATACAGCATTTGCATGAATTACGTGTTTTCTGTTGGCATGGAGAGGGTACACATAGCCCTCTCTGTCCCAGTTCCATCCTCCCTCTGAAACCCTAAAATATTTTCTTCCTCCAAAGAGGACCACTCATTCTATGAAACCTGGATTTAGCCAAAGATATTACAATCTACTTCGATTTTTCCTACAAAACCAAGAATGATACAACTTTCATGGTTCTTTCACTTGGTAAGAAAGGAATGTGAGCTTGGTCTGATACAAAATTTGAGATTTTCCAGTATTTTATCAGGAGATATTTCTGTAGGGAAAAAAGATGATAAAGATTTTTTTATTTTATTTTATTTTTAGTAAAGAAGCAAATACGGTTTGCAAGTTTTGGGCATTGTAGACAGGAAAGAGGGAAAGGAACAAAGGAAAAGTGAGACTTGGCAAAATTAAGAGAACAGAGGAACATGTGAAGAGAGGAGAGCTGAGCAATGGATTGGGATAAGGTGACGACATTTATCAGTAAAAGTAAGGTGACAGATTTCCAGATTGGATGAATGAATTGAGCTGATTCGTAAGAAAGCCTGATTTTTTTTTTTCCCCTATGCTTATACAGCTGCCACTGCAGCCATGGATTTGCAACTAGTGTATGATTCCTCTGAAGAATGCCTGCAACATCCATTTTCTGATTTGGGTTATATTGAACCCTACGGGTCCTGAGAAAGAAATATTAAGGACAAGTAAACACAGAGCAGCAGAGCAGCATGCCACCTCTTAAACAACACTCACTACCAGCTGACATGCACTGGATTGTGTTCTTTGGATAAAACCTCCTAATGCCTAACAGATTCTTTGTTCCTACTGGAAACCCACTTGGATACCTGCAGACAAAGAGGCTCTGGTCCCAGCTCTGAGGAACGTACTTAGAAGCAGTCTATATGTTTTAAGACACCAAAATGTACAGCAGTGGTGCTGTCAAGCAGGTGCAAAGCTCTCTGCAGAGACGCTTCCTGCACTAACATTTAACTATCTTTAAATTTAACAAGGTTGTTATTTTTAGTTACAGTTTGTAGAATCCTGTGACATATTTCTGCAGTAACTTAATCTTTCATTAGTCATGGAGTTGAAAGCATTCAATTAGCTGTTTTGACACTTTTGACTGTACTAAATCTTCAACTGTTTTCTAATGCTAATGCCTCTTTTCTAACATTTTTTAGAAGAATTGCCCATAATGAAGGGGAGTGGGGCCATAATCAGTTATATGGACAGTCCACCAAATGAAAGGATAATGCCAGAGGAAAAGTCTCTATAGAAAATGAATAGTTGCTCATTAATTCATGCTTAGAGTGCTCCAGAGTCTCAGTTCTGTGGACATCTTCTCTAATATGAAAAACACCCACCATAGCTAGCAGGGAGAACACCCTCAGAAATACACCTGAATATCTACAGCACATTATAACTTATGTTTTGAGCACAAATAGAAGACAAACAGCTCCCTCCCTTAGAGAGAACCACCATAGTACAGACAGCATTACCTCCTTCCATCCTGGCCAGACCCAGAAAAATCTAACAGACTTCTTTTAGTAGCAGCATGTATGAACTGGGCCAAAGAAGGTACAGAAAACCTTAAAAATATTCTTAAGGGACAATGTCGGAAGCTTTTTCTTGAGTACATGAGCCAGAGGCTTCAAATACCCCAAAGCTGGTGGAGCTAAGACAGCCTATGGTGAATACCTGAAACCATAGCCGTGGAAGGACAGCGTTTGCCATCAGGCAAGAGGTGTCCACATCCAGGTCACTGTGGCTTTAAAGAGAGAGAAAACATCTACTCAACCAAAGCCCTTCATGCAGTTCAGCTGCTATTCTAGGATCAGAGGAGCTTCTCCAGAGCTTGGTTTAATCAATTTTAGTATAATTAAAACTTTCCATCACTGAGACTAGCTGGTAATATCTCTTGTTGAATGAGTCACAAAGATTAGCCTGGATTGTATGCTGACCCAGGGAAACTGTGTTTGACTCTGTTCCCCTACATGCACAGGGGGCATGTAGGTTGGGATGTATTATAAACCGTACTGACACAAGCTTCATTGCACACACACAAAATAAGAATTTTTTAAGTGATAAGGTACAGGAACACAAGGGCTAATGTATTCACTGGGAGACAAACTGCCAGTGTCTTTAATAGGAAAATCCGCAAGAGAGGAACTATCTCTTTCTTGTTTGCGTTGGGATTCTAGTTCAGAGATAAAGATACCTGTTTTGGTATTTTCCTTAAAATTATCAATCTGCTTCTAAGTGGGAGTTTGGCTTTTGTGATAAAGGCTTCTTTTTCTTTCTTTTTTAAGTGATTTTTGGGCACCACTGGCACCTGTTAGCCAGGTAAAGGCAAACTTGGAAACTCCGGGTCAGGAAAGTTTTTCAAAAAGTCTGAAGTGTTGCCTTTGGTTGGGATTTTTAAAAACAGCTAAACGTATAAGATTTTAAAATGTGGATAAACAATTATGACTGTATTTTTATGTTCCATTTTGTTTGGCTTTTCCTTTTGATTATCCATATTTAATCAGATTCTTTGCATCAAAAGCTCTGCCAGCACAGCTTAAACTGAAGAGATTTTTGGTTAAAAAAATGAGACTGTTTGAACTTAAAAGATGAAACAAGTTCATTCTTCAAGAATCTAACCGTACTTCTCAGGCTGATGTTCTGAAGTTAACAGGACTCAAGGCAGGAATCAGTATTTATTTGCAGGATATGCTTGTCTAGCCAGTGCTAATTTTTGAAGAGGCAGAGGCTTTCTTTTTGTAAGGACCACAGTGAAAAGGCATATTCTGAAGCAGCCCTCCACGTTATCACTGCAAATCAATAACAGCTTTAATGACGGTGAATATTTAAGTGTCAAAAATGTGCCCTATCAAGACATCAGAAATCTACTGAACTGAAAATACTCCATCATCATAAGATTTTCCCAACCATCAGCTAGCCAGAGCCATCTCTGCTGAGCCTTGAGTGTGTCCACAGCTGCAAGATTTTCAATATTCAACAGACAAATAGAACATTATTTTTATTAATAATTAGAAAAAGCCATACCACAATCCTGAAAAATATTAATAAATACAGAGGTAACTGCACCTTTTGAGGTCAAGTCACTTTTTGCTTAACTTCCTTCATCCTTTTTTACACTATTCAATACATTTCTAAAGTCCAGCTGTTTTTCTCACACAAACTGTCTTCTGTTTCTCTCTACCCAT
The DNA here is from genome assembly GCF_963210335.1 of Falco punctatus. Classification (NCBI taxonomy): domain Eukaryota; kingdom Metazoa; phylum Chordata; class Aves; order Falconiformes; family Falconidae; genus Falco; species Falco punctatus. The sequence continues at coordinate 18,421,315 of NC_137593.1, forward strand.
GAAAGTTTAGACCGCTTTTACCTAAGCAAGGGTCTGTTTGGTTTTGCTTATCAGCAGATACCTTTCTACCTTATCCGCCTTCTCACACCTTCTGTCCATTCAGCCATCATCGCTATGCTCCTCATTATCTGTGTTAGATTTTGGAGGCAAAAAACCCAATCAGTTTGTCCTTAGCACTGCCCAAACAGCCAGCCTAGCTAGTTACACTAATTTTCAAGGAGAATTTGAATTTTCTGTAGAGAGATGTAAGCTAAAACACAGCTGGTCAATGCAAATTTTAACATACATCTTAGTTAATTTTCAGACTAGTCATAAATGAATATGAATGTTATAGAAGCTTTATGGAAAAAAATCCTCGTTTTCAAATAAATGCATTTTGGCAGCAATCAGCAATTGCTCTTTCTCTGTTGAATTTAGAAAACGATCTGGGTGATACTATTTTAAATCTAACAGTATGTGGAAGAAGATAACTTGTGCCTTGTTTGTTTGTTTAATTGTAAATATCGTGTAACATCAGCAAGGGGTCGGTCTTATTTTCTTCTTTAAGTTAAGCTCTTTCTCTCTAAAAGCATATATAATCTTCCATGAGAGAGAGACATCACCGGCTAAGGGAGGCTTGATTGCCAGATACACACAGAAATGTTCACATAACAGTCTGAGTCAAAGACTGTGGAAGTCATTGGGTATTTTCTACTCATCACATTTTGGATAAAGACCACACTGATCACAATTACACAGTTCATTTCAAAAAAGACTTTTCCTGAGTAGTACCGTTAGCTGTAGTTGAATATACTAATGAAATATTAATGATGTCCTTTGAGAATATTTTACAACAGTGATGCAAAAAAAGTATTTGATTTAAAATGAAACGCAAATATAAGGGCCACAAATTTAGCAACTGTGTTGAATTTTGCATAAGGAACCGCAAACAAAGTCTAGAGACTGAATAATACAGATAAATCAAAGAAATGACTAAGCCTGTTTTTGACAAGCGGCGAAGTTATGTTACATCTGAAGTGAGACTTGAAAAAAAAATAATCCTTTGTTCCAAGTCACATTTCCTTCCCAAGACTCTCACGCTGCGTATTCTGTAATGGAAATATGTGTCCCTCATCTGAGTGGACGGATTTCAGAGGACCGGCATCTGTATACAGGCATTCATTTTCATGAATGCAAAGTGGAAAACTCCCCTATCTCTTGGAATAGGATATCAATTCACAGGAAATGTCCAAGGGATGAAGATGTACATATATATATGTATAGCTCTTAGTTCTTCTCCTAAGTGGAGTGGGCAAAAAAGGGCACAGTTTCCTTTACAGTAATTCCAGGTTCTTTATTATTAAACAACAAATGTGATTCGGAACATAGGGAGCTCAACCTGCTAGGGTTGCTATTTTAACCAGTTTCTTTGCTCCCAAAGCGAGATGGATGCTCTCATGTAATCCTCCCTGGGCTGTCACAGTAATAACAAATAGAAAGGAGATGACTGGAAAAAGCATGGCAAGTAGCGCTGTCATCTCCGGTCTGCGAAACATGCATGGCTGATAAGATGAAGGAACAGCGAGCACTTCTTCAGATATAGGATTTATAAAAACTTGTGACAACTCAGAGAAACCTCCAAGAAGGAGGAAGCATCCCCTTGGGTGCATTTGCATTTTCTAACAACTCCATAGAGCAAATGAGTAAGGTGAGGTGAAAGTGACCATCATCAGTCTGGTAAAACTGATTTCTGTTCCCCAAATCAGGTTCCTGTTAGATAAGTGATCAGGAAGGAAGGATTGCAGGAAAAGAAGTGAGAGGCAGGGAGCATGTCCCGCGTTCAACACCAGGGACACAAACCACAGACTCAGAGAAGCTTCCAAGATGGGAGCAAGCATGAAATGAGGAGGATATCGGTATGTGCCCAGGAGTCCTTTTTCATCCAGTACGTCTCCTGCAACACATTATTGTTTTAATATTTTAATAAGGTAATTTTTTTTCCAAAACTGAAAGACTGTAGTGGCTGAAAGGTGAGGGTCACACTAGCTGACAATGAAAGGATTCTTCTGAGCTACTGGGAGGCAGGCTTGACAGAGTCTGTGCTTGAAGCACCTTATTCGTTGCTGTCACTGTTTTATCAGTAAGATGTAGTAAAGTCTACAAACGCCTGTTTTCCAATGGAAGAACAACTAGCAAGTCGCCCCAGATACAGAGTGCCGATGATACGGCAAGGTAGGCTGTCACTGAAAGAAAAAAAGCAGCCTCTCTGAGAGGTATGCGGCAATCTCACACCTGAGCGAGCATGGAAATGAAATGTGGAGGCACGGGAAGTACAAATGGCTGTTTGCACAAACTCAAAGCCAAATTATATCATCAGTGGGAACGCATATTCAATCAAAAGCACGCTCGTGCAAGGCTCACCACAGGGTATTTGAAGTCTGAGATAGATACTCCAATACAAAGGGTCTGGCTGCAGTCCTGGCTGGAAAGCAGAGCTTTTCTGAGAAGTAGTGCCTAAACATATGGAGGTAGGGACCTGAGCCAGGACACCCCACCACATAACTGACTTCTGGTTATACAAGTGATCATTATGGACTTTTAAGAATATGTTCTTAGATGATGCTGCATGAGCAAACCAGTCATAAGGATACTTTGTTAAAAACTGCACCATTCTGTTCATATAATTACATGCTTATATACATATATATATAAATTTGCATAGTTCTATGCCTGCAATGGTAACAGAAGTATATGATTGCATGACCAATAGCATTTGAGTTACAAAAGATAGGTGCTTTGAGGCATAAAATTTGTTCTTGAAACAGTGATAGAATGCAAACCAGCTTTAATATCAGAGGTAGATTCTTCTCATAATTTTTCTGTTTGTGCATTCATGCTACACTCTTCCATGTTAGGAAGCATGAGGTTCATTCAAGGGGTTGCCAAGGATTTTACAGTCTTTGGAGAAGAGAAGCAGATGGTCCCAGAAAGGCAAGCACCGCGAACATTGAAGTAGATTTGGGAAACAGACCTACAGCTGCCTGGGGACATACTTCAGAATTTTAAAAGGTTATTAACTGAACTACGACAAGCTGGGAAAATAACTCAAAACCAGATGCAATCACTAATTGCTCACTTGAACTTTGCCTATGAAGTTATTTCAGCAGGAAGAATATTTTTATGCTGACTGACTCTAAACAAAATTTCAAAAAGGACATAATTTTGTAAGATTAACAAGGCAATTAGAGCTGGTGCTGCTTGAAATTCCCTGTGAACGCTGTACATTTGAATTCATTAGGTGACAGTAACTGCACAGATTCATCATACATGGAACACCTTTGTCCTGGAATTGATACTGGCAAACTCAACTTCATTTTTATTGGTTCACACACAGTTAGGGGAAACCATAAATACAAAACCAGCTTTCAAATACTCCAAAGCAGCTGAATTTTAGTTCTCCCATTGGGTAGGAGGAGTCCTCATGCATGCTAAAGTTATGCAGGTAGCATAAAAACTGTAAGCTACCACCACTGATAAAATACTGCACATTTTACCCAGGTATAGTAAAGCGATCTCTTGTCCGTATGTCCAAATCAAAATACAAAAATAAATCAAAGAAAAACAGTCATCACTGAGTTCTGACAGACAAACAAACCAAACCTTTAGTCTTTAAAAGATTTTAAGTATTTGCCATGGAAAAGTAACCAGACAAAACAGGCTGAAATGTCACGGATGTCAGCTGAGATTATGCAAGAGTGGCAAAAATATTAGTGTAATCAGCTGCAATGTAAAATTCAACCAAATGGATTTCAGATCTATTCTGCTGTGAGATTTAAAGACAAAAAATGATAAAAAGAAAAAAAGATGAAATGTGAAGCTAAGAACTTTGCATTTCCTACCACTGCAAGAACTCTCAGACTAAAATGTGTTAGTATGAGGCAACATCAGCACTTATGAGATATTACATATCCTTCCAAACATATGCATAGGAACATGCAGAATAAACATTTTGTAGGCTGCCAGCAGTATTAAAATACAAAACAGACAAGTGCCTCATTGCTTAAGCAAAACTGTGTGCTGGTTGTAAAGAGGAGTATACACACTCACACTTTGCAGCCAACACACAGCTGCTCAGAAACACCAGCAGTAGAAGATTCTCTGAAAAGTGAATTTGTTGCCAAGTGGTTCAGAAGTATCCCATGACTAGAGACATGAAGAGTTAGCTTCGTGGGATGGAAAGAGAACCACATTTTTTTTATCCTGGATGAAGTCCTCATTTTGCGCAGCTGTTGCATTAAGGTAGGATTTCCTGAAGAGGAATATTAAGGAGGGTGAGTGTGTGTGTGTGTGTGTGTGTGTGTGTAAGCCCACATTTTAGCAGGAATGCCACCATATTCAGACTAGAAATGAACCGCTCACTATCAACTTTCCACCTTTGTTCCAAGCAGCAGATTAATGCTTGAAGTTCCACAAATTCTCCCAGCAAGAGGCTATCAAGCCATATAAGTAACAATCTCTATTACCCAAACATGAATTGACAAACGTGTTCAAAAGTGATTTTGTAAATACATCTTAATAGCAGAAAAGACATCCATAGAAAAATAGGTTTTCTCTTGTAAGAGATCTGGAAATAGAGACAAGAATGAACATTTATTCAAACTGAATAATTTAACTGGCTGCCTTAGCCACTATGCTGTGATTCCAGCGTGGAACATCAAGGTGGATTTTCAAAGCATTTTTGATATATTAGGGAACCTACCACCTTCCTTTTAACATATGCAAAAATGCATGCATGGAAAAGCTCCAAGACCACACTGTCCTTACTTATCTTTCCAAATATACTCTAAAATCTGCAAGTTAAGGCTACTACTTTCAACACATGGAGCTTTCTCCACTGTGAGCATTAAAATGTGTGCCATTCCCAGCAGTCTCCTCAGCCTGAGCTTAAATGCTTGTAGGTACTGTAATTAGAGCATTTTCCTGGCTGTATCAATTCCTCTGCCCAGGACTCCCAGGTTTACTAAGAAACATTTAAAAAAAACCCAAACAACCAACATTTCTTTTATTTGCTTTTCATAATGTCCATTTGTCTCTATGTGGAATTGAAGATTTATATTCATGTTGTCACATTACAACAATAATTTTCACTATATGGCCCAATCTTCTAATCATCCTGAGAGTCCTTTCCCCCTATTTTACACACTAGACTGTCTTATCTGAATTTCAAGCAGAAAAATTAATATTATGCTGTCTATTAAAGTCACCTTGATAGTTTCTGTGTTTGCAATGAGGTATCTATATAAACAGTTGTACTTTAGTTTCTACTATGGGTTTACAAAATAATATTTTACAAGTTATTAAACCTTATTATTTCTGATCTTGTTCCAGCTAGTTTTCTTGCTCTCCACCTGAATCACGTATACTGTTCCTTCAAGTACAAATATCAAATTATGTGTTCATGCATCTCATGAGCCATTTATGCATCCCAACGTGATCCAAGGATCTTTATAACACCTTTAACAGGAAAATCTACCAAAAGAAATGTTCCAGCATCTCTGCTTTTGATAAGCTAGCCAAGACTCTAGGCTGTTGCTGGCACAGATGTAATCCCTGACTGAGCACTTAAAGTACACTAAGCTTTGAGCAATTTTTCCCCCAGGGTCAGATGAGTCAACTGCTGCTTGGCCTGATAGGAGTTCAGCATTGGCAGCTTCATAAAGAACTGAGCAAACACACTCTTGAGCACAATTTATATTCCAAATGGAAATGTAAATACAGCAGGAAACCCCAACAGGCTTTTTGTCCTTAGTGAAATCATTTTATCTTTGATGAGATTATGTGCAAAGATTGAATGCCATATTTTCCAGACTCTTGGCTCACCCAAGGAATGTTTTTTTAGATGCATGTTTCCATTGCTCAAGGGTGACATGCCACTAGGGGTTCACCAAACCAAGATATTTTTTTATTAAACACTGAAAGGTAATGCATATTTATTATTTGCATTTATGTAAGCAAATGATAATTTAAACTTTTAGAACAAAAGACCTACATAGTATGCTGTGGCTCTGCCTCTGTTATTCTTCATCTTTGCTTATTTAAAAATAAGAAAGGAAAAGAAACAACTGAAATCCTAGATGCTGCTGTGATACTGACTGGTCATGCTACAAATGAGAGCTCTCTGGAGTTTTGGAGCCAATGGGGCTCCTCGTTCTCCACCTCCCAGCCACGTCTCCCAAGTGTTGGGCTGGGCCATGCCCAGTGTCATCGGCTGCTAAAGTTATTCTTTGCTTTCCAGTCCATCAGATCAAAATATAGAGTCAAACTTCCAACATCAACATTTAGGTAAACACATGCAGTTTGGGGTTTTCTAACCCTACTCTTAGGCCATTTCTTTACATCCTTTCTAATGCATACTTAATACAGTGGTTTCAAACCTGATCACACCAGAATCCACATTAATAAGTATACCAAAGATATATACCAAAAAAGTAAATTCTTGTTGAAGAAATGGATGATTTATATTCAGAACTGTATACGTCATATGAACTAAATTCTACTTACTAGATTTTGTTTTAAAGCTCTCTTCAAAGCAAAACTATTTTTTACAGTAAAATCCATTTAGTTAGACAGATAAGGGGATAGGAAACGTGTGTCATTGAATCTATTCAAGGCTCACTGTGTTTCCTTTGAAACAATATATTTTCAAAAATGTGATGTTACTAGTAATGCAAAGATTTATGTATTATTTATGCTAAATCTATTCTCAGACTGAAGATTTGATACCAGTATTTTGCTCAGCTAACCACCTGCCAGTTTATTTTCCATCTGTACATTTTTTTTTACTGAAACGCCAAGTAATAGGTAACAGATATATCCACCTGACTGTAGTCCCTCCCCACACAACTTCCAGTGTCATTTTTCCTAATCTTCCTTTACATATGGATTATACAGGTACATGCGTCAGGAGCACAAGTCAGAACATGCACAACAATTTAGTAAAAATAATAACTTTGCTGAAAAAGTTGACAACGCCCATCCCTCCATTTCCCAGTCATCAGCAATGAGATGATAGCACCAGATTTATGTATTATCCCATTAAAAAGTCAGCATTGCCAACCATATTATGCAGCGATATTTTGTTTCACATTTAAATGTCACGTTTTAGTATCTATATAAACAAGCAGCTATTATGAATCTACCATAACAAAATAAAGTTCTGGGTAGTTTATTTTCATGTAAACTTTGCAAAACATAAGAAAGCTAGTTTCAGTAATAGTCATGCACCTGTAATATCGCAGGAGCTGGGGCAATGGGGAGGACAAGTAAAGCTTATAGGTGCTCCCTAAGGAGACTTGGGGCAGAGGTGACAGCTGGTCTGGCCTCAGATTCTGCTTTTCTCTGGGAATAAGCTATACATGTTAGGACACTATAGGTATAGTCAGCTCTGTCTTCTCTGCAGGTTCAGTCAGAGTCTCCCAGGGAGAAGCCACCAAATATAGACCCTGTTCTGTTCCTCCCAAGCCTCTTGGGCCAGCTGGGAGTAGCTGCTATAGGAGGCAGGACACTAGGGTAGGGGGAAATCTGGCCTGACCTTGTAATGCCTTCTCACGTCCTTATGGATGGAGCACCAGAGCTGGTACACCCGTCCCAAGTGGCCTCCTGCACCTGTCCAGTGCTGGAGCCAGCTCACAGCTGGAAGGAGCCACGTCCCTGTGCCCAGGTACAGAGGATTTCTTGCAGCAAGACTGTGCTGGGGCAGCTGGTGTCAGCACACCACACCACAGCCTAACCACACACTGCCTCCCAGTGCTTCAGATGCTGAGCAGGCTAATTAGCTCAGGCTCAGCAGCACTATTAGTGCTCTTCACAGGTTGGTACCACTCTGCACATCAGTTTATAAACCTTCCTGACCCTTGTCTTTTTGTGCCTTACTAGGTGTCAGGGCTCCAACCAAGCCTTGGCTAAATACAAGCTAATAGGCCCATCTGGAGCATGAAAATGTTTGTACTTAGCCCCATCAGCACGGTGAAGGTATCTCAGCATACATGAATCCATCAGCAGGGCTGGTTAGCCATACTCTGCACATAACAACATGGCTGTGCTGCTTCTAGAGCTCTGGCAGCTGCACTGATGTATTCAGTGTGCTGTATCTCAGGCACGAAAAATCTGTTATCCATCTTATTAAAGAATGGCCTTGTAAATTCTGCTGTTCTTTCAGCTTGCAAAAAGACAGTTTTACTGCATCGTTCCACACTGCCCCCATTCAACACACACTAAACCACTGCTGATGGTGTAAAACGTAGTGAATGCGCCTGGTAACTGTTTAACAAACATCATGAGACAAAAAAACCCCAAAGCTATTAATAGTTTTCACAGTGACATTTAAATACATGCTTCAATGCAAGTGTCAGTATCAGGTTTATGTTAGATCTTTACAACCTCCTGCACAGAAAGACAGCAAGAAGAGACCCAGCAAAGCAGTAACAGAACGCTGCCTTCAGCACAAACCCTACTTCAGTTTATAGAGAGGTAACAGCAAGACCAAAGCTTGACTATGACTTAGTATGGACCCTCTGGGCACTGACCAACTGGGTGACTTCACCACTTCCCTGCTGCCTTCTTATGGTGGCCCTTGCACTGTGTCTCTCAGACTCTCTGAACTCCTTCTTCCTCAAAGCACTGTTCACAGAGGCAGGCTAGCACTGAGCTGCTCTTTCCTTTTCACCCAGGATGTCACAGTCTCAAAGTTTGAATTGCAAAGCAATTCCATTTGAGAAGAATTCTGTTCTGAGGCAAAAGATCTAAATGATTAAACAGAGTTTGCAAATATGTGGTTAATTTCTGGAGCCGAGTTATTTTACAAGACAACTGACGGTTGTTTGGTTTGCTTTGCTCTTGAAGTAAAAGAGGCCAAGTAGGAGATGCTGCATCTTCAAATTAACGTGGATGATGGACAACAGACTGTAGTACTTATTTAGTGATAATGTCAGAAGCAAGCTACCAACAGATAAATAATGATGCTCATGTAACAGACAGCCAGCTAAAATACGCCCTGCTCAATGTACTACAAAGATAGATTTTCTGTACTGTCCCATTCAATTATTCTTCTTTTGTTTCTATTTCCCAGCAGATAACTGGATTTTAAAAGAACACATCTCCAGTTTCCAGGGATTCATCTCTCTTGTTTTCCTTCTTATTTCCTATAGACACATATCCCCCAGTCCTACACAGAGTCAGTGAAAGCCTTCTAAACTTCTAAGATTCTCTTCAAGGCAAAATAAAAATAAAAATGTTAAGGACTTGTTCCTGCTAGGTGTTGAGAGATGCTTCAAATGTGCTGAGGGCATCACTGTTGTCAGTGCTGAAGAATCTGCAGGAACATGGGGTGCCACAGAATCAGTCTCTTAATAAGAATAAAATATGATTTAACTGAAGAAAATAAATTTTAGCATTATTTAAGCACATATTCAAAATGAGGGTAAGAAACTAGTGACTGTTTCCTTCCTAATATTAAGACCATTATTCAGAATGCATTCCTGCAGCAGCCTTCCTTCCATAACAGGAGGAGGTAATATCACACATTGTAGAACAGTATGTGTATTTCATTAAAAACTGCTGGATAAATCTATCTCCTCGAGACTCATAACACACATATAGCTTGCCAGTTTTCAGTGACATTTTATTGCTGCTTGTTCAGGACTTTTCTCCTTAACAGAAAGTAAGTGCTTGCAACAACTCAGAGAAAGATCTGAGTTGACGATGATGCCTTACTATCTCTTGGGCAGATGAGAGGTATTATTCATTTAACTACCTTCTGAAAGACTGAACTACCAATTATTTCTCATTTGAAGACAAAGTCTTTCTTTCAGCCCAGAAAGGCAGTACTCCTAAACATCTCTGGACAATTCTTCCCCAGCAAAGTGCTTCCCCATCAAATGAAGCAGCTGAGCACACTAGTTATTTATGGATCTGTGTCTTCCCCTCCCACACCGAGCAGGTTGTGATATTGTCTACATTGTGCTGTTCCTTAGAGTGAAGTGCCTACAAATGCCCAGGAAGCCATCCTGCCAATCGAGCCACAAACTGATGAGCACCAGTCCAGTACCACCAGCAGCACAGCACCTATGTGATAAAAAGCAGCACATCAGCAAGTGCTGTGGTATGTATAGCTATAGTACGGTGAGTCAGTTCAAGCTACTTTTGAAAAGCGGTCTTTACAGCTGCAGACTCTACAGATATGTAACAACCCAGTCAGTCTGTCTGGGTGTACCTGGCCGCAGGGCCTCTGATAATAATGGAAAACTGGATTATATTCTACACACAAGGTTTGTTACCTAGAGAAAGGAGTAGGACCTTCCATGAGTAGCCCATGGAAGAATCAGAATGATTTTTACTTCGTTCTCTTCCTGAAGAGTTCATCAGATCTCTCTTTCCAGAAACAGCCAGGGAACTTCAGGCTGCTGAAGTAATTCCCAGGAGCTGCTCTGGACCTGCTCAAGTGCGAAGCAAGAAACCATAAACAGCAACCTGCCTCTTCAGTTTATCTCCGCAGGTTGCTCGCTCTTCTGTAACACTTGCATAAGAGCTCCAGTGCCTATTTTTACCAAAGGTTTATGCACCACGCTTTGACACACTGTCGAGACACAACATGTAACTTGTATCTTGTTGCCGCCTCTTTATACTAGTGCCCTTTGTAAATTTACAAAGTAGTACCACTGTTAAAGCAGCGTGTAAGTACATGCTACATAAAATCTCAAATACGTCAGTAATTGCTATGTTACAGCCACAATGCTGCCTTGCTATAAAGCTTTAATAATGAGATAGGGCAGAAGAAAACAGCATGGCGGGTAGCTCACCTGATCTATTTTTCTCACATGAAATTACTCTTACACATTTTGACAAGTTCAAAGCCAACCCAGGACACAGCCATCTGGCCACAGGATGGCAATAAACGTGGCTTCTGTCACTGCTTGAAGAAGATGCCACCTTCAAGCTGGGAGTAAACACATATAAGCCAAGGCACTCCAGGAGAATTCAGATATTTTCAAATCACCCTTATTCCTCTCAACCATCACTCTTTTTAACTTTGGAAAGTGTCTTTTCAACAAAGCTGCTCTTCCCCTCTTTGTACTTTATTTTCTACAAACCTGCTCAACTCCCTGTCTTAGTGGCATTGTACTGACTAAAAAGGAAAAAATAGCATGTTTTCCACAAGTGACTAAGGTCACATTTTCCCTTAAAGGGCAATTTATACAAAGGCTATGGCAGCACTCTTGTTATTGCCTAAAGGTATCTGTAATTCTGGTTATGCCTTTTGCTGGCATTGTGCAATTACCATGATATAGGTTGAAAGAATTAAAAATAAAAATATGTTGCCATGCGTTTTTGTAGCCAAGACTGATTTTTAGTGAATTATCATGCTTTCATGACTCAGGATTGTGTAGAATGAGTACTGCTAACTAAGATTACTCAAAAAACTTATGGGTCATATCTTAATTCAGTTAATTATTACAATAATTATCTATTAAGTATCAGAAACCTACATTTTTTCCCATTTAAAATCTAAGTTTGTTTTATTAAAAAATATGATCTGCTTAATGGCTGTTCGGAGACATAGAAGGGTTAATAATGGGATAAATCTGAACCCAAAATGGTGTCTGGAAATTTGGTAGTCTGCACCAAAATCAAGTTTCAAGCTTAGATTGGCAGAAACTACATGATAAAAATAATCCCCATGGCAGGGAGCAATGTACAAGCCTCTTCTGCAAGAGCAAGCAGAAACTCTTTGGTAAAAGTGGTTGTTTGTCCCCAGTGACAAGGAGCACAATTAGAAATGTTAATATGCTTGACACAGAAAATTATTGTCATTCTGTCAAACTACAAAAATTACTTCAAAGAGCTCCTGTTGCATTGACTTTTTTCCCCTGTGACATTAAGATAAAACCAGAAAGAACCCTAGTGTAGTCTCTCCATGAAGGACACTATCCTGCTAAAACTGGAAGGGATCCTCCAGGAGACAGATCAGAGGGAAAGCCTTCATTCCTCTGGCCACAGCTCAAGTTGCTCCAGAGTGGCATTGTAAAAATTCTGTTTAGAAACCGGCCTGGACATGATGCCCTTTAATTCCAGATGTGGATAAAGCAAAGCACACAGAGCAATTCCATTCATCCACAATGTGGATGTCATTACAACTAACAGATTCAGGTATCTACCTAAACACCTCAGGTTACACTATTTATTTAGTCTTTAAGACATTCTTCAAGTGTTCCACAGCACTTCTGTCACTAACAAAGCATGGATGTATTAGAAAAAAAAGGCTGGGTTTAGAACCACCGAATTTCGCTGTTTAAGCTTTTTCAGGGGAAATGTTCAAATGCCTTTCCTCAATCTTTAGTTTGCTGAATGATGGGTAAATTGTACAATTAGTTTCATCCATAGTAAATGGCGTTATCATATGCTAATGCAGATAAGAACTGACACTGCTATATCCCAGAGGTACTTTGAGAATGAGCTAAATATAAAAGGTCTAATTGTCTAGTTACGTAAGTTGAAAAACTTAAGCTTTTTCCAGTGTTTTGAATGGAATTCAAGAATTCTCGTGAAGAGAAAGATTTGCTACAGTTGTTAGCACACCACCACCTAGGGTTTCTACCAATTTCACATCTACTGCAGAGGAGCACGACTATGTAGACTCCTGGCATAAGCAATAAGGTTGTGTGATTCTCGATAAATAGCTGATTTTCCAGTTTCACACCAATTCTCTTTTGCCCTGTGTGGCAGCTAACGTGTTATATTCATGCAGATCTGGTTTTTCCCCCTCTGTGTTTGCTCACGTACCACATGTGTTCAACCAATCTGTATGGCACCTAAAAGTACCAATTAGCCAGTATCACTGACACTCTAACATAGCATGCCTGTGGACCTTTCCTTGAGTTCTCACCTCTACCTTGGAACTAACAATACATAAATATCATCTCTTCAACCTTCATGGCTCAAGAAAAGCAAAGCATCCAGAGGGCAAATGTAGGTATAAAGGAAAGCCATTTATATCTGCAGTCTGTTGAACTCACATAGTAAGACTATGCCCCAGGCATTTTATCTGTCATTTTAATGTGTCAAGTGAACGGGTTATTGGCTTATTTCACAGAGCAACTGTCTCATTGTGAGGGGACATCTTGACTTTTATGTGACCTGGCTTTCTCCCTAAATAGCCAGACTGATTCAAATGCAAATATCTCCAGGGCAGCTTTCAACACAATCAGTGTGTAAAAGCCATCAATAAAAGGAACAAAAAATGATGAAAAATAATAAATGTCAAGCATGGAGCTATCCGTTAGTTTCTTCCCGACCTACTTCCATGAAATAGAAAGCAAACAGCAGGTGTCCTGCAAATTGGTCTTCTGGAGTGCTTAGAAAGCTTAACCTTCTCACACTTAGTCATCTACATCGCTCTGCTGCATGTTTACCTCACTGAATGGTTCCAGCTTTCTGTGCATTTCACCTTGCTTTTTCCTTATGAAAAAGAGCATATCATTGACCTAGTCCTGCCCTATGATTCTCATTACTCCAGCTCTGTTTGTCACAAGAGGGAGGCAAGAAAACAAACAAGTTCAGGACCTTTCTTTAATCTTTTGCAACTTCTATGGAAATTCATGCAAAAGTTACAACAGGGTGCAGATACAATTTCCTGGACAAGTTCATACTAGAAAATCTTGAAAATGTATCTCTGGGGTGAGTAAAAGTCCAGGTGGGAGCTGAAATCCTTGGCTGGTACTTTGTATGGAGATTACCAGGGATACTGTGCATCCACATAGCCAGTCCCCATCCCTTAAGGTGGTTTTCTTTGCACAGAGAAGCCCCGGAAGGTTTTCCCTATGCTTAAATGGAATTTCTTGTATTTTGATTTGGGCCCATCCCTTCTTCTGTCTCTGGATACTTCTGAGAAGAGTTTGGGTCCATCCTTTTTACAGCCTCCCACCAGACATTTATAAACACTGATAAAACAATTACAAAGCTTCTATTCTGCAGGCTAAACAACCCCAGTTCTCTCAGTTCTTGTATAAGAGACGAACCAAGCCCTTAATCATCCTTATGGACCTTCGCTGGACTTGCTTCAGTATGTCTGTATCTCTCTTGGACTGGGGAACCCAGAACAGGACCCAGCACACCAGATGTGTCTCAGCACCGCTGATTAGAGGGACATCACTCACCTCTTTTGACCTGCTGGCAATGGTCTTCCTAATGTAGCCCAGGAGGCTGTTAGTCACCATTGCCTCAAAGGCACACTGCTGGCTCACAGCCAACTTGGTGTTCATCAAGACCCCCAAGAACTTTTCTGCCAAACCTCTTTCCAGGCAGTCAGCCACTAGTATGTACTGTACATAATAGAGCCAGGGAAATAGACACAGGAAAACTACATACAATCCATCCCTTTTGAAGGTTGTTAATGAATTGGACAAGAAGGAAAAAAAAAACCCAAACAAAAAAAAACCACACCAAACAAACAAACCCCAAACCCCCAAAACCCACAACCAACCAAAACCCAACCAACCAACCAAAAAAACCCAACAAAACTGTCACAGAGATAATCCAAGGATTATAGCAAATGTTTTACAAGTGGTAAACTAAAAATGGTAATCAGAAAAAAAGAGGTAATCAAGTCACCACATCAACAAACAGAGCTCACTCAGGAAGAAAATATTAGGTGCAGAAGAGGACTACTCTAGCAGGCAGCATCATAGCAAAAAGCAGTGTTTGGAAGCCAAACAAAGCAAAATCAGCAATTAGACACAAAATTTAAGCCACTGAGATGAAGAAAAAGAAGATTCATCTCATCAGCTGACGGAGACACAGGCACTCTATGTCCTTGAAGATAAAAGGTACAACTACCTTGTCATAATTACTTTCTGCAGTTCATTCCATGTCCTGATCCTCTGTGATCATGTACATTTTAGGTATATTAGTTTGTGCTTAGACCCTATTTTTGGGTTAGATGAACCAGTTTTCTTTTCAGTGCTGTAGTTCACCTGGGGATAGTTTTTTTCCCCCAAGGACTGTTCTGCATAGACAGTATATAGACATGCAAAAGATGCTCTGTCAGATTGAACATCCTTTGCTCTACCCAGTAGTTCATCAGCATCCCAGCGAGCTTTGCACCCTCAAATACTCCTCACACCCTCAAGCCATGCTCTAGTCTAGCCCATCTGAGTCCCAAGCCCTTCTGCACCGGTTCTGAGGGCATGAAGACAGGATGCTGAAAGGGCTTGTCTCTCTCCTGGCATGTCACCAAGCAGGCTTCATAACGCTACCTATCATGCCAGCCAACATACAGCATGAGCACACCCTGAGTAGCACTAAGAGAAAAGATGCTATGTATGTATAAAGCCCACCTACCACAAGGCAGAAAGACAGGAAAGTGAGGAGAGGAATAAGCACGCAGCCTTGCGCTCTGCCAGCTGACACTACAAGAGAGCAGTTTTTGGCAGCTAACACCACATACTCAACTCCACTGGCTTCTGTCACAAGCACTCCAAGAAATTCAAGGGATAGTAAAAGTTTATTAACAAAACAAGTCGGGCTGTAAACTCCTGGAAGGCAGTCCTTTTAGGATACAAAGGGAAACAGACACTGAATTTTGCCCTAGGGAGTATGCCAGTAGAACAAGCATCCAGTGTAAATACATCTTAAATATATCTGCTGCACTGAGATCTCTCTCTAAAGGTTTTGTCATGGATCACTTTTTTCCTAACTTGGCTGACAAAACAGACAGGAGTGCCTTCAGCTTCTTACAAGGCAGTCTAAAAAAATCTGCAAATAGTTTTGCACAGAAACGCAGGGCATCTAAAAGTATCCCCAATGAAAAATCAGTATTTGCCTATTTTTATTGTACACCCACAAACCAAAGGCAGAAAATGATACTGTACAAAAAAGGAAGTTTAAAAGCTAGGGATCACAACATACAAGGATATAAAGTGAATAGTATTTTGCCAAAGTAGGATTTGTTGATTTTACTGAGGTCTGGGAGGGCATCACATATGCTATTTCTGACTGCAATTCACAAGCTACAGAGTTTTGATAATGAAAGTATAAAAAATTAATAGAAGGTTGAGTTCAGCAGGACTTCTCCTTTCTGAGATTAATTGCTAAAATGCACTTCATGGCTTCATGGCTCTAAGAGCTCTAAACAGGCTTGAGAGCAAATGTGGATGGAAGTTCAAAACCTACAGTTTCATTTTTAATTGCTTTGAGGCAAGCTATTCAAGAAGCAAAAGACCTAACCTCCCCTTAACACTAGATTTGTTCAACAGCTACTATAGAATTATTTCAAAAATTAAATTTGAAAAGGTACTTTGCAGAAAAGGAACATTTTCCCAGATACTGACCTAAAAATGCAAAAATTCCTTTTGAATTTTGTTGTATTTAAAGAAAGGTCGAAAACCCTCCAATTCTGCTCTCATCTAACCTAATAAAAACAAGGAATAAACTTTGCCAGTTAATAACAGATGGGATTAACAACTACTTGGGGCTTCATCCTGTGCAAGATTTTTATAAAATATAACCTACAATTTCCACGTTGATGTATCTTGTATAACAATGCAGACCATCTTGTGGAAAAGGTAAACAAGAGAAGGATGCAGACGCATTGCTCCAACATTGGCAGCAATAGCATGTTTCTCCTTAACTATGTTTCCTACACCATACACAGGATTTTCACACATAATCAGCATTCAGCTACCTCTGCCACCACTGAAGTTCAAGAAATCACATGCATGACCTAGGAGCACAGTAGCTGTAAGCCAGTAAGGCCATGCAATTGGAAGCCTAAAAGTAGTTCCTATAGCTGATTTAGTCATAAAAATAAAATCAGGCATATGTTCATAACTCTGGTTTTGCTTTGCTGCAGGTAGGACTTGCTAAGCCTTGAGTAATTATGCAATAGATAAAGTAAGCTTTGCAAGGTGCATCTAAGAGGAAAGTGTTGCAAACTCATAGAATTCTCAATGAAACTTCCAATTATAAAGCAATGAATGAGAAATGCATATAGATGTATATTTCCAAGTGCATTACAAATCTAAATGCAAAGATTAAGATCAAAGTTTATTTCCCTGGGAGAACATTTATTCAAGTAATCAAGAAATTTTTGCATAAAACCCATTAACTTTCTATAGCAAAACCAAAACACCCAAATATAACTTCCTAACCAAATTATCATCTTGGCTCTTGAACAGAGAAATAAGCATTATCACTTAAAAGGAATGACAGATTTATGGGTGAAAAATAATGTTCAGAAAGCTGTATGAAGCAGCATCATTTTTTAAGCAGTCATCTTTCTTGATCTGAACCAAATGAATATTTTAAGCTATCTTTCTTACAATACATTGATCAAACTTGCCCTCTGAACACAGCAAGGGAAAAATATCTAAAAGTCAATATTCTTCTGGCAGTGTACCCCAAGGGCACATCCTCCAACATCACAGCCTGTCCTTGAGCTGTGGAAAAGTATGAATGACCCATGGTAGATGAATAGCATTATGCCTGGTGTAGTATTATTGAAGCTTTTTTTTTTTTTTTCATAAAATAATGGCATTTCTGCAATACTGAATACTGCATTTCAAAACTCATTTCTTAATGTTAAAGCAGAGGGTTTGTTCATATGGCTGAACTGATGGGTTACAGCTCAGGATGGTGGGAGTTAGCATCAGTTCTTTGCTATTCAGTTAATAGCCCAGCAAAAAAAAAACAGTGCAGCTGACAAAGTATATATGTGAAACCTAATGGTTTACTTCCAGTTCTGTCAATACAATGCAGGTGATGTTAAGAAGTGGTTCTCTAAAATGCCCATATAATTTTCAAGAAAAAAAAATACCCCACCAACTTTCAAGGAAACTCCCTTTCCTGCTTGAAAATCTGAATCTTTCCACTGTTTTTTCTCCCCTGCTGCCACATTAAAAGAGGTTTGCTCTCACTGGAAAAGGTGATGAGCATTTCTGATCTGCTACTTGCATTAACACACTTCTCCAAATACCCCTTCTATAGGCTACTTGTAGCCTTGACCATACCATACATCCTTGAACTCTTTGTAAAGCTGATTTTCCACAACGACTTATCTACTGACATACATGACTCAGTTACGCGGACACACACACAGAGGTATCAGAATGAATTGAACCATCTCTGAGGATGGGATAACTTCAGCACTGGTTCCACACTGCTTACTGGTACTCAGCAAGCCTTTCCTTGGTAACTCTGTGAGAAGCCTGTGGTCTGGGAGCAGAAGAACATGGATTCCATACTGCACAAGTTAAAAACACAAAGTTTGACAGCAACATTGTACTTCCCAATCACGCCCATTCTGCAAGCTGCTTTCCAATTAAAACAATGGTGCATGTTCATTATTCAGACTGTAATGAGCAAAATAAGAATTCCTCTAGTAAGATTCCATTCTGCCTGCACCAGGGGAGAGGAAAAAAAGAAAAAGAAAACAACTTCTGTGTTGTAAGGAAATATCAAAGTACCTTAGACACTATCTTACAGAAAAGCCTTGTGAGTTTTAGAGTAGGGAAGATCATTTGGTACTATTTAACTCCAAAATTTTCAATGATTTTAGGGAGATACTGAATACTTGTTTTCATTTCCACCTAAACTTCAAAGCACATGAAAAGTTAGCCTTTAAAAATAATAATAATAAAAAAACCACAAACTAACACCCCTACACACACACCTTATTGGAAAAATATACACTAATGGAAATTTCTCAGCCCCTACAAAAGGTCATTTTCATGGGGGAGAAACGAATACATAAGCTGCTTCAGTTCTGTCTTCAAAGGCTATATGGGAAGACTTTCATGTATGCCTGATTAGCAAAGGTGGAATACAACACCCAAGGCAGTAATAGGGATTTCTAGTTTGTTATTCCTTGAGAGGTTTTTTAAAATCACAGCAGAAATTCAAGTTCTAAACTGTTTCACAGACAGAGACTGAAAAAGTTCCAGACCAACAAATTGAAAAGAAATTAAGCATTATTGTAACATACTCTTATCAGTTTGGGATATTCACTTTCCAGAAATGTCCTAGGCACAAACAGGAAAACATAACTAGTTCCTTGTGCATGTAAGACTAAAAACTGCAGGGAGTGAAAGCTGGCAAAGTAGGATGCACAATGTAAGAAGTGCCCAAAGGCTGGCATTCTTTGAACTGCCCCACTGCACTCTGCTAACTCTCCCATAGCTCCAGCAGCATTCGGAACGGTCAGATATGGCTGTAGGAAATAAGGACTAGGAATAGGAGGAAGAAAAATAAAATCAGAGAACTTTCCTATCTTCCTGTTCAACCATGGTGGTTTTCTGGTTTTGTTTTGTTGTTGGTTTTTTTTCCAGGCAGCTTAGCAAATACATTTCTGGATAGAAGATTTCAAGTGCAAGTTAAGTCCTTCCATTAATTTCAGTTAGACTTGATAAGGACTGGTACTACAGCCTTTTTAATAGCACCGGAAAAAAATATTCTGTAGCAGAATATGGCCAGCTTTCTTGATGAACATTAGAGCAGATGTGTTAGATGTGTTGTATTTCCCCTCAGGACATCTGTACACAGCAATTGTTATGCTCCTACTCTATTATTTTGTTGTATATAAAACTCACTAAGGGTTTTTCCCATCTGCCAAAATTGGACTTGCTGTTTGGCCTAGCACCCAAGAAGATTATGATTTTCACATGCCTTAAATGACAATCTAATATGAAAACCTCTTGCCTATACACTAATGCCTGTAACATTAGTTTTTAGAGTAGTTGAATCCTGAATTACAGGGTTTACATACCTCAAAAGTGCTGAAAGAGTAGTGCAAAATTATTTCTGTAAACCAAGAGCTTGCTTTGGGCCCACTAGCAGAAGACTTCAGTAAACAGGAGTGAGCTCAGTGGGGGGCCAGCTGAGACATTCAGGGCTGCAGCATTTGCCCTGTGAGGAGAGGCTGAAGGAACCTGGATTAAGTCTGGAGTAGAGAAGGCTTCCAGCAGGACCTACGAGCATCCTTCCACATAACCTTATCCAGAACACAGAGGCAAGCTTTTCACCATGGTGTATGATGTGAGGGTAAGATAACAGACATAATTCAAAACAAAAGCATTTCAGACTTAATATAAGGAGAGGAGAAACCTTTCCACCTCAAGGACAAACAAGCTGTGGAAGAGGTTGCCCAGGGAAGCTGTGTGGTCTCCATACTTGTTGGTTTTCATGACCAGACTAAATAAATCCCTGAGTAATCTGGTCTGCTCTCATAGCTGACTGAGCAGGAGGTTGGACAAGAAACCTCCTGAGGTCCCTTTCAGGTTGAATTACCCTGTGATAGCAAGTTCATATATGAAGATTGATAGTATTTTCCAAAAAAAGAAAAAAGATCCAGCAGCTGCTTAGGTTGCAGTACCAATAACAAATGAAATTGTATGTCACGGGGTAGAACCAAAAAAACAAATTACAACCTTCTATAAAAAAATTAGAAAAAGGTTTAATTTAGATGCTAATTCCAGTAAACTAGCATGTTTATTTTCAAGAAGAGGGCTGTTCCCTCAGCTTATTAGTAGTATATTTGCATGAAAATGTGATCTATGCTTCTTCACTGCTCATCTGCTCTTCCTGCTGATGCCTCATTTGAAGCCACAGTTGGTTTCTGCAAATGACTGTTATGCTACAGAAAGGATGTTGAGTTCAAGCATGGAAGAGTTGCGGGAGGAGAGAAAATACTTAGGAAGAAGTATCTTGTTTTCCTGAACATCTGTTGATCCATAAAAACTTGAAAAGAAAAAGTAAATGCAAATACAACTAAGACAAAAATCCTGCACAGTCAAGTAAGAACCTTTCCATTATGCAAGAGAAGCTGGACCAACGAACTTCCAACCAAGAAGCTGTGAGGCCAGAGTCTTTTCCAAAGAGAACTGAAGAATACACTTGCATCAAAAAAATAGTTGGTTCAAAAATGCAGACATAAACCAAACAGTTGGAGAGATATGAATGTGATGGATGGACTATATAGATTAAGAACTGATTGGATGGTCATATGCAAAGAATTGCAATCAGTGGCTCAATATCCAAATGGAAACCAGTGATAAGTGGTGTCCCTCAAGGGTCTGTAATGAGGCCAATACTATTGAATATTTTCATTAATGGCATAATAGTCAGATTGAGTGCAACCTCAGCAACATCAAGCTGAGTGGTGTAGTCGAGTTGCTTGAGGGAAGGGATGCCACTCAGAGGGACCCTGTCAGGGCCCATCCAAACCTCATGAAGTTCAGCAAGGCCACGTGTAAGGTCCTGCACAAGTACAAAAAAGTGAAAGATGAGAATTTCTTGAGCATTATGAAAAAGCGTGTTTTATGTTCCTCAGATGATATCTGCATTAACAGTCATAAATTTCTTAGAGAATCTAGTCTCTCAAATTTTCATCTTCACTGACATTTTTTCATAGACGCAAATTCCTCTGGAAATATTTTTTTAGTATTTTCTGATACAAAAAAGTTGGGAATTTACATAACTAATAAAAAATATTTGCAATGGAGATATCGCCACCAAGTTATCCTCCTTCTAGTAATAACATACAAATCCTTAAAGCTTTCAGAAATTTCTAACCTAGAAATAAAATTGGTATCACCTGTATGAAAAAGGCAATGTCTATTGTCTGTAAGAACTACACCTTCTGGTATTACAGCACATCCTTCTCACCAGTTTGCCAAGCAAGCTGACCTAGATTTTGAAACAAACAGGATCTAAAAATAGAGTATTTGCTGAAATGAACATTGCACATAGACCTCTTCAGTCAGCAATACTACAAATCTGGTAAGGACATTCTGCTGTAAAAACATGGCATTTATGTTATGTGCCAAAATTCAGCTCAATATATTTAGTGTAAGAACAAATATTCTCTTTATTTCAGTGTGGTAAAGTGAACAAGGCCCCAAAATACACTAAACATGTTGTGACATTTATATTAAAAATTTACCAGAATATATAAAGTGAAATCTTGGCTCCACTGAAATTCACATAAATGTTGCTATCAATATCAAAAGAGCAAAGTTTTCACCCAAAGAATTCATTCCTACGGGAAGATTCTGGCAGCTGGCCCTAAAAGCCAGAACCAGCCTCTGGGTCCTGTTCGTTTTTTTTTTTTTTTTTTTGAAGTGAGCTCTAATTCCTTCAGTCTCTTTTTTTCCTAACCTCTATGTTGAAAGCTTTTGAACCTAACTCATTTTTCCTTTGCTTCATCTTCAGTTCAGCCCTCGGGCATTTTTGTCACAGTAGAAGCTAGGACTGACCTCAGAACTCTTAACACACGACTCAACAAAAGCTCCGTCAACCGGTCCTGCGTGATGGCGTGTTCTTGCCCCTCGTCAGAGGCAATGGCTCCATGCAGAGCCACGGTCCGCACAGGTGGTGTTCATGGAGGAGTCAGTGTCTTAACTCAGAGAAACTCACAGGACAGCTTATTCTTCCTGTCCCCTCAAAAGACTCACTTCCATTTGCAAACCATTCCCATTCCTTGGTCAGAAAAACCCTACTTACAGTAGCGCTTGACACCAGCAAAATGTAGAAGTTCACATCCCACATCACCTCTTGAAATAGTGGACAACTGCAACCCAGAGCTGAACCACAGAACTATGGTAGGTCTATTCCTTTTTCAAGCCAAAGGAACGGCTGCCTTTGGTGCCATTAGGCAGAATTTTTTATTTCTCATTCCATGGCCACTAAACTCATTATTCCGGTGCCGTGGATGCATATTTAAAAAATAATGCTAACTGTAACAGAAGTTCAGTTTGCACAAATTAATATGGCTCCATTAAATTTACTGGAGGATCAACAACATCACCCAGCAGAAAATTTGTCCTGGCTGTTTTAGATGTTTGCTTTTCATTTAGTCAAATATTGATGTGATTATGGCTATATGTTCTTGGTCCCCCAGACTCAGAGAAATATCTGATGCACACTGGTGGTTTTAAATGAAAGTAACTATAGGTATAATGAAGCCAATATCAGTCTTGCTGCTCATGTCTGAGCCCTGATGCCAGCCTGGCTTTTCCTTACTTTTTTCTTAAATACATTGTCTGCTCTATTGAGTGACCAAAAAATGTCATGGCATAGCAACAATGTTTATGTCTTACCTGCTGTGTAAGACTTTACATTTTCCCCACATTAAGATAAGGCTTTCCCCTAGGAAGTTCAGCCAAGCCAACTGCATGGCCAGCTATAGCTAGGGCCAGGATCAGCAGCATTTAGCCCCGTGTCTGTTTCTAACAGATAGACAGGACTGCAATGCAATGCGCTGAGCAAAAGCATGCAAGCAATTCAATCTATACCAGTTCTTTGACCACCATGGAAATTTCACTGTAACGTCTAATAGCTGAATTATGTCATATTAATCTAGCAATAATTTGAAACAAGAACTTGTATAACTCATATCACTATTCAGGGAAAAGAATAGCCCCTACCTGTAGCCTGGGCAAACCAGCGCTGAATTCAAGTTATTTCGCACTAGCTGAAGGTCTGACCTAAGAGCTAAATTGCATTTTCAGATATTTCAGATTAAAACGTCACACAGGGTACAGTGAAAGACTTGCATAAAATATATATGTATGCATTATTCCACTCATATATTCACGCACAGACACAGGCACTCTAAGCACAAACAGATGCCTGTAAACAAACTGATGTGCCATCAAACAGCCTGATGAATGAGTGAGAAAGGGTTCAGATGGGGCCCAAATAAACCTTCTCTCTTATGTAACTGTAGATTTTAGGAAGTTTTCCTCACAGGCACAGAAAAGCACAGGAGAAAATATAAGCACTGTCACAAGAGAAAAAAAAAAACACAAAAAAACCCAAACGACAAACCCAAACC
Organism: Falco punctatus; assembly: GCF_963210335.1. Classification (NCBI taxonomy): domain Eukaryota; kingdom Metazoa; phylum Chordata; class Aves; order Falconiformes; family Falconidae; genus Falco; species Falco punctatus. The sequence goes on from NC_137593.1 coordinate 18,445,175, forward strand.
CCAAACCAGAATTACTCCTTGTTTCACTGTCAGACTCCCTAATGTGAGCTTACAGCCCTACCTCCCCAAGAGCACAGACATCCAGTTCTTTGCAACCTTCCTGATTTTCCCAGGTGGAGTTACAGACCGTGCTGTGCTCAGACCTGTGCAGAATACAATGCTGACAAGGATCGTGCTCTCACCAACCCAGCTGCCTGGGAACCTTGTAAGCATTGCAGAGAGGATATTCAAGGGCCTAGCACCACATAAAGAGGAAGATAATCCAGTAAATTGCACCTGGAGAAGAGTGGGGACATCATTAACCCTCTGCCAGAATGAAAAAGCTGTAATGATGAAAAAAGTTGAGCCCTGACTTCTGGGTGATGAGATCCAATTGAGCAGGTTTGGGGATGACTTCTTCTTGAATGTTGAGACCTGGAAACTAGTGTGTCTTTTTTGAGATTTTCCATATCTATTTCAAGTCTTGACTAGACCTCTTATGAAAAGACTAGTAGATGATAGCTAGAGATAACCAGCTGCTGAAGCCAACCCAGGAAACGTAGGGGGCACAGAAGGTTAGGAAAAGGGCAGCAGTGTAATGGGAGAAAAAGCAGATTCAGAAAATGGCCAAAATTCTGACAAATGTGAGGAATAAAGGCTGAACAGGGAGCCGAGATTTTTGCTTGCAGAGAAGCAGCGCCTCTTAGCTACTCTTTGTGTCCCAGAGAAAACAGTGACATTTGCTAGCAGAGCCAGGAGCTGAGTCTATTCAATCAGTAGAAAGATTTCAACGAGTATCAGATTGGATGTTAACAGCAGGTAGAAACAAAGATATCTATGGTTTTAAACATAAACCAGTTTTTAAATTATGTGTTCCCTGGGAGACAACCATTCCATGGTCTGTTTAGGGACATATTGCTTCAGCTGGTACAGGTTCAGAAAGCATTATCTTTTCTTTTTGCAAGTGTCTTCCTTGACAATCTATTATTTTAATGAATGCAATTAGGATGAGCTAAGATTGAGTATTTTTTAGGTTTCGTTTCAAAACAAGTTCTAAATAGGCCATGTGAATCACGGTGTCTGTCAAAAGTTCAAGTTAGCATGATTTAATCAAATGTGTCCAGTGGGGATAGTTTGCAGAAGTCACATACAAACACTTCACAGACTCAGTGCATCAATAATAGGATTATTCAAAAACACACATCCTCTTTTTAGCACATTAAAAAAAAATAGGCAAGAAAATAACATGAACTTTAAAATAAGCAGATATTGCTTGTTACATAGTGTTATTGGCCACTTAATAAAAGCTCTAAATCCACCCCATAAATCTGCACCGGCAAGCTAATGCTGACAAATGGCAAGAAGCAACAAACAGAGCAGCATTATAACAGACATTATCAGAGTTAACGTATAGTCATATATTTTAAAGAATCTGTTTTCTTTCAGTGTAAGATACATGCTATAGCTTTCTCATTAGGTATTTAAAAGATCTGAAAGATAAATGAAGATTCAATATATATAAAAATATCATATTTTTGCATATTTTTCCCTCATGGATAGTGACATTAATATTATGCAAACATCCTAATTTAGAAGAACCAATTATCTGAATGTTGCACAAATTAACCTTAAATTAAGTTACAGTATGATATATCAGCTGCAGTGCCTGTTAAGTTTCTATAGGGAAAATTCTTTAAGCAGCATCAATATGCAGTATGCTTTATAGTCATGTGCAAGTTTTTCTTACAATAATTAATTTGGCATTACAATTATACTCAATATGTAGCTGCACTTGCCAATTCCTTACCTACTATCAAATTAGCTCCTTATCTAAAAACAAGCAAAGCTGCTGGTCCTGGCATTACAAGTAACCAGAAAATATTTTAAACTCACCCTGTTGATGGCAATAGCTGCCACACCATCTCATTTATCTCCTTCAATTAAATAAAGAAAAAATCCACCACCCCCCAAATACAACCCCACCACCACTTTCAAGTAACCGACAAAAAGCCATAGGCTGAAGTTCACATTTAAACAGATTTTTTCACATCAGTTAGAGTTCAAATAGATGGAAGGCTGCCACATGACTGTAATTTTCTAGTAATGTCAAAGCATTTTTTCTCCTTCACCATGTGGATTTGCTGTAGGTATTCCAAAAATCAACCACTGATTTCAAAATAAATGTGATTAAATCCTTCAGCCTTGTTTCAGAGGCTGAATCCAAGTAGCACATTCTTTGTATCAGTTAATAAGACCAATTTGGGGAACACTAGTTTAAAAACTCTCAGTACAGACAGCAATTTTTTTTAATTATTAAGAAGCTCAGTGTCCTAGTCAGTGCTGGTGGGAGGGCAACTATTCTGAAGACTGTGTACACAATTTCTGCATTGCATTCCATATATTTCTTCATCACACTTTAAAATTGTTTCCCTGCAAGTAGCTAGAGGAAATGTTATACACATACAAACAGGTGAAATTGTAATTCTCATCAGAGCTGGGAGGGAAAATGTATCTGTGAGGATTTTCTGACCTTGACATCAGCATGACTTGGCAACTGAGAACAGAGATATTTACCATTTTCTTTTTCTAAAAAACTGTTGTGATTCAGAAATTCTGCAGAAGATCTGACATGTAATTATCATATTTAAACAATAAACGTAACGTACATGTAATGAAGATATCCATTTTATTCAACAGAGTAAAACCAGAATTGAAAATACATTAAAAACAAAGCAACGAACATATCCCACAGCTGAGTCTCAGCACAATCTGCAAACTTGTAAGTGCCCCTTGTATAGAATTGATTTTCTGGCAGTTCCATTTCGGCCTTTTGCAAAGACAACAGCTTACCAAAGTTTAGAAATCTGGAAGCAGGCACAAAGAAAAATTTCTGTATCAGAAGAATATCAGTAACAGTGGTTTATGTAATGATGAGGCTCATATAGAATTTTAATTAAAAAAAAAAAAAGTAGGGGGGAGTTTGCTGGCTATCCTTGCAGTAACCAAAACCAAATTCTTTGTATGATTTATATACTACTATCAGAAGAAATATTTCAAGGTAGCGCAATAAAATCTTCCCAGGGTCAAAGCAGGTACCAAAACCTACACAATCAGATATTAAACAGCAATTTTTTGCAACACTGACCTCCCCCAGCTCATACATGAGCAGAGAGCAGTGGAGAGACATAGAAGAGACTGGCTGCACTGCTATGAATGCATGCACTGAAGTCCTGGGTAGCCTTAGCAGTAGATAAACATTGCCCAGTAAAAAAAAAAAAAAAAAAAAGTAATACAACAGCTACCATTCTAAATCCATGCCTTTTTAAGCTTTCCAGTTAACTGAGTGAGCAGATTTGCATCTATTTTTCCTCCTCCCTTCCCTACATACACCTGTACCCACACGCTTCAGCAGATCCCTGGTTTTCTGCCCTATGAACTGCAGACAATGGGGACATTTGTTTTACTTCAGTTTTGCACTGGAGGGAGGAAGCAGGGATGTTGATCATGCAATAATGCTGATTCAGATGTAAAATGAAATTTTGCCTCATTGACTTCATTGGGCTACATGTTGCATAGTGAACAGGTTTCTTCATACCTGGAAACTCCAGGGCCAAAAGAAGTAGCCCTACCCTAGCTCAGCATGTCATTGCTGCTAACAACCATGGGGTCTAAAGTCATGGACTTACATCTGGTCCAAAATCAGATGTTAGTAGTAGTGCAGATAGGGTTCAAGAAAGCTGCAAAGCAATATTATATGTGACAGTAAGTAGCACTTAAAAGTTTCATCAAGAGGTTAACAGTGAAGTTTATTAAGTCCTCTTTCCATAGAAATTTGTATTTGTCATAACCCAAATCAGGACAATTTTAGCAATAAAATGAAATCTCAGGAGGTATGTTGGTTATTTTCCCCCCCTTAGATACGCAACGTGATTTACATAAGCAGTAAAAAGCATCCTTGACTGCTTGCAAGGCTGTTCCCAGAGTATCTGATCACCTTTGAAACAGTTTAGACTAATAGGAAAATCTCTTCTTTTTCATATATATATATATATATTTAATTTTATATATATATATAATTTTTTTTATATATATAGCTGCCTTGGTCTTACAATTACTCTGGACTGTACTTAATCTTAAAAACCCCAAATATTTGCACTGAAGCCAAAAACATTTGTCATATGTTTGTTACTAAATACAGCTGGCAATAACTGCAGTATTGGAAAGTAAAATGGAACAGTGCTTTCACCAGCATTACACAACAATCCACATGTAACCCACAGATGCTTCCTTGAAGTTTTCTCCAATGGGAGAACTGTTGTGCATCAGTTTCTTTGAACAATCTAGGGAGAGTACAGATAATTTTCCAACCTTTGTGCTTCTTCTGCTAATTCACAGCATGACTTGAGACGAGACATGTTATTTAGCCTCACGAGATCTAGCTTGTTGGTAGGCAAGTCCTATGAGGCTTTTGTTCTCAAGACTAAAGGACCTCAAACTGCTCCTAAACTCAAAGACTAAGTAAGAAACACAAGAAAAAGAAATATGCAGTTTCACAAACTGAGCCTTTTTTTATGCCCTTCTGCATTACTCACCTGACATGATACGTTATTTTGTTAGAAGCTTTAAAATGTCATAACGGGCGGGACTACAGAAGAGAACTACCACCGCAGAAGCAACATGGAGCATTGTGCAGAACCTGGTGAAATCAGACTAATTCAATAGCTGCAATAATCAAACAAATGCACAGAGCTTCTGTAAAACTGTACAAGTATATTTGATGCCATTTTCGACAGTTCTGCTGCACATTTGCTCTAAGCCAAGAATGCTAGACAAATACAAAAGTCTGAAGCATGGATTCATAGAAATATTTTTTTCAGAAAATACTTGTCTTAAAATTGTTCTACCTTCCTACGAGTTTTACATTTATTTAGTCCTTTGCACAAGCTATAGGTATTTAATTCCATTTTATTCAGGAAGAAAATCATTACAGTCTCAGACACGCATTTCCAGAGAAACCTGGTATGATCAATGTTCTAATTGTTAGGATCTGAAATGAGCTCAGGCACATTATTTCTGAAAATAATCAGGTTTTTGCACACCTAAGTAATTATTTCATTTGTTTAGCGCCATTTGCATGCTACTCTGCCTTGCAGCATTATTGCATAATTTAGAACATTATGAATTTTGTTCTTAATTGTTTCCAACTCAATTGACAACATCTTCTGGAAGATTGACTGTTCCAGTAATACAAAAAATTATTTCCCCTCCATAGCTATCAGTGACTGCCGGGTCAACTGATAGACCGGGTCAAACAGGTAACTACCAGTCACCTATCTTGTTTGAATATTGAGAAAAACAAAAGTAAACTTGGAGGTTTGGGGTATGGGGGTTTTGTTTGTCTGCTGCTTTGTGTGTTTGTTTTTTTTTTAATACCAAAGACTGTCAATGAAGTTTATGTGTTATTTCTTTCAACAGCTGCACTTCCTGAAAATTTTAAAAAATATTTTTGAAACAGAATTAATTACAACAGCTAGTTATTTGGAAGAGTTAAATAGCAAAAGCTTGGGAACGTCTGTTTAGGCAACCCAAGAATTTATCTCCTTTCAAGTATATTTTACCTCTTATTTTTCCACTACATTAACATTTTACCATAGGCTTTTGTTCTACAAAGCACGTTGACAGACATTTGACAGGACTCTCTTTTGTCATCACAGACATAATTAACAGAAAAATAGAAGCAATTTTTGCTGGCAAATTCCAGTTTCATATCAAAACCAGAACAAACACTGCATTTCCAGAGCTATATCAACCATCATATATAAGCAAGGGAGGAGAACAGCATACAGACCCTACATTTTACACGAAGAAAAGTGCATCCTACCATGGAAAACTGAAAACAAGGATGGCTTCAAAGAACAGTACGTCCTTTGTCAGCACATCAACCAACATGAACAGCAACAACTTTATGCTAGACCTGGCAGCAGGGTGGAACCATGTGCTGTTTGTGATGAAAGCGTTGCAGCAGTTGCTGTTCAGGCACATTGTTAGGAACCCTTAGCTCCCAGTAAGGCCAACAAAGGCAACACTGCAGTGCAACTAGTAAGTGTTACACTCCAAAAAACACTCCTATAAAACACTTGTAGAGTTACTGAAGAATGACAGCACAACATTTTGATCTTTTTTTCCTTATAGTTACTCTATGAGGGAGGAAAAGACTATTACACCTATTTTCAAGCAACTAGAAATAGAATGGGCAACTACGTGGGTGAGTAAGGGCCTGACTTGCAAAGATGTAGAAGTGTCTGCTAAGCCATCTAAGCACTTCAGGTATCTTTTGACCATTTAAAACATAGTAGTTCTATACTTGAGGGTCTGGAGGGGTTTTTTTTTGTTTTTGTTTTTAATGTAAATAGTTCTGCATTTTTCTTTTATATGCCTGGAAGGGAAGATTTTTAAGCCTCTGTTGCTACGCTTTGTTTGACTGGATGATCTATTGTATCCATTTATTACTGAAGAAGTAACATCCTGCGAGTGTCCTGAACCCTTCTGATGTCTGCCAGGTTGCAGGCAGAGGGTGGTTCTGCTGTTAAGATAGATGGGACATTCAGAGGCTCTGCATAACTGCCATTCGCTGTGAACACAGGAGTGCTGCACATGTCGTTGCACCTGTGGTTTAGCAGACAGGAGAAAGAAGATGCGAGGAGTAAGATGTGCAAATCTGCTTGCTTTCCTAGAAATTTTCAGACACAGGAAAGCATACAGAAGTAGCTGTTACTGTTGCACTGCTTGCTACAGATCAGCTCCACTGCAGCATTTAGGAAGCATTCCCTGACCATCAGCTCTGAAATCCTTCTCCATATCAAGGTTCGCTATTTAGAGTCAGCAGCAGAAAGGACATTTAGTCCTCTGTGCTCCCTTAGCTTTTCTTCAAGGCTTTGAGCCAAACTCCCCTCTAACCTAATTACCATGACATAGTGGAGATGAGGGGCATCTTTATATTTAGCAGGGGCGTGCAGATCGCACATCAGATGGGCCTGCTTTGCTATAGCACTGCAAAGCCTTAGCAATAAGCAGCTCCAGGGTTTGGCCTGGAGAACACAGCAAACACTAAAGACAGGCAGGAGGTTCAGGGTAGGTCTGTGAAGGAATATAGGTGTCACCTTGCTGAAGGTTACTGTCCAAGTGTTAGAGTGTCAGGCCATTCATGGGACACACTAGGAAAGCCAGTGGTTCCTGAGGGACATCCAGGAGGGCTGTAAAGGGAGCACCTCAGACTGGTGCAGCCAAACCACAGTATTCAGGATCTGCATTCAGCTGAAACGTGGTATCTAAGAGATTAGGATGCCTACTATCCACAACTGGCCTTTTGCCTTCAGTGTGTAAGCACCACCTAGACCATTCCATGGCATCCAAAGCCGCACTAATGGTGAGAAGCAGCTCTTGTAATGTTTGTGATTTTAAAAAAATAGAAAGATGCACTCCAAACCTTTCAATACAGGGACTTGCCACTCAAAACGTTTTTTATGGAAATAATGAAAATATCTGGAATTAAAATTTTATCTTATAAACTGCATGGTTTATCTGCATATCAGAACATATCTTTCTAGATCGGAGTGCTAGATTTGGCGATGGGTGCTGCACCATGGATTCCCATGGAGCTGCCCCATGAATGTATGGCAACCCATCCTGCATCTGCATGTAGCGCATGGAACAGACCTTCTCTGGGTATCAACATTAAAAAAATTAGTCTCCTAAATTTCAAAAAGAAAGTCCTTTCTGAAGGGAAAGAAAAAAGGAAAAAGGATTTGACAGAGAAGCGTATCACTGTTCTGGCTAAATCTGTGCTACTCAGATAAGGGAGTTACACTTCTCTAACCACATGCATAAACAGAGTTGAGGATTTCCACAGCGTAAGACATGTCAATGCTAATAACTTGGCACAAGTGAGTATCTGTTATCAGAAAAAAACAGCCCATTTATTTACCCATAAGTTTCTGGTTTCAATATGCCTCGTCCACATTACATGCAAGACAATATTGCACAAACTACGTGAAAATGCCAGTGTATACAGAGGAGTATTAATAGCCTCAGTACACACAGTACCACAGAAGTCAAGGTAAAGTGTATCTCTGTCACTCAGGGATCCAATCCATTTCTATACTCATGGGAATTTTTAATGTCTTCGCCCCTCACCCCTCATATGCATTGAAAAAAATTCTGCAGTAAGAATACTGTTTATAAGCTCCTCCCAACAATCTATCTTAATGGATTTTAATCAAAAGGTTCAAAAGGATTCCTCAGTTGCAACTTGTTACCCAGAGATTAACCGCTGAATTACCAGTCCGAGTAACACCCCAAACCAACAAGAAGCAGCACTCTGCTGTGTTTAAAGTGCTAACCTGAGAGCCAGCACTTCTAAATTCTACCCTGACACTGTCACTGCTTTAATGCTCTGTCAACTTTAAGCCACTAAATTTTATCACTCTACTGTATATATATTTGTTCAGCAGTCTCCAAGTCTGTAAATACCTTCCAGAAACACAATAAAAGTTTGGTTACCAAGTGCAACACACATTTCTCTCCTTGCTCTAATTTCAGCCTATGGTTATGAAACAGGAGTACTAATCCCTTCTTACCAGTTTCAGGGTTATGGAGGTTAATTTATTAATGCCCATGAGATTGTCTGAGAGGGCCAAACAGAAAGCCTGGATAAATGCAAACATACTAGATCAGCAGGAATACTTTAAGTAAGCTACAGACCCAATACCTAACTCAATAAAGCTAAACAAAAAACTATTTAGCAGGAAACCGGTACAACAGCCAGAGAACATTCGATAGAGGTTTTAGCTTTAAAGAAAAAAATTGCATCAGTATTTGCCTGTACATATCCAATGATAATTTTCTTAATAACTTTGCAGTCATTTTGCTGAATTCTTTGTTCAATTTTCAAGTCACTCCCTCCTAGCTAAGCCAATTTGAAACAACTGAGAACACCAACTTTAATTTTCAGTATTCAGCACAAATTTTATTGCAATTTACAAAACACTTTAAGGCTTTTGCTTAGAAGGGCCAACTCTGATTTTGAGGGTATTGGCAGGATGTTCATAAATACAGAAAGGTTACTGTAGTATCTGGATAAAAGTATAAGAGAAAGAGAAGATTTAGGCTTCTCACTCTCATTGAAATTAATAATTGCTAGGTAGCTAATTATATCACAATACCTCAAACACATAGCAGAAGAACAGTCTTAAAATAATAATAGGAATGTTCTCTAAACTGATGCTTTTTCACTAAACAGGCACGCCACAATAACATGGTAGGAAGAAGGCTGCATGTACAGAAACGATACAGTGGAATACTCATGTTCTTCAAAAAAGAACTACCTTGAGGAGTATATGTGATAGATCACGTTGAAAATATGAAGCCATTGTTAGTTCATGTATTATATACAAAGTCAGCTGTGTTGTGGACAAAATCAATTCCCACCCTGCATTCGGTACTTTTTAAATCTACTGGCACTTGACTTTATTTAAATAGCAACAATACCCAAGCCTCAGCCTACTCTTCCACACACAGCTGAGTTTCAAGCACGCTACCTGATACATGGAGATGTATTTTAACTGATCTAGAACACCTCCAGGAACAACAGGGGACTCTCAGAAGTCCTTTCTACTGGTCTCAGCTCCCCGCTGAAGCCCTGCACAGATGTGCAGCGACCGCTCGGCCCCAGGAGAGCTCCGTGTCGCACAGGGGGAGGCTGAAGCATGGCACGGGGCCAGGAGGCTTGGGTTCAGCTCCACTCCAGACATGGTCCCCGGGGTAGCGGTGGGCACAGCCAGCCACGGCTTAGCTTTCAGTTCCCTGTGAGGTCTACAGGGGAGCTTCACTCTACGCTAGAGCCCCTTCTTGCTCGTATTTATGTTTGGAAAATATCCCTTCCGACTTTTCTTTAAAAAAATGTTTACAGAACTAATTAAGCAGAAACCACTACTGGCCTTCTAATACCAATTATTTCTGACAGTGTTCTAGAATAATTAAAACAGGAAGAACAGAGCTATTAAAGGAAACAACTGTAGTATGCTAGTATGCTGTTCCTGCCATACTTGCCTCTCCTACCCCACAAGGACTTTCTCATCCAGGAATCCCTGTGCAGTGCAAAGTCACCACAGCAGTCTCTATTCCTGCCACCTTCTCAGTGCTCAGCCCAGGAGACAAATCGAGAACATCCCTTTGCTCTGCTGACCGCCTTACTGACTGCAAGGAAAAATAAGTTCGTTATGACTCGCACCAAGGGCTGATCTCGCAACATAGCCATCAAAGAATTAGATTTACTCTTTACTTCAGAAAACAAGTTATTCCAGAAACATCCCTGCCCTCACCAACAAAAGCATCCAGTCCAGAGTACAGCCACCTCAAGGAAACTAGTTCTAAACAGAGAAGTCGAACAAAGCAGTGAAACTTCATTTTTGTAATTATGTACAACAATTACACAGGAGCCAAAATTTCTTTATGTCAGTAGATGGAGTAAAAGCCAAAAGACTCACTTATTCATTACTATTTTCCAGTCATTTCATACTTTGTTGAACAGCTTGAAAGCCTTGGGAGAACAAACAACTGGCAATTTTGCTTTGAAAGGTTAAGCCCAAAGGGAATTGGCAGATGAGGCAAGGAGTTTACTCTCTGGAAAATATACATTCTGTGAACTGCAATAAGAGCTGTGGGAATAATTGATTTGTCAGCCCACTGAGAAGAGAAAAAAAGAGAAGGGAAAAGGATTCATTTTAGGTCATCAACGTCGCCTCTCTGGAAGAGTGTGTCAGAGCAGAAATGACCACTGTGAAGGACAACAGCTCCGTTCACAGGTGGTCACTCCCAGACCAGCAGTGCTACCCTCACAGAAACGTTCTGCATATGCTCACGTGCTAAGCTGGGTGCAGAGAGGTGGGTTGTTTCACTTTGCTGACAGGCATTTGTAACTGAATCGAAGCTGAATTTGTTTCATGCTTGGTTAGCAGCAGTTCCTCACACAGTGGCAACGCACTGCAACTGCGAGCCCCAAGTATTCAGTCACTCATTCTCCCTGTGCTTCCCCCATGCATCATCTGATGGAGAAGATGCTACATGATGCAGCCAGTCTGAAGACAGTGGTTACCTGTACAAAGCAAACTACTACATCACTCTCAGAAAATAATAATAATAAAAAAGCCTTTGAAATGAAAATTCCAGCTTTCAGAGAAAAAGAAGAAAAGCAGAAGACAATGACTTCTAAGTAGACCTTGAATTATCATGCTGCTCACAACATAAGCAATTTCTTTCAAATGTTTAAATGTTAAACACAACCACATGTTACAGAATACTTTTCTCAGCACATAGTATGAAGGAGGGGTCTCTGAGAATACTAACAAAACAAACACAAAGGTCTTGGCCCTCCTTTCATCACTTTTATTACCAATATAACATGTAAACAGCAGGCTATAATTTTATAGACACTCGTGCCAAATACTACTCATAATATAGACTACTAAAACATAGACTTTCTACGCCACTGAAATATAACAAAGGTCACAAAACACTGTGTTCTGAAGGGCATTGTAAATAGAAGCTCTGGCTATCCTTCAGCCTTCCATGAATATCTCTGTGGATCTTTTGACACTACCAGACACAGGAGATCTCCTGGCATAGATTGCATAGAGGTTTAACTGTGCTTTACAGAAGTGCTGAAGGAAAGAACCTGAAAATGAGTTAATTCGTGTACTTTACAAGAAATAATAGCGTCCTGCTTAACCGCATTACTACAATCCCTAGTTTTGTGCTGTGTCAACAGCAATGGTATCAGCACTCACACCACACATTTTGAGGCAGAAAAATTGGTTAACCTTCCAAATTAGCTGACAGCTTCAGATGTAATAAAAAACAAAATCCAACCAAGCAAACTCCTCACAAAAACTAAACTATCACCGGCAGGCTCCTCATAAACCCAAATAAAAAGATTATGCGAAATACATTAGCATAACCTACAGGTAAACACTCTCTGTTTCTTTTGTCCTCCAAATGAACTAAAAGCTGATGGATTTTGTGAGGTTGGGGTGATTACTACCAGGGCCACTGGCCAAAGCAAAACTGTTCAAACTAGTCTTAAAGTAGGCAATTTATCCTCATCTCACAGAAGCCTGATGACCAAAACAGCCTGAACTTAGACATGGAAAATATACATCTATTGACTAAATGTATTTTTCTAATGGCTCCAGACAACAAAGCATAATGACTATTAAATCTCATGGTTGTAGTTTTATGGTCCTATTAAAAGAAAAGGTGTTCAAGTTGCAGAAATAATTCAAAATTCCATTCCTTTTTTTCTTTTCTAGTAAGAAAGAGTTGGGGGTTCACCCAAACTTATAACACAGCAGGCAGCTAATGAGTTATGAAATAACAAAATAAGACAAAATGGGAAATTCCTGACACAAATGTAGGGATTTACCCAGAAAGTATTAATTTCATCACAGACTTTCCTGAATTCATTACTTTTCATTTCTTTTTCTTTATCTTGTGGAGGGAGAAGACATCAAATCTGGAAAAGATCCAGTAAACATTTCTAGTACAGACTCAGTGGCAGAAAATTCACTCCTTACAGTAACAGATGTGAAGGTACCTATTAATTGGCTACGAGATAAAAATGCAACAAAAAAGCTTCCCTTCATCAGGATCTCTATGCAAATAGCTACATTTCTATTTCTAATTTTAGAGTCTTAATTACATCAGGCCCGTGAAGTTCAACAGTGTTCTGAGTCTTGTAGCCATTATATACCCAAAAGCAACTAATCAAATTGCCCAAGTATAGTTTTATAAGGTGTTACTACGGTATACTAAGGTATGCAAAGCACTGAGATACACTGTATCTGAACCCAGCCAGTGTCCGCTTTATCCCATTGTTCACACACAGACAGATGTTGTTCAGGTCAAAAAAGGGAATGGCATCTAAAATTTTGCATGAACTCCTCCTGCAGTAGAAGGGTAATATGTTCACTGAGCAGTCTAGAAAGACCACATTGATCACAGTATTCGTTCCATATTGTCCTGGCAGGCTGCAGAGAATTTGATCCAAACAAGGATGAAGAGTCCTGATCCAGAGGGGCTAAGTTCCCTGCCCACAACTCAGTACAACAGATCTGGCAATTACTTTGGGCCTTGGGGTTTAATAGTATTTGTGCTGATGTCCCTGCACTTTGTGGGAAAGAACACATCTCCTCATCCAAGGGCCATTTCATTTTAGCACAGGGACTCTGGAGACCATCCACAGAGCTGCAGACCCAGTAAGTCTTCCACGTAACAGGAAATAATACCCCTCCTCAGCAGGGTGCTGTGACCATCAAGTGAACCGCATTCCCACATAACAGCATAAAAAAAAATAACAGTGACACTGTCTGAAAAGGCTAGACTAATAGTACTGCTAGGTATCAAAGATATGGGAAAGCCCTCCTAAGATGTGAATTAAAGGCATCAGTTTAAGTGTGAGAACTCAGGGCAGGAAAGTATCAAGAATGGTCCTAAAAGCGAATAGTTTGTATCCAATGCCATTCAAAATAGGGAAAGACAAGACGGAGAGAAAGAGTTACAGATATGAGGACATTTAGAACATGAAGTCAAGAAGGTGCCTGTTACTGCTTTGTTGAAGTCATGGGCTGCTGCTAGTGGAGGATGAAGAAGAAAGGAGAAGACCATGGAAGGGTTAAGAGACAAAAGATTTGCCCCATCCTAGAAAGAATTTCATGCTCCTCAAGGTTTTATCATGCCAACGCAGGCTGGAGACAAAAGTCTAAAAAGTATTCTAACACAGTCCTGGTTGTTTTCCCAGACCTCAAGCTCTTACCAGACCTCTCAACAACATCGTTTTCTGGTGATATGACAGGTACAACGTTGCCTCACTCTTCAAATTGCTACTACAAGAACTTCCTATTATAAATACTCCGGCAATATTGACTATGCATCTGTCCCCTGGGTCTCTCACCTCTTATGACATCCAATATAATTGTCTTTACTCTTTTACAGTACTACAAGACCACCCTGCATCCACACACATTTACAACTGAAGGGCCAGCTCTTCTCCCAGGATTCCATCCTTGTTCCCATCTTGCTTTCAAGTCCTTTTTCTCCCACAGCTGGGAGGAACTTTTTGTAAATACTAGCTACTACTCTAATACTAGGGTATGTATTTTTCCTTAAAACCTTCTTCACCAGAACACCTCTTTACTCTTCAATTATTAAGAATACTCTTAGCCACATCGACAAAAATTCTCTTCCACTCCCATGTCCACTTCCAATTTCTCAGCCAACTGGTAAAGCTTTCAACCAGTGTTTTGGTACTCAGCCTTCTCCAATAGCTTCCTCATCTGTGACTGGGTACGCTAAGCACTAAGACAGGACACTAACAGTCCTAGTCTAACAAACCTTTGGTTGACTAAAGCCACAGTCTGCTATTAGAGAATGGTGGGGAAACCCACTTGACGTGCAATGTGTATCCACAACAGTACTATCTGTGAAAGGTAAGAACAAAGTTCATTAACACGATGTGAAATATGCAGATTTATTCACAGAAATATATGGTCTCCTGCCACATTGAATCTAACCTATATAGCACTATAATTTCAAATGGGTGGCTGAATATACACCATACCTTCAAATGGCATTGATTTGTGAAAGTCCATAACCATATGGTAACTGTGAGCAAAATGCAGTGTGCTTTGAACTGCAAAGATCTTTTACTTTCTTCTACCTCACAATAGTCTTCCCTTAGCATGAAAGCGTGTAGAGAATTCAAGATGTTGTTTGTTCATCTCCAAAGCTTCCTTGCCACTGACATAAAAAGAAATAAATCAATCAGACCTGCCTTAGACAGCCAACTCTTAAATACTGCAGTCATTGAAGTTGGAAATGAAATGTAGCTGGGTTCTGGTCTCCCCAGATCAACTGGCTAACTTTATCGAGTTTTAGCTCAAGCTCATGGTGACCAAAAAATTGAACACAACAGGTATCTTTCCATTTTGTTTCACAGAAAGACAACAATATTTAAAGATTAGGATGCAGAGTCGCTAAAAATAATTAATATATTTCCTAGGGGAAAGATGGCAACTGTTTGGAAAATTCAATGAAGCTGAAAATGGATCAGTGATATCCTACATCTTCTAATCCAGTAAAGGAGTCTGAGGTCTTAAGTTTTGTCATCCAGCCCATAGTTTTCTTGCTGTTCAGAAAACACCCAGGTTCCTGAAGAGAGCATGACTAGAACATTTTAAAATCTGCATAAGATTGTTTTCCACTTCACTATTCATTTGCTCTCCTGATTTCTCCCACTTTTCCTCTTATAACAGCAGCTGCTCCCCAGTCTTCTGTTTGGGTTTCTTGCATCTCACTTTTTAAATCAATACACACTGCAGCTTGAAAGATAGGCTGAGATGCACTTTTCATTGGGCTGAACATATGCAAGAACTAATAACTCCCACAGTGTATGAAAATATAAAATTGCCATCATGATCAAATGATTTTATTTTACTTTATATATCTTCTTTTGCTTCTCCTTCTTGCTGTTAATCCATCAACTTTATTTCACTTTATTATTTTTATTAGAAGCAAAGATCTGTCTCATTTTTTTCCTGTTTGTGAACTTATGTATCATTAAATAGCACACATTTTTCCCGATTCTTTAGTTCTACTGTTTAAATGCCATTATAATTCTAAGCCTGCCACAGGATAGAAAGAATGTCCAAGAAAATTTATAAGAACTATGGCCTTACATGAGCACTGTCAAAAAATGTGGACTTTTTTTTTTTGCCTACATGGTTCTTTATCCAAACAGCTGTTCCTGGAAAAGTCCTTGAAACCCCACTTTTAAATATTACATTAGGGCTTCTAATGTATTTGAAGGGGCTTTGGTTTGCCCGTGAGATACTTTTTCATTCTTCCTCCCTCCACTAGGGCATAATACAGGTGTAACTCATTCTTTACACTTGCCTTTTGACTGAGAGGGAACATTCTTCTGAAAAAACTTAATCTGATCAGTATTTACAGGGTGAGAGGAACAGCAAAGAGTTGTGTAACTCATAGCAAGAACACTGTTCCATAATTAAAGACCAAGTTTTCTCAACTACAGAAAAGACAGTAAAAGTTTAATCTGTGGTGCACCACAGGTCTAAACCAATTTCATACAGACATCTTAAGTTTGAAACTCATCAAATTTTGGTTCCCTCTCAAGTGTTGACCTGTTTTGCTGATGCTGTTTGGGGTTTTTGTTTTTGTTTTTTTTTACCAGAGCCTGTAAAGCCAAGTGTCATGTCTATACGGTGCCGTATCCTCTCAGACACCATTAGTGTTTCA
Source organism: Falco punctatus (assembly GCF_963210335.1). NCBI lineage: Eukaryota > Metazoa > Chordata > Aves > Falconiformes > Falconidae > Falco > Falco punctatus. The sequence goes on from NC_137593.1 coordinate 18,461,522, forward strand.
GCCTCCAGCACTCCTAAGGCTATATGATTTCCTCTGTAAACAACTATGGTTTCTGTAAGGAAGTTACTTGTTAGTAGAAAATATTGTTCCTTAGCAGTTGAAGGAGAATCACTGTTTACCAAGGAGATGGCTCAGCAAAGCTGAAGTTGTTTGACCCCATTATGGGAGACAATCATCAAAGAACAGAGGTTTTAAATGGACTTCACAATGTGGTAAGTAATTTGTGGCCGTTTGTTCCAGCTTTTATAGAAAATACTGTGCAACTTTTACTCTTGTGATAAAGACTACTGTACAGCATTCAATCAGGTTTTCATACTGCTAAACTAACAGGGTAATTCGAAGTGAAGCAAATATGGCAATTTAGTTCCATATTCCTAATGTTATCCATGGAAGGTGGGGAAAAAAAAAAAGAATACCAAGAAATGTTTGCCTCCTTACAAGCACTCCTTTTATACACTAACAACTATTTGCTTACAAAGGCGAGTAAACATTGCTGATCTCCCACAGCACTGCATTTGTTCATAAGTTAGAAATTAAACAATAAATGTGTCTGAACTGTCATTTTGTTTACATAAACATAGGTACTTATAAGTGGAAAGCTCTTGCACCTTGACTTCAATTATAACAATCTCAAGCATATTTGTAGAACAAAATCAAGGGAGATACAACAATCAAACATTGTTGTTCCTACCCAGAAATCAGTAAACTTAAGAGGAAAGAAAAGTTCATATACGATTGCTACAGGAATTTTAACACGTCCCACTTTCTTTGCAACTGATATATTTCCGTGACATTTTATTACAATTTTTTAGTTTCTTTCTTTCTTTGTATTTCAAATTCTGCTCCAAAGTAGTTCAGATAAGATGGATGCCCCTGGCAGCAAGCTCCTGTAGCTTGGAAAAGTAGTAGAATACAGGAATTCTGGATCCATTTGTACCAATATTTTTGTGTTGTGAATTGTACACCCAAGTTAAGCCCTTAGATCCCGGTAGGCATTCTAAGGAACACACACTTGCAACACCTTGTTTCATCTGATGAGTCTTATTCTCTTCAGAAAAAAATCACCCTAAATCTGTGCCATGTGAAAGCTGGAACGCACTGCAGGATTACCTCATAACAGGCAGCAATGAAACCCTGTCGGACATCCTAAAAAAAAGTTCTATATTTATCTAAGCCATAAAAGATGACAAAACACATGCCATGCTGGAATGGCACAGTGTCGCATGTGGGTTGGCAGGGACAAGATAAAAGTCAGAGCAACAAGGGTATCATGGTACGGCAGCATACTAAATCAGCATGTGATGCACACTGTACAATCTCTTACTGTGATTCAGTAATGACTGTATAAATTCCTAATAAAAAAATAATAAAACAAGGAAACAATTTCAAAAGTGAAACTTACACTTTGAAAAGTACTGTGATATTACATGTTTTCCTAGCTGATCTCACCATACTTTTTATGTCCTTTACCTTAAAGTAAATGAGAAAAATCTTCCGGTTTCATCAACCTAGAAAAATTACTCCAGCCACATTAAAAAGAAATCCCGTCCACTTAATTCAGCCAACTTTTTCACCTCTGTGACAAAGCTGAAAGCCACTATAGCTTTCACTCTCTTTTTGCACAGCTGAGGTAGAAACAAAATTTTGATCCAGATGAAACTTCAAATTCAGATCTGTGGTTCAGACCTATCCCCTATTACACTCTCACAAGTACTTACCATCATACAAAGAGGAAAACAGCAAGTATCCTAAATTGATGTCATTTCCTTCTTTAGTCTTTAAGAGTACTGAGGCAAAAAGATACCCATCCTGCAGCGCCTCCCGGTATACCAATCCCCCAGCTCAATATCCTAAACTTGCCACGGTCAGCACTAACCTCACATCCTCCTGTTGATAAGTTTCTGTGATTTCTATCTAGTAGATATTTTAACACTTCCAGTGAAATGAAGGAGAGTTAGAAATTAATTAAAAGGTGGTAAAACCAAATTCAAGACTATCAATTCATAAACTTTACCAATTTATCATTAGTCTGAATTAAGCTTTTAGATTTTTTTACAGTATTATTTTACTCAATACACCTACTTCACTTTTGACACAGAACAGCGTATTAGCATGAAATTTCAAAAAAATATTGAATAGAAACACTATGATACAACAACAGCCTTATTAATTCATTCCAGAGGCCCTTAGAAAGCAAAAACCTATGGTTAGCTGGCCACTTGTCCCACACTGATATTCTACAAATTCATCTTGCTGTCTGAAAATAGCTTTGGAATAGCTAATTGAAAGCTTGTGAGCATCACCTGTCATCCCAGGCAGTCATTCTGCTAAAGAGAATAGTACCTCAGCCCTTCAGGAGTACGGAACAAAATCTTCTGAGATGTAAAGTATCTTACAGTTTTAATTCACTTTAACAGGACAATAAGCACAGTTGAAACATTTCCATATAAAAACATCCTCAGTAGCAAGGTCTTAACTCTATTTTGCCTCAGGTTCTGCCTGGTAAATGATGAAAGATGATGTGTACAAGAAGTTCAGTATTGGAATAGTTAACAACCACTTTTCTTTTTCTACTTTTATTTTGTGACATCCCATCTTATTTTAAGGATACAAAAAAAATGACCGTTTGCCCAAAACATTACCCCCAAAAGATGTGGGGTATAATTAACTGAGTATAATTAAGCACAGTTCATAATTGGGTATAATTAACAAAATTAACTGAGCCCTTGGTCATTTAAAACTGGGTTTGTAAGCATACGGTTCAAAACTAGAGTAGACCTGCAACATTCTATACAATCTAACCAGTGATGACTTACCTTACACCTAGGTTTCCCTTCTGCTCTGCCTTGGCTGCAGTGTCGCACACGTGGCTTGAAGGACACCTGCAACACCCATTTAACAGGTTCAGTTAGCAGAACAGAGAACACAGTCCTAGAATGTTCAAATATTTTGTGGAATTATTAATTGATGATTACATTTTGCAGGGGTTCAAAGTTACATACATAAAATATGACATAAAATTCTGCTTTTGTCACCAGTGCCATACTGAACGACCCTTCGTACTCTCAGATGTGAGGACAGGCAATAATTTGCTAGAAGCAGCAGGAATGGGCAGCAAATAGCTCTCTCTGGGCATGAGCTGGGATGAAATGGGGCCACAGCACTGTTGCTCCAAGCCCATTCAACACTACTTGGCAGCACAACTGATTTTTCCCACCTCAAGGATACTGTGCAGAAGACGTTCTGATGGGGGGAGGTGTGAGGCCTGGGAAGATATCCAGTCCTCCAGGGAATAGATAAAACTTTTGGGACATAGGAGAGACCAGCAGGGGTAGAAAGATCTCTCGCCTTTTTCCTGTCCCTTTCCCTTCCAAAGGCTGACCTCTCTACTGCTGTAAATTTTGTCCCACTTTTGAGGGAATAGAACGTCCACTGCCACACATCCAAGACTCAGTTCCTGCAAAGAACTTATCCTCTTTCTTTCCCTTATCTTCTGTGCCTCTGCACCTGCCATTTCTCCTATGCCTGTGTCTTCCTAATTGTATGAACTGCAGAACAGATTAGGGTCTTGCAGCACCTACAGTGAAGTTCATATCATGTACACTCTCTGCTCTTCTTGCCCTATTCAGTTAGATTTAAAGTGAAGCCTATTTAATACTGTCATCGCTTTCTTGTTCACATATCTGCAGATTAGCAGTACACTGGCAAACACTACACAGATTAAATTCCATAAGTACCTTCCTCTAGCTACTATGCTAAAAAGCACTTTCAGTACCTTGTCTGCAGCATATTTTTAACAGCAGAGTTCATCAAACATCAAATACTACATGCTCTGGGTGTCACAGACAGTATATACCAAGAGGTGAATGGAACAATGGTTTCCCACCTATAGAAATATTAATAATTTTTGCTTCCAAAGCAGACGGAAGTATCAAAACATTTACATATTACCCTCTTCCTCAAATCACCTGGGGACAGAAAGATTTCTAAAAGTTGTGCAAGTTTGTCTTTGAGGTGCCACAGTTTGGCCTTCAGAGAGAACATCAGACCAAACACCTTTTCTGTAGCTACCTTTGTATGTAGATAGAGTCTTAATTATTCCCTCCAACACTGCCTGAGTTTCTAATGCCTTTCTCCTGTCCTACTGTAACTGGTGGTTGTTTGGATTTTTTTTTCTTCAAGAAGTTAAAAAGTAGATCCAAGTTGCAAACCATAAACATCCTTCAACTCAGGGACAACTCTGAATGTTGATGATGGGAGGGGTTTTTTGTCCATGCTCCTTATTTCTATACAATTATTACCTCCTTCTGCAAGGGCTATCTGCACCTAAGGGTATTGTTATTCAACCACTTGAACGCAAGTGGCCCTAAATCTTGCAGATCTCCTGTAAATCAGAGGTTCAGACAGCTGAGTTACCTGATTTGACCCTACAATTAGCATATGAGAAAGCAGAGGTCTAATTAACACTAAATAATCAGTTGGTCCTATGCGTGTTCATTAACAAATTCAGTCTATTTATTCAGGACACTGGGCAGCACACTGGTAAGACCCACAACATTCTTGTTACTTCATCAGGAAAAAAAGTTAAAGCAAAACCAAAGAAAATCCACCCATACAGGATTTTTTTAGTCATTATTCCTACACAGCATACACGGTGTTAGCTAAAAGCATCAATATATGTGCCTAACAACTCTACTAACACTGGAGAGACACAAAGTGTGTCTGGGAACATTGGTGCTGATTAACACCACGTTGTCAGCCTCTTACAGCAGGTGTGACACCGGGGCCAGCACAGCCTGAACATCAGACCTGCTTACTGTAGCCTCAGAAGATCAATGCCATTAAGGGGGTTAGTGTTTAGCTCACACACACAGAAAAGGGATCCCTGTAACCTGCCTTAACTTTACAACTTCAGGGTAACTTTTTGCTATCATTTTATGCACAATAAAAGCTTAAAAGAATTTAGGTGTGCTGGTTTCAGACACCTGAAACCACTTTTCCTAGAAAAGATGACTTGACTTACTGCCAGTTGCAGTGCTGCCATCAGTATGCTAAACATACCGTGTGTCTTCTTAAAACAGAAGCTCCTGCAGCCCTGGCCCTGGCAGTATCTCAGTTGTTCTGAACAGATTTATCTGATCAGGTGTCAAAAGCTGAATATCGGACCTAAGGTTCTTCCCCAGCTAACTGGGATGACAACATTACTCATTCCCCTAGCCAAGACAATGAGGCATCAGTAGAGAAACATGATTCAGACCACCAGAACATACTAGGTCCAAAGCACAGAAACGATGTCTTTGCAACTGGAAATGACGGAGTCCTAATGAGGAGCAGAACAATTCCCAGGGGATACATACAATTGTAGTATCAGAAAGCCAAATTCATGTTGCATTCCGTAAGGATAACTGTCTCAACCTGTTTCTTTCTTCCTTGCCCCTTGGGTGATTTATGAGTCAGAATATGACAAAGCTAACGGTTAAAAAAAGCCAGGCATAAGGATTCTAACAGTCATGTGGAAGCACAAAACTTCAAATAAGGGATAGCCTCTATTGGAAAGAAGAGTAATGGTCAAAAATCCCTGCACTTCAGGTCCTGTAATTGACCTAGTGACAAGTCAAAAATACGGACAAAAACTAAAAAAAGAAAGGTGAACTAACAGCACGTATTCTTTGACTATTTAAAATGCCTATTATTTTGTACAAAAATAAATTGGAAAACACTAATGCCCTAACATGCCTCTGTTCTGGAGCTCTGTCAGTCCCTTTCTCCTGTTTTTTTTGGGTTGTTCTTGTTTTTCCAATAATTGGCTGATTTACAGAGATGCAGAGTACTGGTTTAGTACTAGAAGTGCAAAAATCTGCAAGGTAATTGTAATTCCCAGTAATCTATTGCTATTGTTTTGAATGTTCTTAATGTTACATTCAAGAAAAACTAGCCACAAACACATGCATGGGTGGTTTCTTTTCAAATACATCTCTTTCTAAAATTAAAGGAACCTTCAGTGATAACAGGGAATAGAAGGTGTTCATCCACCTCATCACTCTCAATAATCACAAAGAAACAGAAAAAGAGACAGAGAAAAAAATATAATCAAGTAACAAAAAGATGTAGAAGTGAAGGCAGAGAAACAGCGAAGCTCTTCACCAGCACAGCCCATTCAGGTGACTGCTTCTCTTACACTGGTAGCCAGAAACGAGGGTATGAAAGAGCAAGGGAAAACAGTGAGAAGAAACCAAGTGTCAGGAAGAACCTAAGCACGAAGGGCCTTTGATAAATTGGGTATATTCACACAGTAAGTCTATCATCCAAGTTTAGGTTAAATATGTAGGTAACTCATCGCAACTGGTAAGCAGACCATATCCTAACACAAAGTCCAGAACAAGCAGCAGCTTTCCTCATGCAAATACACCACCCAGCACAGCAACAGCAGCCTTTATGCATCCCTGTTAGCCTTGCTCTTACGCTTTGAAACGCTCCATTCCTCACTTTCCACATAGGCAGGTGCAGAGCACTTCAGCGATATTATCTGCTGACTTTGATGGTGTGTACAATTACATTTTGTTGCCCATTTACTAAAATATACTCTCCTACCCTTTAGAAGTGATCTTTCTCTTCCACTATTGAAATAGTAGGTCACAGAATCTGAAAAGACTGGCAGAGGACTTCTGAGTTCTTACTCCACTTAACATGCCATTTCCCTTTCCCAGCTAGAGCTGCCAACAGACAGACTTAATTCAACTCCCCCTGATTGTACTGGCAGCTCAGTTAGATCCACTGACTTCAGCTGGAGCATAATTAGGAGAATACTGGATAATTCAAAGTTTAGAATTCTTTCTTTTTTTTTTTTTTTCTTCTCTGGAATCTTTGCAAAGAATCTGCTCAACCTAACCCAGAGACGTATCTTGGAATTTATTGCTGCTTCTATTGTGCATGCAAGAAAGGTGTTAATGTTGATGTTAAATGCCTTTTAAGATTTTCCTTCTAAAATACTTATCTCTAAGGACAGATGCACATTATTGTGTAGGTTTAAGATCAATTTCTGAGAAATTAGGTTGGGAAATTATAGCTAATTAATATGAACAGTGAATTTGCTCTCATGTTCAGTCAGCTGCAAAGTTCTAATCTTCTTTTAACATGAACACACTCTGATGATTTCTCCACCAGGGACCAAATTCAGGGCACTTCCCAAAGAACTTTAACTGATGAAATGAAGGATTAATGTTTGAAAGAGGTGAAGAAGGAAAAAAAAAAAAGAGGATGGGTGGAAAAAGGGAAAAAAGAGAAAGAAAGCAAAAGCTTGCTCCCCCCCCCCCAATACTGATGTTTGCAGCAAGATATTTAATTCTTCTAAGACACAAATTATAAGTGATTAGGGTAATTTGCATGTCCATCTTGTGCCTATATAGCACTTCTAAAAAAAGAAACAGTTCTGTGACAGAACACAGAGCCAGTCTGCTTCACCATGAACAAGGATGAACAAAAAGGGAGAAACCGAAACCCCAGTGCTCTTTGGGGACTGCGTCTTGCTTGCATGTACTCCAGTTACCTACTCGGTTCATTTTAAGGCAAATAACTGCAGGTAGAAACCACACACCTGGAAAATAACTCCAGAACATTGGATATGCACAACAGAAGTTCAAAACTAGTAAGTGGACATTCACTTAAATATTGTATTGATAAAAGTTTGTTAAGTTTGGTCAAACCCTGAATTTCCTATTCACTTCTTTTTCAGATAAATCTGCTGTTCACTTTCATAAAAGTTTACTACATGGAGAAACCCTATGGACTGCCTTATTTCAGCTATTACATATAGCTTTCAAATTAACACACATGCCTTTTAATTATTATTTTATTATTCATTTTATCACTTGTAGAAAAAAAAAAACAAACAAGTATTATGAGACAAGATCTACCAGTTCTCCCCAGGAACAAATGCATTGTGTGGCTGTAACTTTAGGCTCATATTTGAAGCACAAAGCAGCATGTGATTATTTTGTCAATAAACAAAGCATGCAGAATACAGACCGACAGAGCTACAACTGCAACAGAATTATGCTCAGTTTAACTCAGGTACCCCAGCCCAGCAACGCTGCAGCTTAAATCAGAGGACAAGCAGCCTCACAAGGGAGTGATGAAGAGCCCAGCCAGTTTTGTACGAACTACAAGCTGCCCACCACCGCTCCTGGTCGGGGCCACCTGAAGCCACTGCCTTCGGGCTGGCTCATTCAGGGCTTCTGCACGTGTTCTCTGCACCTCCAGTTGCAGACCAGCACCTTCCCCCCCCCCCCCCCAGCCCGCTGCAGAGCTGCTGGAGCACAACCTGAATGGATCCACATGTACGCTGGCTGCAGCTTGGGGCTCTACAAGGTGAAGATGTGTTGTTTTGTTTAAACCTCACTGCACAGGCATATTCCAGCACTGACAGTGCTGTTGCAGATCTTAAGTGATTTGATAGACTGACTTTAGAAAATGCTTATTGTCAGCTGTGGTGCCAGAGTGCTGGGGGGAGTGACACAGAGTAATTTAATTAAAATGCTGACTCTAACTACAGTCCTGCTTTGCCCCTCTTCTTCTGTGTTTACACTAGCAAACAAAAATAAGATTTTTGTATGTGTTTAAGTCTTTGCTCAACCACACTTTTCAGAGAAAAAGAAATAAATCTGTTGTTCATCTACAAAACCCACTGGCTGATGAGAAGTACACTAATGATATACTATGGCCTGCTGCGAAGATGAACAGCAGGATTCACTTCACCCACACATGCATTTGGTAAAGAATGGATCCTTTTCCCACTTTTTCCTGTATTTCTTACCACCCAGGGAGAAGCCCACACTTCTGTCTCCAGCCCAGCTGGGAAGGCTTAGGGCCTTTGACTTGGCCAAAAGTAGTTGAGAATCCCATATGGCTTTTCCCAAGCTTTTAGAAAATATATTAAAGAGGTTTTCTGCTTTTCCTCCTCCATAAATACATACTCAGTGCTGCATTATTTTTCTCCTCTCTCATGACACAAATAGGAATGCGGCTGGCTTTCTTCTGGAGAGCCCTTTCCTTGAAAGATTTTGTGGGTTTGACCCTCTGCAGAAAAGAATTATTTACAATACAGTATTCTAAAATTATTGACGTTTTTCCATCTCATGTCTGTTGTAGCAAATATGTGAGGTATTCTGAGATGGTAGATATATAAAAACTACAATTAGGATATTTCCATGTCTCAACATGCTGGCAATAGGAAATGGTGAAATTTTTTTGTTTTGCACGAGACTAGATTCTGCTGCTCTAGCAGCAAGTAAATATTTTTATTTAGCTATGGAAAAAGGCTGTATGTTCTTGTGTTGAATCAAAAGGAATGCATGAATAGGAATAATAGTTTTTGCATATTTCAGTTGTTTGTAGCTGTACAAATAGAAGTTAATGAAGGCCATGATTTGCAAAAAAGCAGCTTAATACTAGTTTAATGAAGCGTAGAGGATGCTAGGTTAGCTTTTGAATTATAAATGAACAGAAATGTCAATGTGTACTTTAAAACCCACTAGTATTTGTGTCTCGCACACATATATGCATGTGCACATACACACATCCTGCAACCAAAACCTAAAAACCTCTCCATGGGTCTATATAGTCATATAGTAAGAAATCTTGCTTTAGTTGTTATTTTCATAGACTGTCACTGCAGCTACATAGCACTCTTTTCTATAGACAACACTTGTGATTTCTGTGGCAAAAAAACTATAGATAATTCCCTGAGAAGAATTTCTCTTTCAAGCAAATTTATCTTTTATAAAGGGAATCTGGTAAAAAGAATTTTTCCCCCTTTTATTTCATGTCAGGTTTCATTCATGACCGTAACATCACTGAAGTCGAGCTTTTCCCTTGTCCAGCTGAGACTCAACTCATAAATGACAGGGGGAAAACCAAACCAAACCAACCAACCACCACACACACACCCAAAAAACCCCAAAACAAAACAGAATAATAATAAAAAAAAACGACACAAAAAATTAGTAGAACTTCCAGACAGCTAAGGTTTTGTTTTCCACCATTACGGAAAGCTTTACTTCAAAAAGGGGCAGACAATGTTCTTAACTGTATAAGAGCATGGAAGAAGGGAGACAAGCCCCGAGATGACTTTTAGTGTAACACAGCGTAATGTCTATAACCTGGCTTTAGAACAAGATCTATCTAGTTTGCAGATCTCAATATGTTATCTTTCATATCACTGACTGCAGATGTAAAAAAATGTAATTTAACAGAACTAATACTTTTTCTTATGTAAAAAACTGCCAAAATTGACTTTCTGCAAAAGAAATCAGAAACCACAGCCACTTAGTTTAGAGTCATTAGCAGCATGCCAAAGCACCAAGTTAAGGAACTTTTCTCTTTGTTTCTCCTACTAATGGAACAGGCATCCAGTAATCAGTGTTTCCAAACATTTTCCCAAGGACCTCCCAGTACAGCCTGAAGAGTCTCCATGTGCAAATTATGATGACCAGGCAAAATCCAAAGTGGAAGCCTCAACAGAATAGTTCAGTTGTGGTCGTATGGAGGAGCAGTAAAAACTCTGGACATGGATACTGTAACAGACAACAAATATGTGGAACTATCTTCTTCCCCACCACCCCCAGTGAATCTTTCCTTAGATGCAGCTTTCAATTTCCTTCAATAAACACTTTATGGATTTTTTTCTCAATACTTTACTTCATACCCAAATACATACATTTAGAGTTTTCCAATATTAACTGTAAAAGATAACCTGAAAATGTTTTTGCTTCTGACTTACTTTGACAGTCTTTTTCAAGTGAAGTGCATTTCTAAGGACTGTAGTAGAAACTTCTCTTAAGGTCTATATCTGGCGGGTCACCCAGGGACAGCACTTTGCACTGTCTAGCTCTGTCCACTAAGTTCTATCCAGTGAGAGGGATTTTCTTAAATAAGCTAGTCTTTCCAAAGCAAAAGACATATGTGAAATAGTCTCTCCATTCTCAAAAAAATTAAGATTATTAGAACTTCACATTCTTGCATGAAACTGTCCAACTTGGAAACCAGCCCACTTAGCAATGGAAATGGTTACAGGGCAGAAGTCACCTGTACCACGTAAGTGAGAAATATGTTACTGTTGAAGTAAAAAAACTTAATTAGATGTTCATGTCAGAGACACAAATTAGCTAGATGTGTGCATATTTCCCTTCCTTTGTAATGAATATAGATCATATACATACACACTCCAGCACACAATAGGATTCTTGAATAATTTCCATAACTTACATTGTCAATCAGTTCTATTTGTTTTGATCCAGGGAACTGGAGGGTATGCTTTGAAAATATTTTAAATGATAAAGACTGCAAGAAATCTGCACCCTTATTGGAGCTATTTAAGAAAGATACATATTCCCAGGAAAGTTAAGTAAATATATAAAGGCTTTGTCCTCCCTTTCACCTACATAATACACACTGTCACTTTGCAATGAATACTTAAAGAGGATTAAAAATTCATCTCTTTTCTCCACAGACTAAGAAGATAGCTGAAAGGCAACGTAGAAGCTAGCCTATCTACATGTCAGCTTTCCACACGACATATGCAAAACATTCCTGTAGCAACAGGACAACTGTGATGCAAGCTGAATGCCAACCTTACAGCTAAAACGAAACCTTGCTAGGAAATTAGCTATAAGGGACACCACTTACTAAGGCTGTCTTTGCTTATCACATGCCACTCTATTAATTTATTACAAACTAGGTACATTACTGAAGCAGAGTTGAAAAAATATGTGGTTATTTACCTACAAAGACAAGAAATACATACATTAAAATCCTTTGTTTTAATAGACAGACAATTGATAGCTTGGAAGATTGCACCTAACAGAACTTTTTATTTAGAGGAGAGCCTTTCAAAACATAATGACATCGTATCTTGCATGTATTATTGACCTTAGCATGTACAGGGCAAGGACAGTACAGACAGCAATACTTCAGGCTTCCAAATACCGGCCTATGTTCATGTATAAAGGAAAATACCTTAAAATGTTTCTCAGAAACATGTGTCTTTTTAACCCCCCAGCAGAAAAAGATAGGATGTCTTCTGAGTTGCAGTCCCTCAGTTATGCAGCATAAAATGTTGAAGTTGAGCATATCTACATCCCATTTGACACCAAGGCGGGGAGCCTTGTGGAGAAGCTGTGGGTCTGTACCATCTTGCCATCAGCCCATGAATTCCCTGAGGTTTATGATGAGGGCTTAATGACAATGCAATCTGGTAAAATAATAATCTGTCATTCTCTTCCTTGGACAGTTGTTATCTATTTTTCGCTTTTGCATTCCTGTTAAGAATTGCAAAGAAAATAACAGCAAGCTATTCAGACCTGATATGCTGAGTACTATCTTTCCATGTAAGGAACAAACCAGCCTTCTCCTGCATCCCATATTTCTGTACATTTATAAACTGTCCCATTCTAAGCTGTGAGATTCACAGTAAATATACAAACAGTTCCATAAGAGCTGCTACTTTTTTTTTCTTTGATGGCAACTAAAAATCTATGCAGATTATGTGATGCATTACAAACATGGTAAGATGCTTGTTCTGCAAACAGTTTTCCTGATTCTTTGCATAGTTTATTAAGAAACTTCCTCAGGTGACACAGAAATACTCTTAGGACTGTAAGCCAGCCAAGAGTGACTGTGAGCCATGCCGCTAAGAATGATAATGTCATTCAACACCAGGCATTCTTGTCTAGTCTAATACTATTCCATTTCACGCTTTTTGAGCTTAGTACACAATGCTTCTCTTTGTAAAATTTATTGCACTGTTCCTCTGAAAACAGTAAAAATGTGGTGAAAGCTGCAGCACACTTTATTGGGAAAATATAGTAAAGTAAAATGGTCTAGTATTTTTCTACATAAATGACACATAACTTTGGATTTAACCATGCACTTGTTAAACAAGAAAAATTGCCTCTGGTTTTTTAACATTGGTCTAAATTTACTATTTCTAGGTATGAGAATATGCAGGTAATCTGGATTTTTCCATTGTCTAGTTAGATAGCAGAAGAAATTTGGTGTTTTGAAATGAAATTAAAGGGCTATTTTCACTTTCTTGTATAAGAGGGAAAACTTTCTGGACTCAGTTCAAATTATACTCCAGTTTTCTGTTGCCCAAAGCCAAACAAAGTCTACAAACTTAAATTATCACCAGCTTTTACCGATTTTTGTTCTCTGAAGAATTGCATTAACAGCTAGATTTCACATGTATTACTCATTTGCTTACACTTATGGATTAGCTTCTGCTTGTTACATGTAACCATAAAGATTTAACCATGCATAGAACAAATGTAAAATATTACATATTCCTAAAATACAGCATCAAAACTAAGAAAACAAATACATGTTCATTTATTAAATGTACATTTACTACCATAGCTAAACATCAGCAACTTGTTCTGTTGCTGTGACATTCAGTCATATGCCTACACCTTACAAATAATTCATATCTTTTGCAAAGTTTCCTTTCAATTACTGAGAAATTCAGCCAGTCTTGACAAGTCTACTAGCTTTCTAGTTTATTCTCAAAATAAGAATACCTAATAAAACAATGGGGATTTCCTCAAAAAAAGAAAAAAAAAAACAACCAAAAAAACAAAAAAAGAAATAACAAGTTAGATTTAGCTGTACAGTTAGTCATTTTGAAGCAAATCAAATTTTCTAGAAGTGAAGCTAATGTCCTTATAAGAGATGTAACAGATGCTAAGAGGCAGAGTGGGAAAGAAAAGGTTGCCCATCAGCGAATGAACAGTAGAATTAAATGTAATTAGAATTCTGCTGTTACAGACAGGAAAAGGATTTTCTCTGTGTTATTTCCTCCATTTTTTAAAAGTACTTCAGAAGTAAATACTTCAAGCATTCTACACAGTATTCACATTTCTTCTATAGCCCACTCACTTCTCATCCCAGGCTCTGTATTAGAGAAAAATGATGCAGACTGAGAACTGCAATTAACCATAAGCTTTGTGTAGCCTTCATTTCATCAAACACCACCAACCAAAAAAATCCACCAAAACCCCAACACAAACAGCCACAAAAATATCAAAGACTTATCAGAGCTGTGCAAAATATTTGTCTCCTGCCAAATGACATGATACATTTTAAAAGTTACTGTTTGCCACAAAGTATTTTCAGAAAAAAAAAAAAAAAATTATGTGCAAAGCATTCCGTAATGAACAGCAGCTGAGCAGAGATTTCCACTGTTTGTAGGGATCAGGACAGGGGTCGGGTTGGTTTTATTTTGTGCTTTTTGCAGAAGCCAAAGTACCAGGCTGAGGAGGGTGGGTGAATGCTGTGGAATGGGACACCTCTGTATGACAGAAGAACTACAGGGCTCTTTTCTGCTTTCCATAATGGTTTCCACTCCTGCCTTACAAAACTGACAGCACAAATGGGGCCATTCCACATTGGATTTTCATAACTACCTGGGACACTAAAGAAGCTTTCCTTTCAATGTACTGTACCACAGAGCTTGAGACCATAATCGCAGCAATCAGAGAAAGATCAAGGCTCTCTCCAGAGCTTCATCTGTCCAGGTGCTCTTTGGGAACCCAGAAGCTTGCAGGGCCATGTAAGACCTCTTCCACTGGAATGCACCAGACGTATACAGGTTTAAGAAAAAAAGTGAACAGCCCCTGCCTCTTTTGGCGAATACATGTTTGGAGGAAACAGCTTCCACCCATGTTGTCAGGAAACATCTAAAGGAATAAAGGCACCAGAGTAGATCAAACATCCAGCTGTCTTGCTGAGAGTTATATATACTTCAGAGAGGGGCATGACTTAATGGGACTGGTCAGAAGAGCAACAGAAGGCAACACGGGGTAGGTCAGGACACAGGTTAGGCTTTTCAGCATGTTGGCTGAAGGCTTCTCTGACCATGTGAGCCTGACCACATACATCTCTGGCAGCCTCTGCAAAGAATAAGTTCCTACTAACCCCGTCAAAATAGGGAAAAAAAATAGACTGAGTAAATGAACTAAAGCCATTAATAGTGTTTAAATTTATTATCTTGACCTTGTCTGAGGTAAAGTCTTCTACCTCACACACTGCTCTCTCCCCTCCCCACGCTACTTTTCAAAGCACAGATGCTTTCCCAGCAGTGTGTTGTTCTGCTGCCAGTTCCTTTGTCTTTCTTGCACCGCCACCAACTGTACTCTTCTGGGGGTCGCTTTTCCTGCTTCTAACAAGATGTATTTCATAAAGCACAAATTAAAGCACTGCAACAGGTCTGCTGATGCCTACAGAAAAATTGTGTTTGCTAGAGTACAAGCAGGAAGGTGGAATAGACTCGTGGTCACCAGACATAGACAACTAGAAACAGGGCAACTACTAAATATCAATTTGAAAAACCAGTTATTTGGGAGTTCCAGAAACAATTTAATATAGATGGACCTACTATTGAAGTGAAGGTGCTACAGTGGTCAGGGTATACATGTTACCTTATGTCTCTGTGTAAACCAGATTAAGCTCTAACCTGGGTATGGCAGGCCTCATTGTAACAATTTGGAACATGCAAATGTTACATACAAAACCCCTATTCAGTGTAGGGAATAGATGAAGTTCTAAATGGTTTATATTTTCAGATAATTTTATCTTTTAGAAAATTTAACGTCTGCTCCCGCTATGACAGATGGTCACATTTCACTCAACGTATTTTGCCATCTTCCAGAAAAACATGGTAAAACATTTAAAACACAGCAGTTTCCTGTTAAAAGGGAACTACTCTTCCAAATGCTCAAGTTATTCTTAAGAATGGGAAGTTTGACATACTGTCACCTAAAACACTAACAGTAAATCAATTTCTAGCTAGAATATTTTAAAACTACTTGGTTTATTGAATGTAAATCTGGAGTGAGCCACTGTGTTCACCTGGATTCAAGAACAATAAAAAGTTGGTGTATGTATTTTGGGATCTATGTGAACTCTCCAAAGCGTATTGTAAGTTATCCCAGATTCCTTATTAGCAAACTTAAATGAAGCAGCATTACTTTTCCTGTGAAGATCCTTTTCCATCTGCACGTTCTCTAACTCTATTTTCAACATATGTTTGCCATTCATAAATATTCACACATCTAGAATAACCTTCCAAGACCAAAGTCAAAAGAAAACAAACCCAAAACCATTCAGTTCATTACAATTCCTCTTAGTTCATAATACAATTAAAAGAGAACAAGAGAGGATAAACACAGCTAGCTCTATAATAATGTTATTAGGTTAAGCATGTGATAATTAACAATACATTGTCCTCGATTTTGTGTTCTACAGTCGTTTACTGCTGTAAGAGAACTAATTGAAGGAGCTTTGTTAATATAATTGCACACAGACATGCAGGCTATAGATGAGCATTTGTTCACTGCCTGAGGTAAGTCAGCCTAAGCAAGTAGGCTCAGGGTTGCTGAGAGCTGTTTGGGGCTCAGTCAGGAACCCAAACCAACAAGTGCATATGCACGCACTGATTTCGTTAGGACCCCTACTATTACCAGATTCAATAATTGGCTCAGCTACTCTTTATGGCACTGGATCTCCTTGAATATGATTTTGTGCAGATTATATCCATTCCTGTTAGATTCAGTAATACAGATTTTTCTATCTCAATACTAAGAACTTGAGGTTACAGACACATTCTACACACTTCCTAATGCTACGTCCCGAACATCATCAGTAGCGCTAAACATGCAGAAATATTTGTAGAGCTGTTATTTGACCTAAATCCTGGGACACAGCCATCCTTAGAGCTGGAATTCTTAAACCTCTCTCACGTCTCCCTAATCTTTGGAAGGACCATTTTCCTGAACAAATTCTGACACCCCTGATACTGATGGTCCCCATTTCAGCGTTGGCAGAAGCAGAGATCTTGCTCCTGGTTTTGACTATGGATTAGATGGTTCTATTACCCTGCAGATACTCCCTTGACAGCTGAGACAAGACATGACATTTCCCCTCATTTTTAATCCTCAGCATGTTGTATGCAACATGCTGGCACTATTGTTTTGGTACAGGCAGCATGGCCTTTATAGATGAGGTTTTGTAAGTTATATTATTCAGGTAATTTCATCTTTATTACAAACTCTGATGAAGTCACCTAATCTTTAGAGACTGAATGACACAGTCTCTTCCAATTTGCTTTTCTACTTAATTTCTACACGTGTATGTGACACTATATTTTCATTATTTTAAAATTTAAATATTCAGAAGGAAAAGGTTGCTACATATCTGAGTTAAGTAAGATCCACTTCTTGCTAGACTCTTCCTTCTTTTAATACTATTTCAGACAAATCCAGCCACAGCACATTTAATCAAACACAAAGCTTCCCGACAGCTTGGATTTCTGTTGCTTTTGGGTTTTATATTTCTTTTGGAAAATTTCACTTGCATTCTCCATATGTGATCTGCACATTTTCTTCAACTGCATTTTGAGTTTCCTTGATGACCATGCAACAGACACCAGTGGAACTATAGAGATTTATGTAAAGCTTAACCGAATGATAGGAGTGAAGAGTATTCCCTAAAATTAGACAGACTGTTTCCATAGAAACAAGAGAGCACAAACAGAATTGTAATAACTTGACTTTATAAAGTCAAAAGAAAGGGCATTTTTATAGGTTTTGTTGACAAAATGACAGAAGCTAGCAGTTACTGTTTATGGGATTTCACCTTTAGGCATAACTCTGAACCTTATTTTCTCCAGACTAAATAAGTTGCTGGTGTGGGGGTCAGGGAGGCTCACATTGATATAAAAGTTAGAGGGTAACACTGTTAATGCATAGTTTGCTCTCCCAAATAACACAGATGAGAGTTTGGATATAGAAACATGGGTTGAAGACATTTAGGCTAATGTTCAAACACAATTTACTGCTCAGCTGCAGAAAAGAAGAAGAAAAAAGATCATGATTTCAAAATTGCCAGCAGTGGAAGATCAGCCTCAGCCCACACATTATTACAGTGATACGTTATCTTCTCTACTAACGTGGGGGGAAATAAAGAAAAAAAGGAAAATAAAAACTATAAAAGAGAACATTAAGAGAAAGTTTAGTAGAGATTTGCTAAACTAAACCACCTGACTTTGTGAAACCACACTAGTCCTCTGCCCCATTGGATAAATATTCCCTATTGAGATTATCCTGGAATTATCACCCCAGGATTTGATATGGTGCTCCAGGAACAGAGACACCACTGCTAATCATGAAAGATAACCTCTATTCCTACTGGAAACCCCCTCTGTTTCTACAGCTAACGATCATATTAGTCCTTCTCATCACGGCAGCCCACTAAAGGTTTCCGTTCTGGACATGGGACTTCACATCATCCTGTCACATTCTCGGGGCGCTCACTTCTGTGTCACATGCAATCTTTAATATTTCATATTAAGTACTTCGAAAACACCAACAATGCCAAGTGTCACAGCCCGCAAGGACCAACAAGGCAGTTCCCCGACAGTGACAATTATGCAGGTTTCAATCCCTTCTCTATGTACCAGATTAATTTTATGTAACTATAATTTCATAGTAAAAATGCTGACTATTACCAGGTCATATTTTTTATAAAAACAATTACATCAACAGTATTGCCTACATCAGCTAAACTTGTAACCCAGTCAGAAGAGACAGATCCTTTCAAACTAATTTATTTTTTAATCATTTAGCAATGCAATTATTTCTTCTTTTACTACAACCTTCTTTCAATAATTTATTATTGAATCTTATATCAAATATTCAGAAAACTATAAAGGATCAATGGCTGATTAATTCCTCTCTACCTTTAGCCACCACACCAACACACAGCTTTAACTTTTGTAACTTTTAGGCAATTCTTCCAGTGTTCTGAAATGAGCTAAACAGATCAATAGTCGGTAGGCTGTACAGCTCCTCAGAGAGCCCTCTTAAAACTTTCAGATGTTAGTTTGTTAGTGAACTCTAGTTCATTCTATGATGAGTATTCTGGTACTTTTGGTAACTATATTGATAAATTAGCTCATTTATTTTTTTTTTAGCCCCAGATAAGGAAAAAAAAAATCAACACGCCTTCCTTTAGAATAGGCTGAAAACATAGCTGGAATTATTTTTGTTTCCTATACACTTAGATTTCATGTCATCCTTTGCTTTTTGTCCACATATTTCTTCTTACAATATTTGGTGTATCTAATGTATTGTCTACATTTCTAAGACTCTGATTTAAGTCTTCATAGTCTGTTTTCTTCTTTCCATTTACCATATACTCTTTCATATTTTTATAGCTGCCTTTGCTCTTTAAGAGAAATCGCTCAGTGCAAGCTAGCGGCTTATGGAACATCTAATAAAATATTCTGATTTTGCAGTTGTCTTTCACATCTGGTTAATTTCATTTCCAGCAAATTTGCTTCTATCCCTATTAAAATATTATCTTTGCATGTCCTTCTGTGATATGTCTTTGTGCACTATAACTCATGCGAATTGCTGAATTGGATTCCTGTGCACAAAAAGAATAAACTCATAATTATCTCTGTAAAAACCACTTCTCCTTTGCAGCTCTTCTCTCTCTGTTAAAAATGAGGTAAAATATCGGTTTTGCTATGTTTGAGGCACTCTATAGCACATATTTCAAGGATACTACAATTTCAGCAGCAAAAGAATACTATCATCCATCTCTTCATCGACTTTCCCCAGATGACAGCTTTTTATTTTTCAGCACATATTAGAAAGGCACTTGATAAGCTCGTTATTCTAACTTCACATGTGATTTGATGACCCTGAAACAATATCAAAGTATACTTTATCAATTTGGATATAAAGTAACAGGTGTTCAGAATTCAATTACTTGGATAAAGTTGATTTAACATTTATGCAAGTGCCACTCCTCCTTCCACAGCCACCCCTCTACAATCTCTTTTAACTTTAATAACCACTCAATATTTCAGTCATACCATCTCCACTAGATATCAGTAATACCAAAAGTAAGACTTATGCTTCTAAATAATGAACGTTAATAGTTCCCAGCATCAATATGTAGGCATAATAAAACTTTTCTGTTGGTGGCATTTGTCATTTTGAGTTTTGGAAAAACACCTCTTTTGGTGTTTGGTCTTCCAAGACCAGAATATTAGTTCAGTTCTATGTATGCAAAATAAGTGTTTTTCCAAAACTAATATTCAGGTCTTGGAAGAACAAAAAAATTGACCTATTGACAGAATGCAGTCTGGAACTTGCAGCCCAGAAATAATAACCACAATTACCTGGACTTGTCAAAGAAAGAAGATGTGGTCTGGGACAAAAGGGATTTTCTTGCTTCAAGTGATGGGTTGTACCTAGTCAAAGCGGCTGGGAACAATGCTTGTTAGGGAACATCTCCTTTTTCTCTAGGACCCTACACCAGCAGACTAATGGGAAGCACTAACGTCAAGAACACCTGATGGGTTTGCTTTCAACCCCACTGTATTTGGATTTGCTGCTGAAGAAGTGAAAAACATTCCTGACTGGGCAGCTATTAAATATTTTACTTTAAAATTCTACAGGAGCCCAAAATGAAAGACACTAGTTTTATTCTAGCAAAGCAAAGTGGCATGAGCTGATTATAGCATTAGAAGACAATACTATAAAGACAAACCACAAAAAGAATAAAGCATATTCCCAGAAAATTCCATGGATTCCTCCTTTCCCAGGCAGCATGATTGTAAGATTGTTGATTTCTCAGCAATTTATAAACTACATGATGGAAAAAAGATTTACTGCACAACATTATTTTTTATCACAATTCCCATTACATCATCAGTTCTCCATAGCAGACACACAGAACACCACACCAGACTAGCTGGCCTTTGGGGAGGCCACCTGTCTTTTGTTAGTTCTGTAAGTCCAGCCTATCACACCAGCGTGTATCTGCAGACAAAGTATAGAAAGCTGAGCAACAAATTGATTCTTCTGAATCTCAGAAGTACTTCAGCTCAAATTAATTAAAAATACTCTTAATTGTGCTTTGAAAATTGTCTACAATGACAAAGTAGTTAAGTAATGAAGAACAAGGGTTTAGGGGTTAAAAAAAAAAAAAAAAAAAAAAAAAAAGATGACAACCAAAAACCAAATAACCAGGGTAACAATCACGTAGTCACAATACTCAATAGTATTACACTTCACATCTTCAGAGTACTTCACCAACACAAACTATGACAGTACTCCTGCCTGATCATGAAGGTAATTTATAGAGTTAGGAAGCAGAGAAATCAAGGGACTTTTGAAGATCATACAAAAAAATAGAGCAGCACAGCCAGTATTAGAACAAACCTATTCTTGCAGACTTGCCAAACCAATTTAATAGCAGTGGCTTTCAGTTCCCATACTTGGAAAGGGATGGGTGAAATGTCAGGTGTTAGCTAGTGGTTAACTCCAGAGCGCAGTGAAGGTGCTAGAAACCAGCATGCTGAAAACTTGAGTAGATAAGATCATTAGAAATAATCTACTTTAAAATTCCCTTGTGTCTCCTTCCCCTTATCAGGATCTATTCTTGTTTCACATTCAGCAAAGTACAACTGCCCCATGGCCCACACCATTGCTTCTGCTTTCAGCAATTTTGATACTGCTGATTACGCACAGTGTAGACTGTCACTGTTACGTCTGCCTCTGTGCTGGACCATCCTCTGCATCTGGCCTCTTCCCCTTTCGCATCAGAGAGGATTTAGTAGCATCTAGTGGTCTGCTATACACATATAGTCTGGAGCTAGTGATACGAAAAATAGATCCTGTGCATAAGGGACAACATATATGGAAGAGCAGATGAAATAGTCATAGGTTGCATGCACAGAGTGATAAACTGGTGTGGAGCAACCAATACAAGACTAGTGGACAAGAACAGTTCTAGGGCACCCTGACTAATTCAAGCCTGCCTTTTTCAGAACTACTCTGATAGCTACTATTTGAGTTTTGAGGGAGGATACCTGAATACAAAAAGACAGAAACATTGTGGAACAGAATACATTATTGAAAAAATTATTCTAGCTGAGTTACTAACAAACCATCAAATATTTCTTTTTTTTGGATGTGCAAGCATGCATACAGACACACACGCAAAAGTGCTACTCCCACTGTCTTTTCTCTCTCATGCAACACACAAAGTCTTCCTCTGTCCTAAGAGGGAAGTACAAGCTTTACCTTTTCCCTATCTTCCCACTGCATTTCATCATTTGTGCCTTTTCCACCTAGACTAAAAAATTCTTCCAACAATGCCTTTCCATGTTATGTAGAACAGGTTTCCCAGGGTACCTCTGGAACCGAGGTGCTTTTGTAACAGCACATATGATAAGATGATAAGCAGCAAGTTTTATAAGAGTCACCAAATTACTTTTAACCAGGTTTTTTATTTTCCAAGGCATAAATATTCCATGTTCCATCACACTAAAAATGGCCTGATCAATCCAATAGACTTTCTCACAGAAGAATTCTTCAAATACATAATTCTTTAATATTGAGTGCTGACAGTAAGCACAGCATGGGGAAAAACAACATTAGAGAGAACATCTAAATAAGGGGAGCTGTACTGGTGGATAGATGTAACAATTCAAAATAAAACATTTTGAGTTATAAAAACAATCTTAGGAATGCAAGAAAACTACTGGAATTTCTGTATATATTGGCCTGTGATATTTTATATGCCTTCCACATTAATCAGATTGTTCCCACAGAAGTCAGTATACTTCATGTGTAAAGGTTAATTGTATAGAGTCCTAGGCAGGTAGGTTGGTGTAAATTTGTTAAACTATCTAAAATATTTCAGCTCTTTGAGATTGCTATAGAAATTGTTTCAACTTGATTAAGTAAAATTTTGTTTGTTTTGGTTTGTTTTTTTAAAGTCAAATTCTGCTTAATGATTTGTTTATTCTTAACTGGGGAGATAAGTTACTCCATAAATTGATCCAAAAACCTGCTGACAGCTGGTGGTACTGTTATGAGTATTCGTACAGTAGCTTCTCCCTATAAGGTTCCATCTGCTGTGACATCTCAACTTTAAGTTTGTCATTAAACTTCACAGCTTTATAAACACAACCTGTGCATTTAATTCCTTTATGTACTTTCATGTAGAATATCCAAATATATCGATAAACTAACATCTTTTGAATGTGCACTTCTAAGGCATACTTTCTGTTAGGATTGTTTTTTTCATTTTCCCACTGTAACTGGCTCAGTATTTTATGGGTTTTCAATGATATTTTCATTGGCAAGGATCATACTCTGTGGCACAGATCAGGAAAAGAACCAAAAAGTAAAAAACTTGTGAAACTGAACCTGTGAAAAGGGGGAATTTATCACAAATATACTAATGTAAGAGTGAGAATGCTGAAATGCAAAGCAGATGCCAATTCTTCCACTGCAACTTGTAACAGCAAGGAATACAACTTTAGAGGTGATTAGCTGAGGTGTTTTTTATAAAAAGCCACAGTTCAAGATGCAAGATTAGAGCTCTTTTTCCACACCTTTCACAAGATATGGGATGTCGCCTTGGACATAGTTTACCTGTGTGTATGTTAAGAAAGAATCTAATGTCATAGCAAGATTACAATTATGCCTATAGACCTTTACATGCCTTGCTCTAAATATCTGGTGTTTGTAACTCTTCTAAGCAACGCACAACGTTGTCATGGGAAGTCAGACACAATTCCATCATCATTCTGCATGCTGCTACAAGACTAATAACATCACAGAATATTTTCTAAGCTCGCACAACACAAGCAGTATAAGTAATATGACCTAAGCAAACATACACACTTGTGAATGTCATATTAAAAAAAAATAAAATCTAATTAATCCATCAGGTTCACCTGTTAGTATACATAATTTTTTTATAGCTAAAAGTACATTTCAGAAGGAAAATAGAAGATATGAAGCTATATAAATACAACTCAGAGATGGTGATTACTATTATCTGTAGCAAACGATTAATAGACTTTGACTTCAGGATTTAGGCTATGAAAGCTCAGGTTCTCTAGCTTTTTTCACTGTGTCCTTCTCAGCCTGCTGGCACAGCCTATTATGTCAAGAACTGCATAGCACAGAGCTCCCAACCATCCCTCCCACTTCAGGGCACCAGGCTGGTGGGATCTGCCAGCACTGGAATTAGAAACGATGCAGGGATGGTCTTTTACAAATGTAAATGTGAATTTGCCATTCCATTTTGTGGTCTGCAGGGAACCAGGAGAACAGAATGTGACAGAGCGTTGCAGAAGGGCAGTTCTGCTTCACAGTATTTTAAAGGAAGAGAAGTGGGTAATGCTGATGTTTTACAACTGTAGGCATGTTTTCCCACAAATAAGCTGTATACAGCAAGTAGTCAAATGTACTTAGGCTTCATTTCAGGGGGAGGGAAAAGCAAAAGGAAACACCCAGTTACAGAAATATACTTTTACGTCCAACACTGAGCTTGCCATTAATATACCTAATTACAGCAGTTTTCTCCTAACAGTTCAGGTTTGCCATATCTTGCAGAACATCAGCTCTTCCATCTACACATTCTGACAATGTAATAAAACGACAGGATGGTTGAGTCTTGAATTAGTAGGAATGTTTCTCTTGCAGTTGTCCTCATTAACTTTTCCTGCAAAACCAGACCTCTGCTTAGCAAAGTTTTGACATTTGTTTTCCATTTGCACCAAAACAAAAGGCTCCTCAAAGGCATTCAAACTCCAGCACTCATTTGTGATACAAAAAATGCTATTGAGTTCAAAGTACAAAGTGAAAACTACAAATACAAAGTAATACAGAGACTATTCCAGGATAGGGAAGAGGGAGAAATAGGTAGGAATTCCATACTAGAATTTAAAATATCCTTTAGGTAAAAGCTTTCCCAAAGCAGAACCATTGCCACAGAAAGATTTGTTTCTACGAACTTGTATTTATTTAGGGGGAGGGAAATGTGCTGAAAAATTCACAAAGCCATTGCCTGCCTTATGTCAGTAATTCAGAACATCCAGGGTTTATGAATTCTCTTTAACTAGGATTGTAGGCTATGGGAAAATAGGGTTAAAAGTCAAAGCATAAAGTAGGATGCCAGTATTTTGTGTTTATTAGAACCTGTCTATTATATGCAAAAACCTCTTTAGGCAGGGACAGTTCCTGCTCTGGGACAGGCCACTACAAAAAGAAAGGCATATTTTATGCTCTCCCTGTGGGAGATTTCTTGGTTTGGGGGGTTGGTTTTATTTGTTGTTGTTGTTGTTGGGTTTGTTGAGTTCTTTTGGGGAGGGGGTGGGAATTATATTTTGTTGGGTTGTTTGTTTTTTTTAAATATAGGAGTAATTCCAACTGGAAGCCTAATCATCTTTGTGTACTAAAACCAGAAATTTCAAAACACAGACTGGTGATATTAGCAGCCTAACTTGAAAGTTTATGATAGGAGTGAATAAAATAAAAACCAAAAAACTTTCTTCTCTGGATTTTATGCAGGCATAAGTAGCTGCCACCTATATTGCTTTCAGAGGCAAATTTAGCATAGCCTCATTAGCAATACGATTTAAGTCTGCAGTCTTATGTCTGGAGTTTCCAAGAGGCAAATTAAGGAGTTAAACTAATTTCAGGGAGGTAGAAAGTAGGAACTGCTATATTCCATAATCTAGTCTCAAATAGCAAGGAATGTGCCACGCAGCATAACAATATTTATGCTTCAGTATTCCCAGAACACTGATGCAAAACCCCTTTAACACCACCTAAGCACAGTGAAGAAGCAGCAACAACTAAGTCAAGCCAGGAAAATTACTATCTCCACCTCTCTCACGTGCAAGAGAAACTGAATAATTTACCAGCTGGTTTTGTGCCGTTGTTTACAGTTCAGGCAATGCAACATCACAAGCAAAGTAAATACTCTAGCACCGCAGCCTCATTCCCAGTGTTCATTTGCTGTGCGCATTTCCCTTTACACTTCGTGAGATGCATGTCAGCCTTGCCCAGACAAAATGAAAAATGGATTGGCAAGAAAAACCCATCCTACAGCCTTGCTGCAGGTAGAAATGCAGAGCAATCAGCCAGTGCCAACATCCTTCCCTCCACCCTTTGCTTCCTTTTTTCCAACTTGTAAGCTACAGCCGTCATTCCCTGGAAATGCCCAAGTGCCCTCAGATCTGACTAAATTCAGTCAGGATAAAGCAGTCATGATCTCACACCCAGGACCCCCAGGGCTCTCATTCCTCTATACTGTCTTTTACCCCAAAACACTTCTGTTGCCTGGGCCTCCTTGCAGTACTGTTGTGACTTGCCACGCAACCTGCAGAGAAGCCACCAGCTCTCTAGCATGGCTTGTGACAAAAGGGGCTTGACCAGAGCCTCTGCAATTGAATTAAACCCATCTCCTGGCACAAGCCCCATGAGTTTGGAAGGAATACAGGAAGAGTAAAGATGTCAGCACAGTATTTCTGCATGTTTGGGTATAAAGCCACTCTACGGACCTCAGCAAAACTATTTGCCTGTTGAAAGTAAAAAGATGTAAATGTTTTCTTCAGCTAGAGCACGGGTCCCCAGTACTTTACAGCTAGCATGAAGAAACAGACAGATTAGCATAGTCCAAGCTCTCTATAGCTCCCAGCTGCTGAAAATGTTGTGCATTTTGTTGTTTTAGCATTTTTAACACAAGGACAGCAGCTCTTAAGTGCAGTTTACTTATCCCAGAGCTGGAATTCCTTCACTTCCTCTTTTGCTGAATTATTTTGGAGCAGTTTGTGATATATTTTTTTCCCCCTCAGTCCCAACACAAAGCCTGTGTATCACTGCTAAACAACCAGACTCAAATACTTCAAAGCAATTAAAGCAATGCCAACAGATGACAAAGCCAGAATTTCTTGACTGGCCTCCTTGAGCTTGCCAGGCACCTGGCCCAGAAGGTTCCCAGAACATACAGACGGGGCAGGACCTTCTAAGTTTCAAGGATTTGCTTACATGTGATTTTTATAGACAATATGCATTTCAGAGATTGTTGCCAGCACAAATGAAAATTAAATTCTTAAATTAACAGCTGCCTAGCCATATCTCTCATTTTGGACAGTGCTGCCACATGTTTTGATCAATGGCCCAATTTGATTCTGTCAGCAAGTTGAACAAATTGAGGGAGGTTCTGGCGAGAGGAGCACCAAAAGCTGGGAGAAGCTCCCCTCCACCTCCCTTCTTTCCTCCCATAGTAGACTTATCTTTAATATTGGAGGTCTTTCTCTGTAGAACAATTACAAATAAAAAAAGTTAGACGATGGAAAAGACAACCTATATTTTACAAACCATTTTCACTTTTTTTTTCCCTCATGCATTCCATCCCTCATACATCTGCTAACATAAAACCTGTTTTCACTCTGCCTTCACTCCTATACATGTCAGATAGCATCCTGCCTTATAGAGACCTGTGTGGAGTTAATTACTGCCCTATAAAAATAAGAAGAGTTTAGTTGGGTCTTTTGATATGTGCATTTAAAAATGCATTCAAATGTTATTCAATTCCTACTGCATAACCCTTGAATTTGCTCTGTTATAAGAAATATTTTGTTTAGGGGCATTTTATTTAATTACAATTATTTTATGTGAATTTGGCAAGTGACCTGTCAATATTTATTCATAAACCAATGTGTAAACTGTTAATTCATCACAAAAACTTTTAACAACATAATCTGCAGACTAATAATTTCACATTTACTGCCTTAACAAAAGGGTGAAGAAAACAGCAGTTATATGATAACCTACGCACACAAGGCTCTATGATATTTTTATTTCCTGATACTTCATGATCAGCCACAGATAAAGCATAAGCCCAGCTTGTTCAATAACATGAAAAACATCTGCAACTTCTGTTTCCATTAAAAAGCTAAGAAAGAAAAGAGTCAAAGTTTTCCAAATGGAAAACCATAAAATCACCGGAGGGGCAAAAAAATACAATTCAAGCTTTTGAAAGGATACAACAGAGAAGCAATTTTCTAGAATTCTCAGCTTACAAAAGCTTCAATTACTTGTTGAGTCAGTGGTATTTGTTTTAATTTTCCCTCTTTGAGGACTTGTTACTAGTCCTACTGCAGTTACTAACAGCCCTACTAATGACCTCAGTGAGTAAAGGTTCAGAGCTGAACCACACAGTCAGAAAATAATGCCTAATGCAGAAGCACATTATTAAGTTTGTTTACTTTCTCTTGCTGAATTTCATATCACATTTGCTCTGTTTACAACTCAAGTATTCTTCTCACAGCTAGCTGCAGGAGAAAAAAAGGCAAGACTTCAAGAATTATGTCATTCTTGAAAATATAATCACCCAAATAAAATTAAAAAAACAACGATTGCAATCAGCCCTTGCAGACAGCCATGTGTATCAAAGTCACACAGGCACACCTGCCCTACCAGGACACCCGCTACATGAGCAGTGTGTGCTCAGTAGGATTCCCAACCAAGAAAGCAGTGTTGTCTGCGCGTCAAATAAACTTCACCCCCAGAGGCTTGACCTGCAGGACCAAGAGTACTAAAGATTCCACAGCAAACTGGGCACAAAAGGACATCACTTCATATAGTTCCCTTTTTGATATAATCAAACTGTTGATGCCATTTCCGTTAGTTTCACATTCAAAGCACAGTTTCTCAGCCACCACATTTAATTTTTGTTTAAAAGCTGGACTGTCTGCAAACAGCACACTGCTGCACAGAGGCAAACCTTCACCAGAAAGAGCTCTCAGCAATCTCACATAGCTCCTTCCAGTCCAGTTTGTGAGCAAAGCGTGTGCTGTGGAAACAGGTTGTTAGAAAAATAAGTATATTGCATTAATGTTAATACCATTATATTAGTATTTAAATAGAATAATTGATAATTAAATTGATCTTATAAATTCTTTCCTCCTTCAAGTTGCAATGTAACTGCATATATAAGGACTCTGAAAACCTCTGAAGTTTTAAGCCACTGTAGGAAGTTTCTGTCGTATCTTCCTCTATTTAAGAGTGGATATCAATACACTGTATCCATTAAACGTCAGTATAAAGCTTCCCTGCTGCATTCTGTGTTACCTACATGGATAAGCACTTCAGCTCTGTGGGAAGCATAGTGCCTACCCAGAAAGTCATGGGCAAGATGTGACTTCTGACAATTTTAGTGAGAAAAGGCTAACAGGAGCATTCAATTCTCAGGTCACAAAATCCATTTAGAAATGTTCCACCTGGCTTATGGCTAAATAATTCAAAATATGCCAATATTGTGACCAATACACAAGAGTCTCAGCTTTTGCCACTAGTCTTGAGACCAAATTCTGTAGAATTTGCTTGTATTTGGCAACAAAGCTGTTTCAGTGAATAATTGAGCTTGCGTGTTTGGACTACATATTTACCATGTTATTCATGACATACAGTTGCTTCTTTAAAGGATTTTGTTTCCCCTTGGCCAAAAAATATATATAATTCTACAGAATACTGGTAGCCAAAAAAAATTAGAATTATTTCTACAGAGTACTGGTATAGTATAAGATATTTCTTATAAATTATATAAGAACTATACCATAACTTCATTTCCATAGCAAGGTTTAGCTTTTTTAATTTTTCTATTGGAGGAAAGCTAACTGGCACTAAAAAATATGGACAATGAGAGATACCCATGTAGCTGGGGAATATTGGCTACAATCCTGTGAGGTGATAAGCATGTTCAAGTTCTTTTAACTGAAAGCACTCAATGACATAAAAATGTATGGGTTTACACACATTACTTTTTTTTAAAAAAAAAAAACAACCCACAAACTCCTTTCCAGCCTTAAATTAACACAAACACACAGTATACTCAGAAGTATTATCCTTGAGCAGCTACTAGAATACTATCTGAGAGTCCAAGCAGTAAAGTTAGGCAACAGAAGGTCATGACTCTTAATTCTATTACCATGGAAGAGGAAAACCAACTTTGTTTAATGCAAAAATGCACAGTATTTTCCCACATTTTAAAAAAGGCAAAGTTGACAGCAAAATATGCTAGTTATTCTTTATTGCAAAACCACAATCCCAAAAGACCTTAGAGACTTAAATACAAATAACTGTATAGGCTGTAATTGGAGTGTTTCTAATGTTTCACTACTTTTTTCACTTTGCAGTGAAGCAATTCCCAGTTTAATGTTTGTGTATGAGAGTAATAAGCATAGTAAATTATAATTTTTTCACTCGTAAAGAAAGCATACATCACTTCTGTGCTGGCCTTCATCTCAGGGTAGGTATTCTGCAATGCTGAACAGTAAACTTTTCTCTAACATTTTAAAGTAATTGAGAGGAAGATCCAGTTAGTTGCTCACAGGCAGGAGGTCAGTCCTCCTGTCCTCCTCTGCAGAGGTGTCCCCACATGTGCAGTGTGAGGAAAAGTGAGCCCCAAGGCAGCGCATGGGCTGACCCGGCCCTGGCCCTGGCCACAAATGGGGGACTAAGACACCAGGAGAGAGGTGAACAGGCAACTGGAGAACAGAAACTGCATGAAGTGGGGGCAAGCTAGGACACAAATACAGGTTTCAGCACATTAGTGATACTTGAACAGCTTCTGCTTATCTGTCTCTGAGTCCTCTTTGACAGACCTGGGGCTAAAAGTCTGTCTCCCTGCGCTGTGTTCCTGCCTAAATCCAGATGGGCTGTGGAGCTCCGAGGGGCAGATGGAAGGAATAAAATACTAATAGTCACAGCTACGCTGAAACAATACAGGGAGCCAAACTGCAGCCAACAGGAAAATGTTAAAAACTAGATTTTCCTCTCTCCATACCAGGGAAATCTTAACTGATTCTTTGACGTCTGTATTAAATCCAAACTGACCAAAGCAAGAAGTCCTGCTCTTTTGGAACAACCATCTGGAACAGAGGTGGGATGATTTGCTCCACTTTTGCCACAGCAGCCCTCCTACCCCATGGGCAGGAGAGGGGCATGGAGCCTCTGCCTCGCGGGACACGCCACTTCTCTCTTGCCCACCTCTAACGCTCTATGGGAGCATCAGCGCCTGGTTGCTCCTTCCTGAAGCCATGCTTAGCAAGTGAAGCCCATCTGCAGACTCACTGAAGTGAAAACCAAATGTATATGAATCATATATATAGGAAGTCAAAGCATGCATATGCCAGACAAAAAAAAAAAAAAAAAAAAGGCAGAATTCCTTCTACCAATTTTTTTTTTTAGGGCACAAACTACACAGATACATTTTTAACATCATGTTTAGGACTATTTTTGCGGTATCTCTTTTCCCCCCAGACTTCTGATGCAGATTAACCTTTCTCATTAACTCCTCTTCAGCTGCACAACTAGCAACAACAGAAAATCTTTAACAAAACATAAGAAATAGAAAACAGGAAAGATTGTTTTTAAATATTGACAAACATAAATGAGTTTGCTGTGATTTCGGACATTTTATGTCTAGCTCCTGTGCTGAAACAAGAAAAAGTAACAAAGTATATTTCCTGGTTCTGCTTGGAAGACTCTGAAATGGACTTTCGCTGAAAACAGTTATTTACACAAGTGCTTCATTCAATTAAGAACAAAACCCAAACAACCTGACATGACTTGTCTGGCAGTCGGGTATTTGCAGTCCATATCTAGACTGAGCACACACACACAGAGGCACTTCTCAAGTACTTGGGCTGGTAATCAGATATTGTTGTTATACAAAATAAATTTGACTAATAGGCACAGGGGACTTGATGGTTTACTTGGTGCTGCTAATATTAGCCATATTTTATTAGCAAAGAAAGCTAAGGTTGTTATTCTGTTTCAGTAACTTCTAATAACGCTGGCACTAGGATCCTTGTTCTGATCATACTACTTTTAGACTGCGTACACATACTCTTTCATGAGCACAGTCAGGCTTGTCAAACTTACTATTCTAAGCATCTCCATCTTCTTTTACAGCTGAATTATTTGTGCAGCCAATATCAAGTAAAGTACACTTTACGTAAAAATGTTTCATATTAACTTAATAAAAAGTTCCCAGTTCTCAGTCACTCAGTACTGGCCTAGGTAACTCACCTTACTTCTGTCTTCAGAAGTTTCTTCTATGACTAATCTAACCACTCTGAGCCTGTTCTACACGAACAGTTTATTGAAGTGATATGTGATCCCCCCCACAATTGCATTTTGGTGACTGAATTGTGAATCTTCATCGTAGGCTGGATGAAACAAAGCTCTTGTTGGAAGAGACAAACTGTTTCTTCCCTGAAAGGTGAGTTAATGAAGTGTGGAAATAAAGGACGTGTG
Organism: Falco punctatus; assembly: GCF_963210335.1. NCBI lineage: Eukaryota > Metazoa > Chordata > Aves > Falconiformes > Falconidae > Falco > Falco punctatus. The sequence goes on from NC_137593.1 coordinate 18,493,714, forward strand.
CCAAAGCCTCCCCTTCAAATGGAACTTCTTCCATGTTATTAGCTGATGTACTCTCAGCCCACACTGAGCAGCAGGATACGTTGTCAAGGAAAGGATTTTGATTACTTAAGGTTTGTGAATAAAGTGTGGGGGTGTGGGTGATTTTTTTAATACATTCCAAAACCTGGAAAGATGGCTTTTCTGGTTTCTGGTTTGTTTTTTTGTGGGGTTGTTTGTTGGTTTTTTTTTTTTTTTTTTGGTTCGTTGGTTGTTTTTTTTTTTCCTCAAGTAGTGAAGAAACTGAAACTGGCATGTTGAAAACAAATTACGTTTACCACTTTAACATGGCATTTTAGATAAATTCAGCACTATTATGCTGTTCAGCGGTTCAGTGGATACAGCATCTGGGTACTATTGTTGATTCTTTTTTGAAGATAACAATTCAGGGGTACAATATAGCACCATCCTAAACTTCTATGTAAAACAATGAAATGTCAGTGGAATTAGCTGCCAAACATTATGAATAAAGGGGATTCCAATTTTGTGATGGTACCTATGTCAGGTGCTTGGTTACAAGCAAAATGAGCATTGAACCAAGAGTCACATATTCATATCTGCAATATTCTACTACTAAATTTCAAACTTCCATTAACAGAGTAGAGCTGTGTTCCACTTCTTCCCCATTTTTTTCCAGTAAACTCAGTCTGTAGTTCATACCAGTAATATTAATATATAGTTACTTGTCTTAAAAAAGTAATAGCTAAAACACTATTTTGCTTTTCCCAGGAACTTCTTAATTGGGCCCTTAAAACTGTTTAATTTATTTATGCATTTCTGTGAGCCAATAGCCATTGCATGTTTCTTTTCTGAATTTCCTGCTGGCCTCCTTAAATATTTTGCCTTATATTTCTAAGCAAAATCTGTGCTTCATCTTGAAGTTTCTTTGGGGTAATATTAAGGTATACGTTACTTTAAGCACAGATTGCAGAGGGACTATTCTAATGTTTGAAGAGCTTTTATAGTAGTTTTGTCTCATTTATGTTGTCTATATGGCCAAAGCTTCAAGATCCATAATTCACCTCCTACTGTGGATTGGACTGTGCCTTGCTTATTACTATATATAAATACATACTCAGTGGATTTAATCCTGCTTTACACGTGTCCAGTAGTACTCTGCCTCCACATTACTGATATGGCAGCTTGTCAGCTGGCTATAGCTAAGTATATTCCGTACTGCATTGCAAAGGGAGAGAAAAAATGAAAAAGAACTCAGCTGCAGTTTTGCTCATCTTTGTTTTAAAAAAATAGTGTTACTTATAGCCGAGGAAGCAATTAATAAACATTTAATTATTTTTATTTTCCTTTTCTTTCTCCTCTCAAGTATTTGAAAGTAGATTGCATATTTCATAAATACATGTCTTATTTAAATGTCATCAATGAAGGCAAGATTTCTAAAGACAAAAAGGAGGAAAAGAGCCAACAAAGATACATTTAATGAAAAATACCCTAGTGAACATCCACCCTTTGCTACTAAAGCTAGCCCATAGAACACAGAAGGCAGAAATGCAATTCCTTGTAAAACATGCTCCAGTTTTGCACAGTGAAGTTAGCCTTGAGAAAAAAAGTGAAACAAAAGCAACAGAGTTGGAAGGAGGGAGCAGTTAGTCTCTATGTAGCCAGAAGCTACAAAAATCAATGGCATTCACTCATGCGGAGGCTTCTTGCCTCAGTCTGAGCATCACCCCCACACTAACCTATAACTGATCAGCTGAAAGGCAATTTACAGGAAGAGATATGAAACTAATAGATATTGGAAGTGGTGCCAACTTTAATAAGGAAAAAGTAACCAGGGTAAAGGAAATAGTGGACTGGGAGAAGAAGGAAATGTGTAAGTACTAACTTCAGGTACAAAACAGCATGAGAATCACCAAGCAAATAAAACATTTGCTGGCACATCTCTTGAAGAACAGCATGTGTTACTTTCCTGTTGAAATAACCTACATTTCTTCTTTTCCTTTCAACAGTTATTTTGAAAATAGTACCTTTACAATCTCAAATTCTAACTGGCAGTTTAAAAACACTCCAATATTAGTGTGAAATTTGCTTTGAAAATTCTAACTACGATAAGTTTAAAATTATCACGGAAAAACTTTGGTAGTTATCTGAAGCAAGAGGAGATTTCTTACTATATAGTAGTACTTCAGTAACAGACAAGTTCTAAATGAAGGATAACAATAAATTTATGTCACTTCAATGGGCACAACCAAGAAAGAAATATGTAAAATATACTTACTAGAAGAGTTTTCTTAAACATAGCGCTATATATATATATTTATTATATATATTTTTAATGGAACGCAAGCTGAAAACACTCAAGAAAAATAGATAACACCTGACTTTCCACCACCTGGAGAGTATGGAACTATTTGTTCTCTTTTGAATACAAGAAGCAGGGCACATCAAACAAGCTAGTAAGAACTAGCTTCAAAACAAACAAAAGGGGTGATTCTTGGCTGAGCAGATAGTTGATATCCTTAAGAAAATACTAAAAAAAGCAAAAACTCTGAAAGTTGAATGAGTAACTACCAAAGCCAGCTACAGATTTTAAAGAAACAACTTTCTAAAGGCATAAAAATCAGGATCCGTGCTAGATAGTGCTTGAAGCACAGGAAAAATAGTGAAGTTAACCTTTGACCATAGCCTAAAAGCTCAATGATACCTATGTGTGATGTTCACAATGCAGGAAGAGCTGAGGGTACCTTCTCACAACCTGAGCATTTCTTCTCAGAGACACGTCTAAGGTTCTATTAAAATCTCCAATGTCTGTAGAAAGCTTTTACTTATTGAAATCAAATAAATGAATAAGAGCCAAATCACCAGCTGAACACACCAAATAGTATACAACCACGAGTTTAAAAAGAATTTGTTCATTAAATTGCCCATTTATTAGGTACACTATAAAGCCCTGTTGCTTAAATCAGCCTCTATATCAGATGAATGAATGGTGGTAAGGTTGATTCAAGCAACTACAAACCTAGAAAAGGCGTTTTTAACTTGAGTAGACAGGTTGCAAGTAAAAAGATTTACTAGGCACATTGACAAACATGGTGGAAGGGAAAGTGAGTCAACTTTTCTTTTTTTTTCAATAAAAGCCAAATCTCAAATTTATTAAGTTTGTGAAGCTGCAAGTAAGCTAGTGCAGTCCAGCCACAGAGAGTCCTAGATTTTCTAAAAGAAGCTCATTTAGAAAAGTCCCTCGATGACCTTCAAGGAAAATAAGCTGCCATTGGATAAGAAGGAATATCCCCTGGCAGATTAATAATTTGCGAAAGGATAGGAAGCAAATGATAAGAATAAACAATTCTCTTGATGATGATAAATTATTCACAGTAAAAAAGACCATGACAAACCCAGAAGCATTCCAGAAAGACCTGACAATGCTGAATGAATAATTAGAGGGTGGATAAAATTCATCATCGATAAATGAAAAAACTACGCATGGGAAAAACATGAGTACAAAATTATGTGCTTCAAATCATATGTTACTACTCAAAAAGTAATGAAGCATCTCTGATATTGCTCAAAAACAGTTACTTTGATAGAAATATACTTTAAATGCCCAGCGGTTTAAATGTAAATAAGATGCTAGAAATTGTTAGGAAAAGAACAGAGAACAAAACATGAAACACCGTTATGCTTTTATATAAATTCTTTGGGTACCCACATTTTAAATTATGAGTATAATTTTAGTGACCTCACTTTATAACACACAACAGAAAAGGGCAACAAAGGATGATTTTCTAAAAATAGAGATTAAATAGAAAAGGCCTTTTTGGAATCAAAACCTGACAATAAAGACGGAGTGTGCACATTTCATGCATCTCTATCAACGTGGAGAAGATGAATGGGAAGTGTTTTCTCAGAACACCAAGTTACCCAAGTCATGTTATTTAGTGCTACTCTTAAAATCATAGAAGAATAAATATTTTTACATACTTCATTGATTATTTTGCCACAGGACACTGGAGTGATCAGAAAAATAAGCAAGTTCAGATAGGAATGAAACGATTTTGTAGGCATTAGGTCTGTTGATGGACATTAACACAATTCATGCAGTCTTCAGCCTCGGTAGTGCTTTGACTGCAGATTTCCATAGGCTAAGGGAATGGACCACTCTGCACTTGTCCTGCTTTTACATTATTCACTACTTCCATAGCTGAAGACAAAGGAAGACTAAACAGACTATTGGTCTGATGCAGTAAAATTGCATCTGTAGTTTTCTGTAATTTTCTTGAAGTGCTATTATATTCTGGAAAAAATAATCCCTTCCTAAGGAACGAGGGAAGATAATAGTATCAAAGCTTTTCAGTGAGGGGAATAGTTCTTGCTTGCAGCAAAGCTTTACAGGCAGCTTTTAATTAGGCAACACCATAATCTTTTAGGTTCATATGCTATCCATTTTTAAGATTAAATTAGCTAGTCGTATGCCCCAACACACTAAGTGGAACTGGCAAATTTGCCAGCAAGATGGGACTGAACTTAGACTATACCAGTAGGAGCTGATGCCACCCCCCTTTGTTAAACTCATCAACTCCGAAAAGTAACAGAGAATTAGTGTCATATCATTGTTGCTACCAAGCACATGGCTGAAACAACATTCACAGGCTAGACTTGAGAGCCTTTCTAGCCAAATCCACGTCCTGCCAAAACCTTACTGACAACTTTTGCCTGCTGACTGCTATTTATCACACGGAAAATAAATGTTAATTCCTAATCAGTGTTTCCTCTCTACCTGAATGCACACAGATTTTCATATTTCTCTCTTCAGACTACAAAAGCCAGTGCAAAAGCTTTCTAGCAGAACAGTCTAAAAAACACAAACTCTAAAGGACTCATTCATTTTGTCTAGACATGTACCAGAGCAGAGGCAGGCATGACAGGTAGCCAGGCAGCCTTCCCTCTCACAGATGCCTCTTCTATCTCCCCTGTCATCTACCTACATATGGGCTCATCACGTCCATGCAGGGAACTAGAAACAAACTAAACAATTTGCATTTAGTTCTTCTTCACATAATACCTTTAATTCTCAGCAGGAAATCCTCCCTATCCCTCCCCTCCCAAGATCCAGAGTGGCAGTTTTCCTGAAGAGTAATAGCAAATCTCCATTTCATGTGTTGTGTCACCGCCCCCCAGCCCCAGTTTAGTTAGGTTTCTAATTTTTGAATGGGTATGCTTGATTTTATATAGGAGAAATGCAGATTTCAGAAGTTGTTCTAGAAGTCTGGTCATTTATTTTAGTTGTCTCACTTATTTTGGTTGCATTGATACATTTTAATGAACCTAAGTTTGAGAATTCTGGAGCAAATTCTTCCTTTTAATATACATATCGCTTCTCACTTTGACTCCAGTGAGAGCACTCTAAAGAAAGATACATCCCCACGTTAGTCTCTTACTATGTTCATCACCCTTTAGAGTGCAGTAGAAAAAGTGGTAGTGTCAGCTAGAGAGAGAGTTACTTGATTTATTCCTTCTTTCTATTTTCTTGGAGTGTTTGGATTTATGCCCTCATCATTTTACATTTGTTCCTACTAATTATGTGCTCTCAAGCTATTTCCCATTACATACTTACTCCCTTTATTGTTTTCAGTATTGAACTACAGCGACTTAATTCCATCCAAACTACACAATTTTTTCCAAGGCCCCATCTTTATTACGATCAAACCTACTGGTATATACTAAGTTTTAGCTCTAGGAAGTTAGTATTTTACAAACTTAAGAACAAACTAAAGAGTAAGGAAGTTATTAAGACATTTGCAAGCTCTTTGGAGAAAAGAAACAATGCCCTTTGGAGAACAGAAAAATACCAGTTACCACTGTGGTGCATACACTTGAATGGGAAAGGGCAGAAACTTTTAATTGCTTCTTTACATAGGTGAGCACTAGTCCCCTTTTCACCCCACATCAGAACTACTAATGTACATCATTTGTAAAGTTCCTACAAAGCTGCTGCAAACCAGCAATGACTGCCTCCTCCTTATGATGAGACACGGACAAGATGCACCACCCCACCACGCTGACTCGGTACAACCCCAGGGCCCTCACGCCAATGGAATTCACCACCACCACAATGGCAGGGCAGCATAAAAAGGCTAGTATCCAGGAAAGCCTCTGGTAACATTTATAGTGACTTACTCCTTTTAAATATATAGATCTTACAAGAGAAGCATCCAAGGTCTGAGCAGTACCTCTTAAGAGAGCAGTTGTCATTGAGTCAATGCCAAGAAACCATTTAAAACAGGAAAGGAAGAAACAACATGCAAGAAGGTAATTCAGCATATTCCACTACTGAGCAAACCATTTCCTCTCCAAGCCATTTTCCCCAGCCAATTATATATACAGAGAAGGGTTTGCAACCTACTTAATTTTCTGAAGGATGTCTCTGAAGATACAGACGGTTCTTGTGAATTTACTCTCCAAATCAAAGCATCTGAAATAGCTGGCAATGTCCTGGGTGCAGATCATAAAGGTACTTTGTAACAGATCTTGCTAAGGTCACAAACACGTGGCCAAACCCTGCATGTCAAAGACACACTGCTAGGGTTCGTGTTAAACAAACTGGTTTTCTAGGACATTCCCATATCCCTTCTCCTCTGGTCAGACAGGTATTGAGAAAGAGCTTTGCAGTAGCAGAGCTGTCTGCAGAACACACAGAGCTCCTACCCCACTGCTTCCAGCTGAGTGGCAGTGACACCACATGGACCTCTGACTGTGGTGGCATCCAGCTGACCAGTCTTGACATATAGAGAGCACAGAGGGGAAGCAGAAAAAGACACAGAGAAAAGTGAGTTTGCCCAAGGTTGCTTGGACTGCTCGGGATCCAAGTAATAAGGGGTGGATCTGTGTTAACAGCCTATATCCTGGGCTCTCCTGTTTCTGTTTCCTTTCCCAAAACTGTTAACCTGCATCTTCTCAAGTCTTTTCAACTGTTCTCTCCATTGACACGTACTGGATATATTCCAGTGTAAATGTGAACAGAATTTTCACTTTACTCTCAGTTTGGTGTTGGTTTTTTGTTTTGTTTTTTAATTATTGAAGATTTAGGGCACCATGCAAGTCACCTTGAAGTGATTTCAGAGTAATGTATAGATCAGAGAAAAACCTGCTGAGAATAAACATGATGTAAACCCAATTATACATGAAAAGGCAACACATTTCTAAATAACATATGTCTGCTGTACAGAACATAGCATAGAACTTTAAAAGGCTAGAAGCTGGGGAATTGACTCTGTGCATCTAACGATACAGATTGCTGTGGTTGCTCTATTTGTTTATGTATTTTTTTAAAAACAAGAATGAAACAAGGTTGATGCCACAGTTATATATCATTTTATAACCAGCATAGGTGAGTCATGTACAAGGTATGCAGAGAGATATTGCAATTTAACTTCAGAGAAGGATATCTTTAAAAAAAAAAGAAACATCTTTGTTGGGTCAAACTTCTATAGTTTACAGCAAGTGCAGAATCAATAAAGTGAATATCAAAACTCTCAACAGCAGTTTTTCTTCTGAATTCAATCCAAACTAATAAATCTACTGTGGCTCTGCTTTCTGTGTTCATTTTGGCTCTTATCTAAATTATAAGTCTTGTCCATGTGCCATGACTAAGTATAGCATAGTGTCAGGGAAATGACAGAAGCATCCTAAGTTCTGCCAGACAAATCACAGTAGATGGGACATCACTTTTTCTTTGGTTATTTGACAGTGCCATCTGTAACTCCTGCCAATTTTCATGTGTTACTCAGGGTAATTGCTTTCCTTTGTTGAGAAGAAAAGAGCGGTGTGAAAGAGCTAGCCATCATAAAGTTAACAGTTAGGGAACCCATTTTTGTGCAACTTTTAACACTCCTTCCTGCAACACAGAATACATGAGGGAGTTAACAGACTGAAAACATAAATATCGATTCAGAAAAGATTTGTGCTCAATGTTTTTTGGTTCAGGGAAGCACTACAATTATACATGACCTGTTTTGTTCTTAAGGACTAGAATGGGCCCTTGACTGGAACATCAGTATAGGAAATGACTGGTGGCTGGATGCACATGATCTAGTATAGGAACAGCCTGTTGTGTTACATGTGACTGAAGCCATGTCTCTCTTTGCAGAAAAAATAATACTCCAACTTCCTTCATGCCATCTGCCCCACATCAAGGAACAAGGCTGCTGCAGTCCAGTACACTGGAGAAACTAACAGGAAAGACAGATATGTACACCTTCATACTGATCACTGCAGAGAGACCAGCTGGGCAGCTCAAGTTCCTCAAGTATTGTAGGAAAATGGAAGAACAGAAGGAACCTTCTATAACAATACTATTGTCAAGGTATAAAAGATAGTCTTCTTTATTAATATTACAAGTGCCAAAAAGGTAGACTTGGTCTCAGAAATATTAAACATGTTAATAAGGTTTATTTTGTATGTGCAAGATCATTGTAGGAAGGTCCGAAGCATTAGTGTCCCAGACATATGTAGTCGTGTGCAGCATTTCTACCTGACTTTTCCTGTGATACCTATTAAATCAAAACATTCTTTTGTTTACAAGTCTCTCCCACATTTTGGCTTAGATTCCTGCATGCCAATGTCTTTTGAAACTTTTTTACCTTACCCTGCTCAAATAAGGTATTAGTCCTCACTATAACATTTTGCAAAGATATCAGAGCAGCACTACTTTTTGTTTGTTTTGATGGTGGTAAGACATGACCCAGGGAACCCGTAAGTTTCTACCAATGGCTCTATAACTAGCTTTCTGCATGAATTAGAGTACATTTTGCAAACTGGATGCTTAAAATCAGGTAGGTATACATCTTTATCATGCAAGTGTGATGGATGGTATCCCTTTGGATTCTCTCTTTCTCTACTACAGAGACAGATTCAGAAAAGTACCTCTGTTGCAGAAACTCACCACAATGTCAGATGCATTTATGGAAGAGGTGTGCTTTTTTAAATGTTCTTATGAATTAAAAATTGCACTTGAAATAAAAGAATAAGTTCCTAGGTGATCTTACAAAGCATGTTATAACCCTTCTTGAGCTGGGAATAACAGACAATATACAGCAGAAAATCCAACCTGTCATTTTCTGTACTAATGCCCAAGATGTAACCACTCTTGTCAGAAATTTTATTGTCTCATAGCAAAATTTGAGAATATTAAAATACCAGATGAGAGATCTGATATTAAAGACATTGCTCATGAAATTACTTGCTGCACATTGACAAAATCTGGAAGCCCTGTGGGCTTGTTCCTTTAAAATTATACATCTGATTGTGACAGAAAGAAATTTAAAGAAATTATGTAGAGGCTTATTTCCAAGTAATAGCAGAAACACAACTCATGCTCAAAACCAAAAATCCAAGTACTGTAGCCTTTGAGGATTGTATTGAGTATGCTGATAAATGAAGTATGAGTAGGTGAAATTCTCTGTATGAAAAAATAGATACATGGATTACAGAAGTCACAGCAAATTCTGCACAGGCAGCTCTTTAGTGCATTAATATTTTCATTTAAATCAACTTGTAGCATCTTGTTTCTTTGAAGATGTAACAAGAACTGTGTAAATTCTCCTGAAGCCATTAGGCACAGAGAGATACTAAGATGCACCTGTAAGTGTAGTTAAACCAGAAGTCAATGTGTAAATTAAATCAATTAAATTAGGAACAAAATTGAACTTTTAATACAGCAAAGCAAGTGATTCTTAATGATGACTCAACAGCAGCTATAGACTAAACTTATCGCTTCCTTTCTGACACAGCTTTAAAAAAAAAAAAAAAAAAAGAAAAAGAAAAAAAAAAGAAACAGGATAGCATAGCAAGCAGGTCACCTCCCTCTGCACCGCATTCTTAAGAGTGAAAGACTGGAATAGAAAGATCAAGAGAAGCATGGTAAAACACAGGTCCTCCTCCTCAAGTCACACAAGCCAGCTTCCATATCAGGACCTTACATCTGCTTCTAGAGAAAAAGCACTGAATATATTCTCTTAGTCTCTTCTCATCACACTATCACTCCGAGAAGAGAGGTACATGTTTGAATTAATCTCTCCAAGCCTGCTTGTCAGATCCTTTAAAACACTTCCTCTATTTAGTGTCAGAGTGCTCTTTATGCACTTAGCAGGCTTTCTGACAGAGGAACCAAGCTGACCACATCTGGTCAAAGAAGCAAAAATATGGGATGCCTGACTGCCATGAAGAGTTCTGCACCTAGACTCCTTCCCATCTTGCCAGGATGGCCCAAGACCATGGCTTTAGCCTGTGGGTAAGAGATTCTTGTCCCCAGGACTCCTCTTCTGCTCTTCTAATAGTACTTCCCTTTGAATATATTAAAATCTTTTTAGACCAACAAAGCATAAAAAGTTGGGCTAATATTTTACCTAGGTTCTTTTTGGTGCAGCTAATCCCATTTCTCTAGTGCATGCCAAAACCCAATTCTCATATGATAAAGCACTAACATGTGTCTTAGTCTTACCATCATGCATTGCACAAAGCCAGAGAGCTTTGTACTAAAGTTATTTCTTCCATTGTGTTAGGGGTCACACATCCCTATCATTGTCACTATTTCCTCAATCTATAGCTGTCCAACTTCTGATAAAAGATGTGGGGGTTTTGCAGGATGAACCTTTTTTTAGTGACATGTTCTCACATTCTGATCCATTACTAGAGGCTCTGCTGAAGTGGTGTCTTGCTAAAGAACATGAGTAATCTTCAGTCTATCTGACCTCCACTTCACTTGCTTGTTGAAGATCATCCTACGTACCTAGCAAGTGTGTGATCAGAACTGAACACAAGTGTGACAAACATTGTCTGAGATGCTGCCCCAAAATAAGTAACAAATGGGAAGACAGACGTCTAGGTAATTGTGTTATATAATTTGCTTGTTTCATGAAAACCGTGGTCTGCATCAAACCAGAGAAATTGTCTTTTTATCTAGACAGAGTTTAAAGGGTAGGTATTCTTAGGGTGGTTAACTGGGAACATTTCGGCTGAGATGTACTCTGAACACAGAGACAGGTCTATCATTTACAGTAATGAAAAGTCATAAATGTCTCTATTAAAGAATTATTTCCTGCATAAAGAGGAATAAGGGACCAAGGGGTCTCATAGGTGAATGCAGAAGGAGTAGGAAAGCTATTTTTTCATAAAATAGTTCCAGACCAAACATTGAACAAGAAGTCAGGTCTGAAATCCCTAACTGACATTGATGCAAGAGCTAGCTTGGGGGCATACTTTGGGTAAATGTAGTATTGCTCTCTGTATGGAGCACAACAGATTCAACTACCACAGCAACAGCAACAAAATTGCATTAAAAAAATTAAAGGCTGCCTATTGAGCTCTTCTGAGGCTGTAAAATGATGTAATTTTGTGCCAAACCCACCCATTAAAAACAAAAAACAAACCAACAAGACAGAACTATTTTGTCTTTAAGATTATTTCCTCTGATAAGGCTCCAACACATTTAAGAACCATATCCTAAGGGAAGACAATATTTCATAGATCTAAAACCATCAACATTCTACAGCAGCACTTGCCACAGCATGGAGGCTGGCGGCTGATGGGCCCGAGGGATGTTTTAGAGTATGACCCATACCAGGTAACTTCTGCCTTTACACGTAAGGCTTCCAATAAATATATTCACTGATGAGGGGGGCAATATGAGAGATTAAAATCTCCCTTAAGCTTTAAGGGAATGGAGTCCACAACACATCTGGATCGTGCTCAGATTTTTCAAAGTTAGCTTTATGTCATCAGCTCATTATTGCCACCTGCCAGGAGATATTTGAGGATCTCTGGGGTCTTTTGAAGCAGAAAAGCAGTTGCACCTCACAGCAACATTGGTAATCTGCCTTCCTGACACTTGAAATTACATGAGAGAAGTTTTACACAAGCTGCAGTCATCAGCAGGCTTTCTTTACTCTGGCCTGTAGTTTAGAGCTTTAAGTCCTTTAGCTGTGTGCCATGATGTTACCTGCTTGTGGGCTCTGCAGTCACATTCGCTTCCAAGAAGCTCATCACAGCTGCTTCCTTACCAGGACAGAACTGCCTGCTATTTGCAAGTTTTATACAATAAAGGAGAAAAGCAAAGAATTAACATTTCCTTAATGAAAGGCATTTCAATGCCCTTTCTGGCACTATGTTCAGCCACGTTGCCACAGATTCTAAGCCTTTCCTGACAATGTTATCTTATGTATTTTTGCTCTTGATTGTTTACAAAAGAAACACACATTATTTTTTCCCTTTGTAATTAAGGGAGGGAATACTTTATCTAAATAATGCCTTTCACCCACACACCAAATTTGTTTGCGACAGGGAAAGCATGTTTCATCCTAAGTTTCCAGTGAAACTGGGTAGGCAACTGTAGGCTAGGTTTTTAAAATAAATATGTATTTTTTTTAAAAAAGGACACCGGCAGGGACTCACTTGTAGGTAAGAGAAAGACTTATTCTAGAAATAAACTTACAAATTCGGAGGATTTATGAGGCTCAGCCTCGGGGACCACCAGCACAGGTTGTGCTCAAGCCTCAGGCCCAGGGCGGCACGTGCGAGGAGCTGAGGGGTGGCCGAGGGGCTCCTCACCGCCACACCCGGGCCCTGCCACCACTGCGCCCAGGGCCCTCAGGGACCCCTCACCGAGGTGGCTGAGGGCCGGGACCCGTGCTGCGAAGGCCCAGTGCCACACACAGCCCTTGCTGCTGTAACATCCCCAGCAATCGTTTGGCCAGTTTGGTCTCTGCACAACCAGTTTTCTGCTGCCACAGGTCCAAGGACACAGAAGGGAAGCTCTTCTACAACAGATTTATTTTTGCCCAACTCATTTTGAAAACTGGGCAAGCATCGGCCTCAAAACATTCAGTAAAGAGTTAATCTGGTAACAACTATTTCCCACATCTTTTTTGCATTTTTAATAGATGAATTTTTATTATGAGCCTATAAATAAACTTTGCAATGACTATGCTATATTCTGATGAACGTGCGCTTTCCCGGCTGAACAACCACAGGTTATTTTTTTCCTTCCAAGAGGAGCACAGCCCTTCAGCCTGGCCCACCACACAGACCCAAAGGGATCATGCGCACACCTTTTATATGCAGGGGTGGATGCAGCCCAGGTGATGGGGAAGCTGCTGGGAGCTCAGTCTGTCCCAGGGAACTGGGAATATGGGATCACTCTTCAGATCCCTGAAGCAAAGCCATGGGACAAAGCAGGGAATACACAGTTTACAGCCCCACCACTGGGAAGGAAACTTAAGGCTTTGCAAATTAACTTGACACCCCCTACATATATGTACTTACAGATATATCCTGTTACATGTCATGAGTCTTTACTAATGAGGGTAGGATATTTTGGGAAGAGGATGTGGGGCATCGAGGGAAAGGACATGCAAATATTTAAGCCCTGCTTACATAAAAATAAGTGATTAAAAAAACCCAAAACAACAAAAACATCACACACACACACCCCACTTCAGGTGAGAACTAGATCAGATTAATTTTAAGTAGTTATTCCTACTAGAAAATGCTGAGAAAATTAACTGACATATACATACTTCTGCAAAAATGATAAATAGGACAGTTTCGTTTTTTCCTGTTAGTAAGCACACTGTACCTTCTGTCCATTCATTTTTAAAACATACTCTAACATAACACGGATCAGATCTATCCCTGACTGCAAACCATGGGTTTCTTCCACTAGATCCAAAAGCTCTTATAGTAATTAGTCCATCTTTAGCACTACAGAACTCCAGCCAGCAGGAGGCTCTGAAACAAATAATTTTAATTAAATCCTGTTCTGAAACACCATTTATTATTCATCCATGCTAGGAAAATGCTTCAGAGTAGGGTAGCTATCAGAGTGGTCTGCAAGTAAGGTGAACATGCGAAGCATGTTTCACGCACCTTAATGTTGGAGGGTGAGGGAGGGGGGGCTGGTTTTGTTTGCCAAAAGCAAGCCTTGATTCTTGTAATAATGCCACGTGCCAACTGTAAGAAATAACGAGGGGAGTGGTAAAGGGAGTTTAGCACTGGGGTTGAGACAAACAAGAAGTAGAGATTCTGACTCTCCAGGTGGTGTGATCCCAGCTGGAGCTTTGCACTCACTTGGCCCCATGCTCTTTACCATTATGAGAAGCACCACACTAGAATGACATTAAGAGCTGAACACTGCTGGAGTGATTTTAAAGTGTTTTTTAATTTGGGTGCCACAGGAACATTAAAAAATAGTTAACAACGTGTGCTAGTACTGTCAGAGTCAAGCAGCTTCAACAGTCCTCAGCAAACAAAACCTATTTGCAACTTCTGTCCTACCCTCCTTCTGCTGCCTCATTGGTAGGGTAGACCAGCTTGCTATAGCTTAGACTCATGCAGCTCTCAGGCTCTTGTTTTCTTGTTTAAACAACAGGAAAAAAAAAAAAAGCGCCATCATACTATTCACTGTCCTGTTTTGTTTTGAAGAGATATGCAGCTGTTCTCAGTTTGGCCGTTTATAAGGAACTTACTCTTGGCTATAGCAGAGGCTGGTTCTGAATCTGTTTACACACCCAAAGAGACTATGAACATGTCAGTCAGGTCAAGAATTCAGAACAGGGTCACAGAAGATATATCCAAATATATAAAAGTACTGAGTTAATTTATGGCCAAAGACTAGGAGCAGGTAATGGTGTAAGCAACAGTGACATGGAATTTTCTATTTCAACATTTCCTCTGGAAATGTTTCATAAAGCTGGAGGAGGCTAGAGCTCGGCCTGACAGAATTGGGATCTCTGTAAAACCAACCTAAACAGCAAAATCAATACTGTGTGTTAAGGTATTCTGACAAGGAGGCCAGTTATCTAAAGATAAAGATTTGGATTTGAGTTGTCATGTGATAGAATAGAATTCCGCACTTAGAGGCAAGCCTCAACTGGAGGGAACACAAGGAAAAAAGGGACCTTTGCTAAAACATCTTTGTTTCCTTCATATCTGATCTTGCAATCTTTAATTCATATTTCAGTCATTTTATACAAGCAAGATTGTTCTATTTCTATGAAAGGTAAACACACATACAGCTAAACTGCTAAAAACTCAAGCTGTTAAACCTACCAGTAATTCAGGAACATAGAGCAAGGCTGAAAGCATGATATTGATGGAGCTGTTTAATAAACACTTCTGTGCAATGTCAAGAAAGTGTTGCTTATTCTCTACTCTGCTTCAAGTTTTACACTATTTGGTTTGTTTCTGAAAGGCTCAGCTCCTGACATGAGGCATTAATTAAGTACCTTACCTTTTATTAAAAACAAAAAACACTGTAATATTCATGACAGAGGGAAAAATAAAACAAAAATCTAGAGGTGAATATAAAAAGAAATTTTTTTTTTTTTTTTTTTTTTACTCCTAGTTGTTTACACAATCTTGTTTACTTAGATGAGTAGTTTTAATCCTTGAAGTAGCTAATGCTGAAATTTGGTTTTGGCAATTTTATTGCAGGTCCTTTCCAACAGAACTAGTATGAATATAATTCAATTAACTTGTTAGTGTGGATGACCATATATCAAAAATGGGAGAGATCCTTTCCACCTGAAGAGTTTCATTATCTTGTACTGTTCTCCATGTCACAAACACAGCAAACTCCAACAGTTACCCAGAGGAAGGTTCATAGGGTAGTTTAACTCGCCAGAAACAACAGCTTGCCACTAAAAACAAACAAAACACGACTCTACACTGTCACATATTGGTTATTTTTATCTTTTTGGTCACGAGAATGTTAGCAAACAAACCTTGCTCTCTTCCAACAAATAGTTTGATATACAGTCATATGTACAGAGAAATCTGTGTTCTTAACTTCCTCCCAAAAATACAGAGCATAACTACATTCATTTTCTAATGCCAAATTCTTGATTATAAGCAAATCAGTGAATACCAATAAAAAAATAGCTCCCAATAAGCATCTATTCTAAGGTCTTATTTGTAGTACTATACCACACAAGACGCTCAGAGCCATGCAGCAAACTGCAAAGTTGTAGAGATTTCCACCAGTAGAGACAATTTTAACAGAAAAAAACAGGCAGCCTGGGACTGGGTGGAAAGGGGCTATTCATGCAGCTGAAAAACTTCGGGAAAGCCCACGAGCTAAAATGTAACAGAGGGATGTAAATGAAAATAATCAGAGCAAGCAATGCTGCCTACAAGTAATGTTATAGTGTCTAGCATTATAATGTATAACTGTTATAATGGAGGTATCAGGCAATTTTAGAACTTTGTCGTATCTCAAGAAATGGAGCTGAAGATTTCCCACATTATCTTTCTCACAATGGCAATTTTTACTGGGACTTTTTGGGGGACATTGTATCAGAAGTACTTCAGTCATTTGTAAAAAGTAGCAATAGTAGAAACTTTTCTTTTGCCTCAGGAACGGAATTCACTCCACAACTATTTTCTTCAGCAGCTTGCTGTGTGTGAGTGTTCTTTGTCATCAGGAACTTATTTTTCACCATTTCTATGAAAAATGCTATTTAGCTGTTTCCCATGCGGTTCATGAATGCTTAGCCTCCTGGCACTGAGCAGCTCCAGCCTAGGCTCTTGAGGCAATAGGCACAGAAATGCAAGCAGAAACATTCTCTCATTCCCCGGTTTCAATGCTTCTGCTCCTCTCACCCAGGCAATATGGCAAGGAAAGCAGACTGGCAGGTGGGGCAAGAGCCAGGATGAGAGGCTGAAAGGAAGCACGGACTGAAATGAGGAAGCCACAAGCAGAAGACTAAAAGCACAAAGTAACTTTTTTGTTTGTTTGTTTCTACTGTCTTTGACTGCTAAGTTTGTAATCTTACCGTCCTCCTACATAGCTTTTGTGTTATAAAGTCGAATGTTTTACTAGATTTCTTTTCTTGGTCTATATTTATCTGTGCATTGTCTGACTTAAAGGACAAGATGACCACTTAAAAAATTATGTCTTCATCTGCCACTGAACATACAGAAAACTCCACATATGTGAGAATTTGCATCTGCAACATTTTCAGTTAAAAAAAAATATCACATTTGTGTCCATGCTTAATACAACTTTTCAGTGTAAAGTAACAACATATAAACTGCGAGTTCAAAAGGAGAAGTAGGTATCCCTGATAGTACTCCTTTTTAGACGTAAATGTTTTTATGGGATAGCTCAGACATTAACAGATGTGCAATGGCATCCTATTATTTGGAACAACAGATCATATAGGCATATGAGGAATGAAGAATGAAATGGTACTTCTGCACAAACATCCTTTTTAGACTTTGGCATCACTAACCCATTGGAAATGCACATGCACCCCAGATATGTATTTGACTAACACGACTGACATTCATGGTGTTAAAGCAGCAGACTGTTAACCTCAGCTACAACTAGATTTAGCCTGCAATATAAACCCATTTTTCCTTCTGCTCACAGGACTAGTTTAAAGTGGTCTGTGCCAACACTAGTAACTATGATGTAAATATCACGTAAAATTGGGTTCAGCACAGCTCCCCACTTCTCCCAAGACCAGTGAGCTCTACAGAGCCACTCTTCACTACACCTCACTCACTGTAATTTCTTTTTGGGTGCCACATTGTATACCGTAATCCTCTCCATCTTCATGCATTTGGAAGGAAAACTCAGTGCATCAAAAATAGTGAGTCAACGCAATTATATAAATGACTAACAGCACTATATATAAACACTTGATACATCATTCCATCTCCTTACCACCACCACCCCTCCAAAAAAAGAAGAGAAACCAAAAAGCCCACACATACTCTGTTATTGACCAGGATTTGCTACCTTTTTGTCTCATTCATCCTTCCTTTGGGGTTTGACATTGGCCTAAATAAAAGGGCAAAGACCCAGGATATGAAAATCCAGTACCTTCTCACTGCTACACAAATAACAATCCAACAAATCCTCTGTATACTCAAATTTTCTTCCTGACATCTCAACACTAGCAGCAGTAGCTCCTGGTTTTCTGAGCCACATCATTGCAGGCACAAGACCAACTTTAAGCACCTGGAAACTGCTGCTAAGGACTTGCCTGATATTGTTGCACACCACCTACTGCTTCTAGGAAACAGCCCTTTTTCGTTAACCCTTAGCACTCCCATTTAGAAAATCGCAGGGTCATGGGTTTTTTTACAAGTGTACACTTGCATTTCTGCAGCTTGTATAGCCACTGTGATCTAATAAATGACCGTTCAAATTCATAGGCAGTAGCCTGGGAAGCCAGTGGAGTAAAATTGGGAGAGAAACCTGTAGTTATTTAATCACTTGAGTCTCAGCTCTGCACAAACACATGCATTCCAAACAGCGGTTGTTCTGGCTTCAACGAAGTTGGCTTTAACACAGCTAATTAGCATCAAAACGTGCCCAATCAGGGCCTCTGCTATATCACCAGTGAAGGTCTGATCAACAGAGCAATTAAAATGCTTGTAGCCATCTTATGATAAAACTAGTCACGTGAACATAATAGCTGCTGCGTGCTTTGTGCCGCAATTATGTTACAATCAGGACAGCAGCTACACATCTGTCAAGTATTAGGTATTTTTCACATAGACCCTCTGCAGAAAGATCACTGGATAAAATCCTTTGGGAGGCGCTTGTTCAGTCTAATCACAGGATAAAGCAAGATACACGAGTGTAACTGAACTGTGAAGTCATTGTGCTCATTTCTCAGGCCCATCACCATGAGACGCGAACGGGCAGCTTGCCTGCCAAACATAATGCCACACTCCTGCAAGAACACTCTCCACAGCTTTGGTCCTTGCTGTCCTATGGATGCTGCAGGCAGCTGCCCATTCTAGGTCATCTCTCCAGAACGAAATGTTAATGCATTTAAAAAGCTGATTAGTTGAACCGACCCATCTTTTTGTCAGCATTTCAGTCGGGCTTCAGAAATCCCCTAATAGGATTTACTCTTCTGCAGCAGTTTGCATAGGGACCCTGTAAATTCAGTCCAGAAGGGGTTTTACTACAGGAAAATAAGCTGATATATCACTTCACTGCAGTACGCTTCAAACACAGCAAAAGCACAAGGAGTATCCAGGTTCAGGATTGATTTGCATGAGGTCATAGGAGAGTGATTATCATTCCTATAAAAAGCACATGTGTTGTAGCAAATTCAAACTGCATTGCAGAAACATGATGAAAGAGGAAGAGCATAGGAACCCCCGTCACCAGCTTACTCACCCACTGAATGAAAAAGACAGCAGCCAAAAAGTTAGACAAAGTATGCAGGAGGCCTGTATTTGGCAGCTCCTCTCTACGTGCAGCTCCGTTTCAGAGCAGCAAATTAAGTCCCTCTGGTAGGGCATTTCAATCCATAACCTCCATTCAGCTACACGGACATTTGCTAGACTCTGCACATAGCTGAAATTTTCCATTTTCTACTTCAACTGTTCTTGAGGTTTTTCCTAAGATGAAACATGTGTAATATCTATTAAAAAACAAAACATCAACAACAAAGTACATATCCCCCTCAAGACAATCCTGGTGAACTTTCCTTTGCCAAACTTCAGTGCTCCCAGGCTTTAGAACAGGAACCTGAAATTTGGAATAACAGCATGTTTGTGCATATGCTCTATGCCATTCCAATTTTGCACAAATATTAAACTTTTGGAAAATGTCATGTAAATGAACACTGAAATATATTGAACAGGGTAAAAGAGGTGAGGGAGGCAGCGGGACATACTGTGGGCAGTTCTGGCCTCCTCTTAGAAAGCAGGGCTAGACAAAATTCACAAAAGAGGAAACAAGGTTGTTTAAAAGACAGAAAAATGCCTGTCACAAATGTCCAAGACTTTGAAATCTGGAAAAGCAAACAACAGATATATAAGACAGACCTTCAGAATTCTGAATGGCATAGAGATAGTACAGTGAGACGGCCCATTCACCACCTCCTTGAGTGCAAGAAGCACGTGGCCTCAAACGAAGCTAGTAAGAACCAAACATCCCAAACAAAAAGGGTTCTTTTTTCATACAAAAGTAGTAGGGCTGTGAATCTCCTTGCCATATGACAGTGAAAATTTATATGGATTAAAGAAACTGGACAAATTCTTGGAAGAGTTATCTGTCAGCAGTTACTGATTATATAGACACCATATTACCTCAAGATGTTTCTGTATCGAAAATACTTGGAGCTGGGGAAAGGATTAGAATATGTTGGTCATAGGTTTGTCCTGTTCCTATGCTCTATCCTAGACATTTGTTTTTGAATGTGTTGGAGGCAGGACCTTGGGATATAGTTCTTATTAAAAAAAAAAAAAAAAAAAAAAAACCACAACCAACTTAAAATTCTCTTTATACAGTTATTTCCATGCTGTTCTCTCTCAAGTGATTGTAAGCCATAAAAACAAGCAATATGTCTATTTGTGAAGCTCCAGAGATTTAAAGAAGGCCCAAAGTAGACAGGCCCCAGAGGACATCTAATGGTGTTCTGGTTTGTATCTTATATTTTTTATTATTCCCCAAGGCTGGTGTGTCCTGACATTGCTCCTTGCATACATACCCTAGTCCCAAGAACAATGAGGAGGAAAGGAGAAACGTGGTGAGAAGTTTGTCACTTACATCCAGAGGGATTACATCACATCATGGGGGAAAGTCACTCCACCTAACTTTCCACTGTTACGTAAAGGAGGCAGCTTGCCCAACAAAACAAGGAAAAAAAGGCTTCAGTAGGCTCTCCCAGACAGTGACTCAGAGTTCAACACCTACTCAAAAATCCTCTGAAGGTGTTTTCATCTCTCCTAGGCAGACTAGGAGACAAGCTGGCAAACATAAAATCCAAGCAAATTTAGGCAGACAAATACCCGTTCTTGTGCAGATTGGAAATAAAGATGGAGTTTAAAGAAAGAACGATCAAATAAATTGCTAGTGATTGCTCTTAGACTGCCCAGTAATTATGGTATTTTATCATGTCATCACATCTAATATACAGAAAATGCAATTGAGTCACTCGGTGGGCAATGTGATTTGATTTCTCTCTCTTTTTTTTATGCTTATAATTCCATTTTATGTTAGCAGCAGAGAGGGTTGGGCTGTGACAGTGATAATAGATAACCTAGTGGTGCATAGTTTTGCCTACATCATCATTAAAGTAGTAAGTCACGATAACCCCTAGCAGCAGCAAGGACCGAAGATGAGACTTTCACACAGAGGCTTTTGCAGCATTGCTGACATCATTATGCTGCCACTCTGTAGAAATCAGATGGCATTTTTCAGTGTAATAGAGCAACCTTCCTTCATCAAAATGCTGGTGTTAGCTGAACTACTACTCTGCAGTTCTAAAAAGCCTGGAGGGGCTCATTTACACAGGGGTTAATGGACTGAATTCTGCACTTGTATTCGCCAAATCCACGCCCCCATGCAGATATTCTCCCAGTTTTGCTATTATTCAGCAACCTTTGCCTTCTGTCATTCTGACCTAATATAAACTGCACGGACTAGCTGTTTTCAGGGCCGTATGAACTACTTCAGCTGATGGTTACCTAACTTTCACAAGTATAACAGCACTTGTATCACAATCCAAGCAAATACTTCACACAATTCCACTCAATTCTTCTTCTAAAAGTCCTTGAATTAATGTAGCTTCATAATTATCCAAGAATAAACTCTATTTTCAGATCAATCCTTTTATTATGATTTTTTTTTTTTTTTAGTCTCTCTTAATTAAGCTCAATTTAAACGTTTCTAGCTGGAACATCCTAAAATAAATACTCTTGTGACTACTATGACAATAGACTGTTCAAAGCACAGCATAAATGCAGAATTTACCTGTCTGGGAGTACAGAAGTAAGATAGTATCTTGAACTTGATGGTTAGATAAATGAAGTTATGTCTGCTTGTCTCCTGCTGTTTTAATTCAGTAAGTACTCTGTGCTTCTGAATTGTGGTACAAAGACATCTTAAACTGCTATAATGCTGAAGTGCATTACCTATCTAATGCTCTAAAGTGCAGGAATAGATTACCTGCAGCAGTTACGGAAATGTCTAGCAGTGAGAATTTTGAAGAACACATCGGACAAACTGCTCCTGATGGTTGTTTAAGTATAGTTGACATTACTTTCAGAAAAGAGGATTATCTTTCATGGTTTTTCACAGACCTATTTTGTAGAATTTTATGGCACAGCAACATTGAAACCACAGTACAGATTGATAAAACAGCAGCAGTTCAGATACCTTGGGCTTTGGTGTGACTACATGGCCTTCTGAAGTTCCTTCCAGCCTGAACTATCCTCCGATTCTCTGTATAGCAATACAGACTGCTACACATCAACCTGCTCCCTTCTGTACACCATTTTGATTTTAGAGGTTAAAGCATCAAATACGGAGAATTTGAGGAGACTGGTCACATACATGCCTACATATAAACATGGTTCTTCTACTGTACATTTCATACCCATAATCTTAGCGTGTTTATAGTCACCCCATCTGTTTCTCTCTATATTGCGGTCTGCTTATACTCCCCCTCTAGTTCTCTCATCTGTTCTTTTTACCTCTGAAAAGCATCACATTCTAAGAATTTCAATGGATTGTTCTATGTATTTAGAATTTATCCAAAGCACCTCCTCATTCTGAAAGATCTTCACATCTAACTGAACTGTATTTACAGATGAACATTCAGATAATGAATATTTGTTTGAATTTTAGTTTGCAGTAAAAGTAACAATTTGGCTTCTACAGCAATAAACTTTTATGTAACTAACTTTGTGAAACAGTAAACACTTTTCCCTATAATTAATGGATTGTAAGTATGCAATACGTTGAGTTGGCTCTAAGATCTCAACATAGAAAAATGAAGAAAAAAGGAATTATCACTTCAGAAAAAATGCAACATTCTTGAGTTCAATTTTCAGTGTAACTAGCTTCATAATCTGACTAGTATTAAATGAGCTTTTGATAAATGGTGTAATTTAGTTGTACTTATAGTATGTTATAGACCCACACAATAATTTTATTTCTTTCTCTAGAATCTGCTTCTTAGCAAGTGTTTTCTGACAAGAAAAACAGCTTCATGACTCCAGAAGAATGAGAACATTTGGAGATTGCTTCTGGTGACCAGCTCAAAAGCTGTGCCCAAAGCACCATTAAAACTGTAAAGCAAGTCTATTTTTTTCTAAAACTTAAGGACTATATAGCTGATGTCCCAAAGATAAATTAATTTTATTCTTTCCTTATTATTATTATTTCTAGGGTTTTTACTCCTTAGCTTAAGGAGGGTTTGGAGATGTTGAGAACTGAAAGTAGATGTGAAAACCTTGCAAAACACTGTACTTCATACAAAACAGAACTCAATCAAGTTTAAGAGGTCTATGTGACCTGCCCTTGTTCATACAAGCCAGGGAGAAGTTCCCTCTAAATCACATGGCATCAGTAGCCTTTGTATTTCAATCACAGATCAACCTCATCTGAACAGTATAAACCTTAGTTTGAGTCTTATGCTTATTCCAATGTTTTCCATTAAATCAACCAGAAATCAAGGATGAAAGCAGAGCTTGCCTTTAGATTTTTTAAATAAGAAATAAAACAAACCAACCATATGCACACCCCCAAAAAACAAACAGAACTCAACCACAACACACCACAAACATGTAAACCAAACTTCGAACCAAAATTCCAGTGCTGCACATATAGCTGAGCTCTCATGTCACACATGCCAGTGGGATCAGGAATGTCACACTACTTTTTAGTTCACTGAAAGCAGGATCTAGGCACCTGTGTAGTTGTGTGGTGTTACATATACATTATGCAAAACTGAAAACATAGTTACTGAATGAAAGAATCTGTAATACAAAAGTTCTGTTATTGCCATTTTCCTGTATATTATGATTGTAAAGATATATGCCAAAACAATTATTTTGAAGTCTACCTACAAGAATGAATAAAAGCCAATTGATAAAGACTTTAGAGACATTTAATGTGAGTTGTCCTAACAACCTTTAAATGACTATTAAAGCAGAACAGCAGAAATTTTCAGAGTTACTTTATAAAAGGAAATGACATCTCAGTTTAAACTCATGGCCACATTTGAAAGGAAAAAGAACCAAATCTTTAAGTGAAAATAACAAAAAAAAAAAATTTAGGAATCAACTGAATTAGAAACAGAAACCATGAAACAACCAATTCAACTGCTTTAATAAGTGACTTAGAGGTTTGCATTCATTCCTGGATAATTCCACATATAAAGATACACTAATCCTTCAGAATACCTTTCCTGACACCAGGATAACCATACTGACCAGGCTTGCAGATACCCTTCCCAAATGCTAGTCACTGGGAAAGTCAATCTAACCTGACAGGACTAAGAAGTATGACCACATCACTTGAGTCTTTTAAAGCATTTGTACAACATGTTGAAATAATGAGAATAGGGTTGTTCCTAGAGAAAACATAATTAAGTAATGTGCACATTCTCCCATGAGGAACATTATTTAAAAATTAGATTACGATAGCACCATTCCTAATGAAACACTGATTGAAGCGATTGACTTACATTCTAGGTGTAAGGGGGACTTCCTTTTTCCCCTCTGTGGTTGTCCTTTTGATGAAAAAAACCCAAACATGCTTTCACTAGTATCTCACCCTTTACCATAACTATGTGCATAAACATGTAGTGAGAGCCCCTCATCACAAGGATTTGCAAACTTTTGATACCTCACACTTGACAGAAGAGTTTAGGCGACACACAAAACGTTTTGTTGTTCTACTGAGAAACAAGGTCACTAGACTACAACCAAACTGAAAAAATAAAATTGTTCCAAAAAGTATGATAAAGTCATTGCACAGATGTTGGATTTGAAGATAATTATACAAGATATCAGATAGTATATATGCATGTATATATTCAAATAATTATATTTTGTCCAGAAACTTACAGATACTAATGTGTGACCTTCAGATTAAGCACCCCATATTAATGTGCATTTTTAAATATTGCTTGAAGGAACCAAAATGACACCTACTCTCCCCTCCCTCACGTGTTTAAATGCAGCCTATGAAGTATAAATAGTATGGTTGTCCCAAAAAATTTCATAAAGCACTCTAATATATCCAGTATTTAATTATAAGACTCAAATTGTGCTAGGGAAAATCAAGACAGCTCTACCATTGGTGTCAGAGACAGCAAGACTGGACATTAAAGTGGATTCAACAACAGAATCCTTATAAGCACAGAGCCTGGTAACGTTACTCAGCGTTCAGCTTTATATCAAGAACAGGGGAATGGTTGCGTGGATTTCAGCTTGGAAGACTGACAATAAAAGAAATCTGAGCCTGTACCATGGAGCAGTGTGTAAATGCATACTCTTGTGGTCTGCTCCAAGTATTTTATTGTATGTATATATAAAGCTCAACCTAAAGGATATCTATTCAGTGTGGCATAAAACACGTAACTAAATCACTCAGAGAAGCAAGACAATACACTTACCATTGCCTTAGCCTTTCCCTAAAGTTTAAGAACCTGTAATTGAGAGCCATGGGGGGTAAAAACCCCATCAAAGTAGGTCTAATTTTATCAAGTTTTAATGAAAATTACTAAACTACTGACTCAGTTTAATAAAGCTGGTTTTGTATGACTCTACTGTATTCCACATTGACTTTTTTTGTAACAAAATGCAAGGACTACATTAAAGAAATTATTTATGAGATCGATACGTGCTTTGTATCTTGCTGAAGGCTGATCAAATAGATGCTTAAAAAAGAATAAAAGAAAGGAAAAAGCACTAAATAAGAAAACTTGACCCTCAAATACCAATCTAAGCCTGCTCCTACTGGGGTTCCACTGCTGCTGCGCTAGAGGTTTGAGCTGCTTGGTGTGTATTCAGGTTGTCTGAATTGCATCCAGAAATATGCTGAGCTATTCACACGGCAGATGTCAGAGGGTTGCATGAGTGGAATGTCTGGTGTGTTTGGCAGGAAATTTTAAGTTTAAAATTGGCTACGAATTTTAGGAATTGGAAAGCAGGAGGTACACTCCAATTTGAACAGAAACCAAAGAAACTGCCACTGACTTCAGTGAGAGGAGGAGAGGACCTTCCGTCTGAGAGATCAGGGATCTGCCTAGCCCCAGCCTTCCAGCCTGCATTCAGGTCCCTAGTCACACTGTACTTATTACAATCCTATCTAGGCTTCTTGCATTTCCGTCTCTAATCAGTAATCAATATTGATTTGAAATCTGGGTCCCTGTAAAAGCACAGTGAAGTAGTCCACTGATTTCTGAAGCATATACATTTTGGCAAGCCAAAAAGGTGCAAAGGTCAACGAGGGGCTCTGTCATATATGCCAGCTCTCTAGCAGGAGCTGTGAACTGCACTAAAACTTAACAGAAAGGAAAAGGCATTGTATCAGCGCTCTGGCCCTGCTCAGCCACCCCCAGCAACAGATGCATTTGGAAAAACTGTAGAGATGCCTCTGAGAGCTTCTGGAAGTTGAGAAGTTACTACAAAATTTTCAGGCAACATCATAACAATTAAAAACTCAAAAATTATACATGGTACTTAAGGTCAGGAGCTACAAGGTGCTTTGACTTTGGCCAAAATATCCCCAGCAGGTGGCATGATGACCAAGCACAAAAAGTCTAAAATCATCCCTGGCATGTCTATGGACACACAACCAAGCCCAGAACATAGCTGGTCCATGGATGGGTTTAGAAAGCAATGAGAAGTCAATGCAAAAGGAGCCTGTTTGCTATCTGCTCTCTTTTCAGAGGACATCTTGAGAGCACTCAGAAAGAAAGATGTAGACTGGATTAATTACATTGGTAATGTCTGTCTCCTCCAACACAAAACTAACAAACCACTCCTCTTTCCTAAGGCAAATGCACGGTGCAAAACATTTGCCGGTACACAGAGCACTTAAGGAATAAATTCAAAATTTGGAGAGTTACATTTATTATGCATGCACTGTACTCTTGTACAGATACAGAGCATGTACACATACACAGAACCATTTTATGGTGCAGGAAATGCATTCCAAAGAGAGAAGAGGTGTAATTTATGAAGAATAAGAAAAACATTAATCCTGCAGAGGACCAAAATTAGTCTTCTGTGCCTACAAAATGGCTTGCATAGAATAAAGCCTTTTCCAGATTCCAAACCAGCTGGCAATTCCGATTCAGAAAGTTATAATTAAAGTCCAACTTCCCTCTGCAAAAAGCATTGGAAATGGCACAGTATTTGTCATGCTTTTAGATGATCAGAAGAGCATATATGACAGAATGGCAATGAAAAATGTGTGGAGAAAGAGAAAGACGGGACAGTCTTTAAGATTACTGAATTATCAATTACTGACTGACAGCTGAACTAAAAATCCCACTGAGGCAGTATGACAGTCACTATGGAGAATGTGGATAATGCTGACTGCTTCTGAAAAATCTTGCCCACTGAAAATGTAACACAGGAAATTTAGAAAAAGTCATGAGGCACATTGGTTAAAAGCCAAAAGCTACATGTGATAACTACTCAATGCAAAATGTGAGCATGGTAGAAATTTGGGGGTTTGTGTAGGATCTTTACACAACTTCTGAGCCATTAAAACTGGAATAATGTGGACTTTTGCAGTGTTTTTTGAATTTTAATTTATCAACATTTTCAAATGAATTATGCAGTAACCTGTTACAAACTTCAGTAAGCAGCAACACTGCCACATTTTAAGTTTAAGCTAATTCTTAAAGAACAACAAAATCTCTTCCTGATTTTAATAGACTTAAAATGAGATGTGCATGACGGGTATTTTTACAAATTCATTCTATTATCATTTGTGGTATTGATTTCTGTTAATTCTGCAAACTACTTTTCCCTAGATATAGTATT
Source organism: Falco punctatus (assembly GCF_963210335.1). Classification (NCBI taxonomy): domain Eukaryota; kingdom Metazoa; phylum Chordata; class Aves; order Falconiformes; family Falconidae; genus Falco; species Falco punctatus. The sequence continues at coordinate 18,521,521 of NC_137593.1, forward strand.
TTCATTTCAAAAAGAAATACTAATTAATGTCTTTTTTTCTTCTTCTTTTTTTAAGTAATCTAAGCTCCAGTTCTTCCTGCTCTAAAATAAAACATTTAACTAGCCATTGCTCATCTACTTGAAAATAAATTCAGCTCAGCTTTGGAAATTTGAAAGGTTAGTGGCAGACACCATGAAATCTAATCCTTGTAAGAAGTCTTTGCCATAAGACCCTTTGCCGTATTGTTACGTACTTTCACCATCAGAATAGCAACATGCAAGAATAAACTTCTTAGTAATAAACTTCATATTGTCTGTAGCTCCTTAAACAGAGACAGTCTCCATTTTTTCAGACCTAAAGCTTATTCTCTACCTTAACACACATTTTTATTGTCATTGAATTACTGTGGCCTGATTAAAATTTAATGACATGGCTACTCTGTTGATGAGTCTTTAGAGACTATCACTTACTGACAGACCTATCTATATTTCAAAGACAGCAGAAGTGCTAGAAGTGTATAAAAGAAGTAGCTGTACAGTAGGAAATTAGACACACTGCCTTCTCAAAAGACATGCAGTGCAGCAAGTGCCGTCTGAGTCTGTGATGTTATTCACACTCTTCAGGAGGCTGCTGGCCCCAAAGAGCTCAAAAAAACCCCAAACCACACGAACCAACAAAAAAACCACAAACCACAACACAAAAACCAAAACCCAACAAAAAACCCAAAACAAACAACAAACAAAAAACCACCCAACAGAAAAACCCACCCAATCAAAGAAAACCCCATACATCAAGAAAAATCCACCACCTAATGTCATTAGATAAAAAGTTACACAGATTTTGATTATCAGTAGCTAGAATTTCTCGAGGGCTTCCAAGAGCTTTGTCTTTCAGACCTCCATTTCATTAATTTGAATAGCTGCTTTCTCATATAACCAATTTCACTTCTACTTCAAAATCTCTGTTTTGAATACAACCAATAAAACCCCCAGCATTTACAATGGCTTTCTCCCGTTCTTTGCCTTACTTGGTTTGTTCATACTAGAGCAAACTAGCCTCTCCAAAACTGTGACAGATCCCCTTCTACAGCAACTAAAAACACTAACCAGGATCTGCTAATGCAGACTCACCACATTTTTACATTTGTATCAGAAAGGATAGCAGTGGTATTAGCATTCCTGTATTCTTAAAACACAAGAAAGTGGATTATTAAATTTCACATAAATTAATCTAAATGAATAGCTTACAAATATGAGTTAAACCTCAGAAATTCATTTCCTGTTGGATGTCTTTGACGTTAAACATTGTGTTCATTTTCAAAGAACTATTCGTTCTATACTAAAGATAAAAATTACTTCTGGACAACAACCAAAAAGCATTAGCTCTTGCAAAACAATATTTCATACAAAGCAGATTTTTCTCACCTCTAAGCAACAGTCATTTTGCCAATTCTGTAACAGTTTCTTTATGGTTAGGGCCCAAGATGCTATACCTGGTCACAGCTCTTTAGAAATGCATTGGTGCAACTGTGAGCAGAATCTAATCCAATGTATTAAGAGAGTTTTAGAGAGGCTCCCAGGATGCAATAATTACTTTGCACAGACAACCAGTATGCAGGTACTAGGAGTCAGTGAAAAATTGGCAACAGTATCTTCAGCAATAAGAAGGACTTTACTCATAAGCCAAAGGATGAATTCTGCTATTGTTAACGTTACCACTTCAAAAACAAAACCAAGGCTAAATAATAGCCATAAATCCTGCAGTTGTCTTTCCTCAAACAAAAGGGCCTGCATCAATACATTTTTTGTTGGTAACCTGTGGGAGCCGAGAGCTAGATGAGGCTTGCCATGCTTCCAGCTGGAATTTCTTGCTGCAGGCAGCAGAAATACAACCCTTCCAGTGAGAACTAGACATACTGTTCATGTGCCATGCATGTACTCTTGGCATACGCTGTACATCTAACATTGCCACAAATTAAACATACTCCACATGTACTGAGCCACTGTGTAGTACATTTTCGATAAACTAAATGTTTCCACACACTGTACCATTTCTCAGCATGCACACTGTAGGAGTACCAGGGGTTTCCAGCAGGCAGCAGCCCAGGGGATGCTCAGTACAGCAGTTCTTGTTGAGCATACAGAAACATCAGACAAATGATGAACCCATCCAGGCAAAATCCTCCCCAAACAGCCTGGAGAGAGTCCAAGGAAAATCAATGAGTATACATCCAGAAGTGAGATCGAAAGCCCTGCAATTCTGCAGGAACCAACCACCCATTAAGACTAGTTCCACGTTCAGCTCCTGCCCTGATCTATTTATGCACTGCTCATGCTTCTCTGACAGAGGACTCGGAAGAAGCTGCTCACTCAGCTACATAGCTAGTGAATGAAGCCCTTCAAATGAGTGTGATCCTTAAATATATTATAGCCTGCTGATTAGAACAGTAATCCAAAAATGAAAGACCTGGCTCTAGTATCCTACAGAAGGTTCATAGCCATATAAACGATCTGTCAAGGGAATGCTAGAGTCATCCCAGACAGCCCAAGATGGCAAAAAACCCTTTCCCTGCTGAAGTTACGCCACTGTATGGAAAAGATTTTGACAGTCAATGTGGTACAAAAATACCACAAAGGGATCAAAACCTACCTGGGAAAGTACAATCTTGTACTCCATTCCATGCTCCCAAGCTAATTATACATTTTATTCAAATAACGGTTCTATTTTTATGTTGTCTTCTTGAGCCTACAGTCATGAGTCTATGAGGCCAAGTAATGAATTTTCATTTCAAGTTCACTTCATTTTTCAAGATATAAACAGTTAAGTGCTGCAAAAATTCACATACAAATACACCCTAAAGCCAAAAAAAAAAAATCTATAAATGCTTAAAGCTTTGCAGAATAGTTTTCTGTATCAAATCGCATACCTTGCAAATGACATTTTACTATACCGCTAAAAGGTGAACTATAGTTTACAGCAGAAAACACTATATTTACTCCCACCTCATGATTTTCACATCAGAATCTATTGATCTTACATTTTAAATATTATCAGCATTATATTTGTATAATTTAATAGTTCAGTAGCACAGATCCTTTTGCTAGAATGAAAGTTTCATGACATTACTTATCTGGACCAACGTTTACTACACGGTAAGGACCTAATCCTTCTTTCCTGTTAGTTCACTATATATTAACCCAACGTCAGAGCCAAACTCAGCATTTACAGCAGTGTGGGAAGATAATCTCATAGGAGAGGTCATTAAAGTATGACTCCTTCTCTTATTATACTAATATAGTTGCATTTGGGGTGTTGGTTGGTGATTGGTTGTTTTTTTCCCAAACCAAAGAAAATCATTACAGATTTTCTCACTTTCAATATAGAAATGGTATTGGAAAAAACCTAAGAAGTCATCCTGTCAATATTGTAACATCAATGTAATGCCAAGCTCATTCCTTACTGATGGCTTCCCATCCTCCCTCAAGTACATCCTGTGATAGAAAAGTCACAGATCCCACAATAACTAATTCCAGTGATCAACTGTTCTTAGACTTCCACTCCTTCACCTAAACCAAATTTCTTGAGACTGAGAATCACTAAGTACGGTCATCTGCCAGGACAGCAGACCTTGATAATGCCTTAACATAACCATAAATAAAGAAAATTCAGGAGAAAACAAAAGGAGAAGGGGAAAAAAAAAAAAAAAGGAAAAAAAAAAAAAAAAGACCTGAAAGCACCTAAACCATCATCAAACTGGGACTCATTAAATATTTGCTGCAGATTTACTAGTCATGCCAGAAGCGTTCTGATTTTATCCTCTTTTGTATCTTATTCCTTTGTCCTCCAAAAATTCACAACATACAACTTGATTAAGACTTCTGTCAGTTAGAACTAGCATTCCAAAAGCACTCTGAATTTATTACAGCCCAAAACTTTCTACAGACAAAAATAACGATTTACCATTTCCCTTTGTGTCCTTCTCTTCCCCTTTACCAAAAAGAGGTGTGGCTGTGTGTGTAATACGGTATTTCAATTTTTTTTCTGAAAAGACAAACTTTATTTCACCCACCCCTCTTCCAATCATTAGCTCATCCAGTTCAAGTGAAGTTACTTTGAGTGTCCACATGAACCACTCATTTCTATAATATACCATCCCCTAGATAAGTCTTCAATTATATCTTCAAATGAAGCATCTCTCTGGCTGCAGCTAATTCTGCGTTTAGCAATTAGAGGTCAGATACATACATGTGCCTTGCCTCAGTTTTATTACTGTTTCCTATATGAAAATATAAATAACTTAAAACGCTGAAGTGCAAATTCACTGACAGAAGTCAAAAAGCATATATTCAAAAGCAGAAATTTTTGAAATTAAATGTCTGCCTTCACATGCAGTTACGAGACCTTAATTTTGATTTTTCTTCATAAAACAGAAAATTATTTTAGGACCTTATCAAGCTCTAAGCACTTCCCCCCTTCTCCCCAGATTTGGATCATAAAACCACTGAATGGTTTGGGTTGGAAGGGACCTAAAGATCATCCATTCCCAGCCCCCCTGCCATGGGCAGGGACACCTTCCACTAGACCAGGTTGCTCCAAGCCCCGTCCAGCCTGGCCTTGGGCACTGCCAGGGATGGGGCACCCACAGCTTCTCTGGGCGACCTGTGCCAGTGCCACAACACTGTCACACTAAAGAAATTCTTCCTAACATCTAACCTGAATCTACCCTCCTCCAGCTTACAGCCATTCCCCCTTGTCTTATCACTGCAGACCCTACTAAAATGCCTGTCTCCATCTTTCTTATAAGCACCCTCTAGGTACTGGAAGGCTGCTATAAGGCTAAACTTCTGTTCAGAGCTATAAACGAAATTGCCTTTGCCTTCTTGAAACCTCCCCAAAGTGTGCCTTATTGTTAAAGTCATACATGCATCTTATTCCTAGGTTGCCTTCCAAGCAAATTTGCATTTAAAAAGTGTTTAACCTCTTGCAAGTTTAGGCTTTGATGCAATCCTGGTTCTCATGGATATCTCAGAAAGTTATCCTGTAACTGGCAATTATACAAGCTTCCTTAGAAAATATAGAGGATTACTGGTGCAGGGAGTGTGTTATTTATATTTCCTCAGAAAACAGGGTAGATTTGAACTACATTCAAAGGACTGTGCAGAGAGGCTTTCATGCCTGTGGCTCAGCTGTACCTGTTACAGTGGAAATACACATTGCAATTTAACAACTGGTGTTTATGATTCTGGAAATACCATTAGCTACTATGGTGATGCAAATTGGTTTCATAGTAATTTTGAAACAGAATTTTGACTCCATAGGATTTTGTACATGACCATAGGCATCTATTTACAATCTCCCCTCCTGCAGCTATTTAAACAACTGTGCACGGTAATTTAGCAGCCGAAAGTATCGAAACCAAGAAAGGTCAGTGTTTTCACATTTATTTAAGTCCTTGTGGTTTGCATGAAGGCTGCTAGCTTTTTGTTATTTTCTTGAGAGTTCAGCCAGCAATGTCCAAAATGAGTCTGAAGAACAGTTTACAGTCAAGAATAATTTTTTTTAAAAACTTTGTAGTAGCTGCCCTGCTCTTTTCATACACCTGCATTTCATTGTCAGTATATCCTGTCATTCATTCAAATATGAGCAATTTCTCACGTTGTATCTCATGAATATATAATCCACCCAGAAAGTTAACACACAGCAGTGGGTGCATGCTGACATGAAAAAAAAAAATCTACCGAAGTAGTAAATCGTTTTCCTTCACATTTTCATTGTATGTTCTCACCACCTATGCGATTGTAATGCCTCAATAGCCATCTTAGAAATTGCAGCTATAGCTATGGGGTTCTGCAGAGAACCCTATGGAATCAGATTTTCTGCATTATCATTTTCATAGGTCTTTGAATTTCCTTTACGAGCCTCTTTTTCTGACTTCCAATTTTTCTTGTTTTCTGCTTGCCTGTCCATATGAGAAAAAAGGGATACCTCTTATTCACAGCTGCTATAAGACCTTTTTAGTATGTCTTTTGTCTTGACCTGTTCTTCTAGAGACATACAAAATACAATTCCTATTTAAAAACTAATAGCTCCCAGCACTTGAAAATTTCACCCAAGAGAACAGCCAAAAATGTGAAGCCTGAGGGAAACACTACGTTGGAGGGTCACAGCTAGAATTAAGATAAAACTTCCGAAAATAGTTTAGTAATGAATAATTCCAGTGATTTTCAGGAAGACTCAGAATTCCAGAATTTTCAATAATTATTCCGAAGAATTTTTAAATTCTATATGTATTCTCGAAACAAAGCTGACCCAGATAGATACAGCTTTTAAGTAACCAGCACTGTGAATGACCTCTGGAGTTGTAGGAAGGGACAAGACTGAGCATACAGCAGTTGTACAATATATTCTCATAGCTCATGTGACATCAAATTTGGATACTCAGAGAACAGGGGGAAGCCAAAAGCATTTTTCATCTTTATCCAAAAACCCAGGACAGTATAGATAAAGAGTGCATTTGTGAATGTGTCCCCTTCTCTCTACTCTATATGCATCATCACCTTTAGATGCCTAAAAGATTTCAGTTAATGCTACAGATGATGGCTCATTACCTACCAGCTGGTTATTATTATCAGCTTCTAGCTGAATTCTGAATAGGAGTTGAGTGCATTAGTTTTGACCTAAGAAGAACTAAATGGATCATGATAGCATATGTAGGTAATGGCAACCTGATAGCACATGAGGTAATAAACTATGTATGATAATCAACTGCACAGTGATACAGCAAACTGTAATATCCATTTCAGTAAACAAACATCTAGTAGACAAACACAAACTGTGTTAGATGATCTCCATTTTAAAAAAACTTTTCAAAATATCTACACAAAAACCATGCAGCGCCCCTTTTACCTTCATTGGGAAAAGGAGGTACTTTAGTTGTAAGGGAATAAATTACACATCCATCAGGACAGTAACTCGTGTGCCCACAGAACTGCACAGCAAACACAGGCAAAGAGGATAAATAGAGGTGCCCCAAAGATATTGTTTGATTAACACTAGCACCCAAAGGCCTCTATTACAATTAGGACTTGGTTGTCCTAACTGGATGACATCTTTTATAATGTGAGGGAGGTGGTCCCTGTATTGGGGGTTTGGCAATATCATACTTATTCTAGAAATGTTACGCCTCTGTCCAGAAAATGCTGAGATGTTGAGACCTTTACAGATCCTGCTTTTGTAAACACACAACACATGCTAAGCTTTCCACCTTCGTATTTCCAGCTAGGTGTGTTTCGTAAAAAGCAGCTTATAGGAAAAACAAAGGGAAATGAAAAGCAAAACACAGTTTTCCCCAGCCTCTTAAAACATTGATCTATTGCTGAAAGTACCATCCAGTTAAAGACTAAGTACAGGCTGGACAGATTTCTTGGGACAAACCAAGTCATGCATAAGCACAGTTTTTGAGGGCAGGTTCTTTTTACTGCAGGTGAATACAACTTCAAAGCCACAGAATCACACAAAGCACAGAACCACTTATGTTGAAAAGGCATCTCTTGAGATCACTTAGCCCAATCCCCCTGTTCAGTAGGGCCAGCCAAGGTAGGTCGTAAAAGACCATGTCCAGAGAGGTTTTCAATATCTCCAAGAATGGCTGGAGCCAAACCACAGTCTTAGTGTGAGTTTGGATCCCTCTGACTTTTCAGGAATGATTGACATTTTTTCATGTGACAGTTAGCTCTTTGGTGCTATTGTTTCACTTTCTGTCAGATCAAACTAACAACTCTGCAGCAGTTTATTCTGCCTATCTTCCCAACAGAAAGGCTGATTAATTATTTTTAAGAAGCTCCTTGAATATTTATAAAAGTCTAAACCAGCAAAATCTTAAGGCAATCAACTGGAATAGTCTGTATCCTTAAAATAGAAGAATATTGTATTCTCTGGCTGCGACTTTCTGTTATCCAGCATGGGAACAGTATCCTAGGCTGACATGTAAAAGACAGACAGCTAACTAAAATACCGCATTATTCCCTTCCTGTTGCCAATTCACATCTGAAAACTGAGGGAAAAATATACTCCTGGTGACAGCTCTGAAATAAGTCAGTGTGTGACAGTAATCAGTTCTCTTCTGTCAAGTTAGGCTCCAGGAAAAAGAATAGATTTTTTAGGCTATGTGCCCATATTGTCAAGGAATAAGAACAACAGCACTAAGCACACTTGTGTATTCCCCTCAGAAATAAAGACTATGGGCTTTCAGCAAAGGGCTACCTGAAATGAAGTTCCTGGTAAATTGTGAAGAACTCAAGTCACAATGGCTGGCTCCAAGAGGGGCTCTGCGATGGTGAGAAGCTGCAATAGAAGAGCCCGTGTCTGTACAAGGCAGGTTTGTGGAATTTTTGCAGGATGATGAACAATAAAGAGTTGCTAATGAAAAATTACAAGATGAGAATCAGAGGGCTTTGCATCAACTATAAGGATGTGAGGAAAATAAAAGCAAGAACCAGTACGTGTATAATCTCAGTGCTATCTGCTGGAGTAAGGGATGGATGAGTGGCAATGTCTGTGATGGAAAAACAATGGTTCAGAGCCCTATCATGTCAGGGAACAAAAACCAAACGTAAAGGCAAGACCGAGCAACAAATAACGAGAGAAAAACCTCTCCTCCTCTCTTTTGCTGTCAAAGAGCTCTTCCCCCTGGCAACTCACAAGAGCAGACAATCTGAAATTAGTGTGTGGAAAACCTGTTATGAACTTCTGGAGTGCAAACATCACTGACAGAAAACAGTCATTTCCTCGCTCTGAACTGTCCCTAGCTGAAGGTGTCTCTGTCCTCTGCCTTCACAACAGAAGCAAAGCACCTCAACATACCAAAAAAGCTGCTCTGAAACCCAGAAACAGCAATGTGAAAACCATATCTATAGAGTTCAAGGACTTAAGCAAAACAGCTGAGGGCAAAGTAAAGAAAACAAAAAAGCTAACAGGTGCAAAAGAAGTAAGATAGGAAAGATACAGAGAAAAAGAATTGCATCCTGCTAGGAAAAGGAGGGTAACAGCAGAGTTAAGGATGGGAGATGGCATGAGACAGTCAAACAGAGCATCTATAGGTAATGTCTAAGTCTCTTCTCCAAAATCTATGACAAAGATAAGCAAAATACAATATTACAGGGATAAGCGTGTCAGAGTCAGGAACAGCTCCATGATCAGTTGTACTCCTTAATTGTTAGCATTTTCTGTTCAGAAAAAAACACCCCAGTCTCAAGGAGGTCACACTGCTTTAGAAACTATGGCAGTTTAGATGTGAGCCATGCCCTACTCTCTGCCCATGGGGCCAGCAAACAGGCCTTGACCAGCTTTAATTAGTAGCCTAAATGCAATCTAAGAGACACCTTGGTAGAGTCACGTGTACTCAGTCTGAGGCAACAGTAAATATTTAGGCAGAAGAAATGCTTGAGCATTGACAGTGACCAAAAAAAGGCTAAAATGATGACAGTGAAGGAGGAACAGACAAGCTACTGAACGAGGAAGAACATGTGAATGATTAGAAGCTCAGTGGCAACAGGACTGAATTTATCAGAAAGGGAATGCCGTGACAAGGAAAAGAAAATAGGATACTTAAAATACAAGAGTGGAGATCTGATGCAAAGTCATGTTAAAACGACGTAAAGAAGATAAATGAAGTGTACTGATCAAGTGGAAACTGATAGAAGAAACTAAGCACTGCATGGGTAGGGCAATGGTGTCTATTAGAGAAGAGCTGATGAGAAACAGAGTCAACAGGGCTGAGGGACGCAACAGACCTGGGAGTCTGAGTGGTCCCCAAACACAGAACATGCACAGTGAGAACTGAGCACGAGGAAAGGGCATTACAGCCTCTTTCCAGGAACGGAGGGATGCAAGAGCATTGGAAGAGTATAAGAAAGGTATGGCACCATGCTGAAAGAGTCATGTCAGAGGGGCTGACATTCAAGTATTAAACAGAACGGGTAATATTTCATGCAGACAAGCAGTTTCATTGCTAATCCAGGCTTGCATTTAAGCAGGTAAGGTCTGGTTTGTCTGCCTCTGGATTTCAGGACTTGTCTCTCACTCAGAGCCTGGAAAGATTCTTCAGGTGTCTACGTTGTTAGATGAGCTGTCTTTAGGCCAGCATATTTCAAGTGCTCCCCTAAGAGGCTGCTGTCTCTTAGTTTTCTCAGCTTCTACACTTCCCATGGCTCTGATTCCCATTTATCCTCAACCACCATGATGTAGCTATCAGCCTTACCATCTCTTATTTATCACTTCACAAGTTGACAGATGACTGCTACAACAGCAGGAATAATCCATACCCTTAGCACAAAGCCTTAAAAGGTATTTAAAAATCAACAAGAAACTTTCTCCTCTTGGTTAGGCAAAAATCAAACCAAAAGGTAGCCTTTCATAATGATAACAAACATTTGTTCAGGAGTTAAAATGATACCATGTTTCTGACTACAAAGTTGGTTTAAGAAATGTCCACACTGTAAATTGAAACAGAGAACAAAACCTGATTTAATATATAAGATAATTCCCTCCACATGCCCCAGGCCCTTCCAAAACTCACTAAACTTCATAATGTTGTGCCAACTAAGGGGAATAGCAAAGCGTAGGAAAGACACAGGGATGACACATATAAAGGAAAGCAACAGAAATTTTATTGCAGAAGAAGATGGTTGTAAAAGCGTGGATTAAGTTGCCCTTGCCACCTGCCCTTCCTCTTTGTCTGTGAATTCACTCAACTCGGAACACAGCAATGACTAAAGAATAGGGCTCACCATACACCAGACAAGCTTCCAGCAGTATTTGTGGATACATCCAAGTTCTTGCCATGGTTTTACTGCTGAATCCTCCTGTCGAGCACAGTGTTTGCTGTGCAACTAACACAAGTAAAATACCGGTAACCTAACTGGAGAGAGCAGACCTTGGGCTGGGCTCTGACCTAGTTCATAAATATATTGAAAACAAATCTCAGCGAAAGTGGAATCTTGCCAGCAACGACCAGGTGATGACAGGCTGTCTCCAGCCCCGAAGATTTCACACCTGAGCCAAAGGACTCCTGCTGAGCCCAGCAGGCCCTGCCCTGTGCATGCTCCAGCTCAGGGCTCACTGATAACATTTGCACTGTGCATCACCTGCAACTCAAACGCTTTTAATCCCACCTCTCCATGACTAGAGGCCAATCCTAATAATTTGTACTGCACAGACTCAGACGTGGGTGTGCAAACACGACAAAGACAAGCCACCAGACATTTAGTATTTTCAAGAAAGAAAGAAAAAAAAGTGCTGCAAGTAACACAATGAAATAGTCTAAAGCAGCTCAACACAAGACGTAAGCTATAGCTAACTAAGTAGGCTCCTATTCTAAATTCTCGAGTCTTGCATCTAAAACAGCACGAGCGACCCCCCCCGCGCCATTTAAATCACATGGCTGACGGGGCTGGGGCTCTAGCATCATGACATTCATAACGAGGAGTCAGCAACGATCGCCCGCTTCTTGCTGGAGCCGCCCAGCCCCTCGCTGCCCCGGTTCCCCACCACCAGCCGGCACCGCCAGCAACTTCCCCGGGCGGCCGGGACCGCGGGGCCGCCGCCGCCCTCAGCGAAGCGGAGACCAGCCCGCCCGCCATGCTCCGGCCGGGCACCCGCTGCCGGACAGCGCTCCGCAGGTGCGACGGGTCCCGGGCACCGCGCCGCCTTGGGCAACCGCTGCCCCAGCGGCCGCCTTCGGAGCCGCCGCAGCCCGCCCCGGGCGGAGCGCACCCCTGCCCGCCGCCACCGCGGCGCCCGGCCGTGAGGGAGGGACGGGGAGGCGGCCGCGGCGGGCAGGGGAGGAGTGAGGCGGAGGGCAGGGCCGGGAGGCGCCGCGCCGCAGCGCGCCGGGGCCGCGCTCTCGCTGCTCCGAGGCGGCCGGAGCGGAGGGGTCCGTCGCCGCCGCCGCGCCCGCCATGCCCGGCCGCCCCCCGCCCGCCGCCGCCGCGCCCGGCCGCCCCCCGCCCGCCGCCAGGTAGGGCCCGCGCCCCCGCCCCTCCCCTCCCCGCGCGCCGCCGCCTGCGCGCTCGGGGCTGCCGCCGCCGGTGGGAACGGCTGCCCCGCTCCCTGCCCGGTGAGGAGCCGCGCCGGGCGCCCGCGGGTCCCCGCCGCCTGCCCGGTGAGTAACGGCTCTGGGCGCCCGCCGCTCCCCTCCCGCTGAGGAGCCGCGCTGGGCGCCCGCCGCCCCGGTGCCGAGGACCCCCGGCCGGGCTTACCGCGGCGCGGGAGGCGGTTGCTGGCGCGAAGGGGTCCCCCGCGCCCCAGGGCGGTCACGGCGGAGCGGGGACAGGGCGGCGGGGCGGGCGCGGAGGCGCCGCGCTTCGCTTCTGCGGTGCCCGCGAGGGAGCGCGGCCGCGGGGAAGGCGGGGGGCTGCCGGGCCGGGGGACCGGGGAGCGGCCGGGCCGGGCACCGCGCGTCCCCCCTCAGCCGCGGAGGGGCTGGCGGGGCGCTGCTACCTGCCAGGAGGTGCTCAGCCGCCACGGCTTTACTCCGAAAAAGGAGGCATTGAAGGGCTTTCCTTACATTAGGGGGGGGGGAAAGAAAAAAAAAAAAAGATTTTGACATTTAATTTGGCTGTAACAGCTGGTTTTCATACCGTAGCATCTTAAATACACTAGAGTTGGTAAGTTGTTTAGTGCACAATAGAATACCTTTAGGATATTGTGCTTAAATCATTTAGACGCACATGCACTACCTAGTAAATCAGATTCTTTCACAATGCATAAGAAACCTTAAAAATCCCCGTACATGTATTACCCCAGCTCCACCAAATGTCTTTTTGGCGCTTCGGAACAACAGATTAGAGCAAAACTTCCGTCAAGGTGGAAAGTGATGCACAGATATGAGTAGCCTCACAAGATGTGGTTAAGCCTAATTTTCAACAATCACAAGCAAATTGAATTTTGATGATAGCAGGCAGACAGAAGTATTATAGAAATTGTACCATTTAAGTATCATACAGACTATCAGAGATAAAAAGCATACATTGTAAATTTACAACTCATTTTTGGTGTAGTCTCTTCCAGTGCCGTGTCCCAATGAGAGATGGGTGATAAAATGATAGAAATAAAGTTCAGAGGAAACAGCCTTAAGAGGAAGGTAGTGAAACGATGTATCTCTACCTGAATACTCAAGAGGAACTGGTTCGAGGAGGGAGGGACAACTGAAGTGGGTGGTAATTACTTGCAGGAGAAATTGCTTTGATTTGCTTGAAGGAAACAAAAAGCTTTAAAGTAACCCCTCAGAGCTGACTGAATAGTGTTCAATGTCAATAAACTCTCACTGACCAAAGCTTAATAATGTTTTTGCACTTTGATCTGAATTGAGTGATCTGAAAAGAGCCCTTCCTGATTTTTCCCTTGCTATTTCAGGGTGAAATAGGAAGGATTTAACTTTTTGTTGTTGTTGTTAGTCATGGCTAGTAATTTCACATGGAACTCTTACACACTGAATACCAAGGTGATTGTACAAACTTTAGTATTTTATTGGAAGCCACAATCTGAAAGCAAGAGGGACTTTCAGGTTATCTATAGACCTATATTTCACGCTCTACAAGAAAAATTGGGTAGCATGTAACCCTGACCCCAGTAACCTGGGTCAGGATAAAACAGGTATTCCAAAAAGAAGTCTAAAAGATGCTAACAATTAGACAAGCTGCTGCTTTCCTTGCTTATGGTCTCACTTTTACTGTTACACATTTACCTCCTCATATGCATACAGCCACCTTCCAACTCCACAGAATTGTTGCTAGGCTTTTCATCACTATATAAAACCGAGGAAACCAGACTTAACCCACTCCAGAGCTCTGCCATCTGGTCATCTCTTCACCTCAGCTAGGTCTCTTACCCAGAAAACATCATCTATTTCTGCAGCAAGGCCAAGACTTATTTTGCTCCTGGGAGCAACATACATACCTCTTTCTTCATACTGAAGAGCGAGAGAAGTTCTTGCTGTAGCTTAAGCAAGTCAGACTTCCTTGCACCAAGAACTACAGTTCTCTCTTTCATCTCTTTTATCTCCTGCAGCTGGTATGTTGACAGCTGCTTGTTATTTGTTAATCAAGGTAACCCTTTCTTTGCTGAACAACTATGGAAGCTTCATACTTTCTGTCTAATAAGGGTCAGAGGACTCCAGGAAAGAAGGTGACCAGAACAGCGAATAATTTATTCAGGCCATTCCTGTCTTCACCAGGAAACCCTGGGGAAAAGGCACACCTGGGAAGCCATGGGACAGATAGATTGTCCTCGTACACCTTCAGCTCATCATGCCACCATACAGTATTTGGGCAACTTTAACTGGGGACTAGTTACATCAGCTGTCAAGAAATACAAAGAACATATGTCAGCATTTAGGAGTTTGCTTTACAGACCAAAGAAAGTTTTTGCTGTCAAACTTGTATAAATCAAGTAGCATTTTCGTCTTTCCTACAGAATCACTTTGGGCATTGGCCTGTTTCTGTGGCTATTCACACCTGATCTTACTCACCACCTACAGCTAGCTTACTAAACCAAGGTCACAGCTCTGCCCACCTTGCTGACTCTCCTGTCGCACACTTCAGTCACTGCCCGAGTTCAGCCTAAACTCAGGGTGCACGTTAATTCGCTTGCTTTGGCTTTCTTATCTGAAGGCAAAAGTATAAGCCCCGGGTCTGGATGCCTGCAGCCACTGTGGAGCACAGCAGGGCAGGCTGGTGGCCTTTGGGCATCCACAGAGCAATTAACGTTTCTGGCAGTAGCTTCTTGCCGTGAACGCTTATCCTGGGGATCAGGTGAGCAGGTACGGAGGACTGCACAAAACTGGTAGCTGTCTCTTGCTTGAAGCAGCTAAAAGGCATTTTTGGTACACATCGCAGCTGGGAAGCTGGAACTGTGGTCTGTAGTGATTTATTGGGGGGGTTTATATGGTGGAGAAACAAAACCACACTAAGGTCTGAAATATACCACCTTGCACTTTGCGTGTTCAGGTGAAAGGCAGGAAGACAAATACTTGAATTTTTTAGCTATGAGACAGGAACTTCTGTGCTTCTGTCCCCTATGTAAGCCAGTGACTGGGGTGCTGTTGCACAGATGTCTAAGGAGATACAAGCACCCTTTTTGGTAAAACTGCAGTTTCTCTGCTTAAGCTTATGAAACTAAACCTATACACATATGCAATTCTTGGCCAACCCTGTATATCTACAAGTAGCCTTAGCTGACAAATAAGAGTCTTCAGACATGGCTTTTAGACTGGCACATGTTTTCAACACACCTTTTGGGTGAATACTAGAAAGAAAGGAGGGACAGTAAGTGTTATTCAGAATTAGAAACAGTGCTGGAGCTTAGAAGCAACATTAGACTGAACAGTAGTTCAAAAGAATTAAAATGTATATCCACCCAAAAGAGATGAGAAGTTGCAGGCTGTATATTTTAAACAGTGAAAAGACAAGCCCAAAGAATGTCTGGTTATTTCTGAGAAATTTACTCTCCATGTATTGTGAAAGGTTTTGTGTCACCAATGCAAAATGAAGTGTCTTTGCTGTATCTCAGTAATACCTGGCATGGCAGAAAACTTGGGCACGTAGAGCACAGAGAATGGCTAAGAGAAGCCCTTCTGGGTTTATAGGGTCCTTTTGGAAACCCAGAATTTTTTACATTTGATGAATATGCTAGGGCTGACCACAGGCACAAAGAGGTCAGTTATTTGAAGCTAAGAAGAGATCCCAAAGCTGTGGCTGTATCAGACCTCTCTTACAGACAGTAGGCATGTGGCACGCACTCATTGCCATTGGTAACTTAATGCAGTAACACTAATGTCTCAGACTTCAGCTGACAGCTGCTGTTTTGGTCCAGCAAAGCAGGCCAGATCTTGTATAACAGAGAAAACAGATTTGGTGGCTTTGTACTGAGATGCTTTCAGCAATGAGTAAAATAAAACTTTGATCCTTTAAGGAGACAAAATTGCAGGCAAAGGCGCAAATTATGAAGTTCAACAGTCATGGGACTAAGCTAAAGATAACAGTTTCTTTGAAGAAATTATGAATAAAAAACAAACAAAAAAACCAAAAAAAACCAAAAAAAAAAAAAACAGAACCAGAACAGCAGCACATGAACCAACAGGAATCAGTAGTAAGAATTTGTTTATATTTTTCTACCTCTCTGAAAGAGAAACAAATGTATTACAAATCTCATTTAAATAAGAGAGAGCAAATGAAGAAACCTCCTGAACAAGAGTGTAATATCAAAACTTTCATTATCAAGACAACTGCATGCATTACTAAGTAGCTAGTGTCACATATGAGGATGAAATTTGTTTTTCTGCACTTGTGCAGAGCCAGTATCAGTTTAATACTTGTTGGGTATGCTTTTCATTTGCAGATTAGCAGTTTAATTTACCAGATGTTTGGAGTGCAGTAGCCAGAAAATTTATCTAATGCTATGTGATCGTTTTGGACATTCACTACCTTCTTACAATGTCAGTTTGATTGTCATTGGTGGGAATTCTTGAAATGACATGCTGCATCCTGTTTTCATGGGGAATTACTTTAAACAGTTCATTAACCTGGCTAACCTATGTTGTCAAACATAAGCAACCATTCCCAGTAATGTTTTCACTCAGTGAGGTCAGGGGAGAAAAAACTCAGCTAAAACCAGAAAGAACTTAAAATTGTCAAAAGTCATAAGTCTGTGGATGAGGAATCTGATCTGTTGATGAGTGGAACTGTGGGTGACAGGAGGAGGTAGACTTACAGAAGTAATAAAGAAATGAACTGTGTCATTTCCATGCTTTGTTTCACTAACCTGGTACACCCTATAGTGACAAAAAGCTATGGTTTATTTCCAGACATGCATCTCCACTTCTTCCTTTATTTTGCCACTCATCTGTTTTGAATTCTCTAATCCAGGCTACCTTAGCCTCCCATATAAACTCCACACTTCTTTTCCGGAAAACGTCAATTAATCTCCTCTTTTGGTTCCTGCTCTACTCCCATACATCACTTCTCCCTTTTCTGACTGCAGTGCCTGTACTAATGTCAGTCACTCTGTTCACAGTTCTGCCAATATGTACCCACCCTTCTTCTTCAGCATTCAGTCCTCTCCTCCTTCAAACACCCTTCCCTGAGATTGACTTGAGAAACTCTAACAAGTAGCAGTGACAGTTTGATATGTCTATAATTTGCTGCTGTGGTGTTCATTTCGTATATGATTTAGGCTATGATGGAATCACTCCTTCCAGTGATCATTATAAGCACACCCATTAGGTTAGCAGTGTTTTGCCATCTCCTTACTCAGCCCTCTGTAAATTACTCTTTCTTGTTAATGTAGTTTGTTTCGCTGTACCCTGAGTGAGTGAGTGGGAGGGAGGGATGGTTGGGGGGTGGGAGCCTTTGTCTGCACTGTGGGCAATGAACCTGAGCACTAAAACCTGCTTCAGGTCACTTCTTCATGCAGCTTGCCATTCCCCAACAACTTGGGTCTATGCACATTGTAAATTGGAGCACCTTCTAAAGAACAGTATTTTAAGCCATGGCTGGCACCTGAACAGCCAGGAATCAGAACAGTAAGTTCCACGTTCAGGCAGCAGAGTGTCTTGTGTGCTAAGGAGCAGGAACAGCCTGATAGGAGAGGCTGGGAGAGCTCACTCCAGTGAGGATACCAACCTGGGATCCTGGGGATCCCAGCAGCAGTCCCTCCATGTACACTCCTCTACCTTACATTCGTTCAGGCTCAGCTGGAATGCTGCAGCTGCCTGTCAGAGACGGTATTGAGTTATTTAACAATGGGGAAACAGCTTCAACATGAAGGACCAGGAAAACAAGCACTAAGAGTAGTTTTGAGCATTCCCCCAGAAGTGGAAAAGGCAGTCTCAGTTTTCTCTCAGAAGAAGCAAAATGAATTAAACTTTTGCATCAAACAATAGCTTTACCTGCCAACTGACTGGCTGATGTGCGGCAGCAGCGCCCACTGCCCCTGCGCACTGTGCAGGCTGCTGCCTGGTGCTGGCGGTGCTCCCTGGGGAGCCTGCCTGGCCCTGGCAGGGACAGTGCCTTTGGAACACTTCACAGGCAGCAGGAGCTCAGTGTCAGAAATTTGGGGGGACTGTTTCCTTTTTATTTTTTACCACCTCTTGGCTTACCAGTGGATTAGTTAGTGCTTCAGCCTGTATGTACAGTACACCTTCCCTTCCACTCACTTTACTGGAAACAGGGAACAATTACACTGGATATTTCTGTTTTTCTTCTAATAACAAGCACAAATTTAGTATGTGCAGATTAATACTAGGACTGCTGGGATTTTTTTGGTGCCCAGTACGAATTTTAAACCTTCTTTTTTAGTCTCGTCAACCTTGGATGATTTTTGTTAATCTCTTTAGATTCCCTCATTCATTATCTTCACTTCAAGACTTGCCTGATTATTATCAAGTATCACCAATGCCCATGACACATAATAGGTAGTCAGTGGGTTTTTTAATCAAAGCTATGCTTTCTCTTGGTTGTGGCATCACAATTTATTACATAGCTAATTATTCTTAACCGCTACGTAAAAAAGTTTGCTTCCTAGATCTTGATTCAATTCAGTACACAGCTGAAAGAAAAAGGACTTTTTTTCAAAAAAATCCTAACACAGAATCTGATGCTGCCATGCACATTTCCCAGCTACTCAAATTCAGAACTGGTCAACAAGTCCTGTATAACCCCGAGTGGTCACTTTTAAGACTGGGACCTACCCTCTGTGCTCTGAGTTGGCTACATGGACTTGCAATAACCAGCTTCTGCGTATTATGGTAGTTTTTTCTTTTCTGGGAAAGCTTTGATTTATGAATTGCTGAAAACCTGGATTTCATTGAACTAAGACATCTTTGTGTTACAGTTCAAACCTTTTAAACAGAAAGATGCACAGCAGTTAGGAAGCCTAGACCTGGATAATTGGCTGATGATGATCGGCTCTCCCACAGATACACCAGATGCTGGTGTGGTAGGATATTGTATAGAACTAATTACTTAGTGGTGACTATGTAGCCAGTTAGATTTGTATGGTTTTTTCTTGCATGGTGGTTAGTTTTCCTGCTGGAGTGGCAGCACAGGGTGCATGAGCTAGGTAAGTCCAGAAAGCTTGAATGTAAGCGTTCAGCACCCAGACAGAACTGTTGTAGAAGCAAGAGCGTTCAGCAGGCCGAGGGGGCTGCAGTGCTCATCTCTGCGGTAATCTTAAATTACTTGGGTACTGTAGTTCCGGCACAGCTTACTTAGAATATCCCAAAGGGCTGTTCTTGTATTTTCTTTCAGCAATGAAAAACTGAGGTGGTCCTTGTGAGATTGCATAGTTACCATAATTTCCTACACCAGGCACAGCACATCTCCACCAGCAGCAGAGCTGTTCATTACATGCAATGGCTCTTCAGAATATTAAAGGAAGAAAGACGACACGTCTCTTAGTTTTCAGAACTGTGTTTAAATTAAGTCCGAATTCTTTTCCCCCAAGAGTCATTTGTAACTGTCTTTGCTATTTCAATATGAAAAGGGAAGAGATCAAATCAGCAGGGTAACAGTTCAAAAACGTGCTTATAGATTGCTTCTCTTCTATGTTGTCAAGGCGATGTCTTCCCTCTCAGTGAAAAACGTGTATTACCATTGTAGACATCCAATAAAAATGAACAGCTCATTTACTTTTAAAAGGAAAAGATTTGTGTGCTGTGATATTGAAATGAAAAACTCATCATCCTCACACATATTCTGGAATAAGACCCTCCCCTCAACTAGAAAAGTAATTTTCTTGAATATGTAAAAATACAGAAGTAATAGCATGGCTACTAAGGAGCTTAGTTGAGCTTAGTTAAATGGTTGCATTGTACCTGCCAGTAAATTCAGCCCTAAGCATAATATATGCCATGAATTCAGTGAAATCCAATGGTCACGGTATTCACATTCTTAAAAGTAAGTAGCGTATGTGAACTGTATCAGTGGTTTGCATGATGTCATTTAAATACTAGTATAGTCACCAACTACAAAATGTTGATACTTTTAGAAGTACAACCATATTTCTAAGGTTATGGAAATCAATAACGTACATAATGGAACAGCACATATTTGCTGAGTACAACAGATGATTTTCTGATTCAGAAGGCATGGCTGTTAAGGTATAAGGTATTAGAAAAATAATTAACTACTGAAAAAAATAGAGGCAGACAATAAACAAATAATACATTTAAAATAATCATCCAAATCTAGTAATTAAAAACAAAAAGAGAAGCCATAGAATCAGGTTTGGTTTGGCATGGATTGCTTTTGGATCCAAAGAACTAGACCTCTCTATTATACTGCATCTTTCCCCAGCTGAAGTTGTTACAGCGATCCCTCAATAAAACAATAGTAATTTTGCAAAACCTGAAGTGCATGCCTCTTTTTATTTTTTGTTCCTTTGAATCAAAAGAACTTCAACATTGCAGTGCTGATCAGAGTAAAATGTAAACACATCAAAGACATGAAACGAGGCAACCTCAGCTGTTAATAAAGTTAATAGGAAGAGCATGGCTGCTGCTGGATTCTGCTGAATCAGGGTGACGTCTCTGTCCCAGAGACAGTGAGCACCTTCAGCTTCCTTCATACTGTGAGTTATGGTCATTGGGCGCTTTTGGATGCATTACAAAATACAAAAAGTTCATGCTGCCTTCTTATTTTTACTTTTAAAAAAGGAGCCTGAACAAGGTAATGGCTGTGATACAGGTGGTTGATTTAGATGTCCTTTCCATTTATAATGTCTGATCTAACTACATGGTCAGCTGCACTGAAGTTACTGTAGGATCTGTGACCGCGGTGCAAGTGAACTTGTCTGTATCTGAACTAACATCCAACTGCAGATCCAGTAATGCATCTGCAAGGACCAAGCACAAAAAACAGCAAGCAGCATCAAAGAGCAATTTCATCCCTCTCAGATTCTCTGCAACCAAATCACCTCTTGATTTTCAAGTGGATAACTGAAAATCCATGTCTACACATAGCCTGGTCAATATTTTTGCATTAGGTGTAAATGCAAGGATACTAATTTAGCAACTACTCACGTAATCACACTGCAGGCAACGATAAGGTTATCTGAGATCTTAACCTGAGCTCAGCTGATGATGCAGATAGTCCTGCTGGACCTTGTGCATCCCAGCGAGAGCAAGCATTTCAAGCCCACGTGTCACAACAGTTTCATAGTTATTCTGAAGTTCATTGCAAAGCAGTGGCTGAAGAAACTCTGCAGTTTATTTACATTGTGACCCCAAGGAAAAAATTTAGATTAAGTTAATAACTTACTGATCTGAGTCACCTTTAGATTCTCAGAGATAATGTCCTATGTTCCTTATGTATAGTTAAAAAGGCAGTAGATTTTAGGGGGCAGAAAGAAGGAGGGTTCATGTTGCCAAGAAAACCTCAACCATAACTTCTTGGACTGAAATCTCATGCTTTCCTTATGATGGTATAAGCAAGGAAAAAATTGAGAAAGTTGCCTTTATACCTATCACACAATCCTGTTAATCACATTACAGTCCATGGAAAAAAACTTTCAAAATTCAAGCAAGCTAAGCCAAAGACAATATTTGTAGTATCTTGATAGAATTATACAAAAGCATGTTTTATCATATTAAAAGCCAAGGTAATCTGAGGCAGCTTAATTTTATTCACATCTCTGGCAATGTTATGCTTTTTAAAAAAAACATACTTTGAAACAAATGGGTTTCAAGACTTTGTTTTCTATAAGTTATCACATATTGCTATTTATTGACATATTAACTTAACATCAAAATTGAGAAGATCTGTGTTCCTTTGGAACATTAGTAGCAAACCAGAATTGTTCAAGAATATTTCAGGCATGTAAATTATGTTAAAATAAGATTTGTTGTGAATAAGCAGTGACAGAATGTATTCTTTGTCATTAAAATAACTTCAGAATGTACCCTGACATTTTAACTAGATAGTTTGTGAAATAACTGCAGGTGGTCATAGAAACAATACTGGATTAAAGAGAATAGGAAATTTCTGTGAATATTTTAGATGAAGACACTTACTTTTGGACTATTGTTTTACTTTTCTGGTATCATTAGTTCAGGTAAAAACATAGTGGTTTGTGAACGCTATTATAATGCTAAACAACATTGGGAAAAATTAGCAGGAATCTAAACCAATTTGGCTTTCTTTCAGCTAAAAAGGTCTGGAAACCAGAATGGAGTCAAAGAAATAATACATTTACTAGATAGGTACTTTTGAACGTACTTCAGATACTGTTAAAGTAAAATATTTACCATAATCAAATTGAGTTTAGTAAGGACCAACATCACAGCTACATACAGTAGGTTTGACCAGTCATTTTTTTAGAATACAGATGTGTTGGTCAGGCTGCCTGTCTGGGGAAATGAATGACAACAGACTATGAACTGCCTTCATTCTTACAGCCGTAGAAATTATTTTACAATTGGGTAATGTAATTTCTGAGAACTGCAGAAGAAGAGTAGACATCCATGCAAGAATATCTACCAAAGCTGCTGGCTTTGCTCACAGCAGCAAAGTCTTGGTTCTATCTGGAGTGGGCAAAAGCAAAGAATTCAGGGGGGTAGGTTCATAGTACCTGCTCAGATCTTCTGTTCTGCCAGACACAAGATCAAAATGTCTTTGGTGGCTTGCCAAAATATCTGCAAGTGACCATTATGTTGAGGATTAGGGTAATCTGACCATTTAACTTAAAATGCTCCCTCCTTCATTAATTAGAACAACCACACAGGCTAGTGTGGTTATTTGGTGGTAGGAAGGATCGTTCTGCACTAGCACTGTCCCTGTCTTATAAAAGACGTGGCGTAACACCAGTTCAGCTAGTTGCATGCCACACAGATTCCCGGTAAGAGAATCACTTCATCCTGTTCTTTATCCCTCCACTTGGATTGACTTGTATCTCAGAAATGCCCCCCCAAAAAAAGAAAAAAACATTTAAAAAAGGAAAAATAAAAAGAGGTTATCATGCTTCACTGATTAGTTCTGTGGCTTACTGGTGTCTGGGGAGTCTTCAGGCATTTGGAATAAATATTTTGTTATCGTTTTCTTCAGTATTCAGAAACATTAACTGCATCTTCAACTACGCTATAGTGAAGTCAACTGTAGGATCTCATGATTTGTAACAGCATGATACTATGGCCTCTCAGCTGGTCATATGTATAGTTTCGGGGTTTTTTCCCCCCAAGATCTCAAGGTGTTCTATAATTCAGAGTCTGTGTTGAAGAACTTGGTTTCCAGTACCACCAGTCCCTTTTCACTAACAGCATGGCCCTTTATCTTTTTTTAAAATAGCTGGAAATGATTCTGCAACAATAGGAAACTCCCAGACTTCTCCCTTAAATACCTGGGGACATGTCAGCCCTCTGTTAATCTCAAATTTCCAAAGCCAGATTTATTATATCTGAGGAAAGTTGGTACAAAATATTCCAGAAAGTCTGCCAAACATTAGAAATATGCCATTCAAACATGAAAGCAACGTTCACCTTCCTGTCATGCGCATAATCCAGAGTACCTGCCACATTTCAATTACACTTTTACAGTCTAACAAGGAAAACACTGGAACAGCTAACAAGTTTTGATTAGCTACATGCATTTTCTATTCAAATAAAATCATGACATATGCATTTACTTTTAAGTTATGAACATCTTTGTCACATTTCCTTTCAGAAATACTTAGTATCTGTTTTGAATTTAATTAATGAAAATATTTTATAAAGTAGATTTGAGATCTTTAAATGGTAGCTTTTAAAAAAAGTTGTCAGTGAAATACTTGATTGCATGTGCTGGGCTTTGAGGTCTGTTTTATCACTATTTGACTCTGGTTGCTCTAATGCTCAGAATCAGAAACTCACTGCATCAGCCAGTGGCAAAAAGCTGGTTGAGAAGCTCAACTGTGAAAATATAAACAAGATGCCAAAAAATTACTTGAACTAGTCAAGATTAACATCCTCCACATGAAATCACCAGTTTCTTCCTATGTCACGTTCCACTGGTTCTTCTGAAATGCCCACCTGACAGTTTGTACATAGCAAAAGGGTGAGGAGCACTCAGAGAACATGAGCTGTTTGTTAGATACAAGAAACGTTTAAAACAGACTTTTTAAGAATTACTCCGTGGTTTATGGCACGAAAGCCTAATTTGCAACATCTTTGACTTCATCTTGAAAAGGGCTGAGAATTTCCATTTCTAGTTGAAATCAGTGGGAGCTGCTTGCACATTTATTATGCATTTAATTCAGACCAAATTCCACCAGATTCCAGCTGCATCACAATGTTTTTTCCATTATCTTTAAAAGAAGTAAGAACAGATAGCATGACACCCTTGGAATATTACACTGTGCTGCACTAACAATGTAATCTATATTAAGAATAGGCATTGCCATCAAAAGTGCAGTAGTAATATAAGTTGTTTAATGAATACACAGTCATGAACATTCCTGTTTGAGAGGATAAACAAGTGTTTCTTCTTTATCCTCCTTCCTACAGCACAAGGACAAGTGCTATTGTACAGCACACTTACACATGCTAACTGAACAAGGAATTTTTAGTGGGACATCTTTTAAAGAATATTTCTGATTTTGTGTTGCTTCTTGATGACTTAGTAGGCTTAAATAGCTGCAAGCCGGCTGCTTTGCTGTAGGGGAAATGAAACAACCTTATTGTGTTGTTTCTGTAATGCCTGTGCCTGAAAATAGTGAATTCAGTCTGTATCTCTCTAAAATCATCTTCCCAATCAGCACTACCCACTTAAGTTACATACAGACTGACTAATTAGATTGAAGAATCCTTCTTTTAACAAGATTTCTTACCTTTCTTGCAATCAAACCCTCAAGAGTGTCTCAACTCCCCCCCCGTAGCTGGCATTCCAGAGCTGAGGATGGGCTCCTTGCTTTCAGGGCAGAAAAGCAGTCTTGGCTGGCTTTCAGCCCATCTCTCTTAAAGTGCAGTTCTTTAGCCCTCCCTGAATTTAAAGGTCTGTTCCTTAATCTTTCCCAGGTTCAGTCATTCTTCCTCATCAGACCTTGTCTGGTTGCTAGCTGTTGATCCAGGGCTTCTTATACCTTCTAAAAATCCTCCAAATCAGGAGCTTTTTAAAGAGTCTGCTACAAATGCTGCATCCTATGTAGCGTTCAAGGTGTTTTCTTTCATTGCTTTATGCAGGAAGAGAACTCACGGTTCCTCGTGTGCTTTTTCTGTAGCCTCTTCTGACCAAGGTCCAAGCCTGTCCTTTCTAGAAGGTTTCTTTAGTAAGTAGCCATTCTACCAGCACAAAAAAGGTCCACCTGGAATTGTCCTAAAGTTATGTCAAATCTGGGGATAGCTGGGAAAAAGGCAAGATCACTATCAGCTGTATGCAAGCACCCAGTTTATATTGGGTTGGCTCTCTGTCAGTAAACTGCTGAAATACGTTAACCATAACAAAAAAAAGAAAAGAAAAAAAGAAGAAAAAAACCCCAAAACCACCAAGCAACCCAATCATCTGTCATTCAGCTCCTGATTGTCAACTCTTTGATTTGATTGTCTACTCTTTTATCTGAGTAAACCTGCCATAATTATTGAACGTGGAGAAGGTTGTCAGGCTTGTGCATAAAACCTTGTTATTTTTCCTTTAAGAATTAAATCAGTAAAGGAAGGAAGGAATATTTCTAAGTAAATCATATAAAATTTAGTTAGTTTGGTTTACGTTGACTCTTCAGTAAAAGTCATCAGTTCTTTTATATTTTTAAAACATGTCTTGAAAGAAGGCTGATCATTGTTAGTATTTCCAAAGGCTTCTATATTTGTTTGTTTTTTAAAAAATTTGGAGCAGAATAATGGAGATTCAGAGGTCTGTGAACATGGAAGGAAAAGTCTTTTTTATTGTGTGGCGTACCATAGTATGAGTTGTCTTTTCTCTGCTCCCTTTTTTCATTGGCACAGATCTAAAGACCTGGTCTTTTTGCAGATGTATCACCAATAAAAATGAAACTTAAATCAAGAGTACCCCAGTGACATTATGAAATGAGCAATCTGAATATAAAGCACTTTAACTTCTACTCTTTTTAGTACACTGGTCTGTAAAACTAGCAGCCCAATCCTGTACCTGCTTGACTGCATATAGACACTCAGGTCTGATAACGATGGGAAGTATTCAGTATTTTCTGTTCCCAGTGAAGTCAACAGCAGCCAAAGAAGACTGAACCAAGTCTATGAACACCTTAGAAGATCTGACCCTGATATTGCCAGTGATTATATTCTGCACATGGGTTCCAAATCCATAACAAAATCAGAAAGACATTTGTTTGAGGTATTTATAGAGTGTCTGTTTGACTAACCATCTGTGCCCTGATTGAAGTATACACATGGTCCAGACTGAATAAAAACCAATCATATGGATTAAAATAGTAACTTCGACACTGTTACATCTAAAGATTTTACTGCTAGTGACTTTATTGACCTCTTTACATGTAAAGGTAAATTTAAAAATTGTAAAATCTGAAACGTAGCATGAGGAAAGAGTTTGCCTAGTCTGTCCACTTTGGAAAGGCTTTGAAGTTAAGGGATGCTGTTTGAGTACTGCATGCCTTTCAAAACTGCTGTTTGCTTAAGGTCTGGATTAAGCTAGCTGCCTTCCTCAGTTTCTGAATAGCTTTGGGGTTTATTTGTGAGTGTAAAAGTAAGAATATGCTAGCGTATTTTGCCATGCTTTCACTTGTCTCATATTTCTGTTTCAAAATACAATTCATTCCTTTTTTTGTTCTTCATGGTGTTCAGTACAAATGTTAGCAAAACATTAGAAATGTAGCCGACTATAGCTTAGGGTTAATTGCACTGAGAAACCTCACTGTGTTTGTTCAGTTTGCTTCCTTCATCAAAATTATCTTTTTCATGGATCAGTATGTTTTGTATGTTCAAAACACTGAGATTAGGAGTCATAATGGAAAGATGAAAAGCACTAGGCTATAATAGCATCGATTCGGAATATACATATAATGGTCATTTATTATATATTGAAATTGCTTCTTAGGAATGATTATTGAACAGCAAGTTTTTGGAAGCTGGTTATGCTCGTTCAAGATGGTAGGAAATAGAAGTTTCTGATATTGTTTCACAAGATTAATTTTCTTTAATGATAACCTGGGGAATTCTTTAAATTACCTCTTCTCAGTTGATGTAGCACCATCTGCCACATCTGCAAAGAAGATAATTATTTTTAGGAGCAGCTGTGGTTTTTTTATTAAGTCTTGAGTCATCAAGGTCAGTATTTTTGAATTATTCAATGTATGAAAATAGAAGCAATTGTTTTGCATTTTGGTCAATAATAAAGGATGTATTGTTACTATAGTTAGTCCCATAAACCTCATAGCTATTTACTACAGTCTTCTAATTTCCAAGAAATTTGTTGCATTCTTTGTGATAGCATTTAGCTTTGTAGGAAAAAAGTATCAGTCATAAATTATGAAACAGTAAGAAAGCACCTGGTGGCAAATAAGTGACTGTGGAGACTCTTCTGTTAATGGAAATATTAAAGTGAAAATGGCATACTTCTTAAGATGGAAGGTCCAGGTTCCCAGCTTCTGTTTCAAAAGCTGAATGGTAAATTAGGATCTCTCACACCAAAGGAAAAATCCCCAAATGAGCCATCCTTTGACAGAATTCCCTTGTTATGCCTGTGGCCTTCCATGACAGCTCTAAATTAGATGCACACATCTAAGTCAGATGAGCATTCTCCAACACATAATAAACAAGGGGAACCAAGCAAAGGTGAGAATTAGGAACTGAAACTTTCAACAGCTTGCTTTATGTCGCAGTAAAAAGGCTCTCATCTGTGCCAGATGCCTTGAAAGTCTAGTGCTTTGTGTAAACTCTTAAAGTGAACTAATGAGTATAGTACGTGAATGCAGAGGTATCATTTGATGATGAGGTGGCTACATCTCTGCAGCAGCTTCTATCAGCTTCCTGCTGTTGAGGTACTAATGAGAGCAGGCAGCTCCTCAAAGACAGAATAGTTTTTCCCTGGGGAGTTAATGGAAAGTAGGTTTATCTTACTGGCTTTACTAGAGTGAACGTGGCAGAGCTGTATGGCCTGAGGAGGGTCTCTTAAGAAATCACACAGGTGTTGAAAATCCCAGCTTAGAAAAGGTGGCCACAGGATAAAGAAAAAGAGGAAACTTTGATCTAACTGAGAGATGAGATAATTGAAAAAGAGATGTTGAAAGCCCAAACCCGTGTTCCCTGTTGAAAGAAAGACCCGTGAATCTGAAGCTAGCTAGACAGAGCCTCATACACTGCACCTCCCTGAATTAGGGAAGACTCAGGTTTGCGACGTTGGATGCCCAGCCTGAAGAAGCTCAGCTAGATGCTCATTTTTCCATCAGTTAGTGTGTACTGCTACATACCTACTTTGTGTGATACCTAGAGGTATGTAGCTGACCATCAGTGGTGGCCAAAGTGTAGGGGTATGTTTCTCTATACTTTTTTTTAGAAATTGTATACCCATAAACTCACTGAGGAAAAGGCTGTGGAGTCTAAAACTGTTTCTGAATTTAGCTCTCATAATTTAGCATTTCGTTGTTAAAATCACTCTGCTTTTCAGTCACTCTGAACCCCGACTGCATGAATCTGGTTTGCAAACAGTGGGAGCCTGGATTTCATGACTGGCACAACACTAGAGATGCACTGCAATGCAGCGTGAGAGTAAGGGTTCTGCTCTACAGTTAACAGTACAGGAAACAGGAACCCTAAGATAAGAAAGAAGCTCTGGAAGTGTTACAGATACTCGTAAATGTGTTATCCCTTGTCGTGTGAAACGCAGTTGCTGATTTTACCTTGTGCTCTGAGTAATCAGCTGGATGTGACATACAGCTCTGATGACTGGGATAGCTAACAAGAGAATTTAGGATTACCAGATTTCAGTAACACCAAAAGCAGTTGTTGTTGCCTGTCTAAACTTCAGTCTGAGATGGAGCCTTTTCTCGTTCAAAACATTTAACGGCGTTCTACATTTATGTCCCTCATCACATACTTTAAACAAGCATTACAAATCAAAAGTGGGTTTATTTTGGAAAGAACACAGATTTTAAACACTTAAGGATATTTAACAGATCTTTTTGATTGCCACATGACTAGAAAGGCAGCTTTATACACATAAAGTATGGAACGTGTAATGTGTAACCCCTTACTGGAGCATCATCCAGAGAGAGCACAAATTTGTTAATACTCCAGAATGTGACTCCTCAACTATATTTTCCAGCTATGCTTTAATTACTATTTTATTTATACTATTTAATTACAGTCCCCAAAGGCCTTCAGTTAGTGGCCACACTATCACATTTGTTGCTTCTAGATTCAGCGACACTTTGTGCACTAGAATTTCAGCTCCCTGCACACAATGTAACTCAGAGTATAGTCATTATCAGTATGTCAGCTCCCTGAGGGCAAAGCGGTGGCAAAGTCACTCATTCTTCCTCTCAGTGAAGAGCAGGAGAAAACAACGGGCCTAGTACTTCAACCTGCAGGCCAGACTTCATTTGTGATTTACTATTAGATTGCAGAAGCGATGCATCCTATAAAAAGAGGCAGTGCACCACTGCTGCTGGGAGTACCGAGTGTTACCTAGTACAGAAGCTGCATCTAAATGTGGGCTTACCAAGGAGGGCACTTAACTTATACAATATTTGACCCTCTGAATATGACGTTCTTATTTTAATGAAAATGTAAAACCAGAATGACTTCATATGTTTAATATCCCTCACCCTCTTAAAGAATAAAGAATAGTAAAGAGTTACTGTTTATGTATATAATCTGAGCAATGGAACAGAATTTTGTAAACAGAGAAAAGTCTCCTTTCTAGATATAAATGGTGCTAGTATCTTAGAGTATTAAGTAGTACCACACTTAGCAAGTGAACTCAGTTAACCTACTGATCTCACTCGTGCATCTGTATTCAGTCCTTCCCTGCAGCTCAGGAAGCTTCCCCCCAGTTAGCAATTAATAAGTGCTAAGTTAGTTTTATATTTTTCATTCACTCTTCTAATTCCAGCACATACACTTTTCTAAAATAATTACAGAGTAGCACCACACATATCAGCAAAATTCTTATTGACAGTTACTTGTCAAGTGAAAGTGGGTATATTCATAACTGGTCCTAAGCAGTATCAAGTGAAATATACATACATGAATCTTTGAGAAAAAGGTAGATTTACTGATGTTTGAGTGTGGATTTAGGCAAAAAAATGAAAGTAGTGTCCTTTTAACATACCGGTTTAAACTCCAGTGAAGGCAACTTACGAAAATGCATTTTAGTTTTTAATTGAGTGTACCAGGAAATGGCACATGGTCTGTTATCACAATTGATGAAAGATTATTTGTTAAGGCACAGTAACCTGGTCGCCTGTTATGATCCAGCACAACGTGTTCCATGTCTTCTCATAGTTGACTTGCAATAAACGAAGAGCACTCTAGAGACCCAATTTGGGAAGCAGAACTTGGTCATGTAGGATGCTCTTTTCCTAGTATGTTTCTGGAGAAATAGCCCTTTTGCACTGGATGGTCTTTAATTGCGATCACATCATGTCCAGGCAGAGAAGCTTGAGCTGTGACAGTTTGATCTGTTGTATGGATGGACATCTTACACAAGTGGCCTAAACTATTCCAAAAGAAAAGTGTGAGGGGTAGTACCAGCTGTGCACACAAATAACTTGACTGTGGAAGCTTATTTTTATGGTTTTGTATTTCACATCTGCACAGTCCCAAAGTAAATATAGTTTCGTTTTGTACAACTGACTCGCAAAACAGTGTACTTGCATTGCTTTTGCTTACCTTTGCTCCAAACCTACAACATATCAAGATATTCCATCTAAATTACAGAATTAATTCAACTGCTCCCCATCGTGTTTTTTACACTTTAATCACTACCCCTTTACTTCTATCCAGGCAGGTGAAAATATAGCAAAAAATTATTTTGTCTGTCAAGCTGAATTAATGCAGCAAGTATTTAATTTTCTGCTCCAAGCTGCCTGCTTATGAAAACAAGCTAGGACCACTTTTTACAGTGTCATTCAAAAGGGGCAGATGTGATAATAGGCAGCTATATGCTATCTTGTAGTCTTCAGAAGACATTGGTCTGCTATTTTGTATCCAAAAAGGGAAAACCAGGTAATAAATAGACTACTAACGTCAGCAAGGAGAGTATAGACAGCTTCTTGTAATCTAAGTTACATCACTTTACTGAACTGTATGTTGGTATCATTTGAGGTATCTGTGTGGCTGAGTCACTGGAAAGGTTTTTGGGCA
The DNA here is from genome assembly GCF_963210335.1 of Falco punctatus. Taxonomy (NCBI): domain Eukaryota; kingdom Metazoa; phylum Chordata; class Aves; order Falconiformes; family Falconidae; genus Falco; species Falco punctatus. Next base: position 18,552,819 of record NC_137593.1, read on the forward strand.
TTTGTTTCTTTTCTGTTCTTCAGCAACTTTGAATCTCCACTGATGCCTGAAGTTCCAGAGCACCAGGGCAGCAGCACAGACAGTTTGGCAAGCAGTTTGGGAAGCTCTGTCACAGCATGTAAGAAGGTAACTTCTAAGTTTATGTTATTTTCAAAGACAGATATATCCCAGGTTATAGCTTTGCTTTTTAGCTTTTGTCTTTATTGGGGAATACAAAATATAACTGATACCTAAAAAAGAAAAGGACTGATACAGAGAAATAAATTTTGGGTGCTGTTATCGTGCCTTGCAATTTTGTCTGCCTGGTCTATACTTGTCTGTCCCAAAATACATTATGCATATATGGGAGATAAACATTTCTATTTTTCCTCATTATCTGACAATATGAAATAAAAGCCGTGCATACTTTCAGGACTGCTTTTCAATAGGTGGCAAATTTCTGGGACCTAGCCTGAGGGTCTAGAGCTTTGCTTCTCTCAGGTCAATACGATGGAGGGTCCTTCATGAAAAGCTTTTCTGCCTTCCCTAATATCTGACTGGAAGGGTTTCAGCAACCCAGAAGGTAGTACAGCTTTGACCATTGCTGGGTTTGTTGCCTCAAAATGGGTTTATACATAGTTATTTAATTTAGAGGATGTGGCAGGGGAAAAAAAAGCAGTGCCTGTGTGTGCATGTATGTCATTAGGAGAAGTCAGATATGACTGACATTATTTTATGCATGTAGGTAATTTTGGTACAACTGAGAATACACAGGTGAAGGCCATGGATGCTTGCTTTTATTCCTCCTCCCCAGGGCCAGGTTACGGCAGTGCAGCCTGAGGAAGGGGACACTGCCAAAGACCCGTTGAGGAGGGCAGGCCATCTTTCATCTCTCACTTTGCAATAACCCTCAGAGCTCTACTGTCTCCCACAGGCGTAATTCTAGAGCTGATAAGAAAGCTTTTGTCCTAACACAGAAATGTTATAAAATTTCACAGTTCATTCAGTCTTCCCATAATTCTTACTGTTTTTCCTTTTCCTTCCACTAGTAATAATAATGCTTTCCTTTTGTTCGTTTTTTTTCCCCCCGATACAACAACAATATATATTTATACACGTAAGCACAGAGAGAGAAAGATAAAAAATGTAGAAGATTTATTTTCCTCATCCTGAAAACTGTACTGTGGCTCTGGGGAGGGAGCTTTGTCTGCCTATGGAAATTTTCTTAAATGTAAAATCAATTATATAAAAAAAGAGCTCAACAGACTGATGCGTAAGCTGCAACTGGGCTTCTCCAGCTCACGCCAACATGGCTAAAAGACCAAGTATCAATATTTCATTTGACCAAAGGGTTTGTTTATTTGCAGAACAATACCTGATTTTTAACAAATGCTGCCGACTGTAGTTGGAATCTTCATAGAGGCAGAAATAGACAGAAAACCCATTGTGCAGGAGAACAGCTTAATTTTTTGTTTAATCTCAGAGTCATCTGTTTTATATACTGAAGGACAAGTGGCACAGCACTGAGAAGTGCCACCACTGTGTTTACAAATGCTCCCAGCTTGGTCACCTTCAGAAGCACCACTCCCTTTTAAAGGCTAGCCTTTACCACATGATTTAGAGCTGCTTCACCTGTCTGATCCCTTACATCTGAACTTTTCACTGTAACACGAGTAAATTTTATGATTGTCGGCACACTGAAAGAAGTGATTCACTTCTGCCAACACTTCTGACAAACAGCAGGATATTTTGGGCTTTACAGCATTGTCACAGAATGTATTACCATTCTTTTTTTGTGTGGGGAAAAGGATAAAGAATTACCAAAAATAGGCCATTACCTTCTCTTTTAGCTTGTGTTACAGTGATTTTTAAGTTAGATGTGTAATTGGTGGTGGAGTGGAACACTATGGGCTCCTGCTGCAAGGGAACAGTTTAAACAGTTGACTTGCAGGTTTGAGTAATTGTAGCTGGCATGAATGGCTCCTGTCGGGAGCCATATGAAATGTGGCCTGTTACTACACAGATCGATCTGAACAAATGTGGAAGATGTGCCCCTCGATATCTCATCTTATTTGGTATGTCCCACTTTCATATCTTTTTTGATGAGTAGTAATTAACCAAAGCAATTAAGATGATCAGCCATGAAGACGCAGATGTTTCATTTGTGGAGCAGAGCCTTTTTAATGTTGTCTCAGCTATAGATATTTACTGTATTTTAATGTCTTATGATCTAAATCAGGGAGCAGGAAGCTGTTACACTAAACTCATATGCAATATTTTCCTCTGGGAAAGAGTGACTTTTCTAATCCACACTCTGCTAGAGGCTGATTTAGTTCATTGATTCACAACACACTGAGTAATGCTGACGGCTGAGTCTCTAGATGAGAGTGGAAAACTTTTTTTTTAGAACCTTGAATTACTGCTGATTTCACATTTAGCACATGATGCAGATTCATCCTGAATTATTTTCTGAGTGTGATGATCCTGCTCTGAAGCAGATACCCAGCAGTATAGTGTGTGCAGCTGGTACATAGAAGTATGGTCAATGAACCAAGTTCTGCTTTCAGTTGTATCATTGCAAATCAGAAGCATCCTTGCTGAATTCAGCAAAACTGCTAACAATGTATGTCAGTGGGATTGGCCCGGAACTTGTCTCAATTAGGTAAGAATGAAGAGAAGTACAAGAGAGGAGGAAAATTTGGCAAGTTATAATGTTTGCCTGAAAAGTGCAGGCTATAGAATAGAAGGATGCTGACTGACAGCTGAAATAGTAGGGGCTTAGGTTTCTTATCCTTTCATATAGACCAGCTCAGCGTATTTTAAAAATATGCTTAAATGCAAAAATTACAATCTGAATGTACTGGTAGAATTACATCTCTGAGGAATACCAGTTCTCACATTGCATTTGATTAATTAATTAGCCCTGTTAATTTAGGCCAGCTCCTTCAAGCTTATACAGTTTTGATCATCGCAGTCATACATTAGTTTGCTTTAAGGACTTCAGTATATTCCTTTAAAAGCATGAATATCCCAGAAAGTCTTAATATATATCCAAACTCCCACTTTATATAAACACATGCCCCTAGTTAACGAGGAGAACTGCCTTACAATATTGAGATGCTCTAAGCAGTATTACATTCACTCTTACCGTATGTTTGTCTTTGACCGTGATAATATTACTGTCTGTTACCAAAGAAATATGCCCCAAAGTTCATTTTTGCATAGCAGGTGTGTGCAGTCAGCATTGCAGGGTGGCCCAAATTACCCTTCCTCCAAAGAAGCACTAATGGGAAGGTTCTGAGCAACAACATGTCTGTAATGGTCCTAATGCAGAAAGTTGCATTTCATAAGGTAGGTTCATAAACTTATCCAAAGTTTACACCTTGTTCCTGCCACCCTTTACTCAAATGTCACCTCCCATCTCCTGAACACTTTTTCTACACATATTTAGGTATGTGTAGAATGAGACCCCATGCAAGGAGGCCTCCCACATATCCCTGTACACCTCCCTTTCCCACAGAGCTATCTTTCATGAGTAATTTCCAGAGGCTTTTCAGATGACTTTGGTCTGACCTATATTCCTTAGATTGCCGACCTCCATCAGCTTCTGCTGCATGGACTCAAGTATATCTGGTTTTGGTTTTGTCCCCTGTCTTCTTCAAATCCAAAATGCTGCAAATTATATTCTCCAGCCTGGAAACGTTATGTCTGTTGTGCCCTTCTTCACATTTCTGGCTGTGTTCTCCAGTGCATGTGCAGAACTACTTATGCACACATGAGACCATAATCTGGCCCAGGGAAAACATCATCCTACTGTTGTTGTTTATCTCCTTGAAGTTACTTAAAAATCACATGCTGTCCTTGACTTCAAAGTCTATTATGAAAAGCTGCATGCAAAAATTAAATGTACTACAAAGCCTTGCAACTTATAAACCATCCTGGAGTGACCCCAGCTTGGCAACTATGACCTGACCTGATCGAAACATTTGTTCAGGAGAGTTATTTTTTTTTCTGCTGGTGCTTTACCAGTATTTGCTTCCTGATAAATGCATCCTCTGAAAGAAAGGTAGAACTACCAAGGGTCATTGAACATCCCATAGGAGGAGAAACAGGTGAAGTTTGGACTGCCCAGCTCTTGTCATGGGTTTACCAACTACAATATACATCTGCTATGATCTAGCTGATCTGAAATGCTGGGTGTGCACACCAAGTCCTCATGAGATGAAGAGTAGTACCAAGGATTTCTGAAGCTTCTTTCTGCATGATGATTTCTGCCCATTCCAGTTTCTCAGGAACTGACTGAGATTTGGGAAAGAAAGATATACAGTGATTAAAGCTGAAAGGCAAATTTACTGTGATTTTTAAGGAAATTACTGCTTGTTACAGCAAAAGCTATTTAAGCTAAAGAAAACTGTTTCCTATGTATGCAGAATTGTCTTAATAGGTAATTAGAACTTCAGTCCTTGAGGGTGACAAGATCCAGAATCAGATGAAATCTGAAATCATACATAATATGTGTGTGTGTGTGAATGTACATATAAGTTCTATTCTTTACGTCTTTGTAAAAGCCTCAGAAGATGGTAATTTTTGAAAAAGAGGGAAAAAATGCTTGATTCTAGATTGTACCAACTAGTTTAAAATGGTTCAGTATTTCCACATTTGAAAATATTTCTTAATAATAATAAAAAAGAGCCATTTATAACACTAACAGGAAATTGTTTCTGTGGGATATGAAATATATTATTTTCCCCATCTAGTCTCAGAGTTAGTTATGGTGGCAGGAATCTTTTTGCACTGAGACAGGAGGTTATAAAATTTATTGAGGGCAGAGTAATTCAACTGGGAAACAAGATTAGCTAGCAGCCTCCAAGAAGAGACTGGTGTTGATGTGAAGCATTCGTGAGCCTTTGTCATTCTCAGAACAGTCTTTGGGCACAGTCCTTTTTCTGAGTATTTTGTGAACCCTAAATCTATATTCAGAAGCTCTTTGAAAGAAATCCCACAGCAGGGCTGGAGTACTGAGGAACAATGCCCACAGAGGTGCACAGCCCTTGTGGCGGGCACTGACGAAGGGCTCTGAGGCCAGCCAAACATAGGCTGTGGTGTTCCCCATTACCTCCTCATCCACCCTCTGCTGACTTTTATTCAGACATCAATATAGAATAATACAGGCAGTGCAGTATTAACTAGCTAACTGGCTTTCTGCCAGAAAGATAAAAATTAAGAGTGGGTGTTAGGCTGTGGGTGTTAATAAGCTTACTGCTGGATTGCCCCTGAGTATTAGAAAATTGTGTCAGCTGTCCAGATCAGCTTTCTGCAGTCATTCATCTTCCCTGAGAAGTGAAGATGCCTCAGGAGCTCCTCTCACTTCTCCTTGTAGGGAAGTGATGTAGGCTTACAGATCAAGTGTTCCTGAAGTAGGGCAAAGGTGTGTCAATGCAAAACATGCAGTAAAATACTCAGGGTAGATCATTTTCCAGGTAGAGCAACAAATTTATATTTTAAAATATCACTATTAAAATAAAAGGCTAAAGAGCTAGAGTACAGCCTATTTCCATGTAATGCAAGAACTGCGAGAAGTACAAACAAGTACAAACATACCCCCATTTCACAAGCATACTTGTTAACATTGCTGCCTGGGGAAGACGACGACGTGCAAAATTTTCTGTAAGTAGCAGCATCGTTGTTGCAGCTATTCTCTTCCTGCTGTTACCTAGCTGGTTTAAAAATACTAAGGGTCCCTCTTTTTCATGGGAGAATATTAGTACAGAGGCAGCAAGTGCGTTAATTCAGGTCAATCTAAGCATCAGACTTGCAAAACTGGCTTTAGCTCTTTATAGTCTGGATATCTGTAGCCCCATTTTGGTTTTGTTTGAGCAAAGCTTGTGGCACAGGCTGTAGGCTAAGTCAACAAAGAAAGATTAAACACAAAGTTTTGGTCTCAGGGTACTGACTGTGCTCAGTACTCATTACAGCAGGTCATAAGTAGTTTAGCTTCTCAGAAAGCAGAAAAATGTGTTTAAGAAGAAAGAGTTTGTAGCCTAGGTGGTCTCAGAAATGAGGCTGCTGGCAGAAGGAATAGTACTGATCTATTGTGGTGAGAGATACAGTAAATCATAAAGGCTGCAAGTTTGTGCACTCCGGTATAATCAAATAATTAGTTTTCCCACAATCTATGTTCATCACTTTAACACAGAACAAAACTCCTAGCAATATTCTCCAATAAAAATTTTGGGCTTAAGCATCTCCTTCAAGTATCTCCAAGGACTTCCAGTTCTGAAAGAAAATAGGCTAATACTTTAGGGGATATATAAATCACTTGATTTAAGGTGCATTAACTGGACAGGTCCAAAAGGAACAGTGGTGCCAGTGGTGCCCCCCCGCCAAATTTTGTAGGCAAGATTTCCTTTGAGTTACAACAATAGAGTTCAGGCCCCCAAAGCACAGTAGGACTGAGTACTTTTTTAATTATTTTAACTTTTTAACTATTTTAACAGATTCTCTGCAGTAACAGTCTGCTAGAATCAACAGACTACTGGCTGCAGAATCAGAGGACGCCATGCCAAATTGGCTTTCTGGAGGACAAGTCAGAAAGCAACTGTGCCTCAGTAAGTACTTGCTGTAATCTCCTCTGGGGAAAAGTCCACTGAGAGTTATTTGTGCAGGGTGTGGGGCCAGCCACAGTACGTGTTAAATTAAAACAAGTCAGTGACTAACTGATACTGAAATTATAGCAGTCTGTCTATAGTTTCTGTAATTTCCATCTTTCTGGTAAAAGCTAACATACAAAGCAAAAATGCATACAGATTTCTATACAGAGCACATTATTAAGATTACTGCAGAAGTTTCCCCACATTTGGCCTTCAGACTTTGTGGCCCTCTGTATTTTCTTATGTTCATTGTCTGCAACTGACAGGAAAGAAAAATAAGCCAAAGAGAAAATTATTCCAAATCGTAACTTGTTAAGAGGCAGGTTGGAAAGAGCAGATGTTTAAAAAGCTGCTCAATGTTCCTGAAGGCATAGAGATACACAATTAGAGAGAAAACTCTTTCCGTATTAGATGAGGAGAAGCTGCTAAAGAACTCAAACAGAATTATTTTACATTTGAAATGAAATTTCAGTCTCACTATTGTGGGTTATAACAGCTTTTGATTAAGAGCGTACATGAAGAAATAGGAGTTGTTATGTTGCTTTACATACTGTCTACATGAAACTGGGTAGAAGTTCATTGCTATGATTGTAATTATTTTTTATTTGATGAAGGGCTCAGGAGAGCAGATCCTTACTCAGAATCCCATGTGATTACTACTCCTTGGCCTCCGTAAGCCAACAAAAACTGTAGAAGAGAGCAGTTTTAATTCAGGCGAAAGGTTTCCAGCACTGCTTTCGCTGCACACCACCTAAAGCCCAGCTGAGGCTCTCATGGAGCCTGCTGGGGGATTCCCTCGAGGACATGTACATTTCAGCTCTAGCTGATGAACCCAGGCACCTGCCGTCAAGAAGCTGAATCTCCATCCCATGGTGGTGATGACTGGAGGCTTTGTATCTTTGCCTGGGGGTGATGCAGCATGCTTGAGAACAGCAGGAGTGATACAACAGTGCAATTACAGCAGTTAAAACTTAGGAATATGGCCAAAGGTTTTACAGATCAGTTCACTGTCACACCGTCCATGGGACTATCAGTTTCCACAAGAAAGAATGAGCAAAATATACAACCTAATCAGCGTGTGCTAGTAAGGAACCATACAGGTTATAAAGTGAGAAACTAAACAGACTCCTGTGTCTGTTTTGAATGATGCTGGGTGACACAAGGAAGGGGACATTAAGGAGTAATGTTCAGTGGTACTTATTTCTGAGACTACCAAAACCAGACAGCAGCTTCCTGTTCTTGGACCGTTCCGCATGTGTTCTCCCAAACAAAAGGGTCACAGTGTTATGAAGTACAATCATTGTTCAATTGCAGCTGGAATGCTGTCACTTGAACTATATCTTGAATACTTTCTTAAGCAGAATGGGGTCATCAGGCAGGTGGTTAGTGGTATCCTTCTTGTTTGATATAGGAAAGGATTGCTTTTAGTGCAAAAAACATGGACCACAGCCACTTGGTTTTACTGTTTCGTATTTCGTACCCTAAGAAAAGGTTTATTTTCTCAGAGGAAATTATGAGTCCAAATAATAATATAAAAATGAATTATGACTTGCTTTTTGATATGTTGAGCTATGACTTTATTCTTTGTGTTTCTTTGAATCTTATAGGAAATTATATCTGTCTCTGTTAGGATGGAACTACTGAGAAAAGATGGCTTGTTAAAGCAAGACTATACTCAGATTTGATTTAAAAATACCCAATATAGCTGCTTGATACACACTTGTCCTCTTGGAAGCACAGGTCAGGTTTCATCTAGCCCTGGTCAGTCACCTTGTAGGGAGAATAAGCATCACTCTTACCGTTCTGCAGATCTGAGGGAAGAAGCAGAAATACTGAAATTACTTTTTATTACAATCCCAAAAAGAAGTTCTGAGATAAGGGGCTTCAGCAAGTCACAGACCTAAATCTCACATGTGCTGAATGCCCACAACTTTCCCTGACAAAGTCACACAAGGTGATAATTTTCTTTTAATCCCCTCTTTGTCAAAGAAATGACTATACAAAGCTCTTTCCTAAGAAAATAGCTTGTGTTACTATAGTAAGTGATGGTATACTTCTGCTTGTAGGCAGAGGGTGGGCAAAGGCACTCCGTGAGGCTTCCAGGGGACAGAACTGCCCCACAGCTCCTCGTGCCATCCTAAACTACAAGACCATGACTGAGCCCTTTCTTACATGGGAGGAATATTAGGCTCTGCTTTGACACAAGGCCTGCCAAGTCACCTTCTCCCATCACCTGCTGCTTGCCTAGTGTGCATATAGGACAGTCAGCTTTCCCTGTATGGCTTTCTGAACACAGTGCCAACCACACGCACGCACACACAGTTTCACGGTTTTCAAAGCAAAATGTTAGTACCTAGTTTATTCTGCAATTTACAGTTATCACTATTGAAGAAAAGAGATGCTACTGAAAGAATTTTGCATTAATGAGATTGAAGTGGAATGTACAATAAAATGTATCATATAGAGAGAGCATTAACTTAGAAGCTAAGAAGTTAAATATTATTTTGGAACATTAGTGTTCACATCAAGAGAAAAGGTATTTGATAACCTGGAAGCTTATTTCTTGATCAGTCCCTGGAAATTATATTTTTGAGATACTGTTAAATAGTTACTCATAAACTGTTACGAGCAGAACTGAAGTTTTGTTCATATTCCTAGTTAATTTATTCTCAGTGGTAGTACAGTACAGAATTATAATCTGCATGCCTAAAAAGTTGCACAACTGATGTAAAGACATGCAGTAAACTAGAAAACTTTGACATTAATCATCAGATTTCATGTGTGGATCAGAGTGTAAGCACATAGATGATTTTTTCAGAATTGCTCTCCCCACCTTAGATACATGGGTCGTTCATTTGGCTGTGCACAGTACATAACCAGGGACCAGGGGATACTTAACCGCTGTGCAAGGATTAAGCATTAGGTCAGTATCATACTCAGAACCTGCAAAGCATTTCATTCAGAGTCCTTTCCAATGACTGACACTAAACGAGCAGAAGCTGCAGGAATGAGGGAGGAAGAAGGATATAAACATGGAGTGGTTTCCCCAGCTTCTCAATTAGCAAGCAAACCAGACTGCCCTTAGCAGAAAATATGTTCTATCTTTTTGTTCATGTGAAAGATTTTATGAATTGCTGTTACCTATGGTGTCAGAGACTCAAACTGCCTCTGAAAGTTGTCGTTAGGTTTGCAGAAGGAAAAAAGAAATCTCCAGTGTACTGTATCATTAACAGCTGCCTTTCCCAAAGATAGCTGGTAATACATGTAGCTATAGTGTTCGGTTTTCATTTGGAAGAGTTTATGTTTAGTTATAAGGAGTCTAATCTTACTGTAACTATAAATGCAACAAGACCATATGAACATAGCTTTCATAAATATTATCCTCATTATGTCCCATTACAGATTAGCACAGTTAGTAGAAGTGAAAATAAGCTGATGGCAGTCCTACATGTGCTCACCAAGTATACTAACATTGATTTATAAAAACACTAAATATTTAATTCAGTTATAGCAGACTACTTTTTTCAAAGAGATAACTTTTTTTAAGCAGAATGGGCATTTTGCTACATGTAATTCTCTATTCATTTGCAAATTGGTTAATGAAAATATAGCCATTATGATATGAAAATAAGAAATCATGTTAGAGGAACAGTATTTCTTGTTTGCTTATGTTGGACAGCTCCTGAGCTCTGAAAAAAATCATATTCTGGTACCTCACCATAATAGAAGAAATGCTAGTGTGTCCATATTTAATCCAGTGTTTCTAGTCATTGGTGTCCGTTCTCCTTGTTTTATGCCATCTTAGCGGGATGTTGGTGAGTTGTCTATGGAAAGATGTGTTCTGTGTATAATGGGTCTGATGTGAACAGTTTGAAAGATTGCCTTGTCCTAACTTTCCTTTTCTACTTTCTGTACATACCATTTTTATCCAGCTCTCTGTGTTTACATTTCAGAAATCAGATTAGATACAGTGGGATTGAGTCCAGGGGGACAGGGCTAACTGTCCTAGGCTTTCTAGGGAGACTTCCCATGGAGACTGGTCAGGGAGGGGCAGCTGAAAGAGATCTCTGTGTGCTTGAAGTGAAGGCACAGTGGGAGAGAGTGCAGGTAAATCCTAGGTAGAAATGCTGTTTGTTTTCATTTCTGTATTGGAATAAAACATCCTGCCATCTCTCTTTAAAACATCCCTGGGCTGAAGTGTGCTACCCTCCTTAAGTCAAGTCTATCTGATTTTGCCATGCTGTCGGCTAAAAAAGTTAAACTCCCTCAAAGAACATCTTCTACATCTATGTTATGTTTTTTTCCTCTTCAGAGAATATTTGAGTAATTTCTAAACATTAAATTAAACTTAGTTCAATTAACAATGATACTGTTTAGCAGCAGTTTACTGCTGCAAATTAGAATACATTGTTTCATGCAAATATTATAATTAGATAGTATAAATTTTAAAGTCAGTTTATGTATGAAAGTTTTGTTACGTTTGTTTCCACTGAATGAGAACTTAATCTAAATCCACCTAATATAATAAAATACATGGATTCATGAGACATAATCATTCATAAGCTGCACATAGTGACTTACAAATGTAATTAAAATATCGGTAATGTGAGATTACCCCACGGAGAGACCTCATAAAATAAACGTAGTTTCACATAATTATATATAACTTTGTGCACTCCATTATTGTCAACTGTCATTCTCTGGACCTACATCAAGTGTTCCCTGCTTTGGACACACTTTTAAGCAAACCTTATTTAAGAAGAAAAAACTGATAGATACTTTGCTTCTAACTTTCCCTCCAAAGATCTAGATTATTTAATTACCAGTGCTGAACATTTGTGGTTGGCTTATGTTAGTACAAGTTAAGAAATTTAATTCCTTCCTTAATTAGATGATTTATAGTTTCTTCTAGCATTGGACTCTCCTAAAGTGCAAAGTCTTAATCTTGCAGACAGGAAAGTAATTTATGATTCTTAGCATTTCCTAAGATTTGACATTTTTTCTTTTCAATGCCTGTGCAGTAAGCACAAGCATGATTAAAGTAGTATTGTGATGCTGCTGAAGATGTATCTTAATTGTCTTTTAGGAATTCTTAATGAAAAGAATTAATTAAGAAAAAGGAGGACACAAAACAAAACCAAAAGAAGATGGTATTTAGTCCTGCAAGACATATGGCATTCATGTACATGATGCATAAATCATAGCAGTAAATTTTCCAGAAATTCTCTGGACTCCATACTCTAGACCAGCAACAGATGGAAAAGCAATTAAAAATTACATTTGCATTGAGAAAGATTTTGTCTCAAAACCCAGACTCCAGTAATCCTCCCCGCCCCACCCCCTGAATGTGGCATCATCCCCTCTTCCTCTTCACACAACCACCCTGTCCCACCATGGAGGCTGGGAAACAGGCCTGCCCGATCCATACGGTGTAACAAGGCTCAAATTGCACTTGAGAACCACTGATCTAGGAAAATACTCCCTTCCCCTCCCTTCCCAAGCAGTGTGCTTCTGTGTGAGGGGTAATGGGATTCCCAGACTTTGGCAGAAATGCTGCAGACTTCTTGTCCATTATTCTGGAGAAGTAGAAACACAAAATTTACACCATTAAATGGCAGTGATAGATAGGGTAGGTAAAAGATCTCTGCTTTTCATTTAAAACAAAGCAATAAAAACCTGCTCATTTCTTATTTTAGCATAACAAGATTCCACATTTTAAAGAACCAGGATGTGTCAAGGGCTCTAAAGCTCATTTTGTGTTTCCTCATAACTGAAAAAAAATCTGACTTTCCAGGCAGATGGGTGAGAGAACAGTTTCATTAAAGGGTTCACAGATTTGAAACATTCTTGAAATAGTCCAGCAACTTTTCTGCTTGCAAGCGCTCCTGCTCTGTAACAGCATGAATGCTTACACCAGAATACTCCATACAAGTGTACATATAACGTAGGCTACATGCATAGACAGATGCAGCTGTATGTTGGTTAGATCCAGGCCAAGGGAGCAGCAGGAACGCATGGCCAGAGGGAAGGGGGAAGGACGGCAGCCCAAACTTCAGTCACATTCAGTCTTGTTAAAATACCCTCTCGTTTAAGTGTTGGCTGCTTTTGTCTGACCCCGTGCCATTTGCACTTTTCCTCTAAGCAGTCTGATGAGCGCTGGTGGTGGCAGAAAGGAGAGTGGGGGACAGCGTTAGGGGAGTGGGGATGGCAGAGACAGGAACCAGCCGCTGGGTGGGCTTACACCACTTGGAAGAACCCTACTCCATCCACAGCACAGGTGGAGGAAGAATTGCAGCTTGGGGTTGTTAGTTGAGTACAGGAGAACATACCCAGTCTGCGAGACAGACAGTAACATCTCAAGGAAAGGAAGATACGGTTGTGTTAGTGAAGGGTGGCAAGGCTGTTGCCTTGGTGAGAAATAAAACAGATTGTTAAGAAAGCAAAAAGGTGATGGAATTATGGATCATGCTGGCTATGATCTTTCAGTTTACTGAGATAATGAAGAATGTCATCTTGCCATCATAGCAGCTGAATTTCCAGAACTGGCCGCTTACCTTGCTGCTGCATAGCTTCGCTGTCCTAAGCAGGTACCTGAGCACTACCAGTATCACTGCAGTTTAGCCATGAGCTTTTAAACAGGTTCAGGAGGAAGTGAAGGATGCCATTACGCGTTAATTTGCGCTGGTCTGATCAGGACTTTTGCGGTCTCAGCTCTTCCCCCAGCCCCTACTTCATCTTTTTTACTGCCTTGGCATTTGTACAAACATGTAGTAAGTTGATTCAGAGAAAAAAGTAACTATGAAATTAAGAAATTCATTTTTCTGGCCAATTCTTCAAATTCCAATGCTCACTCAAGCGATGGAACACAAACATCCAGGAAACAGCTCCCACAAATTAATTCAAACAAATGATAACATATGCAGAAAGAGAAAATGTTTGGCAAGGTATATTGTGAGGAGGAAAAAGAGAACAGCTTTCGACTGAATTAAAGTAGATTATGAGTAGTTTTCATTCATTTCTTCACTCAAGTCTTTTTAGAGGTTTGATGCTACGTATCTTTAGAAGTTTAGATACAAATGTACAGATTTATATTTTACATCAGTCTTTGATACCGGAATTCCTTCCAGGTAACTTGCTAACAATACAGTGGATGCTGGTCAGGGTGTTGAAATCTTAAGCTCTGGGACTGGGATTTTGTATCTTTTAACTGGGGCTCCTGTCTCCACTAAGTTCTCCGGAGTCTCCAAAGAATGAAAGTGTGCCATTACTGAAGAGTGGGGATCTAGGCTTACAGGAGTTCAGAAAAGGAGGCTGTTTCTTCTTCTTGGTATAGTCAACAAGGCAATTTATACAGCCACGGATGGAAGGGCAATCCTGGATCCCAAAGAAGGTTTTTTTGTTTGTTTGTTTATTGGGCTTTTTAAAGCAAAACCATACGTGTGTTCCTGAATAGTGACCACAGAGATGAAACAACCGATTTGTTTTATAGTGTTTGAATGAAGATTTAAATTTCCTAAGAAACATAGCAAAGCCCTATTTGTTTGCATAAAATAGACAGACAGACCTACATACTAAGATGTTTGTCCTCCCTCATGAGGCTGCATGCACAGCCTCAGCAGTACGTTACATAGACAGGGGATTACAAGCGTGTTTACTTTGCCTTTCAGTCATTAATTACTCAGCTATCTTCAAGAACAGCATTGTCTTTTTCAGAAATCAAAATCCATCCATTCTTTCCAGATCTAAGCCATAATTACTAGAGGTATTTTTAGTTTTAAGTCCTGTCTTCCTATTCAGCCAGACGATACCTTAATTATATCCTGACAAGGAGCCGGAATCAACAGCTGCAGGCTAAATTGTGGCATTGAGTCTTAGTCCTTCATCCTTCCTCAGGCATGCGTGGGTGTTTCGTGCTGCTGTGGTAAGGAATTGTACCTTCCAGAGAGCCTCTCTCTGGCTTGCACAGAGAAATTAGAAACCCTCCTCTTCACCAGTTACTCTGTGCCTGATGGAGTGCGGTGCGGGAAGGCTGAGCACTAGTTTAAAAGACTACTGAAAGGATTGCTTGTATCATCTGTACAATATGTTTCTCTTTTTGCTCTTATACATACTTAGCTCTGAAAAAACCTATCTTCACATATGAGCTAATGTCAAGGCAGAAAGTAAATATGCCCTTAAAGCGTTGGTTTTCCACATTTTCAGTATCACGCACGTATTTTATACAGCAGCCAAAAGCCATTTCATGAATTTTGGGGTGAGGAAGATTGACAGTAGGTTTTCTTCTCTTGTAACTTCAGACTTAGACACTCTTTAATTATTTGTCTAGATCTGCTGTCTTCTTTCTGGACCCTCTGTGATGCTCTCACACACCAGTGTTTTCCTATCTGTATTTAAGAGAACCGGATGCTTAGCCTTACTCTGACAACGCTATAAATAAACACCGGGAGGATCAAGCATGGTATTGCAGCTGTGTCCCCTTCAGCATTTCACACTGTCATATCCTCGGTGCCTCCACGGTCTGCTTTATCAAAAAATAGGATTCTTGTGCTGCCTCCAGAGTGGGCATCTGTGACCGCGTGCTGCCGTTATAACCACAGGCTCCCTTTAACATAAATTGCAGGGTGAGGCTTACAGAAATTTGTTAAGCATTAAGTATACAGGGCACCAGAGAAAGCAGATGGTGCATGTGGCATAAATATTTATTGGCATATTTTCTTTAAGTCATAAGTGACAATTAATTGCATCAAACCCAGAGGAATAAACCTTAATGGGAAGAAAATATTCACAGCTGTTTTTGAAGCAATGGATTATGAAGAGATGACTTGGATTGATTCATTAGTGCGGTCCAGCCATTAAAATAAGGATAGTCTCTAAAATATCAAGACACATATATCCACCAATTCATTTGAAATACGCACTTCTGAAGAGTAATTGTGACTAAATTCCAGGTATATAGTCGCTAAAAATGCTGGAGGCAGAGCAGTATAACTCAGCCTTCTGACAACGTACAATGTGTACCTAAAAAAGAATTGTGGCTGGGTTGGGGAGACACAGGAAAATCACATCAGGACCTTATTTAGTGAACTTGGGTGACTCACAGAAGGTAGTATATACTGGGTTGTCTGCTTCTGGAAATGTTCCATCAGGGCTTGCAAGGAGAGCAGTTGAAAATCTCGTCTGCATCTTAGACAGCAGTTGTGCAGCTCACGGCAGAGATTCTTACATAGAATCTGAAAGGAGTAATGTGATTTTTGTGGCCATCCTAATGAAAATACAGGACAAGAAGTGGGAAAATACTTTCTCCATTCAAAGCTAGAGAGGGAAATTGTCACTCTCTAATCATGCGAAGGACTGTACAACAGAAGGAAGGCCCAGACATAGCTTCAAGTTGATGTTTCCCCAACCCGCCCTGCGCCCTGTTGAAGTTCTGGACAGAGAAGCTGTGAGTGCAATGGCCCTGCTTTGACAAGGACGGATTTTTTGATGGTTTGCAGTAGCCTGATCTCACTTTGGTGAGATAAGGCAGGTACCACTGTATAGCTGAAGGATACCTGTCATGAAGTCTTTTTTGTTATTTAGATTACAGTGCAGAAGGTGTGCCTGAGCTGCTTCGTATCACTTGTAAATTCTCCCGCCTGTGTAATAGTGCTGTCTCACACTTCCATTCATGTGCATCCTTTTCCAGGCAGCTACGTGGCATATCTAGTACTTCCAAACTAGTATTTTTATTTCTACATTTCACAGCTGGTTCCTCTGCCAGAATCATTTTGGCAAGCATGGAAATTAATGTAAGACAAGCATTGCATCCAAATGTTAATGGATAATTAGCTCTGTCTTCCAGAAGATACTTTTTTTATTCTGAGTCAGGCTATTCCAAACACGTCATATAAGACCACCAACTCAAGATTCTCTTTAAGCATTGAAATATAAAGGATCGAATTCTACTGTGTGTAGAGGAGAGCTACATTTCTTATACCATTCCCAGTCTCCTATCTACCAAAAAGTTAAATTATGCATACTAGTTATAACTGTTAATGACTCCAAAAAGTAGTGATGGGAGCCAAGGGCAAGGAAAATAAGTCACCAAAATTTAAATAGTGGGGGAAAGGAAATTGTAATCTAAAAGCAAGTAACTGACATAGAAGTAACAACTGGTAATTTTCGGTTTCCTTAATTTTTGTGAAATATCTCTGATGTCCTCAAAACTGAGACGTCAATCCTTGTAACACACCCTTCTTCAGTAGGCTTTTATCTCTATGTGCAGGGAAGGGAAACACTTGGGAAGTAGCCAGTTAGGTTCTCGCATCCCAGGACAGCCCACCAATTCAATGGCAAGGCAGGAAACAAAATCCCACCTGCTTCCCAAAGCTACTCAGCAGTGGAGCAATGGGAGGCTAAATAATAGTAATGACAGAAAACAGGCAAAAAATATAATAATGCAGCAACAAAAGGTGGGCAAACACTTTCTAGAATATTACCTGACACTGAACAAATTTCAGCTGGTAGTTTGTGAACAGTTGGGATCTCTCTCTCCCAGAAACCGTGGGGAAGTGTCTTTTCCTCTACATGCTTTATAATGTAGGTGTCACAAACCTCACTGCTCTGCATGAAGACATTTTATAGAAGCACAGTATCAAACCAGAAGGAAGATGAATGAAGATCACACGTTAGGCATTATTAAACTGGATGCACAAGAAAGCCACGCACAGACTCCTGCTTCAGATAATCCTCATGTCGTCTTCATTCGAGGGGGTGTGACTGCACAGGTATATCTTTATAAATAGCTGAGAAATTTGTGAGTGGGCCTGAGTGAGTGCAAAGACTGTCTGCCTCCAGGCGGCTTGTCTGACTGCCTCTGTTCCAGCTCAGTCTGCTTCTGGCTGCAGCATTAGCGCTTCTGTTAAGTAAAATGAGCAGTTATTTCATTCCCCAGATAAACACACACGCCTGATGATGGCGTGAATATTCAAGAACATACTAGGGTTGGGAGTTCTGCACAGCTTTGTGCTCTTTGCATTCAGAGCATGAACTCTAACTTCCACTGTAAGTTGCACCTAATTGCAGTCAAGTGTTTTGCCATAGGTGTTTTCTTCTCCAGAACTCAGGACCTTGTATAGACAAAGTGTATGTTCATGTGCCCTTTGAACTGAAAGATCCGCTACAGCTGTCCATACGACATCCATTTTACTATTACAGTGTTTACACACAGCTTTTTTTTTTTTCCTAGACACACTAAGAAAAAGTTACCAGGGGTAAGCAAAAGCAGGGATAGGGGTTCCTGTTTTGTAGAGGCATTTACCTTCTCAAAGCATCAGTGTAAGTTAGAGAACAATCAGGAACCATGCCACACACTGTTACTGAAATTACCTAAAACGCCACTCTTGGTAGTATTGCAGGAAACTGGCTTAGGCTGGGGTTTCTAGCTCCTTTTCCAAAAAGATGCAATCCAGTCCACAACTGGATACCAGGATTTCTCATCTCTTTGTTCCTCTGCAAAGAAACTGGGAGCTACAAAAGCCCTGACTTTCATCATCACTGTAGGACCTTCTAGACCCCTTTCTGCATTACAAGCCCAGTGCAGGGATGATGCCACAGAAAGCACGCCAGGGAGCCTCACAGACCAGTTTCCATCACTGCTCTGGACCTACAGGTTTCATAAGGCTGTGAAGAAAGCAAATGTTGTCCTGGGAGAAGCTCGTCTAGGGGGAACAAGAAGGTTCAGACCAGAAAATCTTTTTAATTTCCAGCTTCATCATTTTATATATGAGAAATCGAAAGCTAAGGGATTCTTGCTTTAAGGGGTTTGTTCTAAACCCCTCAAAAGTTTTATTCAGATATTTTTTCTCCAGCCACATATACAAATACATGGAATGAACAACTCATCTTTCTAAGCTGCAGAGCCTAAAAATGGTAATGATAAAGCTAATAACCCAACTGACTCATGGACAGAAAGATCTTTATTTCTGTCTGCCACTATTTAATTTAGAAGAAAAACATCCATGATTTCAGCAGCTGTGTAGTCTGGCTCTGGGAATACAGAGCTTGTGAGAATGGGTGAGTGTGCAGAAGCATGGGTGCTTCTGCCCGACATGCAAGGATTAGGGATGGTTTCAATAATTATGATGCGGTGGCCACCTCCAGATTCCAGCAGAAGATGTTTGACTGAGATATTCCACTCTTTTTTTTAACTGATGGTATGCAAAGGTGGGTAGTTTTTCTAAGTAACCTCTACTTAGAATCTAAAGGTACTGTTTTGCTAAGTAATCATTCTAAGTATTTGGGAAGAATTGGTATCAAATCCACCAAAATGAGTTTTTTTGGTTAAAATCACTTTATGTATTATGAACACCTTAAAGAATTTCCCAGCTTGCTTCTTAAACAGTGTATTTGGGTAAGATAAGTCCTACCAGATCTGCACCACCTCGCCCTCGCTCCCTATTTTTTTCCCTGAATGCTGCTTAAATAACTCTGTGAGAGGAAATTTTTTATCTTTACTATTTCCTACTGGATTCTGGAAATCAATAGATCAGACTTCAACTAGGGCAAGACCGAAACCTGTCCAAAACTACATGTAATTAGGCAAAACATTGTCGCAAAGCAATTTTGTGGATTCATGTGTATAAAAATTGTTTGACAGACTAGTTGAATTAGATTTAAATCAGTTTGGTTCAATATTTTTTTAAGGATCAAGAGAATACCTAGGATTACAGCCTCCATAAAGAAGCATGGCTATGGTTTCTGGTTGCCTGTTTACCAACACAAATAATTTCAGGCTGAACTGAGAGCAATCAAAGAGCAAATTCAAGCTGAGGGGCGAGCAAATAAAGGAAAAGTGGGGTAAAAAAGGAAATTTCAGAGTTCAGTTAAGGCTTTCTAATTATGCAGTGGCATTTAGGGTTTTGAGAGCATATATTTAAGATGTCAAATTAACTGACTTGAAGAATCTTTTTAAGGTGACTGAACAGCACATTCTGCAACATGGTAGGCATGGTGATTCATGATTTCATTTTCAAAAAATTTGTGGGATCAGAGATGGTGGTATCATAGAAGACGCTTTTTTTTTTCCATGGGTGCTAACACAAAGCAGTCCTCTAAAAATAGGCAGAGAGAAAGCGAGGGCAGCACCAAAAGCCCTACTTATGCAAAAGCAGACGGACCTACACGCTCACTCCTTTCAGGGACACGTTTGGCAACCGAGCCTCCCCCGATGGCTCCAAGAGGCCGAAATAGAAAGAGGAGTCCGGTGCGTTGATGGAGACAAGTCCAACAGCCTGCCACAGCCACTGCCTCCAGCAGCAGCAGCTGAGCATGGGGCTTCAGATTTTTTTCTAGCCAAATTTTAAGCTCTGATGGTCTGTGGGAGGCAGGTGAGAAGGAAAAAGAAGGCTGGAGGGTGGGTAGCTTTGATAAGGAGACAGACTGTGTTGCCACCAGTGCTGACAGTGGGAGGAGGAGGAACTGGTGCTTCTGCCCCGCCAGTGTTCTTCCTGTGGCTTCTCTGCGGTTTGCAGGATCTAGTAGCTGACGTGCTTGATGTGCCACACAAAGCTACCAGATTGCATCTCCATTTCCAATTAAGACATAGCTTGTGAGTACACGTGGTCGAGGTCTCGGTGTGACAATCGGTAGTCACTTTCAGATTTACTGGGAGATATCTAATTTGACAATAGGCCAGAGGTCCCAGAGGTGAAAGTACCTAATGATTTCATGAATATAGATGAAACTGGGAGACTGTGAGTGCACCAGCTGAGTGTGACCTCAAACCTTGCTTATGCAACAGTGGAACAAGGCAAAGCCACACCGTCATAAACACTCTGCCGATGGGAAAGCATCAGTCAGAGCTTACACCTCAAGATCTGAAAAGTTAACCTTGAAACATTAACGTGTAGGTAAGCAGGCTTTTCTGATGCTAGCACTCACACAGCCAATCATCAATCACCTGTTTTCCAGATCACTTCATAAGCATGTGGACGTGTAATGTGTTTTCTTTTTCAAGTCATCTTGCTACTTCAGAGCGGTACCTATTTATAACCTGTGTAACAGCTGGGGCAGAGCTGCCCAGGAATTTGTAAAGTATACATGAGCAGGCAGATGCTACGCCAGTCTCCTTCAGCAGGAACAGAGGTCAGCCCCTAAAGGTTTAATTTAAAACGACTGAAGCTTTTGGCAACCATATGTTATCTTTGTTACAGAACTTTACTCGGAAATGATGAAAAGAGAGATTGGTGAGCCACAGGTTCTAGCAGGAGCAAAGGCCACAGTGAAAGACTGAGCTGGTGAAGTTGGGCAATTAACCTTTTGTTTGAAGCGTAGGGTTAGGAGGGGACACACAAAGCAGAGGGCATCACTGCTGTTCGGGGCTAATCCACGCTGACAAGCCTGGCACTGACATTTCTGGGTTTCTGCTTTCTTGTTAATGTTTTCCTAGTAGTTTGTGTCTCATCTTCATTGGCCTTTGTGTAGCTGAACTAATGTAAGTTATTAGATTTAAGGCTGTATTTAGAGACTATGAATTGCTGAATTTAGAGGCTATGCCATGTGTTGTGAACACAGTCTTTAGAACAGGGTATGCTAACTTCTGAATTGCAGGGGAAACCACTAGCTAGTTGCTAAGACTTTGTTTTATGTGGGAAAAGTCTCTAAAGAACAAACTGGTTCAGTCACAGAATAAGTGGATTTTTTTATTTGTACTTTAACTTAATCTAGAGATTTCTATAGGATGTCTCTGTTAGATGACAATAAAGTGTGTGGAGCTAAAAACAGTCACCAGGCTGTATCCACTATGACGTGGTAATTTCTGTTGCTTGTTACATTGCTCAGCTGTAGCTGGATCTTTTGTGCGCTGAATGCAAGTGCTGTAAGGGAAGGATGGAGCATTCTGTTTCAGAGGGGAGAAAACATGATAGTCTTGGTTTAAAAATTTAACATTATGACCCAGGAAGAAAGAAGCAGCACTGGGGCCAGGATGGTCTTGGTGGGGAGAAGGAAGAGTTTAGGGCGCTATCCTGATCACTTACATTTTACAAACCTGATTTTTATTCTCAATATGTACATTGATGCATATCTATCATACAGCTGAGCTCAGTCAAACCCTATCATCAAACCTGTGTGTTTCCTTCCTTGGTGCCTACCTCATTTTCTCAAAAGCAGAGAGATCTTACAGAATGGTGGGCTTTACTACAGAAGGATCTCACTAAGCAGTGCAGCAGAGAGGTCTGTTTATAATCCAGAGACAATAGTTTCTGATCTACTGGATTCAGTCCTGAAATCCGCTCCAAAAAAGGCTTTAAGTAGAGATTTATCAGGAGACATGGTTCAGGAGATGTGGCAACCGTGGAGCTGCTGATTTTGTCTGCCGCCCTGTGAAGTACCACCTCCCCGTTCCTTCTGCCCCCACTGTAGCCCAGAATGAAGGCACCTGAGCCCAGGGGACACCAATACTTAGCAGACCTGCCCCACTGGGTGAAAGACATGATGAAAATGAGAAACATAGTCTAAACTATTATGCACACTAAAATTATACCACAAAAGGGGGGGGGGGGGAGGGAAACATGTTGGGTATCATAATGAAGTGATAAACATTATTGAGTAGTAGAGGCAAGGGAGAAATAGCTAACTAAATCAGTTTTAAAAAAATACACTATTTCAGATATTGCTTCTGATCTAACAACTTGTATCTGGTTGTATGAGACACAATTTACTCTTGCTATCCAGTTGATATGCTTTGGCAATACCTGCTCATTCATACACCCGAGAGACCCGGAGCAGGTGGAACTTGGGTCCGATCATTCTGTCATAGTCACTGCTATGGAATGTTTTCACTTGACATCTTTGTTTAGCAAAATAATTTGCATTTTTAAATTAGGCTTAGCAGCATTTACTTCCTCATCTTTCTCAAGTACTGGAAATGCCTGTAGAGCACCATAGAACTGTTTGACATGCATAGATAAGCAGAGTGGATTTAAGTACTTATAACTTTTTAATCTCCTTTTTTTCATTCTACGTGACATAGAAATGTCTTTGGGAAAAATGATTGATTCTTGTAGTAGTTTAGAGCAACACTGTACCAAATGAAACTATCTCTGTGTTAAAGTAGTAGGCAAATACTC
The DNA here is from genome assembly GCF_963210335.1 of Falco punctatus. Taxonomy (NCBI): domain Eukaryota; kingdom Metazoa; phylum Chordata; class Aves; order Falconiformes; family Falconidae; genus Falco; species Falco punctatus. The sequence goes on from NC_137593.1 coordinate 18,575,557, forward strand.
CACTGTCCCAGAAATCTGAACATTCCTTTATTAATGCACCATCAATGTTCTCTTCTCCATATATCCAACATAGCAATAATTCCCTGCTTCGGCTGCTTGTAAGATTAAAGACTGCATCTGTTTGGCTTTGTAGACCACAGGCAGTTACATTTCTTGGCTTAACAAGACTGGCCCGGGCAGACACTGCCAAAATAATTGAAATTTAGGGCTGCAGGGAGTCAGTCTTTCACCTCAGTTTCATTGTTAAATAGCTCGTTTTTCCAAACCATTACATATTTTATATTCTTTGGTGCAGTTATTTAGCAGAGTCTGGCCTGTAGTTAACCACAGCAGTTAAAAACTTCATGGCATTTTGACAACTGGAAGTTTCAACAATTTCTATGAAATCTTTTTCCCTGGAAGTGTCTGAAATTTGGAAGTACAGTTTTCGAAAGTTTTATCTTTGCCTTTCTGGAGCAGCCTGATCACTGGCATATTGTTCTAGACTGTGCTGATATTTGCGTAGCAGGCACCAGCGTGCATCAAAGGATGCAGGAAAGGAGAAAGGAGGGCTGGCTTCTGTGCAACCCACAGACAGGACTCGGGGTCATACTTGTTATTTTGCACAGGAAGAACAAGTCGTCCTTGAAAATAACCTCCCCTGCCTGCAGTGGTCTGATAGAACCATAATTTTTCCATACCAACAATCTTCAAATACAGGAAATAGAAAAGAAAAGATTAACTTGAACAAAGCTAAATGATGGTATCAGTTATGGTTTATTGTTTTATATTTATCATTGTTTTATTCAGACTGGACTTGAAATCAGATTTCTCAGCTTTGTTAACTGTCACAGTTATATTATCTGGTCCTCTGAGATTCTACTTGACATTTAAATGGGTACAGAAAGAAGGAAGATAAATAAGCATAAGGCCTAGGAAAAAAAGTGATTTAAGGTGACTAACGCAGGTGCATAAGGTTTTATAGAAATGTACATTAACTTTGTAGTCTTGCACAAGCAGTAATACTTTCTACTTGTTCTGCAGCAAGAACTACTTTTGATCCCATGATGTAAATTAAAATGGTGACAGAGAAACAAACTATTTAATGGTAATGAGAGACAAGCAAAGGGTAGAAAGATTAGGCTGGATATTGCTTTTGGCTTTGATGGATGCAGAGTCATTTCTGTGAAGTAAGCTTTGCACCCAATGTGCGTAGTCATTGAGGCAGTTATGGAGTTATCGATAACAAGATTCGCATCAAATACAATTAATTTGCCCGAGACTTCAAATTTCTGAAGCTGCAGTGTCGAGTGACTTCAACTCTTCGGAGCCTGAGTCACAGTGAAAACCTGATAGCGGCTTGTCAGCACATGAATCAGAATTATATTGTACAAGTTGTCTTGAGAGGCACAGACATACTGGCCTCAGGTGTCAGTTATGAAAGTTTTCTTTTCGTAAATAATTGCAGTGAAATGACCAAAGCCACAATCTTCCCAAAGAATTCACACAAGCATCCTCATTTCACACAAGTCCTACCAAACCTAGATCCTAAAAGCATTCCTAGGATCTCCAAAATTTTAAGGCAGTTTGTTTAATTATTAGCTAAAGGGTAATCTCATGTAACATCTCAGAACATTTACTCAGAAGTCATCATTTTACAGCTTTTTTTTTTTTGTCTTTCTTAAAAAAAAACCAACACGAAATGGTACTTAACTCTACTGAGATTACAAGACTCAGCAAACTGCAAGTTTAAAGAACAAAGAGGTCAGTAATTAGGGGTCCTTACAGACAGGAGATATATATATATAGATCTTTCTCACATGAAGTCCAAGAGTTCTTAGCCTTCACATTAGCATAAATAATTCAAGTGAAAATAAATGCAATGTCCTTTTTGATACCAGCTTTGCAGATCAGCATTTTGATAACCATCAAAACAAATGGTCTTGTCATACAGACTGAAAAAACAGTGGCTACACTGCTAGAACCTGCTGGAAAATGCATTGTACACCATCCTAATATAAGTGAAAAATATGTGAATGTTGCTGGCCAATGAGACAAAGCTCACAGAAAACTCAGAGAAAACAGACAAACTATGGCACAGTGCCACTCCTTTCATATTTTCTGTGGGTTAGTTTGCTTTGTCTCAGATGCAGGGAGGAAACCAATATTTTTTCCTAGGGATTTTGCTGACTTCAGCTCCTAAGGGAGCACAACACACGGCTGTTTCTGTGAAACAGACACCATTCCAGTGAGTGATGCCTTGGAGTTGCTGTATTTGGTTATTGTGCTATGGGGAAATTACAGTGATCTAAACTATCTTTCTAAAGCCAGGAGACTCTGACATTGGTCTAATAAAAGTTTAGAACAACTGAATTGTTTTTCTACTTTTGCACAGATGAAATTAGGATGAGAATAAGGCTCAGAATTCCAAAACTGCCATCCCATTACAGAGTTATTGCTGAGAGCAGAAATAAATGAGGTCAGACACTCCATTAAATCCTTTAAAACAACTGTCATAGTAATCATAGTTGCTGTAAAATTTCACAGCCCTCTTCACAAACTGTAGCTTCACAGTTCTACATTTAAAAAGTGGATGAGGTGTTCAGCACCCTAATAGCGTACAAGAAACAACACACGTTCTGAGAGCAAAGAATACCTGCCCAAAACAGAGAGGGGAAAGAATGTGGAAATAAATGCCAAGCCTTTCATTTCTCAAAGGATAATGCCAAATAATTACAACATCACTGCTTTAATGTAAGATGCGTGATAGTCGCATTGGGCACGAGGGGCAAGGGAAGAGACAAGGAAGCACAGTCCGAGACATACTGATTTAAAAGTCACATCGTGAGAGCTTCACACCTGCATCACCAAACCCAGGACGGAGGAGCCAGCGGAGCGCCCTGCCATAGCTGCCTGCCCGCTCCCACCGCGCGGCTCCTGGCAGCAACAGACACTCAGAGCGAACAAGATCATGTCGGCGTGTCGCTGGGGAAAGCTTCAAGTGCCAGGAACAGCACAGTTTGAACTTGCCTCTCCCGCTGTGGAAATAGAGTTGCTGCTGCAGCTCTTTGCTGGTGAGGACGGCATCCTCATCAGTGCTTCAGCTGTTTTTGTTGACAGAACCACTGTTGGACAGAACACGGATACATCCCGCACGGCCTCAGGCTCAGGCATTTAAACTATGTTTTTCCTTTGCACCCAGGAACTGGCTGCTCTGAATTATTTTCTCCTGCAATCTCTCCTGGGACTAATTGTCATCTTCACATCTGTTTGTAGGAAATTAAGGGTGGGTTTTATGGGCAGGTTGGAGTGCAGTCCCAAACCAGTTATTTCCTCTAACTCCCTCCTGGGCTGTCTGAATCAGCACCTTGCATGTCTAAGTAGACTTGATGGTGTGACAGAAGACAGAGAGATGGATGAGAGGATGGAGAAAGCACAGACCTGGGATGTAAAGACCCTATAAACTCAGTCTCCAGGCAGCATTTACATACTGACATACCAGCCAGGACAGCACAGGTTGCAGTGAGCTCTGCACAGTTCCCCTGCAGGTTCAAATGCATCCACAGAAGCTTAGCTGGTGCTGAGGTGCTGGCACCAGACCCTGCCTGCTGGTGGCACCTGGGCCAAGGCTGGGCAGGATCAGCTGCACGGGTGCAGGTGCCATCTGAAGTTGTCCTGCCCCCATGGTGGCATTTGATACTGTCTTTAACTGCACAGTCATAGCCCCAAAAATATGGAAACTATAGACAATAATGTATTTCTTTGCTTGTCATTCAGCTGCTTGCCAGCATCAGTACTCTTAAAAAAAAAAAAAAAAGTTGCTTTACTCTTCCAAAGTGAGAGAACAGTATTATGCTTTTAGCAGTTCCCTGAGGCCATCTGTCAATGAGTAAAATGTATTGTGTGTATAGTACATTATATCCTTAAGTGCTTTGTAAACAAGTTATTTCTTAACATGTAGCTCTTTTAAGAAGTAATAGTCTTAGTTTGCAGATAGTGGACACTGAGGTGTCTGTAATTCCTACACTGACTACACAGTAGATTTCAGGACTGGAAACTGCTGATCTAGAGAATTTACTCTATACACATCTTCCCAGCCACAGAAATTACCATGCAAAATAGGGAAGAAAAAAAAAAAAAAAGTTTCTCCTATTTGTTTTTTAGATGAGTCTGGAAAGCAGACTTCTTTGCGATCAAAGTTCATCAAGTTAGTGATGATAATCTGCCTGGTACTAGAGTAGTAGAAATCCTTGGAGAATGTTATGAAGAGAGGCTTGGGGGTCAGAAATGGATTCATGTTACTCCTGTACAAGAATGCACATAGTAGAAGAGTTGCTATTTGCAACGTGGTTGTGTATTAAATGGTTCCTGGATATGTAGCAAGCAGCTTTCCGCCGCTACTGAGATTCTAGCTTGGAGTGCAGTGGTACATGTTCATCAAAGGGAGCAGATTGTTCTCATTTGAGTAAACGGGATTTCTACACTGGAAACACTACTGAACCTAAAGTTGTGGGTGATTGTCTCACTGTGTAAAGACAGAATTTGGGTGGTGGTCTTTAAACTTTTTGTATTACATAACACCATTTAATTTTAGTTGCTTTCTGCCCCCAAAATAATTATTTCCTAAGTCAGCAGAACAGGCAGCATCTTGGCATTTCTGCGTGGTTTCCGGACAGTAGCTGACAGTAACTCCGTATGAGTGGAGAGCAGACACATTTTGGAAAAGAAAAAATGTTTTTAGGAAGACAAGGATGTAAGATGTAAAGGAGAAGTGTATGGGAAACAACTGATATTTAAAGATACTACGATTAGGACAAGGCTAGGTTCTACTTAAATTAACCTTCATCTGGTCCAAGGGGGGAAAGTCGGAATTAAATTGAGGTTAACAAATGCTGACCTGAACTTGGCTTTTTCTTCATAACCTGTGCAATATTTCCCTCCTACAGTTTATGAACTATATAGTGTTTTGCCTTGTTTTGACGGAGGTGTCTGATGATTACTAGAAGTTCATCAAGCAATGCAAGCTAACGAGAGCTTAAATTTTGTATCATGTAAGCAGAAAACAGTGAGAGAGTTTTCAGATGGATCTTTCTGAGCACCTCTAGTGAAGTATCCCCAAGAAAAATATCCTCACAGTGAACTCCCTGGAAAGTAAAGTAGTGCAGAGCCTGCAAGGGTGGAGCTGTAGAGTTAATTTATGATTACAGTAACCATCTCATCCCACCTCCTGCCCAAAGCACAGCTAATCTCAAAGCAAACAGCGAAACGGAAAGAGTAAATTAATTCTTCAGTGTCTTTCACCAGTGCAAAACTATTTTTGTTTAAAAATTGTCTATAATTAAAACTGCAAAATCCACAGAACAGGAAAACACTAAGAGCCTGCATTGGTGGTGGATAAATCAATGTCAATGGAATTTGAAAAGTGTATTTGGAAACTGGATATAGTATCGCCATAGGTTTTATAATATAAGTTCTTTGGGTCCTTAGAAGGACTTTTAATACATATATATGTATATAATGTGTATACATATAAAGATATAATATATCTTATAAGTTCAATGGGGTTTAGAAGATTAAAAAAATCTTCTAAAAAAGATGAAACAAAGAGAATATGACTTTAAATAGTAGATATTCCTGCTTGTACTATTATTTCTTCTAGTGAGGCATCACTAAGTTACACACCATCCACGCCACATGAAACAGAGATGGTGATTTTTGGGCTGCTCAGAGAGGGCATACCTTTAGGATGGTACTGAGTGTCACTGGTGGGAGTGCGGCGTATAGCACAGCAAAGGCATGCGCCATTGTACCAACGTGTAGGTAGCAAATGACAAAACAAGGTTTACCAGAGAGCTGAGTGTTTGGCTGGAATGCACGTGCGACACGACTGCCCCCACGCAGCTTTTTCACAAAGCTTTCACACCGAATGCAGCCCAATACTAGACCTTACCGCTCTGGCATGGGGGCTTGGAAACAAAGCTCTTAAGAACAGCCCTGCCTTCAGTAGTGAACATGCTTGAGAGGACCAGAAACTGGCCCCGTACCTTCCAGCACTCCCACCCTGATCACCAAAGCAATGGTCCCCTGAGCAAACGCACCGCTGTGCACCTGCGGACTCACGAGCACATATCACTGTGGGTGCTGGGCAGGTACATGTGCCAATCAAGAGCGTAATTTTCTAATCCTTTGTAATAACTACCCATTGCTGCTAAGCAAAATGCCTATACGTAAAACCCCAGTGGAAAGCAAGACAAATTTTTGTCTGTATAATTAACTGTAACATGGTTAGGACATTACGTAACTCCCACATTATGTTGCTAGAGGGTATTTGCAATACTTCATAGCTCAGAAATTTTTATAACTATGTCTTAAAAGTTAGTCAGCCACAAAATGCATATGACAGTGGCATGTCCTGCTTGTTGACATTGTCAAGCAAAGAAATATTTTTTCCGATAATTGTAAAAATGTTGGACAATGTGTTTTTAAGTTCATATAAAGGTGCCATTAAACTATTTAAAGGGCAAAAAGCTTGCTTTTTCACTGGGGTTCTTTTGGTTTACAATGGGAGGTCTGGCTGGATCTTTCCATCTGCTGTGCTGGCTGTTACTGCAGATGGTCATAATCTGTACATATGGTATGTGCATATATAAACCGAAATCACTGTTGTCTTGGGGTAAAAGCAGGCATCTAACAGGAGCTTGGATGCCTAACAAGAATATTGTGAAGGGGATAATTTAGAGCATTTTATTTTTCTAGGGGAAATTAACACAGAAGTAGGGAAAGAAGCATTTACTGTTTACTGGAAAAGAAATTAAAAACAAAACCGCTCAGCTCTTCAAAGGTAAATTCTGGACCTTCAGTGTATTTGGAATCACGTATTGGCTCAGCTCAGCCCTGAATCTGTGCCAGGTTTTGGTTTAAATCAAGACAACTCTAAACTCTCACAGACTTCTAAATATTATCCACAGTGCTCAGAAGTAGGACAGTCAGCCTAGCTTTGGAGTCCCTGCTTCTAATGCAGAAATAAAGCTGGAGTACGGATTTTCTTATTCCTGACAATTAGAAAATAGCCTTCCAGTCATGTAAAAAAAAGTAAAATTCTTCAGAAATGAAATGGTCTTTAGATCTGAAATTTCTGTTTAAGTCAATCTACCATTAAATGGTTGCTGAAACTCATAATGATCCAAGAAGGGGAAAAATAATTTTATTATTAAAAGTAATAATTTTAACTTTTTAAAAGTAAAACTTTTTTTTTTTTTTTTTTTTACTTTTAAAGGCAAACTTACTAGATAATAAACTATTCTGCCACCTATTGGAGTGCCTGGTTAGCACTGCTGAAAACTTGAATATTGGCTCATGAACCAAGATTAAAAAAAATTATTTCCATAAAGTCTTAAACTTCTATTTCATAAGTTTGGGAAATTAAGAGAAATACTACAATAGTTACGTGATGTGGAGAAAACTCTAAAAGCAAGTCACAATTGCACTTATGAAACATTTGGCAACAAATGCCTGAAAAGAAGAAATCATCGGAAAAATGAGACATGAAGAGTTTATCTGATGTACAATCAAATGCATTTTTATCATTCCCTTTATCTTTTCCAATACCCTCTGTATTACAGTTTCTTGCAAAATTTGCCCATTCATCAGATGAGCTAATTGTCAGAGCAGATAAAGTCGTGATTCTTACTTTTGTTCCTTTTTTCTCCTTTCTTAACATCTACCCTGCTGTTCTCTTTGCTGACCTTTATACCTTTCTTGTACTGGGAAAAGGCTTCCCAGATTCAGCTACAAGACTAGAAATGGAACACATATTGACTTTAAAAGGGTTGCTGCCATTCAAATATGACTTTCTAAGCTACTGTTTCTTTTTCTCTCCTATTACAGGTTTGTTTTGTGAATTTAGATGCAAACAGAGACAACTGCAGCTATGAGCAAGTGAAACAGGTAACAATTTAGGTCTTAATTGCATGCACAGCAGGTCTACTCAGGTAGCCAGGACTCTCCAATACAAACCCAGGACAAAATTCTACAGAAAAATCAAAGCCAGCCCTAGGTTTTTAACCCTTACAGAGTGCAATACATCAGGAATCTGAAATTATCTCAACACCAAGGCCATATATTATGGCTTTTCTTACTCCCATCCCAGAAACATCTGTTTGTTGCAGCCTGTGAATTCACAGCCATTACCATGTGAGTGGACTTCTTGCTTAGCCTTCAGTCTTACCAGAGAAGTGAACACAGATTTATCATACGTCCCATTTTTCATTTTGCTATAATACTACATAAAAATAATTTCTGATGTCACTTTTTTCTCCTGCCAAAAAGCCTTTAAGATTTTCTACTCATTTAGGTCTTGTTTGGCTAACCAGTTTTAGTCAAGTTCGATTGATTTTGTGGTCTTGAATAGTGGTCTAGATAAAACAGAACTAAAGGTATGTTTTACCTCTTTAACTGAAAGTTTGGAGGGTAGAAAAAAGGGATTTAAAAGAAAAAAAAAAACCCACCTCAGTTCTTTTACAAACACCAATACAAACTACATCGTGATATGCTGTTTAAATTACATACCATTCCAAAAAGCCCTCAGATCTGAGGAAGTCATATTTTAAAGATATGACCTAGTGTCACTTTTGAGTTTATATCTTCCTTTATCAGTTCGTTTTCATCATCCTTGCTTGGTGCCTACGACTGACGCAGCGATATGTGGTAGGTGACCAAAGGTAGGATCTCCTGACAGTATCCAGGGTGTTCCTCAGTAAAGTGTTACGGTTTGCTGAAACTACTTTTAGCTCACGGGCTAAATGCTGGGGCCTTTTTGCCTCCCGCGAGTTATTTATTAGCAGGAACTGGTTTTCTGTGCTGTTTTCTGGATCCTGTATCCATGAAAATTCAAATGTCAAAAATAAATACGCTTCTTGCAGCAAAATGTTTTTTCTGTTGAATCAGCAGGTTAACTGTGCAGAACAGACTGAGAGCTTTAACTTTACTGAATCCACACAAGCACTGGTGGGTTTCTAATAAGGTTTTATTGTTGTTTACAGTCTTTATTAAGGAACAAAAGCTATAGGAAATCATAAGGAAATAGCAAAAGTTTTTTCCCCTCAGTCTTAGAGCTGGATATCTGTAAAAGCCAACTTGCCTGAACTTTATACAGCTGCCCTTTACAATGGCTGGAGATGATTTTACTCCCTCGCAAGCACAGATCACCTTTGAAAGCACTACCCGCATTGCCCCCGGCTGGCACTGCCCTCATTGCCCCCCCCGCTAGCATTGCTCACCATGCCCCCGGCTGGCACTGCCCACCAGGCAGGTGGGGGGACCCACAACAGAGGCTGCAGGGCTTGGCTGCATTTCAGCCAGGTACCCTCTGGTGCAGACCCAACGGGTGTACGAGCCGTGGCTGGAAGATGATGCTCCTTAGCTCTCAGCGTAGCTAGCACAGGTGCTGTGCATTCTTCCCTAAGAGGAAACTCGCACATCGCAGTTTCTGTGTACAACGTGCAGTGTGAGCGGGGTGGGCTCTGTACAACACACTGATGTGGTGAAAGCATTACCATAGAAGAATTTTAAAGATGTCAGCATAGCTGTTGTTCATATGAAATATGTAACTGTTTACTAATTGGCAGTTAGGATGTTGCATTACCTGTTAAACCTTTGTGGCAAAAAATAATAATCTTTCTGGACTTTTCATTTTTTATTCTGAACAAAAGGTAAGGAACTAAAGTAAAAGGTGTACAAAATGCCATGATTTCCTACCTAAGAAATCTGATAAAATGTGGCAATTTAGGCAGTAGAAAAATAGAGATACGTAAAGAAATGTGTGTGAGAATAGAAAGGTTATAATTTGAAAAAAGAAAATGACGAGAACTTTTTTGTACTATACTGAAATGTCAAACTGAATTGAAGCACCAAATTTAGTTATGTCAAACATAAATACTTAGCTTCATCTGAAGATCAGTCAACTGAAAAGTGAATTGTTTCCCAAAATTGAATTAGATTTGCTAAGCCAGAAAGTTTTATGGTATCTAATTCAGTCTGAGGAAAAATAACAGCACCACAAGCTTATTTTTTGAAGATTAAAAAGCAACAGTGAAGTATCGTTGAATTGCATAGTAAATAAGGCATAAGGCTAGGTGCCCCAGATCTGCATTCCCCTAATGGCTTTACCATTTGATGGGCTGGGTTAGTGCATAAAATCGAGGTGGCATTTACTCACTCTGTAAGGGGTCATCCTCGATTCCCTGTTCACAAAGCAAGCACACAGAGATCCCTGGTAGAAAAGGATTGCAAGTGCTCGCAGGGTAGGTGTTGTCCTTTTGGTCTGGCCTTTGAACACAAATGAGCGCAGATGCCTCCTGCACACACTGGGGATGCCTAGCAGTGTCACCATACTAATCTCCTCTGTTACACAGCATCACCAATTGACTATTACCACTTTTGCCTCTAGCAAATACATAACAGACTGAAAATGATTGTATCATTACAAATGAAAGGTCATGAGGGTATTCAGTGGAACAGCAAAGAAATGCATATTTCATCTGTGTATTAAAGACTTCCATTATTCCAGCTTTAGCATTGCATCAATTTGATCAGCTGTTTCCAGCTAACTTTCCCTTCGGTTTCTTGCCTGTCATACGCCTGGAGAGAAACGGGAAGATTGGCCCTGTGCTCATTACCATACTTAGTGCATCGTTTTTGTTTTAGACAATTACAAGCACAGGGTTCTCAGTCTCTTAGGAACTCACTTGTAATCGGAAGGGCAAGCATTTAGATGAACAGATACAATCGAGCTGCTTAGCATATGACAATGTAAGGGATGACAGATTGTCCTGCTGGACACTTGTGCAGAAATTTATACTGTTCCCGTTGTCTTGCCTGGTGGCTCAAAAGAAAGAACATGCATTTGAATGCTGGCAGCTCTATTTTTAATCAATCCGTTCAAGTAAGCTTTCTAAAGGGCTGCCTGTAAGTGTTATTTCATTTTGCTACTTATGAATGTAACTGTGCAACTCAGATTTCATTACCTGAGAGCAAAATCTATCTTTCATACTACAGAGGTTGATCAGCATCTCTCCAAATCTCCCCAAACTCATCAGTTCAATGAACGTACAGCCACCAAAGGAAAATGAAATAGTCCTGCTGAGTGGATTAGCATCAGGAAACCTTCAGGCCGATTATGAAGTTCCCCAGGTAGGAATCAAATTTAATCAAATCCAGGTAGGAATCAAATCTTTAAAATCACATCACACCTGCGAAGGATGGAATTGGAAAAGAGGAAGAAAGGAAGCTGAAAGCCAAGACCTTGCACCAGTTTAAGAGATGAGTGGGAATCTGCAAACACAAAAAGTAAATCTGTCTGATAAAACTCTGCTAAGTGTGTGTGGTGGGGGGGTGGCACAAAGATAGGGCCGAGATCCTGCTATTCCCTCTTGATACAGTGCGTGTCTGGATTGCAGCCGATAGTGCTTTAAGCCATATTAGTGGCTGATCCTTCAAGGGAAAGCAAACACTGCTGGCAGACGTGATCCATAAGCCCAGATTTCAAGAGTAGCAGGAGTCAGAAGGGTGGCACAGAGGGGAGAGAGGAAAGATGTAACGCTATTTCCGTTCATATAGCTAGATCAGGGCAGCTCCTGCAGACTCCCTTTCAAGTGAAGGCTTGTTATTTCCCACTTTTACTCCCAATCCATCTTCTCCCACGTGTGCACCTTGGAAAAGAGCTAACGCTAGGACCTGAAGATCCTAGAGGCTTCTGTAAGCTTCTGTAACATGACAATGGAAAACGCCAAGCTACATTAACCATATCAGAGCTGATACACCATTTAGCTTGTGTCAACTTAAAAAGTAATTAATGCATTAATTAAAACTTAACATTTAAAAGGAGCTAAAGGCAAAGTTCTCATGCTAACTCCTTCACTGCCATTATTGCCAATGAAATGTTCCCTATCTGTGATCTGGAGGCCAAGAATTCCCCTTAATGGCACCGCATAGAGGAAGGAAGCAAACAATAACATTTGCTTAAAGGCATTTTAATACACAAGTTTCAGAAGCTTAACTCCTTATTGTAATAAAAAGCTTTTTCTTCCTTTCCATTGTTGTCATACTTTATGCCTGTTCATTTCTGTGTAAAGAGAAAGAGAACGAAAAATGCTTTAGTATTTTTCTGCCTCATTCAGATTTCATTTGGCCAAGCATAAACTGGGAACAACTTCATTAAAACTGCAAGTTATCCTGGAGTCCAAAACTGTCTCAGCAAACTTAAAATGTAAACAGGTATCTCCAGTTTTATCTGCTGCCAAAAAACAAAACAAAAAAAAAAAAAAGACAGAAAGTTCCCCCCCCCCCAAAAAAAAAAAATTAACTTGTGTATGAAGTTTTTACGAAGCAGGCCCTGAAACAGCTGTATTGCAAATATCATTGAATTTTATGTTATACCAATAAGCTGATCCTTCAAGAGAGAAATTGCCTGGCTATTGAGCTTTCTTGCCACTTGTGACTAATGGCTGACTTCAGAAAAATTTTAAAAAATAAGAGTACAAGCCTGTGGCAGGAGCAATGGAGCTCCAGACCCCATTTCCCTGGGCAGCAGCACTGCAATGCACACAAGGGTGTTTCGGGGACTCAACAAGATGGCTCAGGTACCCCAGTAACGCCCATCACCGAACAACTGTGGCCAGTGAGACTGGCAGCCTTCTCAAAGAGGGTGCAGGCAAGAGGCAAAGAGAACCAAGCTGAATTTCTGCTTTATGAGTAAAGCTTTGCATTGAGACTGGGTGAGATTTATTGACCAGGTAGAGCACATGCTGTGTTCATCCTTAGGTTTCTTTGACTTTCCAGAGAATATCATTAGTAAGGAGCCTCGCACAGTTTTCATACAAGGATTTTTATTCCGTCCCCCCTCAGCCCTTTTCACAAGTACAGCCCTGCAAACAGCGGGCTGGAGAAACAGCAGGGGAATGTTTGATCTAAGGCTGCATCTGGTTTTGATAACGTTTTTCACAATATGGTGTATGTTCAAGTCTGAGTCAGCAACAGTTTATCTGCAGCTAGTTCAAAAAATGTATGTTTTCTGGTTTACTTTTAACACTCTAATTTACCTGGTTTTCTGTTCAGACACATTTTTAGGTGGAAAGGAAGACCACACTAATGAAATGTGCTATTCCAACATAATACTCATCCCATTGCCTTTATTACTAGATATTTGCTTTGCATTCACACTCAAAAGGTCTAGGATGGGGTTGCATTATGCTAGATACTGTGCAAGTGCACAGGGGGTCCGGGGCATCTTCTGCAGAGCTTAAAATCGACTGCCTTAACCCAGAGCAGGTTCCGCTCAAGCTGGCTCCTTCCTGGGGCCCTGGAGTTAAAGCACAAGATCACAAGCTGCAAAGCTTGGCTTGGCTTCAGAGCGCATCCATACCACAAACACAGTCCCCTGCAGAGATACCAACTTAGCTCTGTGGTTGTATAAATACCCAGCAGTTTTAATATCAATAAAATGAGGATAAAAGGAGTTCCTTTCTCTCGGTTTCTGTCCAACTTTCAACTTAATTGTACAGCTTCTCTGGGTAAGACAGTTTTATATAAAAGCTCAGCACGGTGCACAGTGGAGCCCCATTTCGAGTGGGAAGTTACACTGGTCTGAAATAACGGGGCTTTGGGCAAAAATAGGTACGAGGGGAAGAAGGGCAAAGAAACAAAACACAGCACTACTTTAAAGCAGTCTGTAGAAGCATTTAAAGGTGACCTGCTCCTCACAATCTCGCCAGCCAGTCCTTGCAGGGCTACCTTCAAACAAGCATTGCAACAGAAATTATCCTGAAAAGGAATTTGTGCCCACAAACAATTCCCTCGAGAGACAGGTAATGCCGGGTGGTGTGAGGTTATTAATAACAGTATGTCAGATGGCTGGCTCTGACACGGATACACGAAGATAAGTCTCTGTCATTAGAACAGGAACTTGATTGAAAACAAACAGCTTGGTAATTTCAACAAAATAAAGATGCCCTTGTGATACCGCTGGGTTCTACTAAAACCTGGTACAACAAAAGCTGTCGGTCCAAGCAGTCTTATTTTAGCATACAGTAACTGCACACTGCATTACAAACACCTAATGACAACTTGTATTGCATCTCTGCAACAGAACATTCCTGAGGTATTTAGAGAGGGAAGCTTAACAAGTTGTTTGGGGTTTTTTTAATTTTTTTTTTTTTTTTTACTTAAATAACTATTTGAGATTCTTTTCTCCTTTAGTGTCCTTGGCTGGCAGATGTCTGCTTGGTTCAGTGTGCAAGGGGGGACAGGAAAAACAGCGCAAGCTGCATCATTTTTGAAATAAACAAGTTTCTGATTGGACTTGAGCTTGTTCAGGAGAGACAGCTGCAGATAGAAGCTCGTATCTTAAAGCCCGAGGATGACACAAACTGCTCAGTGTCCTCAATAGAAGAAGATTTCCTTACAGCATCAGAGCACCTCGAGGATGACAACGAGACTGATGAATATAAAACTGGTGAGAACAATGGGGCTGAGCAGAATTCTGCTGTCGTTCGTCCTGCAAAACTGCCATGGCAATGTGAACAGAAATTGCACTTGATGATAAGTCATGCATATATTTATTTGTAATTTAGACAATAGGCAGCCATTCGTATTTTTACATGGTTGTTCAAAGACAAGGATGCATGGTTGTGCAGTAGTTTTACAGAGCAGTGATGTGTTACACAGTTGCACAGCTGTTTTCTTTTTAAAGTTATGGGTACTCTGCAAAAACTAATTTCTGTTTTTTCTTTCAATAGGTCATGAAAAATTAAGTGTTTCAGAAGCATCTTCAGATGTCAAGAAAAGTAAAGGCAAGGGATTTGAAAATCTCCACTACAGAAAAGCCAGGTTGCCATTCATTCCTGAAGGGAACTGCATTACTAACGACAATGCAGCTACTAGAGCCTCTGAAGCTGTGAATGTTGTGGCTGAAAATGGCATCCTACAACCTGAGGATAAGTCAGACCAGGAAATACTGTGGCAGAAGGAATTAGCTGCAAGAGCTACTTCATCCTTTAGTGCTACCGATTTGACTACTGTCGTTGAAAATTCCTGCTTAGTGCACGTGTTGGAAGAGGAGTCTTCAACCAAAATGGCTAAAGAGGATCTGGGGCCTCTGTGTGACCCAACAGTGAAACACAACAGTAAGGCAGACGGAGAGGATGGCGCAGGTATCCGGCAGATGGATCCTCCCTCACAAAATGAGCAGGCAACTACAGGTCAGTATGCCACAAATTTAGCAGAATCTGTTCTACAAGATGCATTCATTAGACTGTCACAGTCTCAACCCACTTTCAGTGAGGAGGCTGCAGTCAGCGTCTCTGTAGGAAGCTCCTGTAAGTCAGAAGATTTATCTGGTTCCCGGTCGTGGAATGAACTCCCAAAGATCGTCATAGTCCAAAGTCCAGACAGTTCTGAGAACATACCCGACTGGCCAGGGTCTGCCTTCCCCAGCCTGTGCCACTGGACCGAATCAGAAAGTTCTGCTGAAGTTTCAGATCACTTTGAGGAGGAACATTCAAACGGACACGGCCAGAGTGCACTGGAAGTGGCTCTGGCTTGTGCAGCCACTGTTATCGGAACCATTTCCAGTCCCCAGGCTGCAGAGAAATTCAGGCGGGATCAGGAAGCCCCAGACCCTAAAAGCAGAGCAGCTGATAATGAAGAGCTGCACCCAGCACCTTCACAGCTACTTGATGACTGTGCTGCCACAGATTATTCATTTCCATCTGCGCTGTGTGGCATGACTCAGGTAGCAAGTGCTGTAGCTGTCTGTGGTTTGGGGGAAACGAAGGAGGAGAAGTACCCTGCAGCTTCGAGTGGACTTCTGTCTGCTGCCCAGGCTTCTGCAGCCATTACTCTTCACTGTAGCATAGCTATAGGAAGCAGCATGGAGAAGCTAAACGATAGCATTGCGGAGGCACTTCTCAAAGAGGCATCAATAATTTTGACAAAACCCAACACATACAAGAATGTAGGTCATTTTATGGAATCCATAAATGGAAAAATTATTGAAACAGCAGCAAGGCCACTGATTCCACACACTGATGAAGTAATCAGGGATGAACTCGCACAAAACTTATCCAATGTTATTCTACGGCATTCTATGGAAGAGGTTAGGAAGAAGAGACAGCTACACCCCCATTCAGGAAATAGCTCAAGTACACAAGACGTTTTCATGGAGACTGCAAACAAGTTGCTTTTTAACGTAATATATTTCACTTGTAAGAAGATGAACGACATAAGACAAGTTGAAGAATGTTCTCCTCTCTTTTCCGAGGGCACAAAAGCAGAGAAAGTAACAAGAACAGAAGGATGGTCAACACAGGCAACAGCATGTGAAACTTCACACAGCCACCTCGATCAGCCTGCTGTTAAGCCATTTGGTACATGCTACAGCACTAGTGCTAGCAAAGATCTTGGAAATGTCACAAACACTAGGAGAAGTACTATGAAAGATGTAAACAGCAAGGAAAGTGCCACACTGAATTCAGTACCAACAAGCAAAGCTACAGGGCATAACACACTTGTGGCAAAAACATCTCCCAAGAAGAGATACCTGAAAAGAACCGCACGAGACTGTTACAAATCCCCAAATCAGAGTAACAATCATCAGAAGAAGAAAGACTACAGATCATTTTCAGACAAAGAAAATACCTTTGCAAACAACGAATGCAGCCATGGTGTTCAAGAACAGCTGTCTTCCAGTGCCACCCTGAATGCAGAAAACCAGGCCAAGCATAAGTGTGATGCTGTGCTGAACAACGATGTCCAGGTTAGCTTGTCGTTACTGGGAAATCATGTCTTGCTTCCTTCACAGCCTGTGCTGCAGGTGAAACATGCAAGGGACAAATACTGTATAACAGATTTTGCAGAGGAATTGGCAGAAACGGTTGTCTCTATGGCAACAGAAATCGCTGCCATTTGTCTTGAAAACTCAAACGGAAAGCAGCCCTGGTTCTGCGCGTGGAAGAGAGGCAGCGAGTATCTGGTGACCCAGAGTCTGTCATGCAGAACGATGAAAAGGAAAAAGGAGACCCACGCTAATGGTTCGGTTGTTCGGAAGCACAGGGCACCTAGACTTAGTGAGATCAAAAGAAAAACAGATGAGCACCCTGAACTAAAGGAAAGGTTGATGAATCGGGTAGTAGATGAATCTATAAACCTTGAGGATACACCAGACTCGGTCAATATCTTTGCAAACGAAGTGGCTGCCAAGATCATGAACCTCACTGAACTCTCCATGGTGGATAGTATCTGGCAAGGTCCAAACCACCCCAGGAACAGGCTGCACTGTGAAAGATGGAGCCGAGCCAAGGCCTCAAGCTGCGAGAGCATACCAGAGGAGGACTCCGATTCCAAAGCCTCTTTCAATACTCTAGGCCTAATGAACACCTTTGGTCAGCCTGTGAGCCAGACAAGTTCTGTCTCAAAGCAGTCTAGTTGTGAAAGCATTACTGATGAATTTTCAAGATTTATGGTGAACCAGATGGAAAGTGAAGGAAGAGGTTTTGATTTATTACTGGATTACTATGCAGGAAAAAATGCAAACAACATCTTAACTTCTGCTTTGCAACAAGTAGCCAAGAAAAATGGTCATCTTAATGTAAGACCAAGTTGCCCATCCAAACAGTCCAGCACAGAAAGCATAACAGAAGAATTTTATAGGTATATGCTAAGAGAAATAGAAAAGGAAAATAAAGATAATGTATCTTCCCCTCGGAATTCAAAGGACTGGTGTGGCAGTTTGCTACCACCCGCTCTACGACCACCTTTTTGCTTTAGGCAATCATCCATGCCTGACAGCAGATCATCAGGCTCTAGGCTAACAGTTAATGTCCCAGTTAAAGCAAATTCATTAGACGGATTTGCTCACCATCGCCAAGATTCCTTAAGTGTACAGCCAGTCAGTACCGTGGCTTCTTCAGGTCTTTGCAAGTCTGACTCATGCCTGTACCAGAGGTGCAAGACTGACCAGATCACAGATATGTTGATTCACGAGACGTGGGCAAGTTCGATCGAATCCCTGATGCGCAAGAACAAAATCATAGCAGATGAAGTAGATGCTGCCGAGGCAGACCAGTTTCACAGTGATTCCCCACCACATGTGGAGCAATACGCAAACAGACTGGCTGCAAATATTGTTGAAAGCGGTAAAAATTTAATTGTTGTCCAGCAGGATTCCCTCGATTATACAAGCCGAGAACATGTGCTGGAAAGCAAACATCCCCAAAGCGCAACTCAAATTCGGTCAAAACCCAAAAGGGATGGAGTAAGTCTGGGTGAGACAAAAGAGCAGATGAAGAGCCCTGGATACCTCCCTGCAGGTCAGCACAGGGAAGTGCCTTTAATTCAGATAGAAACCGATCAACGAGATGAGCCAGATAAAGACTTAACTTCATGTGGCCCTGCTGGAAAGGAGCACCAAAGCAAAGAAAAACCTCCAGAAGCTTTTGATGGGAAAAACACAGTTTCCAGTGCCCTACCAAATAGGTAAGTAATAAAATAACAAATCAGCACATTGCTTTGGTGTTTGTGTCAATTTCCCAGTAAAAATTACTTCAATAATAGAAGGTAAAGAGAAAAGCACTTTTAATGAAATAAACAGGTTAAGTTCTGACTACAGGTTTCTAATGGCATCAAATCACCCAGTCATCCCTCACAGCACCGATTTCTGGCGCACGCTTACATTGACTACGACGATGCTATGGGTCTAAGATTCACGCCTAATGCTGCACAGACAAGTTTTCTCTCTACAGATGTTTCAGTCTTCCATAGTTGAGACAGGAAAGATGGGCAAAGTTTAAGCTTTCATTTAGCACTGGCTGATACCTCAACTGAAAAATAAATAAATAAAAATCTGTGCTACTGTAAAACAGAAGATAGCAGAATTTGACCTGTAGTTCTCTGCTGTGCTTTGTGTACCTGGAATCCAGATCAGGCTTCCAAGAGCTTGAAGTTCAGTTTTGAGTTTAGAGTCTGGAGCTACAAGTAATAAAAATTCCTTAGTGGAGGAAATAAAATATTAATTAAAAGCACCCCTTACCTCCTATTTTTCAAGACTTCTCTGATAGAATTCAGATAAAGAATAAAAATTAATTTTCTTTTAATTTCATAAAGTTTATACCACAGCTTAGCAGCCTCTCCTTACAGCTGTACTCTTTTTGCTGAGAAATCTGCAACTTGCTTTGGTTAAGGCAAGGTGTAAACCCAGTGTGAGAGTGCAGTGCAAAGGCATAGGACTGCTGTGGATGCTAGGAGGTTAAGAGCAAGGCTCTTTCTCTTCATCTTATCCGTTACTTTAATGGTATGTAAATTGCCAGACGAGTGGAGCATTGCAGCACCCCATTATCTCAGAGTGCTAGAAAGAGTGCAGGTGCTAGTGTTAGAAATTATTTTGTAGCTGATTTTATTCTGAGCAGTGACAAAGCTCTGCTTGAAGTGAGAAAGCATATACTTTCCTGTGTATGGTAGCAATTAGGTGAATAATTATTGGTGTTGCTGTTCTTTCATACTTTCCCCCACTAACCTTCCCTTTTCTTCAAAGGCAACCTGCTTTAAATACGATACGTTCAGAAATCTACCTATTTAGAATCTTGACTGTTTGAAAATGAAGTTATTTTGGTAGTTTACGAGCCCTTTAATAACAACTTTGCCTTTGAAGCAGAGTTCCAGAAGTGGCTATGGGAGGTTTAAAGCAATAGGATTGACAGGGCAGGATTAGTGACCAGAGGCTACACCTACACGAGCATTTTGGGTCAGTGATGCAGTGCAGTTCTGAATCAGCCCGTCTCCATTTCCACACATCAGCTCCGTTCGCAGCGTGCGATACAGATTTCTTTTAAAGGGATGTCAACTAGAAGCCATACAAGTGGGTACCAGATGTGCTTGTACCCCGACAGGGAAAGCAAAGCTTCCAGTGGTTCTTCACATGGATGTGAGCCATTTGCAGCACAGCTGTCTGGACCAAGTCTAGGCTGAAGTAAGAACCTAAAAATATATATAACGTAGATGTAAAAGCATCAGCACCAATTGCTTTGATCCACTCCTACCCAATGAAATTACTTGCGAGTGTAGATACAGGCACATAGGACTCAAGGCAAAACATTCAAGCAAACATACAGTCAGTTACAGGGAAAAAATAAAAATAAAAAAGCCATGCCCATGCAGGCCTGGGGAAGAGGTCTTCAGCAAGAAAAAAAAAAGTTTTTTCTTGTATGTAGGCAGTGCAATAGGCCCAGTCCTGTCAGTTACACAGAAACCATTCCAACTGGCTGTTCAGAAGTAGGGAGCTGTCAGTGCACAGCATCGCTGGTCTGATATGTAATTGCATAACAAATCAAACAAACCCCAACACTCCAAGAAACAGCACTCACAAAAACCTCTCATATTTGGGACCACGTATTAAGTGTTACCTCCCCTGTATTAAAAACCTGAATAACACCACTGCCCTGCGACTCGGCTGCTCAGGGCCTTCATGTTACTACAGATTGTGAGTTTGGCACCTGAGGGGTCGGGGATGACAGGCGCAGCCAGCTGGCAGATGCTGAGTGCCTGGCAGAGCAGAGGTCCTCAGGCAAACACATCCTGCTCCCCCCGTGCAGCAGGCTCCTCTCCCTCTAGCATCCCGCATTAATGCAGCAACTTCTCAGCCATCCTGAGAGTCAGAACACGGCAAAAGGAGATATCCACAACGATACTGCCTCAGTATATTCTTAACCAAATTAATTACTTGGGAGCAATAGAATTTTGGGAGCGATCCCTTGCTCTAACTGAAGACAGGATGCCACAGCCATGACTGTAGATAAAAGTCTGAAGGCGAGAACTTCTCTAGTGGGATCCTGCAGAAGGCTGCCAGTACACATGACACTGTTTTAATCACAACGTTGCAAACGCAGACCATCCAGTAAATAGAACTACAGTTTTGCTTTAATTTTTATTCTGGTACTGCAGTGATATGTAACTAATTCTTTCTTGTCATCAAAAAAAAAAAAAGGGGGTGGGGTATTATATACTTTTCTGCCTGCGTATCAAAAGCCCTACAGTAACTCACAAACTCCCGTTTGGCTCTGAAAAGTGACCATAAATGAAGTTTTTACTTTTCATTTGTGTGTCCATTTGTGGAAGCGTGTGCCTCTGCATATTTGTGTGTGACATGTTCAGTATGCAGAATTATAAAGCATTTTTTCCTTTAACCCTGTATTTTCTAAACTCCCTCTGGGCTCCATATTCAGTCTGGTTTCTGACTACCTGCTGCACTCCTACCTAGAAAAAGAATTCTTCATCCTTCCCCAACCTAAGCAGCAAGGGTCCTAAGGAATGCAGAGGGCTAACAGTCCTTAGTGATTCAGAACCCACAATACTTTCCTACTTTTACTTCCAGACCTCTTTTGGATCTACAGGGCCAACAGGGTAGAAAACCCTGGCAAGAAATGTATTCATCCATTACTGGGACAGGGATTTAGCACCAATCTATATTTCCAAGAAACACCGTCATTCTGCACTAACCATGTAACCATAATACCACATGCCTCAAGTGCATTAAGCAACAGGCCTATGCAGTCAGCGTTCGCTTTGTTCATGTAAAATCTTTTTGTACAAGTTAAAGCTTTTCTCTGCATATTTCAGCATAAGGCTTACTTTGTTTTGTGTTTGGTTATAGCCATCATAAGATCCTTTTTTAAGAGCACCTCAGTATGCTCAGCTGGGCTTCGTGTATAAATTATGCACTTGTCCAGTCTCCTGCATCTGTATAATTTTGCAGCTTGGTTGACTCTAATGAGCAGCATTGCTTGAAAACCGGTGGCACTGTTTTATTTGTCTAATTAAAATATCAATGTGCCTTCCTTATCACCTTACTAGCAACAGCCCTCAGAGCAGACCCGATGCTGAAATCATGGGAGAGACAAAAACAGCTGAAGAATTTCCAAACCATCTCAGCAGCAGTGAAGAAAGCACTGGCAGCTGGTCCCAGCTAGCTAACGATGAGGACAATCCTGATGACACAAGTAGCTACTTACAACTCAGCGAGCGATCCCTGAGGTACCCTTATTGTCTCCTCTCAGTATACAATATGGTCTAATCAGACAAGTCAACGACTTGACTACCATGCACCAGGAATGAGGGTCAACCACTTGAGATTTATTCAGAATCTGTAAAGAAAGCCTAATGACAATGTTAATTTCTTTATTTTTTAAAAAGGGGGGGTAAAGTTAGCCACATTCTGGTTCTCAGCCAGGTCTTTTTATTGTTGTTGAGCAGCTAGATTCAGACAAAGGAAAATCTTCCTGGCACCACTCAAGTGCCTCAGTCCTACAATGAAAGGGACATTGGACAAGCTAATTGGTATGGTCTTTCCTTTGATTTATTTGCATAATGGTTTTCTTGGCATCTCCTTAGCAGAGATGGATGAGACTGCTCTTCCCACCAGGTATCTGTGCACTGAGAGCAGAGACAGAGCCCTGATCTGCTTAGACTGGCACAGGGGAGCAGATTAACGGAGGGTGACCAAGTTCCCTTGCGTAGGCGTAAACTCCAGAGCTCCCATTGCAATGCGCGGCTTTTTATTGCTATTCAAGTCAGGACACGTATTTAAAAATGTTACCTAGCCGTTCGAGTTTATATAAAGTTATGTTAGTTTGACTTCAGCCCTTTCATGACTTCAAGATGAGCAAGGGTTTTTTTCTTCACGTGCTTTTAGATTAGATTTTAAAACATTGTCAAGTAATTACAACTTTCTCTTGGGTATTAAGACAAAAAGGAGGGAAGACAGTATGGTAGTAAAGTAGGAAAGAGAAGGAGTCTCTGTCAGAGAGCACTGTAGGCTAGCTGAAAAAATACTGAACAAAACTAGTCTGTCAGTGTGGGTGAACATTCATCCCATTATTATAGTATCAACCTTTAACAAAGTCCTTGGTCTCAGAGCTAATGTATTGTGCCTTTTGGCTCTGCATTGAAACAGAAATTGCTACAGCAAGTCTGAATGCATGGCGTGCTGACACTGACTCAGAAAAACCCGATGGGGAAAGGAACTGTCTAATCAATCCTTCTAATGTAAGAAAAAAATTCTATTAGTTGCTTTTCCCATAAAAATTAAGTGGTTCAAGTTGACTCGCCATACAGAACTTGTTTGTGCTCATTGACTTGCAGCCAGCAAATTCACAACCTGTTCATGAGACCATTGCAATATCTACGTAAACATTCACTGTCAAATTTATGATGATGTTATAAAGTGAACTGGTACTACTTTTTCTAAATATTCTTAGATGTAATACTTCATTCTTGTGAAGAAGCCAAAGAGAGTACTTCTACATACTACTGGTCCCAACGACCTCTGGCTTTAATTAAAATCTCAGTCTTTCAGAGTAGTCAGAAACATAAGGGGCCATCACTGTACCTGTGGGTTCCATCAGATCCCAGATAGTATCTGGGATGTGATGTAATA
Source organism: Falco punctatus (assembly GCF_963210335.1). Lineage (NCBI taxonomy): Eukaryota > Metazoa > Chordata > Aves > Falconiformes > Falconidae > Falco > Falco punctatus. The sequence continues at coordinate 18,599,015 of NC_137593.1, forward strand.
CACGGACACTGCTGCAGGTTACAGGCGTGGAGTCACCGAACAGGTAAGTAGTATGATGGGCAACCAAATGCCTTGCTCTAAGTTACCATGTTCAGAGGTAGCTGAATCTCTGCGGGTTTTTTCCAGGACATCTCTGTGCCTGATCATCCGTCTTTTCAAGGACTTATGCAGACTGGGTTTTGTCTGAGGCCAAATCTTTGTTGCATAAGCCACTCACAAGAAGATAGTCCACTTTTTTTGTTTTTCCTCTCCAGTTTACATCATCACTTGAGACATGCTCCATCTAGAACTATTTTAATAAAAGCCTTGTTATTTTGAGCAGATTAGGGTGCTTCATTCTGGGAACCAATTGCTGAGCATAATCGGTCATGTGGAACTCCGCGTAACAGGGGGCAGCCTCCTCACTTTGCTTTGTACATAAATAAATTTCAAAAAGATGTATGGAGACACGTTCAGTGCAGCTTGGCACTAATATTTAAACTTTTGCTTTGTCAGCAATGGCAACAGCAGTACAACTAGCAGTCTTGGCATTGTGGACCTGGAAATTTATCAGGAGAACGTGCCATCTTCTCCTATGATTAAGTAAGTAGTCACCGAAGTGAGACTTGATGTTTAGTCCAATTTTAACTGCAAATTGTTTATGCCATCTAAAATGTGCCAAGCCTTGCTTTGCAGCTGCTGCTGAGCTTGCCCTTAGTTTCAGGTAAAAAAAACACAAGCAGGTGTCTGTGCAGAGTGATAACACTGGACAGCGAAAGATCACAGGAAAGCCCACCCAGGTGGATGTCTCAAGAGAATATGGATCCACCAATCGCTCTGCCTAAAAGTTTTCTGCAGTATTAGTTTCCCATTGTGGTAACTTTATTCTCCAAATAAATTCAAATCTTATCAAAACTCTACTGTAATACCAAATCAAGTCAGATAAGGATCAATTAAAGTCAAAGAGAAAAAATACAATAGCATTCTTCCCAATAATAATAATAATTTGGCCGAAAGTACATCTTGCCTGTTGTTTTGGGGCATGTTTCTAATGAGCATCAATTAAATTATCAAGAGATGTGCAAGCACCTGCCTAAAGATTCTGGTACCCTGCAACCTGGTATAACCTGCCAGACGGTGAATGTCCCGATGCAGTCAGGGCATGGCCGCTGCAGAAGCGTATAGGCTGTATCACAGTCTATACACTTGGAATGTAAACTTTGTGAAGCTGGTGATATCAGAACATCTTCACAGCTTGTTACCGGACTGTACTACAACTGTCTTGCTTTTGAGAGGCTCTTTTTTTGTAAGAAATCTGGGCATTCACATTTCTGTAGAAGTACACGGATTCTGTCTGTGCTGCCAATTCAGAGACTAACCTCGTTAAAATACTCCCATCGTCACAGTAGGCAGCAATACCCTCTGCAGGCATTCCTAAAGATGACCACTCTCCCTTATATGTCTGAGGACCAAAGGGATAAATTTCTGCCTCCCCTCATTAGCTTTCAGGGGCTATTCTCAGGCGTTAGCCAACAGGCGTGAGAAGTTTGCACTTCCACAAGTCAAAGTCAAGGCACAAAGTACATCTGCTATTCAAACAGAAAACTGGAAAAAAATCTGATGGGAAGGAAGTTTTAAGCACCTGTGTTCTAAGTCATGAACAACTATATGTTGCATGCTGCCATTTTCTTCTTTCCTCTTACATCTTGCAATAACCACTACGCAAGTATAAATAATCTTAATTCTTTAAAGCCTTGGGGGAGATTCTGAAATCCTGTGAATGAGGGTGGTAAAGAGTAGCATCCTCCCATGCCAGAAGCCTTACGCTTGCAGCATTTCCCCTGACTGAGCGCAGAATGGGACCGCCTGGAAGCGTGTGCTGTCAGTGCTGTCCCTCTGGGAGGGATAGAACAAGTGCAACAGCTACAACATCAATAGTGAATTTGCACTCTCCTGCCACAAGTACATGAGCACGGCTGCTGTGTTCAGAAATGGAAGCTGAAGCAGTGACCGCATGCCTGGAGTTTGTTTCCTGTAGTTTAAGAAAGAGATTGTACCTAAGAAACTAAGACCTTTGGGAATTTTTGCAAGGTGTAAACAGAAATTGTTTATCCAAACAGCTAATCTATTTAAAACCAGAAGTAGCTGATGTCATTGATAGTTATGATTGTGTTTAACGATGAAAGATAAAACTAGAAAGCAAGACTTAAAAAGATTCAGCTGGGGAGAATAGCACTGAAAAAGGCAGACAGTGGAAGTTCAGTATTTCCACCCAGGTTATGAGACTTGCTGTGTCTTACCATAATGTCATCTGCTTGTCACTATGCAAACTGTAGAGATAAACAGATCCTGGTGAACTGTAATGCACAGTGCAACCAGTTCAAGTATTTCATCCTATTAAAGGAATAACGCTGCAATTCCCATACCTTTTCCTGAGTAACAGATTACATAAATATATTCACTATTATATTCTTTCATCCTGTGTAACTTTTTTCTTGCAGTTTTCTAGGTCTTACATTGAGGGAGAAGTTTATCCATCATGAAGCAATGTTGTAGACTGTTCCTAAATATCACTAATAAGCTTTGTTGTTGTTTGTTTCTAAGTGAATTAGTAGAAGAAAAGGTTTTCCTTAAAGAACAGACAGAAAATACAGAAGGTAAGTTGAACCATATCGAGTAAAACACACATTTGAAGTTAACACAAGTAATTGCACAGTAACTGTTGAGAATATTTTTCCAGAAAGTACTGCTGGGCTTTCAGTGGGAACAGCTAATTGTCAAAAGGACCTACTGGTGATAAACTTTGATCTGGAACCAGAGTGCCCCGATGCAGAGCTGCGAGCCACCCTGCAGTGGATAGCTGCTTCTGAACTTGGAATTCCAACCATGTATTTTAAGAAATCTCAGGAAAACAGAATTGAAAAGGTAGTATTTACAGAATTGGGCATACTATTAAGTCACCTTAATCACAGTACCAGTTATGATTTATATGAGTAACTGAGCTTAAAAGCAGATGCAAAAATGTCATTACAGCAAGATGGCAATGCTAGTGTGTATTAAGAAAGGGAGGAGAGGGTTAAACGTGTCGGAATTTAATGTACGTGAAATATTTAGTAGGTTGTCTATGGCACAACAAACAGTATCACCATGAGACCTTCTCCAAAGCCTCTACAATATGCTTTGATGAATCCGTTTGCTTTTTCATATTAGTGGTGCATTAAGCATCAGTGCCCAAGGCAGAATTCAGCGTCCTGTACGTGGCTGCATTGGAAGGGTTGCAGATAGATAGCTTACATGGCGTTTATGCACATAGCTCAAAAAATAAGTCTCTCATGCATGTGGACATCACACAAAGTTCTACTCGCTGACAGTAAAAGCTGACTATGATGCGAGATAAAAGTTGGATTTAAGATTTCCAGCTTTGAAATTTTTTAGCCCTTATGCAGGTTCTGCCTTGCCTGCTGCACTGATTAGGGCAGCCTCAGGCAGGTCGGACCTTGCACCTGGCTGTTCATAAAGTTAGAGCTGGGGCTACCACAGGGTGTCACAGGGGCCTGACCCCTCCTGTGCATTTAGGTGAGATCTGCCGTGGACAGATGCGTTGGCTTTATAGTCACGTCGTGCTGGCAGGAGAGGACTGCTGCTCACCAAGGAATGGGCCCCACCGCCCAAATGTACAGAAGTGACTTCACTGCAGAACAGCAATAACCTGTTGGCTCAGGTGCACTGTCCGACATACTGAGACTAAACAGACCTGTCTGTGTAGACGTACCCCTATGTTATTACTATCCTGAGAGACAGTTCTAGTCCAGGCAGTGACCAACCAGTGTTTCCAGTGGACTCATATTTGCTATCACACATCTGCTACTTGGAAAATTAGACTGATTGAAATGTTTTGCATCATTGCATGGAAATTATGAAGCACCTCCCCTGGCTTAGCAATAAAAAAGTGCTGTGTGTGGCAGCACTCCTAGCCCAGGCATAGCTTTGCCTCTGCCAGCCACCATTTTGAAAGCAAAGTCTACTTTCAGGGAGAGGCAGACAGGATCAGACTACCAGAACTGTGAAACCTTCTGAGCTATTAGTCCAAGCCAGAGCACCAAGAGCAGCACTGAAGTCAAACATGGTCACAAGAAGCGCAAACTGTTTCTATTCCTGAATGATTAGTTGGTGCTCCATTGTACATACCACCAAATGCCACCCACAGTATTTCAGGAATGACCAGAACAGCCCCATTTCCAAGATCACCAAGAACAGCTCAAGCCTTAAGGCTTACCAAAGTGTCACGGTTTTCAAATCAATTAATGAAAAAAGTATTACAAATCAGTATTTTGGTCTTTTATAGGAAGATCGTTTTAAGTAGCGGAGATATTGTTTGATTTTCTTGAGTACATGCATTTGGGAATCATAAACATAATTTAAAATGCATTCAGCAGCAGCGGTCCAAATTGCATCTAATTAAAGAAACAGCTGTCAGCTTTACCCATGTGCTTTGGCAAACAGTTAATTCAATTGCAAAAATACACTAGAGAATAATGAAGCACATCCTGCCTACAACAGTGCTCTTGGAAATCGCGTGCCTATTAAATATCATTAAAATACATATTAAAAGTTTAGGCTTCAGCATGTAAATAGCAAACAGCTACACTAACTAGAGACATACAATATTTTCTTGTGTGGTTTAAAACTGGAAACGTAGGAGCAGCGAGCTAATTAGATATTGATTGTGAAACTCAAAGAAATGAAAAGCTTTGATTTTCATTTATGTGCTTCAGAAAAAGATGGGACCAGATGTATGACACTGTGAGCCCATTATTAAGTATAAAGTGGACAAAATTCAGGATTTTTTACAGCTGCTTAAGAACATATATTTAACCTTTGGTTTATCCGGAAGTTAAAACAAGATCAAATATAGATACTCTCTGTGATTCAACCACAACTGTAATAAATGTCTTCATGTGACAATTTACCCAGAATTCCCTCTCGCCAGTACTATGTGAATATTTAAAATACTATGGGATGTGTATGTGGAAATACAGAAAATATAAATTAAAATATAGCTAATAGTAACGAGGAGCTATATTTTCTTTAAAATGGATGGTCACACTTCCATTTATGCTGACAGTGAGCTGTCGATAACAAAGCTGTGATCCTTTATCAAGCTCACTTTCACTGTTCTTACTTTCATTGCAATAAATAAAAAATAGTTGATGACAGCAGCTAATTTAGAAAATGTCACGAGACCTGACCAGTCTTTGCAGAGCTATGGAACTTCAGAAATGAAGTTTTATAAATAGAAAGAACCTTTACGTTTCTGCACGGTGAATTGTGTCCTCTCCCTCATATAGTAGTGCATCTACCAAGGATGTTCTTATAGCAGCCTGGGTGTATTCATTTAACAAAACCTTAGCAAAACATTAACCAAATCCTAAGCATGTTCTGTTTTGGTTTTTTGTTTAGTTTTTGGATGTTGTGCAATTAGTTCAACGGAAGTGCTGGAAAGTGGGGGATATTTTTCATGCCGTGGTGCAGTACTGCAAGCTCAGCGAGGAAGGCAGAGAGATGACACCGAGCCTGTTCGACTGGCTGCTCGAACTGGGTTAAGAAAGTTCACCTGTTCAGAATTTTTGTTTTATTCCAGTTTAAATAAACAGTGGTTTGTGTAATGCTGTGATTTCCAAACAACACCGAATAAAACAAGCAACGGTATACAAACTCTACAGAATCAGCACACGTGCATTCCACAACTGAACCAGGAGCAGTGAAACCAAGGTGTATTGTATCTTTCTGTATCATGAGAGACTCTTGACATATTGTGCTATAGGATGTACTGTACTAGGAGGGGATGGATTTTTAGCCTTCTGAATTAATGGACTACACAGTAAAGGCTTAATTATCTAATGTGTTCCATCTTCATCAGTTCAATTAAATCAATCAGCTAAAATGGGATAGTACACCAACGTTCAGTTTTAAAACACCAATATTTGTACTGTTTAACTATTAGAACCAGCGTATGTTCCAGGATGCCTAGACACACCCATGTCCCTATAACAATTTGTTTTTAACTCCCCATAGTCTGCTAAGGGTTAAAACCTTCTGAACGCTTAGCACCTTTGCAGTTAGACAACACAGTGAGAAGCTGCTGAAAACACAGTTTCTTTCCACGTGATAATTTTTCTTCCATAGCAGTTCCCGATTCCTGTTGTGCTCTCAAGGAAGTAAAATCTAGACTCTCAGTTACTCCCCTTAAAACAAAAAAAAAATAAATTATTCCTTTTCACTTGGAGGCAGCGCAGTTCAGTAGAGCTACACCTGGCACAGCCCTGAACACAGCTCTGCCAGTCAGGGCCGCGGGTCCTGAGCCCTGTCGCATCACAGACCTGCCACGATAGGCAAGTCATTTCACCTCCGTGCCTCAGTGTCCCTACCTGGTAAGAGGGAGTAATGATAGTACAATTGTTACGTAAAGTGCTTCTATTTCAAGCACTATGTAACATGCTACATATCAGTTAAAAGCAGTGGGGAAAAAAAAATACTGTTTTCATTTTAATCAAATCACTAATAAGGTGAAGAAATGCATATCTGAAATAAGAACCATCTTATCATCAAAATCTTAATGTTAATTTTTATAGCTTACAAGAAAGCAGAATGATTATTAAAATTTCAGCATACTTGTTCATTTTGGATATAAGCGTTTGGACTGTATGCGATAGCTTACGTTACTATAACATTTATATAACTGTTTGATAAGATATACTATGGTATTGTCTTGTTGAGATGATCTGTTAGTATCATGTACTTAATGATACATTCTCTTGACTCTGCCAAAGAGATTGGTTTTGAACTTAAAGGTAAATACAACTTATCACATCACAGCTCTTCTGCAGTTTGTTTCTTTGAAAATACTTATTTTTCATCTCTCCCTACCCAAATAGCATAATAGAAAATCTGCCTGCTTTTTCCAATATTCAAGAGATGTTTTATTTTCCATATAACAATATATGCTTCTGTAATATTTCTTGGGGAAAAAAAAAAAACCTATCCTTTTGCACTAAATATTTTTGAAAATTTTGAAGTAGTTTTAAATAATTTATGAAAAAGAGCCATATTCTCAATTTTATCTTTAAAACCATTCCTAAACTTGCATGATCGCATCACTCATTTGTTATGAAACGCAAATTGTTAGCAAATCAAAATCTAACGTGGAACATTAACACGAGTAATTCTCCATCTACTGTGCAGAACATACGAAACAGTGAAGGTGACTTTACTGTCAAGGTAAGGGTCAATTTATTGCGTACACTGAACATAACTGTGCAGTCACTGGGCCTGCTGCTAAGAATTGCTGAACATCCATAACTCCCGCTAACATGAGCGGCAATTCTGAATGCTCAGCGTTTCTGAGGCTGGAAGTTAATAACAAGCACCAAGTACTACAGACTTAAAGTGCTTTGTTTAAGTTCATAAATGGGAAAGTGTATTTATTTTTAAACCAAATACAGTTAGTTGTCCGTATAAATTTTTTGCTGTGATAGAATAAATGTTTACTTATCCTACAAAGCACAAATACCATGACGGAGTTGTAACAGTGTGATGCAGTTTCTCTGTACAGTAGTTCTTAATGTTGCAATTTATTCAGAAATAAATTTATGTTATAATGTGTGTCCTCTTTGCCGTCTTCAGAAGTTCATGAATGTGCTGTGGGTTTTTTAACCTATTAAATAATATTTGCCTGCCATCCCTGTAGCTTCTCAAGGCTCTGCTTCTGGATAAAAAGTCTGACTCATGGCCCTGACCAGAACAAGTCAGAGCAAGCTCCAGGTCTTACCTCATTTCCAAAGCTACGGCTTTACTCAGGTTCCATGATTCATTCAAGTGATACAAGGCTAATCATAACATTCTTAGTATCACAGTAAAATAAATTGCATATTCATTGCCAGAAAAACCCTCAACACACCAAATCTCTTGTAAGTGTTCTCTGTAGCTGCTTTCAGTACTTGCAAAAGCGGGCAGGGGGTGGGGAGACAGAAGCTCTGGAGTTTCTTCTGCTTGTGTAATTTTGCACAGATATTTACTACCCTACTGCCTAAGTATAAAGGTCTTTCTACTGCTAAACAGAAAAGGAAACCAACACTTCGCTGAGTAAATCAGAACAGGACTTGTACACCATTAAAAAAGGCTGAAAGAAAGTCAATCTTAAATACACATAAATGGGAACTTCATACTATACACAATTTCAGGTGAAAATCAGAGTAAACGATAAGCAGTTCGGCCCCTCTGTATACACAAGCGTGATGGAGGTTGTTAATACCATGAGGGCATGCTGGGGACGGCTGCTCACTATCTTTCCCAATACAAACCAGGACTCAACAAATGAAACTCACAGGAGCCGGATTCAAAGCAAGCAAAAAGCGACAACATGTTATCAAAGGACAGGATGCAAAACTTGTACACAGGTTCAAGTGGGAGCTGGTTAAGTGCTTGAACGAGATGCACCACAATCAGACAAACCCCGTGAGCCTCAGGAGATGCCCTGGCCACCAGAGGCCACCCATGGGAGCAGCAGGCACGTTTACCTTGGCACCTGCTGCAGCACTGGTCCCAGTCAGGGTGTCACTGGTCCCAGTCAGGGCAGCCCCGCCCACCTTCAACTCTGCAAGAAGCCTTTGGGGGAAGGTGCCCGCTATCCCGTTGTTGACTCTACCACCCACCTAATGACAAGCAGAATGAGGCCTATAGATATATTAATTCAAACAGGAGAATTACCTATCGAAAAATAAGTATTTTAAAACTTTTAGTTTGGATTTGTTTAGGGCACTTTAAATGTTAGGATAAGCAGCAGTTGAAAAACTATACCTCAATTTTGTCATAACGCTGGAGATTTTCAGTATCTTCAGGTAAATTAACCATTTTATTGTGGTCTGTGATAAAAGTGGTCACCTGTTTACAGTTATCTTATTAAATTCAGCAGGTAACTTTTCTGGAGAGGCCGATTTTGCTGTTTCTCTTGTCCAGTTTCATGCAGAACTGCATGACAGGCAAGCACAGGAACGCCACCATGAATCCTGCACTCCGACTTCCAAAATGACAGGAAAAATACCCACCACTCCATTGAAATAGAGAAGCCACGTGAGCTACTTAATAAAACAAATTCCAGCTGAGAAGGAAAGCAAATCCATACTAGCAAATTTAAGAATTTTAATTCAAGGCAGAACCATTCCTAAGCCTGCACTAAATATAAGCTTATAATGCCACTACTTCATTTTTTCAAACCTTGTGTAAAGCCAGTCATTACAAGGAACAGGCCTTCAGAAAGCAACTTGCAGCTGTACGGCATTTAGCAGGACAGACAGTTAAACCGAGTCAGCTGGGCTATCAAACTAATTAAAACAATTTGAAGTGAAGGCAGGTCTGGCTGATCCTGTGGATGCTGTGCCCCCCTCCCAGCTCCAGCTGAAAATTAGACAATAAAGTGGAGCAAACTAGAAAATACTATCAAGCAGGATATGTTTCAAATCTTTTCACAAACTACCCAGAAAATGCAAGTGATCACATGGAAGGAGCCGAAAAAGAAATTCTCACAAAATTCCACTTTTAAAACATGAGTGGGTATGAGCATTCCTATTCAGAAAACAATTTGAATCTCAGGAGATAGAAACAGCATACATCAAGAGTCTCAAGTACAAATTGTGTGTTTACATGGAAATCCTTCCTCATCTTTTTCTTGTAAAATTTGTGTTCTGTCCTGGGGAAGTCACATGATACAGGCTAAGGGCTATTTTCCCTGAAAAACAAACTTGTACATTTACAGTTATATATGGAAGGATTCAGTGGTCTAGAGGACAGAAACAATACAGCAAATATGATTTCCACTGTGACAGCCCTTGCTAAGGCACACCTTGGGCATCTCCCGAAGTAATCCTGGTCAGTCTGGGCACAGGGACTCCTGGTTGCCAGCATTTCAGGCTAATGTTGAAAGCCGCATCCCACTCCAGCCACCCAGTGATTAAAATAGCAGCTTGGAGAATGCAAGGTATGTAGCAGCCAATGTTTTTTTAATAAGATTAAAGAGGCACCAGACAACAGAGCTAGAGCACACGCACGCACGAGCTGATTTTGGTTGCAGGGTCTGAAGTGGCATTAGAGAAAGGGATCAAGCTGCTACCAGGGACACAGAATGGTTTCAGGAGGATACGTCTATTCAATGCACTCTTAACATATATCTGTATAATTTATTAAATCTACATATGGGGAAACCAAGGTGCAGACAACCTAATATCAAAGCATTCATATGATGGTACCTTACGTACTACAGAAGTTCTTACAATGCGCCAATTCAGCACACTTTCCAGCAGTGCTGAGTCACACCAGATGTGAAAGTATTTCACATTTGAGCAGGAAACCTGGCTAACTTAGCTTGAAAAGCAATTCTACTTACTGAGTGGACCTAGGGAGTCAGAAATAAGAGCCCAGATGGCCTCCCAGTCCAATGCTTAGTCTATGAAACCTCAACTCACAATTTTACAAAAAATAGGATAACAGCTCAAAGCCAAAAGCTACTACAGATGTTTGATTCACTGAATCACTAGTATAATATAAAAGTCATAATGGAAAAGGCAACAAAAAGTAACCCAACCTGAAAGATTAAGGGGAAAAAAAAAAATCTACTTCCTAACCACAGTCCAAATGATTTTTTTCCTTTGTGGTGGTTACACAGAAAATAACATTTCAGGTTTTAAGTACGTAGCAGTATCCATACACATTTCATCACACCAATTTTCCTCCATTTTTGTCAGCTGGAAATACACACCTGTGAGTACAGCTGCAGTGCAATCCGACCTGAGGACACCAGGCAATTTTGAAGTAACACAGAACTACATTGCCCTTCCTGCCCCTTTCAATTCCAGATTACTGAGATACATTTTTGATATCGTAACTCTTTGCACAAGAGAAAAGGGAACACCATAAGCATTACAGTAATATTCATAGCAACCACTTTACCTACTGGTAAAGGTTTAATTTTAAGCAATCTGCATCACATTTCTTAGTTTTCCCACAAAATGATACTACTTGAAACAATGAGGATATTCGCCAAGTAATCACAGGCACTTTTGTTTCTTCATTTACACACAAGAATGCTGGCAAACACTCAGAGACAGTCAGAACACATCAGCATTAGTAACTTCCTACTAGATTTAACAACATTTAGAAGTCCATAAACACCCAGAGATGTAAACATAAGCAACATACCTCAAGTTCATTCTCTGCTGCACATTTCCTTTCTTCCTTTTTTTCTCTCAGTCAACACACATACCTTGTTCAATCCTACCCACTTCAGTGCTTCATCCTTCTTCCAAGGCTGCTGGAAAAGACTAGTCGGCTCCACTCTTTCACTGCTCCCCTGCAAAGAGCAACTGCAGCTTCAGGTACTCTGCTAAGAAGCAGGGAGAGCTTCTTATGAACAATGCTGAAACCTGTTAGCGATTGCTGGTGAGAGGTAAACCTGGGCAAGAGCTCATTGTAGAGTGGTAAATAACTTGCAGGAGTTCCTCATCCACTTCTCAGTTTATGTCATGATCCTTGGCTCCAAATCTTTGGTGCGTTGAGTTTCTTCATGCTGGCCATAATATCTGGACCGGGATTCAGAATTGGAGTCACCACCATAATTTTTTACCTCAGGTGAAAATAGGAGAATGAGGGCTCAGCAGAAAGGAAAGGAATGAACGGAAAAATGGGGGCAAATACAAAAAGGGGGCGAGTGGGAGTTTAACTACAGCATGCATGCAATAGTTAATAGCAGTGCAGTTCACAAATGGTTGCTGGTTTTCTCTAGAAATACCAAGTGGAACATTGTATTACAATTAGTGAAACTGGCATTTTAACTTGATACTTTATCACACAACAAAAAAATTACACTAAAAGTTCCCAGAACAAGAGCATAACAACACCCCTTTCACACCTGAGAGTATTATAACACTGTGGGTATTTTATTACAAGGGTTACAAGTTAAAAATTACACACAACAAAATGGAGCCATCCTACTGGATTCATTCACACTAATCATGATTTCTCCCAGGTGACTAAGATAACAGAGCCAGAGTCTTCTCGGTTGTACCCAGTGAAGAGGCAACATGCATAAATTGAAAGAGAAGAAAACATTCCATTTAAACACAAGGGGGAAAATGCAACTTTTTTACTGTGACACTGATCAGACACTAAGCATGTTTCCCAGAGAAACTCTGGAGTCTCTGTCCTCGGAGATACTCAAAGCCATGCCAGTCCTGGGCAGCCTGCTTGGCTGACAGTGCTTTGGGCAGGGGTGTTGTACTAGATGATCTCCAGGAGGTCCTTTCCAACATTTACTGTTTTGTGATTCCATATCTACCAGACATCAGCAAAGTCAAATCTATCAAAATCTAGGTAACTTTTCTACTTCAGTAAAGCTGAAGGCGAACAAAGAGGGTGAGAGAAAACAGGTTTGAAAGACTGAGTTTATTGACTATGAAATTCACAAAGTAGGCAAATACCAAACCGCATCTTTCCTTCTCTTCAGTCAGTGCCAAGTAGGCATACACCAAACTGGATCTTTCCTTTTCTTCAGTCAGTGCCATATTCTACAGGAGTTATCCTTGCTTCCTAGTAATAAACACACATTGTGAAGGAATAATTTAGCTGTAACACACAATTTAGCCATTTTTGTTAACACCTACATTAACAATCTACCCAGAATGCTGAGAAGCCAGCCAACTATTTTTCTGTCCATGACTAGCAACAGTCTGTAGGACCTAGAGCAACAGTTTTAGCTGAGAGCATCCTGCCTCCCATATTTTGGTAATTCAGTCAAAAGATCAAGGCGATCAAAAATACTCTGTTCGCATCTTTTCCCACTCCCACAACTTTTTGCCTGAAATAAGGGAACCTAAACAGAGTTCAGTGCCAAATACACACAAGGTGTGCTCCTGCCTTTTGCTCATCCAGACCTCCCTCACTTCAATGCATTGTGAAAAAATGGCTTAGTCACTGGTCTGGTGCCAGTATATGCCCATATAGAGATGCTAGGGTATTCCCATGCCTTTACACAAATTTGTTCATGGTCATATTCACAAAAGTGAGGTTTTAGCTTTTTTTGACTGTATTTTAAGTCACTGCTGGTACTTGCATTTCAGACATGGTCCCAGGAAACTTTTCCAACTCTTATTTTTTTTTACCATAACAAGATTTCAAGTGTGTCTCAAAAATAAAAGGAGAAAAAACCTGAATATATTAGTTACCTGTAATGATTATATCGCCTTTGTAATTGAAAGCACAGGAGAATATCTCATCAGTATGACCCTCTAATATCTGAAGGCACTGTCCAGTAGCAGCATCCCAGAGTCGAGCTGTTTTATCAGAGCTGGCTGTTAGTATACGATTGCCTTTAGGGTTGAAACATACCTTTAAAAAAATATAGAAAAGAGTTATATTAATTAGCAAGCCAATATGCCTAGAAAAGGAAGCATATCTAGTGATTAAAACATGAGAACAGAAGCCAGCAACTGTTGCATTCAGCTTTTCAGCTAAAATTAGGGGTAGCACTCCCCTAGAGTCAACTTTATTGAAATGTTATTACTATTATTCCAATAATTCCAAATTTATACATATTTTATAGAGTTCTACATGAAATAACATACGTCTCTGTAATAGAAAAACTTCCACTGAAGGCAACTCATTTTGTCTTCATATTTGTTAACATTCATTGTCAAAATTGCATGTATTTCCAGATAATCACGTATATTTTCCTAGCACTAACTGGACAATCCAGGTTTATTATATAATGCAAAGTTGCTTAATTACTAAGGGCAAAATGCCTGTTCCTCAGAAATCCAATTTCCAAGTAATAATCTTCCCAAAGGATCACAGCTACACAGAACATCTGCAGAAATAGACTGACTTTTCAATGTGTTCCCAGATGAGCAGATTCTCACTTCCAGCAAAGAAATCATGCCAGCACTACGGACCCTGCTGGAAGCTGTCCCTAACCCACCCACGTGTCAGCACGTATTCAGACTGCATTCCTCAGTGCATCGACACTGAGCGTGAAATATTGCAGTAACTATATTAAGCAAGGAAAGACTAGCCCTTCTGAAATTAATATGCTCTCAGTGGAGTGATTATAATTGCCAAATCAATCCAATCAAAACATGTGAGTTTTGTTCACTAAGAACCACTCCAGTTTCAAAATATTAACATTTCAATTACAAAATACATCAAACAAAAGCAGCACAGACTTAGCATACTAACCTAAGTTAAGTGAAAACTATCCAGTTGAAAGAATAATGAAAAGTTGCAACAGTCAAATATCAAAGTTTTAAAAATATGTACAGTTTGGGAAGTAACTAAATGCATTTGGAACTGAACTTTGGCATGCAAAATTGAGCCAGACAAGTCTTCCAGCAAAGTACATGAGCACACTCCTCATGACAAAATGATTTTTGAAACAGGCTTTATACTTGCAAGTCCCTTACACACTTCTGAAAATAAGACTCTCCGTGTATTTTGCCACAGAAATATGTTTTTTCTGTTCCGTTCCATAAATTGGGTGTGCAGAGAAATGAAAAAAAGTAAAGAGGAACAGATCTTGTAGAAGCAAGGAATAAGGGTGATAGTAAAAGCCTCAGAGGCAATAGCTTTAAGATGCCATCAAAAGACTAAAAAAACTCATGCTTATTCTTTCAGAGAATCTGGGGCCCCAAGGGCATAACACAAATGCAATTTAGGACAGGTCAGACAGAAGCTCTATTAACTATGATCATAGGGGGCAAATATTTGGACAGCATCTCTCTCTCTGCTCCCCTTGTTCTCTGCCAAGCGGTAGTGGAGAGCCAGCCTATATACTGTTTCAGAAAAAGGACAGGGGTAAGGAAACACAGTCATTTCAATGTTAACAAAGCCAGGTATTGATCCCTGGGAGGGATGGACTCCTTAAGTAGCTTGCTGACCGCAAACTTTCAGTTCTAAAGAATCAAATAGTAAATGACATGACAATATGGAAAGATGACTCTTGAAGCCTATAGGACTAGCACACACAATACTATCTTAGCTCAGAAGTAGGGAGCTAAGCTTTTAAAAATACATTTTTGTATTTGTATTTTGTATGTGTATTTTGTATAAATAACATTTACAAATAGCTTTTACTTGAAATGAATGTTCCTTTAGTAAAGACAACTTCTTAGCCAGACCTCTCAGTCTTAAATATTAATGATTTTACCACCACATTCTTTAACAGTATTCCCGTGTCATGGAATAACTGATGGATTGAACGTCACTAATCAAATAAGAAAAGGTGCAAACCACAAACAAACTTACCTTTGAAATTTCACCTCCATGCCCCTCCAGCTTTGCAATGCACTTTTTTGTTCTTGCATCATAGACTCTTGCTGATCCTGTTGTAGATTAGGAGCCTTTTGTGATTGTTATCCTTAAGCATGCATTTCAGTAAGAACATTTTGATAAGGTTGGTATGACCTCATCCTCAGGTTTGATTTTAAAATAGAAAAACAATCTTAACACAGTTTCCCCCAAGGACAAAGTATGTCAAAAAGGATCTGTAATTTGGTTGGAAAAGGTTGAATTCTTAATGGTTTCTGCTAGAAAATTAACATGTGAATACAAATGTCCACATACAGCATGGATTACTGAGGTCTGTAAATTTAGGATGTATGTACAATATATTCTGAAAGCTTTCATTACAGTTCAGCTATTCATTCTATTTAATAAGCTATTAATTATATTTAATAAGCTATTGATTTCAGGAAATTTTTTACGCTGTCTTATGTTGTAATTTAGCAGCTACAACAAATCAGATGCAGAGTGCCCTCATCCAGTCTAGTATCCTGTCTCTGAAAATGGAAATCAAAACACTTAAGTATGTAAAAATAATATGGTATCGTCAGTATGCACTATAATATAACACTGTACAGACAAATACAAAAATCTATTTATTTATTATTATGCAATTCCTAAAGAAATAATAAGCATACAAAACCGCTGTACACCAATAACAAAGCAAAATTGCTTCTTTCACTACCTCTTTATTGTGTATTCTCTTGCTGTACATATGGAAAGCCTAATAGCAAATGCACCATTAAAATTCCAACTACCTTTTTCATTTAAGCCTAAATTTGAGCCACCCAAATAAAACTCATTTAAATTCATTCAAAAACTATTTACCTAAACATTTAAGCCTTTTCAGCCACAAGTGAGATATTACCCTGCAATTTTGAAGCTAAAGGGGAAAGACGTGTTGAGTTGTTTAAAGTGTGAAAAATAAGAAAATTTTCACTGGGGAAAACTTCTGAAATTTAATGCCAAACTTTCTGTACTGCAACAAACATTGCTTGATCTATAGTTTTGAGTCATGATACTCCTCTTGCATCAAGCTACATTCAAAGCAAAACCAAAGGAAAAGGACAAAGGTGTTTTACGCTACTATTGCAATTCTTATAGCAGTCCCTGTCACTTAACTTACCATCAGCAGAAGCAGTTGCAATACGCTGGCCAGCATAATCAAAGCAGACATCCAGTACTTCATCACTGTGACCTGTTAAAGTTGCTATATGTGTCCCAGTCATAGCATTCCACAGCTGCATAGATAAATAAAAGTAATTTTTTTTTGCTTATTTTAACTAGTTTACTTGGTAGATATCTAGTTGATCCATAAAGCAACATATATAGGCTCTTTCTGATGTCTGACAATGCATTAACATGAAAACTGCATATAAATCAATAAAAAGTCACTGTTTAGTCACTTTAATGAAGTCCTATTTTTTTCTCCAGTGTATTGATTGAACAAGCCTTAAAATATTTATTGTTTTTTAACTGGACTTCACTGAAATTATTAAGCTTATAGGTTTTGTATTTACTTGTAAATTCTTCAGTGAATTACATGTACTAGTTTAAAATAATGTTTTTCCATTTACAAAATATATATATATGTATATATCAAGTAGCTGTATTCACTACATATTCAACTTTCTTACCTTGCATGTTTTGTCCATTGATCCAGTGACTATGAGAGAACAGTCCCAGCTGAACTGTGCACTACTAATCTCTCCTCGGTGACCTATTAAAGTATGTAACACCCTACCAAAAAAAAAAAAAAAATCACATTTTTAGTGCGGATTTTTATACACGAATATAAATTATAAGGAAATGTAAAAAAAATGGTATCTCTGAGGTGTCAAGTCTTCACCATTTTATCCATTAAAGCAATTAAATGGAGTGGTACAGGTCATTTAGGATTCTGGTACTACATCAATTCCCTTTTTTTATCTTTGACACAGAGAGGCAGTAAGGAATAAAATGGAAAAGCCCTCTCTTCTCTTTCAAAAATATTTTAGTGAATGTATTTCCAGTGAAATGTGTTGACCTTCCAGTGCCAGAGACAGACTCCTTTTATTCATCTACATGCAAGGCACATACAGCAAGTTTTTCCACATTACTCTCCCATTATCCTACTTCAGTGAACAGAAAACAGTACATCTTTAAAACTCCATATAATCTAAACCTTTTATAAAATCCACCAAAGATTAAATGGAACTTGATCAGATACTTAATATGTACGTGTTCCCAAGTAACAGGCAAATAATCACCAAACTGAAATATGATTTCTAATCTGCATTAATCCTAAACTTCTTGCAGCACAAGACTGGAAACACTAGTTCCATTAAATTCTTCAGCTTTAGCAGAATACAGAGGGTACAATTAGCCATTATTGCTTCCTGTGAATTAATGGCCTATAAAGAAATGAACCCTAAAGAAGATTAATTTTATATACATATAAAAGGATTAGTAAACCCAGTTATTATCACAATGCTAATTAATATCACTGTACCATTAATAAAAAAACTGCTTTAACTAATGGATAAACTAACAACTAGAAAAAAATGAGTTTGACTGAAATGTTTTTATTCATTGCATAAGATATATAACGGTAGTTGTATTAATATATATGCTAAATGAACAGCAAAACAAATCTGAGCACCTAAATTTTCTGTTTATGGCAACAAAAACTTGATATTTTGGGGGTTTTTTGAAACATCTCAAATGAGATTTGAAAATACTCATGTCATTTTACAGAATCACTCCTTTTACTTTCTAACAATTGCACTGCTGTAATTGTCCAGACCTTTTTACAATAAAACCAAAAATCAACAAGCAGAAAACAACAGCAGAAAACTTCTTAATTTTGTGAACATATTATCTGGCCAATAAGACTGCTGTTATTGTAATACCTAATACCCAGAATACCTAATAATGAAAAAATTGTTAATTTAAAATGTAAAAGTTTTCATTTCCAAATTTCAAAAAAGCAGCTCAGGTTTCAAGCTTCAATGTAAATATCCAGTCAATAAACAGAATAAATAGCAACATATGGAACATATCACAGAAACCACCATCTATCAGACACACAATTAGAAAGAACCCAGAAAACAGGCTTGTCAAATACCATCAAAATTTTCCATTAAAATTATTAAAGAAAAAAAAAATCACCCAAAAAATCAGCCTTCAGTTTTCAGTGAAATTGAATATATGGATGCTCTAATATTTGCACCATAATTGCAAATAAGAAGAAACCGTCTGTCTTTCAGCATTTGGGTGTCTACCACTCCTGACCTCAGTTTTACAGGCTGTTAATTTGTAAATGAAGCTCTGAAGACACCTCCAGCTGAACTATAGATGACTGTATCTGACATGGAGAAAATATTGATGAAATACAGACCTGTATTACAAAGGATGTAATACACTTTTTTGTTTGTTTGATTTTTTTAATTTTATGAAGAAAATCTTGAACCTCCTTGAGATTTCTTGTCCCTACATAAACTTCCCTCAGAACAATTCTGGATACCCACCCAGAATACAACTGAGGAAGAGACACTCAGAGTCAGCCAGCAACACTAAAACAAACATCAAGTTCAAACTCAGATTTGGAAAGCAGTGTTTCTGATGTATTTCATACGGTGAAAGACAGGCACATACAACCTCACCTACAGGATCTTTACAAATCTATCTGAATCTGTATACAGCAAAGTATGATTTGCTCACAGTCTTTCCGACCTCAACTTTTCATTATTACTAAATGTATACATGTCCAACTGCCATCTAAAAGCCTTAATGCTAGCCTGGCACCATTATATTGCCCACTAGCTCATCACCAGAGCTGCCAGTGTTTAAACAAGAATTTTCTCCTTCATATTCCACTTCCTGCTACAGACCCAGAGGTGAAGTCCACATTCATTTCTTAGGAGAAGAGAATGCAACATGAATATCCCAAGGCGTTGACTTCACTGCAGTCTCACACAAGAAGCTGGAAGAAGCAGGTGTTTTCAAACAAAAATATTTGCAGGCTGAGTGAAGTTGAATACAAAGGTCCAATTCGTTGAGTACCTCCTAAATATTTACCTGCCACACATTAAACTGCCAGTGTTGAATAAGCTCAAAGCTTTGGAGCAAGCCTTAAATGATGCACTATGTGTATATTATTTTTTAAATCACATAATCACTTTCATTTTTAGGTGATACACGTTGTTTATTATCCCAAGATATCACTGTACACACACTTTCCTTTTATATATAAATTTTAGAGATACTCCCCTTGCTCTCACAAGAAGAAAAAAGGCATGACCTCAGAAAACATAATAGAATCATTATCTTCACAAATTACTTTGTCAGTAATCAGGGCAATCATTTCATTATTCTACTTATACTGAGTTTCCAGTTGAAAAAACAAGTGGATTTGTCAGGATAATACAACAAGTTCATATTTAGCTACTACGTTATTATTTGCTGGCATCATAATCAAGACATTTTGTTCTTTGCAGTCAGTGGCCAAATTTTCTCCTTTTTATAAATTTATCCTGATATAAAGGATTGTGACAAGGAAAATAGTCCTTGTATAGTTTTTAAACACAATGTGGCCAGACTAATTTACTACAACATAAAATACACTTTCTTTCTACCTAAAGAGTCTGATCCATCTAGAAATTCTAAATACCTTCCAAACCATTAGTTGCTGTGTTGATGAATTATTTTCCTGTTTGGAGAATTCATCAGTAACAAACACAAGATCTGTCCATTGTCTGCCTCATCAGATGGAAATTTAGAACAAAAAACATATACAAAAGCATTTAAGAAGCAGCATTCATTTTCAGCAGAACATAGGGAACAGGAGGAACAAATGATAAAATGAAGGAATGCATACTCTAAATGAAGCAAAAATACAGGGTCTGTAATTTGTACCTCAATGTTGAGTCTTTCATTTGTCACTAAAACATGTAATGCAAAATTATATTTATTAGTACTTTAGTACCTGCGAGTGCCAACATCCCACACTGCTACTGTATGGTCAAAGGAGCCCGTGATAATCCTGTCGCCAGTGGTGTTGAAAGACAATGCGATGATTTCTGCTGAATGCCCCTGAGAGAATTTTAAAAAAGAGGTATGAGGATGCAAATTATGACTTTTCTAATAATGTAGTTTAACATGTAGCTTTTTTTCAGCAGCACAATCCTTCTATAGCCCTTCAATATATTATTTACTGTGTTGTCCAGTATATCAAAATATTGACAGAAAGATCTACTGGACTGTGGAATAGTCAATATTCCAACAACTGCAAAGAGTCAGGCACATCACTTAAGCAGTGAGCAACTGTCCAGTGATATCATCAGTACATATTTTCCATACTTGATTTAAACAGAATCACATTTTTTCAACAATACATACTGAAATAAGATAATTTATTTACAGTAAACTATAGTACAGTTTGTCATTGATGGTGGTGGAGAGAGTTGGAAAAATAAATGAAAGCATACTTATAAGCTAAAGGTTGACACATTCCATTGCTCTTTGCTCTGATCAGGGCTCTAAGGAAGGGAAAGTCAAGGAAGAGAAAATACCTCACTCACTCTGTAGGCCACACACGCCAAAGCAAGGCTATGCACTACCTGTTATTTATGATTTATGTAAGAGAAATTAATTGAAACAGCAGAGACCAATCTGAACCTGTGGAATCCCAGCAAGCCATGTAGACCAAAGAGACATTACAACCTAGAGGTAACTGGATGGCTGTCTTCTGCTGATGTCCACAGGAAAAAGATTCATACAGATGTAGCATCTGACATTAATGTTCTCAGAGTTACTTTATGTTAATGCAGACAAGGTCATAATTGACAGTATAACGACATGTTTTAATGAGCAATGGAAGGCATTCTAACCTATAGCAATAATGCCACTGAAATGAGAAAATCTGTCTTGATAAATAGGACTTCTTACAGAACACCATAGCTTTGTCATTCCCTTCAAGTTCTCTTAATCTGCTTTTTAACTGCAGTCACTGTGGGACCCCCTGGTAAAAGAAACTCTACAAGTTTGGAAACTATTTAGGAAATACTTTTATCTCAGTTAGAAAACTAAGAAAGCAGCCAACACCTTTAAAAACATGAGGCAAGCAAACATACGCTTAAAGTGACTATTTCTTCTCCCTTCTCTACATCCCATAATTTGGCAGTGGTATCCAAGCTCCCAGTTGCCACCAATGTGCTCTGAAGATTAAACGATAAACATACCTGTAGCAAGAAACGTTGGATGGAAAAAGTTTGGAAAGTAATGATATACATTTTCTCAAAAAAAACCCAAGCCAGGATTAATATTTTTAAACAAGACAAAAGCCTGACTTAATATTTTATGGCATACAGAGAAATTGCAGAGTTCTTCCAACAGCTCACTAAAAGAGCAATAAACCCTTATCCCATAGCTCTGGATGACTACTCAAATCAAACAGACTAGTTGGCTGCTCTGCAGTAGCAATACATTAAAAAGACTTACTGGAAGGTTTCCCACATTGTTTTCTGAAGTCTGAATTAAAATTCACTATTTAGGTGCTTCATTTCTGTCACAAGTAGTTCATAAAGTTTTAATGAAAATCAAAGCAGAAGCACTACGTTGATTCATTAAGAGCACATAGTTAACTGGCACAGTTAACAAATTATCTTCTGCTGGCTATTATCTTCTACTAATTATTTGTTAGCACAACTCATAACACTTTGGGTCTAATCTAACCCCTACAGAAGTCAGCAGAAATTGAGAGGCCTTCCAGTACTTACCTATCTGATTTGTGGAAGCAAAATCACTGCAACCTGTCTCAATAAGCAAACATGTTCTCCATTGTAAGGGATAACGGTTTCAAAGTATCCAGAGAATCAAAAACTCACTGAAACCAACCTCACCTACTACCAAGCTAAATCACCATTTTCTCACACTAGTTATAGGCCTCACAATCTACAGATTAAATTCCAATTGTTTCCAGAAACAATTTCCAGAAATGCTTTATTGCATAATGACTATATAGCTATTTTTATTTAAAAATACATTCTGCATTTAGATTTGCCCTGATCTTTTAAATCAGGTGACATGGTGCATCAAGATATTTGCTATTGCTAATAGGGGTCCTAGTGCATTGGAAAGGAAACCAACCATTTTTAAGCTTACACTGGGTTCGTTTCATATTATCTTTGACATTTCAGCATCCCACATATACCTAGTTAACACACTTAAAATTTCAGAAATTCCTCTGAGCCACTGTTCCTATCTATTAGCACAGAATTGTTCATAACTTATGATTTCTGCTATAGCTCCAATTGGTCCTGTATGTGAAGTACAGGTCTTAGTGTAAAAGACAGCAATACAAGTAATGATGTTCTTGTGCATTTAGTTCTACAAATATGAGAGGCAATGCAAGTTATCTAGGAAAAAATGAGATATGTAAATAAATCAAGGAATAAATATGTGCTACAAATTGAAAATTCCAACTGCTATGGTATTTTTCAAAGATGTTTTAACATTTAGTAAACAAGGGAAATTGGAACAAGTGAAAAATAAAAATACCATTTCAAACTGTATACAATGGTTTATTGCATTTCTTAAGAACTGTCAGAACATCTTTCTTGCACTGCAGAAATGTTCACAATATCTGAATGTGTGAATAGATGCAGCAGAATAGCTGCCCCTTCCATTGTCACAGGGACTTGGCACCCACGGCCATCAATGGTGGTGTGAGGAAACAAAGGAATAAGAAACATCCATCAGTACTCACTATTTCTGCACTATGTCCTCTGAAAGTATGATAACATTTTCCTGTTTCTGTACTCCACAGTTTGCAGGTTTTATCAAAAGATCCAGTGGCTATCTTGTCACTAAAGAGAAAAAAATCCTGTCATTTTTATTTAAAAAGAAACTGACTTCCAAGATAGCAGAACTCACAGAAACGATACCCAGTTGTCAAAGCTGGCATGCATTTTGGTGCATTCTGCCACACTACAAGATCCTGGAGCAGGATTTCACAAACAGAAGTTATGTTAAGGGGAAAAAATTAGCACAAATAATTAGTTTCTGAAGGCAGCACCGTGCACAGAAGTGTTCATAACTGATGACTAACCTACATAAGGGATGAGGTTATCTGTTGTACTTCCAGTTGTATTTAAAAGTTATGTCATTTCATCAGATAGCATCTGTTTGATAAATAAACTCTTTCTAAAAGCAGCTTACCCAAATTTCAGAGGTCAAATTCCACTCCCACTGAAGTCAGTGGAAGAGTTGTGACCAACTGCAGTTAAAGCAAGACTGAAGTGAGGTACCCAGAAAATGCAGCAAAGGACACTGTATCAAAACTTAAAGATTAACCAAAAAAGTTCTTTTTTTGCTGAACTTTTACGGTAGAAGTAGCTCAAGGTTCTCACAAGGTTTTTATTTGCTATATATTGCTTCTCTGCTTTCATGTTACACTCTATTGATCTTTGCACAGGTTTTTGCCATACATTTGTTTCTTCAACGTATATAAAAGAATTTGATTAAGTGCTTTTAAAAAGTAAAGAATACTATCAGATATTGTCAGAGTGGGTTCTAGGTTGGATAAAGTCTTTTCATTTAGAAGGAAATGATGATGCTCCAAATAGCATAAGAAAAAGTCTTTAACATTTATTTCCTGATGTTAACTATGTATCACTTAATTGATAAATAGGACATCTGACAGTGAAAGAAGTGATGTGATTCAGTATGAAAATAGGAATTAATTTCTCTTATTTTCCAGAGAAGCAAAATGGTTTACTCACAACAGCTTTCTCAGGAAGAAAATAACATTGAAACTTCAATAGCTAACATGTAATTCCCTTCACCTAACAGGTAGCAATTCTAACCTAGAGCAGTTATTGCAGAAAACAGATGCGTAAGTTCGTATTTGACATTCATACAGCAGCACCCTGTGGATCTTGTAAAAATTACTCAATGACGGTGACACTTCTAAATCGTTCTAAACAATAACAAGTGAGTAACACCAAATGGGCAAATCCACTTTCGTTATGACAGAAATGTTCTTTCTCCTTAACTGAAGCAACACAAGCTGTCCTAAGTATTTATATTTCACATCATATACAATTAATTACATGGAGGCAGAAAAGAATGATTAATGTTCAGAACAAAATCTGATCATGCAGATATTATTGAAAGAAATCTGTGTTTAAATATATTAAACTGACTCATATACATATTTTTCAAGACACTGAATATCTAATGAAATTTATGCTTTGAATTTCTAAAATTAATTTTTAAAAATTATAGCAGAAAACATGTTTGAATGTACCTCTTATGCAAATAATATACAGTGTCATCCCACGGTGATTAGTTGCAGTTGAACTTTACAAATTCAGAATTTGAATTCTTTCAATTTGAAATAGCCTGTTTTATGTTAAAGTGACAGTTCTGTATTTGCAAAATAACATGATTAACAATTATGATGCATCTCAGAGAAAATATATTTACCCATAGGGATTATTGAATGCTATTGCATAGACAACGTTTCCATGTCCCTCCAGTGTACGTAGCTCTTCTCCTGATGCAGTATCCCATACTTTGCATGTTCTATCATAGCTTCCAGTGATAAAGCTAAAGCAACAAGAAATTCATTTCTGAATACAGTAAATACCTTACTGGTCCTGGAACATAGTCAAATGAGTTGTTTCCACAGATTTCAGTTAGCACTGTCTCAGACCCTGAATCTCTTATTTTTTTCAAAAATGTAAATTACCATAGAACTTCCTCTTTTTTTTTTTAAGATTACTCATTAAAAACACTTGTTTCTAATCTTTAATGTATTTCAACTAGAAAGCAACCTGCTGTTTTCAAGACATGAAGGAAAAAATGATCAGACACATGCCTACAGTTAAATCAATTAACATGTAATTCCACTACATGAAACTCCTAAATGAATTCATGTGAAAGACTCATTTAGCTTTTAGTAATATTCACTTTATTGCCATAAAGGTGCTTCCTTCTAAAGTACAGTAATTGCCAACAAACTATCACCTTGGAAGAAAAAAATTACATAAATTGAATCTCACCCACTACATTTTTGCATCTCCTATTGGTTCTCCCATGGAGACCTGAAATCTAACCCCCAGTCATGCTTGAAGCTGCTTATAGGCAGCACAGCTGAATTCATTTTGCAGCAAGGTAAGAGCACTGAGATTCCCTTACAATGTAATTTACAAACATAAAATTAGTGATTACCTATTTTGACTTTGAAAACAACTTACCGGGAACCAGATTTGTTAAATGCTACATTGGTCAGTGGCAATATATGTGCTCTAAGTACCTGAAACAGAAGCAGGGAGAGAGAGAAGAAAATAACGTTTGATACAGATAAAAAACCCCAAAACAATTACTCAAAATTCTCAATAGGTTAATATTTTCTCCTCCTCCTGTCAAATTAGCAATTACAAAATCCCCCATGCTTTAGCAGGTTATCGCTGCAGATATTATATAGCATTTATTTCAAATTTAGGTTTTACTTGAATGAACTGTCTTTTCCCTATGATTCCTTTTTCTCTACCTCCTCTGAGACCAGCAAAGTGACCCTAGACCAGAGCTGAAAGGGCAAAAACAAATGAGTGAGGAGACCATGCCTGGTGAGATCACTGAAGAAAGAAATTCCAACTAACATTAAGCCTTATATGGTGAATCAAGAGATCCAGCTTAGTTGAGTATTTTGAGTCCTTTAGGTTACGGGATGCTTTCAACTAGTATATGATTTTGTTTTAAAAAACAGAAAGAACAGAAATAAGCTACATCTACATCCTATGAGGCCATGACAAAAAAACGGCATGCAGAACCATCACAAAGATATTTATCAAAACAAAATTCAAAGAAAGAATGTCAAATTTGGTATCTGCCTGTGTAGTGCAGGTTGTGGAGGTCATTGTTTTTCAAACATTGCTTCTAAGGTCCTGTAATCAGACAGTATATACATTTCATGTAGATAATCTTGTAGCTATAATAATACATACATTAAGGTTTATTAAATATAGGTGAAAATGGTTTCAGATACTGCCAATACAGTTCAGCATGCCACGAGACTTTGAAAATGACCAAAAAAACACAATCTGGTTCATGTTTGAATAAACTGGCTACTGCATAAGAGGGTTTGTATTTGAACAACTTTCACCTATTAGAAGCTGGCTTCTGCTCAAGTCTGAAGCATAACAAAATCATAACCTGGGAAACCACAGCAATTGCTGACAGTGAAGTAAACAGATGATAAAAATACAGCAGTGTTCCACTAGGTCTTCTCTGTAGTGTAAGAATGAAGAAGAAATGCTTTATGAGCAATGTCATTTAATAACTGATGTATTACCAGAGTTTCAACTTTTTGTTCTTATCTGTAGCTCTCTCAGCCACCTGTCTCTAAAAAGATAACAAAAGTGGGTCAAAGATCTGCTCGGAAGAGTAGGGACTGATCACAATGGAAACAGCAATGGTCAAGTGAAGGACTGAGAGGGAGGAAGAGAAACAGAAAACATTTTATATTAAAGAAACAGAAAATTCTGTTCTCTAGAGAAGGTAAGATGAGTTGTACTTTCAGCTACAGCAGTGGGAATGGGCAATCAAGATGTGGAAATGAAAAAAAAATACTTTGCTTTTTTTTAAAACAGCCACAGTATACAGATATCTGCATATGAGAATGGATAATTATGGAAATTTATGGAAATTCAATCCATGACATTTTTAGGGCTCCATGCAGGCAGCTCTGAACAACAAACCTACTTAACAATTATAAAAAAAGGGAGGAAAATGAGATGGGTTTATGTTCAGTGTCAGATCACGGGACTAATTCTGTTCTTCCAAAGCCCAGTGCTGCTGTTGCTTCATCCACAGAACTCCAAGCCAGCAAGAATTGCTTGTGCAAATGATGCAATAATAAAACCCTAATGCAATATTAAAATAATGTACTCCAGTTCTGCAAAATCTGCTAAAGCAGTCCCTAAGACAAAAATCTACAAATTGCTACACCATACCGTTACTACGTAATGGTTCAAAACCTGAGAAACTATTACAAAGCTTGTTTCTCTGCAGGGTGCCTAACACACCACCATCACCACAATTACTGGAAATAACAAAAAAATGGGTTTATACAGTCATTTAAGATTATGCTCCAGTGCAAAAGGAAAAAATATTCATTTACAAACCCCAGAAACACATGGAACATTGGGGGGGGTGGGGGGTGGGGGGGCAGGAATTCTCATTCCTACCCACCTCTTGTACTTTATTAGTATCTCAGAAGAACCTGATACTCATGTTTTATTTACAAGCCTTAAATGGGACTGAAATATAAGACAAATTCTTTTCACGTATTTCTAACTACCCTTCATTGAAGGATATAAGCCAGCACTGATGGGATTTGCCTGCTTCTAGTATTTCCAAATACAGATCAAATGTGGCACTATACCCAACAAAGAACAAATGCATTGTTTACACTGAAATTTGAATAAGCATTTGATGATTTGTCAGTCTCTGTGATGAACAAACAATTTTAAAAACTTGTGAAAAGCAAGGCATTATCTCAGTTGAGAGCACGCCTTACAAGATAACAGGAAGTTTTCAAATTTAAGATTCCTTATTACATAGCTCTGTTTTCAAGGTTAAATACACAAATCTCTGCGGAATCCACCCAGATGTGTACTATTGGTCAAAAGAATCCAAGCTATATCTATTACCATGCAAGGGCTTTTTTTTAGCCAAACAAACCAACACAAAACTTCTCCCTTTTCTTTCTAAAATTCAGGTAACAGTAACAGAGCACTGACCAGCAATTTTTAACAGCTACACGTTGCCATCTGCTGACACAATAAAGACATAACACTTAATTATTTCCTATCGCAACATGAAATCTCTGGAAGTAATTGTATTCTTATTTCCACGATTAAATACAATTAAACCTATTCTCTTCTGACAAATCCTGGATTTGAAGCTCTGAAAGGTCTCTTTAATCATTGTTCTTAAAAAGCTGACTCATTTAAAATAAATTTTTAAGTGCTGTCTGTAAGCTGAAGATCAAACTATCAATATTCAAACATGATAGTAATAGCAGAAAGTAATGACAACTCGTAGTACTGTATGTAGCAGAATATATAAACCCCCCAGAATTTTCACAAAATGATGAACAAGTAGACAAGGGTATGAAAATATTTTAGGCCTTTCCCAACAGCTAATTTACTTGGGGTCTATTTACAGGTTTTGTTTTAACATAACTATGGATGTTGCTGGTCCATAGAGTCTTATTTGACAAATAAGAGTATTATTTCTCTCCATCTGAAACATACCTTTGTACATAAACCTGTGCAAACAGTGTCTAGGAAGAGTTACACCTCCCAGCCTTTTGGGGAATTCCTGGCAGACATAAACCAGCAAGACTCAGTCACTCTAAACAGTGCAGAGATGATTGAAAAGAGCCAAGAAATTGGTTATAAAAGACCAAACTCTGCTCTCAGGCACAATATGCAGAAGTAAAAACATACAACACCACAACTGAAACCCCCACAAAACACCCAAAATTATCTTAAAGACGCCTCTGACCTTAGACAGATAGAACTTGTGATCCTCTTTTTCCCCTAGCTTCTCTTGCAATCTTCGTACTAAATGTATGACCTGCTCCTTGCACGAAGTGATGAGAGGTTCTCCTTTTTGAATTTCATCTACTAAGGCTATGGCATCTGTGCTAATTATGAAGGAAAAAAAAAACAATTAAAAACCTGAAAACTCAAACCCACTAGATTTCATCCTCTGGCAATAATTACAAATACAAAACTAATATTATTTACTTGCAGAGAAACTGAAGTACGCAATTAAATGATATGCATTTATGGCCTCATTCTCTAAAGGCTTAAAGAAATATGGATAAATCTTCCTTGGTTTGTGTACTTCCTTCTCTTACTAAAGTTGTTCAGTAAGATTTAACTTGCCTGATAACAAATTTACGTTTCACAAGGGTTTCCACAGAGGGTCAGACATGGGAGATGTGTATCCAAAACTATCAGTTTTGGAATGAATATCTAAATTAAAGTGGAATTTCATAAATTCCAAATGAATTGCCCCTGAAGAAGCAACAAGTTAAATTATATATGAAAAGTGTTAAAATTATCTCTGTCTGTGGCTTCACAAATCTATGCTTGTTCCTGTAACTCTTAGTTGTGGTAATAACTTCTAAAATGTGGTCTGCAGTCTGCTGATGTCCATGAAGCCCCCAGGAAGTAGTTCACAGCTCATCTTGAATTGGATCATCTTTCCATCAGATATCCATCATCCTATCCATCAGATAAATTGCTGATTCCTAGCCATCCATGAGAAACAGGGTTGACAGTACCTGGCAGTCAAAGCACCAACATACACTTAAAATGAGTCTTGGCAAGAAAACCTAACATTTCTGTTAGTATGTAAATGATTGCAGTCTAAAAGGGATTTTCTGTATCAGTCCTCTAAATGGGAGCCACTAACAATCCCATAAATTAGTATTCTCAATGTTTATATTGCTGTTCAGTAACACCAGAAAACTTAGGGTTTTCACAAAGTGACTTCTTGGGTTTTACCCAGACGACTAAGCTGGGAAGTTCCAGGTAGGCAAAACCAAATAATTTTTAAATTTGGATTTTTCCTTGTATGTGCAGCCTACATTGTCTGCTACTTTTGTGCCACATGCAAGATCTCTTCCATATCAATTAAGACAATCACATTACTTCATGCCCTTCTGCCTAATGAATTCCATGGATTTTGGCAACTTTATTTAATGGAATTTTTTTTATATTTCTGAAGCTTTTCCTGCCAGAGCTGGCATAGTAGAGCTCATAGGCTGACTACTATGATCAGAATCATATTAAGGCTCTCAGATTTCTCTTTGTTTTTTCTTTTGGGTGCTTAAAGGGAGACATTAGCTGGAGGAAAACTGAAGAAACAGTTTGAGAGCTGAATAAAACTTGATAATCCTTCCATGGTGTTTGATGCCAGCCAAAAAGTTCTGTGAATAAATCCACTAGATGTGAAATTCAAATTTGTGAAGTGTTCCATACTTTTTATGTGTACAAATAGCTAATGGGAGGGAATGAAGTAGAGGGTACCACACTTTTCTCAGTACTATTCACTGAGAGGACAAAAGCCAATGAGTACAAATAAAAACAACAAAAACAACTAGGAAATTCAATCTGAACACAAAAATATACTTTTTTGCTGTGAGGGTGGTCAAACACTAGAATAGGTTTCACAGAGAGGTTGTGGAGTCTCCATCCAGAAGATATTCAGAACCCAACTACACGCAGTCCTGGTCAACCTGCTCTAGTTGACCCTGCTTTAGGTGGTCTCAAGAAGTCCCTCCCAACCTAAACAATTCTCTGACTCTGTGACATGCCATTGTATCTGTCACTGAATGCACAAAATAGCCAGTCAAATAACCTTTCAAGCACTGGTGAATAAATTATACATAGCAGCATTAAAGCTAATTCCACATAGCAACTTGTTACATCGACATTCTCATCAGAACAAATTTGGCCTATTCCTCACAAGGAATACACACACGAGTTTCAGACTGGTGCCTTCTAACTGTCTGAAAGCTAGAGGCAGATGTGACTGAGTATGGTCCTACACATAGCAAGTCTCATTTGCTTCCTCATGAAGTGACCTCTGCCTTCTATCTCACTTAAAGATATCCTATCAAACTTAAATCTAAACTTGACTTTGAAATACATTGTAGCTTTAATTCTTCAGTTAGGCCAATCCCGGAGTTTTAGGTATACCAAGCTCCTGCAATTTCTTTCATCATCTGCAGGAGACTAGACAATCAGGTTATGCACTCATACTTGTTCTTTCAAAAAAGCCAACTGCAATTAAGTTTGAAGCAGAAGAAAGCAGAAAATTTCCATTACTTGCAACAAAAGCAGATACTTAGGTTTTCCACACAAACATATGAGAGGAAATCACTTACTTGCTTACTTTACACCACCTTGCTTATGGTTGTTATGAGGATTAATTAATTAACAAGAGATATGAACTGATGACTAGTTGTTATTTCCAGGGATTTAAACCAATGTAACTGGGGATTGAGTTAGACCCACTTTTTGAAAGCATTCTGAAGACCAGAAATACTATTACAGGACCTAAGAACTAACTGTCACTCATCACAACATTACATTAAGCACTGTGTATTTCGGCTGGCTTTGTACAGGCATCTTGATAATCCTAACTCCATAAGCAAAAAGAGGCTTCAACTCTAAACAGAGAAGCATGATGGTAATGACCAGCTGGAATCCAAAATTCTGTATTTAAAATAGTAGGAAAATGACTACGTTATTTGCTTTTCTCTGTGTGTGTGTTTTATTGAACAAAGACATAGCTGACCTCAATTATGCTTAAAACAGTCAAATACAGTTGCCCATGAGCGTGCTATAAAACAGCAGAGTGCCGTTAACTGAAATATTACCATACTTACTCAGGTCTAAGATCAAGTAGATCTATAGATCTGGTCTTTGGCTCACTGTCTTGTACATATTCCAAAATAATTCCTTTAAAAAAGAAAAATTTAATAAAAGAGTCTTAATTAAATGTCCAGGATTTCATAACATGCACTGTAGGCAGGAATACTTCCACTTTCATCACTCTACTAACTTCAGCAGACCTACTTCCAGTTCTTGGAACTAGAAGGATGTTAGCTGTTCTTGCTAAGAGTTAGCAAGGTGACAAATGACTCTGAATGTGTTTATATGATAAAATATATTTAGTGTTATTCTTTATGAGCCATTTTCTGTTCTGGAAATGAACAAGTTCTTTTTTCCCCAAAAAAACTTTTTGCATGAGTTCATCAGGTCTGTTTTCAAAGAAGCTGTCCTGAAGATACCTGCTGTACTTTGGTGTTCCAAGAAGCCTGGAAAACATGTTTTACAAAACCTGTTACATTTATTTCAGTGTTCTCAAAGGCCTGTGTGCACTAATGTACATAAAATTGTAAGAGACTTCCCATTTCTAGGTATGCTCTGGCACTTTTGTGCCTTCTGCTGAGCCGAAGTATTAAAATGTTTAACCGCATTGCTTCCTGTTTTGAAGCAGTTGTTAAGAGTCCTGCCGCTCATTGGTTTTCTGTGGCAAAGGGCAACTTAGATGAATTTTTATGTCATTTTGCATTTTACCAAGTCCATAGGAAAAGTTTTCCATTTGAAAGAAAGATCTGTTATCACACTACACTCCCAGAGCTGGCCATCTCCATCTTGTTTCACTTCTGAAAACGCATTAAAGTCTCCCGAGTTCATGATGAAGACAGCTCAGCAGCAGAGCTTTTCAAACCACGGTTCTGCTCAGAAAACTCACAAAACAGAGAGAGAAAAAATAAGAAACGTGCCAACTTTTTGCTAACAGGCCTTTTCATAACACATACATCGTTTTTTGGTACCAACTACCATCGCTTTCGAACTCCTTACTGTCATGCAAACCAGACCGCCCTGATTTTGCAATGATAACTCGTTAATTACAGCCCGATCGGCGATGAGCTGCGAGTCTCTCAACCAACCGCAGCGCCGAAACACCCGCACCTCCAGCCACCCCAGCGGCCGGTGCGCGGCCTGCCCGCCTTCCCCCACCCTAGCCACGGCAGGGGCGCGGGGAACCGCCGCCACCGGAGCGCCCCCGCCGCGCATCCCTCTCAGGGGCGCCCAGCGGCAGCCCCAGGCCCGGCCCGGCCCCACCGCTGCCAGGGCCCTGGGCAGGGCACCGGCCCGGCCCCCCCGCCCCGCTCCGCACCCGGCGGGTAGTAGCGCAGCAGCAGCCGCCTCAGCCTCATCCTCCGCCGCCGCCGGCCCCGCGCGTCGGGCCGCCTGCCATGGCAACGGCCAACGGCGCCTGCGCGCATGCGCCCCGCGGCGGGGGCCCACCATGGCGGGGCGGCGGAGCGGCGCTCGGCCCGCGGCCCGTTCAAGGTCCTTTCAAGGCCCCTCCAAGGCCCCCAGCCCGGCTTTTGGCACCTGCAGGGCTGGCGCGGAGAGCGGAGGCCCGTGAGGGAGCGGGTCGCCGCCGGCGGTAGCAGAGCGCCATTTTCTTCCCTACTCCCAGTTCTTTCTTGTGAATTCATAACGTCCGGGGCTTTTTACTGCGATTTTATTTCAGCAGAACTATCCGTTTTAACTGCAAGATGTTAGCAGGGTAGGCATAGCTAGCAGGAACCCCATCGCTATTTATACAAGCATAGGTTTTCTTTCTCCCAAGTGCATAGATTAGTAGTTATCCTCGCTGAATTTTATCCACCTTTCATTGTCCTTTCAGTTGGTATTGCAAGGCTTTCCTGAGGTTTGTAAACAGCTCGTCTTGACCACCCTGAATGCCATCCACCAGAGCTGCTGACGCTGTGTAACCCATACAGAGCTGCGAGGGCTCTGGCCTGCCGTAGAGGAAGCATCAGGTCTTCAAAGGCTAGCGTTCACTAAAAAATGATAAAATTTGGAGTGCTAAAGAGCCACAAGTAACGGCACAGCAAATATAGTAAAGCTATTTGAAAAGCAAATAGACAATTACTCAGGAAAGTGGGCAGAGATTAACAAGAAAATGAAAAAAACTGATCAGCTTAATTTTTTTTAGAAGGTAAACTCAGGGCAGATACATGTGTATGAAAATACCATTTCATCAAAGACAGAAAAAAATACATGTATATGAAAAGAGACAACTAACACTGAATCATTGAAAGATTGTGTATTAAGAGAGCTAAAAATCTGAGTCGAGCTTCATGCAGAAATGACTGTAGAGCATCGATAGGGGGAAGCAGCAAACACATTTTCATCTAGCAAATCTCATCGCCCACATTGTTGACAATGGGTCAAACAGAAGACAGTCCTCCTGCTCAGTGTTTAACAATATGTGACTTTTCCAAAAACACCCATATGGCTCCCCACAGCTTCCCTTTGAAGATAGTCCTTTGGTTTTTGAAAACCAGGAAGTAAAATACAATGGCCAATTCAAGATTTTCTTTGGGACATGACTGGGGGACAAAGTGGTCTCTGGGGTTTTCATCCCCATTTGTTTATTTAAATCTTTTGACTTGCTTTTATGTGGAAAGTCTTGAGACAGATAAGAAACATTTTTATTGAAAACAAATAATCCAAACGGCTTTCCAACTGAATTGACTTACTTGGACCAAACCCTCTTCAAAAATAACTTTTTGAACTACCCTGAGTCTTGGTGGTCTCCAGTTTCTTAACAACTTTTTGTATTTGTTTAGCATGGTATGTATCCACCCAGATTATAATTTCAGAATATAAATATTTTTCTGTTCTTTTAACTTAAGGGACCTGAACAATGAACATGGCATGGGCACTGCTTCCTATGTTAACACCACCTTTGATCTTCGTAAACACACATTCACACAACCTTTCTGGTGCCTTCATTATTACTTAACACCAACTGGAAGTGCTACATTTAAATTTTTTAGTCAAATTTAAAGGCTTGCTCCTTCTCTACAGCATAAATCAGGAGTATCTGCAGTTCAACTGTAATTTACATAGTTTCTCTTAAATTCTGTACTTCAGGGTTGTATTTGCCTTATTGAATCAATTGTTGCAATACTCTGCATATCATATGCCAACAAGTGGGGTTTTTTTGTTTTGTTTTCATGAGACACAGAAAGGGAAAAAGCCTGAACAGGGGAGAGGGAAATGGAAAGGCTGCAAAGCTCCATGACGTCAATACTTGGTGGTTCAGCACATTCTCCCCTCACTTTCTTGCTGTAAATCTCCATCTGAACATACATGCCTCACAGCTTGTCATCACCTGGGGTTAAGAGGCAACAATGACTCTGGAAGATGATAAGTCAAATCAGGCCTCAGCTCTTGCATCCTTTCCTTGCAAGTTCTGTAAGCAGAAGATTCAGGAGCAGTGGAGGCACAGCAGAAGTCGGTCCTTCTTAGCTCCATGCCTGCTCTCCAGACTGCCCCAAAGAGGCACAGCCATAATCGACTTGTTTGCTCTATTCCTATACAGCAACTAGAAAAAAAATTGTTGACCACCTCCTGAGCAGGGATCAAAGAGCTAACACTATGCTGAGATGAAGTTTTTCCTGGAGTGCCAGACAGGACAAGCCTGTCTGCAAAATGGAGTAACTAACAGTATGTCTTTCTCATGAAAGGGAAAGAAATAAAAAAATAGAGAGTAGCACAGATAGGATTCCCTAGGCAACAGTAGAAACTGTAGTGAGGAAGTGAAGAGAAAGACTTCAACACAGTTACTTGAGGACTAGTCAGGCAGGGACTCTGATGATACAGCAGACTGAGCTGAAGTCTCACCACACACCACTAAACCTTAACTGTTAAGCAGAAATGCAACTCCTTTTCATGTTCAGGGAAATGGACAACTACTGTATGCTTTTAGAAGGAAACATTTTAGACTGCTGGGACAAAATTGTCCTGAAATTTTTTAGCATCCAGAGCGCACAAAGCCTCTAAGGCATGAAAGGCCAGCTTAAAAGAATCTGCATACACACCATAAAGAGTTAAAAAATATCTACACTGGAAGAAAAAATCAAATCCTGAGACATTCATCGAGGGTGAGATAATCAGCTTTTTTGTACAGAGATTAAAAAGTATTGATGTTATCAGCCTGGAAAGATAACTTACACATCAGTTGCTCCCTGTGTGTTTTTGCTTATGTCAGAAGTTTGCAGGAGTGGCAGAAAGTTAAGATACTATAAACCTCACTACCAGTCAATATTCAAAATCCTTTGAAAGGCTGCAATACACACTTACCTAGAGTGCTGGAGACACTTAAGTTGGGCAGCATGAAGCAAAATTAATACAATTACAATGAAATGTTTCCTTTTGAGAACCATGAGTTTTTCTTACCAACACAGGTTCTGAAAACCTCTTTTCTTGAGCCAAAGTACCGTCCTAAGAAGGATAACAAGAAGCAAATGTTTCTGACTCAAACACACTCTCGCTTGCAGAGAAGAGTGGGGTTTAGGCTTCCTGATTTAAAGTTCTATCATGACCCACTTGTTCTGAAGTAGGTCAGTCTGTGGTATGATGAACTAAATCAGAAAGGCCAGCCCAAGAGTAGTCTGAGTTAAGGGAAAGATGTAGAAAGCCACTTCCTATTTCTGTTATGTTAGTAACGGGTGCAGTGAACTTTTACTAAAGGACATTTTTGCATGCTGTCCTTTCTCATAATTGTCAGGTCTGTCAGATGCAGAAGGTCTGTGCTCAGGTATTTCCTTGTTTCTGCTTCATGAATTAAATGGGTTTATGTAATTTTTTTTTAAGGTTGTTTTATCCTGGCATAGATAACCTGCTTCCTCTTGCCCGAACAGACAGACACCGCTATACATGTACACTTCTCTATGCATTGTTAGTGCTTCTTCTCACTTCTGCTCTGTTATTCCCAATGCTAATCATGACACTACAGCCATGAAAAATGTTAAAACTACATTACTTGTATAAGGAACACGACATTCTGGGAGTCTGCTGTTTGCTAAGTAAGAGCTATGCTGGGAAAAAGAACTGACAGTGTGTTGTAGAACGGACAAAGTGCTCTCTTTACCAAAGATGGGTTTTCGTCTTTGTGCAGCTGTCGTCATCAATTTAAAGTTACCTCAAATAATAATAAAAAAATAAATTACTGGTTGCTATTTGACTAGAAAGTATGTCATCTACAAGTTTCTGTTCACATGAATAGATGCATGTGGTGTTTACCTACAGTGAGAAAGTAACAAAGTACCAGAAAGGAACAGTAATTCTTTTCTTTGCTCTTCCATCTCCCATTTCTGACAAACTGCTTACATATCCCATGCAGTCAGGCAAATTTCATACTTACTTGTTTCAGGCAAATTTTCACTTAGCTGAAGAAAGTTTTTCCTTGCTGTCCAGTTTTTAAGGGAGAGCCTTTCCTCTTAACCTTGCTAAGCTGATGGGTAGACCTGACAACAAAAAAAACTCAATGCAAAAAACCTGAATATAATATATTCATCTTACCCTCTCTGAGAACTCAGAAACACCTTTAATTTTTCTTTCCATGGCCCAGAGCGTAGGGGACTGAAGACCTTTTGGTTAAGGAGAGCTCTGTATCATCTAGTCAAGATGGCAAAGCTGACGCTATCAGGTAATTGCACAAGTATTCTGCGGTCAGGTTGTCTGAGCTGCAAGATGAAAGGCAGTGAGTTATCCAGATGCACCTAGCGAGGAAAATAGAAGAGCACTTCTCCCACATATACCTAACACACAATTGGGTCAAACCACTTTGAGTCAGGAAGAGGCAAAAAGCTCCTGACGAATAACAGGATTTCTAGTAAGTCTAAAATAGAATTGAAAAATATAAGTAGTGAAAGCCTCTTTGTTTTAGAAAACATAGCTACATTGAAGTGAAACTGTATTCATCTCACCATTGTTTATAACAAAAATGTCAAAATAACTCATTTGGGCTTTTAAGTTTCATTTTTCTAATGCCAAAATTCATTAAGCATTTCACATAAACCATCTTGTTTTCTACATATCTATATGACTTCACTCAATGTGGTAGCCCCATTGCATTATCTGTTTCTTGTTTTCTAAGTTTCTTTACCATCATTTTGATGTACTTCATATGGATGTGCAAAACAATACTTATGTGTATCATCCATTCATTGTAATTAGCATTAATACAGCACTAACCACTCTCACACCAGTTTGGAGGATGCTATATAGCGAGCAGATCTTTGAGATTTGCATTATCTCAGTTGTATCTCAGATTTGCATTGTCTCTGAAAGACATTTTGACCATTTATTCCCAGTTGTAACAACATGAAACATTCAGACGCCCACTGGAACATATATTTTTCAACCAGCTCTAGTAACTGTACATTTCAAAAGAGGAATCACTGTAGGAAGGCGTATAGCTAAAGTATTATTATTTTTCAGATATGCATGACAAACTTTTACATGAACATTTTGATTTGTATTAAGTACAGCTATATAACAAAGCTTATTCATACGTGAGATACTGCCACGTTGAGTGAACAGTTGAAATCACTACACTGACCACTCCACAGCTCTGATTTATCTGTCGTTCCCAAATTCCTATTTGCCTACATTGTAAGTTTGTAGTGTTCTCGCTAGCTTTGTGCCTGACCAACGATGCTGCAAGGATATTAAACTATTGCTTTAATCTTGACATTGTAAATGAAAATTTCACTGCAAAATGGACCACTTACTTGAACCCATCTCCACTGACACAACTCGGGTAGCTTGACTGGCCAGTGCATAGCACCTTGCTATCCTCTCCCCCCAGGTTTGAGTCTGTAGCTTCTTACAGATTTGTAATGTCTCTGCCCTTGGTACCTAATGATGCTATCTACTGTCACTTCCGTATTTGTTATATGAATTTTTGGTACAGTGTGTATCCCATTGCAACTCATGTTCCTTCTAGAACAATCTATGTTTTGATTAAATTTTATCATCCAGAAGATAGAGGCAGAGTCTAGTGCAATTTTGTCGTAACAGACCGTCCTATACATAAAATTTTTGCCTACACATAAATGTATTGCCTTGACTTATGGGCACATGGCCAGAAACAATCATAATTTGCATCACAAATGTACTTGACTCAGAAATGCGAAATACTTTGTCCTGTCTTTTGTACACTTTGGTGCATGTCTTCACTAATCATGGTACCCCAAGTGCAGTCGCAATGTTTCTTGCTTCCTAGCTTGCCTTATACTGTAGCTACATATTAAATGGATGTTAAATGGATCGTAACATTTAGGCCTTCTCACCAGGGAGCCCAAGTGCTGGGCCACACTGTTCCCATTTCCAGAAACTGGTTTGTCTCTCTTTCTGCATTCTTGCCATAAGCATGTCTTACCAAGTGAGGTATTCTTCACAGGCTGAGAAACCCCCAACTAACAGAAAAGCTTATCTGGTATCTTACTACAACTATCTACCCGTGTCTTCTCATTCACCATAGCACAGGAAACAGTTAATGTTAGCTCTTGAGCAAGCTAAGTATGCTCTGAAGCCTGTGGGCCATTACACCCATCTCCAGCAGTAAAGAAGTGAAGAAAAAAACTATAAACCAGATAGAGAGAGCGTACATATCTTCAACCTCAGCTAGAACAATTTTTTTCCACTGAAAAAGTGGCTCGAGATCATAATTTCTGATAACTGAAAGCAGTGTTCACTGCAAGAAACATGCCAATAACCCTCACTTTAAATTTCACTACTACAGCTGCCATTCAAAAACAGGAGTCAGATATCAAAACGTCATACAACTAGCTTAGATGTTAAAAGCTGTTGAGATGTTCTGTATGTTTTGTTTTCCAAGGCTTTCTCTGTAATTGTGAGGGCTAGAAAAAAGCATTGTGAAGCTTAGATTTTTAGGTAAATCAAGATACTCCAGGAGATAGAGTATTGTGAAACCCTGATACACTGGAATGCTTTGGACCCAAAGGTCATGCAAACAGATTTAACCAAGAGGTTAAGTTTGTAAACTAATACATGTAGGAATTAATTATATATTTAATGAACTTTAGTGACTGCATCTGACATGTTCCTTGGAAACCTTTCCAATAATAAGAATATTAACAATTGGAAAGAACCAGATTTAACAGAACCTGAGATACAGACTGATCCACAGAATAGAAACCCATAAAAAATCAGTTCCCGCTTGTATCAGTCACCTCTTCTGAGAGTCGGGTAGCTCCTTCTCCTTGGATTTTCATGTCCCTTTGCTGGCACTGTTAGTCTAGGAAAATCTGCCATGTACAATCCCTCTTTTACTCTTTTGTATGTCCAGCTGCATGGCTGTGATTGTAGATAAAACCCCTGTAGTATAGATTGTACGTTGTAAGTGTATCCAGCACAATTCTGTATATAGACACCATATAGACCATACCTGTTTTTTCAGGGAATCTCAACCCAGGCTGTCTTGTCTCCTTGATACAAAGATAGTGTAAAAAAAAAAAAAAATGAATTGTGTTTTCAATTTGAAATTAGGAAGTAGCAAAATTTCAGGAACACAGAAATGTGGATGCAGATGCTTACAAATAAAATTGTTACTTTATTTTGGGGGTATAACTGAAATCATATAAGCAAAACTGTAGAAATGCTCTTGTAAATTTAGTAACAACAATTAGCAATAGCATCTTAATCTCTACTTTTCCTGTGACAGATTTGCTTTGTAAGCATACAGTATTCTAAATTTTATCTGATGCTTTTACCTTAAGTATGTATTTCGGATTGTGTAATTTTTGAATAATGCTATAATTTCAAGGAAGTGGAAAGACTTATTAAACAAGTGCCTGGTTTTATTTACAGTAGCAGCTACATGAGCAATACACTATGCTTAATATATAATAGCAGCCACAGCACCCTATCTATTGTATATCATATTTAAAAATTCTAATGTCAGCAGCTCTTGATGAGCATTGACTGAAAGCTACCTGCACTTGATAACACAGAAGGAACAAATGCAGAATTCAAAAAGAAAAGAGTATGTACAAATAGGATTCATTAACAATATTCCAGCAGGCACAAGAATCACTGAGGACTAGTCTCAATACAGTGAGAGCAGGAGGCTTTGGAACTGAAGTATGAAGTTGTGCTGAGACTTTGAAGGGAAAGCTCTCACACCCATTACCTGAATGATACCCAAGCCATAATGAAAAGCCTCATTGGCACTTTGCAAGAAGAAAAAAAAAAAAAAAAAAAAAAAAAAGATAAATGGAATAGAAAAAGTCCCCAAATGATCATGTAATACTGCATCTCACATTATTCAACTAAATTGCACATGCTGAATTAGGAGATGAGGCCAAAGATATAAAGGAAGAAGAAACTTGCCTACAGAATGCAGAAGAGCCACACCAAAGTAATCAAGATTCAGGCTTTCCTAGAAATTATCATGATTTTCAGAGCCATCAGAACTCTTAATTGGCCACATAAGGTTACTTAAAAAATGCGCCTTCAATTTTTATTTTTTTTTCTTCCAGTGAGGTTGGTTTAAAAAAAAAAAATCAACCAGAATAAGAGGCACTAAAAAAACCTCCACAAATCATAGCTCTGAGGATGAAACATCTGGAGTTTTGTAGCAATGGAGCCATGGCTGATGAGGAAGGATGAGTTATGGAGGCAATAAAAAATTTTTAACAGACCCAGCCTGGAAGTACAAAGAGCTACGCACAGAATTTCACACATTGGTCTTCACTTTCTTATTTTGCTTCCTTCCTTTGAATTCACTAGCTTGGACTCCAGGCTTTTCTATACCAAGCTTATATACAGCTCTGGTTCCTAACTTCTCAACCAATGCCTGCCTGTTCCCAAGGTAAGCTTAGGGAATCTCACCTTCTGATGCTTTTAACATGAATCCAGCCATTGTGTCTATACCATTTTGTTGGTGCCTGATTTAGCCTGTGAGCTCTTTGAGCCCAAGCAGGAGTCCACACTAGTGCTAGAGCAAGCCCTGCAGGTTTGCTCAGAAATTAGGAGATTACCCAGTGGAACACAATAGGTAAATACTCCTCCCTGGGAGGCTGTTAGCTTCTCACATGGTATCCTTAGTATCAAGGACATGGAATCCACCTGCTGGAAATTTAAGCCAATTAATCTTGCTCCTTCAGAGCTTCACCCACAGACACCTGCCAATTCCCAGATTTGTAGTCACAAGCAGATTGCTTAAGTTCTAGCAAGTTTTGAAATCAAAAAGTAACAGCCTTACACTCATGAACACCATTATAAAAATCCAACACCTACCAGTTCCTCTCTCAAGGACACCAAAAATACTGTACATTTAAGTTTAAATTAAATTAAAACTAATGCTTCTTTCTCTATGACTAAGAGGTACTAAAAGCCAAGGCACAGATTTATCTCAAAGACTCTGGTGCTGACAATGAGAGGACTACACCTACACGGCCTACTTGGTCACATCCCTGAAGCCTTCGTGGGCCATGTAATAGTACTTAAAAAGCTGAGCAGCCTTCCCCATTCAACCTGCATCCACGTCCCACCTACCTACTAGTCCCATTACTTTTATCAGGCATCATTTGTACCGCAGTAATGTCTACAGACCTCCATCAAGAGATCCTGCATCAGGAAAACTTCAGTATGCCAGAAGTCACAGGATACTATAGAAAACACGTAAAAGGGAGGAAAACACTGCAGATTTCTCCTTTAGAGATAGTCCCTTAAGTCAAGAGCAGACTGTGTTATTAAAACCATAATCATTCTTAGTGGACAAGCCCTTTAAGTTAAGAGCAGACTGTTATCAAAATCATAAGCCTTCTCAGGAACAAACCCTATAACAATATGTGTAAGGTTTCTCCCGAATAAATACATAAACTAGTAAGAGAAATTCTCTCAAGTCTGAATAAGATGAAATTGAGCTGAGAACAGGTCTCCATGTTAAGCAAAAGCTTCATATATAGCAGCTCTCTGGGGAAAGGAAGGAATTATATCCTACAGACGTCATAGTACCCATAGGGCAAACAAAGTGAGCAGGGTGGAAAGTGACTTTAATGGATGTGACTACATTTGCGTAATTGTTACAGCTGGAGGCTTATATGCAAAGCATGTGGAGGAAAAGGTTATCAGGAGTAGTCAACATGGATTCACCAAGGGGAAACCACGCCTGCCCAGTCCAGTAGCCTTCTAGGATGGAATGACT
The DNA here is from genome assembly GCF_963210335.1 of Falco punctatus. Taxonomy (NCBI): domain Eukaryota; kingdom Metazoa; phylum Chordata; class Aves; order Falconiformes; family Falconidae; genus Falco; species Falco punctatus. The sequence goes on from NC_137593.1 coordinate 18,641,996, forward strand.
GGCCGGGTAGATGAGGGGAGGGCAGTGGATGGTGCCTACCCTGACCTCTCAGCCAGGCTTTTGCCGCTGTCTCCCGTAACACCCTCCCAGGTGAGCGCAGGCGGTGTGGGTCAGGCGAGCGGGCAGCGAGGTGGGCTGAGAATGGGCGGGATGGCGGAGCTCAGAGGGCTGTGACCAGCGGCGCAGGGGCCAGCTGGAGGCCTGTAGCTCACGGTGTTCCCCAGGGTCAGTGCTGGGGCCAGCCCTGTGCAGCTCATCCATCAGCGGCCTGGGTGGAGGGGCAGGGGCACCCTCAGCCAGTCTGGGGGTGGTGCGGAACTGGGAGGAGCGGCTGGTGCACCGGGAGGCTGCGCTGCCATTCAGCCAGACCTGGGCAGGCCAGAGGGAACCTGGGGAAGTTCAGCAAAGGCAAGTGCAGGGTCCTGCCCCTGGGGAGGAGCAGCCCCACGCACCAGCACGGGCTGGGGCTGACCTGCTGGGGGGCAGCTCTGCGGGGAAGGACCTGGGAGTGCTGGTGGGCAGCAAGGTGCCCATGGGCCAGCAGCGTGCCCGTGTGGCCAAGGTGGCCAGTGGGACCCTGGGGTGCACTGGGAGGGCCATGGCCAGCAGGTGGAGGGAGGTGATCCCCCCTCTGCTCTGCCCTGGTGAGGCACATCTGGAGTGCTGTGTCCAGTGCTGGGCTGCCCAGGTCAGGGGAGACTGGGAGCTACTGGAGAGGGTCTGGTGGAGGGCTATGGAGATGGAGACTGGAGCCATATGAGGAGAGGCTGAGAGAGCTGGGAACATTTGGCCTGAAGAAGATTGAGATACAACTTAGTCAATGACTACAAATGTCTAAGGATGAGTGTCAAGAGGCTGGGGCCAGGCTCTTTTCAGTGGTGCCCAGCAACAGGACGAGGGGCAACGGGCACAAACTGCCACAGAAGAAGTTCCATCTGAATGAAGAAAAACCTCTACCTTGAGGGTGGCAGAGCACTGGAATGGGCTGCCCAAATTCAAAGGAGGCTGTGGGGTCTCCTTGTCTAGAGTAATTAAAAACCCACCTTGACTCGATTCTGTGCAACCTGCTGCAGGTGAAGCTGCTTTAGCAGGGGGTTGGACTAGATGACCTCCAGAGGTCCCTTCCAACCCTGACCATTGTGTGAATCTGTGAAAGGAATTAATTTCAAGGGGAAGTTACCTTTTTTAATTTTAAAAATAAACATATCACACAGAGTGCACATTTTAACATTTTTTTTAAACTCCAATTTCCATTTTTTCCACAAGCAGGCTTTATTTAACAATAGTTCAAGAAGTGTTCTAATGCTGACTACAGCTAAAATGAAACATTTTGGCACAAAACAGTGCCAAAGAAGTAACAAAATAAACAGAATAAATAACCCACTTTACACATGCTGAAAATAACAAAAATAACATGCAATAAACTTGAACAAATTTCATACTCTGTACAACAGCTTACGGTAGTAGTCCTTACTAAACAGAACTGTTATGTCACATTAGTAACATAGATGTATTAGTAAAAATAGAAGCTTTAACGAAATGCTTAATTCAAGCAAAAGAGTGATGCAATATGAATCAACCCAAGAAGTTCAACGGTTCCGAAAAAGCCAGAGATAGTGGTGAGGAAGCACACATCAATGTACAAGATGATGATCCCAACCAGGAGATTGAGCCTAGTGGTGCTTCAGCCACATCTGTGTTTAGTTCCCTGCTGGAAACCATATCACATTGACATCTTCTTGAGCTTATGGCTGTTAAAAGAATGAAAGAACATACAGATAATGAGCTCAGCCACAGATCAATTACAGGTTTCTCTCCAAGATATAGTACTTCCTGAGAGAATAGCTCAGGTAGAAAAAGGGAAATATGATGTGGTGGTCCCTGAGAAGATTCTAAAAAGGAGTAGTCACGTCTGACAGGAGATGGAAAGACAAATGTTTATTATTGCCGTGAGAAGGGGCATTCAGCAGATGTAAGAAACAGGCTTTCATACATGCTCTGTTTTCATCAGCATAGTATTCAGATTTTTAGATTCCTACCTCAGGAACAGAAGATGCTTCTTCACCCAGCCCTCCTTAGGATTTACACAGGCATTCAGCCCGCTGTAGGTGTGGAAACTGGGGAGGAAAAAAAAAATAGAGATCAGTAAATAATTAGAAATCTCTGCTAGTAAATACTGTGAAGATATCTTTGGTCAAAAACATGTGTTGCAGTTACTTTATATAATAAACAACAGCAACTGCTTTTGTAAATGCCGGTTAGATATGGGATGCTCCACAACCTCTCCAATGCTATATGAACAAAAAGAAACAGCTAATGAAATTTAAATGTTATCGCTGTGTCAGTCTCACAGATCATATTTTGCACCATAAAGTTGTGTTCAATTTATTGGAACTAGTGAGACAAAGAACTTTGTTGGATGCCAGAAATAATTTGTGAGGCTAAGGAGACCAGTTGCTGTCAAACTATGGTGACAGATCAACATTTACGAGAGCTAAAATCTTATGGAAAAAACAATTTCGATCTCTGAATTAAGCAAACTCTTGTCACTTATGTGTCTGTTAACAGGTTTTGGCAAGGGAGCACCATGTGTTGGCTAGAGTGGTCCTTAGCTGGAGACAGAGCATGTCTTTGCAGAGCTGATTCCTAAACAGTCAGATTTATTATTTACATTGTATACCTGTCCTATCAGTTAGTAGTCCTTTATCAGCAAGAAGTTGTATCTTTTGTTTACAGATACAATATACAATTTATTCATTAAATTTAACGTTTTGAAAAGGCAAGAAAAATGATGCTTACAATGTTCAAATCATTGTTTCTGCCCAGACATCCTAAGGTTAACGCATGTCAGAAAAAACAAGAGGATCTTCTGAAAAGCAACTTACATGATTGCATGGATGTCACAGACTTCACTGGAGAGCTGTTCAGTATAGCCCTTTAGGGCCCACCGAGGCAGACGCACTTTGGTGTAAGAGAGACAGCAATCCTGGTTGCTGTGTGCTGGAAGGAAGGAAAACAACAAAGTAAATAAACCCCATCTGGACCACGGTGCCATGCTGCCTAGGGTACTCACTGCCCAGCCACCTGACTATCCCAGCTCCCTGGCAACAGAAGAGGAGCACAAGGCAGCATACTTAGCTGAAACAACTCCCTTCCACCTCACCCTTGTCCTGCCACACACCCCAGCGTGGCTGGCACGCTGCAGAGTGGCACCGAGAACCACTCCCTGGGGCGGAACGCGTAAGTTCACTCACCTTCAGAGGTGCCACACAGGAGCAGTGCCAGGAACCCCAGCAGGGAAACCAGGACCAAGCACTTGCTGCTAAAGCCAACCATTTCTCCTCCACACAGTAGCTGTGCTCTGGTGAGTCCCTCAGTTGCTGCCTGCTTGTCCTGCCAGCCGTACCGCACCTCCACCTGCTTATAAAGGGGTTGCAGGAGCCGCAGGAATTCACACGCGGGCGGGTTCCGCTGTCATCAGCGGGTTTCCCCATGGCAAATTCCATTGTGCCCAATTCGGCCCCAGCACACCTTCCTGGTGCTATAATGAGAGATAACAGCGTGCTGGGGAATATTTTTTTTTTTTTTAAGTAGGTTAGAAGATTCAGCCCAAAAGAAAAGGAAATAAAAGGCTGTGAGGTAGTGGTTCTGTGGGTGAAGTATGTGTATTTTTAGGGGTAGGAGTGTGGGTTGTGAAATGAGGAAAGTCAAATGTAGGTAACTCTTGATGTTACCTACAGAAACTGCGTATTTGCTGTGCTCTACTTTAATAAGCCAAACTTGGGGGCAGAGGGACGTGGGCCTAACCCAGCCAGATTCATTTCAGTGTGGCATGTTCACAGGAGCTCAGTAACTACCTGCAATGATACCAGAACACTATATTAATATTTACTGGTTGGCCAACACAGCAATATCAGGCTTTCCGGATTACTGCTTTGTGAGATCTAGACTGTAGTATTGGTGGGGACGTGTGAGCAACATCATTGAGTATACATGGAAATGGGTTTCTTTAGAGTTTCTTTTACCATATATTCATTGCCATCACCTTCTGCCAGTTTGTTACACATCTGAACTATTTAATCTTAAATTAGGTAAGTTAAAATAAATTACATAAGTTAAAAATAAATTTAACAGAGTTAGCTTAAAAGCAACTTGAAATGGGGTCTGGATTTTCTACTGAATCTGTACTGTCCAGAGTGGATTAATACTGCTTCATAAGCAATAGCTGTATCTTGTTACTTTCCCATGCCAGCCTGTACTCAAATATTGTGACTCCTGAGCATTCCACTAAATCACACGCTATCTTAATGCTGCCTTGCATGGCTCAGGAAAAAACCCTGGAGAGAGGCTCTGACATCACTGCAAGTACACTCTTTGAGGTGCTGCCGAAGGCTGGTGCTTTCCAATGCCATTGTGACCTGTGTGATGAATGTGGTGGCTGCAGGCCAAGTCCTTGTCAGCTGGTGTACACAGAAGCTGCTACCAGCTCCAGGCGGTTATAGAGTAACCCGAGCTTTAAGTAGCTGCTTTTAAGGTAGCACTCAGGGACATGGTCATAGCCAGTTCAGAATTACATTCCTTCTATTTTTCAGCCTGCCAGTACCTCTCACAAAAGGTGTGTTCCTATTATTTCTTCCTAGAAATGTAAATAACTCTAGAGTAGATTGTTATTCAGAGAAATTAATTTCTCTATATAATAATCAGAATTCAGGGAAACTCGTACGGCTAATGTACATATGAGCAGCTTCGCAGCGCACATGGCATTGCATATGTTGGAGGTGCTTCTCCTCAAATCCACTGCCATTAGACAAGGCACAGGGGAGGAGGCAGTAAAGATCCCACGCTGTGATGTACACTTCTTTTTATGACAGCTTTATAGATCATATTGAAACACCACAAATATATAAAGATCAATGCTCTCAGAATGCAGCCATTTCTGAACTGTTTTAAGACTGTCTGTCAGCATTAGGCAATTGTTGTGGTTTAATCCCAGCTGGTAATCGAGCACCACACAGCCACTCACTCACTCCCACCTCACACAGAGGGATGGGGAGGAAAATTGGAAGGGAATGTAAAATTTGAGGGTAGAAAGAAGAACAATTTAATAGTCAAAATAGAATAGAAATGAAAGAACAATGATAACAATGATGACAATAACAGTTAAAATGAAAAGGGGAAGGGAAAGAATAACATCCAGAGGGAAAGGGAGAAAGGAACACATGGTGCACAATGCAACAGCTCACCACCTGCCCACCGATACCCAGCCAGTCCTCGAGCAATGACCTGCCCCTCCCAGCCAAGCCCCCAGGTATATATACAGGCGTGATGTCCCATGCTATGGAATACCTCTTTGGATAGTTCAGGACAGCTGACCTGGTGGTGTGCCCTCCCAATTCCTTGTGCCCCTCCAGCTTTTTTTATTTTAGCAAGGCCTGAGGAACTGAAAAGCCTCACATCAAAGCCAAAACACAGCCCCACCCTAGCTCCTAAGAAGATAATTAAGCCACCCCAGCTGAACCAGGACAGCAATGATACAAAATAGCTAACTAGAAAGGTAACACCTGAAATGACTGGTTTGGCTTGATAGCTTTTTCCTTTCCATAAAGATAATAGTTAAACCTGAATCACGTATAACTACTTCTAGATTGGCAGGTATCAAGAAGCATCAGACTGGCCATAAGAATTCTCTATCTTCCCCATCAGCACCACTTTTTTATTTTAAAACAAACAAAAAACACCCCAACTGGCTGTTCGGTAACAACCTGGGATTTTTTATTTACTCGTTAATTTTTGAGCAGGAATTTACACCGTCCGGTCTCTACCAAACAACTGCCATTAAGAAGATATGAAAACTGGGCATTAGATTATCAACTCACCTTCCTCTGCATCCACCCTCCCATTTATTTCACTCTAGTGTCAGCACTGGGAAAGTCTCCAGCTGCTTTAGAAGAGAACATTCTGAAGTCAAGATATCAACTGTATCTTTTTATCTATTGATTAATATCAAGAGCATCAAAAGCACTAGGCTAAGAATAATCTCAAAAATTGCTAACAAAGCCTTCTTAAAAAAAGAGATCAGTTTGTCTCCTGTCTTGCTAATATACTCATTATTCCCCGAGTTCACCTCTCCCTCGTAAGTTGGGAGTCTTGAGATGTAACTGATTATGATTATTATAATGTTTATTGATAATACAGCACATCTTATGGAAAAAAAAGGTATTACCTTATTTGGCTAATAAAACACCATTATTATTATCAATATTACTTTGCAATTATATCACCTTAATTAATATTGAGTTACAAGTCTGTTACTACTATTAGTATTGATACAGTGGTTACGTTAACATATTGGTTAAATTATTATGAAGAAAAGTGAAAAATCACTAGTAAGTGCTATTACATTGTGATTCTGCCCCCTTGCCTCCTGCACTAATGTTAAGGGACAAGCCTTATAAGTTTATCTATCCCTTCTTACTCCCCGCTCCTGCACTATCTTTCAGGCATAGACCTGGTGGAGAGCCTGGTGGCTTATCCACAGGGGCTGCCCCAGCGTCCCAGGGAGCTGGGGCCCACAGGCTGGCTTTACCCCTGACTGGAGACAGCCACACTCCTGTCACAAGATCTTCCCATATCTTGCTCTCCTTCCTCATTTTATACCTTATTCCCCATTTTCCCCCTTTTTTTGAACCCACCTTTCCACCACCCCTGCATGTCCTTACCTCTGCCCAAATTCCACCCCACCCCGCCCCAAATAAACAGCTCATACCTAATTATTTTTTCTCACCAATCCCAAATCTATTACACCCATACCCAGCTTTGGTGTTTCTCCTGCCATTTCCTGGGCAATTACAGCTTAACCTGTGGTCACTGATACTGTTGGCTAGATGGAGGTGGCCTTACATCTCAAGTCTCCCTTCTGACTCTACAGCTCTATTTCTTCTCCATGTGGTGCTTTTTGGACAGAATCTTCTTACCTGAGCTGACACCCCTACCTGTTCCTAGCCAAGCACAAGCAGTCTGGAGACCAGAGCAATGATGTCACCCAGTTAGTGCTCACCTCCATCCTGCCCTTGGGCAGTTTTTGTGACACCTCTGGTTCCCACCAGGCTGGGGCTGCTGCTGTGCCCCCATCACAGCAGGGTCTTCCTCACCACACTCCTTCTATCACATAGTTTGTTCAACTTCAGAAATTAGGTTAAGATTTCAATTCAGAACAGAAGCCATGAGGAGGGTCTCAACTTCAGGAGCACTGTCCTTTTATTTGTACTTAGTGCATACAAAGTACCTTCACAAATTAGTTTAAAAACAAATAATAATAAAAAAAAAGGTTTAATGCAAATGGCTGAAGAAAGTTGCCTGCTAGGTCCTGATATGACTCATAACTGTATCTTATCAGTCTTTACATTTACGACACCATAATGCAAACAGAAGGCAAAAAAAATAAAAACAAGGAGGTGCTTATGCCTTCAAGGGAAGCGATTATTCCCTGTGGGCAAGGGGACGGTGGCTGTTGTCACCCCGCTTTGGCTGCGTTTCGCTTAGCACCTGTGAACGGGGCCGTACGGACTGGCCGGGGGGCAGCAATACCAGTGAACTAGCAGCCGGCCAGGCTCCAGGGCAGCGACCTGCCCCTCAGAGCCTGCTCGGGGCCAGCTGTTGGTGGTCATTGCTGAGCCAGTACGTTGCCTTCAGTGTCCCAACACGGATGCGGTCAGGAGGCTGGCACGGAGCGGGGTCAGCGAGGGGCTGCCCAGCTGAGGGAGGCCATGGCTTCCCCGCGCTGGGGCCTGCGAGGCTGCGTTGGGGAGGCCTGTGCCGGGAGTCTTCTCAGAGAGGAGGCCACAGCCACAAGTCATGGAAAGGGAAATTCTCATCAGACATAGGGAAAAACCCTTTTCATAGCAAGGGTGACAAAGCGCTGGGACAGGTTGCCCAGGAGAGGATGTGAAAGCCCAGTCTGAATACCCGCAGAGGTACTCAAACTTCAGCTCAACGTGGCCCTTCCCTGAGCATGAATTTACCAGTTGGATTCCTTCCCAAGCCAGGGTCAAGCCTACATAATTTTTTTCTGGTTTTGTCTTGTCTAACTCTCCTTTTCTTCTTTTAGCTTCCTAACTTGTCTCTTCCCTCCCTCTGCCGTCCCTCCTCTGATCCCCTCACAAGCCCCGCTCTCCCTCCCTGTTGCTGCACTCACAGTAAGACAAAGAGCCAAAATACAGATTGACAAAGTTTGCAGCCTTTCCTAAACCCCCCACTCCTGTTGTTCCAGGGACCAGAGGGAACAGGCCAAACCCCTCCTGTACGAATTATAAAAGATGAGGAAAAGACGGCCTAGGTGCCAGTGCTGTGGAGCCATTCAATCAGGGCTGTGAAAGGAGAGGAAACACATCAGGGAAAACTGAGCCTTGTCCAAGGTAATATTGGGAAACAGACAGTACTGAGTGGTTTGGGGATGTTAAAGAGAAGAGCTGGGGAGCCAGACCACTCTCGGACACGGGCTGCAAAGCTACAGCCTCTCTGTCCCCACTTTCCCTGGTCACCAGGCTGCTGTCTCCCGGTAATACACCTCCTCTCTTTTATCCCAAAGGGCTTTTACTCACAGAAGTATCTGCTGGAAGTCTGAAGTGCTGAAGGGACTTAACAGTTCAACCCTGATAAACAGCCCTGTACCAGTAGAAAAATGGGCGTTATTTCCTCCATTATTCCACTCTCCCCCATTGCAGAGCAGCAAGGAAGCAGAATGCCTGGTTTCCAGGTAAACGTGGAGTTGTGTCAACAAAGTTATGTCTGTGTTCATCAAAATCTTGCATATGAGAAGCCGTATGCACATGGGGAATTCAGAACTGTACATGATTTGGAAAACAGTTTGAAATGCTTTGGAACTGTAGCCCCACAATGGTGATCTATTTGACTATGCAGCTCTGCTATAAGATCCCAAAACAGTCATGCAGATGTAAGGCTTAAAACACTCCATTAAGGTCTGAAAAGAGACACAGGGAAGGAGTTTTATAATCATTAACTATATGATTGATAGACTACGATCAGATAGACTATAGGCACTTCCTTATGTGTTTAGGTCTAATATTAAACAAAAGTTTTTTAAAAAAATTTAATCTCTTGCCCTGATGTTAGACGCTGTCTATAATATCTTTACCTGTCCCCTCCAATAGGATGAGAAACATATGGACAGTTTTTAATTGATTGGCAGCAGTTTACCAAAATTGCCATTTTTATTCATCCTTGCAAAGAGATGTTGTTTTATTACATATTACTTCCCTTGTCTGAAATGCTGAAAATAAAGCATTATAGCCATACAGATGATCACCCAGGAAGAACAGAACCAAACAGGGGAAATTACCTTCTGTAATTTCCAGTGGTTTAGGACATGTTTGACAGAGCAGGAGAAGGCACTAGTTCAAAGGATCAGGGCCAAATGCGGGGATTTAATCATTGCATAATCCACAATGGTGAAATACATAATCAGTCCCAAGCACAAAAGTTCCACAAGTAACTTGCTCAATATCTCTGGAGTTTTAGCAGCTGTGATGCAATACAGTGATTTCACACAGTTCAGCGCCTGCATGATGGACAAAAATCCTTATCTGAAGGAAGAAGCCAATTTTCACTAATTATATATTGCACTTCATGAGGAACAGATCTAGAAACACTATTGAATGACATTGGTTTGATGCAATTATGGACAAATTATATCCATGTTGGGAGAAACGAACCTCTGATCTGTCAGAAGTGCTGGTTATGAGGAGACTAATGCATCTGCTGTGAACATACCAGCATCCATTCTAGCACTGCTGGTTGCTTGCTGCTTCATACATACAGGAGAAGAATATCTGGTGTTCTGAGGGCAGACTTCTCTCTTTCAAAATTAACCCTACCCCTCATGGTAGCCAACCACCTTTTCACAGAAGTGGACCTCTCAAAGTTGAAGGCAAAACCTATAGTTGGAAAAAAAAAGGGGGGGTGGGGGGGATGCCTGTAATGGGTTTCTGTGGCAAGGTTTACGGAGGGGGGGGGGGGCGGGGTGGGCGGGTGGAGTTACAGGGGTGATTTCCATGAGAAGCTGCTAGAAGCTTCCCTTATGTCTGACGAAGCCCACGCCAGCTGGCTCCAAGACCCACCGCTGGCCAAGGCTGAGCCCATCAGTGATGGTGGTAGCACCTCTGGAATAACAGAAGTGGGGGGAGTGGATGGAACAATAGCAGCAGAGAGAGAGGAGTGAGAATATGTGGGAGAAATAACTCTGCAGACCCCAAGGCCAGTGCAGAAGGAGGGGAGGAGGTGCTGCGGGTGCCTGGCAGCCCACAGTAGAGACCATGGTGAGGTAGGCTTTCCCACTCAGCCCATGGAAGTTAATGATGGAGCAGATATCCACTGCAGCCCACGGAGGGTCCCATGCTGCAGCAGGTGGGTGCCCAAAGGAGACAGTGACCCCATGGAGCACCAGAGCAGGCTCCTGGCAGGCCCTGTGGCCCTGTGGAGGACCCACACAGGACCCATCAGGCTGTTCCTGAAGGACTGCAGTCCATGAGAAGGACTCACATTGGAGAAGTTTGTGGAGGACACTCCCATGGGAGGGACCCCCATGCTGGAAGAGCAGAGGAAGAGTGTGAGGAACCCCTCCCCAAGGAGGAAGGAGTGGCAGAAACAGCAGAAACATGTGATGAACTGACCTCAACCCCCATTCCTCATCATCCCATGCTACTGGGAGTGGGAGAAGGGGTTAGAGGAAATCAGGAGTAAAGTTAAGCCCAGGAAGAAAGGACAGGTGGGGGTTAAGGTGTTTCTTAGATTTAGTTTTATTTCTCATTATCCTACTCTGATTTGATCGGTAATAAATTAAACTAATTTCCCCAAGTCAAGTCTGTTTTGCCCATGACAAAAACCACATAAATGTGGTGCTTAGGGACATGGTTTAGTAGTGGATGTGGCAGTCCTGGGTTAATAGTTGGACTTGATGATTTTGAAGGTCTTTTGCAACCTAAATGATTCTATGATGGTAATTGGTAAGGAATCTCTCCCTGTCCTTATCTCAACCCACCAGCCTTTCATTATGTTTTTCTCCCCTGTCCAACTGGGCAGAGGAGTGATAGAGAGGCTTTGGTGGCACCTGCCATCCTGCCATGGTCAACCCACCACATAGTCAAAAGAAGAAAAAATTAAAAGCTGCCTACCAGGCTGAGCTCTAGGTTACCTTAGATTTGTTTTATTACAGCTATCTTCCTTCCAATCTAAGTTTGTATGTGTCTTTAGTCATAATAAACAGAACAACAGAAACATTTTGACTAATATGTTAGTCCATTAAAGAAGTTGAGAAGTTCCAATTTTCTGCATAATTTCTACAAAGGTGGGGAAGACAGGCACGAATTCGTTGAGATACAACATTTATCTCCCGCAAGGAACGTAGACCACGAAGTGTCATTTACAGACAAAAAGGAACCTGGTTACAAAAATAAGTAATGTGACTTACTATGGTATAACATCCTGGAATCTTCACTAAAAAAAAAAAAGCTGTCAGTAATTTTTAGCACTAGAGCAATCACACAACCCTACTGAAACTAAGCCTGAAGCTTCTGGTTTTCTATAGCACTCACCTCACCACCTCTACGCATGTTGGTCACTGCTTCTCCACTGCTGTGGCGTGGCTGTTTCCCAGAGATGTACAGATCCCAAAGAAGATCTGGAAAAGGCGAGTGCCTGGGGCCTGGTCATCAAAGCGCCTTCAGTACTAACAAATGATGGCTTGCACTTAAAAAAACCAAACCATTTAATTCAGAAAAAGGAGAAAAGATATTCCTTGGCAATTATGAAAGAGGTGTATGTGACATTTTCCAGATTTTGACAATTAGTAGACAAGAATAGAGGTGGGGAATAAAACCTGGCACTTAAAAATTTCGTTAGAAATTCAGTTTTAGGTGGGCTGAAGCTATACATATATTCATTTAAAACATGATGAATAGTTTTGTCTAAAAATTAGAAGAGATTAATTTAGAAAATGCAGAGCTGCCTTTTCTCTCACACTCTATGTTTATCTCTTCAAGTTGACAATAAATAAACCCTTAAAAGAAAAAAAGAAGAAAGAAGAACTAAGTGATGTGAAGTGGTAAAGTTTTAAGTTAACCAAGAGAACTCACTGACTGAAGGTTTTACTAAGTCACACACAACATGTAGGGCACTTGATCACTCTGGACTAGTTAGTACAAGATTAACACAGCTGGTGTTTTGTCATGTATTACTGGAAGACTAGCTTAAGAATGTCCAGTAACACCTGCCAATTTTGACTTGCCAAACAAAAAAACAAACAAGTTTGGTTTTAATAGACATTAATTAATACAATATTGAGTGGCTGTGTCACAAATGTCAGCAGAGTAGCCATGGACACATGCCTTCTCACAGCAAATGCTGCAATCACGGTAGCTTTTCAGCACTACACAGTCACATTATGGGGACTTTCCCATGGGGAGATTTAAATGATGGTTGCCTGAACCAGCTGGCTTGGACTTCCCTCTGTCCAAGAGGTCTGCTCTTTTTCCAAGGAAGCCACAGCCCTGGATCCATCCATCCCAACTCTTACAGGTTCTTAGCATAACATAACTGAGATATTGCCATTCTTATCCTCCCACACCCTTAAAACTTTTTCTGTTAGTTAGTTAGTCCTCACTTTTTGATTTCTGCAAGAGGCATTTGGGGGACCCCATTAAGGAAACATCGGCCATTGTCATTTTTCCTCTCTTTCTACAAAGTTCCCCTTGACTGCTACGAGCATATCTTGGTCGTCCTCATTTTGAAAGTCTTTCTCACCTTATTGCTGGCCTGGACAATTCCAGTCAGCCACAGCAGGGTCCTGTTGGTTAGGCCCTTGGCTGAGGCTTTAAGGAAGGTGCTGTTCCCAGCCATGCCAGACTGCTGACGAGCTTCAGGGGCTCCTGTAAACAACAAAAGCTTGTTCTGCAAGAACTAGAGCCAGAAAAGGTGCTCAAACACAACATGTTTTAAGCCAAGCAATCTGGGCTTGACAGGAACCTGCTGTTCCAAAATGAACTGTGTTTTACAAGAACACCTTTGCCTCAGGTAACTAACAGCCTTCCTCAGCTCAGAGAGCAGTCTTTTTTTTGTGTTTGCACAGAACCCAGTGCACTGAGGAACCTGGGCCAGAGTTTCAGGATATGACACATACACTGTTACTGCTGCCTTTGAAAGGACTAACAGGAAGATGAAGGAACATGGAGAAAAACTTAGACCACATTAAAATTTTGAAAAAAAAAAAATATTCATCAAAGGGACAAAATCCAACATGTGGTGCTAAGAAAAAAAAAAAGGAATGAAAACCTAAAAAACAAACCCATGCAAATCTTTGATGATTCTGTTATTCAAACTCTTCTGAGCTGGCGAGAAATCAACGTATTAGAAGAATCCAGAACATTTTGCGAACAAGAATTCTTACTTTCTAGAAGCATGATACATTTATTCTAAATCTCTCTCAAATGTCATTAGGGATTTAACATTAAATGAAGCACCCAGTTATATGCACTTTTCAAAATCTGATTGATGTTCTTCCAGCAGGACTTTATCCTACCTGGGCTGTTGCAATGATTCACTCTCCCATAGTGTCTGTAATGAGATGCACCTTGAGGGTTAAAATACAAAAAAAAAAAAAAAAAAACAAAAAAAAAAAAAAAAAAAGCCAAACAAACAAAAAAAAACCAAACAGAAAAAAAGATGTAAGAGCAGAGGTGCTGAGCTAAAACTTCCTACACACACAGATTGCACAAATACAAGTTTGTATCTCTGAAAAAAGTTGGCCATCTGCGACAACAGGGCAAAATCTGCCACTAGTGAGAGATTTGTAGGATCAGCGTACAAGGGAACACACACCACAAAGTAATCTTTCAACATGGAAAGTTACTTAGAAATCCTTTCAGGTTTTCCTCTTATCTCTGGCAATCCACGGTAAGTCACCATTAATCACTAAGAGGATTAACCAATTTAAATGAGACTTCTTTGACCTGTATATCGTTTCCTTTTTTTGTTACATAACCGGAGACGAAGAAAATATGCAATCAAAGAAAGGCTAAAGCACAAGCTAAGAGTGCACATTGAAATGGATTGTATAGCATCATTACAAAAAATACAAATAGGATGGCAAAGTCACCAGGTCCCATCGCTAAGTAGCAGACTTGGAGATATGGGGTTCTTTTTGGTGCTGGGATATACATACTACACACATCCATCAGCAACTGGAGTGCCCTCCAAATTCTAAAGTCTAGAGTCTGTTATTCTTTTCCTCATTGCATAAAAGTGTGATTTCTACCCATTTTCTGTTACAGTATTGAACAATGATTGCACTGAATTAAAAAAATGAGTTTTTTCATTCCTACCAAAAAATAAAAATATCAGCAAGAGTTGGCACGAGTTTTATATCCAGGCACTACTTGCTTTGTGGAACTTGGCGGACTTATTGGTCATGTGGAACTCATCGCTGTCACGGGAGTGATCTGTGGTTGGAAACAATGAGAAATCAGGCCACAACTTTTAAAGCATTTGGTATTTTATGAAAGCAATAGTTTCATTCTTACATGTAACATAAAGCTCGTATCAAGGAAGTATTAAGCAAAATGTTTTTATTAGCCACAGAAAATAGACATGTTTCTCTCAACCACACAACTTGCAGAAGTGAAGAGCTCAAAGCCAACTTGTGAACCACACTGACAACCTTAAAGCGATGGTGAAAGATAGCTTTACAGTCACAACAGAAATTCAACCACTTCTTTCTTGCCAGGATCTTTTGTTGTATCCGAAACAGTGTGGCCAGCGGGACCAGGGCAGTGACTGTCCCCCTGCACTCGGCACTGGTGAGGCCGCCCCTCGAATCCTGGGTTCAGTTCTGGGCCCCTCGCTGCAGGAGGGACGTAGAGGGGCTGGAGCGTGTCCAGAGACGGGCAGCGGGGCTGGGGAAGGGGCTGGAGCACAAGTCTGATGGGGAGCGGCTGAGGGAACTGGGGGTGCTTAGTCTGGAGAAAAGGAGGCTCGGGGGGACTTTATTGCTCTCTACACCTACCTGAGAGGAGGCTGTAGGCAGGTGGGGTCGGTCTCTTCTCCCAAGTAACAAACAACAGGACAGGAGGAAACAGCCTCAAGCTGTGCAAAGGGAGGTTTAGATTGGATATTAGGGGAAAAAAAAAAAAAAAAAAAAAAATCACTGAAAGGGTGGTGAAGCATTTGAAGAGGCTGCCCGGGGAGGCCGTAGAATCACCATCCTTGGAGGTTCAAAAAACAAGTAGATGCAGTGCTTAGGGGCATGGTTTAGTGATGGACTTGGCAGTCCTGAGTTAACAGTTGGACTTTATGATCTCAAAGGTATTTTTGAATTTCAATCTGAATGATTTTATGCTTTGTCCTTCACTTCCACGCAGAAGTACCAAACTGCTGTTCTTCCTTTAAGCACTGATAGCTTAAATGATGCCATTAGAAGAGCTGACAGACATACTGTGTGTGAGTTAGAGGGAAACCAGAGCCCAGTACACAAACCCACAGCCAGCACTTGCAGAAAAGTCAGCTGCAGACCTACAGTAATCACCACAAAGTTTTAAATAAAGGAAATTCCCCAGAGAATCCCACTGACAAAGTAGTAGTTCCTGTCCTCTGCTGATAATCTGGAAGGAAAATGTATGGAAAAGAAAAGGAACTACTTAAGGTATAACCTGTTCTTCTGTAAGCCTTTTTGCCCTGCTGTAACATTCATTGAATACAACAGGAAAACTTTCTCCAACTTCCAGTAAACTTTGGATCACACTATTTTTGGACTTCAGTTCTCTGTTTTAGAAGTTTCAAGACAGTATTTTGCTGTTGGTACAATTGCAACAGAAATAAATTTGGCCGTTAGGGCCAAAACGTACCCTGATGCCAAGACAGAGACCATATGCAAGATATCATCTGTCTGCTCAGTGCTGGAGATTTTATGGTCAACTTGCATAGGTTTTGTTGTTGTTGTTCAAAAGTAGTTTTGAATTGTAAAAACCAAAAGTTGAAAATGATAAAATTTAAATTTTCCAGCATTCTCAGACCTATAAATCCAAGAGGAAGATACCACAAAGCTCAAACAGCTTCAGTTTGACTAATAAATTTTGTAGCAGAACAGTATCAGCAGGTACCTTCACATGCTGGACTGTCGTCTGGCTTGGCTCTGTGGCTCCTTTGGACCACACTGCTTTGCACCCTTCAGCTGGAGGGCAGAGTGTGCTTTGCACCAATGAAAGCAAGAAAGTAAAAGGGAGTATCTTGCTCAACTAACAAACTCAGTCCTTAGACAGTGCGAAACACCTTTATTTGGAAACCCATCAAAGCCTCCAGCAGGTTTTTGCAAGAGACTTGGAACAAGTCAGAGAGCTCCAATGTAGGTCACTGCGATGCAAATAAGCAAGACGTACAACCCCGTGAAGTTTTGGCAATACTCCCAAGGGGACACCTAGTGTAATCTGGATGTTGCTTCCCCAGCCTTGCACAACTATGTAGATGTTGATCTATCATCTACATTTAATTCACCAAATAAACTATAACCAAAAGAGGAGAAAATCCAACCAGTGACTTATATTGCAGAAAGCTAAAGATACTGAACTTAACTCTCCCTGGCCAATAACAGGAGATTAAGAGCGTAAAGCACTCCTTCCAACCCAGCACTGGCCCAGAGTCAGCAGTGTACAAAAGGGGACACAAAGCATGGGTCTTGCAAGCAAAGTAGGTTCAACCAGTCTTTACAAACTCATCACAAAACTTCTGCATGCTCCATGCTATGTTAGTAGCACATTATAGCAAGAGCTCCAGGCCTGGTTTGTGCAAACATCCAAGTGTGCCACCACTAAAACGTTGCCTGTAAGAAAAAAGAATTAAGCCTCTCAGTTTTCCCACTCAGGGTGACGACACCACTGTTAGTTCCACATCCTGCACTGCTACCAGCAGCCACTACCCAGCACGGTACAAATGGCAATGTGTCATTAATGTGACATGAATAAGAAGAGTAACTGGATGAAAAGGAAGGGCATAGCTTGACGTAAGTAGTAGTATAGTGGAAAAAAACCTTACATCATTACTTCTTAGTAAGGAAGCACTCATGAATCTACGTTTAAACTAAGTACCTGAAATATTAGTTTGGTTGAACGTCTTGCCCCTTGGAGTAATGTACTTAGTAGTTTCTAGATACATATTCTAAACTAGACTTTGGATAAGCATTTAAGTGTCTCAGATGAAAAGCATTCATCCAGCATGTGAATGTCTCCCTGCCTCCAGAACCCTGCACGAGACTCAGCTGAGAGGCAAGTTATGGAAACCCTCACCCACAAACCACAGGATTCAGGCTCAGACTGCAAACGGTCACTCGTTCCCAAAACAGGCATGTAGCGCATTAGAAAAGACAAAGATCTGCTCATCCATAAATCAAAAAGTGAACTTCCCCTGTGAATGCTCCTAGGTCTGAGGAATCCAACTAAAAGACAGTTTAATCTTCATAACTGCCATTGCAACCTTTCTGTGCGTGGGCCCTATGTGACCACCAATTGAGAAAAATCTTCACTATTATCCACAGTAAATGTTCTTTGCTATCACTCTTTCTTTTAGGGAATACAGTACCCATTCTTCAAAGAGTGTAAGCCTTCAGCCTGATTTACAAAGTCTCTTCTCTCGAGTTAAGCAGGTGTCAAGAAACAGATATGATTTGGCAAGCTGAAAGTCAGTGCTTAAGCCGGCACCCAACCAGACAGTCAGAGAGACAGACACATACCTCACACAGCTGAGGCAGGGCTCTCAGCCTTGGTGCCATCCTGTGAAGCACCAGAGAGAGTGCCAGGAGTGAGTCCAAGGGGCAGCAGAGGCAGGAGAAGGTACTGGAGTGACAGAACTTTGCAATTGTGTTCTTTTATTGCCTTTCCTTCCTTTTCTCTCCTCAGAATTTTCTTCTGTCCTTGATACATTAGAGACCATATTACAGTAACTCTTTAGGATACACTACTACTATAAAACTCACCTGTTCTCCAGGTCTTACAGAGTCTTCCCTTTCTCAGCTGAACAGAATTGGGATACCAGCTATAAACAGACACCCCAGCACACCCTCCAAGCAGAACAACTTCACTTCTGCTTCCAACCAGACTACATCCACACTCAGCACGAAGAGCACGGACCCCTTCAAAGCCAGCAACCAGGCCCTGCTGCAGGCAGGTTATGACATAGGGCCCAGGTTGACCCAAAAACTTGCACAAGCCCATCATAGTTTTGCTGTCTTCCATTTGGCATTCAGATGTGAATCAGTGAAAAAGGATAACATTTTAAGTACAAAAAAGACAGTCTTAAGAGTATGGAAAGAAGAGCTAATAGAGGATAAAAGAGGATCTGAAAGGAGAAAAAAACAAATATCAATGACTGGAAGTTACTTAAATCATTCTCTCTCATTATTACATATAAAGAAAAAAAAACCCAACAGAATTCTGGGGTTTTTTTTCAGTGCCAAGAAATTTGACTTGGATTCTTACCTCAGTAAGTCAAAGCACACTCAGAGTAATGCCATTCACTGCAACAGAAGGTCTCCGCACTTTAGCAAGAGCTTTTGAGAATGACATCAAATGCCAGTATACACACTGTCCTTGCAGATGGGCTGCCACATCCTATAGCTACAGGTTCAATTAAACATGCAGAACCAAAATAGCCCAGGAATCAGTGTCAGACAGTGAATGATGGCTGGGAAAGTGCCAAAAGGAACTATTACGTCCCTTTCACACATTAGTTTCACATATATCACAAAAGCTCACACAGATAGTGCAGTGTCAGATGGATATTGATCCATCATGACAACAAGTCATCAAACAGATGATAAAGGCAATAGGCTGAGATGACCCCTGTAACATCACTAATCCTTTGACTTTGACTGCTGAGGAGTAAGAGGCAAAAAAGCTGCAAATATGGCCAAGACTGAAGGCAGAGGACTGGCTTAGCTGGGCAATTCATCTGATCCAACAGGGAATTTAATCTGTTTTTCACATTCCTTACTGTCTCCCTAAAGTTACTGTACCATTTTACTGTGTGTTAACTCAGAAACTGTCTTCCTCTGAAATTATTAGATAATTCACTGCTATTTACAAGTCTATCATTTTCCTACCACATTGGTCAAATTCCTAAGTAATTATTATATCACTCGTTCCAGGTCTGTATGTTGTAGGACAGAATGGGAGTCGATTTAGATTTGTAGGTACATATTTTTTGTGCAAATCTGTACATTTCAGATAGTATGCTTCACTGTTGTGAATCCCATGGGATTTTCTGAAGATGGCTATAAGGCCATCTCCACCTTCACTAGAACTGTGAGAACCTGCCTAAGCAATAGATCCAAGAAATTTGCTGACAAACATCAAGGGGAAGCAGAGCAGGGTGTTTTCCTTTTCAAACTTGCCAGAGTAGTATGAAACCCCATGTATTTAGGGGGCAAACATTTAAACTTATAAGACTGGTATTTGTTCTCCCTCATCTCTGTCATTACCCATGCATGGCTACTGCTCCGTCTTTAATATAGACCAGTTTGAGGCACAGGTGGGTCTCAAGCCACGTTCTGTGTCAAATAGATACAGAATTCTTTGGAAACAGGACTAGCTCTATTGCTTTTGTGCCAGTCAAGCACCAAACTGTAGTGAGAGTCTCACTTTACTACTGCCTTTGGGCAAGGCCAGGCTAAGATTTGCTGGCTGTTCCTTTAAGGATGCTGAGAGTGGATGTTGTAATAAAGCCAGCTGGAAATGTTTTCAGAGTTGTCATTAAAGCAAGTAGAAATACCAGAAGAACAGGAAAAGCACAAAACCCAAACAGAGTTCAGTAACTGCAATACGCACAGGACAGCCAGAAGAAAGACTGGAAATAATAAAAGAGGACCTTTCCCTTGGAAGCAAGAAAGGAAGAGCTCCAGCGGACAAGGTATGATTATATATGAACTTCGGAAATCAGAAATTCTGCAGTGACAAGGGAAAGAGGGAGGGAAGAAGAGAGCAGTCCTGTGGGGAACCAGGGGGCTGAGTCATGCTGTGTGGGAGAAGAGCAGACAGCTCTGGCACTAACCAATTAATGGGGGAAAACATAAAAAAGGATTGTTTTGCTGCAGAATGACACCAAGGCATCTCACCATCTCTCCAGAAGTTAAGAAAAACCTAGACTTATAAAAAGAAAAATTGACCATAAGGGGTCAACTGCATGGGAACAAGTTGGATTCCCCTCCACCCTTGAGCACCATAGTATGGATCTCGTTGTCAGAGGTCTGTCCTTATGGATGCAGAAAGGTGCGATGGCTGGGGCTGCAGCAGAGTCCTTCACTGACAGCGAAGGGCTGGGGTGTGAGGCGAGCGCACACCCCGCTGCGGACAGAGCAGCACCCACCTGCTGCTCCCCAAGGGCAGCACAGGCTGCCCCTCAAAGCCCTCAGCCCACTGCGTTTCCTGGCTCAGCACCAGTGGCAGGATTTTTTTCTGCACATCTGCTTTAATCGGGTGGGAAAATTCTTGCCTGACTTACCTGCCAGCTTAACACAGGTGCCTCAAAAAGTAAATTTACAGAAAAGAAGTACAGGTCTAGCAGAAAACCCAGCAGTGCATGTGCTGGGACTGGAGCGATGCAGTGACCAGGGCACACCTGAAGTTTTTCTGCATATAGCTCAAACCAGAAATTACTGCACATGGTGGCACAGCCCTGGCACAGGCAGGCAGCATCAGAGGTGCAGCACAGTGCCCTGCGAGCCCTGGGAATACAGCGGTCTGCCCCACTCACTTCCCAAGGTACAGGGCGTCTCGAACAGGTCTATGAGACCTGCTGCCTTTGTGTCACGCAGCCTGCCAGGGGGAGAGCAAACATTGCAAGACCCAAAACAGGAGAGCACAGCGCCTAGGCTGGGAAGGGAAAAAGATAGCCTGCCTATATCAGAGCTACCTTGCACAAGTATTTTTTATTACAGTGTTAGAGATGCTCTTCATCCCCCTTCTTGACGCCTTTCTCAGAACTTCTCGGTACCACATGAAGCATTCACGGGGCATTAGGGCATGGTATTACTTTAAGGATTATCATGGGGAAGGAAGGTCGGGGGATGTTGTGGTGACTAAGCCAGTGTGATCCTGGGCAGGGCCAGAATTGATCCTGCCAAAGCCATGTTTGGAGCAGAAGCTATTACAACAGCTGAGGAGGAAGGAGGGGCAGAAATGCTGCTTCCCTTGAGCGCCCTGGGTCTCACATTCACCCCATACACGTTCTTCCTTGGCCGGGGTCATCTTGCCCTCTAGTGGTTCACACTACAGAGCTGACAGAGCTAAATTCATTTCTGCTCTAAATCCTTTCATGGCAATTGTTTCAGCCATTATACATAAAATTAAATAATTCAGATTCCTTTTGATCTGCACACATTTCGTAGTGCATCAGGTTATTAGTAAAATGTGCTGTCATGGTGTGAAATTAGCAAATAAAATGCATAATTCCTGCTGCCTTATACATAATATATATATCAGAGCCTATAAGAGTATCCTCTGCCCATCCAATGTGGAGTGATATAGTCAACAGGTACATGAATAATTTTGGCTGTTTTGGAAGAGATCTTTCTTCAGCTTTTACAGAAAGTTTTGAGGGAAAACACTACTTCTTAAAACAAAGGTTTGCCTGGGGGAGGGGGGGGGGAGTTCATCAGGAGGTAAAATAGATAAAATTCAAAAGCAGAGTGATGGAAATCCCAGCTGGTAAGAAACACTGAGGGCTCCAAAAGATAAACTGTACACATGGCCCCATTACTGCCATTTTGACTTCTTTTTGGGCTCTGCCCAGTGGAGTCAAAGTTTAATTTATTCCATAAATCTCAGCTAGAGACAAGAGCAAAAAAACCTGCTTCATTTCATTTTAGTGTGAACTATTACCTTCCGTGACCACAAATACATTTTTTTTATAGATTGAAAATAGGATGTCCGTATCCAAAGTGGATTTCTGACACAGTGAATTCCAGCTGAGGATCTGGCCTGACATTCTTTCTGTATCTGTTAGTGACTCTCATCTGCTGGGGTCCAGAGTTACCAGCTCTCCGTGACAGGAAAGGCACAGCACACCTAGGAGGCAAAGGAGAAAAAACAGCAGTTGTGAACTAAGTACTTGTCATTCAACATGGTGCTTGGCGATGATCAGTGCTCAACCCTCTTCAGCAGCTTTTGCCTCGAAAGGCTTTCGCTGTGGTTAGCTTTGTCAATGCAGATTGAGTGACCGTGTCATTTGTCTCGAAGTTAAAGATCTTCGAAGTCATTTTTTATACACTGTTTACAAAGACAGAGAAACAGCAAACAAATGTAAGGAAAAGCTGTTCACTTAAAGTTATGAAGAAAAATGTTTCCAAACTGCCAGCCTCTAAAGAGCACTCCTTAGCATTAGAAACCACAAAATAAAAATCAATTATCTTACATCTTTGGGCTTGCATGGGCAGTATCATCCTTCTAACAAGCTTTCTTTTCAGCTTTGCTGCAGAAGCCATGGGCTGCTGCAAGCAAGAGAAAAGCAAAACCTGGACTTTTCCCACCTTGATCCTCTGCCTTTATGGATTCTTCTGCATGATGAAACCATCAGAACCTTTCCTAACACCCTATCTAACAGGACCAGATAAAAACTTGACCACAGATGAGGTACAGTTTTATTCTGCCTTTTATTTATATGGAGCAGCAAAAATAAGAAAGTAAAATTTAAAGTTTTTGAACAAAGATAAAAACAAAAAAAAAGCACAACTGTAACCAGCTTTGGCAGGTTACAGTTTGCAGCAGATGGCATAAATAAAAGATCCATTTAATGGATTCAAGATCCATTTGCCTGCTCAACAGTTACATGCCACTTCAGTGTGGTTATATATTTTATTAATTCCTTCGAGTAAAAACTTTCTTCTACAAACTCATTTAAAATAAATGAGCTTCCCTTCCCTAAGAATTACAACATGGATTTCCAATTCTCTCCTAGGTTACCAACCAGATTTTCCCAGTCTGGACATACTCCTACCTTGCGCTCCTTTTCCCAGTCTTCCTGGTTACAGACTACGTGCGCTACAAGCCCGTCCTCCTCCTCCAGGGCATCAGCTTCATCGTCACGTGGCTCTTGCTCCTCTTCGCACACGGAGTGGTGGCCATGCAGCTGGTGGAATTCTTCTACGGGATGGTAACAGCCACCGAGGTCGCCTATTACGCCTACATCTACAGCGTCGTCAGCACCGATCGCTATCGGAGAGTGACGAGCTATTGCAGAAGTATCACCCTTGCTGCAGCCACCGCTGCTGCCGTGCTGGGGCAGCTGCTGGTTTCCTTGGCAGACGTATCCTACTTCCACCTTAACGCCATTACCTTGGCCTCTGTCTCCCTGGCATTCGTGTGCTCCTTTTTCCTCCCGATGCCTCAGAAGAGCATGTTCTTCCACAGGAAAGACGTCTCCCAAACTCCCCCAGGAGCAGACCAAGCTGCGGCTGCACCCGACCCCCCCAGGCCGTCGCGCTGCCAGGAGGACGAGAGCTCCGCACCCGCTGCCAGGGGACCGGCACCCGAGCGGCAGGATGATACACCCAGCCCCCAGCAGCACGTGCTGCGGGTACTGGTGCAGCTGAGCACCGACCTGAGGGATTGCTACAGCTCCAGGAAACTGCTGTACTGGTCCCTGTGGTGGGCGCTGGCTACGGCCGGCTTTAACCAGGTGCTCAATTACATCCAAGTGCTCTGGGACTTCAGAGCCCCCTCCCACAGCTCTGCGGTGTACAACGGAGCTGTGGAAGCACTGGCAACTTTCCTGAGTAAGTTAGTGTCTAAGCATCAAACACAACCAGGGTCTCTAAAAGTGTTCCACAGTAAAACTTTTAAAGTGCCATTCCATTGCGGATGGTCCAGGAAGCCAGTGTATGCATTGTGCATTCAAGACCTGGTGCTTTGATGTACAAAGCAGCTTAAATGTGAGCTATGCTATTTTTCTGTACGACTGGGGCACCCAACTTTATCCTGCCAGTATGCAGAGAGTGTACAAGTCATGCAGACTTTACATCTTTACATTCAGCTGCTAAATACATTAGAGCTGGTAACTCTGCAGAGGCACCTGCATTTCTTTAGATGAGGTTGTTGACTCCCCGCCCCCCCAGCAAGTATCACACAGTTCCCATAACAATGGTATCAGCTTACACAGATGAGAGGATTTTTTCATAAATATTTTACACATGAACATAATCCTCTCATTAAGATCTTTTTGTAGTGAAATGCTCTTGTGCAGCAGGATGGAAAAATTTTTAGTCATTCAAGAAACAGATTTTACTGAAAAAGACATTGAATTCATTACACTAGTGACGTTAATCATTACACTGTTGCAGGAGAAGCAGAAGCCCACACCATATAAGCAAATTAATATTATCAAAAGGTAACATCAGAGGATACCACGACCTGGCAGTGTTTCACAAATTCATATTGTGCTGCTGTAGAGAACTTGTACAAGACATTGGGTTGTGATCCACCAGGGAAAATAAACATGTCTACTTCATACCTGGTCATTCAGTTTACCCTTACAGTAATTAAGAAGGATACCTCTAAGATTAAAAATTACTCATCTTGAGGTAGGCAACTAAATTGACCAATTGAATAATTAATTAGAAACAGTTAACTCTGTAGTATCTACTCCTTGATTAATTCCTCTCTGTCATGGAATTGCCTATTTCTCAATGTAGAGTTGAAAAGTTTTAAAATTGTATGAGACCCCTACGATGGGTAATCAGGTGGCTTACCTTCACAACAGATGTGTCTTGGTAGCCAGCCCACCAAAAGCACAGTACCTATCCCTTCTTATTGCCCTGAATATACTCACTTGATACCTCAAACTCCATTTTTTGACAGCTTAGCCCCTTTAGGAGCCGCACAAAACTAAACTTTTAAGCTAGAAGGTTCACTAGCTTAGCTGTAAAGTAAGCACATAGAAGCTGGAAGAATTGTTCTTCTTGAGCTCCAAACTATGTTCCTAATTCTCTTGCTGGGTACAGACAGCCAATCCTTCTACATAACTGTTTATCCTGTTTTATATCCAGTGAAGTGAAATAAAACATTAAGAATAGAATGGCAGAGACTGATTTATGAGTTATCTAAAAATGACTACTCATCTGCACAACTTAAAGTGATTAGAAATGCTTTCAAAACACTTCAGAAATACTCTGCTTCACCATTCAGCATTGCCTTTTGGCATGTGAGGGTGGCAAGACTCAGTGACACAGGCTATAGAACGGGTACAATATTTACATGGGTTTTTTTCCTTTTTCTAGGCTCTGTAACATCTTTTGTAGTACAATATATGAAAATTAACTGGGACCTTTTTGGAGAACTGGCGTTAGGGATCTTCTCTGCCATAGATGCTGGTTCTCTTTTTCTCATGTACTTCACTACCAACATCTGGGCATGTTACGCTGGCTATCTCGTTTTCAAAGCATGCTATATGTTCCTCATAACGATAGCAACGTAAGTATAAAACCCTCACCGTGCTGCCATTATGCACAGAACACTAACCATACTTTAAGTTTCCTTTGGGCATCCCTCCTCTTACTCAGAGGCAGCTGATCTAATGCTAGACATAACTGTTTAGGTAAAGACAAAGACATTTAAATGTCTAGTTATGTTGGGTTTGTTCTAAACAGCCATCAAAGAAAAGGTATCAAAAGGACATAGAACATCTACATAGGCAGAAATTAAACAAGGTAAAACATATCTTTATTACTAAAGGCAACAGTAACAGCACAACTTGGAAGCTATTTTCCTCCTTCCTGGCATGGAAGATGCCAAGTAAATAATAGGGACAAGCATGCCTTGACCACCATCCCTTACGATCCCCTTTTTAGCTTGCTATGAACTGCAAGAGTGCAGGAAAAGATTTGGCATAGAGTGTTCCCCAAATTAACTATATACATATAATTCTAAATGATATTATGATGTAAAGAAGGAATAAAAGAGAACACTGGACACTAACTCAGACCAGATCCCTTAGGAGACCAAACTATTCTGTTGTCAGAAATAGAGAAATAAAAATAATATAAATAACAAAGATTATCTATAATCTGTTTAATAAATATAAAACGTTTTTTCTTTATATTAATGTCTAAAGACATTCCAAAAAATAACAGATGCATTTTTATATCAAAACCCAAAATTATTCAGATACCATTTTAAAAAAATGCTAAAACTATAATGCATGACAAGATTATGCTCATCTTGAAATTGAAACCAAGTGAATGCTCTGTTTTCATTTTGGTGGGTTATTAGTACATTATAGTGGATCACACCTGGACTATTTCAACACAATTTACCAAAAAAAAAAGTAAAAGCTTGCACAAAAAACCCTGCTAACAATCAATGAAAAGAATACTGCGGGAATAACACCCTCTTGTTCAGACAGAAACCCTGGAGGTCAATATTGCAAGGAAAGATGTTCTGATTGTTGTCAAAGATATTGCAAGAAAAATCTACAGGGTCTTGACAGAAATAAATAGTATGCTACCTCTACTGTCAAGCCACAAAAGCAAAAAGTGACTCACATCATCGCAGAAAAGCTGGTTAGAAGATACCCTTTGTGACTTCTAGTCTAACCTCCCAGCCAGGGCAGAGCTCCTGCCAATGCCAGATCAGGTCATGGTTTTGTCTGGCCAGGTCTTTGAAAGCCTCCAGCCATGGAGGCTTCACAACCAGTCTGGCACAGTCCATCAATGTAAAGAGGCAACAAAGGGAAAGGTTAAAGCGATCTGATGTTCTACTAGATAAAGCAGGTCACCTGATAACATGATTTGGAAAAGCAACATGGAAAAGTACAAAAAAAAAATGCAAATACACTATGGTAGTCAAGACTTTTTGTTTTAGAGAAATCAAGGAAGCAAACAAACAAATGAAACTCCATTTACTCTGTCTTGATATATCATCCGCATGAATTGTTTCTCTTCATCAGCTAAACAGAGAGCAACAGCTTTCCACCGGGTGTGAATTAACTGACCTGCCAGTCTCACATTAGCTTCCAGATTGCAGTCAATCTGAGCATGGAACGCTACGCCTTGATGTTTGGATTCAACAACTTCGTTGCAATGGTGATTCAGACCATTCTTACGGTTGTCGTTGTGGATTCGAGAGGCCTAGGACTGGACATAGTGACTCAGGTAAGTGCTATTAACTTACTTCCTATTTACTGCTCAGCCAATTCATCTTCAAAGGTTTACAAAGAAAGAAATCACTATGCCAAAAAGCAATTTAATTCCGTCTTTCTTCTGTAGAAAACTAGACATCTTGCTCTTCCCTTGTGTCAGCCATCATTCTTCCCTTTTGTCTTTTAGTGCAGCATTAAGGGTTACAGATGCTGGCCTTTGACATTTTAAAGGCAGATATACCAGAGTGTAAATAATCAGGCCCTGCTACCCGACCAGCTTTTCCTAATTAATAGGACACTGAATAACACCCCCTCTGCCCAAAAACTCAGGCTGGTTTTCTCAGACACAGAATCAACACAACTGCGTGTTGTTAAGGGAGTTCAATACCACGAGACAGAGCCTGAATTACTGGAGTTATCTGAGCTCAAGTGAAAACACCACCTGCCTTTTAAGTCACAGACAACGTTTGCTCCCGAGCTGATCTCCATGTGAATAATAGAATTTTCAGCCCATAATTTGGGTACCTACTTTGGGGTGGGATAGCCTATCTGACAACAGTGTCCCTAATTTCCGTCAGTCCAATTCCACTCATATTGGGGTCAACTGAAACGTACCGACTTCTGCATTTCCTCAGCTGGGATCTCAGCTGGGGCAGCTTCCTGCTGCCACGGATCTGAAGACGACTGAAGCTGTTCAGATATTCGGCACAGAGAAGGCAAAAGCTACTTTAAAAGATTAAAGTCTGATTTCAAACTTTAAAATTAAGTACAGGAATATGTAGGCAAGTAACAATTACCACTTCATAAATAGCTTTGCCAGTGTTGTTGGAAATACTTTTACAAAGTCTGGTATATTTACTGAAGCCAGCGTGGTGACAGCACTGAAATGTGCAAGTAAGAGCAAAAAAGAACCGAGAGACTCCTCACTTACGGTATTCATGAGTATGTGGGTAATGAAGCTATTTCTACATTTTGCACTTAAAGGAAAAAATCCTATTCCTATCCCTCCCTGCCTCTGATGTTTATTAAGAGGCATGAGGATTGAAACAAGAGGCAGTTCTTCATTCCTCACAGATCTGCTGTTTGCTGGAAAAGCTAAGATTTCAGTTAATCACAAAGCAAAACCTTGAACATAGAGAAACTGTGCCAGAACACAGGTAAACAAAAATAACAGAGTATCCGTCACATCCAGAAGCAACAGCATTTCCCTAATGCGTTTTTCATTAATTCTGCTTTTTCTCTCCCCCTCCCAGTTTTTAATTTATGGCAGCTACTTTGCAGTCATAGATGGGATTTTCTTGATCAGAAGTATTTACATGCTTGTCTCAAGCAAATGCAAAAGGAAAATAGCAAGATCCTGCAAAGAGCACCTGAACCATGCTGCACACGAATCAACAGAGCAGATTGTAACTGGCTATATGACACGGCTGTAGGAGTCAGGCAGACAGGCTCACACGGCCAGGCACTCGTGGGAGAAGAGCTCCTACAGCAGCATGCAGGGAACAGCAGTGCAAGATGAATGTACAACACAGCTCAGAAAAGCTACGCTGAATCATTACAGCACTTCATTACAACATATACCAGCTAAGAGATCACCATAATGGCACTGTACCGAGAAGAAAAGATATGTTGCTTCAGATTCTTATTTACTTGCCTATAAATAGCTTTACAGCAGTAGTTTATACACAAGAGCAGAGCAACCCCACACCTTGGCATCCCACCGTGCACAACGGCAAAGATCAGAGTTCACCCTGCCTTGCTTGTTCTAGCTCTTGTGTACGGTGCTGGCAAGCTGCTGCCATGTACGTGTGCTCATGCATGCGGCTGAAGGGTCTGTCCCCTCCCCCCCACATACCTTGTTCTGAACCAAGGAAGAAGGGATTGTGTTTGCATCATTATATTCTTTCCTACCTAACCACGGGCAATTCTGTGACAGGCTCCTCCCTTCTAATATAAAAACCCATGTCAGAAGCAGGCCTTTTGTACACAACAGTGCAGAACAGCAGGGTTGGTGCAGCCTCCCTGAGAAGGTTCGCTAAAACGCTGCTAAACCACAGTTGTTGCTTGGCCCGCATGTGAAAGCTGCAACCTAGCCACTGTGCTGAGTCCATAGCAATCTCAGCTCAGAAGGGAAAAACTGAAGAGTCAAAACCAAATGAAAGAGTCCCACTCCGTTCCTTGTGCTTCCACTAAAATTAAATTCAGGACTGAGTGTCTTCCTGTTTCAACATGAAAACAAAATAATATCAAAGGCGTTGAGTAGTACTAAAACCAGAGAAGTACATTGTGGTGAAATCTGGCCAGTTCCGCACAGGGAAATTCCAGGTTAACGTGAATTTCCAAGAAAATGTATAACTGAAATACAAAGCTAGCATCATGCATGCTTTTGAGTACCAGATGAAGGAGGTCCACTAATCCTGGCCAACAATTTGGCAGGGTCAGCACCTCAGAACTTATCAAAAAGCTCCAAGTCCTACAGCTAATTTAGTTCAACACAAAAGACCGTTAATCCAAGAGAAGAAAAAAAAATACTGTAAATGAGTTTGCGTAGTGAATGCCTAATATAAATTATATCCATATGTTAAAGTTTTCTGTACTGCTGTTTGCTTCTAGCTTCCAATAGCTACATCTAATAAAAATAGAAAATACTTAGCATCTACAGAACAATATTTTTCCTGTAGACACACAAGCTGTCATTTGTACAGACACATGTGTTTTCATACAACTGTCACATACTGCAACTAGACAAACTGCCCAGGGGCATGAGCAGGTGGGAGAGAAGCAATTTGTTTCGTTTCAAGTGGCCAGAAGAATCTGTAGGATGTGACCAAATGAACGCAGCTAATTTTCTAGGCTTTTTGTTTACTGTTGTGCATCGTGTGGACATTCTCAGTTTTAAACTGACTCTGAGCAGAACAGTTTAACCAATGCGGTTGTAAAAGCAGGAGATGTACTTTGTCCCCATTTCTTCAGACAGGAATATCATGCTCTCAGTTCCACAGTAATTAAACACACTCACTGCTTATTGAAGACTAAGTCCAGTAGAGGCAAGGACTATTTTACTTTTCTTTGTGAGCAGGAATCCAATTTTGAGACATTTTTTTAAAGAACTAGGTGCCAGTCCTGGATGAGATGCTAACTAGGATTTGTGTTTAAATGAAAAAGAACTTGTTACTTCCAGTTTCGTGGTCTCAAACTGCCTTCGGTACAGAAAGCTCACAAATATTTCTCTCTATGTAGTATCTGACAAAAGGAAAGGAATCAGCAATGTGAAACTTTTTGCCGTTATTAAAATAAATAATGATAGTAGTAAGCTGCAGGAAAAACTGATAAAATAACAGTTAATATTCTGTTCTGAGCTGGTCAGAACTCACTGCCTTCCATGAGGACGAGATGCCACTGAGGAGCAAAGGAACCAGGCAGGCACAATGTATTTGGTTTGCAGCTGTAGAGAATACCATCTTCAGAAAACAGATCAGACAAAAAAAAAAAATGAATTCTATTCCTATTCTCTCGAATTTCCAAGAGAAAGTTGTTGAGGTTGTGAGCTATGGGGGAGCATTGGCAGCGGGGGGGGGGGGGGGGGGGGGGGGGGGCGGGTGGCAGCGCAGGAATAGGGCAGCTTGTAGGAGTGGACGTGATACACTGGAGATGGAAAAAACAGCAAGAGAAAGGTAAGGCCTTATGTTACCCTGGGGTTTTGGCTGTGAATTAGTATTAACCCAGCAATCAGTTAAAGATTTCATCCAAAACAGTAAAGATGCACACGTCTGCCTGTGTGTTCAAGTACATACACACATGCTTCGGAAGGGACATGGTTGAGGTTTGGCAGTTTACAGGCAACACCAGAACCACAGGCTCTCTAGCTCTGCAGAGCAAGGAAGCTGAATAAAGCCACCTCTCCTTGCAGCTTTTAGTATTAAGTGCTTATCTTTCTCCTGGCACACTAAAGGATTCCACGTAAACAGGAAAATCCACAGCTCAGCACATTGCTTCCCATAGCTACAGCCCCCCCAAATACACACTAACTGCCTTTGAAACTTACAGGGTTTGGGCACAAGTCTTCCATCGAGATACAGTCCAGCATGCTGACAAGGCCAGTTCTGGCCAACAAAGCAGCAAATAAATTGTATCTTTATATTCAAAGCAAGCAGGTATCAGCCAAGCACTGTGCAGGACAGCAGCGAAATGAGGGTCAGCAGCCACCCTGCAGCAGGCCAACAGACCTGCCCAGCAGCACCTTGCCTGTGGTTCTCTCCTTCCTCAGAAGCCACTTCTCAGGCAAATAAGGAGAATGAAATGCCGAGGAAAGCGTGGCTTCGCTGAGCGCTCACCTGCCTGGCTGCACTACAGACCCAGCCGTGCAAGAACTTTCCGTACCTGCAGAACCAGAGCAGGCTCTGCCGTGCTCACAGAGCTGCCCTGGGTGGTGGCACGTGGGGCTGGCCCCGTCTGCCGGGCCACAGCGCTTGTGCCTGCATTCACCGCACACCCCGCCGCCAGGCTTCAGGGTCAGTTCCATCTTCTGACAAACCTTGGAAGATGTTGGGAGCCCCATCTACAAAAAAAAAAAAAAAAAAATGGGTCAAGAAAAGCAAAGCAGCAGCAGTTCTCTGAAAGCAGTTCTGAGTTTTTCACTTAGGAGCTAGATGTAGAATCTTATCTTCTTCTCCATTTGTCTTTACGTGTCAGATTGGTCCTTGTATACAAGCAATTCTGGGCCAAGTAATAGTATGGGGTATGCAGTGTCCTACCTCCCACACCCCCAGCACAGCCAGGATGCTCAGAAGGGACCCTACGAGCCCAGAGGCCACTACGCCACGCTCAGGGGAGGGTCAGGGCCAGCCCAAACTTAAATGGGTGCCGCATCCTAACCAGGAATTGGGAAAGCAGAGCTTTTAAAGGTATTTATTAACAGCAAAATGCAATCAAGTGATTGCTTTCTTGCCATGTCAGTTTTTATTAATCATTAGCTACTACAAGTCTTAAAGCTTTACCTTAAAAATTAGAACTGTTTGCTGACAAAACCTGCAAAGGAGAAAGCTTCCCCTGCAACCTTCGTGGGCAGGTTCTGCCAACAAGAAGAACTGTGATGAATTCTTATTGTTATTTGAATTCTGTTAACGTTTTATCAAGTTTAGAACAAACTTCTAGGAAACAAAAAGACACAGGAATTCCTTACTACCTCCAGTCCTAAAGGGTGGTTTCTGACTTCTCTTCTACAAGACAGAAAGTCATCCTGGAAGGAAACTGCACACAAATCCACAGCAAAGACACCACAGGCACAGCGTCAACAGGTAATTTGTTACCTTTGGAATTATCTGGAAGCATGCTGGCCGCTCACTTGCTCAGTGCATTTGGAGGCGATGCAAGATTTCGGCTGATGTTATTCATCAGTCCAGGGTTTAATATATTTTTATTTTGAAAAGGTAACAGATATCAAAATATTTCAAAGCAGATCTAGAGTTACAGATAATACAGGCTGTATTTTATATATAATGATTTGTAAAAGAAAGATGATAATCAGAGGCAATCATTCAAAAACACGTTTCAAGGTTAGGGCTGGTTTTTGCAACATGCCTCGGAGGTCACAGAAATACTGTCTTAATAATATATTATGCTAAGTTTAAATTTATACAATCTCACTGTGCAAATACAAGCACTTTTGAAAAAGTGCCTGCTATAAAAATGGAACTCAACAATTTAAAAGAAATAGCTTGTAGCAGCTTGATTAAAGTTCAGGCAGTGCTTTGGCTTTCATTCTCTGATGTTTCAGAACATAGTTTCACTTGTTTTCCAGGAACAGTAGAAATGACTAACACAGAACAAGTAAATAAGCTTTAAAAAAAACCAAATCTTTTAGACTTCTTTTTGTTGCTAACTACAGTGAAGAAACATGTCTCATTCTTTTTCATTTGATCATCATTTTCAGAAGTCAAGATTCCTTTTTTCTATGTCTGATTAGGTACCACTAGCAGGTAACTTCTGTGTCTTTCTTTACTCACTCAAATTACTGGAGTGCAAGAAGTCTGATAAGTATCGAAGTATTTTGGAGAAATAAAGCTCATGCAGTGGGTTGTCAGCTGGCTGGTGGCTTTTATTTTCTGCAAAAAGGCTTGTACTGCTATTGTTCCACTTGGCTTTCAGGCTGCGAATCAAGAGAAAAAAGCCTCCCTGAGCATGCTGAGAACAAGATTTAACCTCACAATTTGCCCACTCATTTATTTGGAAGTGAGACTGTAACGGAACTTCATTCTTCCACTATGACACAGACACTTGATTCTAAGTACGCCATTAAGCACAACCTTAGACAGACAGGCTGGAGTTTACCACCACTGATGCACCTTGATTCGAGTTGTTCATTTACAAGCTGCACCTGTGATTGCTGGAAGGTTTAGCAAGAGAAACATTAGCTGGAGCAGGTGTCACAGATGGAGTCAGGCCCTTCAATCGTTAGGAGAGACGCAGCAATATACTTATTGATATAACAAAGTTCAATGGTAAACGTGACAGTGGTTTAACAAGATTCAACGGCAAGGTACACTTGCTAATTTACTGCATGGAGGACTGGGTCAGACAGCACTGTCAGCGGGACCTTCCTGTGGAGCCACGAGGTTGGGAAAGGACCCCCTTCCGTTCTACGCTCCTTCTCCGAGGGGGCTCTAGGTACAGCTGGATCCACTTCTAGCCTCAGACTTGGTCAATGGTTTGTCTAAAGGATTATATATGCACAATCAATCCTTGAAATCTTAGCTAAGTGATACAAAGGTTTAGCACACTATTAATCACTTACCAAGAATCTGTTGCAACAAGGGCTCTCTCAGCCCCAAGGGAGTAACCCTGAGAGGAACCCCTGCTCAAAGGGAAGCCCTGGCACACAGCCCACTGCCACGAGGAGAGCCCAGCAGACCCCGGCCTGTCCACTATTTATAGAGTAAGGTAACTGACATATTTGCACACCAGCAAGACCTCGGGGTCACCATTCCAGATGACCCTTAGGTACCACATTGCCATCCATCCACCAAGTCCAGAGTAAGCTGGATGCAGCCATCACAGCCCCACTGGCGATTATGGCTGGGGCTGGGGGAAGCATAACACTAGGTTTAGTTAAAAAGTAAGCTTGCAAATTAATTTTACCAACTGTGAAGAAGATCTTTATAAAACTCCTGGGGTGCTCGCTTCTTCACTGCCTTTTTTTTTTTTTAGGTAGACTATGGATTGCTGGAAGGGAGCTGAAGGCCACAGCTGGATTTGTCCCACGCTGATCATCTGTGCAAATGGATTTTTCTCCACAATGAGGCCATCAGAAGCTTTTCTCACTCCTTATCTAACTGGACCAGACAAAAACCTAACAATTGAAGAGGTATGTAACTACTCTCTTAAGTAATAGTTAAAGTGATTAAAGCATTAAGAATTACAGCAGTAACTGGAGGGGAGATGAACTGTTTGATAATACAGGCATATTTTATCTAGAGATTCATATTTAAGACACTTCTGGAAAAGTAAGGAGTCACTTTTTTGCAGCAGGTCAAAACTTTGAAGTCCCTAAGTCCTTAGGACATTGAAACCACTTCGGGGGTTCTTTAAGAAATTGGTATTTTCAGCAAAATCAGGTCAGCTAATTCCTCTCTCTACCAAGAGCCCGAGAAGGGACAACATTATGATTTATTTATACTCATCATGGAATTGATTATACTGACAGTAACATAGGGATTGCAAATCACAAGAAAACCAGACTTCCCCTTATGAGCTGTTAGATTATTACCTACATTATAGGACTGTTTATGCATTCATTAACCGGCAGAGGTCAGATGCACATTCAAAAAAAATTTATTTTTTTTTTTTTTTTTTTTTTTTTTTTTTTTTTTTTTTTACAACAGCATGCACTGCAGGTTTCCTTCCTCTGCTTTG
Source organism: Falco punctatus (assembly GCF_963210335.1). Lineage (NCBI taxonomy): Eukaryota > Metazoa > Chordata > Aves > Falconiformes > Falconidae > Falco > Falco punctatus. The sequence continues at coordinate 18,677,090 of NC_137593.1, forward strand.
TTCAGGACTGGCTGCTTCAGGAGTACACTACCCAGCAAAAGGGGATATAGTTAACAAGTGGCTGATTCATGGAGCAAATTGTATAATTAGAAAACACAAGCTTGGTACACCCACATAGAGCTAATATGAAGAACAGTCATTCCTGATATGCAGAAGCAAATGTTAAGGCAGAATCTTCTAGCATAGTGTGAACCCAACGTTTCTTCTGAAAAAAGTTATTTGTGGTTTATGTTGTTGGCGTTTTTTTCCCCACTTTTTAGTTTATTTTTTTAACCACAAAGGGTAGGGTAATTTCCTCTTATACGTGAAATACACAAATAGTACAATAGGATGCCTGAGTTCTGATTTCAGCAAGAATCTGTAACTCAAAAATAAGTGGAGTACAAATACTGGCTCTTTCAGCCACACTCACCTCTGTTGAGCTAAATCCGTAAGTTTCAGTCAAGCACTAAAAAATTTTAACTAAAGTTCACAGAAACAAAAGAAGTCACACAGAAAGATACGGTGAATGCTGCTCAGCATGCAACTCACTCCAGTGCCAGCTCAGAAGTAAAAAGACAACCACTTAATATTGTTCCTCCAGCATTTAAAACAATTCCTTTCTAGTTTGATTGCTTAAGTTGATAATGAGGGATCAGGAACAGAGACCCTAGCAGGGCCAGCAATTACGGGGTAAGACCTCCCCAAAACAGGCAACTTGCACATTACAAAGTGAACTTTACACCTGGAAGAGGAGGATATCCCACCCAGCTGAAGTCAGGCTGCCTGGGCAAGCACTGAGCTTCAGTGGTGAAAGTAAAGAGCACCTTCCAGCCTGAATGCATATCAGTTTTAAAAGAAGGAATTTCTTTTCAGAGCAGCTATGCATCGAATGCCAACTGAAGCTTACCAAAATGTTCCATCAAAGACTTGCTTACTTCTTACACAGTAAATTTGAAGAATGAAGCATAAGGTGAAGATAATGTAGTAACAGCTACATGCTTATTAAGTGAAGTTCCAGTTCCCCCATCATAAGAGGCATATGCAGGGGGTTTTTTTCAGTTCTGACAAAAGAGAGGTCACCAGAGGTATACAGCGACTCACGTAAAAGTTCAAATAGGCATTCATTTTCCACCGTGGGGAATAGGAGTTGAAGCTAGACAGATTTTCCTCTTAACACAAACATTGTTATACCTGCTTTAAACAACTGCACAAGGTCTGCCTTGCTCATCAGCCTTTACTAGAATTATTTTTTAAGCCAATCTGCCTGCTTACATAGTGGAGCTTAGCATCACTATCTTCACTTCTTCAAGAGTATATTTACAGTTTTGTCATTTAAGGTAGTTAAGTCTGCACAATTCACACAATGCAATGTTTTCTGTAACTACAAATATGTTCCTTTAATATCATAACCAAAAAGCTTCCAAATCAACATTTTAGATACTTTTTTAAAAAATAAAAAATATTTCCTCTGTCATTTTCTCCTAGGTTACCAACCAGATTTTCCCAGTCTGGACATACTCCTACCTTGCGCTCCTTTTCCCAGTCTTCCTGGTTACAGACTACGTGCGCTACAAGCCCGTCCTCCTCCTCCAGGGCATCAGCTTCATCGTCACGTGGCTCTTGCTCCTCTTCGCACACGGAGTGGTGGCCATGCAGCTGGTGGAATTCTTCTACGGGATGGTAACAGCCACCGAGGTCGCCTATTACGCCTACATCTACAGCGTCGTCAGCACCGATCGCTATCGGAGAGTGACGAGCTATTGCAGAAGTATCACCCTTGCTGCAGCCACCGCTGCTGCCGTGCTGGGGCAGCTGCTGGTTTCCTTGGCAGACGTATCCTACTTCCACCTTAACGCCATTACCTTGGCCTCTGTCTCCCTGGCATTCGTGTGCTCCTTTTTCCTCCCGATGCCTCAGAAGAGCATGTTCTTCCACAGGAAAGACGTCTCCCAAACTCCCCCGGGAGCAGACCAAGCTGCGGCTGCACCCGACCCCCCCAGGCCGTCGCGCTGCCAGGAGGACGAGAGCTCCGCACCCGCTGCCAGGGGACCGGCACCCGAGCGGCAGGATGATACACCCAGCCCCCAGCAGCACGTGCTGCGGGTACTGGTGCAGCTGAGCACCGACCTGAGGGATTGCTACAGCTCCAGGAAACTGCTGTACTGGTCCCTGTGGTGGGCGCTGGCTACGGCCGGCTTTAACCAGGTGCTCAATTACATCCAAGTGCTCTGGGACTTCAGAGCCCCCTCCCACAGCTCTGCGGTGTACAACGGAGCTGTGGAAGCACTGGCAACTTTCCTGAGTAAGTATAAGATCATTAGTAACTACTTCTACCCCCTCCTGTGCTGATGGCATTCTTCAGCAAAGTCTTTGATGCCTGTTTACATCCTCTGAGGACCAAGGTCAACAGTAACAGCCTTCAATATGTAACACTGAAACCAACAGCGTGCAAAGCATATTTTTACTGTGCAACTTTGTTTTTGAAGAAAACACTGATAATCTTAAAAAAAAATATATAAGCTTTTTCTTCTCAAGGGAGCCTCATTTCACCAAAGTGTTTTAGGAGTTTAAGATCACAGCTCTGTTTAGGCAATTTAACTGCAGCTAAGTGGTTTAAAAACCATGTGCAGTGCCTCAAATACACCTTAAACTAGCTGGTTTAAGAATTACAAGAACATATTAACAGATGCACTGATCCAGATGGTCTATTTAAACAGTGGATTGATGATCATTTCATCCTCAACAAGTATTCTGTGGCTGTTACCTGTATCCTGATCAGTGAGTTTGCCTCTGGATGGGACATACAAGTTGAGGCCGAGAGAGCTGTAACTGTTTAGCCTTGAGAAAACAAGGGATCTTATTCACCTGCATAAAGACTGGAAGGGGAGTAAAAAGGACAGAGCCAGACTGTTCCCAGTGGTGCCCAGCAACAGGACAAAGGCACAAACTTAAACAAAGTTCACTTAAACATACAAGAAAATTTTTATTGAAAGGGTGATTTAGCACTGGCACAGGTCGGCCAGAAACATGGACTCTCCATCCTTGGAGATGTTCAAAACCTAGACACCACCTTGAGCAGCCCACTCTAGCTGACCCTGCTTTTACTACGGCTGGGCAATCTCCAGAGGTCTCTTTCAACCTCAGCCATTCGGATTCTCATTACAGCTACTTGCTCCATCCAAACAACATTCCTCTTCGGCCACAGAAGGCAGAAGAATAAAGTGCAACTTCATTTACACAGCTGTGCAGTACCAACAGAGCCTCATTGTCAAACTCACCTTTACACCCTTACGTTTCCTCCTTCGTACCAGGAGCCTTATCTCACATTTTTACAGGGAACTGTCAGTTTACGCTTCCTCCCTGCAATCAACATAAAAACATATTTTACTGAAGCTACTCCAGAACTTCTCAGACTACTGGTCTGAGCAGCTTTCCCAAGGGCTTTCTTGCTTTTACACCCTCTAGCACTTGATCCTATTTCAGAGTACAGAAATCACGCACAGCACCAGGAGCCTCCAGGTTACAGCAGCGATGGACTACAGGAGCTGGCCTGCTAGGGCTTCTTGAGCTCTGACAAAGAGCACATACAACCAGCAAACAAAGTCCAATTTTGCATTCGAGTGCTAGCCTGCCCGAAACCATCTGGGCAACTAGCACCCTGGGCTCCAGTAACTCACTGCTGTGTAACCTGCCTGGACCACACTTCCCCCCACATTTGAGCTACAAACCTCAGCACATCACGCTTCAGAGCTTTCACAAACATACAGCATCATCTGTGCTAAGGGAGCATAAAACACCCACACACAAACATAGATGGATATCCTTCCTGTAGCAGTATGAGATACTTCTCCAGAATTGAGATGGAGAGAAAAGCAAGCCTCATCATTATTGCAGAGGTGGTTGTTTGTTTGTTTTTTTTTTTTTTTAAAAAAAAGGCACCAGTTTGCTATACTATTACACTCAAGTAGCAAGTTTTACTATACGTGATGGTCAATAAGGACTTGACAAATGCAGTTCATAAGATTTTTTCACCAGAAGCTGAAAAGTCACTTTCATAAAAAAATAAAAGCATGAAGGAGTGCAACAGATTTTCATTTCATAAGGATCTTTACATGAAGGAATTAAACTCCATTACACGTATTTTGGCAGAAAATGCTTGGTGAGATTGTTCTCTTTGCTCACAGCCATCAAAAAAAATGGCCTAACAACAACAGACCACACACTGCTGCCTCCAGCCTTAAGGCATGAGGCACTTTCTCAGAGCACTTCAGTCTGTGAAGGCTCCGTAAGCCAGGAGAAAAAAAAACACTCCCACACCTCCAACAGGAAACAGGGCACACCATTATCAAAGCCTATCGCAGCCGTAACGGCCTCAAGAGCTCCTGGCACAACCCATTTACACAGTGATCCAGCTGCTCTAGAAGGATGTTAAATTTTCAGAGTTTCAATCATTCCTTTCTTTAAAATGCCTAGGTTCGGCAACATCCATGGCAGTTGGATATGTCAAAGTCAACTGGGATCTTTCTGGAGAACTGGCTTTGGGGATTTTCTCTGCAGTGGATGCTGGGTCTCTGTTTCTCATGCACTTCACTGACAACATCTGGGCATGCTACGCTGGTTACCTTGTGTTTAAAGCATGTTATATGCTTCTTATAACAATAGCAACGTAAGTATAATACACAATGATCTAATTAAATTGATTAAATCAGTAAATGTACATTTTTAAATGTATCAAGTTTTTACTCAGTTTCCCTAGGAATCAGATTATCAGGTAATAGTTCATGCCAGCAGCACGTATTATTTCTAGCTTATATAAAACTATGCTTAAAATCATACGACCTAACCACTACAATAGGTTACTCCAAGTCAGAAACTGCCTTATTCTGCATTTAGCTGTTCATTCATCTATGTATAAATATTCTCTAAATGATCAAGTGAATATACAGAGGTCTTTATTTAGCAAAAAACCCCACTCAAATAAATAAGAGGATGCACAAGTGCCATAGCCAGAAAACCAAGGGATTTCTGCCACAACGAAGCTGTTAAAAGTTTAATAGCCAAGATTGAAGAGGCTTTATCTGTTGAAGAATCTGCTGTGCACACTTAATTGTTCCCAAACTTCCTCCTATACATAAACTGCAAACATCCTTGCTTCCATAGCTTAGTAACCTGAACATTCATTTTCAGGTTTCAGATTGCCGTCACTCTAAGCATGGAGCGTTATGCTTTGATATTTGGCTTCAACAACTTTGTTGCACTGGTGATTCAGACAATTTTAACAGTTGTTGTAGTAGATTCCAAAGGTCTGGGACTGAGCATCAGCACCCAGGTAAGCTGCATTACTCACACTGCTGTCAGTCCCCCTGCCCTCCTCCAAAAGATGGTCCTACTGCAGGATTAGGCGTTGGGAAGATACTAGGTAGCGTGATAGCTTAGGACAGTTACTCACTTGAAAAACAGGTTCATTTTAAGTGAGTTGACAGTAGCTACTACATCCTACTTGTCCTCTAGTCCTGCTAATTTTGCATTTCTGCAATAATTTTAAGAATATTTTCAGAGCACGGGGGAAAGACCACCAGTATTACTCAGGTCAGCTTGTTTTTTTTACTTCCCCACTCAGGTTTACTGTTCACAAATTTACTGTCAAAATACCCGAACAGAAGCAGGAATCAAGCCGAAATACAGTCTATGGGTCTACTGCTAGGGTAATCCTAAATTATATAGTTTCATTGGACGCACCTTTAAGTTAGTGTGATTCTGAAAATTAACTAATCTCATGATTCCCCGCTGAATTTCTAAATTTACAGTTTAAACTTACGTACTGAATGATGTCCAAGTCTCTTAACTTCCACCTTTTCAGCGAAGAGTCAGAAAGTGCAGAGCTGCCGTCCTCCCTTACCGAGGTGGGGAGGGGAAGCATGTAACAGCGTTCCCTCCCCCTCCTTTTACAAGCACAGACATCCAACTGTAGGGAGAAAAGCAGCCAGGCTTCTCAAAAGCTTTCAAGATGGGATCATTTTGGGGCACGGGTGACAGAGAAGGGAAGGCAGCAGTGGAGCGACGCCCCTTAATTTATCAGCTAACAGCAAAAGTAGTTTTTGACTTTTCCTTCCTCCTTCTTCCCTACCTCCATTTCCCAGTTTCTCATTTATGGCAGCTACTTCACATTCATAGCTGGAATCTTCCTGATCAGAAGCATATATACCATTCTCTCCATCAAATGCGGAAACACCAGGGTGGCTGGTGAAAGCGTGGATCGTTAACAGCGACACAAAGTAAGGTTGCGAGCAACAGCACAGAAGGCTGCGTCATCCGAACCATGAGTTTGGAGAAACAACACGCCCAATCGAGCAAGGCTGGTCGATGGTGAAACAGGCTGTTTGAGCCTACAGCATGAAGAGCTTTGTCAACCGGATGATGCATTCTACCCATTTTCCTCACCAGAAATTTAATACCAAACCATCCTCAATCTTCTATTTCAACTCAAATTTAGTCATCTGACACCAAAACTTCCACTGATGCTCCACGAGGACAGCAAGCAAGTGCATACAGATGCCTGACCTCGCAATGGAAGAGCTGATAGAACACAACCTTTCAACTTTCGCTTCTACCGAGTTAAAGGCAATTTAGTCATACACATGACCTCCAGACATTCCTAGGGAATCTGAAGCAGCAGTTGCCTCATAGCAGCAAGATGACGTGGTAGGAACCTTGCCACAGAAGCCATCTGAAAACTTCAGACATTTTCAACTGGAAGTAGTGACATGCATTTTTAAAGCAAGCGAAGAAGTAGCAATAAACCATTTCTTTTTCCAGAAGACACCATTTCTGTACGTTCAAAGGTGGATTACTACAATGCTACACAGCATAGTAACACCACCATTTTAGTTTACAAGTGTCATTTCAGATTCCACAGAGTAGACTCTTCAGAAACCTGAAGGAAAACATGCTATTACATACAGATAAACTGCTACTGAAGCAGTAACAGCTTTACTGAGGGTTTATTGGGATGTATGAATGCAACACAAACCTTCCCTCCGAAGGTCTGTTCGATAAGCACATGCATTACTTGTGTCTGACAACTGCCAGGACACACACACACACCCCGCTTATCTCTGGAAAAAAACCGCCTCCCTAAACTTCTTAAAATTAAGAATTGAAGTGTCTTCCCATGGCTTACGCAAGGCACCCTTACTTAAATAGCATGACTAAAGGTTTAGCTGTAACTAAAGCTGATCAGGGAATGTTCTTTCAATTGTGTTCAATGATGTCCACTTTGGAGTCACCTATATCTGATAGCAGCAAATTCCATTGTTCTTTTACCACAACTTACAGATTTGCCAGGAGTCAGAAGTAACATTTCCCCCAATTCAGCTCACAAAAAAATTAAAATCATTAATTCCTCAAAACCCAGGCTTTTAAAAGCTGCTTCAGCTTGCCTTTATGCCCCAGTAAGTTTTCCTTTCAAGAAGGCAGAATACTTGCATCATATTTATAATTCTCTCTTTCAGGAATTCCAATTAAATTTGATCTTTTTCAAATGAAATTCTTGCCTCAGCATTTGTTTCAACATGGTGCTTGGGAGTTTGCAGCTTTTAAATAACTTCAAACTGCAGTACCTGGGCATCACATCTGCCTTGTAGAATTCAGGATGTACCACTTAGAGCATCTTGTCACACACATAAGAGCTGACAGAAGTATTAATTTAGAAGGTGTCTAAATTAATTTCTGCGTAGAGAGGGCTATCAAGTGAAGTGCTTGGATGCTAAAGCAGAAGAGGATACTGAAAAGCTAGTGAAGTACAGGTTTTTGGCAACTACACTAGTTGCATGAACTGCAGAGATTTCTAAAACAAAAGCATTTTAATCAATGGTCAAGAATTAGTTTTGTAAATATAGGTATTTTAAAACTCAAAATGAACAAAACAGCTATGGCGTCAGTTTCTTCTCAATATAAAGACGACTCAAAACAACGTAAGTCTTCAGCTACTTGCCTGGAGTCTGATAAACTCAAAGTTAGTGAACACTGGACAGATGTGGTTGTGCGTAGTGAAAGTTGCCGACCTTTTAGCTGCATTCAAGCTAGTTACAAGAAATAAGGTATTCCACTATTTATGCAGCATAATCTAAAACTATATGCTTTGCATACTCAAATGAAATTCATATCTCTTTGCAGTAATCAGCTTCACTTGGATCAGAATATAAATTTCAATAGATACTGATTTCATTAGCCCTTGCCCAAAGCCTAATTTACATTTACGATTTGCAAATTTAGGTAAGGAGAGCACAGGATTGTTGTCCTTCTACGAGGCTGTTCATCTCACTGATGAGACATTTGGTTGATTTCATCCCGTTCCCTGCAATAAGCATATTTACCTGTTCCACAAGTCCTTCTGAACCCCTGCAGTTCCCTGCTCTCTACCTCATTTACGTGTTACTATCTCAAAACAGGTAAGGTCAACAACAGGGAGGAACTACAGCTCTTTATACTGTACTAAAAACCAGTGGTGAGAGCACGGGCATTGCTAACATTTTGGATACCCTCAGCTGCTGGGTATTTGTTTAGTTTAATTCCCTAGATTCTCTGGGAAATTCACTATACACCGTGCTCTATCCAGCAGTCCTCATCAGAAGGAAAAGATTTTTAAGTCTGTTTTAACTTTAAATACTTACATGTCTGGTTTTAGTCCCATTGGCATAAGGCATGCCACTATAAGCAGCTTATTGTATAAGCTGTCTGTCTCCTGGTTTAGGATCTCCAAAGCTTCAAAGAAAGAGAAGACACAGAAATTACTACCCACCCCTCCATAGGCAGGCAACAGGTCAACAGCACTGGTGTGTGTGTGTTTACAAGCAGTGGTCAAGTCTTTCAGCTCCCCTAGAAATAAGCAGATCTAACAGTCCAGCAGTCAAGTACAAGTGCAAGGTCTTCAAGAATTTTCATGTTTATCTCAAATGGGCTTGCATATACTTTCCTCATCCCCCCTGCCCCCATCTCAAAATCAATCTTATTTATTCCCCTTATCATGAAAGCTATAAGAATTTTATTCTCTAGCTGGTCAGAAACCTTTAAGCTTGCAGTTTATGTATTCATCATATATTTACGTTGTTTGCTTAGTTCCAGTATTACACTTGAACTTAGGCCAAGTTATCTCTGTTTAAAACACCGTCACCAACTACTCTGATGCACTTACATTTTTCTTGACCCTTCTCACTACTACAGACTAGGCAAGCCAGACATTTTTCCCCCTCTAAAAATTCCATTCTAGTATGGCAGTGAACATTCCAGTAAAAAAATAAAAAATTGATGGATTTAATATTCCACAGAAGGTCTTGCTAATACATATCAATTTTTAATAAAAAGAATACCATTACATCTGCGGTACCTTGGCCTATTACACACTGTTCTGATAACAACTAACTCTCAAAGACTGTCATTAGCTACCCATAATTTCACATCTTTTGCAGCTAACTAATTCCTGAGTAACTACCCTCCTCAGTTACTTCCAGCGTCCCTCATTACACAAACTGTTATTATTTGTTATTATTCTGTCAAAATAATCCAAGTTCACTCGACATTTTCCTGTTCAATAGGTCATTTCACTTGAGCTACAATAGCAAGCTCAATCACAAGGACACAAAGAAATATATCCAAGTGAGGCATGCGAGAATTTTAAGCTTAACTCACCTTTAAGCATATTGCTTTTGATAACTCATCTGTGTATGAGACTCACAATATGTACATTTTAACCCAATAAAATGTTACTGCACAGAAAATGCTACACATTTATTTTTTTCTAATATTTATTTTTTTCACCTGCAAACTGTAGCAAAACATGATCAGCTTTATTATGCAGACAGGTATCCCTCTAACATTAGAGATTTAGGCATGTATAAATAGAAGAGCTCTTAGGAAAGGAAAACATTTTTGAGAAATGAACAAACCTTCAATTTAACTTCATGACTTTGAATACCAATGGTTAAAATGATGTAGCTCATTCATTCCAAGAGATACAACAGCACCTTAAAGTGGCTGATCTATTTCCCAGTAACATTTTTCACATAACAATGTGTTAAAGTTACAAATACTGATATGCACAAATAGCTATTTTCTAAGAAAAATATGTACAGTACTGCAGCATAATGAATGTGGTATCTGCAATAACTTATTAGCCAATTTTAATATACATGATACCGCTACTTTTTACCTGCCAGTTCACAGGTTCAAGGATGTTACCACAGCCCTCTGTTTTGCACGTTATTACCTGGGGGTGGGGTGGGGTGGGTGATTTTCTTGGGTATTGTGGTTTTTTGGTGGTGTTTTTTTTTTTAAACTTTTTTTAAAGGTACACAATGCAGGCTTTTATTTTTACTTCGTAAAGACTTCTTTTGTGTTTAAAGCTAATATCAGTGAAACAAGACAACAGTGCAAGAGGCGCAGAGATGTTATGTGACCACATAAGAGTTCTTTTGGGTAAAGTGTCTATAAGGCTATAAGAAAGGATTGGTTGATGAGCTTCCTGTTGGAAATTGTCCTGTTGGTGCACCAGCCTGGGGGAAAATGAAAGAAGAAAAATAAGACAAATATTAACAATTTTTTTCCATGTTGTACATCATAAATGCAGGATGTATAAAAAAAGAAAACAACCTATTGGGAAATATTTCTGGTTTACGTGGCAGTTTTTTTGATGGCTCTCTGAAATCACACTACTATAAGGGCACCATATACCTCTGCTTTGATTAGAGCAGCCTTATAAATGTCATGCCATCATTGTAATGAGTTGCATTTAGGAGATGGACATGCTGTCTTCCCTTATTTGAAGCAAAAGAAATAAACTGTGTCCCTAAAGAGATAACTTCTGTATGTCTGAAGAATAATTAATATCGCATACTTACCATAAAAGGGTTACTAGATACTCCAACAGCTGTAACTTGTCCAAAAGGAGTTACTACAGGCTTTCCCTGTCCAAATGCAGCAAAACCTGCTCCTTGGAAAGATAAGTGAAAAATATTAATACTAGTAACCAGTCTGCAAGGAGTTCTTTACTGCAGCTCCCACACAAAAATAAGAAGCAGTTTGGACTGCACAATCAGCAGTATTGATCCTACTTAAACACTAACAGGAATGTAAGTGTAAAAGAAATATGGCTGGGCTTCTCATTTGGTTTCAACCGTTGGGAACTAATGAATTTCCAATTTCTACATATGCACTTTTTTCAAGGTTATTTTATCATTTAAATTTAGGGAGAAAGTACTTTCCAGTTTTCTCTTGCCTGTGTTCTATGAAGTTAGAGATAGCGGTATAATCGGTTACAGACACTCCAAAAATAAAGACGAATCAATCCTTGCATAATTCTTGCATAAAAACCCTTTAAGCCTGAGAATACTTATCATTTTAGTATCAGATTATGGTAAAATTCCAGTTATGTCATTGCACACAGCCAAGTCAGAAAACTCAACTACAGAGCCAGAACAGAATGTGGGAACACCTCATCGATATTGAGTTCATATAGAAATCAGCACACACACATTACTGCTAACTTACAGACAGATCATTTTCTCCACGTTTCTGATTTAAACAAGATTATCTAAACCGTATAGACCTACCATTTGGCTGCTGAGCAAACGCAGTCTGTTGAGGGAAAGCTGCCTGGGTTGGGAACGTGGGCTGCTGGAAGTTGCCGCTAAAACTAGTAGGAAGACTGTACGAGGCAGGAGTTCCAAATCCTGCAGGCATGCTCATTGATGCAGTACCAAATGTCGCTGCTGGTAAGCAAAAAAAAAAAATGTTCAATTTACTGCAAGAAATAACTTATTTCATGAGACAAATTACTCTAATGCCACATTAAGTCAAGTCTCCTAATGCCTCAGTGACCATACAAAAATTAGGTTCAACTTCTATAGCCATGGAACTCATTTGTTAGCTTGGATCACCACCATCTAGGTGCATAATTTACTTTAGCACTTCAAAAATTAATGTAATCATTTAAAATTTACTAGATCCAGCACAGTCGGATACATTCTGAAAAGGAAGTTTTTTTACATTATGTATACTTCCCCCCAAGCTTTTCTGGTAAAAGTCTGTACACATCAGAAGCAAGCACTTTCAGGCAGTGTCAGCCCTCCTGTTTTTCTCCTTCTGAGAAAAGCATGAAAGGATCTTCCTACTTCAAGCTGCATTACAGCAAGTTAGAAGTAAAAAAAACCAACCTTAAGGGATACATGCATCCTCTCCCTCTTTATCCCATCCTTAACATCAGTTTAAAGGAAATTCTCACCATGCACATTATTTGCACACAGAGTTCCTAATGCAAACACTCTTACCGCTGAGGTAAGACTTCGAACAAGAAAACCCAAACTTTTCATCTGATTCTCTGCTGAACATTTCAAGTAAAGAACACACAGCTCATATGCAATTCCACATGCCTTCAGCAAATAAGCAGGAGCACATCAAGTGCAAAAGTGTAGCAACAAAACCATTATTCAGTCTTTTAGGAGTTATTCTTGAAAGGAGAAGCATATAAAGTTTTTTGTACAAATACAGACACCAGGCATTTTATTCTAGTTAAACAATAGACAGGACTTTTCTTTTGAAAGTTATATTTTATGCAAGTTCGATGTTTAAAAAAAATAATATATTTAATATAGCTTAATAATCACCTGAAAAATTTACCCCAAAAGTATTCAAGGGCACGACATCATACATACATAAACTGTTGACAAAGTACATGCAAAACTAATGTACTAACATTGTTCTCAAGTTACAGTTAGCAGAGAAGCTATTCAACAAGAAAGCTTGCTAAAACAGCAAACAAAAGCACAACAAAATGAGTAGTGACTTGGGTTATCCCAAAAGGCATCAAGCTACTGTCGGTACAAACCTCAAGAGTCACCCAACTCGTTAATATTGTATTGTGACCGTGGAGGATATCAATAATGGTTTTGTTTTAGTGGCTTAATAGGTTTGTTTGTGTGTGCTCTTCTCGCCCTTTCCCAGATGCCAAATACCCACACCCACTCCATTTTAAAAAATAAGCGTTCCAAAATTCTATGTGCAGAGAACCAGATAGGTATCAATAAGCTTCTACAAGCAAGAACAATTAGCCACAAGAAACTTGATACCAAATGTGGCCACCTACCAAAATGAGCCTGAGGAAATATGTGAGAATGCATTGCTCCTGAGAGGCCTTACGGAAGCCACAAAGAGACCAGACAACGTCAAATCATTTATACACTCTTGAACAGTCATTTCTTAGTTATATATATACACACACAGCAATATACACATACCGAACAATTCATCCATATCAACCAACAATAGATTAAGCTAAGAAAACCATTAGAAATAAACACTACAAACAGATCTCCCATGTAATAAATAGAGTTCATTCAGAAAGCTTAGCATAAAAGGACAAGTTTACACCTTACACTGAAAAGGGTAGAATATTGTATTTATTTATGGTCATTAACCCTGTCTCCTAGTATATAATCAGTGTATCTGCCAAAGGGTTGGAACCTCTGCAAGCCAAGGACCACAGTTCAGAAGACAGAAGGATAAATTTGTTTCAATATGGCAACCCTAGAGAAGCTACAAGTTCTTAATGATGATCCAAAATAGCCCAGTTAGGAATTAGATTAAAATAAGGAAAAAGATATTTGGGGCATAAAATAGCTTTGTTAAGTTTAACTGCCTTATATCTCAAAAGGGACTGAAAACAGAATTCATTTTAGTAGAGGACATGAATTTGATCAATTTAGTTTTAACTCAGCCTGATCAGTTTAATTCAACATACGTAAAACTTTGAGCAAAACACAACTCAATATTAGAAATGCATACACCAACAAATTTAAATCCGTTGAAGTCCAGTTAATAGATAAGAGTGCCAAAATGTAGCAGTGCCTTTGGAGAGGAAAATTAGCACAATCCAGCAGTCATCTAAATCCAAAATCAGTGTTGTAAAGAAAAGTACAAGTTCAGTTTTTTAAAAAACTGATTGAGGTTGTGTCTGGAATTATGTTTATACAGAATCCTCCCCCAGAAATTAATGTAATTCATGAGTAAAGATTATATGTAACCATATGCTTTACTGTTACAAGAGAGAAAAATAAAGGACACCACTAATGTACTGAATAAGTGGACTGGTAAGGAACTAACAGCCCAGAAGCCTTGTCTTTCCTGGTTCTAGCTCCAGCTCTTCGGTTTTGAGGGCTTTCAGGACTTTAAAGAAGTTAAAGAAGCAAGTGTAGAACCTTAGCAGCAGGGCTATCAAGACCCCCGATTTGAGAGCAATCTGCTATGAAGCATTATTCAAAGCCAAGGTTACAGTCTTGAAAGGTACCCAACTGCTAACATGCAGACTACAAGTACGTTAGGTCATATTAGAAGATCTTAAACCAGATCATTTTGACATTTTTTATGGCCACCGTTTGAAATCCTAAGATCAAGCCAGACATAGGAAAATAATGTCCTCAGCCCAATAGCTCAAAAAAAAGTTGACGTTGATTTCTGTAATCTATCCATAAATACTGTACTCTACACCAAGCAAACACATAACATGTCAAATAGACTAGAGACAGATAATACAGAAAATCTTTAAGGAACATATTACACAGCTATAAAGAAAGAATCAAAGCAAGTCTTGCAAGGAAGTTTCTCTAAGTGTTTTTTTTCTAACCTGTTGCTCCTCGGCTATTGGTCTGGAATGGATTTGTTGAAGGTGCCACTGGGGCAACAGGGGCAGCTACAAATGGATTTGTGGAAGGTGTTGCTGAAAGATTAAAAACATTTTATTTAATAAAACCTTTTTGTAATAGCTAATCTGATTCACATTAATTTTATACAGTGACAGACAAGCATCTCAAATTACATGAAAAATTGGGAATTTATAATAAAATGCTTAATCTGAAATGCATTAGAACACTAGCACTTTTTTGCCATTCTTTAGTAACTTCTATGTCACTACAGTCGAAGTATAGTACTATCAATTAAAAATTAGTAAGATGTTTGCTTACAGTCCACAAAAGGCATCGGTAACACTTACATACCTCCAAACGGAGCAGGCACACTTGAAGATGCAGGCTGTGTCTGTGCAGTAGCAGCCACGGGTACTGTTCCAAAAGCATTGCTGAAAATAATTCATACATTCAGTGAAGTCAGAATTGCTTAACAATTAATCACAATTTGCAATTGCTGTTGGCATGTGAAAGAATAGAAAAGGAATGCTTACATGCAGTTTGCAAACTGCAGTATAATTCACTGATGCCAGGAACTTAGCCCCTGATGCCAGGGTCAGAGACTATAAC
This sequence comes from Falco punctatus, assembly GCF_963210335.1. Classification (NCBI taxonomy): domain Eukaryota; kingdom Metazoa; phylum Chordata; class Aves; order Falconiformes; family Falconidae; genus Falco; species Falco punctatus. Next base: position 18,692,374 of record NC_137593.1, read on the forward strand.
TACTGCTGAGCAATGAAAAGTCACCTCCACCAGCAGCAGGAGAAAGAATACTGAACAGGGGCCACCAGCATAAAGGTTGCAAAGCAGAAGCTCTAGGGGCAGCTGCAATACCAAGCAGAACTATAACAGGCTTTTGGTATTTATTACTTCAATGATCTAAAAAAGTGGTTGGCACCATTTACATTATAAATATCTGAATATTTTTTTTTTTTTTTTTGCCATGGATGATGCTATGGTTTTCAGAATGCATGCAAATATTCTGTATAGGAAAATGTTACCATCTAACAGGTTTAGCGTGTAAAGGTGCAGAGAACATTCTGCTCACAGAAAACGTTCTTAATTTTATCTTACAATATCCTATCAGACAGTACTGCTATTATTTAAAACAAAGGATGCAGTTTCAGTAGTACCCCTAAACCCATTCAACATTTCCCCATTTAGATAAGAAATGAAACCCTGTTTGAGAAACAACTTTGAGCTACTTTTCTTCATATTGCTGAAGTCAGTGTAGAAAGTCAGCTACTTCTAACAAAGTACCTGCTAACATTACTGGTGGAAGTATATGCGTTACTAGAGGTTGCTGTGGAGCTGAACACGCTGTCTAATTCTGCTAGAGCTGCATACTTGTCTGAAGATGCACTTGACTGATTTGGGGCTGACAACGCAGGACCTGCTGACGCTGACACTACTGTACTGAAGCCACTTCCTTGCTCACTACCACCTAGAAAGAAAGAAACCAGATTAAAAGTGATGAAGATGGTTTCATTTTCTGCCCTGTCAACTTCGAGAACTAAATGGAAGTTCATAGACAGTTTAAGTTTCAGACTTAAAAATTAAATATGTATAGGGCATAGAGGCAAGTGTTTAACAAGTCATTTGCTATTAGCAAAGTGTCATGTTTCTATAGATATTAAGCAGCAAAGAGCCTCTGGTTTCCCTGGAAACTAATGACTCAATACTACCATCATCTTCAACAAAATCTAACAAAACACTGCCAAATAATCTGTTTCAGAACGAAGTTCCACATGACAAGCCAACACGAGTTTTTATATACCATTTGAGAAGGAAAAAGTTACAACACAACTAGGTGTTTTTCCCCTTCACTTAAAAATCCAACCAAATCCAAGTATCACTGCCACTGCTTCGTAAAAAAATAAAGCCAAACCTTTTTGTGACAGAGGTTAAGAAAGCTACTCTGCAGTTCTCTGCAACTGTAGCTTTTCATTCAAGAGCCTTTGCTATAGGTTTATATAAAATCCATGGTTATATCTTCATGTATGTTTTCACCGTTGCAATAATAAGATAAATAACTTGAGTGGAAATATCTAAATAATTGATAGGAAGTACATTCCCAAAAAAACAGTCTTCCGATATCCTTTTGGAGTCACGTTAGTCTTAAAACTTACACATTAAGGGTACACAGACATGAAATTCTACTGATAAAGAAAGGACATTTTGAAATACAGTTACTATTCTGACAAGGACAGCCACCCTCATGGTAAGCACACACATGTATAATAAGCACGTCAAAGAATAAAGTTTAATACCTTGCCCTGCACTGAAGATATTATCTAAATTAGCAAGAGCTGCATATTTGTCAGCTGACTGGAGATTCAGTTTATTCACTGCAGCTTTACTGGCTGCAGTTGCTGTTGTGTTGCTCTGAGAAGCATTGAAGGCTCCAAAATCAGCACTGGAGGATTTGGGGAAGTTATCAAAGTGAGCAAAGTTAGCATTCACTGATCCAGCACTTCCACCTGTAACAAATCAAGTTAAACATAATCAACACTCCAACACTAGAGAAAGTCTCTCCAACTCTAACTGACAGCACAATAATCCCACCTCTTTGCGGTCACATGAGGCAACATGTTCCCCATCCCCACCCCACACATTTAAGACTTTTTCCTCAATTCCTTCAAAGTTACATTGGGTCATCAGAAAAAACACTTTTTAAAATATTTTTCAATCTGCAGATGAGGGACAAAAAACCCCCAACACCCAAGCTTCAACAGCTTAAGTCAGTCATAATTTGATCTTGAGAAAATGTTATTTATTAGTTCCTAAAGTAATTCCAACAATAATATTTCGCTAGGAAAATCAGCATTTGTCTGAATCTTTAATATTTAAAATACAGAAGCTTCATTTCCCTGCCATGTCTAAGTAAAAGCCACCATGTGCATTTACTTAATGGTACAATGTTTAACCATTTCAGATGTCAGTCATCATTCTATGCAAAAAAACAGTGCTTAGAAGTCCAAGAGTAACATGGTTTCATGCCAAGATCTGGAGAGATAGTTTTGTTCTTTGTTCTCAGATTTTTAGAGTACATCCAATCAGGGAAGAGGTGAGGGGGAAGACAACACAGCTTTTTGTACCAGTCTCCACTGACGTCAGAGATACATAAATCGGTTTTAAAAATCTGACTTCGGTCCACACAACTGAACTTCAGTTCAAATATGAAACCACAAGCTTCCATCTCTTCAGTGTTTAGACAATTTTATCTAGGTAGGTCACGTACTTAATGGAACAACTCATTTAAATTTAAGTGTATCACGTAACAGTTGGTTGAGGATTCCACTCAGACTACAGAACACACAACTTTCTAATAGCATAATCAACAAGTTAAAATATATGCAACAGTAGGAATGAAAACGCTATACTACAATGGCACAAAATGAAGCAAGCCGAGTTTTCCACTGTGTGGAACTTACTGTGTACAGCCTGGAGAGGAAAAGCTGAAGTAAATTCACCAAAACTGCAGCTAGATGAAAGCGTTCTGAACGCTGGACAGCCAGAAATTGTGTGTGGGTTAAAGTTAACATAAGAAGGGAGAAAGAAAATTTGAAAAAAAAGTTTAAAACAACACCACACTCAAAAGAAAAAAAAAAAGGAAAAGAAAGTCAGTCAGCCAAAGATCTAGACAAACAGCAAGTGTAAGCTCAAGCAGAAGTTCTAAAGCATGATCAAATTAAAGGAAAGCAAAATAAATCTTAACAATAGGCTCTACACATGAAGCCAAACATACTGAAGTGTGTGCATATGTTATACATACGCATAGACATACTTTTTTGGTACTGTGATGTGCTTTTGGGTCTACTGAAACACTTCTCTCACAAGACAGTCAATTCAATATTTATCAAAAGCAGTATGGTTTAGTCTTTTCATAGTTATTTCAGGTGTAGAGCTAACAAACACATAGTGCCATAAATCAGGCTTCTGAGTAGCATTAGGAAGAAAAAAAAAAAATCAACACCAAACAGAAGGAATTCATTTTGAGTTTCCCCAGAGCTTCAGGTGGCTTGATTGCATTAAAGCAGGCAGATGCAAGAAATAATTCAACTCAAGTACCTTCCAACATAAAGGTAAGGATTATTTTAATTAAGCATTAATCAAAAGTGCTAGGAGTTCTACCTGTATTTTGGGGCTGAAAAGAAGACTGACTTGCTGTGGGGAAACCTCCAAAATTACTCGAGCCACTAGACTGTCCAAATGCATCAAAGTTTGCAAAACCTGCATTTGCAGAGTTCTGTGCTGTAAATCGCAAAGGAACAAAACATGTTAATGGATATGGGAAATAAACACAAAAACAGATGTATTATCTGAACTCATGGTCATGATAGCCTCCGAGGGTTATGTTCCTGCCCTGTAATTTCTTTCTACATGAAAAGTCATACATTATATTCTACAATTGAAAGCTGCCTTTGAACAGGTTTTCACACGTCACCTTCACAGACCTGCACCCGTTAATGCTACTTCTCTCCTCCTACACTTGCTACTGCTCACAACTGTGTGACATGAAGTCCACTTTAGTTTAACCCAGAGTGTCTGCAGTGGTGGCTGATCAGGGAAAAAGAGCCAAGAAGTACAGAATACCAGATGTATACCTGTAGAGCCCAAACCAGGTAATCATTCTAAATGCTGGTTTCCAGAACTAGAATTTGTTGACTACCCAAACATTTCTTGCAACATACTGACAATTTGAATTTCTCATACACAAAGTGCTTCTTCCTCGGGTGAATGTAGTTTGGCACCACTTTAAAAGTTTTGGCTAGGTTTATAAATTCATTTCACTGGAAAATTTGGTTTTCAAAGAACTAATAAATCAGAGTACAGAAAATCAATACCAATGTCAAGAAGATAGCATTCAGAGTGTATCCACAAAATAAAATCCAAGGAAATTTCAAATAGAATGTCAGTTTTCGCCTTCTTTCATGCCATACTATAGGAGAAAATAAAAATTAACACCCATCTAATTTCAAACAGCTGGACATTCAAGCATCTATGGATTCAACAGGAATTGTGTACCTAACAGATAAACTCCACAGAAAGTCTTAAACACTATTATAAGCAAGTATTAAGGGAAAAAAATGTTTTTAATCAAATGCAAGCCAACCCCAATATACAGCTAACTTGAGTTACTATCTAAAGAAAGCCCACAAAACATCCTCTACAAAAACAGATGGCAATACATTATATTTTTGGGTCCGGAGTAGTCTGTTCTGGAGGGATTTTTGCAGATTAAGTATATACAAAAACAATAAATTACGCTGACTGTTTAAGTACAGTTACTTAATAGTCAAATAATGCTAATAAAAAGTTGTATTTCACTTAATTTCTATTTTAAAAGCATCTGTGCTACAGATTTATAAATCAAAAGAACATTTTACACAAACTACCATCTTCCACAATGCTGCTAATGTAAATGAAAGTGCAAGTATTTCCCTTCACAGGGGATAGGGAGAGAAGGTGAGGTCTGACTATACTTGGTACCACTTTTTATCAGAAGTATATCACACATATTGGGTTTACGTGGCACCGTTTTGGTAGCAGGGGGCTGCAGGGGTGGCCTCTGCGAGAAGAGATCAGAAGCTGCCCCCCTTTCTGCCAGCCAGTTTCAGATGGCTCCAAACCAGACCTGCCACTGCCCAAAGCTGAGCCCACCAGCAGTGCTGGCAGCACCTCTGCGGTAACGTATTTAAGAAAGGGTAAAAACAACACTGTGCAGCAGGTGTGAGATGAGGCCAAAAAACATGAAACACCACTGCAGACAGCAAGAAGAGGGAGGGGGAAGAGGTGCTCCAGGTACTGGAGCAGAGACTCCCCTCCAGCCCACAGAGAAGACCACGGTGAAGACTACTGCTGTCCTCCTGCAGCCCAGAGGACCACAGTGGAACAGATACCCACACTGCAGCCGATGGAGGACCCCACACCAGAGCAAGCAGAGATGCCCTGAGGGAAGCTGGAGCTCGCAGACAGCTCACACTGGAGCAGGGTCCAGGCAGGAGCTGTGGCTAATGGAGAGGAGCCCATGCAGAGGCAGGTCTTCTGGCAGAAGCTGTGACCCTGTGGGGGCCCCCACCAGAGCAATGCACACCTGAAGGGCTGTAGCCCACGGGAAGGGCCCACACTGAAGCTTGTGAAGGACTGTATCCCACTTGGGGGGGAAGACATCCCACAGCGGAGCAGGGGAACAGCATGAGGAGGAAGAAGTGGTACAGAAGATTATAAACTGACGGCAACCTGCATTCCCCATCCCCCTCAAAGGTAGGAGGGACAAGAGTCAGGAGTGAAACTGAGCCTGGAAAGAAGGGCTGAAAGTGGTTTTAGGTTCTTTTTTATTTATTTTTCACTATCTTACTCTATTATTAATTGGCAAATTAATCTTCCCACAAGTCGAGCCTATTTTGCCAATGACTAACTGGCAAGCGATCTCCCAGTCCTTATCTTGACTCACAAGCTTTTTCTTCGTATTTTCTCCTCCCATCCTGCTGAGGAGGGGGAGCGAGAGCACAGCTTGGTAGACACTGGGCAGCCAGCCAAGGTCAACCCACCACAGCACCAGAGTCAACAAGTGGGTGCAGGGAGGGAAATCAATGAAAAAGCAAGGTCTTGGGCTGTTCTAAAACTTTCACCTTTAAAAGTGCACAAGGAGAAAAAGTTGACACAAACAGAATAGTTGCTATTATCATAGCATCTGTATCCGTTCAAACAGCATTCTACAGACTTCAGCTCCCAGTTCTACAGTTTGCTTTTTCATTTGTTTTCTTTTTAAACCAGTAGCTTCAAGAGGAATCAATAATGCAAGGTGCAATCAAATTCTTAAAACTAAGTGATGCTTTTATCCCTATGTATCGACTTCATAGAAGCTGCTGAGAGGCCGATGTTTGTTGACATTTATGTACTTAATCCTATTCGGTCACTCCTAGAATTGTGCTAATTTTTTTTGTTTTAACCACTCACACAAACAGAATACTCTGTCAAGACTCTGAAATGAAGTATCTTTTGGATCTAGATTAAAAACTGGAACATATTATATTACAGGCCAGTTTTACAATTTTATTGCATCAGCTGACACAAAGTTTGCAAATGCGCCCATGTTAAAACAGTAGAGCTGTAAAGACTCTTCTGCAGAGCATTCAGATGTTAATCTTGCTTTATTTTATGTGGTAAGGTTTAAACCCATGTAAAAATCACACAAAGGTAAAGACCAGGTAAGACTTGTACTTTCCTGTACCTGAAGAACAGGTAGATCGGCAATTCCAAAATTCAGATACCCACACAGAAACCCAAGAACAACCCTAAGTTAAGTTAATGAACTGCAGTGGATTACAAATTGACATAGATTTACAACTGCTGTGGTGACTGCAGATCAACGAGGCAGTACAAAAGCTATCTGGCTAAAGCTAGCTCAAGTATGACAGCACCAGTCATGGCAACACAAGCTGCCCCCTACAATCTTTGCATAGTTTCTTCTGTGAGGTTTGCACTACTTAGTGTGGAATAAAGGCATGAAATACTCTAAAACCAAAAAAACCCAAAACCAAATAAAGTCCACATATATTCAATTACAAAACTGAAAATAGTTCTCTAGAAGACAATGCTATGCTGTACTATTTTTCTTCCGAGTAAAGCCTCTTTTCCCTTGTTATCTGTGATAGAATTTTGTTCTGCTTTTTTAAAGTCTTTCATGCAGGTCTCCTACTCCATTAGTTTATAGAAAGTATACATGCCAAATTTTTTTTTTTTGTTGCTATTACCAGTCAGTAAACTTCAGAGAACAGTTATCTACCAACATCTTCAAAATCTCGTCATTTTGCAGAAGTTATGGAAATTTGTAAGTTAAATACAGAGTAAACATAAGGTCAGCACATCTCCCCTTCCACATGCAATAGTGTCCAGAGCCAGCTTAGCACATTAGAAAACTCAGGGGAAAAAAAAGGAACATATAAGAAGTTATGCGCTTCCTGCATAATTTTCAAGCTTTACATCTACACTTTACAGATCACAGCACAAGTTTGTTAGTATTTTCCTATCAGCCGCTGCACTCAGTTGTGCCTTAATTGCAGAAACAGTAACTCATATCAGAAGACCTTAAATCTGCTGGTGCTTTTTAATTATTTCTTTAGTTAACCATAACGTACATAACGGTAAAGAGAAGAGTCCATCCCCTGGCAGGCATAGCTAAAACCAAGCCCTAAAACAGGAACACTGGACCATAAACTTTGAGAAAGGAGTGCTGGACTAAGTAAGAGTTCTTCCACCCTCTGCTGTAGCGTGGGATTAGTAACAAGAGTTATGTACTTATAGAGCTCTCAGATGCTCATTTAAAATCATTTTCGCCAAAGCCGGTGGAATGATCAACCCTCCCTGTGTTCCAAAGGGCAGAGTCTGTAACATTTCATTATTAGTTTCAGTTAACACTACCCTGTGGTTACTGCACACGTAACAAGCCTTACAAGTGTTTTACTCCAGCAAGTCAGAAAACTGTTTCAGATAAACCAGTCTGCAATACACATTCAGCTATCATGCTCAGCATTAGATTTTTGTCTTTTAGAAACTGATTTACCAGCCCTGAAACTGTTATGGGTTCTAAAACTTACGGAGTCATGGGAATGAGCACAATATTTAATTACTGAAACAGAAAACTAGTCAGTACAGCTGAGTATTCCTCTCAGTTTTGATTTTCAGCACTGATTTCAAACAGAAATTATCACTCTTTCATAACATTGTATTTATTTTGGAATATTCATATTTCTCTTTATCCTTTTAAAGGTTACCCAGCAGAAATGCAGTAAAATTTTACCTAGATTTGGAACACAGCATTGGAATACTGCTTTAACAGAATTTTCATATCCCGAAACCCAGTAATTAAGTGTATATAAGCACAGCATCATTCAGCAACAAGTTTGGAAAGAGTTAAGAATTAATTATCTGCAGCCTCTTCAGTAACACTGTACAACATTGGCTAGTCAGCACAAGTTCTCCCAGATAAATATACTACAAAGATGATTAACATTAAATCTTATATTAAAGATTTTATAAAATACACTGCAACAGTAATTCATATTCTGTATTACTGAATTCAACCAACTTTCACAACTATTTTTTTTTAAAGTTAACTTTGAGAAATCCTTGATACTTTGCTCAGTTCCTTAGGTGTGCATTAAGCTCCTTCCATCAAACCTCCTCTCGGCTGTTAACAATTTCAGGACCAATTTGCAAGAAATGTGTCTTACTCTTGTTGGCTTAGCAGCATCACAGATTCCTTCAGAAAAACTAGATGAAAAGCCCATTGAGACAAGGCAGGCAAAGGTACTTTCCCACAATTACAATGCAAGTTAGCAACATACTTCAGTGACCACAGAATCAAATTTTTCTTTAGGATAAACTTCTATGGCTCGAGAACTTTGGCTGAAAATAAACCCTGAGGGCTCAATATGTTTTACTGAAGTCATTCTTTAAGAATTCAAGGCCCACCCCCATCCTCAGTCAATACATATGCTCAAAGCTTGTTTATTCTTCCTGGAACTACAGAATACTACACGAGTAGTATTCAGTTTTCAAATACACACAGACAAAAGAGGAGGTCATTCTTTAAACTGAGGAAGCCTTTGGTTTTCTTTTGACAAATTGACAGTTATTGTCAATGCATTTGAACTCCCTTGAATAAAGTATCTGTATCTGCTTTCTTTCTGAATGTTCTTCCTAATAATTTTCAGAAATAAAATTGACGGTCTAATATCAGCTTCTCCCCGAACTCTGTTACTCATCCTCTCACTCTCTCACACAGAAAATTGAAAGTTCTAGTAGTAGGCAGAAACAGTCTAATAATACATGTCATTGAAAATAGCTACAGCAACTCCCACCTCAAAAAGCAGGATTAGCAGCCTTTGTGTCTTCAACCTTTCTTGATAAACATCTAAAGGAAATCTTGAGCAATACAACACTCAAGGCACAGCAATTACATATGCTTCATGAAGTTTAGCGTAAAATCAAAAATTAAAACTACATTTTATACATTTAAAAGGGACGGGGATACACTGTTCAGAATACTTACCTGTATGACTGTTGAAGTGTGCAAAATTAGCAAAATTTGCTGTAGCAGTTGACTGAGGAGCAGCAGCAGCAAAGATATCTGAGCCAAGGTCACTGAGGAGGTCAAATTGTTTCTTTTCTTGTTGCTGCTGTCCTTGAGATCGAACTACAACAGGAGACTACAAGCAACATTTCAATTAGCCAATACAAAAAAAGCTGATATTTTACCAAACTGACTTTTGCGAAATACTAGAAGGACAGACTAAGCATATTTCTTTAACAAGCCATTTACTGCTGAAGTTTAAGGTGCTGTACACAGCACAGACCTTCTTCCCATAGTATGAGAAGGATCTATTTATGCTACTATGGTGGCATACTACTCTGCAGTAGATTTCCATGGATTAATAGGGCCTAGAAGAATACAGGAGCAGCATATAACCGACTTCAAAATTATGTAATTAAGACTGCAAATACAAGCAATAAAACTTAATTTTACAAGTCAGAAAATAGTTATTCACTGCATTTTAAGAAAGTCTTTAGAATTCAGTATAGGGAGAGAAAAACTGAAGAATTTCATAGCAAGGCTGCAAGCTACAGATTTCTACTGTGAGTCTCGAGAGGTCCATTCAAGAGTTGCCTGTATCATAAAGGTAAAAGTTTTTCAAGAAAATGTCTTCCCTCCAAAATTTAAGTACATAGTATTGTTTGGCTTTACATAAAAGCACGCAGACACTCCCCAAAAGCCACCTGATAAAGACAGGTACAGAATGCATTGGAAGTAATACAGAACATGCATGCTTTTCATGCACATATTCACTACTAATCTTATGGTTAACAGTATCAGCCGTTTTACTGTTTTTGAATAAAAAACCAAACATGAAAATACATGTCCAGACTGTAGAGATATTTAAGCAAAAGACAATCATATTTAAACTTTTCAATCGCACTGGAAAATTCTGCTTATCAAAAATAACCACGTTAAAAAATCAGTTTGAACAGAAACAAGCTTAATTTAGGATCTGGTCTGCAGACCGCGTGCTTCAACAAAATACGCAACAAAGTTGTCTTTAGTGGTCATGTTATTAAGCAACAGTTGTTATTGCAAGAATTCTTGTACCACTAAAAAAGTACAGCTGAACAGTTCTGTGCTCTTCAGCTCTGTCATTACTCACTTGGCTAGGTGTGCCCTTGTTTAAGTGCAGTGTGGGTGCAGCTTCTCCCAAGAGAGATTTGAGTGGCTTCACCTCAGGTGTGCTGCTTGTACTACTAGCAGAAGACCCCGATATGGATGCGTGAACTGACGCCACCACCTTTGCTTGCTCTGGAGGAACATACCTACATTGAAAGAGAGCCATGTTTTTTACAAGTTTAACACAAAAAGTTCTGCTCAACATTCATACAACTAAAGTGGGAGAACTAGCAGATCTCAGCTTTGCTATTTTAACCACTGACCCTGAAACAAATTCTACCAGTAGTTTGCAAAATACCCATTTAAATATGCCAGATATTTTTTAAATGGACTAGAACTCCCAAGTCATCAATATTTTATAGCACTTATTAAATGCAAACTTCCACCTCCTAATAAAAGCCTGCAAAACTTTTACTTTACACTGTTGTTGACATCCCCTTAAGCCATTTGTGTTCCATTGATATGAACTACACATTGAGAAGCTTCTTTATTTGTCTTCTCCGCTTCCTGTGGGAGCTCTGAATAAAGTCCAGAAATCATTTTACAGAGCTGTGCAATCTAGTCCAAAGAGCACACAGGAAGGAAAGCACACTCAAAAACATGAGGCTAACAGTGCATCTTCACTTCTTGTCATACAGGCAATCTTCATAATTGTAAAGCTATCTTACCATCTTTTCTTTTCGTATTTCTCCTGTAGAAATTCCTTTACTTTCTGTGGATCCCTGAAGTCTGGAATTGCTGATGATCTATCATCAAATAGGCCTAGCCAAATCTGTTTGCACACCTTATAAAAAAAAATCACCACGGATTAATCAGAGAAAATACCTTAATTCAAAATCCTATTTAAGTTTCCAATTGTTAATACATCAAACCATTACAAAGCGCGTGGTTGTACATTTTTTGTTCCAGACTGAACCACTTTAACAACTGACTGGTGCACCATGTACTGGTCTAAATACTTAGAAGTTGAAAGACCATCTGTCACAGCAGGGCAAGCAAATCCTAGTATCTGATTTCACCATCAAATACAGCTTTTACAAAATATTTGTTGTATGTACATAAGAGGGGGAAAAGCACCCGATTTCTGCTTACGATCTTTAAGACTCTTTTCCTTCACCTAATTCTACACACTGCTTACTTGTACTTTGGCATTTCAACAGATTCCATACGCCTTAAGCCCCAGGTGGTAGTTTTTAAGGATTCGAGGTTTAGTATTTATACTTAAAATTACTATTTGAGTATAAGAATTTTAAAAAAAAATCAGCCTTTCATTACCATGATGCAGCTTCTGTGGTATCGCATACATTTAATTTGAGTGAGGGTATGGAAGAAGGGGGAAAGAATACTCTTGCTCTGCTCCAGTTTTCTAATTGTAGTTGCGAGTGAGCAAAAGTTGAACCAATTGCAAACTTCTCATTACGTTCAGCCTCAATTCCTGACCAAAACTAGAGGAAAGATTACTGTTCTCAAAGCTAAACAAAACACAGGAGGTGTCACACTTAAAATGTTTTCTTTAAGCACTTAAGACTGCTCTGCAAGTAACCCGAATATGCACCCACAACATTAGCTGCCCTCTAAAAACAAACTTGTACCATTCTAGAACAGGTTTCTTCCAGAGGAGTCAAAAAAGCTTGTTATGATGCATACATTTTCTTCCCACACCTTTTCTGAAATAGTCCTGACCATGCCTCTCACATGCCTCCTACAAATGTTGCGCTCTATCCCTCCAATAGTGTCAGGTTTTCAGTGTTGTCCCCCATGACCTTCAGAGGAAGCATATGTTTTATCTAACAAGCAAGAGCTGTATAAACAGATTGCCCTGAAAGCTGGCAAATCAAGGTAGAAGCTGGAATACTTCCACTACATCTTCTCCAGAGATGTTTTCTTCTTTACCTGACCAGCTAACTTCACCAAAATTGTAGCAACTTAGCATCTTCAGAAACTCTAGTTATCAAATGTGATCGATCTCATAGGTCATTTCAAAGTTTGCTCAGGATCTGAGAGATTAGAAAGCATTAAGTATGCATTTCATACTTGAGGTCTTGATTTTATATAGCCTATTTGCATGTCCAATACTCTACAGTCCTCACTGTCATCTAGCGGATAGATACAAACACCAACAACGGGCAATAGATCTAATGATCAAAGGGTAGTTCTAAAATACTGATTTAAATACTCATCTAAAAGTAAGAGCAGTAGTTCTTTCTTCAAATAAACTCAGCTATTCAGCAATCATACTCCACAGAAGGATTAAGTTCAATACACCGATTTGAGTTCACAAATTTAACAGTCATTATATGCAGTATGGTAATATATGAAATGAAACTGAAGGTATTTGTTTAATACTTCTTTGTACAAATTCGTAAGATATAAACTTAGAACAGACCTGTGACTTTTTTTGGCTGAAATAACTGCTAATAGCATGAAGCACTATTTTAATAGTGGCAATCTTTCACATACGCAGTACTTTTTGCTGACAAAACTTAGGAAGTCAGAACACTTACAGGTATAGCTTTAAACATCTGCAGTGGATAGTCTGATGTGGGCCAGCAGCAGTATTTCCATACTTGGATTTGTGAGTATAACTGTACCAACTAGCAGTCATATGATTGTTAGGAGGAAGAAAAGCCCTGTTTGTGGCTAGAATATGCAGGAGCTGGTGTTGCTCAAATCTACAGTCCTCCCTCCCCAGTACCAACTTCAGTACTGGGAACAACATCAGGAAACACTGAAGAAAATAAAAAGTTGCTCCTAATTTCAGACAAACAGGAAGACAAGTGTTAGAAAAGCCCATACTTGATCCCATACCTAGCAGAGTAACACTCAGGGCTGTACGATGATCATCAATCTGCATACAGCCTAAGGTGTGCTACTGAATGAAAGAGGTGGTCCTCTTCTCCACCCACATCAGGCCATTAAATAACTTCCTCCTATCACCCAAACAAGTGAGATCAAAGAAACTCATCACAATTACCATGTCACTAGTACCACTGAAACCTGTACTGACATCAACTCACAGCAACACTCAAACCACAATCCAGTTTTTCACCTTTCTCCCTCTCAGTTTTCTGCTTCACCTTCACCCGAAGTGCCTAAGCTTTCGGGTGAGGGCGGGGGGAACCAACCACAAAACCACAACCAACTCCATGTCAAATAGTCTCAAGCCTTCCTGACCACTATAGACGATGTCTACACAAAATCAGAAAACAAGGTCCTGGGTGACTTCAGATCATTACCAGCTAATGAGCTATAGCAGATAAGAGTCCTGTGAATATGCAAACAGGTAGGAAGCAGGACCGTGCTCTCCAAACACTTTGTTGGTTTAAAATGATGTAAGCTTCTTAGAGGCATCAGTTCTTGCATTACATTGCAATTTTTGCAAGCCTTCAGAACGCAGGTTTCCAGAAGTGTTTCCTGGAGCAACTGATTTCTTCTGAATACCTAAACACAAGAGCAGTAGCAACTGAAATATGCCTTAAGTCACTATTACAGTTTATTTAATTAAACCTGCCAGGCACTTTATTGGGTTTCTATTACTGGTAGCAGAGAACAGTATTACTAATGGGCAGTACACACCAGCACATGATCACCAAGCAAAAGAACCTAGATTTAGTTATACACGCTTCAGCAAGAAGTTCTCATCTTAACACAGTTTGACAGCAGTAGCTATACAAACCAGCTAAAACATTTACTTTACCACACCAGAGATGCAAAATTTCACTTAACTTTCTTTACCTAAAGAGTTCTCAGAGAAAGTACAGTTTCTTAGGAGTCTTAAATACAGACAAGTCGTTTAGAAAGCCAAATTTTATAAAGCTTTAGTATCACACAAGAGATTACTAAAAGGCACGGGTTTGTCTATTTCTGTATGAAGCACCACACAACACTTTGAACATCAGCAGCCGTTCCAAGCAAGCATTCAGAACCCAGTAAAAGGCCCATTGTCTTCCCCTGCTTGCTGGTGACCCGTATGCTCTTTCTAGCTATACTTTTGTTACCATCATCTGACTTGACAGGGATCCACAATACTGCATTGACCATGCTTCAAGCAAGCCGCAATACACTATTTTCAGCTATCTAAAAAAAAAAAAAAAAAAAAAAAAAAAAAAAAAAAAAGCAAATGCCAGGGTGCTGTGCAATACCATCGGATAAAAAAAAAGTGGAAATTAGAAGTTGTCAGAGACAGAACCCGCATAGTCATAAAATTGTCATTTTTTGAACTAGTTATCTTTCCATAGTCTTAAATTAAGGAATTAACAGTATTGAGCCTCATGCAAAAAAACATTTGTTGTGAGAAACGTGAATATTTTTACTGATCTGGCCATCACATTTTTTATTTCAAAGCTATTTATAAGTTACTTCTATGATAAAGATCAAGGAAATTATGCCATACAACTTGCTGTTGGGAATGATCACTCATCATTCACATCTTTGGTGTCCTTATTACTCCCTACTAATCCCAGCTTTTAAATCCACTACCTGAATTTGACAGCAGTTAAAATACTAAAAGATTAAATGTAACCAAAATAAAATCCAAGTGGAAACTTGGTGAAGTCCAACTGGCAATTTCAGTTGCCAATTCCTCAACATGAGCTTCAGGTCTAGGTTCTGTCTGGCCTGGCAGCTGCCTAGGCAGGTCACCTGAACAAACCAGCGCACAGGTATTGACAGCATGTGCTGGCTCTTGCCCAGCCGTTACCTGGGGGACATGGGGAAAAGTGCAAGGTGGCTGTAAAGAACATACAAATCTGCACAAAACCTACCTTTAAGTGACCAGTTGCTCTACTAAACACAAAGGTTTCTTCTTCTTAGTTTTCTAATACAAAGTTACTATTTGAGGAAAAAAACCAAGGAAGTAGTTTTCAAAAGAAGCAAAAATTCAGAACAATGTATACTTTGAGAAACTTGAATTTGATATCCCAGAGAGCAACTATTTCAAAACACCTCTCCAACTACCTCATGCATAAATCAGAACTGTAGAGCTGATTCAGAAAATGCTACTGCCCAAGTTTGGAGCTTCAGCGGAATCATGATTTTAACAGAATTACTCATTCCTTTGCTTTTACAGATAATACATGAAGAAGCATCCCAACTGACCACAAAGTTACACAACACTACTATTATGAAACCAGGCCTTAAATTTCTGTGGCTTTCTGAAATCCTTCTACACCACACCATGTTCTTGGGGATACTCTGGTTCAGCCATTTAATATTAATATTGTTCTTTCTGCAACAGCCACACAAATAATCCTCTGCTCAAAAGCTCTGTTCATTCACCAAAAGCTTTGCTATGCTCCTCCTTTTGATAACCAAGGCTCTATTAAACAAAATGGTCTGCTTAGAGGAGCACAGCCTGGCAAGCTGGAGCCAAGAGTAAACACTGAAGTTATGTGGAAGCCCCTAGAAACAGTGGAACATATCCAACAATCCATAATCATTGTCCACTGTCCCTGAAAAGTATAATTAGTCCATGTCCCACTGGTTCACCAATGCAGCAAGAAAAAAAAACACAACACAAAAAGACAGCATTGAAGTCAGAATGATTAAGCTTATGCAGCATTTGAAAGTCTACTTTTGTTGAAGGTTGACAGAAGCAAGACTTTGAAGTTTTGCCTGGCTCTACTGTATTGTGAGACCTGCAAAGTAACAAGACAAAGGAAAGTTTTATGTTGTCAGGTAACAATAAGTAGAAAACAAGACTCAGCAGTTATCTTCATGAAATTTAAAGGTTTATGAGAATCCTTCTACAACTGGTTTAGGAAGAACAGTGCCTGTTCTCTGCCAACAAGCTCCAATCCTACAAGGGATGTCATTAGACATTTGGCAACTAGACACTGGGAAGTTCAGAATTAGATAAGTACAGCATGTAGCAAAGTGGGAAAGAGAATCGCAACCAGCTTCAACCTACTCACCCTGACCTAGATAAAAACCCAGGAGGTAGCGAGGCAGAAACTGCAAGTTGCCATAACTTAAATATATCGTAGAAAGGAGAAATTGGGCCAAGTGCATATTGTATGTTATAATAAAGCCTTTACCTGTATTTCTCTTCATACCATTGGTTTCCCTGAGTCTGCACTCAACAGCTATTCTACTTGAGGGAGAAACTGTTTTTTTGCTAGAATAACTACTTATCTTGTTTTCCATACACTATTTAAGTTTGTAATCCCACAGTTTGAGTAATTACCCTTGTTCTCAGCTTTGACAAAAACAAATAAAGAACTCAGCCCATTTATGGCACATTTGGTACTCCACAAAACAAACCTGACCAGAAAGGCTTCTGGTTTAAAACCCAGACTCCTAGTAACATTACAAGCTTTCAGGAGTTCCGAGCAGGTTTCAGAGGCTAAGGAACATAAACATACCTGTTTCCCACCAAAGTTTAGCTTTTGCTTCTACATTTGTTGTCATGGTTTGGAGTGTGTGTTTACAGAGTAGGGAAGGACGGGCATAATAAAAAGTGTTAATTAAAAAAAGTCAGCAGTATCCATCAAATTCTGCAGAAAGCCTGCAACAATCTGAGGTTTCAGTTACTTCTGTTCCAGTGCTAAATATTTCAACTACCAAGCACTTTACTATGTCATAACTATTTCACCGATACAGATCTCCAGTGTGTGTGGGAAGGCGGATATGGGAGAGACAAAGGCCTTCTGCTTACACAACACATTGAGCCACCACACTTTAGAAACTCCTGTTAACATAGTTGTGCTAGTTAGGAATAATAAAAATTCAGTTAGGCCGGAAAAATTAAAGTTGTTGCTTATGAAGCCGCCTTCTGTTGTGTGTGGGGAAGGCAGCATGGCAAGGGAAAGCTATAACAGAACAAGTACTTCTGCTGGTGGAAGCTGCACTTCAACTAGAAAAAGCACACTACTAGACCTACTGAGCACTTCTTGCTCAGACCCAGACATATCATTGCATAGGAAGATTACACGTCAGTCTGGTTTTAAAAGTTCTAACGAGCTATTACCTTTCAGGAGGCTGGTAAATGTCAAATTAGATTTCTTCTTTTCACCCTTCCCCCAATAAAATATCCTCAGTTATGCACCAAATGTAATGCTGACAGTGCAAAGAACTACCGATTACCACACAACAAAACTATGTTCCAAAACATAACACTCACCACAGGAAGAAAGATTTGGAAAGAGTTCCCTTATGTAAGCAAGTTATAGCTTTGTTTAGTAATTCAGTACTTCTGATGTCAGTATTATTCATTAATCTCTGTAGGTTAAAAGAATTTTATACTACCAGTATACTGATTTCAAAGCCAGTTTGGGTCCACAAGTTATAGCTGCTTTCATAAGCACAGAGTCTGCTAACAAAGACGATGTTGTACACACAATCAGCTCATGAATCTCTGTATCGTATTAGTTGAACCATGGATGTACTAGTAGGACACCTGACTGCACAGCTCATGCTGTCAGGACTTATCAGCTCCAGCTTAGTACTGCTCTCCAGGGTTTCTAGGCCACATTCCATAGTAAATGAGATTCCAGGAAAGCATTTTGGTCAGGCCAGATACCAGCTCTGAACCAGCCTCATACTGCTACTAGTTCTGCAAGACTGGGGAAACCGGTACTTGCACAGGTACTATCAAGAATCAGAAAGACTGGCACCAAAACAAAATTAAGTACTGTTAAAACTAATCCCAAGCCGTTGAGCATACCTGCATAGTGTTCCACTCATTAGCTCAGGTAAACATGATCTTTGCCCCCACAGGAACACAGATTTTCCAAATACAAGACCATTCAAATAATTTTCTTCCACCATATGCATATGAGAATAGGCTATTTGGAAAGGTTACAAAATATCTGGCATTTTTCAAAATGTGTGGTGCAAAAATAAAATACGTAACTGGTCTGCCTCATAAAACTACTTTTCAGCTTCAGGGGAAGAATCTGAAGAAATAGTCACAGCTATAATGGCAAAGTGAGATTAGTACTACCTGCACTTTCTGCTAACAGCGAGTTCACTTTCTACTACGACTGCACTACTGAATCAGAGACCTACTCAACAGTAGCATCATTTAATTATGAGTATTCAAACACAACCATCTCCATACCACTCTTATTCCTAACATGAAAATACCTCACACTCCTCATATGAGGAGGATGAGGAGAGGAAAAATCCTACCAGCGAGTCAGAACAGCCTTTAGCCCTCAAAAGGGCTTCAGAAGGCACCTGAACGTCTGTTTGAAGACATCTCCATTCTTGCTACTACAGATGAGTAAGCAACACCAAAATATAGATGTCTTCTAATAACAGTAAAAAGATTTTAAAATCTTTATTTGAAGCAGAAAAAAAACTCATCCAAAAGAAGTTACCTGTGCCAGAAAGACATTCCTCAGAGGTGTACATACAGGGAAGATGGTGTCTCACACCCGAGCGGAAGCTGCTCTGAATAATCTCTTCCCAAATGAGTTGCTTTGCAGAAGCCTTTCAGTAACTCAACGTTTTACCCACGAGTGCCACAAAGATGGCAATTTGCAACAACTGTGGAAAAGTTACTATTTCAGATATTGGGAAACTATTTATTTTTAAGATAACTTCAACCTCATACAACACCTTGACCTTATAAATGCTCTTTGAAGGAGAGGGGCAAACTACTTCCTCTAAGAACAACTCACCACCTTTATAATTACCTTATCTCACGGAAGCTTTCTTGCTATTTTCCTTTCTATTCAGACCGAGTTCCCTATTGCACACCATGATCTACTCATCTGGAAGCAAGAAAGCTTACCACAGAGGCCTTGGCCATGTTGGAGAAGAGCTGGGAGGACAAAGTGGGAACAAATGTACTTTACAAGCTACAGAAAAATGGAAGTTAAGCTTATGAGACTGCAAAAAATTGAGCTTTCTTTATATACATAGCTATGGAACTGAAAAATCTAAATGCTAAAACATCTCAATCATTCTGTGGCTGTACTTTGTTTCACATGCCTACCTTCTAAAATGTTGGACAGTTCCATGTTTGAAAAGTTTATCCTGGAAAATTTCATTTCTTAATATATACACAAGGGTCACCTATGCTGAAAAGCAAACTAAGCAAAGGTTTTTTGTGAGACCAGATGAACTTTATCTGACCAAAGCTTTTATCTTATCTGCAGGTGAGTATTTCAAAGTCCAATATCAACAAGAGAAAGCAAAATGCTTGTTCAACTACTGCAACATGGCAAATTGAAACCATGTTTAATTAGGTTTAATCAATTTACCTCTAACAGCGTTTAAAACTATCATGTCTGTTCAGTATTTCAGCATCTGTTAAATCTATCATCTTCAATTACAAATATCTATTCAGTGTCACTTTAGAATTAAGACAGTGCACTGCTATCCAACAACCCAAAACCAAACTCAGAACATCTCCATTTATGAGGCAGCTCATTTCAATCACTGCAATACTTTAATTGGAGGAGTAAGTACTACACACACAGACCCCTGCTTTTCAAACACACTACAGCATTGCAGAGATCTGTGAACTTTTATATCAACAATAAATTGTATCGACTAAATATGATTCATAGACTAGTCAGGTCTATAATGAGGACAACAACAGTAATCAACTGAGAAGGGATCACTTCCAGTTCCAGATCAGTGAAAAATTAAACTGGCAGCATTCTCTATCTGTTGCACATTCAGTGAAAAGTGAAATTAAAACAGACACATGGAAGGTGGAGGGAGGTACATACATGTGCACACGCAGATTTTTCTTTTACATTTGTGAAGCATAAGGAGTTAATCTAATCTTATCTAAAGAGACTCCCACATACTATATCCGAACCCACAAAAAGATTCTTTATTCTCCCTATGCAGAGTCAGCAATATCCTATACATGTATATACACATATATACACAGTATTATACAGCTTTAATGCACCAAAACAATTAAAAAAACTAGTCAAAGCTATTAAAGAGTATTTGATAACATCTGGAAGAGTTTAGACCTTGTTCCAGCTCTGTCTAGAGGAATCATCCACTAACAGTCATTTCAACAAATAATGCATATTTAACAGGACAGAATAAAAACCTGCTACTTCTATTTTTATTCTTCAACCTGACAGTTACGAATGGGCCAAGTTTGAGAAAGTTAGGTATCAGCATTTTAGCTAATGATGGGATTCATCCCCACAAAGCTTTACAGGAGTATGTTGATTGCCTTGTAGCCTACAATCAATAGTCCTACTAAAACAGAATACAGATCCAATTAAAGTGAAACATATTTTTTTCAAATTAGAACTGAATCAAAGTTCCCTCTAAAATCCTCAATGCTATAGTGTAGTATTAAAATACAAACTTCATCCTCAAATTCAAGATATCAACAGCCACATTTCAGGGTATACATGCTCCATGTGTCCCCACAGAGCCAATCCAACCTTTACCTCAGATTTAGTTCTTATCTATTAAAAAGAACAAAAGGGCAGTACACTGGCACTTTTTGTCTTCAAATCTGCCCCAAGCCTCTCTATAAACATATAGGCACTTATTAGATAAGAATCCTTAGAGGAAAAAAAATCTTCCTTCTCCTTCCTCTCTTCAAGAAGCCTCAACACTGATATACTTTCATTAAAGAAAGAGGCTATCGAAACTACTAGAAGACTTGCTGACACCTACTCTGAAGAAATACAGCTACAGGCAAGTTTATTTTTGTCATGGTATGCTCTTTCCGGAAACACTGCTGCAGTCAACGTCAAGGTCTGGGCTTGCAGAAAGGCACAGATGCATACTGCCTTATGCAAAAGAAAACCCAATTCAGAAATACTGCTCATGTGAATCTAGATTGTCTGGGTTGGGCACTAGCACATAACATGATCAGCTAATTAAGTGAAACAAGCTCTTTAGAAGCATGACTTCAAATGATGATGACTTCAAAAGACTTCTGCCTACTTTTTGCTCAAAAAAAATAATCAAGTTTCCCTTAAGTAGTGTTTTAAAGTTTTTAATATTAAGTGCCAAAACCACTTTATATTCTCCAAATAATACTTACTTCATTTCCATGTTTCTGCAGAAATTCTATTTCCTGTTGCGTGAAAGTAGTCATTGAAATTGACTTTACTCTGTGGGGTGGATTCAAGCCCCGTCTAAAAGAAGAAGCAAGAAGTATTTAGTCAGTATTCAGGAAATACGTCATCGTACAATCGCTTTTAACATTACAACCAGAAGTTAGTTTTAAACTCAGGAGCCACCTCTATAAAAAGCACTCATTTTGGTACTGCCATACAACTTAAGGTGCTGTAAACTAGTCTCAAAGATAACACTCAACATGCAAAGTCAAATAATTGAGCTTTAGGGGAGACTAGTTTGTAACTACACATGGGAAGTCACTCAGACTTCCTATGCAAATTTATGAGAACATAGTTAAGACTTTTTTAAATCCTAACCTGCTTCCCCAAACTTGTTCATCCTTGCCTCTACCCTTCATCTCTCAATCTTGGGCTCTTCCGCTGTAGTTTTCTTTCCCTCCAACTCCTTCCTTACTTCAACTTATTCTTACTACAACTTCTACCCAATCACTAGATTTCTTCAAGCTGAACTCCCCATCTCAGATTCTTTTTCTCTTGCTTTAACCTGTATTTCCTGTTTCTTCTCAGCATCGTTTTCCAGATTACTTTTTGCCCCTCCATCCACAAGTTGGTCTGTCTTCCTCCTCCTGAAACCCACACAAGTAACAGCAACAGAAGCAAAAAGACAATGCGTTTATTTTGCTCTCAAATGAGAGATACCATTACTAAGGCAATAGCTCAAAACTTCAGCAGCTCTGCCATAAGCTTGACACCATTCTCACATCCATGCCAGACTGCTGCAGCAGAACTAACAGAAACTCAAGTCACTAGTGCTGCCAAAGCCCGACACTGTCAAACCCAGTTCAGTCAAAACCTGCAAGCACAGAGAAAAATCCTGCTGAGCAACAGTGTCAGCATAAGAAAAAGCTTTCTTTTAAGTTTTTTCTTTAAATACATGTTAACTGCTGCTTTTGCCCACAAATACTGAGGATTAAAATCAAGCCTTGTCTTGCTCAATGGAAACAAGAACATTACATCCCACATATGGCCAAACAGTGGAGACGCTCACTCAGGCAACACAACGGGGTTAGTTTAACACTCCAGTTAATCAGGCCTGGATTTCTGTGATACCATCTTAAGAAAAAATGAACATGCATTATCTATGAGATATCAAAGAACACAAAATTCTGTGGTTATGCATATGAGAAGAAAGTTTCCAGAAAGGAAGTTGGGGAAAGCTTTCCAGGGATGTAATACAAGGCCAACAAACTGTTAACAGATCAACTGATAAGAGTTAACTTTACTGCTCATATTTGTTATTACACTAATGATAAACTTGGTTCAGACTGCTTTTCAGAATAAGAAAAAAACTATCACTGACATCCAATTTAAGACTAGTAGTTTTCTTTAAATTCCATTATTCTAACACCAACTATAAATTAAAATTGTAATCCATCAAAACAGCGTATGACAGAAGTCTAATGTTCCAAATATTAACACTATATACTCAACTTCACAGAAAATTTTTAGCACTCAGATTGAGTATAATAAGGGAAAACTGTTGTGCATTTAGCTTGCAAATTCACCTTGACACCTAAATTCATACTGTACCTATAAGATAACAATTCTGATCCTGTGTTAAAAAAATTTCCACTTTTTAGTTAAAAGTTGAATACTGATAAGAACACTAAGCAACAACATTCTAGCCTGTTTCATTAAAAAAACAGATTTAAGACACTCAATGTTGGAAACACTTGGATAAAAATAATCAGAATAATTGTATTCTGCTAAGAAATGCAATTAAGTTCCGAGTACCTTTAAAGGAGAAGTCATACACAAGCCTACTGGTACATGACAATGAATTTTACAGAATGCTATTTGCTTTAGCAAATTTTAAAATCCGAGCATCTAAAACGAGACTCCCTGGTTCCACACCTTGACAAGAAGGCAGAATAAGTTTTAAGGTTAGTGAGAGAGGTTTCAATATAGCTTATTCAGCGCAATGATCAGCAAATTAATTTCTTGTCTCAAAATGTTTAAATTCCTTGGTAAACTGACTAACAATTTAACACCTTTCATCTAGCGTAGGTACATCAAACCCACACCTACATCAGAAATAAACAACACTTTTTAAAAGACCATATTGTTATCGAAGATCTTTTTTTAAGTAAATACTTATTTAAAAGTGATGCAACTTAAAAATGTGTAAGAGTTCTATGCACTTAAAATTCCCTGTTTCAGAGCTGGTGTTAGTATTAGGTTTGGTTGTTTGGGTTTTGTTGATTTTTGAAGTCCTTTTTTTAAAAAAAAAACACATCTTCTTGGTCCATGCATGTGAGTCACTACATTTCACAAAGCCATGCTGTAGAATTGTATATTAAGTGACAGAATAAAAAAAGTGGCATCCACCTGGATTTCACATAAATATACACCATGTTCACATGACTATCACTGTCCCTTGCTTTTAACAGTAAAGTATAAAAGTGGTTCTGTCTACCTGAGTCTGTTCAACTTATTCCCCTCTTATTAATTAAGGAAGATGCACAGTTAGATAGTTGTAAACTATTTCATGACTATTTTAAAAGCTAGGGTCATTCACTAACACATTCACATGCTTTTCAGCACAGGTAGTGTATCTAAACTTTCACACCAGCTTGCACTGGAAATCAGCTGTTACAGTAAGTATAATTTAAGTGCTATATTGTACCTGTGTTTGCAATTTAAAGGCACTGCACAAGTTATTTCAGCAGTACCTCCTCTGCACTGATCTACTAGGGCTCTTCAAAGCATTTAGATCAGCAAACAGGTATCTTCAATTCTGTTAAGCAGCGATACTAAATGTCCTTAAAGCATAGAGAATATTTTTTTTAACCTAGCTAAAGACTTCCTACATGCCTCTCTCTGCAGTGATGGCTGCTCTAGAGCTTTAAGGTTGAGGTTGTAAAGTTCCCTGATCTACACATTATATCCATGATGTGGGACAAGATGAATTCTCATTTCTTTTACACCCTCCTGTTAAAGGGGGAAGACACGCCCCATTCCTAAAGGTCAGATCACAACACAGAAGTGTCAGGTGTCTTGCATGATGAGAAAGAGCATGTTGCTGCATCGGTGGTCCAGGACGACTGGAAATCCTGAACATAACTTTAATAGCCAAAAATACAAAGGTAACTATCAAGCTGCAGTACTACACATACAACTATTTATGTTTATTTAACATGGCATGTCGTAGGGGGGAAGCCTATGAAAACCCTCCTCTTACACTACAGCAGTGTAAGTCATCAGACTGCAACAAGGAATTTGAAACAGGAGGCTGCATTATAGAGCATAAAACCACAGCCCAGTACATATGCATTATCTTCTTTGATTCTATCATTAAAACACGTAAAGTCATGTCGTTCCCCCCCCCCCCCCCCCCTTTTTTTTTTTCGGATTTCTAACTAGCATGAGCCACTTTCAATAACATTTTACCCATGAACTGACTAGAACCTCCCTAGAACAGAGCAGCTGTGGGATTTATGAAACAGAACTCAAGAACCAAGTACTACAGCTACTCTTACTTCAAAATCCTAAGTTATTTTATACCCTTCCTTACCTACAAGGATTACTTGATGACCCAAATGATTCACAAACAACTCATCTACATATGGGGGAAGCTTACTGGTAGGCAGCCAAGTACAATTATCCCTTATGAGGAATTAATAAACCTTCTTGTTCATAGGAAAAACGTATCTACCACTTGCTTTGTTTCTCTCCATGTATGACAAGTATTTTGCACAGTTCTAGTGCTTTACAGTATTCCCTATTTAACAGGAGACAATGGATTATAGTCCCTTAGTGTAAATTAATAATGCCTAAATTTAAACTGACCTTGGCCAAATATTTGCAAACTGCACCTGTGCAGTGGTACCAGTTACTCCCTTCTCTGCTACAGAGTGCCTGAGGAAGACAGCAAACAAATGCTACCTCAGCACTTAATCCAGATTGCAGCAACTATCTCCTAAAAGGCCCCTGGAAAAGATGACAGAGTAAAACTATTCTGCCATCTGCACTTACCTGGCACACCATAGCTAGAACATCCCACATGCAGATTCCACCCATCACTTCCAACTTCATGCTCAGCAATGGTAATTGCTGTGGAATAGCACTGTGACCAGAACTTTCAGCTATGACACTATTCTCCACTGACCCTCCATTGAATCAGTCCAAGCTTCCAGTCACACAGCCCATCACAGAGGCAGCTACAGAGAACATGAGATCTTTGTTCTTCAGAAAGCATTGTTGAAACTGGTGCTCGCACAAACAAAGGAAGCTTTAAGCCACTGACACAAGATTCTGAAGCCTGGCAATTGAAACATCAAACATTCAAAACACTGTCAATGAGCACTGCACATTTGTTATAACATAATTTAGTAGCGAATTATGGTTGAACTTGTGATTGTTGGCAGAGCAGCCACTCCTGCATTAGTCTCAAACTGATGTCAGCAAAGCTGTTTGCAAAGGCCAGGGCTGGGAGGGGAACAAAATTTAAAGAGTGGGCTCTGCTGGAATAGATGGTCACTGCCATGGGACAAACGGTGGGCAGATGGCTACTCAACACCACTAATGTCCCCCTGTATCAGATTTAACATGATCTCAAGTGTAAGCCAGCAAAATCCGATCCCCTAAGAATCAGGAAGTTAATGAGGCAAGCCAAACGCCAAGCCATCATAGAGCACCCTACACTCCCAGGCATCTGGAAAACAAGCTTTAGAAAACCCAATGCCACAGCATTCGTTATTATTTCTATGCTGTTATTAGCAAAAGAGAATATAAGCAGTACTGGACATTCCTGATACTTGCAGACCTCCCTGGAGACCCTCCACCACCTCACGAGCTCATTTATTTTTAACAGGAAAAGGCTCACATTTAGAAACACAGTCAAGGTGAATTTAACTTTTTTCTTAACACAAACATACATCCTTTCTGAACTGCATAGTATTTACTGTGATATAGACACTTCCTCTGCTCTCCACCCATGACACTGAAAGCAAGAAATACAGTCACATAGGAAATACCCTTATATATATATACACACACACATATACACATGCACATACATATAACACATAGCCATTTTTCCAAACATGTTGCCAAAGGAAAAAAGGGACTGGAAATTCATGCCAACGCAACCAGAATCACCTTCACTCTACCACCATTCAGATCATTTGCATTTCTGCAAAACTTCCTTTAGGGAAAGTGACAATAATTCACCACCATCGCACAAGGTCTTTTTAGTTTGCAACTAGTATCTGCCATCAAATACTCTAATCTGGCTCATACAGAAGTCCCTTACCCAGGAAAAATTTTAAATCTAGAATTTCAACAAGGAATATTATAGGCAGCCAAAAGAAGGCCACGTGATCCAATAACTGTAAGAAATAGCATAAAAGGGTTTTAGTATCCCTGACAGTAACCATATGTTCTAAATAGTCATTGCTACTCCTTCCTGACACAAGCCAGAAGTGCAAACATCTGAACAGGAGACTTCCTCAGTAAGGTGGGAGGGAGTAAAGAGGACAGCAGTGAGAGGAAAGGTAGGAGTGTCTCAATTACCACATCAGCAGATATTTTTTTAAAAAGTCAATTAAATAAAAAAATTCTATAATACCAAACTGGACTCTCAGTCAAACAAATATTCTCCATTTAAGAATTTAAAAACATTATTTTTATGAAAGTTAGAGGCAGGCTGACTAGGAGTGGTACAGAAGTGCTTGAAAGCAAAGGCACACACAGCCAGCTGAAAAGATAAGACAAAGGGAAGGATGCCACTGTCAGCAGGACACATGGTAGCATCCAGAAATACAGACATAGCTACCAACATAATCCTTCAAATCAAAGGACTTCCGTCAAACCAAAAGAATCTCTCCGCCAACATTTCCTGAGATGCGGTTTTGCTATAATAAAGAGAAGTCTTCTGGTTTTGTATTACTGTAATCCTTGACCTAAGAAGACTGCTCCCTCCCACTCTTGGAGATGATCATGTGTGTATTTCTACATATCCTATACTCTTGCCCAACACCATGAGCTGAAATAGACAGCTTGCGTGATGCCAGCATGCTTTTTTTCCACATGAAGAGAATTTAAACACAGGGGACAAGTGTAAGTATTTTAAGAGGAAGCCACTGTCCATACCACCACCCATGAACTTTCTCCTGCACGCACCATTTTGCACAACAAAACTTCTGCTCTGTTAAACCCAATCTGATGAGAAAACTTTAAACCTATGAATTACGAAAAAGGGCCTCATCTATGCTATTCATACTCTTAATTTGACAAGAATCACCTTCAACATTAAACTCAGAAACAGATTTTTTTAGCAAAGTCACTAGTTTTCTCATCAATTTTAGTAATACTTGAAAAAGCCAGACCTATTTTTTGCCAATACTACGAAAACAATAGGTTTTTTAAAGCTAAATCTAGTAATAAATAGCATCATACTCTTTCTACACATAGAATCCTTAGTAGAAATTAAGGATGGATCCAGAATGAAGATTTTGGGGTTGAACAGACTGTCCTTGCCAGGACAATGAATAAACACTCCAGAAAACTTACAAAAAAACCCCAACCAACCAACAAGTTGGACTTCAGATTTAAAAAGTTTAGAGTTAACTATCTAGAACAACATGCCTGTCTAAGATGATACCAATTTTAGCAACCACTTTTAGTTAACTGGCAAACCTTTCTGAAGGAGACTTGTTAACATAGTAGTATTCTAATCTTGCATTGGGCACTTGATACTTTAAAAAAAACAAACTGGTCTACTTCACTCCAAGAACACTTCCTGTATCAGATTAGAAAAAAAAATTAAAACAAGCAGCAATGCAAGTCATTCACAGACCATACAAACAAGATGAAGTAGTAAAGGTTATTAAAGCCTCACAGTAAAAGCAAGTATTATTGAGGTAGAATGCAAACAGCCATTAAGAACTACAGAAGCAACAGTGCTTTTACACTTATTTGCCACTGTATAATTTCTACTCAAGTCAATTCTCTCCACAGTGGAATTCTACAGTGAAAAGCATTTGGAAAGAAGCTGTTTGAAGGACTATTCTGATAGAAGTGCTAAAAACAGTTTCTAGTTATGAAACAGACGTGACCTATCTCTATACTAAGTCTCATCACCAACAAAGGCATGCCACTGGCTAGTTTCTAAGGCGTTAACCAATACATACAATCTTGCACACACAATTTACAAAAGCATTTCCAAGTCAACATGAAAGAATGAGCCCAAATTTATTTCAGAAGAAAGCTCTTAAGTCCTCTTAACAGTCCTTCACTTCAGCTTTAAGCGTAGGTGTTACTAGCTGTAACAACTAGAAATGTTGTTTGTGGTTTCTTTTTTATAGCAACACAAAAACACTGCATATTTAGAATGAAAGAGCTATTTGCATTTTATTAGAATGCCAACGCATTAACTTTTCTTCAGAAAAAATTTTCCTCCTTTATGGATGGTAACATTCAAATGATTGCAAACTTCACAGCAACCAACAGCTGTCTCCTGCTTACTAGTTTTTTTTCACTGCATGTACATCCTTTTGGTTACTGCAAAATGGACTACGGCCTTTAGTAGTCCATACCACCCAGCCAACAGATAAATGGAGCAAATCCTACTGAACCCATGCTTAACATCTCAGCATCACTCACAACGTATTTGTCTACTAAGGTCAAGAAGTCTATTAAATAAAGGAATATATTCTCACGGAGCAGTTTTATCATGCTGTCAGTTTAACCAGTAAGAACATGTACAACCATTAAATAAGCTCTGTGCAGTAGCTTAAAATAGTTTCACATGCCAGCACAAATAACAGTTTGTTAACAGAGTAAACAATAGCCAGAGCTGGCTGCTTAAGCAGCATGTATATGTCAAAAAATAGAGTCTCTTTTCAGTTCCACGAACTGAATGTATTTTCTGTATTTGCATCAAGCCTGTTCAAAAGCCCCACAAAGCAGAAGTAAGAAGGAAAAAAAAACCCCAAGACTAATTAGCTGTCCAGTAGTAAAAAAGGCAGTTAATTCAGCACAGAACTAACATGTTTGCTTTGTTTTGAATCTCAATGTAATTACCAACTTTGTTCTAAAACACCAGACCTTACTTGGAAGGCCTGTACAGAATATTTAGTCCTTCCTAGTAAGGAGGACAGAAATTAGTTCAGGTTCCTGAATGGCTTTTAAAAATTCAAACCCTTAAGGACAAACACAAAACTGTATCCTTTGACATACTATTTATTACTTACTTCAGCCACTCTTTGATTCCCCTTCATTCCATAAGCACAATGCCACAGAAACATAAACAAGAAAACAAATTCTGCTACGGAAACATGAACACTGAAGACAGTGGGGTGGTTCCCCCCCCCTCCCCCCCCGAGTGATGTGTATGTAACAAATTCAGAACTAACTGATCTCAACTCTGTTTCATAGACACTACGTCGGCGGAGGAAGGGTGGAACAGGGAGGCGCAGGGAGGCCCATGCAGGAATGAGGAACAGGAAAAAAGCAATCCACTTTATCAGAGCCAATCCCTTTCCAAGGTTTAAATATATAGTTTGTAGGAAGTAACAGATGTAAGAAAAAACCTTCCACTACTTTTCTGAGCAAGTATATTAAACTCTTAAGGCTAGAGTTTATCCTCTAAGCTGGAGTTCAGAGCTGGCTTACAAACTACTAGCAAGCAGAATTTGATTCAGAAAAGGCTAGGCTGGTGATTCGGCTCAAAGTTAAAGTCAGCTTTTTAAACCTTAAACTCCGTGTTCACGATAGGGCCAGTCTCCCCACGCCTTCACCACTGCCATGACAAGGCAAACCGTTGGTTTGCTCCCAGCAGCATTCTCCAGACACTTGTTCCACTCACCGCCCCTCCAGCGGTGGCGGGGGGCGCCGGGGGGTGCTCCCCTGCTCCTGCGCGTACCGCAGGCGGCCGCTCGCGCTCCTCCGTGCGGGAGGCACCTCCGCAGGGCAGCGGCGGGACCGCCCGCGGGTGCCGCCGCCCGCGCACCCCCCGCCCGGCGACCGCCGCCCCCGAGCCGGGGGCTCCGACCGGCGCGTACCCCGGCGAGGCCTCCCCAGCGCCGTCCCTTCCCCCGCCCGGGACGGCCCCCGCCGCTCCGCTCCGACGTGGCCGAGCCAGCAGCCCGGCGCTGCCGTGCGGCGGGGAGGAAGGGCCGGCCCGAGGGGGACAGGGCCCCGCGTAGCGGTCCGCCCGCCGCCGCCGCCCCGGCACACGCTTTCCCCGGCGGCGAAGCGAGCCCAGCGGCCGGCCAGGGACGGAGGTGTCCGTTCCCCACCCCCACCCCCCGCCCCCGGCCCGGCTGGAGGGCCGGAGCCGCGGCCCCCCCGCTGCACTCACAGGATGCCGGAGCAGGAGGTGCACACGAAGCTGCCCACCGTCATGTCGGTGTAGGTGGGGCCGCGCTGGTCGCAGTCAAAGCACTTGCGGTTGGGCGGGAGGCTGCTCATCTCCCGCAGCAGCTTCAGGTGCTTCTCCTCCTGCTTCCGCTTGGCGCTCGCGGCCATGGCCCCGCCGGCGAGGGGACGGCCCGGCACGGCGCCGGGCCCCGCTCACACCCCGACGGCGGCGGCGCTCCGGGGCCCGGCCGGCGGGAGAGGGGGCCGGGGAGGGGAGGGAGGGGAGGAAGGGGCGGGGAGGGCAACCGGCGCCCGCCGAGGAGCTGGGGCGGGAGCGCGGCCGCCGCTGACGCCGGCCGGCGGCACCGGGAGGGGGGCGGGCCGAGGGCCGCGGCGCGGAGGAGGCCGCCAGCGGCAGCGCCAGGCCCGGGGCGGCTGAATGACGAGCTCGGGCGGAACCTGCACGACACCTTTATGAGATCAGAGATGGAGATGGCGGCGGCGGAGCGGCGCAGCCCAGCGTGCTCGCCGGCGGCAGCGCCCCCTGTCGTGCGGGAGGACGCATCCCCCTACGGAGACCGCGGCCGGGGGGCGTGTCACCCGGCGTGACCCGGCGGGGCGGGGGGCTCGCTCACAGGAGCGGGGAGAGCTGCGACCCCCGAGGGAGCCTAGGGGGAGAATCCAAACGGAAAAATCTCAGTGTAGGGTCCGCGCCTTCCCCCCCGCCCCGGGGTGAGCGCGGGGCGCGGCCGTGGGGGGCTGCGGCCGTGGGGGGCCGCCCCTCTGCCCCCGCGGTGAGGGCGGGCTAGGCCAGGCGGGGAGGGGACGGAGGGGTCAGTTCCGACCTCGCCCCCCGCCCCAACGGTCACTGAGGCCCTCGGAACTGCCCTCGGCGCCGCAGAGACTGAAAATCCAGTCAGGGCAGCCCGCGGGAGGCCGAGGCCATGGTGGGCCCGCAGGAGGCTCAGGGTCCCGCCAGTCCTCCTGAGCGGGGGCTGCCCGGGGGGGCTGCCCGGGGGTCCCCGCTCCCGCCCTGGTGGCTGAGGTGCTTGGTGAGGGCTCGGTGAGGCTTGGCAGTGCCATTGCCACCAGGCCGCGGGACTGGTGAGGAGAATGTTGTTACGGGTCTCTGCTCCTTTTTGTTACAGAGATGGAAAGCGCACAGGTTCCTTTGGAATTTGTCCCCGCCTGGACGGTTTCCCCATCAAAGGCACGAGAACAGAGCCCGCAGTCACTGTGTATCTGCTGATATCCTTGAGGAACCCTTGGTTCTGGCTTGAACTCAAATCTGGCACTGATCTACAGAATACATGTTTGTTCCTTACAAAGGTGCCTGAAGGAATGTTTTTCAACAGCATGCAAAATCAATGAAAAAATTTAAAAAAAAATCAATGTACTTTATAAGTTGGTGATTTGATTTGCAAAGCTGCCAGGCAACACTACGCCTGATTAAAATTTTTTAAGGTTTAATGGTTCCCAGTGCCACATACTTAGCATCAAGTTTTGCACCTCTGACATCAGCGCATATGTTAGCTCTAACTTTTGTAAGGGCAAGATCTGATCTGGTGTATTTTCCTCATAGTTTTAGTTAAAAACAATCTAGGACTAGGTGTTCAGCATCAGTAATTTGGCATTCCTCCTCTGATTTCTCTGGACATGCTGATCAACCAGTCCCAAATCTTAAACCCGGAGTATAATGCACTGGTCTCAAGTCTTCCTAATATGGATGGCAGGAGCTGTTCATAGGGAAAAACAGGCATCACTAAATCATCACAATAATCACAAAATCAGAATAATAATAATAATCACAAATGCTTAAATAGAATTCTTAAAAGTAAACATGAAATATCTGCAGTCTTATAAAGACCTCATTCTCACTGTTTCCTCTAACTTTTCAGTGCGCTCTGAAATGCTGATATTCTCATTATTCAGGAGGTTTCAATTTTTTGCCTTCTACAAAGCGTGCTAACATTGGAGATTTGCCAATGACTTAAATGACCGAAAGCAGATGACCTAGATTTAGGGGAAAAAAAGTTTAAAGGTTAAAAAACAAGGTTTTTTTTTTCCTGGAAAATACTTTGGAGGGTAATCATTGGCCACAACACCTGCTGTAGCGGAGAGTTGCTACAATCAGTTGGGTTCTGTTTCAATGAGAGTCAAAGGTGCTTTGTAACTGAAACATGAATGTCCAACTTCAACTGCTTGTGTCACAAATGTACTTATATGAATGTCACATGAGAACAGTTGTTAATAAAAATGATACCATTGTCGCTGTCGTCATTAAACAGTGGAACTGAGCTTCCAGGGAAAATCCTAGTACTGTTTAAGTCAATCACAAAGGTCAACAGGAGTCTTTGGGATTTCACATTACACTGGAGCAGGCTCTAATTTGTTTCATGGAGAACCGTTCTGACGTTATCCACGGTAAGCGCCAAGATGGGCTTATGCTAATAGATCAATGACCTTTATTAACATTAATTTGGTTTAGAAATCACTTCTACAAAATACCAAGCTTCTCCATTCTGTATCTTACAAAGCCAATTTACCCCAGGAAACTACATAATGACACTTCAGAGGGTTGTGGGGATATATCCTTTTACAAATATCCATAAGCTTTGTGGGACTGGGGTTCTTCTAGAGACTGTGAGCACATCTGCTCCAAGTCTTGGGTTCCTACAATCAAAAATCTAAATCTTACGATCTTGTTTCCCATAGGAACCAGTGCTTGAGAAATACAGCTACTTATGTATAAATGTATATGTATTACACTGTTGACATACATAGGTCTGAAAAATGGCTTCACCTGTTTCACCTCCCCACAAGCAATAATATAGCTTCCATGCCCTCCTTTTCTTTTTTTCTTTTTTTTTTTTGCTCACAGCTAGCATTAATTTCCTGAAAGCAGATGGCTTGTGTTTTCTCTAAATTACTAAGGGAAAAACATCCACAAATAATACACATTGATAAAAACTCTACTGTTCAGCTCTACTCTTTTGTTTTCTTTTTCCTCGTATATTTTTCTGTTTCTCTCCTAGGACCTGAATTTCCATTCCTACAGGTTCTCTGTCCAAATTTGTTCATCATTCTCTCCTCCTAATGACCAGACTTTTGTGGTTGGAAATATACTGGCCAGCTGTTTATTCCAAAGTGCTTAATCCCTGCTGCACCTGCTACAGCTTTTAGCATTAAAATTAATTTCTTAACAAGAGGTAAAACAATGATTTCTTATGCTTGCAGCATTTCTCTACATAAAAAACAGAACTTAAAAGTTAGCCCAGTCATAAGTAACGATATCTGAAAGACACTGCTTCAGTAAACCATTAAATATGGGCTAATAGAATATGAATTATAATATACAGTCATATAATCTAGGAGACTTATTGTCAGGACCAAAAAAAACAAGAGTCTAAGAATGTACATTTGGGAGATGAATAAGACATTCTCTGTTTGTCACTAGGATTGAGGTCAATAATATCCATTTAAAAGCAATTAACCCAGGAGGCTAAGTGACGTGGAAATTATCATGCTGAAAGACTAATGGGCTATTAAATCCATCTTGCTTTGCTGCTGATGAGCATACAAAATTAATCCTGGGATTAGGTCTATCAGATCTGTCATAAACCGCTACTGCAATATTTGTATATGAAGGGTTTTCTGAAAATAATAAGAAAGAACATAGCAAGTGTATCTGGCAAGTATGTTCACCGACATGTTCTATTAAATATTCAGTCAGCTGAGCATAAAATAGTGTGTCTGTGCTTGGCCTTATTTAAGCAGCAGCTTTTTGTTAATGGATAGATACATTTTAGTAAGAGATCAAAACAAGATAAAGTCATAGTAAGGTTTATATAAATTACTATTAGTTGTTGACAGTTATTTAAATCTAGACAATCTAACTGCAGGAAATGTTCAGATAAATATGACTGAATTAAAAAATTTGTTTTATTTGAAATGCCATTTCCCTTTGACATTTCCCACCCACTGCTATGACATTAACATAGCCCTGCCTTTACGTGTAACAGCTGTTCATAGGAAACAGACCTCACAATGAAGAGTAAGGCACAGTAACAGCAGCTTGTTGTTTTTTCTTTTTTTTATTTATTTTGTAATGCACAAGTTAGAGGTCTTTATGTTTTTTTTAATGTTATGTTTTGTTAGCGTGACATACACCTAATTAATTTTGAGTAATGTAAAGTAGGAAGTGATTTTCAACCACCACAGCAATGAAAGCCTGAGATTCAAAGCAGAAGTGCTGGCTTGGAGAATGACAAAGAGGAGGCTGAAGGTATGGGGTGAGAGACACAAAAACAAAAGCTGGAAGAAGAGTGAGAAGTATCAAAAAACCCAAAAAACACAGACAGAAAAAGCAATACTTTAGACTCCTCCTTCAACACTTTATGACCTGTCTACTAGATCTTTATTGATAGAACAGCTTTTACAGTTTCCAGGTGGGACACTGAAGCTGTGTAGAGACGGGTGTCAGGCACTAGTACCAAGACACATACTCTCCTTGCTGCAGAGTAAACTTGAATTTTCCTACTAATCTGAACAAACCGGGCGGGTTTGAAGAAGAGGACCATAAAGATGTAGAATGCCTTTCCAAAGTTAACACAACAGATCAACATAAAAGGTGGTTAAAAAACCCTAAGTGTCTTTCCTCTTAGCTCGGTGTTCTGCTCGGTGAAAATTGCTAAGAATGAAAGTTCCATTGTAAATGATAATTTAAATGAGCTTCTTGCAGACATTAATTTTTCTAAATTCTTTGAGGGAAAAATTTTAATTGAAAGTAATTGAATCAGTGACATCCTAAAGTTAGTGCTGTTAAAATATGGTTCCTTTTGTCTGAATTAAATCTGTTACCTTGTAGTTCAGTTGAATCTACCTGAAGTTTTTCAGTGGGAAGGAGTGAGATTTCCCGGACGTAGCACTAGCTCTCCTGTTCACCTACCTTGCTTCAGTTTCTCAACTTAACTAAACTTTTAACATCCCTCTCATGGAAATACTCTCCTTAGGCTTTCTTCATCTTGTACTATTTTTCTTTTTTTATTATTTTTTTTTAGTTTTTCGAGAAGAAAACAAAAATATGTCCATGAAGAAAATAAAAAAAAATAAACTTTGTTATTGAATTTCAGCTGTTTAGAAAGTTGTTCAGAAGAGCGAGCAGCTTCTGTGTAACTTCAATTGTGCTTACAGTTTTGAACTAAGCACTGCTCTCCTGGCTGGACTGGAATTACTAGGGGACCCTGTGAGCCTCTCTTGCCTGGTATTACAATTGTATCACTGCCTTAAGATTAACAAGTTCCTTCAGGCACTCTGCTCAGTGAAGAACAGATTTTATCTTTTTTTCATGGGGGATTTTTGCATGCAGGATTTTCCCAGCTCATAGTGTAATCCAGTCTAGCTCAACAGGAGGTTTTCATGTCTAGGGAGGGCATCTCAGCAGACTGACTTGTTCCAAAGTTACAGGAATTTTTCATTTTTTAATTTTAATGAGAAATTTTGATAGCTGAGGAGGCATTATTCTCTTCCAGCTTTCTAGCTTGGTCAGCGATGTTGAAAGGTTATCAATACTTCAACCTTGCCCCTTTATTTGACATAGTTCTTGAATTTCCATCGTGCCTTAAGTGTACAAGATCCTATTCCAGTTTGTAATCACAGACTAGATAGTGGAAAGAACATGCCTATATACAGTTGCAGTGAAGGCAAAACATCTGTCACAGGAATATCTCGTACGCAAGGTGAATGTGTTTTTATTTTTAACTTCATCTTTACAGTTACCTTTATTTCTAGGCTATGTGCCAATGATTCTGTTACTGTTTTTATTTGTATTGGTTTATCATTATTCTATAAGATCCTGTTGTTGTAGTTGTATAAGATGTAGTTGAATGATGCTTTATAAACTATACCACAAATCACAGAACTTTTTGTAAAATGATTATTTCATGCATCCTTTCAGAGGAACATGCCAGAGGAGAGTGGAACCCTTTAAACTGGAAAGGGAGAATAATCATATTTGAGCCAATGAGCAACAATAGAAAAATAATGGTAAGCCATATCACATTTTATGTTTGCTGGAACTGCCCATGGGAATGTTAGCAACAGACAAGACAGCCTAGAGCCTAGAAGTAGAAAAGAGAGGTTGTGCAAATGATATGAATAAAGCAAAAAGGAAGCAAACAAATAACCTTAGGAGACAAGAGCTGAAAGACAGAATTCAGTGGTGGAAAGGTAGTTTAGCTCTGTCTAACTTCTGGTTCTAAATTAGACGAGGGAGAAACAGTATCTAAATAGATATCTAAACCACCAATGATTTCTGTAGTATTTGGCTACATAAAGTACTAAACCCGGCTCTCTGGACAGGAGCAACTTCATTTTCACATTACAGTTTACATAGCATAACTTACTACTTCACCTATGAATAAGATATATATTTAAAGCCCAGCATACTTTTAAGTGCAATTCTTCAGTACCTTCTCCACTTGATGATGAGCATTTCCTGTTTTCTGTAGAACTACCATGGGAATGAAGAGAAGCTTTTTTTCCTTTCCACTAACAAATCTAAATTATTGATTAGTCAGTCTAATTTGTGGAAAATACTATTGGTTAGTGCTGTCTTAGAACTGCCGTAGATGTTGCAAAAAGAATAACAGATAATTTGACAAGCATCTTCAGTAGGAGAGACAATATTAAAATAGACAGGAGAAGTCATATTTTCAACCATTGTTCTTTTATTTTCCCACAGTTTACAAAACTCACATATTCTCCTTTGGATTTCCCCAAACTTTTAATGCTTTTAATAAACATCACTTGAGGGCTGGTTTGGGGAAATTAGAATTAGAAGTTTTGGACCTCTTTTCTGTGCGTAGATTCCAGATGTAAACACTTCTTGAGGATTCCCATGAGCACTGAAGGATGCCTGCTCAGAACAGCGAATTCTGCTCTACCTTTCCCCAGCCTAACGCTTTGCAAAGGGTTCCCCGTCCCACCAGATGTGCTACAGAGGACGTTCTTTGCTGTAATAGGAGCCTTGCTCGATAGCAGCAGGCCTGAGAAAATGGGGTCATCTGGTCTCATACTGGCGACAATAACATCCATGGCTTTCCATCCAAGGGAGACTCTGCAACCTCTCTGGGCAGCCTGTTCCAGTGTTCCATCTCCCTTAAGGTAACGAAGTCTTTCCTCATATTCAGATGGAACTTTCTGTGTGGCAGTTTGTACCCACTGCCCCTTGTCCTGTTGCTGGGCACCACTGAAAAGAGCCCGGCCCCAGCCTCTTGACACTGGCCCTGAAGGTATTTGTGCATTGATAAGATGCCCTCAGTCTTCTCGTCCTCAGGCCAAACATTCCCAGCTCTCTCAGCCTCTCCTCACATGGGAGATGCTCCAGTCCCCTCATCATCTCCGTAGCCCTCTGCCAGACCCTCTCCAGTAGCTCCCAGTCTCCCCTGACCTGGGCAGCCCAGCACTGGACACAGCACTCCAGATGTGCCTCACCAGGGCAGAGCAGAGGGGGGATCACCTCCCTCCACCTGCTGGCCACGGCCCTCCCAGTGCACCCCAGGGTCCCACTGGCCACCTTGGCCACACGGGCACGCTGCTGGCCCATGGGCACCTTGCTGCCCACCAGCACTCCCAGGTCCTTCCCCGCAGAGCTGCCCCCCAGCAGGTCAGCCCCAGCCCGTGCTGGTGCGTGGGGCTGCTCCTCCCCAGGGGCAGGACCCTGCACTTGCCTTTGCTGAACTTCCCCAGGTTCCCTCTGGCCTGCCCAGGTCTGGCTGAATGGCAGCGCAGCCTCCCGGTGCACCAGCCGCTCCTCCCAGTTCCGCACCACCCCCAGACTGGCTGAGGGTGCCCCTGCCCCTCCACCCAGGCTGCTGATGGATGAGCTGCACAGGGCTGGACCCAGCACTGACCCTGGGGAACACCGTGAGCTACAGGCCTCCAGCTGGCCCCTGCGCCGCTGGTCACAGCCCTCTGAGCTCCGCCATCCCACCCGTTCTCAGCCCACCTCGCTGCCCGCTCGCCTGACCCACACCGCCTGCGCTCACCTGGGAGGGTGTTACGGGAGACAGCGGCAAAAGCCTGGCTGAGAGGTCAGGGTAGGCACCATCCACTGCCCTCCCCTCATCTACCCGGCCAGTCATTCCATCCTAGAAGGCTACTGGACTGGGCAGGCGTGGTTTCCCCTTGGTGAATCCATGTTGACTACTCCTGATAACCTTTTCCTCCACATGCTTTGGGATGACCTCCAGCATGAGTTCTTCCACCACCTTTCCACGGATGGAGGTGAGGCTGACTGGCCTCTAGTTTCCTGGGTTCTCCTTCCTGCCCTTTGTGAAGACTGGAGTGACATTGGCTTTCCTTCAGTCCTCAGGCTGTCAATTTTGTGGCTGTCAAGTCTGCTTTAGTGATCTCTAATGTGATCCTCCTTGACCAAGCGAAAATCTTCCCTTCTCCAGACTTGCTCTCTTGCCTCCAGGGTCTGGGATTCCTGAGGGCTGGACTTAGCTGCAAAGTCTGAAGCAAAGAAGGCATTCAGTAACTCTGCTTTCTCTGTGTCCTTCATCACCAGGGCACGCACCTCATCCAGCAGCAGGCCCACATTTTCGCCAGTCATGCTTTTGCTACCAATGTACCTGAAGAAGCCCTTCTCCTTATCCTTGATAACCCTTGCCAAATTTAATTCCAAACAGACCTTAGTCTTCCTCTTCACATCCCTGCATGCTCTGCCAACGTCATTATAGTCTTCCCAAGTGGCCTGTCCCTTTTTACATATCCTGCAAACTCCCTTCTTCCGTCTTGAGTTTTGCTAGAAGCTCCATGCAGGTCTCTTGCCCTCTTTGCTTGATTTCATACTCATGGGGATGCACCGATCTTGAGCTTGGAGGAATTGATGCTTGAATATTAACCAGCTCTCTTGCACCTCCCTACCTTTTAAAGCCCTAACCCATGGGATTCCTCCAAGAAGGTCCTTGAAGAAGCCGAAGTTCCCTGTCCTGAAATCCGGGGTTGCAATCCTACTTGTTGTCCTGCTTCCTGCATGCAGGATGCATGTACTTCATCATCCGCAGGAAAAGCTTGACACATTCCAGTTGTCACGTTCCTCTTACACATAAAGTCAGCCTGAATATATAAAGAACGTAAAAGGTCAGAAAGGAAGAAAAAAGTGGGCTGAGTCTAAGACGCCAAAAGAAGCCACAAAATACCTACCATGCTCTCTGTTACCTGACACATTGAGATGGTACATCAGTGGCTCCAATATAGTAGTGTTTGAATCTTGCCAGATAAATAAAGTTTTGCACACTGCACTGAACAAATCAATGAATATAACAAGTATCAGAACAATTAAACATCATGGAAATATCCATTTGGGTGAATGGGTTGAAAAAGAACGGTACTGTAGAGTAAAGCCATGGAGATGGACATA
This sequence comes from Falco punctatus, assembly GCF_963210335.1. NCBI lineage: Eukaryota > Metazoa > Chordata > Aves > Falconiformes > Falconidae > Falco > Falco punctatus. Next base: position 18,732,683 of record NC_137593.1, read on the forward strand.
CCAAAATAGGGAAATTTGGGAAACAGAGCTTTCACATGTCAGACTTTCCAACAGGAGAACAGAGAAAACAGGCTATGTAATATGAACAAGGGAAAATTAGGTTCTTTGGTTACCCTGTTTCTGAAAGAGAATATTTTAGAAGTGGGCTACAAAAGGAGATCTGATCGTTGAAATTTACTGTAATGTTTCTCATTACTGTAATTTTAAAATCTGAGATATTGCCACCAAGGTTTTTTCCATGAACCCCTGAGAATTTTTCTTGTCCCGACTGCAGAGGAGGGCTTTATGACTGGTAGTATTAACAGGTTAAAAGTAAGACCACTAACGAGATGCACAACAAACAAAAAATCCCCTGGAGAATGTAGCACAGCTAGCGCAGCTGCAGTGAATAGATATGGATAATCCCTGGTAGCTGCAAATACCCTCTTAAGGGTTTTTTTTGGCAGGAGAAGCCTAATCTCAATTCATACAAGGGAAAAAACACTGCTAAACTATAACATTTTAGCACTTTCTCTCCATGCCATTTAAATTGGAAGTAAAAGGACAAAACCTCAAGTCGTTAATTTAACAAGAAAAGTGGATCTGCTGACATTAAGGTCTCTTGTACATTTCGTTGTACAGCATGAGCACCTGCAGTGTCTTGCCTTGAACTGACTGTTCTCAACATCATAAGCCATAGGGGTGGATACAAACAACTTAAAAACAAGATTTATTTTAATAACGGATTCTCTGGTTAAGTGGCAATGACAGGCATGTCTCTGAAACAATGTGTATGAATACCAGTTGAGAATGCAGATTTTGAAAGTATTTGCCAATTAGAAAAACTCTTTCTTAACCAAGAGGAAAAAGAGAAACACTCATCACCATGTGACTTAACCAAAATGACTTGACGTGAAAAAAGAACCTTTTCTTTGACAAGAATATTTAATATTTACTGGTCACATGCTTAAACAAATGAAATTAATAATAATTTTTAAAAAAAAAAAAAAACCAAACAAACCAACCCAGAAACAAATCAACAATTAAGACATGTTGGGCATAGTAACATTCCACACACTGTGTTTTGGCAACTGGAAAAGAGTAAGTGTTCAGAACATTACTGCGGTCTGACTAGAACAAAACCTTGTTTTGGTTTGGTTTTTTCAGTTTGGTTTGTGGAGAAGGGAGTTAATGAAAGAGACTGAATAAATACTCTGAAAGAGCACAGTGAATGAAGAATTTGGTATAATGTCTGCTCAGAGTAATACCCTGGTTATTAAAAAGTAGCTTCTTACTGATGTAAGAATTTGAGAAATGTGATCGTCAATGTGCAAGGGATTTTTAAACAAATGAAAAAAAATTAAAACAAGTTCCTCCCGACTACCATGATGAGCAAAATTGGCAGAGAAAAGGAAGCCGACAGTTAATAAATCATCACAAATATGGATACAGAAAACGTACAGAAGCTATTAGGTAAGCATAGTATTTCTTACAACTCAGGACTTTTAATGAAGTCTCTTGAAATTGTTAGAATGCACGACACTGTTAGTATAATTTCCATAGAGCTCTCAAAGTTTACCCTGAAGATCCACTTTATGAATACATTCTGCTCCTCCTGTATCCATAGCCAGTTTACAAATGCTGCTCTGATGCCAGAACCACCCTGCAGCTTATTTTCCCCTCCCACACGTACCTTTGTGCAGACAGATAAGTGCCCAACCGAAACGCCGACACGTGTAGGCAGCAGATAGAGGCGGCGTGTGCCCGGCTGCGCTGACCAGCCACCAGCTGCCATGCCGTGCCGTCGGCTCGTGGTGCATGCCACAACTCAGGTAATTCAGAGCTGGGATTAGGAGTGCAACCATTCAAAAATAAAACAATTTCAGCAAAGCAATGATTAACAGAGAAAGGTTGCCTAGTGATTGATGAAAAGTTTCCATTGTTACTGACAGAGACATTTGCCAGGGTAAACCCTTGTCTTACACGCCTACTCTTTCCATCGTTGACAGTCATCACTGTATAACTCCACCTGTCATAGGGTTTAATTCTCTCTGTTCCATCCTCATTACAAACTCAGGTATGAGCACCTAACAGTCAACGAATTTTCAGAGCATTGCCCATAATTACAGCTTTGCTCTGAAGCATTGTGTTTTCTTTCTTTACCAGAGCCTCAGCACTGCCAGACAATGGCCACAATTGCCCTCAGTCCTCTCCACAGACAGTTTCATCCCCTTGTATAATGAAATTCAAATAAACATTTGTCAATGCAAACTCTTTGAAATGACATCTTCATCTTAAAAGGATGTATTGTTACACTTCAAAAAATGGGATGTTGAAGTATGAAAAGCAGTCATTGCAGTTTCAAGCAGCAAACCCCTTCTGCAACAGGGAGAATATTTCCCTAGACAAAAATTTTGAAGCTTATTCCAAATTTGATCATACTTTATTATTATTATCATCGTCATCATCATCTTCTAGTCCCTAATGGTTTTGGTTACTAGGAAATGATGAGTATAGCACGCTAGCCAAGAAAAAATGTTCAAACTTGTTATTTTTAAATTACCTGGTTTTATCTTTCACGAGGTAATGAGATCAACCAAATTCAATCTGATCCATGATCATCTCCCTAACACTTGACCTGACAGCCAAGCTCACAGCAAGCCGTTGAAATAACTAATTAAGAACCGACAAGTTCAACAAGAATCTTTCAAAGAAATAAAGCATGAAATCAATTACCTACCTCTGAACCCTGGGAACAATCAACAGGTTTGCTGCTGGCCTAGGTTTCCATGAACCTCTGCAGCCTGCCTGCTGTTCACGCAGCGTGTGGACCAAATCAAGGAAAGCAGCACAAACCTCACTGGCATCGTGCCTGAAGTCACAAGACACCGAGTATCACCGCGGATTCCCAGCAGCTGGGACAAAAAAATGCAGTGCCATGGGTGCTGAAGTGAAACTATATGGGTATGTGCATCCAGGGTACTTTCATCCTATGGTAATAAAATCAGTGATAGAAGCAATAATGAATTGCCATGTGGGCATCTGCTAAATGCCAATGTGAATGTCATCCTTTCCACCCCCCGCCCCCCCCCCCCCAAGTGTCCTCTCATTGCCTGGTGGATACAGGTTGTTGAACGTGCCTGCCTGATTGAAAACATGCACAAATAGCATCAAGTGATATTTGAGGTAGAAATGAAATATTTAACATGTATTTCTACTGCAAAAGAAACATAAAAGCAAAATGAGCAGTACTATGATATTATAAACAGAAAATGATAGGTAAATCACTCCAGTCTAAAACTATTAGCTCCCTAGCGATGAACCCCCCATCAAACAATAAAATGCCACCACTCATTGCAGGTGGTCTCTATAAAGGAATAAGCAACCTTCAGATACACGCTCTTAGATCAGGCAACCATTATTTTTTCTGATGGACTATTAAAAAAGTTGTTTTGTAAACATGTTCAGTTCCTGTCACTTGAAATTTAAGAGAAAAATTTCCATGAGCATTCAGCTAGCACTCAACAAATTAAGCCATTTTCTCATTGGTCTTTTCCTCTTTAAAAGTTCTCAGACATTGGAGTTATTTCTTCAAATCATTTTGTTATCATCCTATGCTCTGATATTTTTGCTAATAACTTAGAGGATAAAGCTGTGCCTCCTAATTCTTTCTACTGAAATTATCATTAAAGTAACTGAATTTCTTTACCGGACCAAGCCAGAACTTTTAGACAAATTGTTGCCTTCTGGTGGTGGGAATGCTTTCCCCTGGTTCACTCTCCTGTTACAGGACTCACTGTGACACTTCCTCAGTGTCATTAGTGTTTTCTTAATTACATAGGGCTGCCTCCATGGAGATGCTCCAAAGAACAGACTGCAGACCGGTGTCTTTGAAGTCCAATTACTCTGAATGTTCTCCCGTCGTTTAGGCCTAGTGTAGGACAGCGGTGCTCCACCAGTATGCTTCCTCCAGCCTCAGGGAACATGTAATGATTTTTCATTCAACTAGGCTTAATTATTCGTTTGATCTGGCAATATCCCCTGCATTACCTCAGAAATATCAATCACAAATCTAGATATGTCCCCACAAAAGCGTTAGCTCGATGGGGCAGTGGGTCTACTATCGCTTGCTATGTACTATGTAAATCATTCTCTAGAAATGGTCAAATAAGCAAGAGCAGAACATTTTGAAAACTTCCAAACCTACAAACTTCAGGAAGTGATCTCCCACATTAGTCAAAAGTATTTATTTTTTCACTTCTGTAAGACGGAAAAGTTGCCAGTGGCACTTTTTTTCCTCCGCTTAAGTGCTAGCCACAGCCTACAGAGAGACAAACACATTGGCAAACCGAAGATTTGATTCAATACTTATCTATATATGTATGAATCATGGAACTACGGAATCTACAGAAAGAGCAAAGGACTGTAAGTAAGGATTGCCTGTCTCTACTGAAACAACTTGCATTGCATAGTGAAGCTGGATATCAAAACCTTCCTTTGGAACCTTTTTTTGTGCAAGTATGCATGTTTTTAAGAGTTAGAAATGCTACATGAAAAAGGATCACCTGACACGGCTATGATGGCGATGGATTGTGTTGATGATCCAGGAGGTCCCTGACAGTCGTACAGTAGCTGCGCTGTAGTAAATCAGGTAACATATTGAGGGAAAAAAATGGAAGTTCAAGAGTGTAATCACAAGCACAGCTCCCACAGTCTGGCAGAAACATGACACTTCCTACACAAAAATAGAAAGGGATGTAACGTTTACCTTCTCCCTAGAGCTGCCCTTTTCCCAAAGAGCAGCAGCCCCAGTTTTCAGGTGCACCACGAACAGCTCCATTGCAGTATGCTCCGCGATCTCAAGCATCAGTGACAGCCTTCAGTGCTCTGATTCTGTCATGCAGATCAACTGCCTTTCCACTGTGCAACTTCGCACTGTGACAGCAGCCGCTTACTGACAACTGGTGACCACTTTATCTTCCTAATTTAGCAACAATTTCTTAAACAAGCTGAAATGGTTAACATGCAAAACTAGCGCCATTACATCAGTGGAGCCAATCTGAAAAGACAAAAATAATCTGTCCTCAGATGTTTGCTTCTCTACACTAAATGCATCTCTTCAACATTAAACTTCAAAGCTCAGATGTAACAGAAACCAAACAGTTTAGAGCCTGTTTAAAGTTCACCACAGCACTCAGTGAAGCTCAGGAAAAGAAAAAGTAGGGCTCTTCCAGTGTTCCTCCACTGCATCATCCCTCTCCCCCTGTGCTGCAAAGAAGAATGACAACACATCTTTTGATGGTTTGGCTTCTTCATTGCTTTTTATAGCACCATAACAACAGTGCAGCTTCTTTACATTTTTGATTTACCACAAAAAAACACAATGGAGTTTGGTATAAGAGATTTCAGTAAAAGCTTTAACTTTTCACCAGCAATTTCAAAATTCAAATTAACATGGAAATAACTGTAAAGTGATTGTATTTTTGTATTTTAATCTCTTGCCTGTAAGTCACAGCAACAATTAACACAAAAATTACTCCTAGAGGTTTTGGGGTTTTTTTTAACAGAAAATTACAGCAAAATATCTGGTTATTGTAACAAGAAGCTGCAGTTGAAACCAAGGAGATAATAAGGAGTGTTCAGTCGCATTACTGAACAGCTTGAGACAGGAACAAAAGCACACACTACGAATATTAGTAACTTAACAAAAAAGCATATTAAGGAGTTCTCCAATCACTTAGCTGGGACCAATACATTAGAACTTCTCTTACCGTTCATAAAATAAAATAACTTCTAGAACACTTTCAAGAAAAAGACAAACAATCTAGATGACAGGAAGAGTAATCCAAGACCATTCACACATTCAGCTTATTTAACATTGGAGTAAAACCACGGCTAGACCAAAACTGACAGCAAACCGGCCATTGCTTTTAATGGATTAATGACTAGTAGTCCACTTACCCCATAATTTGACTTATATCTGTGTCTAAGCATATTAGCGTACTTATATGAATTAATGCAAGGATCAAAACGGAAAAGAAACATTAAAAAAGGGTTAGTGTATAGTGCTGTACTTTTGTCAAAACACAGCTGTTAGTACACACATGACTTCATATCTTTAGTACTGAAATATTTTTATTTCTGTTCTGGTTTACCAGTTACAATTTTCACTTAACAAAAAATTCTTGATTGTGAGATAAGGTTTTGTGAGATAAGAAACTATCTGCATCAGGTAAGGTTAAAAGGTACATACAGAAAAGCATAATCAAAGTTGACTCATGAGATGACGTTAACCTATTCCAGAATTTCATAAATGCCTATCTTTTTCTACTGTTAGGTAAGTTTAAAAATAAAATATTCATAACAATGAGTTGTTCAATGGGTTGTAAGAATAAATTGAACCAATTCTCTTCTGTCAGTTATTGACATGATGCTTGATATATTGTTTTCTCTGAAATATAAATAAAATGTGATTTAAGAAAGGAACAACCACTGGGACATGTAAATGCACTTGTTTGCAGCACCTGAGTCAGAGCCAATGCAAGTAATTTACAAAATACTTTTCAGACAATGAAACTACCATGGATTTTCTGTGTTTCTAGCAGAAGAAAAGCTACCATTTTCAGCAGACTTTGTAAATACCGATTTCTGTAAATCTAATCAATCTTTTAATGCCACTTAGATATTGTTTATGGCTACCGATTCTGAAAAAAAACCCCAACAAACTGAAGTATGTAAATGATCCCAGTACTACAACGGTAAATCCTTAAATACATGCTTCAGTGCCAGAAATTAAAGCACAGATACCATGTAAGATGCTTTTCTGACCTCTGGAAGCTTGAAAATAGGACACGTTTTCTTACAAAAACTCCTTTTTCACTCACACCTCTATAAAAACCCTGTCCCTTCTTTCCATGTCCCCAAACTGTCTTTCTGCTTGAGCTCAAGGCTCCATATATACACACTACACAATAAATTGATTTACCTTGCATTACTCAGTTTTTTTCCAGCACACTATTCAGTAATGCACTTCTCCTAGGACCTATGCCCATATTCCAAACTGTAAAGCCACAGTAAGCAGATCTTAAATATTCATTTAACGTAAACTGCCAGAAAATTGCCTTTTTCTCTCAAAAAACCCATAAATACATGTATAAATATAGTAGGTAGATCAAACTGGATGTAAAAAACCCCACCTTTGCTATGTCCTTTTAAAATAGGTAAAGGTAAGAGAAATACCTTATCTGGAAACTAAAAATAGCGTAAGTAATTTCCATCCTCTTTTCAGATTTTGCTACTATTCCCCTGGAATATAGTGACCTTATTGGCTTTGCTTATATAAGTGGTAATAGATTACCTAGCTGAAATTTTTCACTTAACACAACCAATTTTGTGCATATTTTATGCTAAGACTGATCCTCCTGCTCCCTTTTTTATATTCAAGCTTTCACACATGTAATCTCCCACGCCAGAACGCAGAAGAAAGGTTTCACCGCTATCCAGCCACATAAGCTTTTTACACACGCTTAAGATGCAGGTTACACCAAATTCTGAAGACACAGATGAATCACAGACAAGTTCTTTTGCTTGCATATACAAATAAATCTGTCTCTATTGAGTATATCAGCCCGAACTCTCTCACGGCAGGGGCGGCAGGGAATGTGCCCCCTGCGCTGCACCACAGCTCTGCTTAGCCACCACCACCGCAGCCCAGGACCCTTGGCCGCGAAGTGTCCTGCACACAATTCCATCCTGGGGCTGAAGGCAATGGATGCATGTCCTTACGGACAGGAACATCAAGCCACCTGCGTATTTTTTTTCATCCCGAGTTAGCGAAGGCACATTTACCTGTTGTCTGTTTTCACAGCCAGTGCTCACCACAACAGGACAAAGCAGGAAATATTTCAACCACTGTCCCACATCTAGCTTCTTCTCTCTTCTTTGGAGCGCGTGATCCCTGTCTGTAATAAGACTCTCACTCAATTTTAAAGGAAGTTATCCCAAAAGACTCACAGTCCTCATGCATCTGTCATCTTCTGCTACACATACTGAGTTTCTGTGACATTTAACAGGAACATCATGCAGGTACCAGTTATTCCTAAGTGACTTTCCATTTACTTGGAGTTGCAGTAGAACTGCTACAGATGGTACAAACAAAACAAACACTGATTTCGCTCAATCCAATACTTTAGTGACGTGACCACTTAAATTAAGTGGCCAAAAAACAGAAGAAAAATGTGAAGCACCTTGACTAAACAGGAACAGTACCAAAAAGAGAAAAAAAAAGAAGGCTGTAGCTTACAGCCTATCATTAAATCATGTTCTCCAATTTCTTTGGGTTCAGGCATTTGTCATCCTTATTTTCTCTTATTTCTCATTTTGCAAAAAGGAATTTTTACAAATTTTGGAATAATACACCCTCTTTCAGACCATGCTCCAACAATAGAAAGAAATATGTATGGCAAATGTAATTTGTATGCAAGCAGTAAGACCTCAGAAGTGCCATTTGCACTTTCTTTTTTTTTTTTTTAAATTAGATCACCAACTGCATCAGTATCATCGACATCACATTTGATGGTTTCACAAGGTCACGGACAAATAAGTGCAGATCCAATCCAAAGACCGATGTTGCACATATAATTCAACTCATTAACAATACCCTCAAAACAATCTCCAAGGAAGCATCCATGAAACCTTTCTCTATACAAGTGAGATATTGTCACACATTATTAAACATAACTAAAACAGTTTCCCGCAATGTGTGGAAAAACCTCTTAGGCAAAAGCAAAAATTCAGAATAAGGGTATTTTTGTTATATTTGGAAAAAGGAGCAAATATTAAACATTGTGCAAAAGGAAAATACTTTATTTACTTTAATACCATATTTGATCTGAAAGTTTCAAGCACTGAAAATCAGAAAACCAAACTGAATTTTGCTTTCCTAAGTACATCTATATTCAACACGGAAGCCATTAATTCTTAAGAGAAACCAGGAATGTCTTTTATCATCTAGTTACTGCTGATAGCCTTTTCAGCTGCCAGTCCTTGTTTGGGTTTCGAGTAATCCCAAGGTCTCCTGTTCTCTGTATACCCATACAGCTTCCGCAGTGCCACGCGGGCAGCTTCTTCCTCTGCAGCAAGCAGCGTTTCACCAGGACCTTCAGCTATAATCTTCTTATCGCTTGGGGGAAAAAAAAAATTAAAAACATGTTTATCATGAAATCCTGAGCACTGCTGTGTATCATTAATAAAGGCGGCTAGATTTTTTTTATTCTCCAGTGTCTGTGAATACTGAAGGTAATGTCTACATACACAAAAATGTAACCATTTCCGTTGGTCCTTCCTGCAAAGATAAGTGATTGTGTGTCCAACAATGGAAACTCAAATCAGAAATGCATCCATTTCCTGGAAGAATGCTACTCTGTTCATTTAGATTCCAAACATATCACTGATTCTTTACAGTGTTCAATTTGTTAGCCTGTTAAAAACATGCCAATTTGTTACTCTGGTTAGCTTAAACAAAGAAATTAAGTGTTTCTGTCTCTTCTCCTCCTCTGGTAAGAAAGTATTTTAAAATTTCTTCAAAAGGATTCACAAAGAAGCTGTCTCTGTTATGAAGTCTGTACTCAGCTCTGTTTAATCAACATCTATGGGCAATGGATAGGAACAGTTCGTGAAGGGACACCAGAGATTCCAGAAGAAAAATAAAGTTCCTTTATTTTATAGAAGATAATTCTTAGAAGGCATTTACGCCAAACCACAATAAATCTTACCACCTATTTATCTGTAGCTCATTTAGCAAAGCAACAATGCCGTGGGTTTTGGTGGAAGAAGGTCCTGTCCTGCTCCAGAGAAGCAATGCTATCCCTGGGCAAGACACCTGGACAAGCACTGACCATGCCCAAGATAAGCGCACCAGGGATGACCGGCACTTGTTAAGTCTTGTCTGGATGCGAACACCACTAGTTTACAGTGCCTGTGATTTGAAAACTAAAAAAGCTTCTCTGGAATATTAAATTAAGTCTCTCTTCCATCCCATGTCCCTTGATGTATGTGTCTCCTTAACCCTTCCCTAAGCCCTGGAGAGTCGTGGTCCCTCCAAAGCCATTCAGTTATGCTATTTGCAAAGTTGCTGTGCCAGGACACTCAGAACATGCATCCAGATTCTTTCATGTGCCCAAATTAGACTTTGAAGCCCTTTAGTCAGAGATTGTCTTTTTATGCTTCATTACAGCAAACTATGGCCAATGCTGATTTTATATGGAAGCCACCGTAAGGTTCTTCTGTAATAAACTGACCCAAGAGCATGAGTAGAAAAGTAAAAAAAACATCTTCCCCGCTCCCCTCTCCTCCAGCTTAAATCCATTTCACTTTAAATTAATATCGTACTAACCAGTACAACCCAACAAAGTACAGTGGCAGGACCGTGCTGACTCCCAGCTGCCTGGTAATTCTTGGTTCTGGAGAAGAGATATTCCTCTTGGTCAGTTCTTCCACTAGTAAGCCCATCGGATTTACAACTTCCCAGATCTCAAACAGGTCTTTTCCAATCAGCTGGGGAATAAAAAAGTCCTATACAAGAATATTTAGAAGTTACAATTAATAGAAGAGATAGTGAAGGCTCTAGCTTCTGGTGTCTCCTAATAAAAAAACAATATGAAGAGGCCATAAAACAGCTGACAATAAATTGCTGAAATGAATGATGGAACTGCCGCAGTGCTCCACCACAGCTAAGCACAGCTAACCAGTGTTGTTATGCTTGGCAGCTCTGGTTCCCATTTAGCCACTGACAGGATGCACGCCTTGGGCAAAGACAACTGCCGAGTCCTAAAGCAGGACCAGGAGGAGTTACCAGAACACTTGTGCACAGCTCCGAGCACGAGGCTTGCAGCTCAGCCCTGCTTCCAGGCATGAAGCTGTACATCAGAAGAGTTGGGCAAACATGTTGAAGGGAACACGCAAACCCATGGGACTTTCACCTGTTCAGATCACTCTCTTGCCTGACTGCTGCTTGCTCTGACAGACACCTCTCAAGTCTTGATTCAGAAGTAAAATGTTAACAAACATTTCTCCATTACAAAACTAGAAATAAGTGAAAAGGCTGACTGAAAGGACAGTATCCGCTACACTGCATTTTAACTGAACATTTTTGTTCCACCTGAATATGAGGAAGAACTTCTTTACCTTGAGGGTGACAGAGCACTGGAACAGGCTGCCCAGAGAGGCTGTGGGGTCTCCTTGTCTGGAGACATTCAAAACCTGCCTGGACACAATTCTGTGCAACCCACTCTAGGTGAACCTTCTTTAGCAGGGAGCTGGACTAGAGGACCTCCAGAGGTCTCTTCCAGCCTTGACCATTGTGCGATTCCGTATGAAATCTCTTTGGATGCTTGCACTCCCAAATGCAATACCTATGAATTCAGCCTCTGCTCTATACAAAATGTTTTTTAAAAACAGAAGATACATCTCACACAACATGGAATAACTTCATTCTTTGACAGTATACTGCATGGCATATATGCTTTCCCTTAGCAAGTGTCAGCCAATAATAAAATATCACCAATATAAACCAGAAGGATATGATTTTATATACTTGACCAGCCTGTGCTTCTGAAAGAAAAAAACAAAAAACCCTCACAATCTCAAACCCCCAGTAAACGTCGACCTGACCACCATCACCAAGCAGCAGATCTCATTGTTAAATTGTCTTTGACAATACCTGTAACAACTTCTGCCAGTCTCCCTAGATCTCTGCCCATCAAGGTACAAGATAATATTTCATTTCCCCCTCCCCTTTCCCCCCCCGTAGATTCTGCAGCCCATGGATGTTATTGTCATCAGTACAAGACCAGATGATAAGTAATGTCTTACCCTGACAAAGATCCCTGTTTTCTCAGGCCCGCTACTATCAAGCAAGGCTCCTATTACAGCAAAGAACGTCCTCTGTAGCACATCTGGTGGGACGGGGAACTCTTTGCAAAGTGTTAAGTCCTGTATAGATAGGTTTTGAGCCACATAAGAAACAAGTTCCTGGCTGGTAAGAAAATCAACAAGTGCTTCTACCCCCTTTGCAGGTAAATCTGGGTAGGCACCTTCAAAGCACCGCAGCAGGTAAGCACGTGAAAAAGACATCCCCTGTTCAGCGAGTTTACTGTTATCTTGTAGGTTAAGAGCAACTGATCCTTCATCTAGGCCAAGTTCTCGGCGCCTGGCCTCCTCGCTTTCAATGTAACAAGAATTAACAAATGCAGTCTTAAGAAGATCCAAAGAAAAATTTTCATGCAGCCGGTGGCTAAAAGCTTGTATCTCTGCATGGTAATCCCAGTTGGGCTGCTCTGATCTACAGATGTGGAAAAGAAAACAAATTCAGAAACAGAACAAGCAGTTACCCATACTGCGGGCATCGTGCCTTTCCGGTGATCGAAAGGAAATGAAAACCTGAATTGTTTCTGAAGATCAAAACTAGTATGGAAACACCCCGGCCTGTGACGCCGCCGCCAGCCCGCCCGCCACAGGGCCCCGCCGCCACCGGAACGCTGCGCCAAAGCCCGGCCACAGGCCGCTCACCCGGCCCCGGCCCCCCCCCCGCTGCAGCCCCTCACCCAGCCCCGCCGCCCGCCCTCTCCTCAGGGCCGGGCCCGCTCTCACCGCCGCCGGGCGGGCGCCTCCAGCCGCTGCTGCTCCAGGTAAGCGCGGAGCCACCGCTTCTTCTCGGGGGGCGACAGCATGCGGAACCTCAGGCCGGGCCTCGCTCCGGCCCCGGCCCCGGCCAGCAGCCGCCGCGACGCCGCCAAGAGCAACCGGGTGGCCATAGCGGCGGGTGCGGTGGCGGAAACCCGCGGCCGCTCGCTGCGGGCGGAGGCGGGAACAGCCCCCCGGCGGCTACAGCTCCCGGCGGCCGCGGTGCGCGCTGGGAGGGGCAGCGGCCGCGGTGCGCGCTGGGAGCGGGCGCGCTGTGGCGCCGCCGTGAGGCGCGGAGGTCTCGCCCGCCCGCGGCCGCCGGGGCTGCCAGCAGCGGGGCGGAGGGGCGGCCCGGGGTCCCCGAGAGGAGCCGCGGGCCGGTGTGTGATCTGGCAGCGGCCGGGCAGACCAGCGTCGCCCGCCGAAGGTGCGCGAAGCACGGGGCAGCGAGGCTGGGGACGCTTTCCGCACCGAGGCCCGCCCGGCGGGGCCGCCCCTCCCGGCTGGGGCAGCCGGAGTCCCCGAAGCGAGAACTGCTGCTCGGGCTTCTCGACAGTTTGGTTCCCTTAAAAGCAGCTTTACCATCTCCTGTTACCTGTACAACTCTTCATAACGTCTGCAGTAGCTCCAGCTCCGTGGGTTCATACGGTACACCGTCAGCTTAAAGGCTGCGGTATAAAATCGATAGAAGCACAGCGAATGTGCAAAGCAGGCCCTTCCCTTCGCAGCGACTTCCATTAAAAGGTACACGTTTGTATTGTTCACGGATGTTTGTATCATTGAGGGTAAGAAAACACGCGCAGCAAATACCCCAAAGAGCCGGGGCAGTTGCACAACCCCAGTGAGCAAAGCTCTGAAGGCCACGCACCACGGGCACTGCGCCACGGCGTGTGGAGCGGGGCCGGCAGCCCACGCAGGAGCACCCAAGCCACCCCGCACCGGGCCCGGTGCTCCACTGAACTTGACAGCGCAGGGAACGTACCAGAGCAGTGCCCCTTACCCCGGCACTCGCAGCACGCGCATCGAAATCCTCAAGGCTGCTCAGGCCGCTGCCGCCTCAGCCACCTGTCCTGCGCGGGCGCTGCCCCAGCGCTGCCGAACCCCAGCGCGCAGCCACCCGCCAGGGCCAGGGGCTTCCTCAGCGCGTGGGTGTCCCTGCACGGAGGTAGCCCCGGGCTGGCTCTGCGGCCTCTGCCGCTGCAGGGTGAGCTGAGGACATCGCTGAAAGAGGCCCCACGTCCTTCTCTTCCGCAGCCGTTGTGCATCATCATCTCTTCACCCGCCTGCGTACTTCTAGAACCCAGAAACGGTCCTGCCCAGTGGTCTAGGTCTAGGAAAGGTGCCCAGTGTCACACAGTGACACTGTATTAGTTGTTTCATACACCCCGAGGGAAGGGGCTGTGGCTGCTAAAGCACCGCACGGGAGTGGAAGCGGCAGCTGCAGCACAGAGGCCGAGGTCTCCCCAGCACCACGCACGGCTCAGCACTCCCTCAGGCAGTATCTACCAAAAAAGGTGGTGGGTCTGGGGCTGGACAAGGGATGTTTAAACTGACCACGGAACGTGGGGACCCCAGGCTAGCTTCCCGTACCTGCGTGTGTACCACACGCACCAAGAACAGTGCCACAACACACAGGGGACGGTAGCCTGCAGCAGGCTATTGGATGCCCACCGATTTTGAGTTGTTCAGTCCATCATCGTTACTTACTTCAAAGACGGACAGTTTAGATGAACCCTCAAATAATTTTTCTTAAAATAATATTAAACAATGGTTTGAGTTTTCTTGTTGAGAGTTTTATTAAATATACTACATCAGTATCTTTTACTCCATAATATTTTATCACTCACAGACTGACTTGCTTAAAAATGTATTTTATAGAAAAACATCTGCAAAATTAAAACTAAAAAAAATACATATTAATTACACACCTCTGGACAATCTGCATGTTAGCAAAGAATTCCTTTTATTATTTGACCTGAACATGTGCTTAAACAAGGAACATACTCATGAAACAAGACACACTCCTTGAATATGGCACACCTCAAATTACTCAGACAAAAGAAACTAGTGCAATCACGTTTAATTGCATCTAACAACAGAACAATAAAAATTACTTTCTATTCTTTCCAAAGCCATTCCATTTGTTTTCTTCCCACCACAACAAAACATCCAGTGGTTATTCCTGTAGATTGCTGTCCTTACATTGCATGAAGCAAACTTCATATCGGCTGATCCGTATTTACACTGAAGCATGCAAAGGAGGATACTGCAAGTATTTGCAATGCAAATCTATTAAATACATTATAACTGAACAACAAGGTGTCCCTTTAACACTGCAATTCTATAGCCTTTATCTGTGGTGGAAGTTTCCAGTGTATGAATTATAAAACAGCATACAATTCAGAAACAGAAAAAGAATTTTGCAAATTGTTTGTATTTTCAACTACTAAATCTTTCCAAGAGCTGTGTCTAACGCCGAAACCAAAGCCAGCTGTTGAGTAGCCAGAAAGCTACAGTAATCGAATACATGATCATTTCCCTTTTAGCACGCTCTTTGTTTTCTTCTTCCAGAAGTTGTAGGCGACGATTAAGTTTGATTATCTAAAAATAAATAAAGGCTTTTAATACTTCATTAAAAGTTGCCAGACTTTCTAGAAGCTTCTGAATAGCCATACAAAATTAGTATCTCAGACAGATGGATTTTAAACACTTGATAATTTGACTTTCTATCTTCAGTCACTAATGATCAGATCTTGCTGGTCTTAATAAGCAGGAACAGAAATGGAGTTGGACTCCCGAGATTCCCAGAACAATACAGGATACGTGAGGGCAGTCCAGCAGGGGTACAGAGAGGATCCCTCACCATATCTGTTATGGATACCTTTGCAGCCACATAGAAAACCTGTTCTTCCATTCTACTGCTACAGCTTTTTCTTAATATTATCAACTGCTATACTTCACATACCTGTCTTCTTAAGGAAGCAGCATCTACCACTGTCATGTCGTCTGGTGTTCCATCAAGCGTAGTATCCAAGTTGGAAAGACCATATCTATCAAATAAGGCAGATAGCTTAGCTGTCTCATCCATGCAAAGATAAGCAAGTACCATATTTTATCAGCATTCTAGTAGATGTATTTTTTGGTGGTGATGGAGAGAAGAATTATAAAACTTTTCCCCTAGCTTTTACAGAGTTGTTTGTTTCAATAGGATCCCAACTGAATAAAGCACAGACTCATATGAAGTGGGTAACTGCTTGCTTGCATCTGGGTTTATTGCTCTCCTAACGTAAATATTTTTTAAGGTTCTCCACATAGACAGACTTCTTGCTGTCACCTAGTCTCTCATAAGACTGCTTCCAGTTATTTAACTGATTAATGAAACCTGAAAATTACCTGAGCTAAAATGCAAAAGTTGCAAGAGACCTGGCAACAGATCAGAAATAACCAAATGAAAACTTGGAAAGAATTGGGTGTCTTATGCTTGGTATCTACTTAAATATCCCAAGTGGACACCTACTGAGATTAATGATCTCAGTCACATTAACCTCAGTACTTCTGGCAGAGAACCTTGCAAATAAGGAGTCTAGCGCAGAGTCACTGCTTGCTGAACCTTGCATGCATGAGAAAGTTTGTTCCCAGAGCACCTCTCAGTTTTCTTAATGTAGCAATTCAGAGAAAGCATTATTCTAACTCCAGGGCAAGTTAATTAATTATGGCACATTTATTATCAGTTGGAGAGTGGCAGAAAGTCTACATAAAGTATGGTTTTGATCATCCAAATGCTACCTCTTAACCAGTTTCTTTTCTAACCACTAATAGGTAAAAATAGTTCCTGATGCTGCACCTACCGCTGAGTTTCTCACTTCCCGTGTTAAAAACTCAGTTTCCAATATTAGTTCCCTTTGACTCACTTTCTCATTAGGGCATACAAACAACTACTGCAAGCAGCTTAGGAAATTGAACAAAATTATATCAAGGCTACTGAATTCACAACAAAATATACCTAAAAGAATGTTCAGCATTTAATGACAGTTAAAGAAGTCAGCTTCGACTACTGTGAATATCAACTAGAATTCCTGAAGCTTGCAGAACGCACTGAAGTGCAGACAGTATTTTGCACTGCATGCTCCCCATCACTTCCAGCAAAGTTCTATAGAAAGTCCTCAGCTCTGGCAACATTCTCGTCCCACCCCAACGGATAAATTATCAAATTTTTCCCTGTATCATTGTTCATTAATATGTTGTTTCTAAATTAAGAATTGCTGTCTCTAGATGAGAGTTGCGTTAGTCTGGATTTAGATAACAATGAGATCCCTGAGCAACACTGTATAAAAGATAGGAAGCCAATTACGTTTTGATCTGTGGATTTTTGGGTTGAAGGGTACACAGGGAGAGGGAAACCTTCTCTAGGTGAGATCAGGATAAAAATAGCTTTTAGTAAGGGAATAGTCAAATAAGCAATTGTCTGTCCACAGGGTCATAGCTGCTTCTAAAACACAGTACGGAGAAGGAAAAAAAGTTTTGGAAACTCTTTTTGTTAGGAAAAGGTTCTTTCATTAAGGATATTATTAATTTTTATTCTGAGGAGACTTCAAACATTCACTTAACTATAATTTATGCTATTTACTACTTATAGTTCTTCCAGTTTGGGCAATATTACAAGGATTGAAACTGTTGCATTTTGGGTTGTTTTATTCTCCTCAGTGCTGTGAAGCCCACATTGCTAACTCAGCCAAGTTATTTTAAAATAAACCTAAGTTAATTCTAAAACAATTTGAATATGTCTACCACTGAAAAAAAGTCTGAAGCTTTGCGTGCACACACACAAAAAATAATCAGCTTTTCCTTACTACTACAGATCTCCTGAAATCCAAAGAAATTTCTGAGGAGGGTCTTTTTGTAGCCATATTTTATTTGTAGTAGATGGTAAAAAAATAAGAAAATTCCAGGAGAATCACAGCATAATTGTTCCTCATCATCTCTTGGGAAAAGCAGAGAAGCTAATAATTTCAGTGAGATGGGCACACCTCCCTCCCAGGTCACATAAATTTAACATAAAGTCACAGTATATCACTGCTGCTCTACCAACTTTCAAACCATTGCCAAATATTAAATCAAGAGGGCTACCAGCAAAAAATCCTTTGAGATAATCTCTTGGACCATTACAAAAACTGAATTCCTGAGTTAGGGAAGAATCACCAGCTTGAATCCAGTGTCTACTTAAGCACAAATGTAATCTTCATTTCGATGAAAACACAGAAGTGTAGTGGCTAAGAGGAATGACAGATGTGGAAGGGACTATGTTTTTTTCCTTCATCCTCACCATGAGATTATGTGTCAATCTTATATTCAGTTCCACTGAAACTACATCAATATGCCAAGACAACGGCAGTGAAGAGGCACCCAGCGACAACTAACAATCACAGGCACGTTACTAAGAGCACCTGGGCAAAACGAGGTGATGCAAGGCCAAATTTTCTAGCAATAAAAACACAAAACTTACTACTAAATAGAAAATACTTGAAGTATACTTCTAATGTAATTTAAAAGCCTCCCTGCACACATCACTTTGAGTCAGAATGCTGCAGCACGTTGTATCTATTAGACAAGTAGGGTCTTTGCAGGTGACTTGGGTGGGTAAGAAATAAAAGCCTCTCAAGAGTTGAGAGGGAGGATAGAAATGAGCATTGTGTTTTACAATAAGGACACTGGAAATAGGGAAACAGAAGCCTGGATTTCAGAATCTAAATTAGTGGATCATGACTAACAAAAAAATACTCTTTACCTGGTGTTGTCGTGATGAGGGTTAGAGGAAGTGGTAGCAGCTGACCCACCACGCAACACTGGCCTACAGCAGGGTTTTGCAGACAGAAAGCACAAGACAGAAACAGGAAATGACAGAGATAAAAGGTAAAACACACAGAAAAAAGGAGCATCAAAATACTTCCACGTATATTGTATAATGTTTCAATGCAATAAGTACCTATTTATTTTATTGTAAATTGCACTTTGTATTTCTTTTATTCTAAATTAATCAATTCTTAACGTTTACTCAGCTAGGACATGCAGGCAAATTTTTCATGATAAAGCTTCAATTATGGGAGACAAACTGCTGGAACAGAGATTTGGGCAGAGGTTATTTGCTTTATAAAATAACCATGGGAAACTTCAGGTTTGAAAAAAACCCAACTCCTCCCAAAAACAAACAGTCCACCCAACAACAATAGGAGAAAAAAAAATATGTATCTACACATACTTATAAAAGCCTTTTAAATCATCCTCTCCTCTATTTAGGGAAAGGGTAGGTTTGTCTTGTCTTTATACATCTATCCTAGCTGTAATTCAGAAAACCCGGGCTAGTAGCCTAAGGACCATATCAAGTCCAAAGAGAGGTAGATCACTCCAGGAAGAAGTGACTAAAATGTTCAAGTAGATGGTATGAACATCCTTACAAGTGCTGCTTTTTCAATTTTTTTTTTTTTTTTGTTCTTTCTCGGCAGAAAGGAAGAAAAGGTAGAGCTTTTTAAGTTGCTGCAACTACATAACATACATTAACTTTGCAATAAGCAGTTACTGTGTCCCAGTTTACAGAAGACACGAATACCAGCAGTACCGTCTGACAAAGCTGGTACTATGTGTTTTCAGTACCTCTGCTAATGAGGCATTAGTGCTCCACATCTGTGATGTGTAATACCCTGTTCAAGAGCCTGAAACCTTTTTTTCAGTTTCTTCCATTTTCCCAATGCCAACAGGAGGTACTCGTACCATGCATTTAACCCATGTATACTACAGGCTATAAAATTAAAGACAAAGAGAATCTAGGTGTGAAGATCTTTACAGCAGTACATGTAGAAGGCGGAGACTTGGTGCTGAGGTGGCTGGGAGATCACTGTGGCTTGGCCTGAAAACGAGCAAGAACCATACAAAAATATCACAACCACTGGTGTTTCATTTAGGATCAGGATCTAGGAGCCTTAGCAAACTCTGCTACCCAGTACAATACTTACTGGGACCGGGTCCTACTGTAATCGGCACCCTAAGTGCATACCACAGTGTTCTTCCATCTAGCACATAAAATAAGCCGGCATGATGTGTTTTACAAAACAGAAACCCCCATTCCCCATACATACAAGCAAAGAATATTCTTACCTAAATGCGTAAGGCCTTGCAGAAAGTTATCAAAGAAGGTATTCCTATTTTTTAATCAGAGAAATAATTCAACTAGTCTAAAGTCTTGTCTGTCAGATGCTAGAACTAAATACTTTGAGAAAGTATAAGAAACCCAGCAAAGAGCAGCTATGGAAAAGGTCACAATTTCATGGTGCACACAGGTCACCTTTTAATTAATTAATGGGCAGACATGTGAACAGCTGGTGTTCAGTATCCACTGTGCCAGCAGGCACTTCCCGCGCCATCTGACACAGGACAACATTTGGATTTTGTGTAATGAGAATCACAGGTCTCAAACGCTCTCTGAACTCTTGGCCTCTGTGGTATTTGCAGCAAGCAAAGTTTTCTAGCTGTTGTAGAACTAATCAAAACTAACTAATTCACACTACCCTTCGCAAGGAAAGCCTGGGGCTTGGAGGTAGCTGGGGGCTGCAGCAAGGAAAAAACCTGGAGCACTCTGGGATCTATGCAAATCAGGAACTTAATCCAAACTAAAGGCAGGTCTTTAATCCCACTTCCCAACACAGCCAGGCTGTTAAGAAGCTGCACATGATTTCTTCCTTTTCTCTGCCGTTCACATCTTGTTTCATTACAGGTGGACCCAAAAGGATCACCAGAGTATTTCCCTGCCTCTCCCACACTTTTTACTTGCTTGGTTTTATACATCAACAAAAAAATTCATTATATAGATCACAGTGGCCTCAAAACTGAGATCACCCAAAATCAGCAGCAAGTGTTTTGGTAAATACAGAATGCACAAGTGTAATATAGTTAAGCTATTAAATACATGGCCGCCTTTAAAAAACTGAGTAAGAGCACATTTAAACTTTGAATTTTCTGGCTTCTGCTGCCAATTCCATCCTAAACATTAACACATGATCAGAAGAAGCCATAACTCTGAGGTCAAGTATACTCAGCTCTTAACTATTTCACCGCAAATACAGCGGCAGCCTGAAACACGAAGGGAATGCACAGTAATACAATTTAATGACAGTGGGAAAACAGGCAATAAGGCAGTGACCAAAGGAATCTGGTCTGCCTTCCGCTGCTTAGAACAGAGCATGCAATGGAAATACCACAGTAACGATGATCGTAAACACGTGGTCTGGGAGGAAAACAACAAGATGTGGACTATCTAGGCATCTGGGTCCAGCTTCCATCATTTCCGTGCGTGCACCCAGGGGACGGAGGCAGAGAAAACAGCTGTGCTCTTTGTGCAGCAGAGAAAGCAGCTGTGTTCGTTCACCTCTCACTGCACTTTAAAACACCTCTGGAAATCTCGGAAAGGCCATAAGAATGGGCACCAGGACTTTATGGACATGTTCTGGGCATAAACTGGGTACGCAGCTCAGCTTCCAAAGGACAGAAAGGACTGGGGCATTGAAGAACTGGTGACCAGAGGAAAACTGCTTTCCTTGCTTGTCTCAGTGCTGTGAGCGGTTACTTCCATAAAGCGATAGGCTACTGCTTTGCCCAGGCTCCTACATATTTGCAGACCTATTTAATTTTCTTCTGAACTATATTATTCCAATCTGAAGTTATATGTAGCCCTCTTCGAAGGTCTTAACTCACATCCCATTTTATTTCTACCATGAAAAATATCATTAACTTGCTCAGTGTAAAAAGTGATCTCGTAGCACCTCAGGATATGATTATATGGGTGAAGTTTGTTAGAAAGGGCTATTCTGATTAAAGGAAATAGCAGTAAGTTTCCATACGTTTTTACCCTAAATAAAAAGGCACTGACCCAAAAGTCTTGACCCAAGAGATGAAGAACAGTTCAGATAAAGCACAGATTTCAACGCAACTCTATTCAGATATGAAATTGCCTTTTTTCCTGCGTTTAAGACAGCACTAAAATCTCCTTAAATGCAGGTTGTTGGGGTTTTTTTTTTGGGCAGGGGTGTTCTGGGTGTTTTTTGCCCAGAACATAAAAGATCAGTCTTTTAAAAGACACTAGGTACAGGCCCTACAGTCACTTGACAGAAATTGAAACAGAAAAATGGTTAGAACTGGGAAACAAAACTGACCTATTGTCCTCGTCCAAGCTGAAGGAAATGCAAGAGTAAACAGACAGTGTAAACAGTGATAATTAAAATGTTGCCCATTTAAATAACCTATTATGCGAGCAGTGCTGGCATAATTCATTATCTGCAGCAGTACCATCAGCACCTACCGTTAGCAGTTTTCGTAGATTGGAAAATATTTTGAGGGGGAAAAAAAAGAAAGGCAAGCCATGAAACATGTTAAAAATATTTCCAGTGAGTAATACATAGTCAGATCTTGTTCATTTTAAAAGATCTCTTCTAGTATTAAGCATAAAATATTAAAAGAGAGAAGGTTTTAAGATAGAAAGCGCATTACACAGAGCAAAAGAACAGAGTGCAGGTTTGCAGCAATTTAAAATGAACAATATTTTGCAACCATGCAAGTGGATCATCCAAATTTCACATTCCTACGCCAGCTGTAGAGCAATGATGGGTATCTAAAACCCAGCCACAAAGAATACACTTTCACCTTCTTGACAGGTTCATTATTTTGGCATCTATTTGTTCACAGGTGACCAGAAACAGGTTTCCCATTTCTTCTAGCAAGTTCACTAAGGGCACCTCAAAAATCAACCCAAACCAGGAAGAAGAATAATGCAGCTTTTGAAGGATTCAGAACCCTAGAAATTTTCTGATAATTTAAGTAAGTTGAAAGTGTATGTATGCATATATGTGTATTTTCCAGAATCCAAGAAAACGTGGGCAAGAACTTGCCTAATGGAAACCAGGAATACAACCTGCTACTTTCACTGCAGACTGGGGAAAGAGCTAGAATTTCAGTCTATATTTTAACAAGGACTCTTGCCAAAGTATCCGTAAGTGCTATTATTCACAGACAGCAGAATTCCTCCTTATCTGGGAGCTTCAATTTTGTAAAACAAAAAAACCTTGTAACTCCATCTGGGTTTTAAAACTGACATGGAAAAAAGGCATTGCTGTCCAGCTGTTGACAGGCATCAAAATTTTAACAGCTACAGCCTGAAATTTCATAGGATTAAGTCAGGGTTAAGTACCCAATTTGCAGAATTTCAAGGGAAATTATGCAGCTAATTTCTTTTCGGTTTTTTTGTTTGTTTGATTGATTTTTTAAGTCCCAGTTTAAGAACACAAAAGCCAGGAAGACTGGAGTTCTCTACAATTCAGGCATGTTAATATGGGCATTTATATATTGTCAGGTCAGCAAACATGGTGAGCTACGGGAGGTGCCAGTTCGGAAGGTGACGGCAAACACACAGACATTCACAATAAGATTGGCTTGAGAGTCACATTCTATTACCGAAACAACTAGAAAGCAAATCATTTAACTTCACACTACAAAACATTAAGAGTGCTGCTGGGATATTCGCAGCCAGAGGCAGGTGGCAAATTTCAAAGAACTTGCTCACACAAGCCACCCTGAAGGGCTGCAGGAGGAACGTGCAGTTTCTCCCAGTGTTCTTGCCAATTATCTCCTCTAATTGGACCTCTTGGCAAACCCCAGAGGTCTCTGCTAGCCCTACACTAGAGACTAACTGTGTGCAATTTTTACCTGAACCTCTGTGCTAGCATACTATTGAAATGAAAATTGCTTTTGGCAAATTAACCTCGCTATTACTAGTCTTTATGAATGTTTCTGTAGCGTTAGACATGCCGTTCTTGTAACGCTTAGAAGTGCCAAATCGACACAGTCCATGGATACATCAAGTGGGCAAAACTCCACCGACGAGAATGGAAATACCATACAATGATTGCCCCGAGGATTGTTTTGGCTCATTACCTCTCAAACTATCAACTTCTCCATAAAACCAGAGACAGCATTAATCAGAGGAGCAACCAGCTTCTTGGTATACATTGCCTTTCTTGCTCTCAGCATCCAGCAAAGTGGTCACCAGCAGTCATGTATCAACCAGAGACTATTCCCAGTATAAACTGAAACAGCCTAAAGTCTTGACATGTTTTATCAAAAGCAGTGTCTGCAATGCCTTGCATCATATTCTACCCTGTTTCTGGACATTTGTTTTAATGTTTTATGACAACATCAGCCCAATCTTATTGATTTGCACCACTGCTCACCGACAGAAAAGCAGGAGACAATGCTAGTAAGTTTGCAGGCTCAGGGTCAAGTATTAATTGCAGAAAACACTGATAATCTGGGAACACTTCCTATTTTTTTACTTGGAAGGAAACCAAAACAATGCTATATTTGACTGAAACAGAAGCATTTTGAAATGTGAATTTTGGACAATTAAATTGCTTATGAATAGTGAAAGCAAAGGAAAGCAAAAGCAAATAATTTCATCTCATTATTTCATAAACAGAAACCAAACTCCACTAAAAAGGAGAAAAGAAGGGAAAAAAAAAAAGGCAGCAAAAGCTGGCAGAATCAGTGACAACCAATCACCTGCGGTTTTCATCCAGCACATCCAAGACCTGCTGGTAAGCCCTACGAGTGGAAGACTGGATAAACGACAAAATGCCACGAGCAGAGTAAAGATTAGTTCCATCTTCAGGTAACATATTGGGAGGACAGACACGAGCCTGTTGCAGTGATGGTGTCACACTGTTCGTACAAGCATAGTAAATGAAGAGAGAAATACTATAGTCAGATTTTAAATTAAAAAAGCTTTTCAAATAGACCCCATTCCAAAATGCTTATTGCTTGCTTTTGGTTTACCCTTCTCCCACCACTATAAGGTAACACTCCCAAATTCTAGTACCATAGGGATCATGAGCTACATTTGTGTATATTCTTTAGAAATAAACACAAGTAAAAATCCAAAACCAGTTTTGATCTGTTATACAAGGTAGCTTTAGAAAGTCCAAGTCCTCACTGACATCAATGAGAGAAGTGTTTTTACAAGCATCAGCATTTAAAAAAAATCCTACACAG
Source organism: Falco punctatus (assembly GCF_963210335.1). NCBI lineage: Eukaryota > Metazoa > Chordata > Aves > Falconiformes > Falconidae > Falco > Falco punctatus. Next base: position 18,757,430 of record NC_137593.1, read on the forward strand.
AATTTCCTTTCAAAACAGAAGCCTTTTTCCACAAGGAGAACCTCACACAGAGCCTCTTCAACAAAAATTTGTCTTCAAGCTGTGACTAAAGATCAAGATAGTATTTTGATTTGCATGTGAACAAAGTTTAAAGGCAACTGCAAGCAATTCCAAAAAAAAGCACAGAATTCATAACCCAGTGACAACAAATTACATGATCTGACTCTTTGACCATGATGCAAAAATAATACTTAAAATACATGGGCTTGAAACTCAAACATGACCGTTTGGATTATAACAAACCTCATATCTATCAGACAGAAATTAGTTTTGATAAACTGCCTCTGATTTGCTTACATTTCTTTACATTCAACTTGACTTTATCCACATTTTCGTTCACACACATAGGTATTTTTAATATTTTTTTTATTTAATCCAGAAACTTTAATTAAAGGCAAGATGCTTTTTTAATAGGAAGTAATTCATATCAATTTACTTGTAAATATTAACACAAATGCAAATGCAGTGTGAGTCACTGTACACTTTAAATCTTGGGACAGTTCTTATTCCATGATTAGCATCCATCATTCAACACATTTCCTTGCCACTTGTGCTTTGATCCAACACTTTTTGGATTTAGAATGCCAATCTTCCTGCCTTTGGCATTTTTAAGAAATCAAGCAAAGCATTACTGGCTGAGTGCTTAGAAGCTGGTTTGCTATTTAGATAATGTCTAGATGGGTTGTAATTCTATGGATGCTCTTATTTTGAATATAGTTGCTCTGTAACTGGCCGGCACTAAGATCACAAAATTGAGTAAGAAAGAGAATTCAATTGAAAAGGCAGAGTCAAAGCACATTACATGGATGCCACTTCACCCACAGAAGAGTTCAGCCATCCTGTGCTTCAAAAGACTTGCAAAGAGAGCAGTGGCTGGTGTTTAACTGATACTGGTCATTCATTATTACCTGAACTGCAGGTATTGTTTCATGCTCCTGTAGAGTACATTTGGACAAGAGGAAGTAAAAGGGAGGAGGAACACCTGTGCCGCTTCTTTACAGCTTTAATCATTCTCCAAGACTTGTAGAATCCATCTTTCTCATACTTACAATGACTTCTACTTTGCAATCAATGGTAGTGGTCACACCCACACCTATTACTCTTACGTTGCATTGGAAATAGCAATGTTCACTAGAAAAATATCCAGAAGCAGGGGCAAGTATGGAAATATTGCCACTAAAGGGAATTTGTGAGAATTTCTGCTCCTTTGTGGATTTGCTGGCTTGAAGCAAATGAGGGAAGAGCTGCAGGCTTTTACTTGTAGTATGTTTTACATTAAAAGTAATTTTTCCTTCATTTCCTAATACATTTCCTAAAATTTCCTAATAAATCACTTAAGAGATTTATGGCATAGGCTGAAAGACAGCTTAAAAAAAAGGTAACAAACAGTATTTAGACATATTGCAATCTAGAAGATCTTGTGGAGCTCCTGCTGTCCAGAATGATATTACTATGCATAACACAGTAATGTTATTTGCATACAAATTTTCTGTAGATACCGAAAAAAATCCTAAGAAACTATTTAACTAAAACTGTGCTAAATTCTCTAGAAGGACGTTACATGTGCTGATTAAATGGGAAGTGTACATAATAAGGAAAAATCAAGGCAGACTTCACAACTAGGTAATTCCTAACCCAGTGGTCTAGACTCTGAACTACTTTATGCTTGTCATTTTCAAGGTGGCTTGTAAGAAAAGGCAGTTTCAAGAGATCACTTCATTCATTTTAAGACATTATTTAATTCTTATGTAAAAGACTATTTAGTTTCTTAAACTATTTAATTATTTAAAATCTATTTGCTCCTGGATACAAGCTAAACTGCACAGCTACATGCAATTACTCAAACTGTCTCCACAAAAGCTATTGCTAAATTTTAATAACCTTCCAAAGTGCATTGTTTGAGAAAGACCTCTCTCTTCCTTTCTGTCTGAAAGCGAGAGTATTCTTTGAAGGGCTCAAATGTCAGGATTAAGGAATATGGGAGGGGAAAAAAAAGAAAAACAAGCCAAATTTTTCTTCTATTTTCCCTTTTCAGGATTCAAAATTATTGTCCTGTACATGTGGTAGTCCTTTGGACTATGTCAGAGACCATAGAGAAGAAATATTACGGAGAAAATATCTGAATATAAACCAGTCAAGATGACTTAAGAGAAGAATCTCTAACATAAGGATAATTCTTTAATATTTAGTACGGTTACTTATCATTACACATTGTGGCTCTCTCCCTTCTCTCCTGCATTTCTAGTTAAATGGTCTTAGTCCTAGGTATAATTTTGTTTCGAATTTCTGAAAAGAATTCTTATATACAGCTCCAGCCACCTATTTGAGCACTCCCTGGTTACAAACACCAGTCAACTGCAGAGTCCAAAACCAAAACAAGCAACATGGAATTACAGAAAATACTATGGAAGAGCACAGTAACATTCCACTACATGCAGAGTTTTTAGTTTAGCAGTAAGTTCCCCTAAACCTTCTCAAAGCATTTGTGACGTACACAGGGTTTATTTCAGGTATTTCTCTGACTGACAGTTCTGGAAGTAGCAAATGAAAGGTAGAGATTTAACTGATTAAGGTTACTCTAACAGAAAGACTGTATTCTCATTAAAGACGTGCACGCCACCAACCTTCACCCCGTAACTTGCATGAAGAACAGAATTTCTCAAACTGTGAACTGAATTCTCTAGAGAGATGTGTTTTTCTAAGGGAAAGGCTGAAGCAGAAAAAAAATTAAATGCTGTTCCCTCTTCCATGCATTCTTGGTCGTTTGCTGACTTTCGATGCAGAAGTGGAATCCTTGCATTCAACATTGGCTGGCAGTGGTCAACAGCTTTGTTTCTCCAGCTGTTCAAAAACAGCCAAAGAACTAAGAATCAAACAAACTAAAGCTATTTTGAAATTTCATTTTTCTTTACAAATCGGTTCTTAGTTTATGATGTCCCTTTCATTTGCTGTCAGGTATTTTTCTGTGTTATTTACACAGGGAAACAATTTGACCAAGTTTGAGAAACCCTGAAGCAAAATTAGAAATCAGACATTCAGAGTAGCAAAGGCTGTTTCAAATTTTATATTCTAAGCTACAGATATTTAGTCAGAAAATTAGTATTGCAGAGAGCTACATAATTAAACACACTCTTGATTTTCATATACCAGGTAACATTTAGGCTTACGTGCAGTCCTTAGTCGAAAGAGGTGACTGGAACCGTGGCATTTTATTTCTTGGGACAGTATCTGATCTGTGCCACCTTGAATAATAATTGTAATCTCTTAAGTAAGCATCCTTATAAATAGCGGGATTGTAATTTAGAGCGCTGTCATTACCGCTACACAGATAGGTAGTTATTGTACAAGCAGGTGCCTACTTGTCTCAGCTTTTTAAAAAGCATTTGAAAATTACTGTCTTTAGTGAACCCAACTCCCGAAAGATTCTCAGATCTGTCTCTGCATGCAACTGGGTGACAAGAAGAGAAAGACAACAGAAAAGAAACAACTATTTGTACCATGTAGAGAACACTGTGATAGGGAGCTCAGCCATGCCTTTCCCTTCCGTCTGACAATCTATTCCAGAATGTTTTATTTTGTCACTTTGTAGGTCAAGCACTGGAATTTTGCACACTACATCTGAACATTTTGTCCATGGAGGACAACTGTGGCCTAGATTAAAAGTGGAGAATTATAGTCCTAGTTAGAAAACAGAGGGTTTAAAAAGCAGTGCTCTGTGTGCTTCTTCCATGGAGTCTTCATCACGGCATCTGAGCAGACTATCATGTCTATCAGGAGGTTGAATCAAGGAGGTATGAGAAACAAGCAAACAAGCATTAAAAAAAAAAAAAAAAAAAAGGAGGGGGGGCAATTTTTTAATAGGAATTAAATATTTAAAGTGAAACATGGACTCTCTTTCCTATTTGAAGATATGAACTGGAGTCACACAAGCAGAGGAATGAAGAGCTGATCTTTGTCAAGTTAGACTACCATAGTATTTGTTACTGTATAAGTAAACTATTTAGACATGATATGAACTTAAAAGTCAAGCCAGTGCTAATGAAGTAGCAATGTATCATTACAGTAATTAGAACAAAGATTATTTTTTTTAGCCAGCAACTCTGGAGATAAGACCTTTAGGAGCAGCTGGTTTCTTAGGTTTTTGTAGCACTGGAAAAAAATAGTATTTCTAGATGGTAAAGAAATTGCAGCGTGATATAAATGAGGTAACAGGTGTACAATTACATTTTCTGTAGTTCATAGAATATATTTGTAGTACAATTTATCTACTTAAATGGTCTAATTTATCAATGAGGAAGTTAAACTTAGCAAACATGCATCACATTTACTATGAAGCTTTTAATAGAAATAGCGGTCCCTGAACAAGGTGATACTCGGTACCATCTGAGGTAGCATAATTTACAAGCAGGCTGGTTTGCTTGTATTGCCTTGTTTTGAGCTACACAGTAACACTTCCACATGGGTAGCTTCTCGAAGTAGCGACCAGTGAAAACAGAATGCCACGTTAACAAGTTTGTTTCTAGAATTACTACTTCTGGATTTATTCACATGAAAATTGTGTATTTTCTCTTTAGTTTTCAGTCTATGTCCTGTGGGCCTAAACTGTGAGGAAACAAGAGCTAAGAGATACCTTCTTCATCAAGTACAAAAGGTTTGGCTTTCCTGCATTTGTGAGAGCTATACAAGTTCCACCACGAATACAGTGTTTTCATAATCTGAACTCCCAGAACATTCTCCTGAGAGTTAACCAGGTACATAGTCACATTCTCTACTTGGAGATTGACAAAACCTGGACAAGGGAGAAATGCCAGACTCAGCATCATGGAGAGTGCCACAGCATGTTCAAAGCGATCTTTTTTTGGCTCATACTGAGTCAGAAGAAGCAACGACGACAGAAAAAGAAGCAGTTTCTAGGAACCAGAGATTTCAAAACAGATATCTACACATGAGGCACAGCATAACTTCTGTCATAAGAAAACAAGTACTTGGGAGGAAAAAGACAATGAAGTTCTACTAAAATAAGTTAGCTGCGGGTCAGCAAGTGTGGAACACTGCAGTGATGAAAGACAGCTTCTTCCAGGCGGGCAGCAGAGAGCACAGATACAGCAGGCTCAGTATTAGCTAGCTGTTATTTTTCATACAAACAAAAGAGAAGAGATTCTGGATCAATCTGAAGTTTACATTATTTTCCTAAAAGGCACTCATAATGGAAACTGCTTGGCATTGGGAGTTTTATTTATCTGATAGACATTATGCAGGCACTAGCATGGGCATCAAGAGAAGAAAACTGATCTCCAGATGTGTCATCATTTCCTGGCTTTTCTAAAATGATAAACTGAGTCACACAAGCTACCAGTTATATGTCTGCTGATCACATCCTTTTTAAAAATTTACAGGATTCCAGGTGCGTATTTTATTGCTAAGCCTCTGAATGATTGATAGTAGATTAATAAACTGACAGCAAATAATATTCAGACCATCTAAAACCAGTAATCCTATATGTAGCTACTGAGCAACAGCAACAGCAAAGCGCACAGGTGCGTTTTGCAGATTTAGGATTTTCAGATTCAAGAAGTCCAAACGCTTGTGAGAAATCTGACAGCAACTGGATACATCCAGTCAGAGCTGATCTTACCAGTTTCCCAGATGGCTGACTGGGCAGGCACAGCCCATAACTTTCAGAAGACTAAACTAACCTGGGCAGCACGGACAGTGTGATTTCAAGAAATGGCAAGAATTCATATACCATCTGTTTTTCCTTTAAGTGCAATACATCAGAGACTGGCAAAGCAGAGCTGGTAACACTGAAGGGGTGAACTTTTCCACAAGCAGCTTCCATCCCACAAAGACCACCTATTCCAGCACGCATCGTGTGCAGACTATGAGACAGGCAAGCCAAGGCCATTCCTGAAGCGAAATCTAACAGGACGTAACTGGATGACTGATACTACAGGGAACCTGGGCACTTAGCAGACTGATAGAACATTTGGAGACTGAGCTGATCAGGAGCTTAAGGCTATGAATCTAGTTTTGCCAGCTCGGTGAATATATATGACTCAGTAGACTTGAATACCTAGACATCTGCAATCTATAAGTCTGTATGAACCAAACGCCTGATTAAGTAAGAAGAGGAATATATGCAGCAATATTTCTAAGAAGATCTAGAGAAGGAGAATTACAACACGTCTGGAACATGCACGAAAGCACACATCACCAGTTTTAGCCAACCTAACAAACAGGTAGACAGATACATAGTACATGTAGTACCTCCTACTGCCCCTGCCATGAATAGAAGAAAACAGACATTTCTAGGACATAATTAACTTGATCTATTTTGGATGAAAAATAGGTACACCCTAAGTAGGTCATACACTTATTTCCCTCTAGATACAGAAAATTAAGTTTATGGTGCTTTAATTTACATTGGGACAGATTAATTCCATCTTTTAGGTCTTAAATCTAAGATCTTTTTGACAAGGGAGTGTTCTTTACGGTAGCTGTATCAGGGAACTTTTATATATGAGTTTGAAGTGTTACATTGCCAAAACAGTTATCGCTAGGTGGAAAGATGTCACTCAGAATAAACTGTGATTAATCAAAGACTATCATATCTATTAAAAATATACAGACCTGTATGTCTTCAGAAAGCACTGTAAGAATTGCTACCTCAGATGGTAACAACAGATGAAGCTTCCAAATCTAAATGCTACTTGCCATTTTGGTCTCAAAAGATTAAGAAATATACTCACAGATTCCAATGCATTAGAGTACACTGCCACTAAAGGAAAACTACTTATTCTAATATCTATGAGGAAATACATATATTCTTTCTTCTAAGAATGAAAATCATTACAGTATCAACAGTGAGAGAACCTGAACATTTAGATGCACAAAGAACTCAATTTCCTGAAAATTCGGGGGGGAAATATTATGCCAGCTCAGAATCTGATAAATCTCCTGAAGTAACAATTCACAGTAACTGGTGAAACCAACTGTGAGCCCACACACTCCCACCTACCCATCCACTGCAAGAAAATACTTCACAAGTGAGTCACCTCACTAAACAAAAAGCAGAGAAATTAAGAAAAATGCTGGCCTTATAATATATAAAATTATGTAGTTGCCACAACATACAAAATATTAGTTGGAAAAAACAAATAACAAGGCGATAAGGAACAAAGTTGTGTGTCTGGAGCGCACCCTGTTGCTCTACTCACATGGAATCGTTTCGGGCCAGCTGGCCATTCTGTCGGGTGGCGTTTTCACTCATGGAACGTTCTCTCTTCAGTCTTCCCACTGAGCGGACCTGCATGAAAAAGGAGAAAGAGGGAGATAGAAGACAGGGAATTCCACAAGGCACCTAATAACTTGCACTAGAGATTTGTAAGTTAGATCTGCCCTCAGACAGAAAGGCTTTTTCATGGTTTCCACAGTGATTAGGAGGAAAACAACTGATGACAGGATCTGATGTTGGTACATGTAAAACCAAGGTCCAAACTTATTGGAAGTCATGTTGTTATCTATTCATGTGATCTGATGCCACAAGTATCAACCAACAGAATTTTGAATACTGTGTTTAATATTGCTTCCTATCACCAGAGATAACTATATTTCTACTGTATTTTATGAGTCTATAGGATATGCAGCTTCATAAATATTTTTCAGCTTTTAAGATGTCAATTACCATCATCCACCTGGATGCCAATGTTACACCATTCTTTCAAGACAGTTTTCAGAGTTTTTTTAAAACTCACTAATTCTATGTGGTGTTCTATCATCTGGCCATGAATTCCAAAGGTTAACAATACACGTTAAAAGAATCTTAGTTTGTTTTTTGATAACCTGTAAACTAAAGTAGATCTGCAGCACAGTAGAGAAATCATCGGTCATTTCACCTTCTTTATTAGAATGCTTCTCAACTAAGGAAAAAGCAAAGTAAGTACTAGCCTCTTCATTCTGAGGTGTCTGCTGTGGAGGTTTTTCTAGGTCCAAAAAATCTAGCGGTCGATCACTAAGAGAAATAACACGGGGAGGAGTTTTCAGTGCCAGTGGTTTGAATGGAGTAGACTGAAGAAGGTCAAGGTCTGGTGGTCTGGAAAGTGGAATGTCTTCACTATTACCTGCAAGAACATCAGTTGTCAATGGAAAGCAAGCAGTTCTAATGTCCAAGGGCTAATTCTGAAGTTCAAAAAGATATCACATCAGTTACTTCCCCTGACTATGCCAAATAATTAAGTATACCTTACTTTAACAGAGCTCATATGTTAAAAACTATGGTTAAAGCTCTCGTAAAGACCACATTAAATTGACACTTAATTGAACAGTTTCTCTGAGAACAATGATCCTGAGTAATCCTGAGCAACATCAGCTGTTACTGCAAGTGAGGGCACCTCTAATCTCAAAACACAGTCCTATGTATGGTGTACTTGTTTAGGAATAACGGTGTCTGGGGATGTGAGGATGTTGCTTTTTCAAAGCTTGAAATATATGCATGTCACACATTTTGCAAATTGTAAGGCCTTCAGCAGTTCCAGGTCTGCCACCGTAAAGCCCGTGACCATAAATACTAAACTAAGTATTGACAGAGTTCACACAATAATAGACAGATCCTTAACGTAATTAGCATTCTTATTATAATCACATTTTGCATGGCTAATATGTAGTACATCTCCAAAACTTGTTATCGTTAATCAGGTGCAAATCAATAAACATTAACTTCTTTTGCTCCAGAGGTGCTTTAGTAGGATGCAAAGTCAGCAATTAAACTTTCTGTTCATAATTCACCTGTTAACTCTCTCCACTACAAACTTTACCAAAACTATTCATGAAACATTTTCAGAGCTTAAGAAACTTCCTAAGTCAAAGTTGATAAGCAATAACTGTTTGAAAACCAGAAAGCATTCTACAGGTTTTTCTTTATAAAATGTACCAGTACATATTTTTGTTCATCCAGAAATTTGGGGAATTAATTTAAATTTTCACCTTTTTTTTTTATTGAGATGCAGACATACCTGCCACTACAATCCGCTCTGGAACCTGCATAGTTACACTGGCATTTGGAAATCCTTCTTGGACGCCCTTCTCAAGGTCAGCATTTTGAGGAGCCACTTTGAGTTTTTCTGGGACCCTCATGCGCTGACTGATTCCTTCGGTGTATTCCATTTCATACTGAAGGCGATTAATTTCTGCCATCTCGGCAGCTGGAGATGGGAACGCAGCCCCACTCATTCTGACAAAAGAAAACCAAAAGCTGTAACAGCAATACAGGAAACCAGCAGAAACTGTGTCATGGAAACCCTGTTCTGATTACTAGGTAAGTGGTAAATGATCCTAACTGAACAGATTTATTTAGAGAAACAAATTATACAAAAAAATTCATAGGAAGGGTAGTCACAAGGAGATGAGAGTTGAGGACAATGACAGAAGAACAAAGTAACCCTGTAGGCAATGCTCCAAGCTGCACTGAGGGTCCTCAAACTGAGCTGTGACAAAAAGATGTCATACATACATTCTGCATGTAACGTACTGTTCCTGCACTGGCTGGTGGGAAAAGAAACAAACCCAAACCAACAAACCAAAAAGGACTTGTAGGAGATGTATTGGGGACTGGTAAAGAAACATGAACTATTGGTCTGTATTTACACAGATGCAGGGTACTGGTACTTGAGAAAATGGATGAAGTCCTACAAAACTGGGTGTTGAAGTAGCAGAACTGAAGAAGGCTGGCTTGGGCAGCAGCCTTCTGCTCGCTGTCACCCACCCAGATCACACTCCATCTTCAAGGGACAAAGCTCCTTACCAAGAGCCTGTCAAATTAGCTTGAAAACCCAGCACATTTGTAACTCGTTCCCAATCACAAGCAATTCTGGAAACTTCTCACTTCAGAATTTTTCTGTACATGAAAATCTTACTTCTGCAGAACAGATACAAGACAGGCAGAGCGAGAACAAGACTTCACTTAAACTTTAAAGGGTTTGCCAATACTTTATATGTACATTTTCCTAGAAAAGGAGGGGAATTTCATATGAAGCAGTGGGGGAATTTCTGAGAAACTGGGCTGTGAGAGACTTACTAATACTGTAACTGCTGGGAGCCATTATCAAAGACAAACGGGGGTTTTGAGGCTAGGTTTACGGTTGAGAGAAAAAGAAATCCCAGAGCTGCACTCAGAGGTAGGCTGGAAAAGGGGCTGCTGATGCTGGAAAGGTAACTTGGGTAGCTGGGAGAAGTTGTTGACCTGGGCAGCAGCTAGTGGACCTTGTTGATGGCTGTCCTGGCTTTGGCTGGGATGAGAGTTAATTTTCTTCTTAGCAGCTGGTGCAGGACTGTGTTTTGGATTGGGTGTGAGGACAATGTTGATGGTTCTAGCTGTTGCTAGGTGATGTTTATACTAGATCAAAGACTTTTCAGTTTCTCATGCCCTGTCAGCGACAGGGCTGGAGAGGCACAAGAAGTTGGGAGGGGACACAGCCAGGAGAGCTGACCCGAACTAGCCAAAGGGATGTTCCATACCATAGAACATCATGCTCAGCATATAAACTGGGGGGGGGGGGGTTGACCGGGACTCCAATTGCTGCTCTGGACTGGCTGGGCATTAGTCAGCAGGGGCTGAGCAACTGTACTGTGCATCACTTGTTGTCTTTCCTCCCTTCCCTTTGGATTTCATTCTTCTCTTCTTCTCATTGCAACAGATACTACTACTAGTATTGGTTTTATTTTATTTCAGTTATTACATTTTTCTTATCTCAACCCCCAAGTCTTACATTCCAATTCTCTTCCCTGTGGCTGGGGGAGCAATGAGCAAGTGGCCACATGGTGCTTCATTACCAGCTGGGGTTAAACCATGACAGTGGCTCAGGTGGAGACTGTGATTATGGGCTCAGTTAAGAGGGACATCCTGGAGCTGCTGCTGGGGCAGGGCTGGAAAGCAGCTCCCAGAGGAAACTGTCAGCTGCAAGGTTGTGAGAAACTTTTCACCCAAGCAATGGCTGGGGGGCCTTGTCAACAGCTCAGGCTGAGACAACTGTTATTTTTAGGGCTAGGATTGAGAGATATTTCTATACGTGTGTGTACATAACAATACATAATTGCAGTTTTTCTGGCAAACCTGCATCTGGGAAGCATAGCCTGCTCTAGCAAGAAATCTTTTAGTGGTTTTGCTTGAAGTAGTTCCTTAAATGAAGTAATCTATCCTGGCAAAAAGGCAAGTTTTGCCACTATAATTGCAACTACATTCTTTTACTATTTTTGGCATCAGGGCTATGTCTGCTGCCGAGTGCGTGTTCTCATAAGCTGACCATGCTGAACTTTGCAAACAAAATGCCTCAGTGCAGACCATGTATGTGGCAGGTGAGACAGACCACGAGCCATTCCTCCCACCACCACACAGAAGCGACACTTCCCATATTTATCAAGAAAACCTCACACTAAATAGTAACCTTCAGACAACATAAAGAAACATACAGAAGGACCTGGATTGTGTAACCCTGTATTAAATGCATGCATTTAGCATATTTAAGATGTGATCCACTTGGCAATCCATCCTGGGATCCTCAGTGTTATTTTCAGGACTTTCTGTCACCACAGGTCAATGAAAGAATCTCATTCATCTCGAAGTCTCAGTGTAGCACAGTAAGAGAACGGGGGGTCAGGGAGAAGGCAAGAAGGTCATTGTTCTATGTAAACTTAAAACAAAAAAATAGTTATAAAGGAAATACCTGAAGTGATGCAGATTTAATACATCTGTATTAATTCTTACTGTTTGTATGTATCCATGAAAGAAACTGGAACAACTCATTTCATTAGAAATACACACTCTGGGGGTTTTTTGTCTCGGATGTTTGGTCATGCGAGCTAGATTTGTCCTTTTTGCAAGACACTGGGTAGATCAGCCAGTGATGTGAACAAAGTATAGTTTTCTGACATTTCTATGCTCCAAAAGGTGCTGTTCACTTCAAAACACAATCTATGATCAGTAAAGTATTTCCAGATCAACAGGAGTAAAAATCATGTCAATAAAGAGACCGAATTTTAAGAAGAACTTGAAGTACCCAGAGCATCTACTGGCTGCAGCTTAAAGAACAGTTATTGCTCACAAGAATTGACAAAAGGTGTTTCACTGCTTGTTCACTTTCCCATTTTGAAAAACCTGTATGGCTCTTAATTTTTGCAATCAAGTATCGCTACACTGCAGCAGTGTTTATACCACAGCATCCCTGAAGTTTGGCATTGCTTTTGTACGTAAGTCTGCAGGACAACTGCCTTTCAGCTGTAAGGTAACACACACTCAAAAAAGAAGAGCACTAGAACAGCCACTTTATAAATTAGATAGCACTTGTGTGGGTTTTAGCTGTACTATAGCCAAGGAGCTATAGATGCAATACCTCCACGTCTTCCTACTCTTGCCTACATCTCATCTACTTTGGGTCTTTAATAATCGTATTTTCTGTCAAAGTGATTTCAATTTTCATCCCTTTTTACAAGAGAAAAGCAAAGCAAGAAACAGTGAGATTTCAGCAACAGAAAACTTTAAATATTTAAGGAGCTTGTTAAGAAAATCTCCAACTATTTAAAGAGAACAGAAATCAGAATTGTTTCTGTAATGTTCTTGTTACACGAAGCATTTTACAGAAGACATTAATAATAAATCAGGGAGAAGGAAGAATTGGTATTTACAGAACTTAGTGAGGCTGAGGGCTGAGAACAGAAAAGAAGTCTGAGAATGACGAGACAATAATAATACAATCACAAATACAGGACAAATAAAGGACAGAGAGCAGCTGAAGCACAAATGAGCATGAGTGGCAAGTAACAAAAACAGAAAGAGAAAATCCAGAGGACAAGGGAAGAGAGAGTAAGAGAAGTTATAGAAGGTGAATGATACATGTTCAGAAAGCCACAGGGGTACCTCCCTCTCCCTCCCCTAGACAAGAGCATCAACAGAAGAGATGGCAATGAAGCAACAATTACGAAGCTGAAGGATGCCTTTTTGTCAGCATTCTGGCAGGAATCAGACATCGGCCATATCTGTGCTGCTATCGGGAATGTTGTGCACAGTGCACATGACTGCGTTAATCTGATATACGTGAAGATGAGTACTGGTAACAGTACAGCTGTGCCAGCACAAGAGCAGGTTTTACAACCTTCAGGGAATCCCTTGTAACTTCTCCAGCTACATTATTACTGTTTGCTCCCCACATGGCTACTTTACAGCTGGTCTGTTGAAGCACACAGCAGCTACCAGGTGCTGCTTTGGCAAGTATCAAGACAGCCTTCTGCCAAGTAAAAAGGGGGACAGGGGGACTTAAAGCAAAGTTAAGGATGGGTATTATAGGACCCAAAGGACCCTGTTATGGAACCCTAAAGATGTCAAACATATATTCCAGAGGCATGCAGCGTCAGAGGCTGTGAAATAGCACAGCACTAATGGAATGGTTTGAAGGAAAGGACAAGTGAGCGTAGGTTAAACACTGAAAGCTGTTCTGCTTGGCACAGTCACACGTGCTGAACTTTTAAAATACATTACCCCCTCTCTTTAGCGCAACGATGACATGCACAAAAGCCTATCTATTATACATGAACAAGGCTAAGGGATCACAAAACACTAAAGGCTGCATTCCTTCAAATTTGTTTTACGCCAGCTGGAGATTTAATGCAAAACACCTTTTCTTTTTAATAGGAAAAAATAGCGGAAACGTGGGGAGGAAGAAAAAAGCTGTCACAGGCCGCCAGCCATTGGAACAGCCCTGGAACACCCGAACACCCACCGCGCCGCGGCAGCAGCCCTGGCCAGCGGAGGGGCGGGAGGGCCCCGGGGCCGAGTCTGCGGAGCCGCCCCGGCACGGGAACGCTTCCAGCCGGGCGCTGGGACGGGAGCCGGGCGCGCCGGGAACGGGCAGCGGCTCCCGGCAGCGGCGGGCAGCGGCGGCCGGCCAGGGGGCGCGGGGAGGCGAAGGGGCGCCCCAGGCGGGGCGGGGGGCTGGCAGCGGCGAGCCCCGGGGAGCGCGGGAGGGGGCCGGCGACGCGGGCGAGCGCGGCCGTGAGGAGACGCGGCGGGACGGACGGCGGCGCGGGGGCCCAGCCTGAGGGGACGGCGGCTGCGAAGGGCGGGCCCGCGCCCCGCGCCCAGGCCAGGCTCCCCTGGGACAACCGGGGACGCTGCCGCCAGGCCCCGGCGGCACGTACTCACCCAGAGCGGCGGGGAGGCGGCGGGCGAGCCCAGCCCAGCCCAGCCCTGCCCACCCCGACCGGGCCGCTCCTGCCGCGCTGCGGGCCCTGGCGCTGCCTCCGGCGGGCGGCGGGCGTTAAGCGGCGCGCCGCGCCCCGGCCCCGCTCCTCCGGTAAGACGCAGAACGCGGCCGCCTCGGCCCCATCGGGCTCCCGTAAGGGCTGCCGGGCCGGGCAGCGCGTCACGTGACCGGGGGAGGGCGGAAGCGGCGCGCGCGGGTGCCTGACGCGCGCGGGGCCGTTCCGGGGCGGGGGGGGGTGGCGCAAGGTGACCGCGGCGCCGCTGTCACGGCGACCCGCGGGCCGGAGGGAGGGGGCGGCCGGTCCCGCTTCCCGTGCGGAGCGCGGCCGGCAGCGGCGCAGGGCCGGGCGCGGGGGGCCGGCCGGGCCTGTCCCTCTGGCTGCGCGGGGGGCGGCCGCCAGCGCTGCCCGGCCCGGGGCTGGGGCCTAGTGCCTCCCTCGCAGCAACCGGCGGTGCCCAAGGGGAAGCCGGCGCCTCCTGCCGCTCCCGCCGGCCCGTGGGCGTCGGTACCGAGGGGCAGCGCTTCTCTGCTCCAGCTTTGCGCTGTGGCGGGGTAACGCGCTGTGTAAGGTGAAGCACGGGGACCTGGTTCTGTGCTGGGTGGGTGGGAAATGCAGCCCGGCTGCGCGCGGGCGAACGGCCTTGAAAGAAGTGGTGCTGCAGGGCACCGTTTCGGCTGTCACTGAGGCAACTGCACGCCTCAAAAAACTCAGCTGCTGCTTCAGCTCTTGCCGGCTGGTGAACTTCACCGTCCTGTTGAGGGGTGCCTTTCCTATGTCAGTCGTCCCGTCCCTCCGCCCCCCGTTAGCGTTACATGAAGCTTTTCACCAAATCCAGTGGACGGGGATCTCTTTCCTGCTCGACTTAAGCCCGGTTTGCACACCAGCTCTGCCCGCAGCGCAGCACCTCATGGCGATGAAACACTTCCAAAGGCCCCGTTAGGTGACCCCGACCCTTCCTGAAACTGGCTCTCGCTCACAGCACAGGCCACGGAAGAGCAGCTGCACCCTTGTGATAAGATAACTATCAATTTACCAATTCACCAATTCCGTAACCCCCCCCCAAACTAAGAATGCTATTCTATGTAGCAGATAATTTTTTAAGGAGAGGAAAGTAGCCTCTGAGCTCGCCCTGTGTTTTGATTTATAGTCACAGCAATGTTTTGGAGGTCAAAATAAGTAGCGATGTCAGAAGTATTGAAGCATATATTGATCCAAGGCCCACATCTTGCTAATTCAGCTCCTTATGGATACAAACGGCACTGTTTTACAGAGGCAAGTGGTCTGAAATACGATCTGTTACTAGATAAAAATAAAAGTTGTTTAACATGAGAAGTTTACCTTATTTGCCTTTAGATATGTTATCTTACATTTGGCTTCCTTGAAACACAAATTTTGGCCTGAACACATCCTACCAGGCAATCCCCATCATTCTGTACAAGATTCCTCCTCAGTTTTGCCAGTTTCCCCCCCCCCCCAACCAAACAGTAACAAGTCTAAAACCTGATTCTTGAAGTACAGTAGAAATATGGTCTGTCTCCCAGGATTCCACATATATAATTTTATATTGCGATCAGTTATGTAACTATTTTTATTCCGTTGAATATATGACTGTTCATCAGTTGAGCAGTCACCCAATAAAAGTGGCCACAGACCACCTCAGTTCTACTATTCCATAGGAAATTCTCCAGGAGAGCCCTGCTGGTGATTTCTAGTGCAGTATGATGTTATAAATTACCCCTGTATTCTGTCAAATCTCAAAAAGGACTGCATCAGGCTGTACCCTAGCTGTACTCTCATCCCTTTCAGGAAGTCCCTGCACAAATTATTTTCTTTGACCGTTTTCAGATCTCTGCAGATACCCTTGATTTTCTTCAGTGATTTGAAAGGCTATCCTCAACAATGTTGCAGACAACACTTGTATCAGTTTGATTTTCAGATAAGTCTTACTTATTTTCACACTGAAAACTTAACAATCTTAGGTACCCTTTTCTCTCTGCTGCACAGAACCTGCTTGTTTGTCTGGGTGCAGTTACAGAATACCTCTGGGTACTGCCTTCTGACTGAGGAAACACTACAAGTCCTACTAGAAAAACTAGTTTTTAACAGGTTTTGACTTCCTTTCCTTTCCTGCACCTGGGGTTACAGGGTTTCCTAGGCCAGCTGTGAGTATTTGCCAGCAAGCTGCAAGCGTGGCTTCCTTCCGCAGAGGAAGGCAACCCCAGCCTCGGCAGGGCAGTGATCTCTCCAGCAAGGGCACAGTCCCACCATACTGGGCACAGCAACACAGAGCTGGGCTGGTGACATTAAAGGTTCTGTGGACTGTCCAGCAACTGTCAGGCAGATGCAGGGTGACAAGTCAGATGGCAGGCCAAAGGCAAGTGAAGAAGTTGGGAGCAGCAGGGGAGGGGGCTGGACACAAGCCCACCTACAGCAGAGCTCAGGCAAGGCCCGGATGGAGCTTGCACGCAGCACCTGCGTACGGAGGGGGCACGCTGGGCAGGGCGCTCTTCCTAGTTTTTCTTTAGTGTAATCACAACTCTTCCTTTCATACTATTTCTGTCAACAGCAACTTGCCACCCACCTGCGCTTTGTGCATATGAATCCAGCAGAAAACATGAATGAATGCCGTAGAAGAGAATTCAAACACGGCCAAGTCCTTCAGATTTGAAACCCCTGTCTGTCACCAGCCCATCTCAGCATCCTACGTAGAAACAGGTCTAGGAAGACAGCAGGCAGACATCCGGCTGAGTTTCTGTGCTGAAGCTCTAGATATCTAGTGTAATCCAAGTAGAAGAGGGTCAGCGTCTTTCTGAGGATAAACTACCTACTATCTTTTAATCACATGACACTATCAATTTATATTTTTTTTGTAAATAATAATAATATGCATAGGTACTGAAAAGATCATTAGCACAGGGAAGAACAAAAAAAAAAACCAAAGTGAAATGGGTCTTATATTTAGTCAAAATATTTTTATTTGGCTGTATTTAGCAGAAGGTTTGCTTTCCTCTTCCCCGCTTGCCCCCCCCCCCCCCCCCCAATGTTTGCTCATTATTTCTGATTTCTCGTGCTTCCATTCTTTCAGTACAATATATTAACACCTTGCACCTCGTCAGCACTTTCCAGTTAAGGCTCTCAAAGCATTTACAGACATGAGTTAACTAATCATCACAACAATCATTAGCAGTAGGGAAGTCAAATGATCTGCATCTGCAGAGATCGACTTTTTTCAGGTTTTTCCTTGATTTTCAGTGTCCAGCTTGTATTATGCTAGACTTGATGAACATGTGTGTCCCTGTAGTTGTGTTCCATGCTTTTGAAAGACTGAGTTTGAGCACTGAAAATCTAAAGCTATTTATGAAAATCTTTCCTCAGTAACTTGTTGAAGGCCACATAAAAAGCGAGCAGTGGATGCCAGAATTGGGAACAAGGCACAACTTTCAGTTATGTGCTATACTATGAGACATCTCTTTGTAACTTACCTTTGGACTTTAAAACCACCATCTGTTCCCTTCTCCTTACACATTACCCTCTACTGATCATTTCCAGCAGACTTCAAATCTCAGGCACTTACATCCTGCATTTTGCTAGCAAGTTTTGCATGAGGGTCTCCACAGCCATCAATTGTATACCGTGCACAATGCCTTTGGGTGATTGTGATGAGCCTTAATGAAAAAAAAACTCCACCAAACCCCCAACAACCTAACAAGGAACAGGTGTGGATTTTATATTTGAATATTTAAAGCAAACTTCAGAGTTTATGGAAAAATCTATATATGTGATTGTTTAAAGGAAAACACCCTCAACTCCAAACCTGGTTCAAATGGAAGACTAAATCTTAACTTGACATTAATACCTTCTTATCAGTAGTGCATCTGCACAGAGATTCTTCATAAAAACCTGCAAATTCACAATTGTACTTTGCAAACAGAAATACTATGACTGTTAAAGCAAACAATAATTTATCCTTTCAGTTCATGCAGATGGTATCTTCATGTTAGGCTGTCAGAAGATACTGGCATGAAACACACAAAACTTCTTCTTAGTTAGGTTAACACTGAGAATTCAAACAGTCAGACAAACAAATGCAAGTATTTTAACAGAAACAATATAAAATTTCACTGGCTTAAAAAACATCTAAATGAGAAATCTTGGTTATTTCAATGAATTGCTAGACCCTACACTTAAAATGATGCATTTACAGAACTATTCAGATGAGTCAGGTTTCTTCTATAACACTAAATACTGGAATTCTGATAGATTGTGCAAGTATTAAAAATATTAACATTTTAAATGTTAACATTACAATTTTAAATAGCTTTGCAAGTGCAATGTTATAAATATTAAAAAAAAAAACTTCAGAGCTACAATTGTATATAAGTTATATGAGTAAATGAAAGTGCTTTTCAAGTATTTATGTTCATTTACAGTTGGATTCTCTTGTATAAGTCAGTGCTTAGATGGTACAATTTAAATATCAGTCTTTTCTAGATTTTGGATGCATACGCTTAACTGGATGGAATAAATTGTTTCATTTGCAGAAATCTGTGAAATATTTAAATACAAAATATAATTTGCAATAAATATTTAAATATGGAATACTGCAAAATGCAAATATTATATTTTTGTTATCTATTAAAAATAAAATAGAAAGCGATCGCATCCTGCTGGGCGTGTGATAACCTGGTAATGCCATGGGAGGCCTTGAGCCATACAGTAACTGTTAATTTCATCAAAATACCAAATTAAAATATGGTAATTAGTTGTTCTTCAGTAGAGATAAAAGCATGTGATCATAGTAGAGGCCAAATACTGTCAGCTTTTGAATTTAAAAGATCTCATGATTATGTCAAAAGCCACGAAAACTTTCCAACACTTTCACTTAGTCAGTCCTTAGCCACAGTCACTCTGGAGAACACAGCTAGTGCAGGTCACTGCTGTACTGCCTGCCCAGGGCATGGTGTAGCTCCTTTTCTGGCTAGTCAAGAACCATTATTATTGTCAGGATATAAAAAAAGATGGTATTCCTGTTTGCCAGCCAGAGGAATGGTGAGGTAAGTGGGGAGACACTTGTTTATTAGACAAGAAAACCAAAACAAAAACCACCCTAAATGAATCATTATATATTTAAAAGTGCACTGAAAATATTTCCTATTGAACCCTATCTCTCTTAAGTGCCAGATTTTCATCTTAAATTATATCCACTTTGAACACTGAACATATGTAAGCTGATGTTAGAGCATTTAGCTTGTCTTGCTGTTTGAAAAGCACATGACACAAGGCAGCATTAACACCTTTCATTAAAGATCTGGTGATGCCATAGTTTTATCATGAAGATGCAGCTTATAAATGGCATAGTTCAGCAGAAGCCCCTGCGGACTGCCGTTACAAGCTTTCTCCAACAAAGTGCTTTGTCACTTGCCAAAGACAAAAGTCAAACTGTTGCCCTACTTCACCACAGTGCTGCACTGGCAATTTATAATTCTCTTTCCAGATGCAGTCGGGCTTTAATATAAATTATAGCTCTTTAGAGTTAGGCAATTCTTTGTAATAAAAGCAGAGTTTCATGTTCCATCAAGAGTGGCCACTGTTTAGACTGGTCTCTTCATGCAGACCTGACAACGGCTGATGATATTTTCTAGTTCTCCTGCTTTCAAAGTCTGTGGCAGAGGTCTCCTAAAAGAAAGAAAAGAAACATTTACTTTTTATGAATGTAAATGTTTTTAAATAATGATGAAGTGTTGGATATGGAATTATTGACACCACCACTGAAATCTTTGGCTGACTTAAGGCATCTTTGTGCTAAAGAACAACGCTAAACCTAAGGAAGGGGGATGTCTAAACTGGGGGGAATTACTAAGGGAGCCCCCCCCATGTTATGCAGGCAGTTATATTCTCCTCAGGCACTTGCAGCATGAATGTGATGCGTATGGATGCAAGGAAGTTCAGTTTACCTGAACATTCTTCTTGGATTTAACGATGCCAGCCAGAAACTGTAGGAATTTGTGTAGTAGTTGCACGTACCCCTGCCATGGCACTCTATGAATGGAATGGCTCGAAATTCTTCCAGACAAGATCCAGGAGATGCCAATGCTTGGCCAGAAGCTTCTGAGCCAGCACTTGTATACTGTAACCACCAACACATTTTTTTAATGAGAACTTGTCCATCAGCTTTTAGTAAACTGCAGGCAAAAAAATTATCTAAAAGGTACCATATGTTCTGTGGTATATCTTGGACAAAGCAAAACGAACATAGATTAGTTTTATCAAACTTATAATGAAGCACAGAAGCCTTATGAAAGTTCAAGGACTATTATGACATTTAAGTCCCCGCAAAAGCCTTTTTCTGCTCCATGAAATTGTAACCAGTACAGAGACTAGAAAGGAGCTGGTTTCTGTCCAGTTGAGGGTGATAGTAACTGAATTACAAATAAGCCAAATTCCCTATTTTGTGTGTGTTCGTATTTTTTGTTGCATTGATAGCTTCTCCAAACACAAAGAGCAAAGAAGGCATTTTCCTTCTCTGATGTTGGTAAATGCTTGTAGAAATAGCTCTACATTTATGACAGTAGAAAAATGGCTAGAAAATACCATTTAAATTTGCTGATGCTGTAAACAAGCCAATTACTTCAACCAGATGCTGCAAAAATTCTCTCATTGTTTTCCAAGGTTATGATTATTATTACTACTTAGGGCCAAATCCCAGGAGAGACAACAAGTTTCACACTAGACCTAAAAGGACTTTGTATCATGCAAAAAAAGAGTGTGTTTTTCTTTAATGCTGTCTTTTACCCTCATTTGCTGGCATCCATGCCTGTGGGATGTCACAGGGGTAACAAAGATAGCCCTTGCATAGATACACCCTTATTCCCATAATCAGTTCTTAATTTGCAGTCACATTATGAACTTTCTTCACTCATATCTTGTTATGGCAACAAAATTGCTGAGGCAGTTTTTTGTGGACAGTGTTCCGCATTTGTTTTGATTTTAGCTTTCTGTGGAATTCAGCCCCAAGACCTCATTTACAAAAGAACTGCCTGCCATGGAAGTGGGTCAGTTATTTCTGTGTATTTGTGTTCAGGACCAGCTTAACCACTCCACTCCCCAAACCTGTTTCCTAGATCTTAACATGACACATGAATATGAGAGAATGCAGTTATTTTTCTGACTAGAATCCTATGGGTCTTCTTGCATCTTTTCCACTTTTCCTCCTGCCACCTATTTTTGAAGACAGATCAGAACAGTTATTCTTATGTGCCTGGCAGTTATAAAGAGTTCATAGAATTATTGTCTACTTATTGCTAAAGGGAAAAAATATTAACAATTATAAAAAAACAAATGAGCTATAAGCAGGTAAAAATGTCAATGAAAGGACATAAAATTAATAAATCAAGTCTTTATATTCTCACCATAACAAAAGAAAAACCCTTCCAGAGAGATATCCAGCCTTCTGGACATGCAGGAACTGCAGTTGTTTGGCTGTGAACTGCTATTATCATTGCAGGTCCTTCACAGACAACACACCTGTAAGAAGAAACACACATGCAATCGCTGCAGATATGAGGGAAAACACAAAAGCAGACAAAAAAAAGAAAGGATCTTCTAGGATAGCAGCTACCTAATGGCATGGCTTACTATAAATGTTACAACTCACACAGGTTTTCTCTGTTTAATATGGTGAGAAGTAAACTGAAGGTAACCCAAATACTAGTGGGGATTGCAAAGCAAGGTAACACCAAACAAAATTGGTATAAAATGGAAATTAGTCCCAGAACACATGAGCTTCCTATTTTTGCCGTTACTGAAGTAAAAAGCTAAAGTTTACCTTCTTCATGTACTCACTACTTCATGTTGTTATGGTGTAGATCAAAGTTCTGTACCTTTATTTGCTAAGATTAGGAAAAAAAGTAATCTTTGTTTCCTAAATGAAGAAACTATGAAGCTGAGCTACTAGATTGCAACAGCTGGGCAGGGCAGGCTATAAGACAGAGGGCAAAGCTTGCCTTCCCCAGTTTGGTTGTGCTACTCTTGTTTTTTCATGCTTTTAGAGGTTTTCCTCTTGAAATGCTCTTCATCCTTCTCAGCTGTTCTAAAGCAACTAGGAAGGGCTACAATTGCACAAGAGTGTTTCATCGCAGAGAACTTTCAGCCGCAACTTACTTTTTTCACCAGCTACAGTAAATGCATCACACACATTTGAAAGCAGAACTTGATTTGTACTGTATTCCAAATAATGAAGCTATTTCATTTTAGCCCGCCTTCAATATACACAACAATAGTTTGTTTTTTTTAAAAAATATCACTGCAATCAGTAGGATTGTGTGCCATCTTCTTATGTCAGCTATGGACAGTAAGCCCTGCGGTAGGACACTAGCTTCAATCTAACTTTTCTTAAGAGTATCACTGAGTATCTGGCATATTCAGGTGAGCAATCAAAAATCAGGTGGTTAAACGCAGTGCTTGTACTGGCTGAGATGGGCAGGTCTTTGCCTAAGGTTTGCCATTCAAAACAATTTTTGATGTCTTTGTGGTTCCAGGCCAGAAGAGCTAAAATTTTTATACTCTTACCTGCTTATATGGGGCTCTAGTGCCCTGCCAGAAATTGGTGCCATGTCTATTGGCATTACTGCTGCAGTTGACAGCCAGTATGAATAATCATTGCGAGAAGCAAAACTACAAACATCATTGGTGTTACAGAATAAGAATGGCATGGTGGTAAATCTCTGCAAGCAGCTACCAGCTGTTCCTAAAAGACAGAAGAGAAGAGGTTTGCCACAGATAGATTATACTTAGTGCAGCAAACAAAAGAGACGTGATGGCATGCAATTTACTATAGTGAAGATTAAAACAGTTGGCAACTATATAGAGTGAAGCATCTACAATCAAATTATTTGAAAGCTAAAAGCTTATGTTCTATATAAAACCACGTATGTAGAAAATAAGGGCTAAGAAGAAAATCTGTTTAAATAATATCTTCTTGAATTGTATTGGTCCTTGACATAGTGGCAGGGATTCAGCTGCTTAAACAAAAGCTTCTGGTGCTATTATTGACACCCTAAGGCATCCCATTTGGTCTCCAAAAAACAAGATTCTCTCTTAGATCCTGTGTTATTACTGACAGCCCTGTGCAGATACTGTGAACAAGTATACTAAACGTCTATCCACAAGCAACCAAATTCCTCTTCAAAAATGTCTAGGGATAGCGAAAAGGGAGTACAGGAGTGCAGGGAAGAAAGGTGTCTTTCAAGCCACCATTCCTGAATTGACTCAGAGCAGCAGACCACTCTAGACACTGATGGTTGAAACCAACATTCATCTTGGACACTTACTGTCAGTTTGGTTTTGTGACAATTTAGTATTACTAGACTCTAAAGAAAACTATCTGAAAATTTTTACCAATACAGTACCAAGGTCTTGTCCGTGTGCTCGTTCATTTCCTTGCACAAAAAGCAGCGAATAGCCAACATAGATCTGCGACGTCCCATGTGGGCATGAAGGAATCTTTGTTGATTGACTATGCCGGGTAAAGATAAAACCTCTTCTTGTTGGACTAACAATGATAGTACCTGGTGATCCAGGTAACCCCTGTAGACCTGGAAAGCCAATAAGTCCAGGTTGGCCTGTGGAGGGGAAAGAAATATGACTGCAATCATTTTGTTTGAATTTTTACTTCATTTAAATTAGTTGAACCACTCGAAAACTAACAAAACAATTATCAATAAGAAGATACTATTTGTTGCTAGATTAACTCCTTCAGACCTAGCTCAGGTAACTTTACATTACATAGTTTCATGGAATAGTGAGGTATTTTAAAGAACCATGGCTATTTTTACAAAAAAAGTTGTAAAAGTAAAAACATTTTATGGTGACTGAATAGAAAAAATTAGTTCTATTTTGATGTCATAAAAAGGCACACTGATACCCAGAGATTTCAAATGGATAAACAAATATGATTAACAACAGAGGAGACAATCAACGGGTATCTTTGTAAATTATTATTTCAGTTGTGAACATGCATCTATTAAAAGATAAAATATGCTTAGATGTGCTTCTGGCCCTAAAGCTACTGTAAATGTTACAGCATATCAATCCATGCAATAGGAAGGAAGAAATCAGGAATACAGTTTATCTGTAAATTCAGTAAGAGCAGTCAGAGATGTCTGCTTTCCTGTACCTCTTTGTCCTGGAAATCCCCTGTCTCCTTTAGGACCAGGCAGTCCTGGTTGACCTGGATGACCAAAACTTCCTGGTAGACCTTTTACTCCTTTAGGTCCTAAATTGTAATCAAGAAAAAAAACCAGAATCACATAGGAGTAGTTATTCCAGATTTTAATAACTGTTAAGGGATAAAGTTAAAATTCCCACATAAATGTAGCTGTGTTAGAATGAAAACACCAGCATGAATTTAGTAATTTTTGAGACTGTCTGTAGCGGTACAGTCACCATGTTTTCTAGCAGGAAGATTACAAGGAAATATTTAATGTATTGCAGAACAATATTATTCTCATAAGAAATGTTTACAGAAACCAAAGCAAATAGCTTCTTTTAGCATGTGTCATACAACAGAAATATTTCAGAAATATAGCAAGAGGCCATAATTATCTTGGCCGCGGTTTGTACTTCTATAAATAATGCAGCTCCTTTGTAAAACAACTTTAAGGAAAGTGTAAAAGAAGAATTCTTTAGTGCCAGCTTGTTATGCTGGAGGCAGCTGTCATTTCTGAGTGGGGCATGCCTTCTGGCAAGCCTGCCTGCCCATCCTGGGAGCTCCTGTGCTGGGGTGGAAAGCTGTGGTATTGAGAAGGGTGGGCAAGTACTCACTGCACACACCCCTCATCCTACCTGCTCCTTGCTCCCTATTCCTCACGTGGCAGGCTTCACTTCTAGTGCCAGTGAAGAAGTAGCCAGCCTCTCCTTTCCCTTCCCATCCCCAGACTATGACAGACATGATCACTTTGTAGCACATCTAGAGTACTTCTATTAAACACGGTAATTTCTGCCCCCTCCCCCCCCCCAAAAAAAAAAAAAAAAAAAAAAAAAAAAAAAAAAAAAAAGAATGACAAACATCCTAAGCATGGTTCTGGTTGTATGAAAATGGTGAAAGTTTTGATCCAAGTTTACTTCTTATTCCATTCATTTGCTTAGGCTTATGTTGGAAGGAAAAACTCACTGACTGTGCGGGTGGAGGGCAGGTGGAACGGGACAGCTTATAACCGTAAGATTGTCAACAAGATACAAATAATGTTTTTTAAAATATGGAGAGGTGTTTTTAAAGACACATAAATTTTCTATGCAGAAGCATGTTTTCCCGCAAAACCAAAATGTTCCACTAAGCAGCACACACAAAGACAGAGAGAGATAAAAAATTTCAACCACCTTGTAGTCCAGGAATCCCTTGAATTCCTTGATCACCTGGTGTTCCTGGGATTCCTGGCAGTCCAGGAGGGCCCTTGCTTCCTGGGACAGAGAATATTCTCCCAGGGACTCCAGATGGACCTTGCAAGAAAAATATAATGAAGAGCTATTGCTCTGTATTAAAAGAAAGAAAACAAACTACAGAAAACCCCAAACAAATCAACCTAAGTCAGCTGGTATTAGAACAAGAATGGTTGGTTACCATGTTGGCCCTTTGGTCCCCTTGGCCCTTCTGCACCTGGTGGTCCAGGGGGTCCTTGATTACCCTTTTCTCCTAAAAGAGAAGATTGAACTTCTGTCTGTCTGGTTTAAAATGTCAAAACAATGGTCAAGGTTTAGAGTTCTGCATGATCCATGCAACCTTCCCAAAGAGTAACATAGCCTGTAGACTCGGTTGAAATGCGAAAGTGGACTTCTACATCTCTGCTTGTTACTGTGTAATTTTTAGGCCAAGTGCACTCAGTTTATAAGAAGATGATTCCATGCCTATCTTCATATAATGGCTGGTCTCACAGACCTAGCTTAAAATCTCAACTTTAGACTATGTCCTTTTTATCTTATGTGTTTTTGTCACCGAGTTTGCAGTTGCTGCCTTCAGTGATGATGTGCAGTTTAAACACAGTTTAAACCCTACTGTCAGTAACACTGATGACTCTTGGGAGGGTTGTATAGTTTTTCAGGTGTTTGAAATGTAATAAAACAATTCCTTTCACTGTGCAAAGTATGAGGTTACATTCAGATTACACAGCTCTGCTGGGAATAAAAAAAATTAAATGGCCTTGAGTTCTATAGCTAACTGGTTGCCAAAAAGTCACATCATCTAGCAGTGGTGTGGCATTACTAATTAGCAGTCCCAAAGTCCTTATGCATTATTAGTCAACTTGTTTTGAATTTGCCTGGAATGGAGGCCATTGAAGTCACTTTAACATCAGTCTGGACATATCCACAGCATCTAGCTCAAAGAAAATGCTCTCCTAGTGAATGCTTTAATTTATAGCTGACCTACACCATGCTCTTGATGGAAAAACTTCACGTCTAGGACCACACCTGGTACTATTACACAAATACTATTATAATGCAACATGTAAATGATTTAATTTGGCACACAGAAATGTAGGTAATAAATACATGAATACCTTTTACACCTGGGAATCCACGATATCCAGGGTCCCCTCTAGCTCCAGGATAACCTGACTGACCTTCTATTCCCTGCAAATCAGGTAACACCAATAATAAATGGGAAGCAGCATCTGCACGCTATGAAGTACATTATCTTTTTGTTCAGAATATTCAAAGCATTATGTTCACAGCATATGCTACAACGAGAATCAACTGCTCCATTTCTGAGCATGTTAGAAATAGTCCCATAATTATTATTATTCCGTAATACAGAATGACCAAGGAAATGATATGTCAGAAATTCACAGTAATTTCTTTTCAGTCCACTTAAGTCCATAAAAACTACTTTTCATATTCATTTTAATATCTTTCCTCTATTACAAGGATTTTTTGGAAGGATGTGGCATTTTTTTTTGTTTTGGTTTGTTGATTGTTTGTGGGGTGTGTTGGTTGTTTGGGTTTGTTGTTTTTTTCTTTTCTTTCTTCTTTTTAATTGTCCTGGGTGTTATTTTCATGGTAAGAGCAAATTAACAATGGAGTAACAAGCAAGCAATATTCTTTTCACTGACTTTTGGACCAGGAGGACCAATGTCGCCGGCTGGCCCTGTTGGTCCTGGTATGCCATCTGCCCCTCTAACACCTTTGCTTCCTTTTATGCTGGAAGTGGAAAGACCAGGAGGTCCGGGAAAACCAGGAGAACCTGTACAGAAACATCAGAGTAAGTAAAGACCGCTGCCAACAACATTTGACATACATTACATACAATCCAGTATGACATTCAACAACTCGATAGTGCTATTCATGTTTACTACCTCAGTGATTCCTAAGGAAATATACCTTTTTTTTTAAAAAAGAATAAAATCATTTTTCCTAGCCTGCTAATTTAATCTGAGATTATAGAGTTCTTACAGTACTCTACAGCACTACAGTTTTCTGAATATCTTCCAGTTGTAATTATGCCTGTAGCCACAGAATCACAGAATCATTTAGATTGGAAAAGACCTTTAAAATTGAGTCCAACCACAAACCTAACACTGCTAAGTCCACCACTAAACCACGTCCCTAAGTGCCACATTACACACTCATGCTATCTCACTTCTTTAAAGCTGGACCTCAGCAGCCCTACAGACTACAAGGGAAGAAAGCAAAATCATGCAATGGAGTGGACTGCAAAGCTTAGCATTGTTTTTATTTACATCACCATCACGGTGTTTGCAATGTAACATTGAATTAATTGGTAAAGGAACTACCTGTTTAATTACGAAGCTGTCCTGGGGGAAGACACCTTTCAAACTTGAGTTCTGGACAGTTTGAATTCTGCTTTCAATTATCATTTCAGATAAAGAGTTATAACAACACACCTGGTCTTCCATCTGCACCAGCAATACCTCTATTCCCTTTCTGGCCAGTAATTGCCATGCCTGTTGTGCCTTGAAATCCAGGTAACCCCACTAAGCCTGGAGGTCCAATAGGTCCTTGATCACCCTGATGACCTTTCATACCCGGTGGCCCAGGAAAACCAGGCAGTCCCATGTCCCCTTTGACTCCTGCAAAGTACAAGTATTACATTTGGGGAGAGCTGTCAAGATAGTAAAATGGTATGACTACACAGAATATGTGCATTTACTATACCGCAAAGGTGGAATTCAGCCTTTGTTTTTAGTATGGAGAAGTCCCCAAAGCCACCTTGCTACTGTAAAGCAAAATAGTTGTGAGAAGACAGGACTCACTGCAAGGCAGTGTACACACCACTCTTGGAAAAAAAAAAAACCAAAAAACCCAAAAAAACCAAACCCCACAAACCTACAAAAAAGAAACCCAAAACAATCAAACAAAACAAACCAAAAAACCCCTCCAAAACTCCACTTCAGAGGTTGCTCATACAAAGGACTAAACTTGAGAGGAGGGTAGAACGACCAGAGCAGGGACTGTACCTTGATGCATAAGTAGCAGAAATGCTTCTTTGAGCATCAGAACTGGCAAATCCTTCTAAACTCCAGCTAAAAGCATCAATGAGTGCAACGAAGTAAGAGATTACTCCAAAAGGATATTGTTATGAGGTTGATCTTAGAGTGCAGGATCAATATATAGAGGATATGAAGACAGATTTATTTATTTTTTTGTAAGTAAAGCAATCAATTGATTTCTACCAGTACTAGAAATACAGTGGAAAACAAAAAATGGAAAGTTCACTCAGTCAACTGTTCCATCAACACAGAAGGGGAGATGAACAAAATTAAAATGCAATCACTTCAGCTTTCTTAGACTATTTTTAGTATTCAGCATCATCATCTGTTATCGTTAGATCTTTACTTCCCTTTTACAATAGTCTCAACTTTACAAGCAAATCTATACATTTAGTATATAGCACCAATTCATTAATCAAAAGCACAGAATCACTTTTGATTTCCTCTGACGCTCTTAGTGCCAACTGAAGCATCCAAAAGCAGAAGGCAACTTAAAGAGGAAGATGATGATTCTGGTATTTAAAAATCAAGCTCTTGCTTTCTGAAAAAGACAACTCACCTCTATGACCAGGAATACCTCGAAAGCCAGGGATTCCTCTCCCTGGTGCTCCTATAAAATATTAGGTCACATTATACTCAGTCTTGAGTAACTGTTAGAAAACATCATAGTTGCATAATATTGCCCACATTTCTTCAGAATTCCACTGAATCAAAATGTACATTTTAGTTATACATACTATATAATTGATTGTTTCAGTTCCTTCTATCCAGAAATACAAATTAAATTTCTAAGTTTTCCTTTATAGTAGGAACTCTTATTAATCAATCATATTTCAGGTACATTCTACAAAATAAGCTTTGTCTTTTTTCAGAGGAAAAAAAAACCAAACCAAGAAAAATCTGCAGTTAGTGTGAAAAATAGAAGAAGAAATGTAAATACCTAAACCAGAAAATACATTAACAGTGATTACTTCAAACTTAGTATGTAAAAACTTCCTACCATGAATGCATTCTTAGTATCCTCATTATACTAACATACACAGAAAAATTTTCACTGTAAAATGTGAAAACATCTTCTGTCAGAATTCAGTGAAGGACTAAATCTATCTGTGGATGTTTATGACGTCAGGAGTGATATTTAAAATGAAAGGTTTTACAGCCCAACAGCCAGGTCATGGAAACCTTCACTGTTATGTAAGTAAACACTGTGATTCCTTTTATCTTGTTTCCACATAAGGGAGGAGACTCCTTTAAAAGGATTTTGGTTCTTTTCATTAAACACTTAAGAACTGTTAACACCAATACTTTGGCTCTTGCAAACATTAACATTTTGACGTGACTATATGACAAATCACATGTATAATAGTCAACAAAACAAATAACTATATAATGACATATGCATTTGGGTTGTTGACAGCACGTCCAATAATTACATAGGAAAATCTATGAATTACGTAAAAGTGAAAAACCTTACACTTATAAACTTATCTTTGGCTCCACAGAAACTCCTTATTAATCTTTCCCAAATAATGCTTGCCAGTTTAACTAGGGAAAAAAACAACTGTAAAATAGAATAGAAATATTTCACTGGTGTTACCTGGTTCTCCCTTTACTCCTGGGGGACCAGGCATACCATCCTGACCTTGATCACCTCTTTCACCAACAAGTCCATTTTTTCCAGGGTCTCCAACAGCACCTGTGAATTATAATGGATCATATAATCATTTACATTTCTATTATTATGCATTTCAAAAGGAGAAGATAGGAGTCCCCTTTATTAAAATTTAATCAGTTCAGCTACTTCAAAGATAGATGTAACTGTGTTGGTATATAAACATTTGTAAAGAACAGCACATAATTTTTACTGAGCTCACCGAACTTCAGTGGATTTAACACCCCCACTATTTTCACAGGCAGTAACTGTCTATCTTTCAAAGGTATTTTAGGATCCTGCCTTTAATTTTGCCTGTATGGATTTCCACCAGCATGGGTTGTGTGGTTTCTCTGCCTGGCTTCATTACAAATTCAATGTTTCTCTAAACATGGAGTAGATTCTGATCTTCACTAACTCTATTTAAAGTCAGTGCAGTTTCACTAAAGTCTACAAAACCACATAATTTTGATGAGAATCTCTGGACATAAGAGCATTCGATGCTCTTTTTGAAGACAGTGACTGGCACTCACTTTAATAAAGTCTGCACTGCACACCTCTGTTGTGGCATTTTTACATACTCCCGCATAGGTATATTGAATGGTTTTATCTTTTTTTGCTGCTTTAAAAGACAACTAGAACTCTGTCCTCTCTTTCCACTCTTAATTAATTTCTTTCTCCTCTTCATCTAGCTACATCTTAGTTTATTATTCTCTTTTAGGAGGTAGAGCAAGCCTTTCTTACAATTGTGTGGATATCACATCTTGAGACCTCTGGGAATAAAAAAAAACAGGGTGGGGAGCTTTGCAAAAGTGAAACAAAATTAAATCCTCTTGCCTCAGCTGAACTGACAACATTGCAAACAGGCTGTTGAAGACCTTAGTTGGAATCAGAAAAGTAAATAAAGCCTTGAACTAACATAAACAGAGACTGTAACTGCATCATTTAAATTCTAAAAACCTCAGAACATCAGCTGCCTCGCTGCAAAGAAAATAACAAACCAGGGGGCAGTGATCTGGGAGCGATGCTATATATCATACCAGGAGGGCCTGCAATGCCCTGTTGTCCTGGGCGGCCCTGCCGTCCTTTAACACCAGTATCTCCAGGAGGTCCAAGCTTTCCTGTAAGAAGAAACGGTGTGGGAGAGAAGAGGCATTATGACTAGATTCAGACTCAGTCTGAGAAGCTGGCTATCATTTCTGCTTTGGACAGCTGCAAAAGATCTCTAGCTGATTCTAGCCTGACAAGCAAAGAAGCTGTTTAGGTTCACAGCAGTTGCATATAAATGTGCCACACCACAGGCACCCTGTGTAGTTCATTGAGAAATTTTCTTCAGGAAACGTCAGCATCTCACCATCCCTTGAAAATAAAATATACCTGGGATTCCTGCACCTCCAGTTTCCCCTCTGATCCCATGCGGTCCTGGTACTCCTTTATGTCCTGGATGACCTTGGGATCCTTTTTCTCCTTTGCTGCCCAAAACTCCTGGGAGGCCTGGATCTCCCTGAGAAACAGCAGTCACACACAAACAAGTAAAGAATCACATTACATTCCATATTTGAACAATAGAAAAACCATACATAATTTTGAAGGTTAAGTAAGCAAAATCATGGTTCATTATGATTTTCAGACAAAAAGCAAAGTAACTATATGAAGTCTTCCCATAATACCACTGATCCTTTAGCTATAGTTAAGAAAAAAAGATTTTTCTTTAATCTGTACAAACCAACTTCAGTCTTTAGATGTGTTCACTGACACATAGACTTCCCTCAATTTTATTATAACAGCTCCTCTTTTGAATGAACATACAATCCTTACATAATATGCAGCTATATAAAATACTGAAATACATCTTTTACCTGGAATTCCTACTGACTTTCATGACAGTAATCTCATAGTGGCTAATACAGAAAATAAACAGGTAATTTAGACAGATTACAGAAGTTACAGTAGTTTGCAGCCTCAACCATGTATTTCAGATAATCTTATACATAAAAAGACTCCCAGTTGTTCAACAACCAGAATATGTGGAGTAAAATTGTATCCAGTTGACCTAACTTACAAGATACTGTTGGTTTTTTTCCTAAGCAATATATATTACTGAACATAATATATACTGAATGTAATAAACACTGCTAAGAAAAAAAACCCCAATTAATCTTGTGTTATTACTAGACTGTCAAAAGCCAACTGTACAATTTTAGAGTCCAAACTTTTGAATTTGCTAAGATTAAGTTTTTATGTACTTTTTAATCATACAAGTATTCCTTGTATGTTTAAAATACTTATATACTACTGCTTCTTAAGTGCAAGTCCTTTTTCTTAATGGATTAGCAATTTCTAAAGAAACAAAGTTATTTCCAAGATGTTCCATCTTTACAAATAAGAAATTCTTGAGCCAAGAGAAAAATGAAAAATAATGAACTCAAAAACTTGTCCTGGGTACACAACAGAATTTTCATACTTCTTATCACTAACCAATCATCTACTTCTGCAAACTCTGCAGCTCTTGCTTACACTTTGTTCTGTTTTTATAGTCAAAGTCTCTGCTTATTGCCTAATATGACAATGTTTCCAGTGTCTTTATACCTTTGGACCAGGTTCTCCTGGAGGCCCAGCAGATGGGTACCCAGGATCTCCTTTGTCACCTGGAAAGCCACCATAGCCCGGTGGACCAGGGTCACCTGATGGTCCTGGAAAGCCTGGAGATCCTTTCTGTCCTTTTGGACCTGGAAAAATAAAGATACCGATACCATTCTTAAAAGGAATATAATTGCATACCGCACCTTCTGTTTTGTGAACTACTGCTTGTATATTCATTCTTCATTAAAGATTAATTTATACAGCCAGTGATTTATTTCTAAACACATTAAAAAGAATACATGTAACCATATACAAACTAAAGAAGTTATATTTCATTTAGAGAGAGAGAGAACTGCATTATGCAAGTCAAGCAAATGCTGTGGTGCTGAAAAGCCTATAGGTACTGCAAAGAATAAATCCCAGTCTAAGTATTGTGTAGTGCGCTTATAGTAACTGCTCGGATCTGTGCAAATACTTCTATACAGCTCTATGAATTTGTAATACGGCTTGACAGAAAATGACCTGGAATTCCCATGTCCCCTTTGTTTCCTGGTGCACCTGGGAATCCTTGTCCTCCAGGCATCCCTGGAAGACCCATAAATCCTTTGACACCTGCAAGGTGAAGAAATAAGTGTCATCTTCACATGTTTGCTCTAGACACTAGCCGGCCGGTAGATCTGTCATGAACACAGAACCCTCTACTGAACACCATGTCATGGTATCTTATTATTTTATAAATAAACATGCAGCCTCTTGCCCCAGACACAGCTAAAGTTATCATTATTGTTGTCAGAAAGTCAAGGAAATAAAAAGCATCTTATGTATCAACATTAAAATTAAAATTTGTGACTACAGCGCTTAGGGGCAGCAATGGAAACATACTTTTGCAAATTTTGATCAAGATCATGAATTTGTATTCACACACTGGACTCTCCTATCATTGTCTCCCTGAGTTCACTCTGGTTTCTGGGCATTTCACAATCACATTATTACTTACTTATTATGCGCTTCTTACAACTAGTATACCCACAAGCTTTTTCTTATATGGCTCAGGCACTTTTCCCCCCACTCACTTATATTTAGCTTAGTTTAGCTAAATTAGCATTCAGTTTAATGACTACAAGATCTAGTTGCATCTAGAATGTCCAGATGTCTACATTTTAGGGTACTAGCAATGCTTGAACATGTAGACAGGTGAAGTCTTATTTGCTTCCATAAAAAGTTAGGGAGTAGTGGAGCATTTGCAGCTTTTTTTGTGACTGGCTACCTAGCAATGACTATAAAGGATGTTCATGACACAATATAGCAGTGATGCTATGATGACATAAAGCATGGATAATTGCCATCACGAGAAGAGCAATTTTGATTATAAGTTTAATGTTATTTCTAATTGTCACCCTTTTAATGTTTCTAATTACAGCGTCATACAGTTTTCTAGAAAGAAGTTATCTTGAAGAATCAAAACCACAGAATACAGAGAAGTAAAGATGTTTTATTAACATCAATTTGAAAAAAAGCAGAAGCATCGTCTCACTCGAGGTTCAACATGTATCATTATGTATGAGGTTAAGGTAATGGCAGAGCAAAACTTTGTGAAATATCTTAGGAAATGTCTTAGGTAGGTTTATAATTTATGCAGGTATTTTTAAAGTCTGCTTTTCACTGAAGATCTGGTAACTTTCAAAATACAAGCCAAACTTGCAGGCTTTGAAAGGGGTAATAAAATTAATCTGAAATAAAAAAAGCTTCTGAAACATTTTTGTGCACAACTGTAATGGTCATATTTTAGAATTCTTACTTCTTTTTTTAACAAAACAGAATTCAGACTTTACTTTTATAGACACCAATTTTTATTCAGTGGCCTCATCAGCTTTTAGATTTTGAAGTTATTATTATTCAGGACTTAATATTATGTTCTATTTATCACCCCAAACAATATTCTGTATTTAGAAAGAAACAAAGAACCGTTTGGTGGCAGCTGCTATGACTTTCAAATAACAGCTTTTGAAATTGCTCAGTTTCAGAATTCTCAGAAAAGCTTCAGAGTTAATGCAGAGAATGTAGTGCTGCTGCTGGAGCTGAATTTATGTGCTAGCACTGAGGTAATATTATCTCTGCTCTCCACACTATACAGTAATTTTCAATATACATATTCCATACCTGGTAGACCAGGTATTCCTTCAGACCCATCAAGACCTGGAGGGCCTTGCACACCACCATCTCCTTTTTCTCCTCTTAGACCCATTCTTCCTTGAACTCCTAAAACAAAGTTTCATTTTAAAAAGTATTATGAAACAACATCTTAGAATAGATGTTTTATATGAAGTTATAAGTTTTATGTAGTTCGAAGTTTTATAACTCTTAAAGTTAATGAAGCAGAATTGGAGCATAGGATTTTCACTGAACACATATAAGCAAGACACAGGCTCACAGTTAGTGCCTTGTCTTTTTATCATACGGAGACAAAAGGAGGTTTCTGAATGTTTCCATAGGAAAACGTCACACACAAATCCAGGTAGCATTAGTTAAGTATGTACAACTCCCGTACAGAGAGTCTATATTAATATTGGAAACAAAGGAATTCTTCTGACAGTCAAGGATTTCCGAGCAGGCTCAATTTCTTTGTAATCCAGCATCCAGTTGTTAAGTGCACCCATTTCTGTGCTCACAGGCTACTAAATGTGTAAATCCACAAATGTATAGCATATATGTATATAAGCCTTCTAGTACTACTGACATACTGTTACTGGTTTAACACTACAGTAAGAGGTTTCTTAAGGCATATGGACTTGTTACAATGAAAATAAATATTCAGTGTAATATCTAACTATCCCATAAATAAAGACAATTACAGTATCCAGCAATAATTATTTGAAAGCCATGTGAATACTCTCAGTAGTAAAGTCAGTTTCTTCCATGCTTCAGAGTCCACTAGAACTGCAACACAGGTGACAACCCTAACTAGTTTTTAATGACAGAACAATGAATGCATACCTTTTAAGCCTCGTTCTCCTTTACTCCCAACACCAACCAAGGTCTCAGATGGTCCAGGAAAACCTTTATCACCTGGTTCGCCTTTTGCTCCAAGAAACCCTTTTCTTCCCTTTAGTCCTGGGAAGCCAGGAGAACCTGCAAGAAAATATACTGACATTTTCTGACGAAACCTGACTAGACGATAGCATAAGGGAAGCAATGAAACTTCTGTCTTAAAGGACAACTACATATGTAAATATACATTCCAAATCAGCAATCTAAAGTAGCTTCTTGATTACTTTGAATCATCAATAAAACATCTATGAGCATAAGATTACGGCAAGAGACTGTAATTATTTCTTATACTCAATATATGTATAATCTTATATTTGTTGAATAGATATAATGATATTGGGAACATGAATGGGATGGAAAAAATAGAGCAAAAAAGTTCTGTACTCTGTATTTAGCAAACTGCCAGCCACTTGCACAAATGCTAATGAAACAGGGAAGGTGGCAATTCAAAACTGCTAAAAAAATTAATTAAATAATGTTGTCATTCAGTCTGTAGACTGCACATATACAGAAGCCAAATTACCAAGACTCAAAGAAATTCATGCATGACACATACTCAGGAGTGATAACATGCATCAGGATGGATCACAGGACTAACTTCAGCATGGAATTTCCTATATTCTAAGTAATAATGATGGCAGATACTATGGCCACTTGCCTCTGATACCCGCATAGCCTGGTCTTCCAATCATGCCAGGGGGTCCAGGAAATCCCAACAGGCCCATTATACCTGGTTCTCCCCTTGAGCCTGTAGAAATAAAACAGTATGAACATATTAATTTGTATTTGATCAGCAAAACAGAACATTATTTCAGAAAACTACACATGCCTGTCATTTAAGCGTTTAATTGCTCATTTTATTTTTTCTCCATTTCTATAACACACTGTCCAAGCCAGTTTTCCAGTCTTTAACCACAGGAACAGCATTTACACACACAGTAATCCCCAAACTACCTAGATTAGTAGATGCAACTGCTTCTACCAATGAATGAAATAACTGACAGTGAGGATAATGTATCCAAGATACCCACACAGGGATGGGTGACCTGTCATGGGATGTATGGGAAAGACATTCCTTTCTGGCTGAGGAACTGAAGGCCAGCTGGGACATGATAACTCCCCTCAAATGACATCAGAAGCCTAGGTTTGCCTAACTGAGTCAAGTGCTACATGTTTATCATTAGTTTTATAGGCTGTATACATAAAAAGGTATGTACCATCTCCTTCCTACAGGATAATGAAGGATTTAACAGTAATGAAAAAAAATCTTTGTTAGAGGTAAGAAACATTACACAACTGATATATTTTATTCTACAAATCAAATTTGAACACATTTCTGAAAAACCAACAAACAAACAAACAACCTACAGGGATTACCTACCTTACTTTAAGTTAGTTCTGGTTAAGGTGACAGTTTGATCTGACTCAACTCTGACAGGCTCAAGATCTGAACTTGCTTTTTAAGAAAAAGAAGATAGCATTAACAAGCTATCTGTTTGAAAAGGGATGCTGAGTAAGAGCTAAACACCCACACTGCCATTATACTTGGGAGTTGCTTTGAATATTAACTATTTCATGTCCTACTGCAAGGACATTACTGTACAAAAACCAACGTAAGGTAGCCCTCTGTTCTCAGAAGGATTATAGAAAATTCAGTACTGTGTCATGACAGCTTCAAGATGCACTCGTCATTTAGGGAATGATGATTTATTTATTTTCCATATAGATTGCAATGATATATGAAAGCTGTTGATGGAAAAAGCATTTCAGCATCTTCAATTTGGAAAAGCATGACTGACACCTTTTTGCAGAGACTGACTTAATTTCTACATCAAAACAAGTATTCGGGAATCCTTACCTGGCACACCAGAGATTCCTGGCCTTCCAGACTGTCCCTTGGGACCAGGTAATCCTGTATTTCCCTGAAGACCTGTTAATCCTGGTTCCCCAGGCTCTCCATAGCTTCCTGGGATACTCAAGCCAGGTGGACCCAGTTCTCCTTTTGAACCTTGTGAACCTCTTCCTCCTAAAGAAAAATGCATGACAGTGTAGTAAAGTACATTTGTCTGGAAAATAAACCTTCATCTCTATCTTGACATCATAAGCATGAAACTTCTTAAACTCTGCCTGTTTGAGGGCTAAACATTAGATCTGTACACAACATACATACATTTTTTAAGGGGGGGGGCGGGAACGAGAGTAGACAATTCTGTTCTTTCTCAGAAAAAGAAAAACTCAAGTGTGAAAAGCCCACCAATTCTGCATTCATTCTTGGGAGTGGGTTGTGTGTCGGTTGGTGGGGGCAATCCATTTGAGATCATATATGAGATCCTTCAGGAGGAGGACTGTGCTGAGTACCTGAGTGTGTTTCTTTTGGAACAAAAACCATAGGCAGTATATGCAGGTACTTTTAAGACACTAAATCAGTCTTCTACCTAGCTGAGCTCTTCCTCTGTTTTGTTTCTTTATCAATTGCATTGTGCTAAGGAATGTAAGTTCAGCCCCATACAGAAGATATGACTGAAATATCCTTTTGCCTGCAGAATTTGGGCCAGTTTGTGATTACTCTTTACTGTACAATGGAATTTGATTCTTAATCCATCTTAATCAGTGCATATGTTTCTTCTCATCTGCAGAAAGTACACTTTTTAAATGGGCTTACATTTTCTCGCATACTATCCTATCCTACAACCAATATGCAGAAATAACTTCAGCTCCCTCAGGCCACTGGAAGGCAGCAACAAAAAAACCCAGACCCACCGAGCAAAATGGCACATTGGATTCAGAAAGTTCTACCTGGTGGGCCTGTAGCTCCCTGGCCACCTGGCAAACCTGGCAGGCCAATAAGACATTCAGCAGGTTTCCCTGGAAAACCTGGGTCTCCAGGAACTCCAGGTGAGCCACGATCTCCTAAAAGAAAGGAGACTGGAATCACAATGATTGAAGTAGAAGTTTCAAACTTTGAGGGAGCACTGTTTGACTTGGCTTCCTTTTCCTTAAAATAACTTGCTGTTCTTCATGAGCTTGTTTGACAACAGTACCTCTTAGACCATCATCACCATCATGTCCAGCATGCCCTGGTAGGCCTGGAAGTCCTGGAAATCCAGTATCACCTTTTGAGCCAGGAATGCCACGACCTCCTGGTGAACCCAGTCTACCTGGCTCTCCAGGAATAACCATGCCTGGGTCACCCTGCAACACAGAGAGAAATGTAAACAATCCACTACATGTTACAAACCTGCCAAAATATTTTTCTCCACTATGTGATCAATTCACTTCTTCTATTACGGTAATTTTCTCCATTCTCTGGGGATCTTTCACATTATAATTTTTAATGGCTCCAGTTCAGCTGGATGTTCCTTAGTGACCAACTACCGGTTCCACACCAGAGGAGTAATTTGTCTGGACAGCTTTTGAACCTTTGTCTCCTAACCCTAAGAAACTGCAAGACAATTCCCTCCATTTGGCCTTCATGCATTGTGGTGCTTGCTGTTGCTATGAAAAGCTTTGGACCTGTATCTGAAAATTTGGTTGATGTTTGTGCAAATACAACTTTTCCTTTAATTTTATATGAAAGTCATACTTTTATCAAAATATTTATTTAAATATTCAAGGTCAGCATCCAGATATGTCTTGGAGTATTCAAAGTCAGTTATTGCTTTTTTTTAAAATCATTCTTCTGAACATTGTTTTCCATGAAGACTGGTTTTATCACAAATGTCCCATTTGCCTGAATGGAAAGTCTGAACTAAGTTTTTTTTTGACCAACTGAACTGCCGATTTGTTCGAGTAGTCCTTTGAGTACCAGCAAATCAGTATGTTCATAAAGCAGGTCAATAGAGATGAGCTTATATCAGTCACTGATAACATACTCGGACCAAAGGCCACACCACATCCAGCTCTTCTGGGGCATCAAACACAGATTAGTAACAACAACAACAACAAAAATCACAGCCTCAAACCTCACACTTTGTCATGTCAAAAAGCACACAAAAGAATGACATGTGAGCACACAAAAAAATAAATGCCACTTTTTCAAAACATTTATGTTATTTTTGTTCAAATTTGAATCTTGATTACATAGTCAAGAATCCTACATTTATGTATGCCATCAGTAGATTAGCTCCTGTTAATCAGCAAGAGTGGTTACAGTATTACCTCCAACATAATTCCTTTATGCTTCAATTCAACAGAGCACTTGCTTAAATTAAATGCATACTTAGTCTTCACTGACCTCCATCAAATATGTGCTTAATTGCAATTTCTGAATAGCCATCTTTTCAGAAGCTGTGGATTTATTTTTTTGCTGTAAGCAACACAGTATCCTCCTTGTGCTCTGATAAGTGAAGTACCAAACCATCCAAACACTTGGAGTTCTGAAATCTGGATCTGAATTTAAATTTTTGACTTTACCTACCTCCTTTTTATATAAAGAAATTAATTTCATAGTTTGTGCAACACTGGTCAGGAAATACAGAAACTCATATTCCTCACATTTCTTAATTTATTTGCTCAGTGTCACATTTAACAAATGGGACCTATGGAAAAGTCTGTGCTGTATTTCTAACCAAACCTTTTCTCCTGGTTGTCCCAGGTTTCCAGCTCGGCCTGGATCTCCAATCTTTCCTTCACAACCCGGTGACCCTCTGCTTCCTGCAAGTCCTTTATCACCTGTAAAAGGAATTAAATGGCGGTACAGATGCTATGGTTATCACCTCATTTTACAAATGGGTATTTGTATGGATGCAGTTATGAGCCTCTGACACTGAAGTAGCTTACGTGAGCTGAAGACAGCATCTTGATTTCAGAGCTGATGTGACACACTGCATCTTGTTCCTTACATACTCCCTCATTGTTGACTGTAACACTGCTTAGTTACTTTCTTCAAATCAGTTATTTAACATGGGATTTTTTAATTTTTTTAAAATTTTTTTTCAAGTGAAGCTATTCTAATGTCAGTTACCTACTGTTTTATTTAACAAGCAGCTTGGTAGTAGCTTTAGTATCAGAGCTTTTTTTTCTCCTCCCTGTCCTGACAATATTATGAGCATTTTTTAATATTTCTAGTGTCCAAAGTGGTGCATGACTTTGCATGAGGAATGGCCAAATTCGCAGTATTAAAAAAGCTTCCTACTACATGCACATTAGAGCAGGTATTGCATTGTACGTAACCAAAATTGATTAAAAATGATGTCCCAACACTAAAAAAGGTCTGTTTCTGTAACACATGAGAACCCATCTGAAGTAAGTATGGCACTCGAACAAGCTGCACCTGTTTTGGCAGTATTCCAGGAAGCATCAGTGTCTTTTAAAATATTTTCCTACTAGCAGCTTTAACACTTGATTCTCTGAAATACTTCAAAGTGCTTCAAACTTGCAATTTATAAGCCCTTAAGGCAGTAAATTACAAGACTGCTAAAAACACTTGCCTAACATTCACAATTATTTTTTTTCACTTGTTGATTGTTTTTAATGCGGACTTAAAAAAAAATTGTAGATTGAGGGAGTGTTGCTTTTTTTTTTTTAGGGAAAAAAAAAAAAAAAAAGATGATCAAAAGAGTATTTTACCTTTTGGACCTGGGATTCCAGGAAACCCAAGTCCTGGAAAGCCTGTGTCACCTGTTGGCCCTGGTTGTCCTGAATCACCTGGATGACCTCTTGCTCCAACTGTACCTGTAAAAAGAAAATAAGTAAACTGTGATGTATCTTACCAAAGAACATCAAATGGTAAGATTAAGTGGTTTATAGTTTATTAATTAGAACTTAGACACTATTCTCCTTCACAGCAGGTTTTCACAGTTAAAATCCTAGTTGTGTTCACAGTATCAAAGCAGGCATGAGTCTGTACGTTAGTTTTTTGTGCAATTTGCCCAAATGCCAGGCTTCTAGGAACAACTATGTGCAGATACAAATCTTCCTCTTGTTGAGAAGATAAAAACATACACTATAGGGGTAAGGCTCGGAACAGAAGCAAGTATAAGAACAAGATCTACCATAAAGCTGCCAAGAAATTTTCTTGCACTATTCAGGGTAGCTTTAATGACTATTGTTCTACAAAACCAAAGGAGAGATGCCTTATGGTTAGCCTCAATGTCAGTTATTGTCCTTCAGTGCATTCAAAAATTCTGCAAAGTTTAACAC
Source organism: Falco punctatus (assembly GCF_963210335.1). Lineage (NCBI taxonomy): Eukaryota > Metazoa > Chordata > Aves > Falconiformes > Falconidae > Falco > Falco punctatus. The sequence goes on from NC_137593.1 coordinate 18,799,643, forward strand.
ACCAGAAACCAAAAAAATCCCACCTAGAACCAAAGCCCAAAACCCAACAAAAAAGGAAACTGATTTTAATATCTTAGAACAATGGTTAGTAATTCACGTCAAAAAGGAACAAGGAAACTTAGTAATACAGTTACATTTTTGACTGTGCCCCTGCAAAGCATAAGGACCAAGGGCTTCAAGAAGATAAAGAATGCTTTAAAAGAATGCTTTAACCTAATTTTGTTCCTTCTGTTTTGGAAGTTGCAGCAGTCCCAGCATAATGCAGGATATGCTTTTGTCAAAATTACATCAGAAGTGCCTTTCTGGATATACAAGCTGCAGCATATGCATCAGATGTTTCTGGTTCTTGGAGGAACAAAGTCATAGCAGAGGACTGCTCGGAATCTCTGCCATACTGCACACGATGGACATGGCCCTGTGTGCCCTTCCTGTTCACATCCACTTCTCCTAGTTTACTTGAAAGGGAATTTTACAGCTAATTCCATAGTTTCTGCATCGCAGAAATCCTTTTTATAATTATTTCAAAGTAATCCAACAGTTTTATCTGGCCAGAGCTGGGAGAAAAATCCCAATCAGATTATCTCTGATTTATTTTATTTATTGCAGATGTACTCACCAGGCACTCCTGGGGGTCCAGGTAAACCATCTGGTCCTTGAGGTCCTGGCAATGCAGGTAATGGAGTTATCCTACCGGTCTCTCCTTTCAGACCTTAAAAAAAAAAACCATAATCAAGGATTACAAAGGTTTACAGTTTGGCAATATGTAATCTTAAGCATTTTAAAATACCAGCGACCAATCCACTTGGTTAAAAATGCAGTCTTTTACAGTTTCCATATTTATGAAACTCCACAGACTTTGAAAAGCCTTCAGATTTTGGCTTCATAAAGCAAAAGAATTTTTTTGACACCAAGACAATCTGCAGTTGTCTTCTCAGCCCTCCTGAAGTCTAGTGGAGACCCAGAAAAGGAAGCACAAAGTCAGCAGGAAAATGACACAGTTGAGAAATGCTTAGCCTTCAACTCCATTTTGTAAAGATTTAATGGGTATTCTTTTTAAGAAACCTTGACTATACCTGCCATCCAACTTTGAGTTCTTCCAGTTTATGCTTGCCTATAAATATATATACTGGCTATGTTTTCAGCACTCAAAAATTATTAGGTCCTTCATATTTTCCCCTGATGACTTATCTCACACTGATGACAACAGGATGTGTGTATTTTAAGGATATGCCCCCCCCTCCCCCCATGATGAGAACAGTCAAGCACTGGAACAGGTTGCCCAGAGATGATGTGCTGTCTTTGTTCTTGGAGGTTTTCAAGGCCTAATTGGATAATGCTTTCAGTAACTTGCTCTGATCTTATAACTGACCCCGCTCTGAGCAGGCCTTTGGACTAAAGACCTCATAGGATCCCTTCCAACCTCAATTAGTTTATGACTCTAAGACTTTTGTTCTCATCTCCAGCGGGACCAAAGTTGGAGTAACGCTGCAGAAATCTCATTGCAAGAAGAACAGAAAAACTTTTATGTTTCATAAATTGTCTTTGACTTCAATCTATATCTGCAATTTCAATCAAGTAGTCTTTAAAATAGACAAAGCAGAAAGTTACAAACCAGTTTCTCCAGGTAATCCAGGTGGACCAGGTATTCCTTTAGAGCCTTTGAAACCTTTTACTCCTTGTGGTCCATATCCTGGCAGTCCAGGAAGCCCCATCTCTCCAGGAAGACCAAAACTGCCAGGCAATCCAGGTAGTCCTCTATCTCCTTTTGAACCAGCCAATCCCTATGAAATATTACACATGTGTGTACCAAGCATTACTTGCTTTCCACACCAGCTTTCACAACAATATGCCCGATTCTCTGAGAGTTACTTTGCATTACTTTAGTAACAGAGTAGCTCTGGTAACTAAAGGGAAATTTTTCCTCTGCTTTACCTGTGATTAAAAGAATATAAATTTCAATATAAATGGTTACAAATAGAGGGCTATTAAGAGGGAAATAGTACAAATAAGTACAACAACTTGATTTTTTTTTAATTGCTGTGGCACTACACTGTACACTTTTTTCCTTTTTAAAACAGGTAATGATAAAAAAACCCACTTCAGCTCTGATTGTCCTTGAATACTGTGGAGTCAGGTTCAGAGACAGTTGCATCTGAATCACTTTAATGGTTTCTCAGCCAACACAATGCAATAATAATTGTTACTTTTTGTTTCTGTTTTGTTTGAACAAAGAGCTCTGCCCTAATGATTCTAGTTTTATGGTTGGTTTTCCCAGCTTTTGTGGTTTTTCTCAGCCCTTACTGAAGATCAACTCCTAAAGACTGAACAAGAAATATTGAATGATTTCCTCTTAAGCATTGTAAGTAGTCATGAAAACTGCCTTTCTTTATTGAATCTTATTAATCATAAGAATCCAAGATAACGATCCAATATAAATATCCAAACTAACACTACAATAGACTGCAGAGGTCTTTCAGCAACGTGTACCTACACAAACCTCACCTCTCTCTGGTATTATACAAGAATATTTACTTTTATACTTTCATGCATCTTGGTTAAACGTATTGGCTGCTATATATTCAGTTAAAGTATCTGAATAGATAAAACAAACTATTACACAAGATATAAATACCGACTTAGGTTTTCATGAATTCTATGTTAACTGCGAACAATGATACCCACCTCTTCACCTTTATAACCCTTGGATCCTTTAGAGCCAGGTCTTCCCAGAAATCCACTTGAACCTTTTCTTCCTTTGATTCCCCTGGACCCCAGATCTCCTCGCTCACCTTGTGGCCCTTCTGGATACACATCTCCTGGTTCACCTTTTGAGCCTTTATATCCCGGATCCCCTCTAAAACCTGGAGGTCCCTGGAACACAGTAATCAAAAGAGTTTCAGTGCTAGACATGTCAACTATTTTCAAGTTTTCTTTTTCTAAATTAAATACCCAAGCATGGTTCTCTCTATTATCTTTATTCACTGTAATGGCACACTTCAATGAAGAGGGCTTTTCTTGTTTTGTTTGGTGGGGGTTTTCCCCCCTTTTTCTCCTGCCTTTACTCCTTTTGGCCCTGGTTATAATTTCATTTATGCTACTATGAGCAGGAATAATGCAGGATCGTTTAATGGATCAGACTGTTAGCTACCTGGTTGTGCTTTGGTGGCACAAAAAGAAGTACAAGAAAGTACCTTAAAATCTAATCAGAGATTTCTCCTCTACACAGAAATATCTCCTCAAGGACTCTGTAACTGCCAGTTGGCTCTGTTCAGAGTTAACTTTTCCTCTCCCTTCTCTCCCCCTCAGAGTACAAACCAGTTACTCTATCCCAGCCAAACCCAGTACAAACTGAAAGCACACTGGGCTCTCGTGATCTTGGATTCATGAATTCTTGGAAGCCTTATGGAAAAGCCTGTTAGCAGACTTATTCTGCATCTGTATGGCAACCACCACAATGAATATTTGTGCATAACATTTTTTAATTGGATAGTGCCAACTGTAATTTTCCATAAATAATTACTATTACAGGCACAAGTCAGAACAACCAAATGGTATGTCTGTGGCAGAAGATGTCAGCCTTCCCTCTTCATGTTTCCCAAAAGGGAATCTTCTTTGCACCCCTGAAAAGGGTATTATGAGAAGCCAGTTTCTCTGCACAGTTGGAGCTTTAGCAAGTCCTGAGTATGCTGGAAACAAGTGACGTCTGACAAAGGTCTTGGCACACAAAACTCTCTATATGCTTTAGAGCCACTGCCATGATTATAGAATCACGCAGAGGAACAGAAGGTAACTGTAAACTACCCATACCAGGCAGGAAAAGCAGTCTAGCCACCATGAAATGCAGCATAGGGCTGAACTTCCTGCTGCACTGAGCAAAACAGGCTCCTGTAAAACTAGGTCAGCCATACCTACCTAGGCCTTCTACGCAGATACGTTCATTACAACAGAAGGAAAACTGTTGAGATCATGCAGTATGACACTGAATGTAACACCAGCCATGAGGTTTCTCTGCAATAATTCTTGTGGGTTCTGAAAAATAATCTGAAAAACCAGTCTTACTTGAGCTCCTGGAAATCCCGGTGCTCCTGGAGAACCTGGAGGACCTTTCGGACCTGTTGTTCCTTCTCTACCTGCAAAAAACCCCAGCATATTTTGAAAAGAAAAAGGAGAACAACATTTTGACAAGCTCCAATAACCACACCCAGCACTGAATGTTTCTGCTTGTTACATTGACTGTGTCATTACAGACTGACCTGGCTTCAGGCTGCACCCAAGCCTATTGGCATTCTGACCTCCTCTTTTTAAGGCTTGTGTTCATATTGGTGGATGGAGCGGCATCAGGCTCCCACGCTCACCACAGTCTCACACACTGTGTGAGTGTGTGAGACTTGAACACAGCTAGTTCAAGGACTGCACGCTGCAGACATGCCCACACCCGATTCTCATGCTAAAAGCAAAATCACTGGCATTTCCTACTATCCTGTTAGAAACAAGATAATTTACCAGGCATGCCATCCTGGCCGTGTGGCCCAGGAGAACCAGGAAGACCAGGTATTCCCGGAATATAGATGCAATCAGTACACACGAAAGCTTCATCACCTAGAATGAAAAGAATTCATCAGTTGTTCCACAGCGAGTCATTCCCAGGTTTAATAATGCGTTATGTAGTTTGTTATAGAGGATGGCCAACACTTTTTGGCCAGAGAGCGGCAGAATCACGTCTTTCATTTTATTGGAAGAACACTTCCAACACAGAACAAAATTACCTGTGGTCAGACAGTGAACCAGAACTGATTACATTTAATTGAAAATGCAGGAACATTCAATTTAAATATCTTGATTCTTTTCAAGTCTAGTTTTAGTAAACCATTTGGATACAATAGCTCTACTGATAAGCCAAATTGTCTCAAAAGAAGAAAGGGACATAGGCTTCAAACTAACGTGGCTCCATAACAGCCTGGGCAACTTTAATGATTAGCTAGTGGCAAAGAGATTCAGCAGCTCCTGTGGTGAAATTAGCAGGAGGAACCTTCTCTCAGAGAACAACTGTTAGTGTTGAACATAATAGAAGAATATGAAAATCCTACCAATCTGTACTAATTGTTTGTTCCAGTGAAGATCTACAACCTGCTGCGGTGCTGTACAACTAGTATGCAGCACTGGCACATGTATCTTAGCTGCCACTTTCTGTAAGGGGAGGAAGACATCTTGCCACCCCTAATGAATTTTCTTAAGTCCCTGAACTCATCACAGTTAGGAGGCTTAAGCACAGGCTTAAGAGGTAAATAACATTTAAAATTTCATGAGGATCCATGCAGATCATCAGATTGTACCATCTACTTCTGAGTGACAGTTTTCTGAAACTGACCTTTCATGCCAGTATCTCCTGGAGGTCCTGGAGGTCCTATACACCCTGGTTCTCCAGGAAGTCCTGGTAGGCCTGTTCCAAATGTTACTCTACCTGTTCAAGAAATGAGCACAGCACAATTACATAGGGAGATTATTCAGACAATTCTCTAGTAGCTAAGAGAAAAAAAAGTTGTAGGGAAGAGCTAGAGACAGTATTCTGATCCTTGTGGGTCCCTTCCAACTTGAGATATTCATGATTCATTTAGAAGAGAGAACTACCTGGACAAATCCAGAACACCTGTAACTGGAAGTACTTAAGGATAAATATGGTAATGCCATCCATATTTAGGCAGACTGTTAGATCCATCTGTTTAGCCTTTAAAAAGCACAGTCCTTTCTGGGGAAAGTATTTCCATTTTATTTGAATCAGGGGAAACATAATTCTTTCTTTTAGCACAAATGGAAGGGAAACTTTTTTTTTAATCCTAGATTATTAATGCTGTTCATGTATCTTTGACAGAATTATTCTCCTGTATTTACTATTACTTTGGAAAAACAGAACATGCATCAAGCTCATCCTAAGGTAATATTTTTTGGGGATAGCTATATTTTTCAAAGACAGAGAAAAGAGCACTACACTGGTATTGGTTCAGAAAAACTTGTGTTGCCATACCACATATAAAAGAAATATGATGCTGTTGGCACTCTTACTTAAAGAGGTATTCCTAGTCAATATGTTTTCTAGAAGTTTTATAAGCTGCTACTGCTTTATTTTAGTGCTGCCAGAACTTGAAACCTGCTCTAAGGCCCACTAAGACCTCAGAAGCATGCATGTGATTTCTCTAGCTTTCAGATTGGCCCATTCTGAATTTACTGTTACACATTTACTACAGCTTTTGGAAGAACAAATTTTAAGAACAGATTTTCTTGCATTAGTCTTTCCTGGGTTTACGTAGCAGATTTTTATAGTCACAGTTATACAAAGAGGTGAGAAATCTTTACATTGGGAAGTCATGCTATCTTCCCCACAGAATCTTATCAGTAATGGAGCACAGACCTTTGCTACATACGTGTTTCAATGAAAATCCTAACACAAAATTTCCAAAGAGAAATTATATTCACTCATATTACTCAAAATATACTCTACAAGTAACTTACCTCATATATTAGATATTGAGACAACTCTGAATTTCTTCTTTTTGATTATATATACAATACTGAATATATATACATATATATACACACACACATACATATATACATATATATATACACATATACATGTATATATCTACTATATATATATATACACACACATACATACAATACTGAGAACTCACCTGGTTCTCCTGGAGGACCTGGTAATCCAACAGAGCCAGGCCTGCCAGTAATACCAGGTAGTCCTGGAGGTCCTACAATACACAAGCCGGTTTGTCCTTTCTCTCCTTTTGTTCCTTTTGGTCCAGGAAATCCTGGAGGACCTCTCAAACCAGGTCTTGATACACCTAGCCGAAGAGGGAAAAGCCCAACAATGAAGTTAAAGAGGAAATGGAATTTCAAAGCAAAGAAAGCACTCAACAGGATGAGTGAGAGACAAACATACTGAATTCATCCCACAAATCTCGTTCATCTTGTAACATATTAAATAACCACAATGGAAATGTAAAGACATTTTTAAAATTATCTTTAACCTCTCTTTAAATACTTGGCCCATCAAAGCTTTGGGTGACAATTTTTTACCACTTGAAATATGTTTAAAATAATCTGAAATTACAATTGCACCGAGCTGATTCAGTATAACAGGCAGGAGGAACAACCTATTTTATTGTTGGTACTGGATCATTACACATACCTGGTCTACCAGCATCTCCAGGAGGACCCGGTGGTCCTGCAAAAGCAACGTGTTTAGAACTTAGTTAAAACACGGCATACTTTGCAAAGTCACTAGTCAATAATATTGACTGCCACCTTTGGGCTTCTGCATTTAAAGCTTATTTTAAGAATTTGGTTTTGCCTCAGTAAGCATCTACTACTTATGCAACTGTTGCATACTGACAATTCTCATTGAAATCTGGAAAGATATGGATGTTTACAACACATAGGTATAGGATCCACCACATTGATCTTAGGTGGGGGTACACTCAATTGCTTGAAAATGACTTAAAAGCCTGCAAACTTGCTTCTTTTTGCCTTTATTATTTGTTTTAGTAAATATACCACCTCTTAACAATGCACTAATATCTTTGCAAGGCTCAGTTTCCCTGCTGCCATCCCTTGGAAGTATGCAAGCAGATTTATAACAACAAAGCGTATTTACTGAATGCAACACAATCACTTGGATACGTAAATATTCACAAAATACAGAAGGCAAGGCCTTGCTGGATGAGTATGAGATATAGACTACAAGATGCTGCCTCAGAGTTTGGCCCACAAGTCCTTGTTATATTGTGACACAGATGTGTATTACTACAAATAATAAATTTTAATTTTACAGCATGGCCAAAACAAAAAAACTTGCAGATTGTTATAATTTAAGAAAGATAGGCAATAAAAATAGCATAAGACAAATCACAACAGCTCAAAAAAAAAAAGCAAGCATGACCTTTAACAGAAGACTTACAGCCCTGATGTGGTCTGTCTATGGCATATACAAATAACATGCTGATGCAGTAATCCGCTAAGGTCATGAGACAGGATGTCAGGGAGCTTAGGTGCTCAACTCAATTATCTGCACAAAGAAGTGTGCCAGCTTCATTATTTTTTAAGAGGAAATATGGCCATAAATCAAAGCCTTAGGATACATTTCAATTCTGCAATTTGATAGGACTAATCTGGAAATATTCTTGTAAGGGCAGAAGCAGGTTGCTGGCTGCTCAAAAACCTAGCTAGCAACACGCCCTCTGAGTGGAAAGCTCTTGCTAAAAGAGTCTAGTTTTGATGTCCCACTCACCAGGCATGCCGCGCTGACCTCTTGGTCCTGGAGGTCCAGGGGGTCCCTCATCTCCTTTTTCACCAATTGCATTATCATAATACTCCGTCTTAAGAGAAAGATGGCAAGTATGAAGGGAAAAGCACAGTACCTCATATTGAGCATTTTGTTAGAACAATGTTATGATCTCATTCATAACTTTGATGTTGTGATACCATGAGACCTTTCTAATCACACAGTATTTCCAAGCAGCCAGAAATGAAGTCATAGTTGTTATACACAGATAATACCAAGAGACCTGTACAAATAGATGAGGCTGGGATTTTGGCTAAACTCCTCGACTCCCAGAGAACTCCACTGCCTGCAGATGCAGTTACACAGGCAAGGTATAAGCTGGAGACCCAATTGTGAATATTACAGCATCATGAAATGAAAAATATTCTTGAAAGAAATCTCTAGGAATCACTTAGTTTATTCCACTGCCTCAAAGCAGCAGCACCTCTGTCTAGACTACTCTTCTAAATAATAATAATGAAACCAGACAAAAATCAACCACTTAAATCACACATGCATTAAAAAGTCATTCCTATAAAAAGTAATATTCAATGTATTGAAGTTTAGTATCATGACGTTTCAAAGTTTCTACAAGTTATAGACAAAAATCAAAAGGCAATTTGCAGTAACTTTTTTTTTTTTTTTTTTTTTTACAACTACAAATTTTTGCTCTTTTCTGGATTAATTTGCATGGGCATCATCAGTGGCAAATCAGTATTATTATAATTCCTGTGCCTTCATATACAAATATCACACTGAAATTTAAACTACCTACTAATGCACCAAATTTAAAATTAATTAAAAACTGCTTAAAATTCAGAATTTTTATGTTTCTCCTCTAGATTTTTTGAAAAAAAGTGGGGGTTTAGTACTCTGACAATATTACAAATGATTCAGCTTTTTATAAAATTATTTCTTTTGAACAATTTGGGCAGAAGGTTTCCATTAAGTGTGCATGGGGCATTTAAGAAAGCCACTAGCGAGACAGCATGACTAGACAAAGAAATTGTACTCGCAGCATCTCTTGCTTTCTTTAAAAGGTCTTCTTTGGATTTTAAAAATAACATCACCTATTCTGGAACTGGTTAGAGATTGGTTTAAAAATCAACTCCTGTGAATTTTTGTAACCGCTCTGTGACAGTCCAGACTTCTGCTAAAATTGCTAGAACTGAGTGAGGTCTAACCAGGCCCTCATCATGTATCCAACTCCACATGAAGGAAGATGCCATCTCTGTGAGACTCCCAGGAACATCAGTACGTCAAGAAAGCCATGCCTCTATTAGCATCAAGGGACATCTGTTATTGCCTCATACAGCCAGTTCGGCTTATTTTTATTCTAATGGTTTATAAAAAAGATATAATGAAGATAGTTTACACTTACTTGACCAGAAGCTCCAGGTGGACCTTTCATCCCTTTCATCCCCTTCATCAAACGACAGAGATGGGTTTATTTATTAAAACAATACATTACATGAAATTTGGTACCCACTGTTACTTCCGTACATTGCTTATAACATTAAATGAAAACTTCTGCTCCTGACCAGTCCTTCACCAACCCTGTCTCTGTTCCTTACACCACTGTTCAGCCACATACACCAAAAACTACAGGAAAACATCAGCAGGCATAGATGGACACCAGTTCAGACACATGATCTATTTCAGCTGATCCATTCCCTATTCCATGATATCATGACTTGTCATCTGTTAGGTAAATTAAAACATATTGTATACACAGTGATAAATAAAACAAAATAATAACCCCAAAACATATCTTATTCTCACCCTCAAAAGCAACAACAAAACCATTAGACAATACCTTAGCTCCTTGCCTTCCAGCCAGTCCTGGTTTGCCCTGTTCCCCCTTTTGTCCCTGCAGGTGACAGCACACAATTTTATGAGGATTCATCTCTTAGCACTGTCATCAGTAAGATTTAAAATGGAAAGTTTTCATCTTTCATGGTGATGGCAAGGTGAACGTGACTTGCTCAAAGGAAGAAATCTCAGGGAAAGACTGCATTTGGGGTACATTTCCATATTGGTGGCAAATATTGCATGTCTTTCATCCAAACCTGGCCTTGTAATGGCACACTCCATCAATCCCCAGGTGGAGCTGCTCTGGATAACACAAGTGTAGGAGGTTCTGGTTTGTTCTCCCTCTGCAAACTACTATTTCTGAAAGGGGAGAAACCGAACACAATGTGAGACACTCACATTCACAGCTCCCTCTCCCAGAACTTGGCCAGTCTGCATGATGGTGCTGATCTCAACAGGTGTCAGCAAGATCAGGAGGGAAAACAGTGCTGACTGCTCCTAAGGCTTTCTGCAAGTGCATACATGCCAGGAAAAGGGGCTTCTTAGATGCTTACGCAGTTGAATGCACTGTTAGTTAGTAAAGTTGAAATATGAACAGAGCAGTATCTTTGTCATGACCGGAAGTTTTCTTTCTGTTAGCTGAGACAGTAGAGCTTTGCAGTCTCATTCCACATCCTTTGTCAAACTGGAATGCATTTAGACTGTCTGCGAAGGTTGTTTTGGCACGATGATGTTTGCATAAGATAGATGTGAAAAGGGCTATTCTGACAGTAAGAACTGTGATATTTGTAAGGTCACTGTGACCCTAATGATGTTGTTAAAGGGGAAGAAGTGTAAAAAAAAAAAAAAAAAAAAAAAGACATTTGAACCACTTTAGCTTTTAAAGTTGTAACCAAACAAGATCATTTTGGTTATAAAACAGAGTATCTTAAGAATTACATGATGACAAGATGACACTTTTATTTCTATCAGTCAACTTGTTTCAGGCCAAGGCAGCTGTGACCTTGACAATAACTTTTCTTTGTAAAAGAATGTCTTTGATTCTAGTGATCAAAAATCATTCGTTTTGCTTCTTGATTAATGCTGAAGATATTACCCTTTTGCAAAAGTTTCAGTATGACTAACCAGAATTCAACTCAGTAGAATTAATTTTACATAACTTGGACCGTGTCTCAAACTTATTAGCTAGTCAGCAGCAAGCAACAGGTCTTTTTATTTTACACAGAAGAGACATCATCTGTGAGATGAGCTTCTCTTTCCTGCATAAATCTGTGAGGACAGGGTATGTCCCAAGGCCAGCCATGTGAAAGGAAACGTTTCACAGTGTATGTAAATCAACATTTTCAAACACATTCTGCAACGTGAAAAAGCTGCAGCAGGAAGATATCACTGTGATAAACAGACCACTGTTACTTAGAAAGTGTTTAGAAGGCTTCCTTCATTACCGGTAAGCCAGGTGGACCTGGGGCACCGTCTTTTCCAGGTTTACCCTACAAAGGTAAAACAAAAAATAAAATAAAAAAATTAAAATCCAAAGAGGGGTCATTGCATTCAAAAAGCAACAACTACATGCTGTGCATATAACTGTATTTTAAGTCTTTATAAATTTTGAAAAGACATTTGGTTATTTTTTAAATGTTCAGTATTTCTAATTATAACCAACATTCATAAAACTCTACAAAACAGGGATTAAGATATTCCCTGAATATTTCTCCTCCCATGGAAGATTAGTTGAAGCAGACACTTCACTAGCGCAAAATGCCAGGCAAGTGCAGAAACCTTGGTGCAAAATCAGGTCCTTGCAGAAGCATAACAAATAAAAAAAAAACCAATACAGCAGCTAGTATCATTTCTAATGGTGAGCATGAAAAGACACCGAAGAGAAACTTTTCTCTTACAGGAAATGGGGTTAAGAGACGACTTGAAGAGAAATTATTTAATGAAAAAGAATGCACTTCAAAAGGTATTTGAAATAGGACAGTAGACAGAAAAGTGAAAAAAGGAGGCAGCAAGCCAGAGTTATCTGCTGTCTCCTATGGTACACAGTGAATTAGGCAGCTGTCTGCTGAAGTCCTGGTATCTAGGTGTGGCAACAACACATGTTAAGCAATTCATAACAATAACAACAAAAAAGACAACAAATGGAAGGGAAAGAAGGGGGGGCAAATGGGCAGAAAAACAGAAAGAAAAGAAAAGATAAAAGGGAGGTGGAAGATTCTGAGCTCAGAACAACAGGGAAGAAAGAACCTTTTAGAAATCGTTTTTGCACAGAATAAATCACTGAAACATAAGAAAATTTTGAAAAAGATGACCAGACCGTGAATCGGGATGTAAGCACCAGAAAAACAGCAATACTCAAAAGATGGCAGAACTAAACCACAGGTGATACTCTGGAAGAGAAGAAGGGGAGCTGGAATGATGTCACCAAAGGTTCAAAAATCACACAAAATAGTATTTTTTTCAAGAACATAAAATACACAGCCATTTGATATTTTGTGCTCACTGATGTAATTTCAATAGCAAAAGGAAACATTTTGTTTTCGTTTTAGACTAACCAGTCAGTCAGCGTCTTAACAAATTTTTATTTCCTTAGCATTCTTCAAGGTCAATAGGCAGAAAAGCAAGGAAGCCTTACTTTCTCCACAAAGAAGGAAGGGAGGAATCAGTTAAGAAGAGTTCTAGAAAATACTGCATGACAAGACAGGGCTTTTGCAAACAGAAGGGATAATATGGAAGAAACACAGAAGATGGAGGAAGGATAACACACATGGGATAGCAAGAACTTTTAGTACTTTACACCAGTAACGCAAAAATTTTATAATGTATATGAATAATAACAATCAAGTTGCTCTAGAGTATCATAATCATTATAGCACCATACAACTGAAGGAAGAACAATCTACAGGTAGCATTGGTCTTGTCTTTCTGCCTTTCATTATGGAAGAGAACTCATTGCAGCCACAAGAATAATGGGGAAAGTTTCAAAATATATATGTTTGGACTGAAACACTTAGTTTGAAAATTGTTTTTCTTAATATTGCTTTCAAAATGTATTTGGAATCAAGACGTTTTATTCAGAAAATGTCATGCAAGATTTTGATTTATTTGGATATTTTACAGTTCTCCCCTGACTACATATTGGTAAAGTTATGAATTCATACATTTTTAGTTACTAAGAACCCACATCTTTCATTGTTTAGCTTTTATCTGAAAGTTTGAAAGCCATTTGAAGGCAAAATGGTAACTTATGATCTAACTCTCTTCAAAATGTAGATATTCTCAAGTAAATTCTAATGTGTATGCTTTTTAAAATAAACATGATTTTTCCCTCATATTATCCTGTTAACAGAATAACTCTCTTATGACAACTTTTTTCATGTCTCCACACACCTGCTGGTTGAGCATAATAATTTATGTCTGCTGCCTTAACTAAACCCAACGTTTATAATTCTCTTCTACATATACACTGGCACTATAAAGCCAGTGCATGTTCAGAAGAACACTTTTTTTTTTTTTTAAACGAAGTTTCAACAGTAGAACCTTTACAGCAAAACAAATACAAGTGCATCCACCAACAACTGACCTTTACTTCATGTACTCATGGTATGTGAACTTCTAAGAATTGTCAAGTTTTCAGCTCTCTAGTCTAGTTTACTGGATGAAAGAGCTTTTGAATTGAAGAAAATTTGCTCTGAGTGGCATTGAAAGAATAACTGGAGAGCAACACTAGTGCAAAACTGCTGTACAGAAAATACTAACAGATGCGTATTCAATTGTTAGCACATACCTGGGCTCCAGGTTCTCCTCGATCACCCTTTTCACTTTCAGAATCACCAACTGGCCCCTGTAACAAAACCACACTCAAGATACACATATTTTGAGAGTCACATTTTGTAAATTAAATATACCTTTTATAATTTTTTTGTTTAATAAAGTGTAAAAACAAAGTACAGCTAGAATACTATTAATAGGTATTCTATTCATTAAAGGTTGGAATAAGTACTGTAAATACTGGACTCTCAGGAGTAGCATTTACTAGGTGATGCTGCCTGAACATCTGGATTTAAGGGATTTATTCCTGGTCACTTACTGTAAACCCCATTGGCCCTGGAAGTCCTCTTGATCCTTTTTCTCCTTTCTCTCCTTTCAAATCCTATTACACAGAAAATAAAAATTCAGTATGGCTTCTTGGGTTTTTTTGTGCTTACCATAACATTCATGTTTTACAAACAAGAAATCCTTATGTCACCAGCAAGCTTCTTTAAGCAGAGATAGTTCTACTTAAATGACTAAGAAACAGAACTTCATATTGGTGCTCCTGCCTAGGTCTATGATGTTTGAAAAGAAACTGGCTCTGCACATATTTCGGAACATAGCGAGCTCAAAACAGCCTACCTGTGATTGCAGGCAAAGGAATTTCAGTAAATACCCCAGACATGGCAACAAATTGCAAGCAAAAACCAAATAGACCTTAATTGCTTCACTGGAGCTACAGCTACCTCCAATATGTAAATGCAGTAGCTACCCACACAATATTTGCCTCTGTGGGCTCAAGACTGGATTAGCCTGCTGTGTAGTACTATTATGTATTAGGCCACATCCTCAGGTCATTGTAAAGGCAAAGTTTATGGGCTGCCTAATTATTAAGCAATTAGACTCATGCCCCAAACTACTTATGTAAGTTTTGAGGGGTTTTTAAACCTTAACACACAACGTCTCTGGAAAATTGCCATTCCCCCTGAATAAATTGCCACAGCTGTGACTGGGAAGTGCTCCAGATGGTCCATATCTGATTTAAACAGGGAAGAGCTGCTGTGCCTAAAAGAAGAGACAGATTGCAGAAGCTAAGTTCAGCCTTTCCTCATACAGTCTTGATGCAAAATTCACTTTTTATTTTAGTACATAATGGAGAAGGAGTTTTGATAACTCCATGTATTAAGATGCAAATTAATAAAGGAAAACAGAGTCAAGAATAAGCTGAAGACTTGTTCTGTTAGTATGTGAAGGCTTAAAAATGTGTACCTGTTTAAGTTCTATATGAGAAGAAAATACAAGAATTTTAATTCACAAAACAATATTTAAAATGAAAGCTAGATCAGAGTATTTCTCCAATACTCATTGTTTTTCCAACACTTCTCCATGTTCCAGTAAACACAATGAGAAAATAAACTATGAAATGTACATGTTGTAAGCTTTTGTGAAACTCTGGTAGCTCAGAGTCCTGATATTTTCAGTGACAAGGCCCAGAGGTCAACACAGCTGTGGCTTTGATAGCCATTCAGAAAAATCCATGTTGATTTGGTGAAGCTAAAAGTGATTTACTCTTCATGTACTTAGAGATCCACAGCAGGTGGGTTACTAATAAGCACTTAGCATTCCACTGGTATCATGCAGATGTTCACGTGAATACACAGGCTTCAGCTGAGCTGGCCCTACAGACACACTCTAGGAAGAGCTTAGTATCTAACCAAACAAGTCCAAAAAAATCTTAGGATGGGTAAAAGGAAATGTTACTGGAACAATGAAAATTAAAATGCCCTCTCAAAGTAAAACCTAGTAAAACAGATTATCTGAACGTGATGTTTAATGATTTTACTACCGTCATGTTGTCTGGTCCACTTAATGTCACAATAACTGTTCCTGGTGGTCCAGGGGGTCCCGTTAATCCAGTGTCACCCTTGAAAGAAAAAAAGAAAAATAGAGCAAATGCAAGCAGCAGTGTGTTTCAAATTACTATTGCTATACTTTTGAGATTGTGAAAATTTTTCTGCCATTACACTTAGCTGTTGATACAGTAACACTTCTCTTTGCTTGCTATTTGTCTTCCAATAAAAAAGTCATATGGAAGACTTCAGACTACTGTGACAAACTTCTAGCTGAGAAATATAAAAATGCATATGCAAATTTTAGCTTAAATTTTTAACTTTTATTTTAAATTAGCTTACAATTTGCTTATTTAAAAAGGTTATACAACCATTTTCACTCTACATGAAATAAAAGTATCTCCTTGATTATAATTTTTGTCTCAAAAAAATACATGAACAGTTTTCGGTGACATCCTCAAAACTGCAGTCTGTGTGTTACAGGGAGATGACTTCAGTATAGTGCTGACAGATAAGATTAGCTTTCATATTTCCTTAACCAAAAACCTTAATATTGCAGTACGCTTTTTCACTAGGGATCTTTTAGGACAGGGGAAGTCCTAAATGTGATCTTTCCTGTGGACCTCAATAAAACAACATCCATAATTTCCAGTGATTTTAATTAAGCCTGTTGAATGCCTTTACATGCACTTGCAGCATAACAGCAAAGAATGCATCACACTCATAAGGAAGAAAGATGCTCCATGGTCACCTGAGCTAGTGCTAATGAATAATCAGTTCTATTTACAGAAGTTTTTCCAGGAAAATCCTAGAACATTCCCAGTAGTAATTACAAAGTTAAAACCAACCCCACTGTCAGATAGGGCTGCTTCAGTTCACAGCTGAATTTTTGCAGGTCAGCATAATTATGAGATGCCTCAAGTTCCTGAAAGCATCCTGTAAGGACATTCAGATGGACTACACTAGTCCTCCAACTGCAGGCTGAGGTCCTGAGAGACAATATATTCATTCGTAGTCATTTCTAGCTTAATGTCAGTTATACAGGGAATATGGATGACAAGTCATCCAATTTCTATTCAAAATCTGGGAGGTTTTCTAGCATCATAAAGCCTGACACTGAAAAGATGTTGGCCATAAGAAGTTGTGAGTCTACAGATGCTCTATATTTACCAATGTTTACAAGCTTAGATAAGCATTTAGATACACCGTGCAAATTATATATAAGTTAATTTTTATGCTATGTGTTAGTAAATATTAACTACTGGCTCCTTTTAGGTTTCTACCCTTCCATCAGGAAGTTTATATCATTAGCTTTTATGTGAAAACAGTTTGTCCTTCAATATTAATTGCCATGTTTTCATTTTCCAATAGAACACTTCCACAGATACACTGAAAATTTTTATTTCACAGTACTTACTTACCCAAACATTTCCCCATAGTATAACAAAACCCCCCAGAAAACAGAAACAAAACAGAAAAAAAATGTTAAGCATTTTATACAATTACCTTTCTTCCTTTGGTTCCTATCACTTTCAGTCCCATAAGACCCTGTAAAAAAACCCAAACCCCTAAATGTTATTTTAGTTTTAAAAACACCTATAAAATGAGTTAATTGATGTTACACATAATAGGAAGTTTTCATTTTTATTACCAATCTGAGACTACCTTAGGTCCAGGAGGTCCTGCTACCCCTGGCATGCCCTAAAAAAAGGAAAAATTAAAAAAATTCCTTAACACAAAAATTTACACTCTTCAGCACCAATACAGGCGTTTTGAAGTACCCAGTTTTCACATGAGTGATACCACTGGTTTTATTCTTTTTTCCACCTTTACAACCATAAGTTGTTGTGAGTGGGTGACAGAATGCCTATATAATCTAGTTGCAAACATATACATCTCTCACAGTTATACACATTAGTATTTAAAGTGAATTTATGGGTAATTATTTGAAAATTAAAACATGCCTACATGGACAAGGATACTTCTGAAAAATGAAAGTGCATAAAAATAATTAAAAGAAACTGAAAAAAAAATCAGATGTGTGCAGAAGGATATGGATGTTGCATACACATGTCTCTTGACCTCAAACAAGTCTGAGAGGGTCAGGTACTTGTACAATTCCATAGGTTTCTAGCAAAAAATCAAAGGTTACAGTACCAAGTGAGACAGAAGTTCATACTCACTGAAGCTCCTGGAGGGCCCTGTGGTCCAAGTTCTCCAGGGTACCCTTGAGCACCCTGGACACCCTGCATATTAAAAGAGAAACAGGAGTAAATACCCTGGCAAGATTGTGAGCAAACCACAATGCTAAATTCAATGGACCGAATAACAAACAGAGGAGCAGCACTGCCTCTGGATTTCCTTTTCATGTCTCAGGATAACACAGAAGTATAATCCCTCCTCACTGCTTCATTGGTTGGTGTATGTTTTGAAACATGAGAAAACATATCTGTTCTAAAACTAAACTACTCAAGTGAGGATGTATGTCCTGTTTAACTGTGGACGTTCTCATAGTCCGTACAGTCCCATTGCTAGCCCTAATAAGCCTCTAATCTTTTGAATATTCTATGCAATAAGTTCTATACTTTAAAGCTTTATTTTCAAAAAAATGAAAAATTAAAAATTATTATTTTCCTTTTAATTCAATGTCCTCCATTTATTGTAACAATCAAAAGAAATGTCTGCTCTGCCTTCTCCTATCAATCTCCATTTTAAAAATATGGATCATAACGTCCTTTGTTACTACTATAGAAGTTGAGCTGTTCTAATCTGTTCAGTCTTACTTCATGGGGAATTTTTGCAGTTGGACTAGGTCATTGTAGGTTCCTTCCCACTGAACTATTCTGTTCTATTCTGTATGTAGGGGAAACCCTCCAAATGTGTTACCAGTTTTTCTCCATGTCTAAAGTTTTGTTAGTTGTCTGCAACCTGACTTCCCTACCTCACTTCACTAACAAAGAATGGAAACTATTGGTTCTGATGGCAAAATGAATTACTATTGTCTTGGTGTACTCTGTTTTGTAAAGTGAGAAGAAATACTTTAAATATATTGTATTAATCAGATTGTAGAATTAATAATTTAAGACACAGAATTATTTTCTCATTTAGAAAATTTTCAGATCATTTAAAAATATTATATCTATACAAAAATATAAACCACTGACATTTTATATAATATAATTTTAATATATAACACATACTATATATAATGTGGTTTATATATAGATAGATTGTTTGTGTGTGTGTGCATCACAGTCTGAATTAATTCTGAATTACCTGAAGTCCAGGCACTCCTGGCAATCCAGGATCACCTTTTGCACCATATCCTTGGTTATATCCATCTGCAGGGAACCCCTGGATAATTGGATAAAAAGTTATGGTGTAGAACTCTGTGGTGGAACAAATCTTCTAATACAGTTTGTAGGGAATTAAGCAACATCAGAATTGCATAATGATGGCAACTTTCCACTATGGCTAGTTTTACCTCTAAAAAAGATTTCATTAAACAGAATATATCTTTTTCAAGCATTTCAGTTCTCTGTCTGGAGCAGTCTTTATTTCAGACATACCTACATTACTCACCCACAGTCCTGACTGTCAATATATTTCTGGTACTCTTTATCCCTTTAAAATACTCTCTAGTGCATTTGCAGATTTCCATATCAATTCATAAGCTGTATGGGGGAGGGGCTTAGTTCCTTGTGTGCTTGAAAGTGTGAAATACATTACATGCAATAACAGTAGTTAAAGGGGGAAAAAAACCTAAATACTGTTTTGTAACCTGGAGTGAGTGCAACTAGTACAGATGAAGCACCAAAGTTTGTGGTTGCTTCTTCTGGGAAGTAAACTGTTTCCTATACACAGAGATGTTAAGAACTCTTTTTCCAGCAGCAAACATGCACACACATTGTTGATTGTCCATAAATATTTCACATAGTACGGTGTAAATAACTGACCTTCTCTCCTTTGATGCCATCAATACCCTAGGGAGAAGAACAATCATATTATTAAAAGAGAAAAGTAAAAGAGATAGTGGTGAAAGGGCACATTCTAAATGTACTTTAAGGTTGGCAATCTTGAAGTGATTTCTTTTCACAGACACAGTGTATAGCCAGATACATGTTTACTGTGCCAGACTTCAATTTAAGAAGAATGAGCATGTTGTTATGGAATACTCCAGTCTCACAGTTACAACTCTATAACTGAAGGCAGAACAGTTTTGAAGCCTGACCTTAAGAAACAAATCAATAATAAAAAAAATAAATATCAGAAGAGCTGTTAAAGATCATGGTTAAAAGTTATTCAATTTGAAGCCACTGGAACTTGAGAGACAGCTTTCCTTTTCTGTTTGTTTAGAAGTTTCTTTAAAAACACGTTTCTACAGAGAGAAAACAAATCCTAGAGTTAAAGCAATGCAACTAGAACGAGAAGTTTTGGGTTTAATTCCTGGTTCTTATTGACTTAATTAGGCCATATCCTCAAAGATATTAAGCACAGACTGAAACTGTAATATATTAAATATACATTGGACACCTTTAAAGATGCAAGTGGTAAGTTTTCACGAGTGTGCCTTGAGACACTAAAGAGCTAACACCAGTCAATGAATTTACATGCACTCATTAACTAAGAAGTTAAGGCCCAACATGCAGCCGATAAACGCATTACCTTTAACTTTCTTTACCACACAGTTTTCATATTAATATAAGTGGGGCGACCTATATATTTCAAACGTTGTCAATGTCTGCTAATGTGATGCTTTACACTCCTTCAGTGAATGGCTTTATGTGGCAGAAATGCATGCAATCATAAATTTCAGACACCTACTGGAATGCCTGGAGCACCTCTTCTACCTGGAGGACCTGGAAAACCTCGATCGCCCTGAAATTGGTAAGAGTGACTGTTAATGCATATTATTCTTTATCATTTGGTCTGATTTTAGCAAAAGTGATTAAAAAAGAAAATGTTAATGTTATCATACTAAAATTGTGAGTTTTATTACCACCATATTTGCTAGAAGGGGCACAGCCTCACTGTATGGGGTCTTGACTTCTATCCGAAACACCAAGCTTTATTAGCTATGTCAGATCAGTTCACTGTTTCACTAGAAATGCATGATTTCTTGTAGCAGGCACCCTTCTGACTCCCTCTTTCAGAATGCTGGAAGCATTTCTCATAGACCATAGAATACCTAGTGAACGGTAACTTAACGTTAAACCTTTTAATTGCTTTCAGGATTTATGAATTGTCAACTGCAAGCTAGACAGTGGTGAAATAAAATTAACTAGCTATCTTTTCTATAACCCATTTCAACAGAGGGACAAGTTGGACAAAACTGGTTAGGTCACTTGGATTTGAAGAAAAAAGGTTTTATTTGTCAAAATATCAATCATTATTATTAACTTTTTAGCAATCAACATGTATTATTTAATTATATATCTTAGACAGAAAGACAGCACTTTTCCTTCCTCTAGCCTCATGATTCAAAGTTTTCCTAATTGATAAAATCACAAACCAAAATAAATCAGCGTTGATGTACACTGGGGGGAAAATTGTTTTTTTGCCTGTTCCCAAGCATAGCAAAACACGATCTCTGTGATATTCAGCATGGTTTGTACCTTTGTGCCGTTACATCCTGGAGCACCCGAGCGCCCAGGAGGACCAACAGTTCCCGGTTCACCCTAAAACAGAAGTGCGAAATTGACACAAGTTTGTTTTTACACATTCATATTGCCCTACAGCAACACTGGAAGAGTTTATGCTAGAGCAGTGTTTCACAAGACCTGACAGATTACAATGTGTTCTTAAATCATTACAATGACTGAGAATTGCTGACGCTAAGATTTTTATCTTTAGGCTAATTGACAGAGAGAATGCTCATGTTGAGACTAGAGTGAGCACATTGGGCTGAGGATAATTATGTGCTGAAGACTGTAGTAAGACAGAAACGGTTAAATCAGTTTCATTTTTACTTACTGGAAGGCCTGGGGGACCTGAAAATCCAGGTATTCCTGGGGCTCCCTAATGATATAAAAATAGAAGAATAATGCAAATATTAAGCAAAAGCTCACGATGCAGTTTTTCATTTCTTATGAATGCAACTATGATTCTATCAAAAGACCAGTGTGTTCTTAACACTTCTGACTATGACCAAGTATAATAGTGGCTTATGTACTGTTCACAAAGACTGGTTTTGCCCACAGAAAAAAATCCAAAACATCTCTTTATGGAATTCCAGCCTGACTTTTTCCACAGCACACCCCAATATAGCATGAACCTTGTACATAAAGTGTAGCAAGAAAGGTAAAAGTTAAAAAAATAGATAATGTGTATACTCTGTGTCATAAATTTTAAGAATACTTTAAAATCATATATAATAATTTAATTTTCACAAATTACTGAACCAAGATGGCATTTAACATGACATCTAATACATACAAGTTTGTTTAAAATATAAATACTTACTCGTATACCTTTGGGTCCAGCTAAGCCTGTAAGCCCTGGAGAACCCTAGATCACAAATGGAAAAATAACGTAGTTCAATATAACTGAGAAAAAGAACATATCTGTCAACGGTATGTGCAATATTTTTAATGCCAATGTGCACATGAAACTATTTAAATAAATGATTTGCCTATTACAGACACTAAAGCAAACAAGCATTTAATACAACTTGCATAAATCACGGTGTCTTGCCCTCCCTTCCAGTGTTTACAGGGAATATATCATAGAATCACAGAATGGTTTGGGTTGGAAAAGACCTTGAAGATCTAGTTCCAGCCCCCCTGCTATGGGCAGGGACACTTTCCACTAGACCAGGTTGCTCAAAGCCCCATCCAGCCTGGCCTTGAACACCTCCAGGGATGGGGAACCTTTTCCAGTGCCTCACCACTCTCAGAGTGAAGGGATATATATATATGTCTTATCATAGGCCAAAAAAATAACAGTCATGGTATGTTGAGAAAGCAGTTGCTATGGCTCTGTTCAAACTGCGAGTCCTGGAAATGCTTCCCTATGAGGAAATAGCTGGAAGGCTCCCAGATATGGGTGATGTCCATGTAATGATCAGGTATATGCATTTACCAGCCCCTCTCACCTGCACTGTTGTGCATAGAAAGGAAAGCCAGGAGCAGGCTGAAAGGGGGCTAAGCAGGATGGGAGAGCAAGGCTGAAAGGAGACAGCAAAGCATGCCACAGCACAGTCTAGACAGAACCTGCTAGAATTCTTTCAAGGTGCTTAGAGCTTTACTGATAACAAGAAGTTTTTATCATTTCCAGAAAGGAAATGGGGAATGTACCAAACTGCATAGCTCCTAACATCCTGGTATGGATAAGTGCTGGAGCCACATTAGTGCAGGTCATAGACACAATGTGATTGTGGCCCTACTCTCCTGATTTATACTGTGGCTGAGTTCACACTATATTTACACACAAGTAATTTATTCATCAGAGTCATCATAATTATTTAACAATGACAGCAAGAGTACTGTTCCTGAAGACAAATAGAAATATTTTTTTTAATGAGCAATTTATTTGTTTTTTCTGCTTATGCAGGAGGCATTGAAAATTCATATTCAGCCTCAGTTTAGGCCTATAGGAAAGAAAGCAAGCCCAAATCATGGAAGCCACCCTCTCCATACTGCAGGCAACTAGGTATTTCCTAAACAGACCAAGATTTATCTTTAAAACCATCTTTCCCTTCAAATTTTCTTAAATCTGTTTTTCATATTTGTCTCAGTAGTAGCTCGTTTCCTCTCTTTCCATCAATAGGTGTCAGAGTACACTGCTAAGACAAAATTGAGGTTATGCTGCTAAAATCTATTTAGACCCATGTCCACTGCCTCTGGCAGTTCAGTCCACGTGCTTTAGCACTGGGCAATGGACAACTAACAACAAAAGCCCATGCATCAGCTACTTCAATTCAGTCAAAAATGACCATTGCAGCTGGTGACTACACAACATCCCTCACCTGAAACAGGTTTGGTTTTGTTTAGTTTTTAAAACAGAATTCTCTATCCAGTCATGACTCACTTTCACAGTCAAGCATGGTAGTTTCTCTGTGTGTCTCTCTCTGTATCTCACATACACACCTACCTTTGGTCCCTGTGGTCCTGGAGGTCCTTCTGGACCAGGAAACCCTCTGTGACCAGGTGGACCTGGAACACCAGGAAAGCCTTTTTCACCCTGTAAACATTAAGAGAATGAACTTCTTAAAATATCTATGAATTCTCCTTTTGATAACTTATTTCTAAGGCATTCATTACTTTCAGTACCTCTTAACTTATACATATGTGCCTGTAGCAGATATATTATCCTTGCCCATACTGACCTGTTTTCGTGGTCCTGCCTATGTGCTGCCTAGGCCACATGGTACCACTGAAGTAACACGCTCATACGAATGGTTGAAGATACCAGAAGACAACAGTACTCCAGATTTTGCAGAGTACAGAAGTTAATTGCTAGCATTAAAAGTTTAAGAAAGCAGCTGATAATATATTCCTTGTTAATATTCCTATACTATGTTTAGTCCCTACAAGCAACACAAATCCAAATCCATCATAGCAGCTCTAATTTGTAGTTGGCAAAATGAATGGCTGCTGCTGTACAGCAAGGTCAGCTCCAAATCCAATACGTCTCTTCATGAAAACCATGGAAAGAAACAGTGGGTATCAAATGCAAGAAAAACATACAGCTAGAATAAAACAGTTGTTCTGAGTCTTAAGAGATTAACACACTCAATTATTTTTTATTGGGTTTTTTTTTTTAAATCAAGTTTAAATAACAAAAACATGTAAAGGAAACACAGAGGATTAAAGCTATAGAAATAGAATACATGAGGCTAAGTTACAGTGGAAGGGGCATTTTCAGTTTTTCAGTTAAATATAATGAAGATGCAAGTCTTATCTGGGTTAAAATAAAGTGCTTCAAGCCTAGAAACTCACGGAAAAGATGTTTCAACTCTTTAGATAGCAGCAATTTAGCATGCTCAATTTTACATCAGTGAAGATCTGTCTGAATTAAAAAAAATATTATTTAAAATATATAAATACGATCCAAGAATATTTTAACACAAATCAAAATAAGAATTGCATTTTTTAGGAAGCGTCTGTGAGATCTGTATCATAAACCGGCACAGCTTTTTAAAACAAATCGTTTATTTCATCCACCAGCGTCCCAAGAAAAGCAAAAAAGGATGGTGCTATACCAGGACGTGCCACTGGAGGGGGCGTGGTACCGACTGACAGGACGACGAAAGCCGTCCCGGTACGCCTACACTGAGCTTGCTACCCCCGCCCCAGGGAAGCCCCGGGGTGCTCTCCAGATGCAGAGCAGCACTGAGCTCTCCTGATAGCTTCACTTCCAGCACAGGCAATTTCATCCACATTTTCTTCTTGACAGATCAACAAGAGCAGACGATTCTCAGGTCGAAGAATTTCCTCACATTGAACAGTTATCAAAATATATTGATTAATGTAACTGTCCCGACTTAAAAAAGCTGCCTGAAAAACATCCGTGTAAACAACGATTAACTCCTACCTACTAATTGCTCGGTTGCTTTAATATGGAACAGATGGAAACAAGCTGTGGGTCTTCATTATTATTGATATTTCTCTTCTAGTGGGGCAGCTTATTTTTTTCTCATTTTTCACCTGGTCTCAATTTTACTTGTTAGGGCAAAGTGGGGTTAGACCAACTAAGAACATGAAAAATAACCACTGAGGTTTTACTGAAGAGTGAGTATTCCCCTTTCCCACTTATGAAAATAAGTTTTAATAATGAACATACTTACTTTGAGAGAACTTTTCTCCAACACTGAAATGAAGCTTCCTAAAAGCAAGACTAGGAGTGTTTTCTGTGGTGTAATATGACAATTTTTCTTTGTAATAAAAGTACAGGAGGAAAGCAGTAATCCTTTACCAGCCAAATGTGTCATCAGTGGGACTGATCACAATCCTAAGTCTATACAGACATCTGAAATCTATTGATAAGGTTTAGTATCGTAATCACTGTGTCCACAGTTAGCCTGAATTACAACCACGACTTCTTTAATAATGCCCCTTTCATTTGCGAACCAGTTGTTTTTTTCCAACTACAATGAAAGAATTTTTGGCATTTGTGTAATTCAGGTTTGTCTAAAAGCTACTCCCAGCCTCTGCCAACTGGCAACAGGCAGAGCTGGAGCTCTGTTACTTTTGATGCTGTTCCCTCACTGCTGGCAAGGTGTTTGTGATTAGAACCCAGACACTCATCCCCTGTGTTGGTTTGCAGATTTATCTGTTTGATGCCAGTGCATGTAGCTTTCCTTCAGGAACTAGAAACAGGGGCGGTGGGGAGATGGGCAAGGTCCAAAGATGGAAAAAGAGAAACACTGAACATGACACTCTTGATGGCATTATGAAATTTGTAACAGGAGAGCTGGTGCCAGGGCAATGGTATCTGTGGGTATTTGTTAGCAGTTTGTGAAAGGGACCTAGCGCTTTGGACAGTTTTTCTGTTGGTGTTCAAATATCATGCAATGCTGTAAACCAACTAATATGTTTAAAAAAAAAAAAAAAAAGCTTTCTTAGTTAAACAGTGTCCCCAGAGCTATTTTCA
Source organism: Falco punctatus (assembly GCF_963210335.1). NCBI lineage: Eukaryota > Metazoa > Chordata > Aves > Falconiformes > Falconidae > Falco > Falco punctatus. The sequence goes on from NC_137593.1 coordinate 18,825,983, forward strand.
CATAATATAGTAAAGTAATGTATTCCTTTAACAATTCTCTGTAGACTCTGTTGACAGAAAGCCATCATACATTACATTCACTCACTTTATCAACTCAACTAACATGATTTTCAGGTACAAGCTGACCTTAAAAAAGGAAAAATATATCTGTTCTTACCTTACTACCCTTCATGCCATTGCAAAAGCAGGGACTTTTACCTTTGCATACACAGCTCTGAAAAACAAAAAGACAAACTTTACAATAATTTTTTTTCTCATTGTGTTGTTTAGTGAAGGGGAAATGAGATCTCAGTGGTTTTAGAAAGGTAAATATTTCATGGATAAACAACTTAAAAAGTTCATGAAGAGTGGCAATTCTCAACAGTGGAAAAGAGCTCATTATTCCTCTGTACTGTCTTTTGACACTAGTTTGATTTTATAGTTTAGGTAAAGGCCAAGAAGCCACACTTAACACCACTGGGGTTACAGTACCAGGACGAAGTAACATTCAAGAGTTTGGGCTCACAGCACTAAACTTTGATAATTCTTTAAAAAACTTACTATAGAAATGAACACATGTACTGATACTGTTTTAGATTACAGTTATATTCTTTTTATTTTAATCTATTAACCAATAATTTTCTGACTTTCTGTAGCTGCATTCACCTCCTGACCCTGCCACATGGTACTTAATACAACTACAAAGAAGCCTCAACTTTGCTGTTTCTTAATTCTGGAGGTCTCCTGAGCCAAGCTGTGTAATAGTGGGTGCCTTCACACAGGGACATCCACACTCCTGCAAGTCCTGGTTTGTAGCTGCTACCAGCATGTCTGGTCCTCAGGCCATCCTGGAGTTCAAAACCCTCCTTGGAGGGCTGAGTGTTGCAACGTAGAATGCAAACCTCTCTATGCCTGTGACCTCTACTGCTGGAGTATGGCATGGCTACTTAAGGAGCAACTACAACTTGGGAAAATTCAATGATTTATCCAGTATGAAGAAATATTCAGGTTTTTATTGTTTGCACTTCACACTTAAGTGAAACAAACCACGAACCCAAACAAGGATATTCAGTGTGTAGCTGCATAGACAGCATGACTAAACCAGTTAGCTCCCACACGAGGTAGCAGTGGTAGCAGAGAGCCCAGCAAAGCTGCAAAGCTTCTCTGAGATCCAGAGTGAACATGAGAACACTTAACCATTCTGTGCCCTGTTTCTGCTACAGCTATCACGCACTCAGGACGTGAGCTAGCCCAGCCTAGCTAGAATAATGCTTCAAAGGACTTCTTTCCGCTCATGTAGACATATGCCATTTCAGTGAAGTGGAGGCGAAAAAAAATAACCCTTTATTAACATAAATATTATACATACTAAAAAATCATTTAGGTTATTGAAGCCACGTATTTCATAGAAATGCGGAGTAACCTGCATTTATTATCCTTACTTACACACTTAAATTCTTTATTTTTGAAGCTCTTGCTGAATGACTTTTTCACTGCTGTAGAAAGAGGGTTATTTTTCAGTTTATCCTCCCACAATAGTATAGATGTTTACCACAATGACCATATACTATGTTATAGTTACAGACAATAAGAAAGGGACAACTATCACGTATTGGTTATGAAGGTATTTTTCTAAGTTGCATAAAATTCTGGAAAGAATTAAGAACTGTATTTTTTTCATGGAAGATTAAAGTCTTTAGGATGGTATGATACCAAATTTGTATTTAGATCTTGAAGACAGAATTAATTAACCTCTACAAATGGTCATAATACAACAGCAGCACTATTCCAAATTTATAACTTTTCCAGTGGTCTTCTCAAAAAACAGAAAATGAGAGAGAAAAAAAATGTTCTCCATTATAATGGTAAAGTCAGACTGCCATTAAATTCAAATTTTCCTCTGGCAATTTGTTCAGGTAAAACATTTTACAGACAGACTTGAAAAGCATTTTTTCTTCCCACAAGCTAGGATCAATTTCTTCTATCTTTACCATCCAAACCTGAGGTATGTGGTATCAGCTAGCTGCCTTCATTTCTTACACAGTTCCTGGTGTTTGTCTCCTTCCTTGGACTACACAAGGAAACTTGACAACTAGTTTGGAACAACTCATCCAGTCTCTTTAAGCGCCTCTTTTAGAATGGAGGAAAGATGCTGCAAGTACTTGCTATTCTCTATGGACTAGACGATTACTGACAGTAGCTGCCTGTCTTCTAGGTGGCTGAAGTCAGACTATTAATTTAAAAATAGATGCAGGGGATATTCCTCAAGTGAACAGCTATTTAAACATACATTTACAAAACAAAACAGAAATTAGAGTCAGTTGGCTGTGAAAAGCAAATCCCTCAAGAAATGATTGTCTGCCTGTGTTCTATAGACAGATCAATAGGTGATTGTTTCAAGCTAGATTTTTAAAGAGTTGCAAACATTAAATACTTAATTCTTTGGGATATTTAAAGAAGATTCCTTCTTCCTCTGATCTGAAAGCCAGAATTCAAGTGATACTGCATCAGAAATTTGGAAAACAAGTGTCATGTAAAACAGAAACCATGAATATGCTACTTTACTATTATTTTTAACCATATGATTGTATCACCAGAGACATAAGAATAAACACTAGCGCAGAATTAACAAAAAACTGTATCCTGATTTCTTCTCAGTGAGGTCAATCAGTTTGGCACTGGATAATCTAAATTCACCAAGTTAGTTATATGACAAATATCTTGAGCCTTTAACCATAACTACCAGAGGATACAGTGACATGTATCTCAAAATAAATTTGTACTAGTCTATAAGACAACCAATTTTCTCATTCCCTATTCAATAACAGTACCTTCCATCCCAAAGCATTCTCTTCAAAATAGGTGACACAGGTTATTGGTACATGTCTGCTAAGTGGTATAAAACCAGTAACTGTTCAATGTTTAGCATCCCAAGGAAAGATATACCACAGTACACAAAATTAGTCTTAAACTGCAGGCACTGCATTTTACTGCTGTACAGGGCTGGTGAGTGACTCAAGCTATCGTATTTTTAAGGTTTGCATACAAAAACTGTAAATTAACTACAAGACCTATGAGACCCATTTATCAGGAATCCCAGCTGCCAAAACAAAGATTTAACTTCAGATTTAGTAGACACATGTCTGATTCCAGGAAAGGTGCTGTTTACTAAGGAAAAAATAATTACAGTATTAAAATTCTCTGCATTTCTTCAGTGTAACTGGGAGCACATCCTGTCTGACCATAGAGAACTTCCCTTAGAAGCCAGAAGTGGCTATTTCTCATCTTTCTAGTACCAGTTATTTACCCTTATAATTCTATAGACCTTCATGAAGTTGTACCTTACTTCTACCTGTGAAAGCAAAGCTAGAAGCAGATTCTTTACAGTATTTGAATGCAAAGCAGTTTTCAGGACATGTGGAGAAATCACCAAATGAAATTACTCTTCTATAATAGGTATCATCTCCAGAAGACTTGATATGTACCCATACAGAAGAAACTTTTTCTTTTAACTTACAATCAAAGATAATCCAATGTGAAGTGAAATGCACGAACATGTAGAAACTTACGATGCTACACAACTAATCAAGGTTACTAAACTATTAAAAGAAAAAGAGCCTTTGCTCTTCAAGTCAGAATGCTTAGAATGTGTTTAATTTGCCATTAGTAAGCTTTCAGATCAATTTAGGTCTTTTTGTGTACACATATCACTTTAAACTAAACTGAAAAGACCAAAGATGATTTTACATTACACAGTCAGTTAGCTGGATAATACTAAATGTTTTGGCATATGATTTTTACATAAGATTAGATTATGCCTTCTGTAAAGGAGCTTTGAACCAAAAAATCATTGCTCACTTATACTACTGAATGTTTCCACATCCTTACAAGGTGCCTGCAGCTGCTTTATCAAAGGATCATAACAAAACAATAGTATATTGCCAGGTTATAAGATAAGGAAATTGAGTATTAGTTATTAATGGTTTATTCAAAATCCTCACAATAACATCTACATAAGAAAATGCATTAACACCACCACAGGTTTACTGCATGTTTTCCAGTTTTGTGATTTTTACAATAATCATCTGTATTTATTTCAAATATTTAGATACAGTAGATGGCACTATATTTTTAATCTAAAAATCTAGGTCAAAGGATAAAGCCATTATATGAATAATAAATCAAATTAATTCACCAATGAACCAAAATTTTAAAAACCCAACAATTAATTGAATTCAGAGAGGACCTCCTTTTAAAAATCTTTTGAGTGATAATAGTAGTATACGTTCTTTAAATAATTACAGTTGTACACACTGAAGCACATTTACTGGAGCAGTTTATGCTTTGTCCCATGGTTGCAACCTTATCTGTAACACGGAATTGCCTTTCCTACGTTATGGGATTGGATTCTGATCTCTTCCTGCCCCCAATTCAGAGACTAATTTAAGCATCTGCTTAAAAAGTGTTCCAGCACTCTCCTTCACTGAATCCCTCAAAGAAATGATGAAGAAAGAAAAATTAACATACTACAGACTACGTTGTCACCTATACGAAGCTTAATGCAGTGCCATGCTGAGTCTACTACTCCTACCTGTTTGCAGCAACTTTATTTGGAGTGTCAGAGAGAATCTTGCACAGCTCACAGCACTTTGCCAATATCACTAGTTATATGAAGGATGTCAGAGAATGTACTTAGGGATGTTATTAAACCTGAATATGTCAAAGGACATCACAAAGTGTTAATATAAGGAAAAAAGCAAACAATGATAGGTGTTTCTATCAATAGCGCAGTCTTTTGAGTCCTGTTACTCACACCTGTGGTTATGACTCACAGTCACACTGGGAATAGCTTAACGGCAGAAAGATGAGGAACAGAAAAAACGAGCCAGTGAGGGTGATGACCCAATATTTCTTCATTAATCTCTTTTTGGAATGACACATATGATGACAGAACAGTCAGACTATTTGCTTTTCCAGATCCAGAGAAGATCAGAGTAGGTCAGCTATGATTTCTAAATACATATTTGTATTAAAAATACTGCACCTAGGACAGACAGGCAGTGAAGTGTGTTGCTGCAATACATACACAAGGCACCATATTAAGTACATTTCAGATGAAGACTACATTAAGACCACACAGGATGAATAATAAAGATGTTCAGATGAAAGCTGAGATGAAATTCAATGTATTCTGCAGGAATATAGTGATCTGGCTGCAGTGGGGCTTAAGTTTACACCTCTGGCCTGATAGGTCTTTAATTTCATGGGTGATCTCCATTGATTCCAGAGGTAAAGTCTGGTTAACATAAATGAAAGATGGCTGTGCAACATGAGAAATTTTAAGATGAATTAAAAGCAGTGCAAGTGATATCCATTAATCACTCTGGACAGTAAAAATAGCCCGGGTGTCTTCTGTCAAGTGAGTGGTGAAGCTGTCACTTTCCTTCACTGGTGGTTCTAATGGGTGATCAGGCTCATTTTTAAAAATGCAAGCCTGCTTTTTCATTTAAACTTCATTTTTATTAGTATCTCACCTATCCTGCCATTAGATCTTTAACTTCTAACTTCAAGTATCACTAAATTAGGAGTCCATCGAAGACTAATACTTATTGGAAAAGATCTATTTTTCAATGATGACACTTTATTATTTTTTTTCTTTTACATCATTCTGCTTGTTAATGGTATCCTGGGCAGCCTACAAATATGCGGGTCATCACAGTGGTCCTTCCTAAGTGGAAGTAAATTATCATCTGATTTCCAGTTTTCTGTAATTTCTCTTAAATTCCCATACTTATTAAATACTATGTATCAATGACTCAGTTCCTTTAAGAGTCTTGATTATGAATTTTCAAGGGCTGCTGACACACTGAGATTTCTGAATTCTTCTTGAGCTGTCTCAGTGCACAGCAAACACTTTACACATTCCAGCTGTGTTCATAAACCGCAGCTGAGCACATAGAATAATACTGCTCAGATAGTTGTTAATATAGTGCTTAAAACTACAAAGGGCCCATTTCTCTAATGTTCTCTACTACATTAATAAAAGTGGGTATAGTACATTATGATTACAGTAAGTGTAAAGTTTTGCTTTAACATTGATCTACACTTACAGAAGCGTTGGGGTCAGTATACTGCACAAAGATGTGAAATGCTGCACTTTCTGAAGGACACTATGGTGCTAGCTAAAGCTTCTAGCTTGGAGACAGTTATGTTTTTGAAAATTTATCCTAAGCTGCTCAAGCAGACGATCTCAGACGAAAGCTGTATATAAAAAAAAAAAGTTCCCACTGTGGAAAAGGCTACGTAAGGAAAATATTTTTTTTTCTGAGTGTGACGCACCTGTGTTAGGATACTTAGCTAGACTAGCACAGTCAGTAATTCTATCTAGACGTGGTTAGTAGATACGTGACCCTGGCAGCATATTCCTCATGTTGCACAACTGTAAATCACCATGTAGCCTACAAGGTACTGGAGAATGAAGTCCCCTCACTCCAAAACATTGCTATCAAAACAAAATACCAGTCTCACAATTACAATCTGTATACTAGAAGTTTTTCATGCATTCTAAGCATCAAACATGAATCATTAAAATTATCAAAGACCACGAAGAACTTTGTGTTTTTTTAGTGATTGCTGGGCCAGTACAATAAAACAAAATTATTAAGCCTTCAATAATTATAGAAAACATAGAGCAGAAATAGGAGATGATGAGATGAAGGAAAATATGTCAGTTCCCAAACCCTGAAACATTGTGTAGTCACTTGTAAACTGGAAGGCAGCCAGACATTCCTACCTTAGAAGACTCCTGTTAACAGCCATATATGCTATCAGAATTCACAGCATTTTGCCTACCGGTTGAATACCTAGCACCTGACAAAAATCATTTGACTTTCCATTATTAGAAATACATCTGTAAGACACAACAGAAGTCAACTTTTATGCTACAGACAGTTGTTGAAAAAACTCTGTTAAACACTTGTAATGGGAACCTTGCTCAGCGATTAACTACTGAATCAATATCCCTCCTTAGTGGCACAGGCCTTGTATTACTGGTTATTTGCTGCTTTCCGTGCAAGTTGCAGAGCAGAAGTCCTAAGCACTAATGATCATAGGAAAAACCCTCTCCATAACACTTCACAGAAGCAGGATTTTGTGTCTAGCTTACAGATAACTCGTGATCACATGATGTGAACACACATGTGTCTATCTGAACTTGTTAAGAATTTCCTTACTTTATATCCTTAATTTTAAACTGTCAGGACTTCTTGTTGGAAGGAATTAATTCTTTTTTATAATATAAAGACATATTTATAATGGTATTTGCAAACCAACTATGGTAAATAATTGGTATGGAGAAATGGAAGAAGCTGCTGTAGATGAACATTTAAAGAAATTTCTATTATGCTAAGGGAACACATGTATGAAAACCCTTTTTCACTTCAGAGATTCAAACTGTTTTGAACATCTTCTCTTAGTTTTTAAAGCGAAAACCTGTTTGGTAAGAACTTTGTATAATAACAATTTCATAGTGTTAGCCAAATCTCTCCATTATAACTATTCATATTAGCACAATAAAAAAAGCAACAGTATAAAGCTTAAGTGAAACAGTATAAACAGAAGGAGACAAAATTTTCATAGAACTTCTGGTATTTCTGGCCTATGTTTAATGGAATAAATTACATTCTGGGGGGGAACCACCAAAAACCAAACCAAAAAATGTAAACCACACTGCAATTCTTTTCTTTTTTTTTCCAATACACTTATTGTACAGCGTAATGTTTTTTTGCTGTGAACAAGCCTGTCTGCATGGAAGTTCCAAGAAACCACCATAACACAGCTGTTCATGCTATCCTGACAAAAGCACACCACCCTGTCATCATGCTTATAGTTCCACATACAACTTCCATGGTGCCAACCATATTCTTGTCCCAGCAAATACAGTACAATTAATTACATGGAGCTTCTCCTTCCTCTCCAATTCACTAACAGTAAAGAATTAGGAAATGTGAGAACAGTAAGGCTTAGCAATCTTTACTGTGCCCACACGTTATCATCGTGTTAGATTAAAATAGGCAAAATGTAATTCAGAAGAAAAAAAGACAATACCTAGAGTTTTCACAAACTCAAATTGTTTTTGAGCTCTGTAGTGATGTCCACTAAGGCCTGTGTTGTAGAAGCTGCCTAAAATTACTCAGTATCTATGTACGTAAACCTGGCATTTTGTGTGCAGTTTTGGAAAACTGTCAAGGCTCTCAATTGAATCTCTGGTTTTCAGATTTTTTAATTTGCTTTTGGTCTATAAAAAGAAGATACCTTATTACTTCCTCATTAACTATAAAGAACAATGGTTTTCTTTCTTTTGCTAAAACACAGAAAATTTTGACACTTAAATTTATAATGACCTATATCCTGCTCCACAAATAATCTCACTAGGGTGGAAGTCACTGTGATGAGAACTATCAGAAACTGGACCAAACTGTTCATGATATATCCAGATGGGTAAAATCTGCGAAGGCAGACCCATAAACCCCATCTCTGAAGGTTTCTTTTCCTGACTTGAATAGGACACAGGGACAAAAGAAATATTCTTCCTTTCTACGAGTTAAAAAAGATTAGGCAATTCAGGGCACAGAATTTTGTTTTGTGCAGCAACCTCTTAAGGGTGTTTAATCAGCTTATTCATCCGTGTTCTTCCTTCCTAACAGAGGGTCATCTTAAAAAAGCAATCTAGTAACAAAGAATACACACCATTTAACTAGTGAATTGTTGCTTATGTACCATAATATGGTTAGCATTACACCACAAAATTTGTATTTCTTCTCAGGTGTTGAGTGTGGGAATGGTATTCACTATAATTGTTGTCTCCTCAGGCCTGTATATTCGTATGTTGATAAAATTCCTCCTGTGCATCTTCTGTTAAGTGGTACAAACAGCAATGAAAGCAACAGTAGCTTGTTCAGAGAAAGCTTGTTGCACATGCTTTGGTTTCTCCTTTTTTGAAAAGCTCTGTGATTTCACAGATTAAAAAAAAATAAATGGGTTACTTTTCCTTGCAGCTTCCTCCAAAATGATCTGTGGAAAAATGCAGCATGAAGCCCTACTTAAAAAGCCTTCAATGAATGAAGCCAAATGGAAAACCCATAAACCTGTGAGACTTGTACCCTATCACAAAACTGCTAGGTAAAAAAAAAAGAAGAAAAAAAAAGAAAATAGAACTAAAAATATACTAGGTGTGGCAAAATGGAAGTTTTTTCAGTGTGTGTATGAGAGACTGGGGCTGTAAACAGCTCAGAAGAAAAAAAGCCTTTTTGTATTTCAACCTTCCTCCTAGGCTCCTGTAATCCATGCCAACATACTGAGCCTTCTAGTATTACTTTGTTAGGCAGTAGGGTGAGAATGTGACAGTAAAACAGATGACCGGATATCCCATACTACTTGCACTTAATAGCAAAGTATTTTGTTTCAAAGACATGTTATGATAAATCAGCTCTAGGTATCGCAGAAGCGATTGCTAGCACAGATCTCAAAATAAAATGCTGATATACCTACATGAAATACAAAGCAATGAAGAAGGAACTAGTGTCTGCCTGCCTACTTTGATCATTTTAATGATCCTCAGTCAGCAAAATAACTTGAATTATAACAGTTTTGCTTAAATGTGTATTTACCTTGTAGATTTGCTAGTAAAGGGTATACATAAAGCATTAACTGTTCAAATTTTCACAGGTGTTTAGTCAGATCACCTAAGGAGGTTCATCATCTTTCAGTTGTATGATGCAGCACACACAGAGGCACACTTTTCATTTCTCGGTCATCAGAGCAAGCCTCCAAGTGGCACAAGACAGCAGAACTCCATCAATTTCATGCACAAACATCAGGGCAACTCGGCTAACTCTCTTGGCCCAGTAGGAAGAGCATTGCTCTGCAGTGTTCTGACATTGGCCTGTTCATCTACAGAGATGATGGCTGAATTACAACTAATCATAGAGGCAATCAGGATCAGAACAGTCTGGTATAAATTGGTCCCAATTATCAGAGTAACACCCCCGTTGACTTCAGAGCTGGGATCATATTAACTAAATCAAAGAAAACACTTCACAAAGGACTTGTTTTTCTAACACGCTCAGTGAACTCTCTTTTGTATATTCAGGTGCACATCTTCCCTTCTCAGCTGCCTGGTGCGACAATGAACCTGGGCACTTCCAAAGGCTGGCAGAAAAGGAACATTCTCACTGTGACACTTTGTCCCTCCAACGTTTTGACTTCTAGTTAAACAAAGCAATTCAGCCTGCATCCCATTCTTACCAGCCTTGGATATGGTCATGGCTGAGCTAAAACACTGCATTTTTTCCTTCCAGAGCCATGTATCAAGATCCATTTGTGAAAGCAATGCAGATTGCATATAATTAGGAAAAAAATACTGCACAAAGAAAAGCAGATTAGTTTATAAGTATTTGCATGCAAATTCTAACATTCATAAAAATGAAATTAGTTGGGAAACACAAACACTTCTATCAAGGCACAGACAATAAGCATAAGTGAGAGAGGAAATGCAAAGATCTTCTAAAGTCCTATAGTCACTGAGTTTGCTATCTCCCATCCTTTTCCAGCAGCACATGATAAAAAAATACAAAGAGTAATGATAGAGGCAGAATACACAGCACTTAATTTTATCCTGGGAGCTAACACAAAATTGCAACTACATTATAATGCAAATCAAAAAATGGTAGTAACATGAGGTACAGCTAATTTGCTATCAAGTAAACTTGCTCAAGTAGAAACTTCTTTTTTATCCTGTTCTGAACACATGATAACACGATGCCACCATAAAAATGATAATGCCACTAAGAATCGATTCAATACTAATGAACTCGACTGTCATTAGTGTCATTTGAAACAGCAAGTTTCAGGGAACATTTTTACATCAGTGTTTTATTTCAAGACATACAAGAAGTACATGGATGTCATCAAAAGGCAAGACACACTCAGGAGAATTAATTGGATTGTACATGTGCATTAAGACAGTGTTAGTTCCAGTTGCTGTTAAGCAAACTGAAAAAAAGAGAAGCCAAGTATTTTTTTTTTCTGAAAGGAAAACAACAGAAATGAGGAATAAGAAGGTTCCCTGTGGAAAAATACTGATTTTATTATTATTATTATCATTGTTGTTGTTCTAAATCCTTTAAATGAACAGTGGAAAAATCCAAAGAATTATAACATCAGTATTTGGAGTGAAGGAATACATCAAGCAAGCTGAAAAGCCTTTGACATGGGAAGATGCTACTTCTGCTGAGTTTTCAGAAGTTGTGATTAGAGCGTGCCAGTAGCCAAGAATGCAGATAATAATACTCCCTAGCAGGTGCCAGAAAGTTCAGCCTCCTAAGGGCAGAGAAGTCTGGACTCTGTGAATGGCTGCAAGGACCAAAATTTGCTGTAAAGACATCAGCAGGCACAAATGAATGACTTCCTTGCTTGTCTTCTATAATAATAAAAATAATAATTAGAATAAACTACTTAAAGAGACATACACTTAAAACTTTTCTATGTTGAAACTTTTTTTAATTTATGCAGACAGAAAAATTTTGCTGATCAAATATCAATTTATTTTCATATTAAAGTCTAGCACAATTTTAAAATACAAACAATACCAATTTCTTTGCAATGGACAGTCCAGCCAAGATGCAATGATTTACTGATCAATCATTTCATGTCAATTAACATTAGCACTAATATTTAATTAGGATTTTTATTTAAACTGTTTTAAAAGTTTTGATTTGCTTCATAATCTAGAAAGTTATTAGACTTTCTCTTTTGAAAATATCAGCATTTTCATACAAGAATAGAAATTACGATATCTGAAACTTAAACTGATTTCAGTTATCTGTCGCAATCTAGTTTGAACTAATCTCAAACAACATGAGATCTGTTGAATTTTCTGAGCACCACTGAATTTGTAGGTCATATTCAAACTTTGCTTGAACAAGTTTTCTGTAGAAGACACTTCCTACCATCCCAAATCCTGTGTTTAAGACTTAAGTATAAAAAAGGATCTAGTAACAACAACACTCTACAAAACTAGTATCTCAGAGCTTTGTAATTTACCTTAAGCAGAAAGGCTGCTAATGAACTAATGTGCGAGTCTGGCAAATATCCAGAATCATAGAATTGTTTGTGTTGGAAAAGATCTTAAAAACATCATGTCCAACAATAACAATTTCAGATGTTTAATTTTCAAAAATATAACTTAACAAAGGAAAAACTAAGGAATTTGCATATAGATGATCCACTTATATTTACTCACGGATTTTCAAAGTGCTTTGGTGATCAAAAAGGAAATAGCTACAGAGCCGAGTTTGGAAAAGCTTCTAAAGCAAATCTGAGATTTAACTTCCCTTGCAATTAATGGGAAGATACTAAAAAAAATTTTAAGCAACCTATATAAAAGCAACCGCAGGATAAAGCAAAAAATGTAACAACACGGATGCATCCATATCTAATTGTGTCAAACCAAAATCACTTGGTGAAACTCTGTAAAGACAAGTGCAGGGATTCTACCGAGGTTGCTAAAAATGTTGAAATGCTTTACTGGGCCATATGCGAGGTCTTACTTGTTGATACACCTCCTTTTTCCTTCCTTTGTAGGTAAAAATATGAAACAGGGCGACAAGATCAACAAGATCAAGCCGGAATAGAGGCTTAGAAAAAGTATGAGTGTGTGTTTCAGGGGGACGGGAGGAGGAATGCCTGGTACACAGCCTGCACTTGTTAACAGCTATCCAGAAGCACATCTGATGATGTCCACCTCTTAGGAGAAACAAGAGCAATAAATGGGAGGTACCAGCAGAGGAAGAGAAGAATGGAATAAAGAACAACAAACTAGGTCAGAAGCTGGTCTTGAGTTTATTCCTCTTCCACATCTGGCTTTTACAGCAAAGATCAGATCTAGGCAGAGCCTGAAACAACTCTGCAGAAAACATGTACTTTGCAAATAGGTCTGGTACCTCTGTTCTACATAATAACCAAGAGGTATTTTAATTCCATTACAAACAAAACAATTAGATCTTTGTTAAATGACTAAACTTGACTGCAATTTAGTCAGAGTGCCATGAAAGAAAAACATGTTTGGTGAGGTGCTTATGCTGTTTCCAGACACTTTACCCAGGATGGGCGAGTGAAAAAGCTACAGTATTTCAGAAGAAACATTACTTCTAATTAGTCTGCTTCAGTTAATTACAGCAGAATAATAAAGTAGATAATTTTTTTTCCTTGAACTGCAAAACATTTTGATAGGCAGTAAAAAATTCTGATGCACTGCATCAGAGCTTTACTCACACATGTGAGGAGAAATTAACATTGTTGACTATTATGGGAGAAACAGAACTTGAAATTTACTGAAACTGGCAGTTTCCTGTGTTTGATGTCTATCCGAAATTTACTGAAACTGGCAGATTTCTGTTCGGTAGCTGCCAGAAACGTTAAGAGCTACACCGACCGATTTACACTCACAGATGACTGCTCATCTCCCAGTTAGGAACGTACAATCCAAATGTTAAAACCAGACAGAGGAGAAAGGAACGGCAATGACTACAGTACAATTTATGGACCAAACGGTGACGCACACTCATTAAACCTGAAAGACAAACTGTGAATCGAGTTTGTAACGAAGGCAGCACAGGTGGTCCGGCCGGTGAGCGCTGCTCTGAGCGCATTTACCTCAGAGACCATCCGCACCCAGCACCGCCCTGTCCTCGCCACATCCACTGCCCCTGCAGAGCGACGCGCTGCCCGTGGGACAGGCCTCCGGGGCCGCCTTCCGTGCTCACGGCGGGACGGAGCCCCCCATCCCCGCAGGGAGCCCCCCATCCCCGCAGGGAGCACCCTCCCCCCGGCCAGGCCGCCGCCGCGCTGTGCTTCCCCTTCGCACCTGAGGCGAGCGGTGACGAAGCGCCCTGCGCGGGGGCCTCCCCGCCCGCGCTTATCCCCGCCTGGCAGCGGCGCAGGGGTAACGGTACCTCACCTCGCCGAGCCCGGCTGCGAGGTACCCGGCGCGGGTGAGGCGTACCGTTGTAAATACAATAAATTCACCCCATCTTCCTCGCAACTTGCCAACGTGCCGGCGGAGGGGGCCAGGTGCTCGCCCCGCTCTGCCCCAGGTGACGCTGCCGCAGCCGCCGCCGTCCCGCCGCGCCACCCCGGCCACTCCGCCCCGCGCTCACTCACCTCGGCCGTCGCGGCGCGGCCCGGCCAGAGCAGGGCGAGCAGCAGCAGTGGCGCCAGGCGGCTGGGGCAGCCCCTGCCGGCCATCCCCGCGCCCGGCGCTGCCTGCGCGGCGTCCCGCGGAGCTCGGCCTGGGGCGCTCGGACTCTGCCCCCCGCCCGCCCGCGGCTTTTGGCCTAGGGGCTGCTGCTGCTTCGCACCCGCTCCCGGCGCCCTGGGATGGGCACAGGGGCCGGGCCGGGGCGGGGCCGGCCGGGTCACCCCTCTCCTCCCCTCTCCTCTCCCCCCGCGTCTCCTGCCTCGGGCACTGCCGGTCAGCCGCCGTCCGTCCTCGGCGGGCATGGAGTGAGCGAGGAGCCGGGGGCTTTCCCGCCTGGGAGCTGAGGTGAGCGCCGCGGAAGGGCAGCCCTGGGCGACAGTACCTGGTGTTCGTCATGGGCCGTCCCGCCTGGTCTCGGCGCCTGCCGGGGCTGAGCAGCTCGCTGAGGGGAGCAGCCCCGCTCCGGGACAGCTGGGGGTGTTCCAGGTTACCGGGCTGTCTCCGTCCCCCGCCTGCTTCTCCCCCGCCGCCGTGAGGGCGCAGGTGGCGGGCGCCGCCCGAACAGCCTCGGGGCTGCGCGGCGGGAGCGGGGACCCGCCCGGGCAGGGACACGGCCTGGGCCCGTCGGCAGCGGCCCGGCGGGGGAGAACGGGCCGGTTACACCGGCCGGGAGCGGGGCGGCAGCGCCGGATGCGTGTGTGAGGCGGTGCCGGGGAGCGCCGGCCGCAGCCCGGGCCCTCCGCGCCATCCCAACGCTGGCCGGGCGCTCCCGGGCGCTGCCCGCCGTGTTTTCCTTTCAGCAACGCTTTTCTCTCTCTCCAGTGTTTTCTTAATGAGACAGCGGAGACCAAGAAGTCCCAGAAAGGACAAAGTGCTGCCCCACTGCATAGATGTAAACCAGTGAGAAATAGGTGATGAATGTTTCTCCCAGGCTTTCCGCATAGCTTATCACAATATAAAGGTTTTCTGAATGGAAATGTGATTTGTAAAGTGTTAGCGATATGTAAAGTTTATCACATTTATGTCACTGACAGAAGTACTGCATCTTCAAAGTAACATCTCACCAAATAAAGTACTATTCTGAGGTGGCACAAACTTAGAAAGGGTGTTGGCCAGGCCAGCCGCTGTGATCTTACTTTATCGGTAGTGTTCAGGAATGCTGTACAGGAAATCCCATGTTACAGGTTTTATAAAAATTATACAGAAAAAGCAACAATATACAGCAATATAATATATGTGTGTAAATGTATTTCGGAACTACTCATGAACTAAAAACCTAAAGCCTTTCATGAGCATAACCTGGTACCACCTATTTCACAGACCCTGAGCAGCTGGCTGCTATATAGTGTGGCCCAACAGGATGGTAGTTGTGTGCTATACTTGAGAAAGAGCAAGTAGTGTTGCATTATGAGATTGTCACATAAAAGCATATATGCCTTTATGTGAGTTTCTAGGACGCAGATATATGACTTCAAAGTAACATGGAGCTGGAACAAAGGTAAGATCGGCCATTGATGTTCTCTCTCCTGCTTGTTACTGCCATAATTGATGGCAACTATCCAAAGAAAGTGTATGAAACCTTGATGCATGGTACTGTTGCTGATATTGTTGTAATCCATAATATCTTCAGTGAGCTACAAACTCAGAGAGATGTCCTTGTCTGGCAAAACAGCTGGCCAGGCAGGCTTAACATCAGTTGTGTCAAAACATCTACCTGCAGCTATCTGTAGAAGTACTTAGGGGGAAAAAAACCCCACCAGTGCATGAAAAACAGAGAGGTCAACCTTAACACTAGAAACCAATTGAAAGCTGAAAGAAATTAAAGTTTGACTTTTTTCACAGTAACTTAATGATTTTAGCTTTGATTTTGTTTTCTCAGTTCTCTATGGTAAAACCAGGATAACAATATTTTCTCTTTTTGCAGATAAGGAATATTTATATGGGAAACATTATAGCTGTATGAGTTTATTAAAAATTACAAAATTTCATAGGACACTGTAAAAGAAAAAATAGGGCTTAAGGAAAGGATGAAAAGAGCATGGAATATATCCATCATGAATGAGACAGAAGTCCTATGCAAAACAGCATGCATGTTCTTATACCTAAAATTACTATCCTAACCATATGCATAAAAGAACCACATTAAAATTGAGCACAGAACCCTAATTTTTATTTCCTAACTTCTGAATCCTTGACTTTGCAGCTTCAGTGGTCTTGCTATACATGATGTTGGTTTCTTTGGATGTAATGAGGCTATAGTTAGGTCTTCTCTGATTTTTCGTATCTCGATAACTGTAGTTGTGTGTCTGCCTCCAACTATGGCTCATGTCTCGTGGTCTTATTTTATCAGACACTCTAAGAATGAAGTTGTCTGTCTTCTTGGTCCTTGTCTAGAAACCTAATGTGTAGGTTATATTATAGTGCCAGCTTTTCCCCTGCTGTCTTTTGAGAATTTTATGAACTGAGGTTTGGTGATGCTTGTATAAAACCTATTCCTTTGGTGGTATTGAGTGTGTTATGCTGGGGATATTTTATTTTCTTTTGAATTAGGTAAGTATTCTATTGAAGTAACTGTTGTGATTACTACAAATTGTAAAACATTAGATCAATTCGACATATCAATCTAAATAACACGTTGTAGTCCTTATATGAATGCATTGGCTGCTGAACACTTCAAACTGTTGGAAGCTTGTTAAGAAAAAGATAGGTTTTACGTAGCCATGACGAAATAGCAAGCAGAATGGTTTAAGTCTTCAAATCATGCATTAAGTATGACTTCAAACTGTGTCAATGGCTTGGATCAAAATGGATTTTAATTTGAAAATAAAAGGTTTTCTGCTAATAATAAAGCAAATGTACCCAATTTCAATTTCTTCTTCATCTTCAGAAGCTGTTTGGATAATTAAATAATGATATGGATAGTGGGCAACAGGAACAAATTTCTGAAAAGTCTAACACATTATGACTGGCTTCAATTTTCCATTTGAGGCTATCTGTCCCTGCAGTATTGTATTGCCTCACAATCTTGCTTATTTTATTTATATTATTAATGTACTTTTTAATAGGCTGAAATCTTGTACCCTTTTATGTTGATCTGTAAAAATTCATATATAGTCCCCTTGAAATAATTGAGTTGCTGAAAAAATAAAATGCAGCCTGAATATGAATAATATAATGTAATACCAACATAAAGCTGTGCAGTATGACATATGTAAATGATTAAGACATATTTTGGTTATCCAGTAATTATTCATGTTTGTCCATCAAATGTATTTTTTAATATAAACAGGTTCAGAGGGGAAACAACAACAACAATATGGAACAGTGTTTATAGACCATCCACAAACAGAAGGAAAGAGAAGACCTGCTGTTTAAAAAAAAGAAAAAAGGAAGAAATAAAAAGTGCTGCATATACAGATCCTCAATCAGTGTGAATGGCATTAACAAAGGATTCGTTTGAACGGATTACGTGGCTTATCACAGCTGCCTGGTGAGTTTTACAGATCACTAAATTTTTTTACTAGAGTCACTGAGATACATTCTTAGCTATCAATTTAACAGTAATAAGAAATCACCAGTTAAATTATTTGTAGCCTGTCATAAATTTGATAAGCCTATATGATAATTTTTTGTATTATTTGATTTTGATTGCTGGTCTATAAGTTTATACCATTTAAATTTCAGTTACTACACTATTTAAATAGTAGGAAGCAGTAACTATTCTGAGTCTGTTTTAGGAGGAAAGATATTTCTACATTCTAGTGATGAATATGTTTGGAGAAAAGTAATGAACAATTCAAACCTGATTGCCTGTCTCAGAATAATTTTGTAGATGAGGGAGAATTATTAAAAGGCATGAAAAAAACTTTTACAGACTATGATGGAAATACTTCCTAGCAGCTGTGGCAGGAGTTCTTTCTGGAGGAAAATGATCCTTAGGAGATTAGGATCACCATGGCCTGGAATTTTCAGAGTGGTGTGGGATCAGTGATTCTATCTCAATGACATCTTCCAGGCAAAGTCAATCCACTATTCCTTCTTTATAAAACTTCATGCACTGGGCTTTTTAGGAATGTGATATTATGCTTTTCTAGCTGGGAACTTGGCCCAGCAAATGTACCTTGCTTGAACCTGACACCCTCACTGCTAGGTGGTCTTGTGTTGTGCTAATATACCTGAACTCTCTCCAGTGTCTTTTTCATGTTTATTTGGTTTATGCAAACCCAGGGTCCTTGTTATTCAGTTTTTCCCCATCGTAGCAGCCTTCTATCCCAGCCACCTCTCCAAGGGTAGCTCTTGCCTTTTTTTCTGCATTATTTGTGAGTTACCCTTTACAGTCTTGTACTGATTGGAGTACATACGCAACATCTGTTTGGCTTCAGGAGGCAGGGATTTTGAAATGACAGAGATCAATATGGCGAATACATGCCTGCTCTATATGACTGGAAAAGGGGAAGATTGCAGCACCATGCATCAAGAATGTCATTATCAGATGTCCATTTCAGTTGTGCAAGGGCTTCATAAGAACTTGACATTTTCTTAAATGAAAAATAACTCACCCCTGGCCAATGTTGATACAGGAAAAAAAATATTTAAGAGACTGTCTTCAGGTTCAGAAGGTTAGAAGCAAAAATGGCCTTAAATTAGTAACAATCACAGAATAAACATGCTATTTTCTGCTACCTGATTTAAATGTCCCTGTGAAGTTAAATCCTTTCTTATTTGATGCATTAAAGTATGAACTACTGGGATGCACAAAACTTCTCTACCATTTACTGCTACAGCTGATCATCTGGCAGTCTCGTATTGTTTTATCAGTCCTTTGTTTCTCATTTAGCTTGTTTGACTTTAGAAGCAAGTATGAGCTTCTGTCTTCAGTTACCACTAATTATGTTCATAAATATTTTGTTTCTGTAAAATCTGTGACTGAAAAAAAGCAGCAGGCAACATGGGTTTAAAAAACATATAAAGTAAAGGTATGGAAATGGCTAAAATATGTTAGATTTGTCAGTGTTTATCAGTATATATCAGTGCATGTGCAGGTTATATAATTTGCAGTTTGAATCTATGAATAATTAATAGTCAGGGGAAGTAATCATCAGTTTGCTGGCACAGTTCTCAACTCCAAAGAGTTGGCCATGTGAATTACAAAGAAAAAATAGAGGTTGATCTCAATAGGACTTTGGGAAAATTTCCTAAATGCCTAAATAGTTGCAGGGTTGGAGTAATTTTGATACAGACTTCACTATAGCCTGGAGGATAAATACACAGTAGTCTATATATAATGGCTGTATTTATTTTATCACTTCATATAATGAGTGAGCACCTTAGCTCTCATTAATGATCATGTTAGTATTAACAATAATAATGGTTATTTCCAGTATTGCTGAAGAAATTTTGGGCTACCTTTTGTTTTAATTTATTCTCGTTTTTTGAATGTAGAAATCATAAAAGACATGATTTCAACTTTGTAATTGATCACTAGCAATGGTTGGCATGGACCTGGGCTTCCCCAGCAGCTGCTCCGGAGTTGTGGCTATTTTGAGTACTGCTTTGCTCCCTGCCTTTTCTCTCTCTCTCTCTCTCTCTCTCCCCCTCTCTCTGAGCGAAAGAAAAGAGCATCTGCTAATTCATTTGGGGGCAGATGCAGATCACCTCTAGCTCTGCGCAATCTTCACCCGATGGTGTTTGTGGAGAAATCTGTCTAGGATGTTTTCTCTCTGGCCATTCCTAATTGTGGGATTGGAAATAGCTTATAAGGGGGAAGTTACAAGAACTCTTACATGGCCTTATTCACGCCTATCTGTTTGTACTCACAAATCCAAAAAGACAAATATATATAGCATGTGCTGACCATTTCCTGACAGTGCATACCCCTTATTAATTTACTCTTTTACTATATAATCACCCCAAACAGTACTTAATCGTGTTAATACACGTTTCTTACTATTTAGAGGCTATGTTTTTGTGAAGGGTGGATGGTAGAAGTTTAGTTTTAATTTAGCTTTCTCCTTTTTTTCAATTAGGTGGCTTCTGATTGTTTTTTCAGCACAAGAAATTGACGGGGTAAGTGACATTGATACATACTTTAGATAGGTAATAGATATGATGGTGTAGTTCAAAAAAGTAACACTACATACACCAAAACGACCTATATTTCTGTGGGAAAACTGTGATGTTTCTTTCAGTATTTCTGCAGTTCTCACTTTCTGTTCCTGTTGCTCAGCCTAACTATTTTGTGATTTTGTCTTTTGGATTCTTCTAGATTATAACTCTGGCATCTTAAGATGCTTTTGGAAAGCTGCACATTAAAATTCTCTTGTATTCTCTTGTGCACTGAGTCTGTCTCCTTCCTCATGAAGTCCCTTCAATGGCTTTACATTATAGCATATATTAAACATTAGCTTTCAAGCCCTTCCCTGTATGTTAGTCTAGATCTTAAACTGGCCTCCCTGTACATTCCCATCTCTGAAGCCAAAATTTCATATATCATATAGTCTCAGTATCTACTTTATTTTCCTCTCTGTACTGTCCTCCATAGTAACCTTATGTTTGCAGTGCCCTCACTGTTTCTTTCAAATATTTAAAAGCTTTTTGTTGATTCCCATCCCACTCCAAGTCATCCCTTTTTCAATGAACTGTTGAAAATTTAAAGTTTTTTAAAAATAAGTGTGTTCAATTAGAACAAAGGGTAACAGCTTATGTGTTATTAGAAACTTGCATTCCACTGACATTCCAGTAGAGGCAAGTTTTTAATAACTAGGTGAGAGACTAGTGTGGAGTAGATTAGTAATTTCATGGGAAATCCAGTGTGTGAAAGAGAAGCAATCTGTGAGAGATACTGTCATACCTTCTTGTTCTGAGGTTTGGGAGTACCAGATATTCTAAAAATATTGTAGATAGAACAGATTTGTTCCTCCTTATCTAATATTTTGTCAGCGTTTTCTCCTTGAAAAAGTATGAACCTGTGGTGTTCTGTTGGTTATTAAAACCAGTAACAAAACAATGTTGACCTTGATAAAAATGAAATCCACACTGAGCAAATATTTTCATGTTATCACTATTTACTTGTTTACCTAAATTATTCTTAAGTCTTTTAAGTCCTTGTCGTACTTTTCTAAAGGACTTTGATAATTTACACAATTTTGCTGAAAAAATAATGTCACCTAGTGGACATTCCTACCATCTGAGTTTATAAATACATATGGTGTGTATAATTGGTATATGTTTAATACTATATTTCAGGGAATAGAAAATAATAAAATCCTGTTCACTTACCACAGAATAAATCTACTGAATTTACATTTTATTTTGTTTTCATTTCTCCTAAAATATGCTTTTTTTCCTCATTGCAACCTGATGGAACAAAGTAGTCACCTCTTTGCTATTAAGAGGACAAATGACAGAAAGTTTCAATACAAGAAATAGGTAAATTAATGGTAGGCAATGCATAATAATACCATGCACATACTTCTTCTTTTCATTTGACAAGAATTGAATACAAGGCTTTATTGCTGAGTGGGCTTGTTGCTCTTCAGCCTGTTTTGCCTTTTATTATTAATTGTAGTTAAACGATCTCCTAACCTAATGTGATGAGTTACAAATTTCATATTATTACAAATGAAAATCTGAGTCTGTTAATTTTTTTCTAGATGAAGTCTATTTCCTTAATTGTATTTAGCTGTAATATTTAGCATTACTTAACATAACTTGTAGGTAATGTCTTTCACCTTCTACAGCAACAGTAATAAGCTTTTGCTTATTGCTTCTCCTTTGCCAGCATGTTTATGCTGATGAGAGGTCCAAGTATGTTAGGAGGATCTCAGATGTAGTATTGATGTTTGCATTCTTCTATTAAGCAAGCATTGGAAAATGTTCATATATGTCAAGCTGAAGATCTACATGATATTCTGATGTTTGCTGCTATGCCAAGTTTCTTCATCAGAAGGAAATTGCTCTGTGGTTATGCAAGGGTAGCAAGAGCTTTTGCCTTAAAAATCATCTAATTGGATAATATGTCCTGTTGACAATATTTGATGAAGTGATTGTTGTCTGTTGCACACTGATAAATCCATAAACTTTTAATTTTTAGGGAGGATATGCATATATTGACCCATGTGCGGGACAGGATTGTTCAGTTTGTCGGTGCTTTCCAGAAAAAGGATCAAGGGTAAGTGATGATTAGAAGTAGTGATAATCAGTGTTGTAAATACCGTTCATTTTGTGCACATCGCTGTACTTTAAAATCAATATGGTTGACATAAATCAATATTTAGACAGAAACAAGTCTGAATATAGCAAACTAGCATAATTCTTTCACTGGTACAAAGTACAGCTGTCATTGAAGGAAGTTAAGATTGTTTCGAACCAAGTTTACTTGTAAATTAGGTTTGTAATAATTGTGGTGCCCTTTTTGTGTTAAGAATTCTTTGAGATCAGCCTAGTAGTTAGACAAAGGTCATTCTTAATAATGTAGTAAGTTTAGAGATCTATGCTCATTTTCTACTTAGAGGTTAGTTAAAAGAGAATGTCTATGCCATTTACTAGTTTTATGAGAACTTAGGTGTTTCTTATTTGGGTTAGGTGATTCTGGAAAAGCTTGCAGACTTTTTATTTTACTAGCTTATCACACTAAGTATATTAAAAAAATCTGGATTGTTTTTGCCTTGTAAATAATTGTAAAACACTGAATGAAGTCAAGGCATTTTCATGTTATACACTAAAATTAGTAACTGTGCATGTTGCTATTTGTTAAACTAGTCATCACTGTACCATATTTCAATTATCTTGTCTGTTCTTTCTGAAAATACATATCTATATAGTGATAACAGTTTCAATGTTATATGAGGGCAGGACTTATTTAGATACATGTCCTGATTAGTGAACAACTGAAACATTGTCAGTTAGTGATGGAAATTATTTTCTTTCGAAGTGCTAATGTTAAAGCTTAGGGTTAGAAAGCTTGAACATGGTGGATCAGTTTCTAGAAGACCTGCATTTGTTTGTGTACAACCTGAGTTGCCACAAAAGCAAGACACACCTTTTCCTTCCTGTGCTTCTGCTGTTAGCTGTATGCTTTGCTGTGTCATGATCACTGCTCTGGTGTCCTTGATCCTATCCAAATCCTCCAGGATTATGTCTAACCAAAGTCCCCCATGCTGTAGGATTTTCATAATAGGGGCCTAGGATACGTCTATCTCTGTAACACTGTGTTAACAAAAGGGCATTCCAGGAAAAGTATTTTGACTAGCAGCATTGCAGTGTCTCTCAGCAGTACTGAATAGACTGATTTGGATACCAAAAACCTGATCTGAAGTGCAATTTAAAAACAACTGACTTTGAAGCTAGAGGAAATTTCCCTGATTCTGGTTCTCTCTCAGTAGCCTTGAAGTTCTGAATTACATGCCCATAATCAGTCAATAATACATGCCCACCACAGTCATTGTGGCTCCATCCTAAGCTGTCCTCCCCACCACAGATAAAGTGAACGATAGCTCACACATTTGCAGTTAATTTTCTACATAATTCCAAGGATTTGGACCTAAGTGCCAAACAGAAGTGTAATAACATTTAAAAATAAATTAAATGTTACTATGAAAATGTAGATCTGAGAATTGTACCGTTATCTGAAACAGCTCTGAAATATGTATGCACACACTGATGGATAAAGTGTCTCCAATTTAAAATGAATTTATATTTCATGCAATCATTTCTGTTAATCAATATCACAGAATCACACAATAGTTGGGATTGGAAGGGACCTCTGGAGATTATCTAGTCCAACCCCCTAATAAACCAGGTTTACCTAGATAAAGTTGCACAGGATCATGTCTAGGTGGGTTTTGAGCATCTCCATGGGAGACTCTGCAGCCTCTCTGGGCAGCCTGTTCCAGTGCTCTGTCACCCTCAAGGTAAAGAAGTTCTGCCTCATACTCAGAAGGAACTTTCTGTGCCCCTTGTCCTGTCGCGTGGCAGCACTGAAAAAAGCCTGGCCCCAGCCTCTTGACACTCATCCTTAAGGTATTTGTGTGCATTGATAAGATGCCCTCAGTCTTCTCTTCTTCAGGCTAAACAGATCCAGCTCTCTCAGCCTCTTCTCATAAGGGAGATGCTCCAGTCCCCTCACCATCTCCGTAGCCCTCTGCCAGACCCTTTCCAGTAGCTCCCAGTCTCCCTTGACCTGGGCAGCCCAGCACTGGACACAGCACTCCAGATGTGCCTCACCAGGGCAGAGCAGAGGGGGGATCACCTCCCTCCACCTGCTGGCCAAGGCCCTCCCAGTGCACCCCAGGGTCCCACTGGCCACCTTGGCCACACGGGCACGCTGCTGGCCCATGGGCACCTTGCTGCCCACCAGCACTCCCAGGTCCTTCTCCCCAGAGCTGCGCCCCCACAGGTCAGCCCCAGCCCGTGCTGGTGCATGGGACTGCTCCTCCCCCGAGGCCTTTTTTGAACTTCATTAGGTTCCTCTCCACCGAGCTCTCTAGCAAGAAATCAAAGTACTTATCAGAGCCTACATTAAATATGGCTTAACTAAACACCACATCAGATAGACTGTTGCAAATATTTTCTGTACTAATGTATGGTGATGAATTATTTTCTATAGGATTTTTTTTAATCCTATAATCCTGTTGATTTCTAAACTTTGATGTGTTTTGCTTGTACACTCTGACACACTAACTTTGCTTTCCTAGCTTTTGCCGAGACTACCCATTACAAAACAAAAGATTTGTTTACCTTATTGTTAGCTTCCTAGAATGCAAAACATCTGCTTTATCTACTTCTCTGTCTGAATTCTTCTCCCAGGCTGGTTCCTCAGAGTTTCATGTCTTCCTGACTCCTGTCTTTTAAAGTGCAAGAAATAAATGATCATTGAAAACCTCTGGCATTACACAGTATGCAAGCCTAAAATTTCAAAATGTACAGTTTATTAAATAATCCTTCTCTGTAAAGAAGTTGAGATAAGGGCAACAGTATAAATCTGGTTGCCTAGAATGATATTTTTTCCCTTTTCACTATTTTGACAGCACAGGGTAGCTGTCAAAATTAAGAATGAGTTGGTCCCCTCAGCAAACGTGCTGAAAGCACGAAAACTTTCTAGAAAATTTATGTAGTTGCTGGCAAAAGGCAGTGGAACAGTAATCTCATCCAAACCAGCTGGAAAGCCAACCTTATAGCAGCCCTCAAAATTCAGTCTTTATACGGTTTTGTTAAACCAACTGCAGTATCAGGGGCTTTTGCAGAGGCTGCATAAGAAAGGCAGCATCTGAGTAAGCTGCATCAGTACATGTACTGCATTACATTGATATATGTAGACTAGTCCATCTATTATTTTTTTTTTTAAAATATTTTTTACCACAGGGAGCCAAATGTAGGGTATTCCCTTCATGATCTTCCATTGAACATGGTAATCTAAGACTTACAGGGAGAAAGGGCAAATTGTCTCATTATTGTACTGCTAAGGTATCATCTGTGGTAGAAACACACAAGGTCAGACCTATTATTAATTGATTAAACATGTTATTCAGACTCTTCCAAGAACTGCAACCAAATCCTTCATTAGACTAGCTGGAACGTGACAATTTGTATGTTAATCTTTGTTGTTGGCTGAATACTTCCAGAGTTCCTGTTTCAATGGAAAGGTTCTGTTAACTTTTATCTTCTCTTAAAAGTGCACTGAGTGAGAGGCTGTTTAACAAAGTGCATTATTTGTTATACACTTGGTGGAATACATAGGAATTATTATCCATAGGAAAGATGCAATGTTGTATCATAATGCAGACTTTGTGCTAGATAGATACTGCTGGTCCAACTTACACATCTGAATAAGAACCTAGAGCAGTTTGTTTCACACAATCCTGATGGTTACTTCCCTACATCCTTCTCCACACACTAATGAAAAGGAGATTTTTAGAGCAGTCAGAGTATCTATCTCCTGATAAAACAGCAGTTATATAGGTTCAGAGTTAAGGGGTGCCCATCTGATAAGGGCTTCACTTTGTCAGCGGACTGTGAGGAAAATATTGTTACTAGTTTCATCTGAGGGATTTTTTTTTACATATAAAACGCTATGACAGGTATTTGATGACATTGCCCTTTTACAGGTTTTAGAATGTTGCCTTCCATTTTAGATCTTCAGTGGAAGCATTGTCACTGGAAATTTAGCTAGTGAAGTGAACAAACAGGTCGTTTCTGTGTTTAGAGCAGACCAGTCAATCCATAACAAAGATTTATACTAAAATTAAGGTAAAACAAAAGTCTTGAAGATGATATAAATCAACTTTGTTTATTTGTAATTACCAGTGACAAGGGAAGCATGTTCACATTTTGTAAAACTAAAAACATTGTAAGCTGTGTAAGCCCTTATCCTTAATGTTTCTTCACTAAAACAGTAAAAAACTAGGGTAATAAGAGAATAGACATGTAAAATTAAACTCTAAATATATTTAGGTGTATGAGTTGAGTAGAATGGGTGTCAGGAATGCAGCATACTCTGAAGACCTCAAATCTTGCCCTACTGTCTTTGGCATAATTACATTTCTTTCTACCCATTTTATTGAATGCAGTTTAAAGCTGTGGTTACCAGGACAGTGTAAGAAAATTGTACAAATGACTGTGAATGCAATGGGAATTAAGACTTTCCCTTCTAGTTGTCCATTTGAAAATCTTTTAAATGTCAACATAGAAAGCCTTCTTCATTCTAAGTTAACAAGGTCATTGAGGTTTTAAGTAGAAAGGTGACCATAGGAATAAGAAAAGGAAACTGCCATGGCCATACTTGAATGTACTGAAATTGGGCAAGTTGGAAAAAAAGTAGAAGCAATAGGTGAACTTTTATTTAATATTTACATAAACCAAATAATCTTATGCATTGGTTGTCATATTGGGTTTTAAAGAGTTTGTATACCTGTTTTTTTTTATTTCTCTCAACCTTAGATAACTGTACTATAAACAGATTTACACTACTATTCATTACCAAGAAACCACTGTTTGAAAAATGTCACTATTACGAGTAGTATATCCCTTTCTGATATCATTACAGTTGTCCACATTACAATGAAAGTTCGAGTTCTTTTTAATTGGGATTACAGCCTTGCTGGAATTAGTTTTACATTATAGTATTTATCTCTTGATCTCATGTCACAAGCCAAAAGGACTCTTTCTTCTATAGGACACCATTAAAATGTGCTGTTAAATCTCTTTGCACATCCTGTGTGCTACTATACATATTAATTTAAGAACTATAGAACAGATAAACAAGGGGAGAATGTCATTAGTGAAAGTATATGCAGCAGTGAGCATTCTATGTGATTTTTAGTGTCAGGCTAGAACAATTAAAATTTTCTTCTGCCTCTTCCAGCCAAGATGTACGGTCTTCCAGTAGGCAGTAGCACTCAATGTTTTTAATTAGAGGCAAACAGCAACTTCATAGCTTTAGGGTTTTTACCCCTCCTTCTCTTTGGTCTCCCATAAAGTGTGATTTTAATTTTCTCCTGATATGTCCAACAGACAGTGAAACCTTTCCTCCATTTCCTCCTCTTTCTCTAACTTGGGAAATAATTTCCTGAACTCCTGCAGTGTGGTATCAGAGGCCCCAAAAAATGCTGGCTGCTCTAACAGAATTTAGATGGCTAAAAAAATGTTTGCAGTTAGCACTGACCGACTGTAAACCTGTCCTGTGGCGACCCCAGAGTTTGATCCCATTCAATTCCTTTGGCTTTGTTTATAGAGTTAAGTAGATTTGGAAAGCAAGCATCTATTCATGACCCAACCTGATCTAGCTTCTATGAGATCATGTGAAATGCCTGGAGCAAAGTGAATAATAAATATAAGTCAGCAAGACCAATGTTCGTTCTTTTGCAGATGAAGCAAGTGGCCTATTTTCATACTAGTGTAGGAGACAACCTAGCAAACAAAAATCTAAACGAAGGGTCTCACATTTTTTGGCATTTGAGGTGTAAGGAGTAAGCTTTCACAAGAGATGCTAAGTCAGTTGGTTGTCACGGATAAGTTAGAAAGTCAGCTGAGGTATACCTCAGGGCAGTGGGATGAGAATGGTGAAATTTAACTGTATAGTAGGTCTGTCTTCTGGCATCACTTCTCTTGCAACCTCTCCCTAATAGATTTTGTGGGTTGTTACATCTCCCTAGTAGATCCTGTGGGTTAACTGAGTCTGATTTACAGCACAATGTAAACACATTTAAGATTCACTAACTGGGAAACTGCGAATTCTGTTTGTTTTGGGGAGCAAGAGGCATTGATTAAATTACATTTTTTTGCACATCAGTATGCAATGGCAGCCTGTCATTCACATTGTATATCCAGCACTTATATTTGAATTTTCAAGCTGCACACTCAGGAAATGAGTATGTAAAATCCATCTATTTGATATCAATCACCTGTGCTTAATTGAATCCACTATCAGAGATGTATTCACACTGAGAAATCCCAGAGCTCTCCCACTATTTGCTTCATACTTGTTGATAATTTTTCCCAGTATATTAGCTATGATACAGTTTAAAAGTTCCTGAGACCAATTATTTTCTGTGGTATTTCTATTGCCTTTCACTTACATTCACTGAGAACCATAGAAAAACAGACCTAGAGAAATGAGACGCCTGAATCAATATCTGAAGCAGACCACACATTATTTTATATAACTGAGCAGAGCAGTAGGCAGTTCTCTGGCTCCAGAGGTTAGTATTTGAACTGGTAGGAAATGGAGCCCGCTTACCAGAATGTGGAATAGGAACAGGATCACTCCATTCTCCCACCGTAAGGTCTCTTTAAGGCTGTTCTTCATATACAATGGCCAGCTACAGCATCTGTAAATTAGCATTTTTCATATTAGACATGTTTCCACATTTTTCAGGTGTTCTGATCTTGTTAAATTATCCCTCCTTTTGTTCTTGAGCATCTTTCTTTCCTTTAATACTTCTGGTTCCTGTCCCACCATACTAAAAATTGTGGTTTTCTCAGGGGCTGCAGATTGGCAAGCTTTTCCACATTAGGTAAGACAAGACTCTGCAAAATCATTATTTCTCATAGATTTGAGTCAACCAAAAATTGCCAATTGGTGAGTTGTTTCAATAAAGGGAACCTGAGCAAAACTTAATTTTATTAGCTAATCTGATGTTAATTACTTGTGGTTTCAAATGCTCCTCTATTTGCAGAGCTCTGCTTTCACTCATTAAGTGTTTTTTAGAGTTTCAGTGCCAAATTCTGTCTTGTTCAGTGTTTGTTTAACACAATAGTGACACCCACTGGCTTATTGGATACTTTTTTTTCATGGTTCCACAGAATTAAAACACAAAACAAAGTACACCATGAAAAATGTTTTCAGCACTTCTGTGATTTGTTGTGCTTCTGTGAAGTATCACTGTGAATACTAAGCAGTAGCATCAGGTACTATGTTCCTGTAGCATAGTGAATCATTGAAAAATATGAGAAAAGAGCACAAAGTTTTCCAGTACTTTGCAGCGTGATCCAGATGCTGAGACAAGTCAAGCACCAAGAGTTGCTATTATATTTAATCGGCTCAAAATATGACTATAAAAAAGAAGTTATCTAATCCTGAGAAGTCATTATGTGATCTGCTGTTTCTGAACAAACTGAGAATAAAGTACATGCTACATACTAGTCTGAGCCCCCCTCATTGTTTAACCCACAGTCACAGGAAAATTTTTCTCTGGTAGGACAAGAGAGGCGATTTAATGATTAGTTGTGTGCTTTCTCAGATTTATCTGATCTTGATAAAGTTAAAATTTGGAGCCTTGACTTGCAGTGAAAATGGTTTTTGTCCCAGTCCTACACGGTTAAGAGTGGAGGAGTGGAAACTTCCCAGAATGGATAACCCTACAAGCCGTGGAACCTATGGCTTTGCTCAGTAACAGACCTGCCCTACCAAAAGGGGAGACGACATGGGTGGAGCTTAGAGTAGCAGCAGATGCTGCCACCTCACTAAGCAAATTACAAAAGAAAACATCTGTCTGTAAATGCCATTGTGTGCACTCTTCTCTTGCCCCCAAACTGCTTTGCTTTCCTCCCTTTCTCTGTCCTGCTGGTAAAATGAGAAAGACTGGTTACAAGCCAGAGTCTCGTGCAGAAAGAACAAGGGCACTATATTATTTGCCTACAATCTGATTCTGTAGAGTTGCTGGGCATTTTCGCTTTTGTTCATGTGAACAGAAGGTAAATGCACTTCACAAATCATGGGCACATCCACATAGCCTGTAACATAGGGTACTGTCCTAACTGAAGACAATAACTGGACTTCTGACTTCATCAATAATGAGAAGCAAGACAGAATTCACTCTAGTAGCATGAACCAGGTTTTTTGAGTTCTAATCAAGACTCCTTTAAAACATTGTGCTTTCAGACAATTAAGTGCTCAGGGCACTCAAAAAATAAGGCGCTCTTTGGTGTCTCAGGTGACCAAAAAAAGTAATTCCAAATAACCTTGGCCATTGCCTTTTCCAAACAGTATTAAATGTTTCGCTGCATGATTCTGAAGTATTTGCAGTCTTAGTCTTATGAAACATACTTAATTTAAAAAAAAAATAGTCTTGTTTTGTCAAAAGTGAGTTTCTTACTGCAGGTCAAGCCCAGGATATGCTAAAATAACAGACCATAGTCTTGGCATGGGTAGTTCCTGACCTAGACAATTAACAAGGCATTGAAATCCTAAAGGAATTTATTGGCATCAGATGGCAGGGCAGGCATAATATTCTGTTCATTTTAACTGAGCTAATTTGTCATTTCCACATGAGCATGACTACCTTCATCCTCTTTATTTGTACAGCTGTCCTGAGACTGTAATGCTGTGGTAGTCACATTGGATGGGCACAAATAATAGATGTGATAATAGGTGTTATGACATGGTATCAGTTTGGTCTTAACAAAGCTCCCAGTCATTATCAGCCTTTGAGCTGAAAGAAAGAGAGGCAATCCACCAGCTTCACATGGCATGCTAAAGTTGTATCAGCTATCAAACCCATTGTGAATTCTGGATTCAGTGACTTTGTTTTATGACTTCATTACCTTCTACTGAGGACATAAACCATGGAGTCAATTAAAAGCACAGGGTAACAACTAATGAAGACCTTTTATCAACCTAAAGGACTACATGTTCTGAAAGTGTTTATTGGTTAATTATGATGGGTAATTACCACAGAATTCATAGTGTCTCAGCTTTTTTCTGAGTACTAGCAAAACCATGTTTCTTCACTGTCCAAAGGATATAACATGATTTGAAAAATTTTCTCTTTCTGCTATTGAATGCAGAGCATATAGACTATGAATTAAAAATATTAAAGTTGCTGCAGAAACTTGATGTCAACAAAATGCATTGTTAAGACAAAGGCATTAGAGCATTAGTGAGAAGTATCTTACACATTTTTTGCCTGCTGATGAGCGTTCCGTTTTGCATGCCAACAGCTAGTTCAGTGTACTAAACATACTGCTTCCAGTAGCATGAATGGTTCAAACAGTTGTATTTTACTATATCATTAGTCTCCTTCATTTAACTTTTCTTATAATCAGAATTATGCTTTAATTACAATGGTTACCCACTCTTTTTATCAAGTATTTAAAGGATTTAATAGCTGCTTTAAGAGTACTTAAATGAATAAATTCAGTTTTACAACAGAGGATGTGCAAGGCACTGCCAATAGACAGGCTACAATTGTTCATGCAAGCAAATACTCAAACACCCAGAATCCTCCTGACTGTCCATTCATTGTTATCAAGGATGCAGAATCAGCAGATTTTAATACTAGTAGCCTTTAATTTGCATAATGTTTTACACTACTCAAATTATGGTATCAAGAAAATTGTAACCGTTGCTGAGGACAACATGCTGATTCTACCCCAGAACTTTTGCCAGTGACTTCACTGAAAGCAGGATCAAGGTTTAAGTGAGAGGAGCCAGTAAAGACAAATAGAACATGAGTTGCATGAGGATACTTTTTCAGGTAGTCCTTATTTGTAAGCGCAGGACTTCTTTTCCTAGCCTCTGGACTAAATACCTGTTCGTAGCTTTAGGGCCAGTGGTGATACAGTCCTGCTTCCAGTACTGTCTGTATAAGCCTATAGTATGTTCCTGTTCCAAGCACGCAGTAAATTACCTTCTTATTATTCTGTTTCTCTGCTAATTAGATTGAATGATGCATACCATACATTTCTGCACTTCATGTCCATCTTTCAAATCACACTGGTTTTACTGACATATTTTAAAAGACAGAGAAAAAATAAAATTAAATTTAGGCCCCAGCTTGCAATTCACAAGATTTTGTTCAGACAGATTTAGTCTGTGAGATGTTTACACTGAGAAGCAAGCAATTCAGTTCTGTTGCTTCAACGTAATTTGACTCCTGAAGCTAACACATATGCTTACCATCACCTTTGGTTTCTGTCATTTCGTTTTCCTTCAATCCGTTCACAGAAATAAATGTATGGCCTGTCATCTCTGTGACTGGAAGTTGTACTGAAATATCCTTTACTGCCCTCAAGTGGTCTTAGAGCCATATGCTTTTCTCAGGAATGCATGGGGCTCCATTTTGCTCTCTTTTTTAATAATGTGGTGTAATTGATCGATGAAATCTGAAAAGAAAGCAAAACGCTCTTCAGCTGGGAAACAAAACAAGTTATAACCAAACAAAGATAACGATACAGAATGAAAAAGATGAGTAAGAGAAAGAAAGACCTGTAAATATGTAGATTCTGTAGGGTGAAAGTGCAGACAGCTCACATGTGAAATCTGATTAGAAAGCTTGCTTTATTCAGCACTTTGAATCTATGACTTAATAGGTTTTTAGCAGCACAGAACAAAACCGGCAAAAAACTCCAGAACAACTCCACACCAATGCTATTGACTGTCAAATTCAGTTAGCATGGGAAGTATTTTTACTTCAGGAGAATATATATGACCTTGGAAAAGTTCATAGAAATCCATGGAGATGGTCTGTATAGTACAGTAGGTACAGATACTCCATTTAGAGCTACTGACAGATAAAATTACACTTTGCAATCTCCCAAACTATTTTAACGCAATCTATTAAAATAGGTACTTTTTGTAAATATGTTGGCTAATAACTATCATTTTTTTAATGCAGGAAACTTCAGAACTTTTAAATAAGGCATTAAGATCCGAGTGATGATGAAAAATACATGAGCTAGAAAAAAATAAGATAATTAGCTTACAGCAAGAGGAAACTCTCTTGAGTTGTTCTAATTGTGTACGAAGTTCTTTTGTCTAAAATGTGCCATCACTTCTCTGGTGGCAAAAATAGGATGTTCAGCGGAGTCTTACGCTTGCAGAAAGCGATACTTTGGTAGAGCCAGGAAGACTTGCATTTTATCCCAGGCATCTCAGCGAGGCAGTGCTGGAGACCTGATGAAGGTGAAAAGAAATTATCACCTTGAGCAAGTTGTTAAATTTGAAGGTTGTGTTCCTATAGCATCTAATGCAATGAACAGACCTGCAGGCTGTACAGCAAGCTTTTGAATCGTGAGTATGTATACATTGTAAGCCTTGTTTTATTCATACAGCCATCTCTGAAATGCTGCCTGCTGCGAGCTTTACAGCAGTAGTCATTCACTTCTTTGGACTCTTTTCAGGGTCAGCCTGGTGAGCTGGGAGCTCAAGGCCCAATTGGGTCCTTGGGATTTACAGGACCAGCTGGTCTGCCAGGAGAAAAAGGACAGAGAGGTGAGAATGGGCAGCCTGGGCCAGCTGGAGAAAAAGGTGATAAGGTAGGAAACACCACAGACAGTTCTTTTAGGTGTATACAATATGTAATGTTAAATACTGGCAAGTGAAACAGAAGCTGAATGATCAAAAAGCATTTGCCCAACTATACTTTTGCTCACACAAAATTCTCACAGGAATTAATTACAGCTCTCTTGAAAAAATGTTTCAGCAGATTTTTGCTATGGATTGCAAAATTAGAACTATCAGAAAATACAAAATAAAATGAAACAGATCCAGTTGGATTGTTATGTACCATGTCATCCTCTTTAACCTCCAAGAGGGCTGTGGGAGAAACGTGGAGCTGAAGGAGTATGGTGCTTTTAAAAGTGCTGTACACTAAACAAAATTTTATTACCGCTTGTGGACTATAAGTTGCACTTCAGGTCCATAGCTTTCATAGCTGTACAATCCCTGTGCTTCGCTCTTGGTACTTTATATTAGTTTTAGTGGTCTAGTTCCACTGATCTCAGTGGATGACCAAAATCACTGAGGTCAGTATCTGTCTAGTATATCTGAAATGTAAGTGTTGTAAATGGAAATTGTGCTACTGGTATTATCAAAACAGGAACAGGGTTGTGAATTTATGTACAGAATTTATTTATAAATTATAGGCAACTTCCCCTTCTCTGTAATTTTATAATATTTGGAGAATGAATGAGAGTTAGACATTTATCCTGTACTGTACCATCCTTTACATGACACTGGTCTCCTGCTAAGTCTGTATGAGTTTTTTCAGATATTTACGACAATTGCTGCTTTTGATTCATATTTCAAATAAGACTGTTTCTTGCTTCTTGCTATATAGTGTCACATTTTTGGTTTTGATTCTTTTTAAGAGTTAATGACCTTGGTAACTTTTTTTTTCATGTCACCTGCTTTCAGGGCCCAACCGGAGTCCCAGGATTTCCTGGTTTAGATGGTGTTCCTGTACGTATTGAATGGATATTGCTTTATAAAAATTACGGTTCATATAAAGTCATACCAACTCCTCTAACAGAATAATACACAAAATAAAATGTTTGGCTTTATATCTGTTGATATCATGTCACCTACAGAATTATGTGTTTTGCAAAAATGTAGAATAGCCAGGTTAACTTCAGCTGTGTTCACTGTTGGTAACAAACTCCACAAAATCACAATGAGGTAAGTACATAATTTTCATGCAGGGGTGGGGCGGTGAAGGTAGAGACATGTCCATGCAGCATGTGTCACTGCTAGGATTAAAAACAATTAGTTTATTTTGTCAGGCTCTGTAGCAGGCTGTAGTCTGCTTGCTGCATTCTTAACCATCTCTGAAAGTATCTCAAATGATGTACAGTTTTCTGTTCATACGTTCTGGGTTTTGGTTGTAGTCCTCTTGCAGGTAAAAAAGCAGCCACAGAGTCCAGTAATTTTAACCTGAATAGAGACTGAAGAGGGAAAGTGGGTCCTAAATATATCTTTATAAGCATGTGATTATATACTTTTCCGAGTATCTTCTTTAGTGTGGAAATGGGTGTGGTAAAAGAAAGATAATATCCCTTAGATACAGTATTTTGAAAAATGCTGTTTATTAGAACTGAACTCCTATGCTATTATTAGTTTCATATGGATCAAACAAAGTTAAAATGTTGAATTTTGAAAGTGAAAACAGAACCAGAAACTGAGTGGGTGTCAGCATCTGCTTGTCAGCTGTCCACACTTGACAATGGGACTGTTGCCAGAATGTCTTGATAATGTAGAGGCCAAAATTTAGCACAAAAAAGAAGTGCTTCCAAGAAATCTGTATTCTCTTTATGAAAAATGTTAATTTTAAAAGTGTCCACAAATTGGTTTGAAGAACCTTAAAGATGGGAGGAAGAACTGCCCCCCCACCTCCCCGAAAAAAAAGAAAAACAAAATTGGGACAAAATTACTGTTTGTTCCTTACAAAAATGTTTAATTCTGTGAAAATAATTTTTCTCCAATGGAAATATCATCTTACCATTTCTATTGCCTGGTGTCTAATTTGCAGTAGAACTAACTCCTATCTGGACATTGGTTAGTTCTTGCTAGGTCAGAAAATCACTTCCTCAATTCTTCAATGTACAGTCTTAATCTCTGCAATTACTATGTGCTTGAGTCAAGCTGTGTCCTGTTTTTCTTTGTTTTATCCTGTCAATCAAAAAATAAGAGGCCGCTTGAGATTACTTCTGTGTCTGTCTTCAGCTTTTCTTTACAGCCACAAGAAAGATTGTATTACGTTAGTCTGCTTTCTCTGAGACGATAGCACATTACTTTTTGCTCAAGTGAGAGCTCAGTCTGACCTTCTTAACCTGTGTTGTCCCTGTTATATTTGCTATGCATCAAAGAAAAAGATATAAATACCTGTAACATGTTATAAATGAAAAAAAATTCTATTGATCACAATAAAAACATTTCTAATGCACAGAGTATAAAGCTGGGACCACTGTGAGGCGTCCTCTTTTTCAGATCAGAGATACTTGTTTCTGAACTGTTCTGTTAATTTAAAAAGTAATTCCCTATTTATCATGGTATATCGCTAATAAATATTAAACTGTCTTTCAGGGATTACCAGGAAGTGAAGGACCCAGGGGCATGCATGGTTTAGATGGCTGCAATGGCTCAAGAGGTGATCCAGGATTTCCAGGCGAAAGTGGTTATATGGGACCAAGAGGTCCTTATGTACGTGAAAGGCATTCCTACTTTCTATGAATACTGTATGTATACATTTTCCCTCCAAGCTAACGGCTCTTAAAATGAAAAGAGTTTTAGATTATGGCACTAGCTTTACGCTGCACAATGAATTTTTACAGATGCTTACTAATGTTAATGGGAGTGAAGGACACTTGGTACCTTAACAGATTAAGTTTAAGCTTGTGAATGTGAAATAAGTTCCTATATCCTTGAAGTATATATGTCTACCTGAGAGTTAAATTCTGATTTGTGTCCCTAGTACGTAACCACACCAAAGCTAATACTATTTCATGGAAGTACAACTGAGGAGGAGTGGCTTGAAACCATCATACCATTTATCAATACTTGAGATTTCTTAAAAGCCTTAATAGTATGGATATAGCTGAGATGAATTAGCAACAAGTGGAAGCTTCAACAAATCTTAAGTCCTGTAACACTTGAAGACTTTTAGTGGTTGATCACACAAGTCTATTAGTAGATTTCCAAAATCGTACTCTTACAGTTTCATGTGCCACTTTTTACATATTCATGACTGCTCTGTGCACACCTCATCTTGCCTGGGGTTTTATCTGTATATGTAGAGATTATTTAAGTTAAAATATTTAAAATTAGCACTTTAATATTGTTTACTTTTGCTGTTAAAATGGAAAGAATTTTAAAATTGTTTCAATAGTTGTGTTAGCCATGCTCTTCCAATGAAGGTAAAACACAGATTCATGTTAGTAAGGGATATAAGTTACTGTAGCTCCAAAGAAATTTTGCTGAACAGATCTAGTCTCCAGTCTCTGACTTTTTGTGGAAACAAGTTTTAGTTCTGAATGATTAATAGCTGATTAGTTGGCCTAAGAGCTTCCCTGAAATTTTCTAAATAAAACAATAAAAACAACTGCAATTTACATGAGAAGTCAAATGTGTTTGGTAGGAACTGTATAAGGTGCTGATTCACCATAGGGAATCAAACAATGTGCAGTGGATGCCAGACTGAAAAGATGTTTTAAAAAAACAGCAATTAGAAAAACCATACAATTTCAGTCTTGGACATGCAATAAACGCTATGAAATACACAACCTAATAAAAAAACCTGATAACAACCTCATTTGTTGTACCTCTCAAAATAGCCCATTAACCCTCCAACAGTAAAATGACTTCTGCTCAAACTTAATTTTAGCTGTATTTTCTTACTTAAATGCTCACAATTTGAGGAGTATGCCCTTTGGCAGGCCTAGAAAAGTATTTGCAAATTACAAAAAATGGGAGACAAAATAGGCATGTAGCCTTGGATATGCACACTGAAATTCCAGTGCAAATTAATTTAGCTACCCAGAAGAACAGGACATAGTAACCATATTTTCTTGTGTACAAGAATGCTATTCCAACCTCTCTGTGCAGATTGCCTATTTTTAAATCAGTTTGTTGCACCAAGTACCAGCTTGACTATATTTACAGCTAACATTTTTATAGTATTCTTACTTACAACATAGTCTCATATATTTTTAACACTATGTACATATTCATCAGATTTACTTCTGTTACCTTATAGAATCTGTACATATACCTCACCAATAAATTGGAAAATAAAGGAGTTTCTATTTGTAAGCCCTTACCTAAGTCATATAGAAGATAACAAAGTGAATCTAATAAAGATATTTCATTACACAAGAGATCACATGTAAAATAATCAAAGACAAATATAACTTTTGATGTGTTTGATGTGTTCCGCAGCAGCTGTTGCTTGACCTGTAATTTGCAGCCAGTCTACTGTAGCTATATCCAGCTGCAGACAGCTGTAACTTTTCTTTTTATTGTACCATTCCAAGCATAAATACCTTCCTGTTCCATTCTGACTTCAGGATTTGAGCAGCCAGTGTATAATATCAGGAAACCAGTACAGTTTTAAAGTGGTTACTTTCTATAAAAAACAGCATCCCATTTTACTGAAATCAGTAGTTAAGTGGTAGCTTAGTTAAATTATATTCAGTACATTTGGATTTCAAATGAGAAAATTGCAGGAAAATGTCTTAACATATCTATTCTTCACATATGTACATATCATGCTTTTAACAGTCAATTGAGCATTACAATTAAATTTTGCGAAACAATCATCTGTTCCTGCTAAGTCAGACTGAGGTTTTGAGAGTGCTAAGATTGGCAACATTTTATAAAGGACTCCACAGCAAGTACTATGGGAACTTAGTTTTTTTAAAAACTGCCTTTAGGCATCAGAATTTTTTTTAATAGGCTGTGAAACGTATTTCCTAATAGGTGAAAATGTTGAAGACTATGCACGTGACCACAGTCCATAGTTTCAGCTTTTTAATCACACTAGGTTCTTCTAAATCACAGCATGAACTTTTGGAGAAGGACGAGTGCTAATATTTAAAGCCACTGACTCAAGAAAAGCTAGGCATATTGAAATACTTGACAGTAAAGGCAAGATTTGTGAAGACTGTAGAAGTACCCAAGAGCTAGGGAGCATTTAACAGAGCAGAAGCTGACATGTTTTGCTCAACTGTGCAGAAGGCAATTTTACTTTTAAGGTCTTGTTAGATAAAAGAACTGCAAAATGCTCATGCATGGTTCTAGTGGGTTACCTAGTGATGTAGGGACACCAGAAAAGAACAGCCTGAGTAACTATCATTCCATCTCCATAGAAATGTAGAGTATGAGTAAATGCATCATGTTTTAAAAGACTTTTTTTTCTTCAAAGGGAAATCCAGGGCAAAAAGGAGAGAAAGGAAATACGGTATATGTTTCGCATTTTGGAAGAGGACCTCCAGTAAGTATATGATTCTGAA
The DNA here is from genome assembly GCF_963210335.1 of Falco punctatus. NCBI lineage: Eukaryota > Metazoa > Chordata > Aves > Falconiformes > Falconidae > Falco > Falco punctatus. Next base: position 18,865,440 of record NC_137593.1, read on the forward strand.
AAAAATCATGTCTGTCATATCTCATAGGAAGACATGTATGGTAAATATAACTGTTCCATTATTCCTTGCTGTTTAATAAAGTTTGGTGCAAAAAAATTATTAAAAACAAAATCACAACTGGAACAGATAGCTTGTGATCTTGATAGCTATGAAGTTGGAAAACACCCGCAACAAAGCTTGTAATGATTCATTTGCGAAATGATTGTCGTTACAGGGAGACAGAGGCGATCCTGGACCCCCAGGCATGCCTGTAAGTAGTCATTAGGTTCTATACATTCTTTTTATCTTGAAGGTCTTTCAAATTTTCCTTTTTAGTACAGTAAAGAAGTATTGGGGTTTCTCCATGCCTGCCTTAAATAGCAAAATTCCAGAATAAAGTCTAACAAAACATCGAGTTCCTATAGTCTGCCCCCATGATCAGCTCATGCTGGCTGAAAAGGAGCAGAAACAGACCATACCCATCTGCATTAGCTGCGTATAGAGCAGTTGTTGCCCTGGTACTCACAGTTTGCAGAATATTTTCTCTGTGAAATTCAAGACGTGTACAGATGTGACATCTTCAACAGTATCTGGTGGATTGCCCAAGAACATGCAGCACACTGCCATATTTTGGCCATAAAAACATGCGAGAAGAAAGAGTTTGTGTTGCTGACTCACATTTAATGGCTTTGCGTTCCTCTTCTTAGGCCCTTCAAAAAAGTATTCACCACTGAACTATATCAAGTCCCCACACTGTAGCAAAATTACTGACAAAGTATTCTTCCAATGCATTCGTAATGTGTAACTCTGCATTGCCTGGTATCTGTACAGTATTACCCAGAAACTGTTGCTGAGCTGCTCTAGCAAAGTGAGGTTTCAGGCATGGTGTAAGCTTCAGGCCATGGGTGGAATGCAGTAGCCAGTAGACTGAGTCCAAGTGATGCAGGCATTTTGGAGTGACTAGTTTTGTGGAGAAAAGACTAAGCTCTTGGTATTTTCACAAACAGACCTTTTGCCATCTTTTCCAGGGACCTCGAGGGTCAAGAGGTACAATGGGCCCGTCTGGATACCCAGGCCATCCAGGCTTGCCTGTAAGATCACCACAGTTATACAGCCTTGTGTTTTCAGGCTATGCATAAATTCTGGTCTACCAATTTTAGAATTTCCCTTAATATAAAACAAAACCAAAAAATAATTTTTGAGGCAGATGATAAAAAGAGAGATTTTTGCCTTACCTTATGACTTTGAGTTGGCGTGTATGTTGTTCCTTCCCATGCCTGCATGAACGTGTTCCATCCTGGCAGTCTGTGGTCACGAGAGGAATGTGCTAGTGCTCTCTTCCTTATTCCCTTTCTCCAAGGCCACCTTGTGGGAGAGAGGGAAGTAGGAAGCCAGAGTTCAGCCCCCCTGAAAGCAGTGACAAGGTGAAGTAAATTACACTTTGGAATAGGTACATCCCAAGAGGAAATTCTGCCTCTAGGTGCTACTGGCAATAGGAGGTAATTTTCAAAGCAAAGCTGTCTCTAAATCAGACATATTAACTTGTCTTCATTCTCTTTTAAAGGGTATTCCAGGTTACCCTGGTTTGCCAGGTGAACAGGTAGGCAATGACATTTCCTCAAGTTAGTGAAATGATAATTTATACAAATAGTTGAAATGTCCCTTGTTGTTATTTGTTTTTCAAAGGAGTTACTTGATTAAATTTCAATGTCAGCATTGCCTGATTATCTTCAAACTACATTTTTTGTCAATTAGGGCAATCCAGGTATTGGAGTGGATGGACAAAAGGGAGAGCCGGTAAGAAAAAAAAATATTATTAACCCCCTCCCAAATATTATTGAATATATTATTGCTGTAGAATTAGAAATCTAATAGAGTCTTGTTGGGTTCCTCAGAACCCATTCATTTGTGGCCATGTCATACTACTGATCATGTTATAATGGAAAGGGAAGTAATGGATGTTATCGAATCAATTAATTCTGGGCAGAAGTGATTTCTTCAGTGAGCTGCATATAGGAATCAAGCATATACTGGAGGTTTTGAAAAGCAACAATGAATATGTTAGTTAGCATTTACATAGCAATTACCTTCTGTACAGACACTGCCTAGATAATCACAACAGTACCCTCCAGTAAGTGGCTGTACCAGATCAGTCACTGAATCTCGTGCTATGCCCAGCACCAGATGCAAAGGAAAGGGTGTAAGAAAAGGACAAGCACACAGGAATAGTTCCTCTGTCAGTCTCCACCTATTAGCATATGCAGGACTTACAGAACCCATGTGGAATATTTGATTTTTCTTCTATGAATTTGTCTAGTCACTTAGAATTCATGCAAGTTTCTAACATGCACAATGTTCCATAGCAAATCAATAATTTAATCTTCACGTTCACAAAAGTTTGTGCTCAAAGGCTTCGGTTCAGAACATGAGACTGTATGTACACACAAGAGATTTGATAATCCTGTAACTATCTCCACAGCAGACTCTGAGCAGGAGCCATGAGTTCAGAGTTCTCAGTTATTTCGTTAGCCATAACATTACTTTTAATGACTGAGGAGACTAGAAAGGGATTAAAAGCATCAACCTTGCTCATCTGGGAAGACAGTAAAGAGGCTTACAGATCTCAATATAAACCTTTATTTATCTGCAGGTATTAATACATGTCCATGTTCAATGAGTACAGAAATGTGCTGTAGTACAACAGGAAAACATGCTGAGTCTCACTGAAATGCCACATGGAACAAAATGTGTCTCTGCTGTTCCTTTGGCTTCCACAGGGTGACGTTGGACTTCCTGGGCCACCTGGATCACCACTTTTAGTTGGACCTCCTGGAGCTCAGCTGTTCAAAGGACAAAAGGTGCTGATTTGTCTTCATATCTAACTGTGCTCAACTTGACAAGTACAATTCTGTGATGTAATTTTTGCCAGGATGGCATAGGACAAATCTTTCTGTAGTAAACTAGCAGCTTCAGCAGAAATACTGTTGTTCAGCACACTTCCTACAGGCTTTCAGGAGTGGAGAGCCCATGTGTATTTTAGCTCATATTCCTGAGGGACGACTGTCCTGACGCAAAAAGGAGATACTGCCCTTGCTTTGGTTTTCTTCACTTTTTGTCATTAGCAAATCATATTTTAGGCATCTCTGGTAAAGTTGGCTACTCTGCTATTGAATCTTTTTTGTGGCTCTTCACTAACACTTATTTTTCAGATCTTTGGCAATTAGTATTTTTGAGATTTCTCCAGTGTAATGTTTTGAACTATCAACCCTAATCCTTCTAGGTTGCTCTTTTAATATGAAAATTAAGTGTAATTTTGTTGTCCATTTTTAATGCCTGTTATTTACGGTACTTCAATATCATACCTACTGTACCTACAGTTGTGAACCTTAAAAAATTAGAATATTTGTTTAAAAAGAACAGGAGTTAGAAAAATTGCATTATGGATCCATATATTGGTGTCTCTATGTCCTCAGGTCTGATTTGTTTGAATACACAAATTAAAAGGTGAATTTTGTATTGCCAGCCCCTGCAGCCTCCTCAGTGCAGGGAACTGATAGATTTCACATATTGGATCCTAGACTTTGATTAACCAAATGGTTGCTAGGTAGATGTGTATGAGGAAGAGGGAAAGGACTGAAGAACTTATATAACTCCCTGTGTTACTGTGACATGTGGCATATGCTGCTGTGCATGACATGACATGATCATGTAGCCATGTAGCCAGCCATGCATCCCATTCAGACTGGAGCTATGCACAAAAGTGTAGATTTATGCATGTGAATACTTGCATCAAACTAAATAAAGCAGCAAACATAAAAGAACTACTGTCATGCATGTTTGTAGGAACAAAGCCCTGATTAGCAGATCCGTGCAAATGAAAAGATACATCTATCTCACTTCACAGTTATTATTGCTGGTTTGACAGTGTTAGCAGAAATAAAAATCAGTACATAATTGCTTTTCTTGTTTTTCTTCTGCCTACTACGCCAAGACCCAGTACTTAAGAAAATACCATTTAACAGTAGTAATTCACAACAAGACTTCAAAAAAGTTAAACAGCACATAAGCATGTCCTGCATATTAATATGCACAAAAACTTTCCTTGTATACATAGGGCCAAAAAGGACTACCTGGAGTAACAGGTTACAGAGGGCCACGTGGACCCAAAGTAAGTAATGTGATTTTTTTATTATTTTTTTTTATGGTGCTGACAAAGTCCTTCTGTGGTTATTAAGTTATTTTTTTAAAGCACAAGATGATGGAAGAAATAACAGCATTTGTGCTGTGAAATTTAATCACCACCTAAACAAGTGTGAAAGCAGAAGTATTTCAAAACCTTTGGAAAACCTTTCTGAGTCAGTTTTCTACATACCTATTGAAAGTTGCCTGGTAGCATAAGCTCCATGTTGTTTCCAGTTAGGCTACTAATATGTAACAGACTGGGGCTTAAGAAAACAGAAGCACAGATTATTTTTTTTCAAGAAGAGAAATAGAGAAGATCTGTATGTGTTCTTAATGGGGCATGATGTATGTTTCCCTAAAAATGTTAGGGAAAGACTTTAACTTCACGTTATGTCTATCCTCAAGAGTAGAGAAGGCAGAGCCACCTGTTTGGAGAAGGAGGTGCTCTTTGCTATCCTACATTTTCTTTTCTTCTATCAGCATGATTAATTTAAACATTGGTGTGTGCCAGTAAGGAGTTCCTGGATGCTGAGCAGAAGCAGCCACCAAAAAGATTCTGGAGTCTTTATTGCTGATAGATTTGGAGGAGGAAAATACACAGGCAGGAAATTCCCAGATCTCAGAAAAACAGACAATAACTGGGGACAAAAGAATGAGTCTCATTTATGTTAAAACTTTTAGTGTTGTAGCCAGAAGAGAAGAAACAAGAAACCTGAACATTACATTTCTGAGTTCTAAGTCTAGAGCTTTTTCAGAAATTAATTTTCCATTATAGAAGGACCACTGTTAACTTAGCACTGGAAAAGGAGACAAAAAAGGAGACTGATCTTTTTATATCAGTTTTACTTCAAAAATATGGGGTTTATATGTGTGCTCCAGTACTAGCTGGCCATGTAGATAATAGTACACTTGCTAGTTATAAGCAGGAACTGAGAAATTGACTGATGCAGCCCAAAAGACGCCTAGAGCTTTAAAAAAAAAAAAAAAAAAAAAAAAAAAAAAAAATTAAACTACTGAGAGCACTTTAAGCTTGAAGAACAGACCATAGCAGGTTCCTTGAATAACTAAAGCTACATAAGCACTGCTAGTGGTGCTGTATGAAGTGACTGAGCCTAGCAAATGAAACAAGATCTGTTAACCTAATATATACATAACTTAATAAGCATGCAGAAAAAAATAAAACACATGGCAGACTTCACCGAGAATCTTGTTTAAACAAAGTATTTTGACTGCTCTAGGGCATACCTGGGAGAGGAGAAAAGGGTGAAAAAGGCATTCCTGGATTCCCTGGATTGCGGGTAAGGAAGTTGCAGAATAAATTACTTTGTAAATTCACTGTCATTAGGTTTATAATATATTTGGTGGTTTAAGTTTGCATTTCCAAGAAAATTTTTTAGGATTTTTTAAACTAATCTGTCATACTTTCTGCATAGAATGTTTAGGAGTCCTGCCCTGGGACTCCCCCTGTCTCAGTCTTAAACATAAACTGATACAGACTTTCTGTCCTTGTAAAGAAAGTAAATCTGTAGAGTTATCCTCTAAATATTTAGAGCTGCACAGAACTCTGGAGTAGCACAGTACTAACACAGTAATTTTAATGTATTCCATACGTGCCAATGGCAATTTTTTACAGCAGCTTGTGTTTGATTTGTATATCGATGCTCACATGGAGCACTACATGTCTACTACCACGCTTGGTGCAAAATGGTAAAAAATTACTGAAGACCTGCCTTGGTTACTTCAGTCTATACAAATTTATGTCCATCTCTCATGAAGTATTTGCAAAAACTTTGCAAAGTTTTTCAGAAATATCCTAAGTAATAATTATCTAAAGAATAATAACTGCTCACAATTCTGAATAAGTGTAATTCTGAGTAAGCTTTTACTGTTTTAGCTCACATTCTACTTGCTTTCATCAGGGTAATCCTGGTTCTTACGGACCTGCAGGTTTTCCTGGGATGAAGGTAAGAAGACAAATTATAAGCAGCTCCCTGAACAGTGAGATCTGATATTCTGTGAATTTGTGCCGATTTGGTATTTCTACATACTTGATAGTCCACATTGCATGCCTTCCTTTTTCTCCTGCTACCTGTTATCACAGAAGTTACATGAACTCTTTGTAATTGAATTTCTGCCACACTGAAATTTGGCTAAAATTGGCTAATGGGATCTGAAGTTGCAAGCAGGAGGAAAAGCCAGTGGGACATGTACAGAGCATGTTAGAAAAGTTACAGAGCATGTTAACTTTGTTTGCCATGGTGACATTGTTTGTGTAATTTTGTTACACACAGTTTTTTTTCATCTGTCTGGTTCAAGAAATTCCAGGTTTGCTGTTAAGTCTGCTAAATGTTAGTAATGAACTTACAACATCTTACTGGCATAAAGAACAACAGATGTAGATAGACAGATCTATATCTTGCCCTTTTTCCTATCTCCTCACCCCAGCTCATTTTCAAATCTAGTTAAGGTAATAATCATGCTATTCATAAATCGTATTAATGTACAGATATTTGCATCTAGAGTAATGTTCCAGATTACTTTTATCTGTGAAATTACTTTTTACTTTGTTTTTTTATCACTGCCTACCTAAAGAGTTTGAACACTGGATGGATGAGTACATTAGTAGCTCATAAAAGGGGAGGAGGAGCTGATATGCAGCTGCTTTCCATGCAATAATAGTTTAAGAGGGTCATTCAGCAGCCAGCAAACCAATTTCAGCTGTATTAAGCAGAGATCCTGTTAGAGTCTGCTGGTATGTATTCCAGCTAGTTCTGTGCCCCAGTTACACTGAATCCGCTGACGACTGTCTAAATAACCTGGCAATACATGTTATGTTTTTTTTCTAACAGAAGAGATTCTACGAAACTTACCCCTCTTGAATTTTCTGAAACAAATTGCAGATGCTATTATAACATGAGAATATTGTGAATATATAACATGAGAAAACCTTACTGGGTTTTGTTCAATTCATTATTTTAATGTTTTAGCAGATTAATAAAATTATATTTATGTGATCCTTTCCAGGGGGAAACAGGATTTGATGGTTTTCCTGGACAACCTGGCTATCCAGGCATACAGGTAAAAAAAACCCAAAACACACATGCATGCACACATGCATGCACATGTACACACACACTCCCCTACATAAATGCTAATGCTTCCTCCTAAATGTACTTAATTATCAGACCATTTCCTTTTAGAGGCTCACAATTACTTTTAAGATTTACTGTTTTCATGATAGTCATAGTTACTCAACACCGTGGTAGTAAATAATGATATAAGTAAATATTCCTGCTTGGTGCATATGAGAGTGGGAATTCCATTTTGCGTACCAAAAGAATTTGTTAATCCCAATTGCCAATAGTTAGCTTTAACTATACCAATATAGATATATAATCCATGAATTCTAGTATTCTGCAAGTTATTAATGTTTGAGCTGCATTACCTAGAGAGGTCCACTTGGTAAAGGAACCCGCTGTTTAAGTAAAAGTATTATCCTATAAACTTTGGTTTATGAACAGGTATGATAATTGGCACAAAATGAGGTACCAAAATTTGATTCAGATGGGCTTGTTTGCATGATTTCCTAAAATCTCTTTGCATGTTTCCAGGCCGTTCACGTAAGTAGCTTTTCCAAGATGCTTACTAGAGTGGAAGCTGGACTCATTCACACCAGCTTTGTTTAAACATTTCCTACTTTTGCTCATTTAGATGGCACTAGCCATTTTTTAATTTTACAATACATCCTGCTTTCTGTTAGAGATTAGAAGTGTAGGTGTCATATCCAGGGAGCTAAGCAGTAAAAGAGGAGAATATTCATCTGAAAAGCATGGAAGAGATGCTTAATACATTCAGAAGATCCAGGTGCCAGTCTAGTGACATTTCAGGATGTAAGATCATGGGATTCTTTTCTGCAGGCTGCAGAACTGATGATCATATTGTAATTCTGACAACAAAAACTTCAGAATGAAGGGAACTGTTATATTTTCTGTGGAATCTATAATGCTAAAGCACATTCAGAAGAAAAAAAACAGTTCTTGTTGCTACTTCGAAAGGAGCTAAGCAGCAGCGAGTTTAGCCAGGGGGAAGGTCTAGGGAGTCGCTGGGATAGGATCAGCAGTGTATGAGCAAGAGGAGAAGTGAAATAGTGCAACAAAGAAGGTGGGTGGCAGGATCATCAGTAGAGACAGAAAGGTTGAAAAGCTCATCAGCAAAGTTATTTCCACAGTACAGAGGACAAAAACAATATTGCAGAAATTGCGACTCTGTTAAATATTCCGAAATACAAGTCAAGAAATGTTTGTTTTCCTCTGAAATAATTTTTTTCGGAAAATTAGTTGCACCTGTGGAATCAGAGGAATGAAACTCAAGAGATTTGACCAAGAATCAGCTCTCTTACAAATTGAAGATTAAGATTGAAACACACTCTGCATAACCCATGATGACAAAAGGAAGTAAACTGTGGCTGGTCCAAACTTGCCATAAGTAGTATACTACTAAAGACATGGCTGAAAGCATACAAATAAAAAGCATCAAACAGGTTTTCAAGAAGCAGGTGGACAAATGAGAAATGATAAAAACATGGAGTAACTAAAAAGTACAATAAAAACATCTGGTTTAGACACAGCCTTACTTGTTTCAAAGCTGGGACTGCCAGGAGAGTGCTAAACCAGCTTCTTCAGCCAAGATTTCTTTTATGTAGTCATACTTGCAGGGGGAAGAAATTGCCCATGGATGCTCTGTGTTTTCTCCCATTTGCCCATTATCAGCTTCACAACAATGCGGGATCATTCAGATACTAATCAGACAGAAACATAGCATGTCTTATTTAAACAGAAAAATCATTAGTCTATTACTCTCTAAAAGTAGAATCCAACCTTAAGTGTTTTGTTGTCAAAAACTACTCACCTAATGTGCATATTGTTTTAGTTGGGGGCAGCATTAGCAAACTTGAGACAAGACACTGAATAGAAAGAACAGTGCATTCTTCAGTCTCCTTCGATTATCCCACAGCCTAAGAAACCATAATTTAACACTACAAATAGTAAGCAGAAAATAATGAATTGTAGTAGACTATGCTAGGGAGAAATTTGAATGCCTGCAAGTAATGATTTGGAAAGATGAAATTACAACTGCTAGTGCATGGAGCAAAAGAAAATAAATCTAGTGTAGACACAATTAAAAAAAAATCAGGTTAAATCATACAAACACACATAATTTAGAATGATTGCCCAGATGCTGTAGTTTTGCTTGGGAAATAATTGGATAGATCTGATTATTCCTGAAAGGTGCAGATCTATCTAGACTGCATCAACTGTTCATCTGGCCTCACCAGGTGTTGCTTATGATCTTCTAAAATTCACATAAACTGGAGGAACAAGGATATGATTAAAAACCCTCCTGAGAATAGACTGTCCTCACCTAGATACTCTGAAATAAATGCATTCAGAGAGAATCTAAGATGCATTAAGATTTAAGAGAAAGAGACTCAGAAAAAACCCAGTTGCATTCAAAGTAGATTTCATCTATAAAAAAATGTTAACTTTAAAGCAAAAAATGAACTCCCAAGGAATTGTTGGCGTACCTTTTGATCCCTAATTCTGGACCTTGGCAATGCTCTGTGGATCTTGAACATGAGACAGCAACATGCCCTTGCTGCAAAGGCAGCTAATGATATCCTGGGCTGCATCAGGAAGGGTATCGCCAGCAGGCTGAGGGGGGTGGTCCTTCCCCTCTGCTCAGCAGTGGTCTCTGTTCTTGCAGATATTCTGAAGTTGTCTGGACACGGTCCGGGGCAACCAGCTCTAGGTAGTCCTGCTTGAGCAGGGGGTTTGAACAAGATGATGTCCAGAGGTCCCTTCTAACCTCAAACATTCTGTGATAAATATGAAAAAAACATCAAATGCCTTCTTCAGACAAAATACAAAGGAGGATATGAGTCCTGTCGAAATTGCTTTAAGACCATTTGTCTCTGCTACTAGTGGAATGAGTCTCATTAAAATAATGAGTGCTCTTTACAGGCAGTGCAAAGTGTTCTTGGCAACTGTCATATAGAGCTATAAAAACTTACAGAACAAATACAGTTTAATGCTTAATAGGGATATCAGTAAAATTGATAAGTGATTATAAGCTTTCATTTTAAGAAGACTCCAGGTCACAAAATACAGTAGAGATATGCTTCTGTTTGAGACGTTTGGCGTTTTTATTTTTCTAAATAAACTGTTAGCAAGTCGAGTCTCCTGAATTTTTTATGGGAAAAGAAAACATTACCAGTCAATAAAATAATCCAAACACATATGCCACTATGGAGGAGTGTACCAACAGTGAAAACACAGCAAATATGAAGCTGCCATCCAGAGAGGGTCATAATACCTAACAGCCTAAAGAGAGATTGTCAGAGACTGACACTGGAATTTGTCACTTAAGGAGATACCAAGAAATTAAATTTTTTACCTTGTCTCATCAACTCTTCAGTTTTCTTATGTTCTGGTTGTGTCACTTTAAAATCAGCATGGAAGTCCACTAAAACTTGGCCATATCCATCTACTGTACAAATCTTTGATAGATAGTTTTATAATCATTAAATTAATATTAAATCTCAAAATGCTTTATAAGTTTATCAGAGGAGGAAAAACTCTAGGTTTATTTTTTCTCTCCTGCCACACAGAAGACTCTTCTACGTCATTAAGGAAGACAAATTTACATTCCTGTTTAAAATAGCCAAAGATGACACAAGGATGTTATTTCATTCTGCAAGATACAGTCAAAGGAAAAAGGCCAGATAAAAAGGTCAAAGGTCCAGAGGACAGCAGTCAGTGACCACTCCAGAGCTATTTAAATATTGTAGAGATAGCAATTAAAAAAAGAAAAAAAAAACAACAAACAACCAGAAAAAGACATGGACTCCTTGTTTTCACTTGTGTAAGAACAGGTGTCCAGTTTTGCAGTCCCAGTTCTCCTTATCTGTGTCCTGAAATGCCCTGAGCTCCAGTCCCAGGAATGCAACCTTACTACGCAGTTCCCACATTCACATTCTTGTTTTCTCCGTTTGCTGCAGAGAGAAGGGTTGATTCCTAATCTACAAAACAAGAAGTCTAATACAATTTGCCACATAAAAGACTTCCCTAAAGTCCACTTCACTTGCAATTCTAAATATCAAAATCCAAGCTAATTTAGAAATCCTCCAAGCAGAAATGATTTTCCTTGCCATTAGTAGGCACTTTTATGTTTCCCAGATGCAGATGTTTTGCACTTCTTGTAAGAGCTTTGAGTACCTCTTAGCATTGATATTGTGTGCCAGACTGTGAAACCTCTTTCCTTAATGCTTATCTGTCGTCATAGAAGTAATTTCCAAATTCTGGCATAGAATTTTAAGGCAAATAATTACAGCTTGGTTTTTAAAATGTCTCAGTTAAATGGGTAGTGATTTACTGTAATTGATTCCCCTTTACACTAAATAAATGAAATCAAGTACAGCAGTCACAAGTTCTGAAGAGTCAGATAGGTATGTACGATAGGTATATTACTGTTTAGTCACTGGTATCCTGAAAGATAATTATTATTTTAAATCTTTTTACCTGGTTTTAAATGTTATAAAGTGTCAAAATTGAGTTTCCCGGGTGACATGTGTCACATTCTTACATACCTGACCATTGTTGAAATTTTTAGTTACATGCAACCACACTGCATATTTGTATCTACCAGTAAAATTTATTGTTGGACTCTTACAGGGGGATCCAGGAGAAGAAGGGCCCCCAGGTCCTCCTGGAGCTGTTGGAATTCCTCTGTTTCCTATAAAAGGTTATCGCTAGTTTTAATTTCTTCTGTATAAAGTGTGTAGGACCTGTTTTTTAAGGTGTTTGAAAGGGATCACTAGGGATTCAGGGGACAGGATCCTAAAACGTTATCTTCTTAGTGGCCACATTATGTGTGTGTTTGTGTCTCACTGATCTTACTGGAACTATCGTAAACATACAAGTTTCAGATTAAATGTTTGCTTGAAAGATCTTTATGCATATAGTCACAGCTAGATCTGCAGGACTATCCCTAGTTATTGGACCAAAGCATATTTAATAAAAAGCTATGAAAAATAAGCCCATGTTAGATAACAGATGGCAAATAAGGAAACTGGCCTTCCCATTGTGATTTTGAATTCCTGTTTTCAGAACTGCCACAACACATAGATTTTAGGCTATAATTAAGCTTTCTATTGCATAGCAGGGGTGAAATCCTGGAACTAGTACTCTCAACAGAATACCTGTCAATCTTATGATCTACCTACCTAAACCTCAGGCTGGGTTTCCATGTCTGAGCTCCCTTTATCCCCATCTTTATCATCGAATTGGTGAAAAGGTGTGTGGAAGTTCTTACTTCATAGCAGGAGGCAGTGGGGAATACCCAAGCCTGCTGCCTGAAAGGGATTTGCTTCAGCATCTCACACTTGAGGAACCTATTGTAAGAAGATTTTAACAGAGAACTTACCATGAATTGTATTTTTAGTGTAGCAAATGCCAATTGTGAACACAGAAGTTACAGTACAACCCCAGTTCAGCAGAACCTCCACATTAGAAAGGGGCCTCATCCAAAAATCAATTAAATTTGTTTTCCATTGGCTTCTGTGTGTTTCCAGACCATACAGTGGAAAACTTAACCCCATGCTTAATATCGCAAGTAACATTTAAAGTTAGTCATGTGCATGGTGTGTGAGTGGATACATTCTTCAGAGAAAGAGGCCTTTAGCAGAATTGTTCGAGAACAGGAATACTACCAGTATCTTGTTTTTCCAATTAATGAAGGCCTTTATATCTTATTCAGTTTTGGGCTTTTTTCTTTATTACTATGTAATTTCAATTTTTAAATTTATTCATTATAGCAATTTTGAAAATACATTTTAAAAATTTGGATAAGTTCAACTAGGATGATCTTGAAATGAGCTCCCTGTGTGCACTGCCAAATGTGCATAACGCGACATGCACATTTATTTTAAATGCTGTATGTATTTATTTCGGGCAAACTTATCTTGGCATTCTGAAATGTAGCACAAAGACACTATTACAGAGTGTTGACGAGGGCAGGAATCCATAGAAAAGTAACCAAATCCTCACACCTTAAAATTAAATTGTTACACATACTTTAAAATGTTTCATAAAGACAAAAGAAGTTACTTTATTTTACTTCTGTGTAGTTCCCTAATTATAATTTTAGTTACAGTTTAATTTAGTTTTAAACTGTCAATTGCATAAGATGTTCAGTTCACATGTTTTTATAATTCTGTGTAGGTCCACAAGGAGATCCTGGATTTCCAGGTCCTGCTGGTGATATGGGAGCAGTTGGGCCCATAGGTCCTGCAGGCCAGCTAGGAAGACCAGGAGAAGATGGAACAAGTAAGAGAATAGGAGATAAAATGTGAATTATATATCAGTAGGAGAGAAAGTAGCTAAAAGAAAACTGTTCCTTGTTCTTGGTTGATGCAAGTCACCAACAGTAAGGATTTGAGCTCTACAGAGAGTTCAGTAAAAGTATTAGCTCAGCACTTAGTGGACAAAAAAGAACCAAAATTATCCAAACAGAACATTAGAAATTACTAGAAAAGGAACAGAAGACAAAGCAGAATGCTACCACACACTGTAAATTCACGGTATGTCTGTATCTGAAGTGCTGTGCTCAAAAAATTTATTTTCCATCTTGAAAAGTTATAAAGGAAGGTGATGAGGATGACTTTGCTCTGTATAAGGAACGAGAATAACTGGGATGTCTGGAAAATAGATAATGGGAAAGAGGAAAAGAAGCATTTGAAGGCCTAAAGCAGGAACCTCTTTTCCACGGCATCCTAAAAAAAGATTTAGATTTAAGTCTTTCTTATATAGAAGCTCTTCTTTAGGACGGTTCTGAATTCTGTAATTTCCCCCATGATACCCCATAGTAATCCTTACAATGAAGCTGTATGGGCCATATACCATTATTTATTTTTATAGGTCTGCCTGGCCTGCCAGGAGTACGCGGGGCACCAGGACTTCAAGGTTTTCAAGGTGACCCTGGTTTCCCTGGAACAGGTGAATCAATCCCAGGAAGACCTGGACTTCCTGGACCACCAGGCCTACCAGGACAGCCAGGAAGACAAGGCTTACCTGGACCACCCAGTAGGTTCAGCAGCAATTTATATGGCGAGAATATCATTCTGTGTATTAATAGATCCATTGCTTTGCTTGGTCCTACAAAAAACAGAGGTGAAAAGTGCATTTTGACAGATATATCAAACTTTAGATGTGATGTGGAAAACTTATTTTTCCTATTAGTTGTCAATCAGTGAGATTTCAAGATTTTCAGTTTTCTGGCTGATTTAAACCCACAAAGTAACATATATGAAAACGTCCCTAAAAACATATCACCTGAAGTTAAAAACACAGCAAACCCAAGTCAGCATCATTTAGTAAAGAAACAAGACTTGTAAAGTTCTACACTGGAAAAAGAAAGAAGCAGCGGCAATGGAAAAGCAATGTGTCAACAACTCTAGCCATACTGACTCTTGTAGTATGATCTGTAAGTAAGGACTTGTAAAGCATTTCATAAGATCCTTAGCCTTTCACGTGACGATAACAAGATAAGGGAGAGGAGACCATGTGACCTGAGCTGTGGAAACAGTCAACCTGATGAATACTAGCTGTACAATTTGTTTTTTTCAAAGGTGTAATCTGTACTGACAGAGGGATCCCTGGAGAACCCGGAGCAAAAGGTCAGATAGGACTTCCTGGAAGAAAAGGTGAAAAAGGAGAAAAGGGTAAGTATGCCTGGACAGCAGTAATTTGAATATAAGACTTATGCTAGATATATCAACCTACATTCGCAAGAAGTTTATGGTAAGTTGGAGGATAAGGCCCATCAAAGTGTGGAGTTCAGTCACCTGTTGGCATTGGTGCTTCTAAGTCGGTGGAGCCCTGTCGGTGCAGCAGTTACTGAGCACTGCAAAGAGAGACTGATAGGCTTCGCTCCTTTGAAGGCTGTAACGAGATAAAATGGTCTGGGTGCTACTCACACAATAAAAAAAGGGCAGCGTTATTTTTTTTTTCTTAATTTTGCAACTGTTTCAATGTAATTTTGACACATTCACTAGGAAATCAAGGCCTCTGCTCATGTAGTGCTGGTCCTCCTGGTCCCCGTGGTATGCAAGGACCTCCAGGTGCTCAAGGAAAGAAAGGACAAATGGGATACCCTGGAAGGCACGGAGAAAAGGGCGACCCAGGCTTATCTGGTGCAATGGGATCACCAGGGCTCCCTGTGAGTAATTTTCATAAGCTTCAGTAAATAAATAACATCAAGTTACCACAGGAGGCATTTAAGCAGAGTTGTGGAGGAACTGCCCTGGAAAACTATCTGAAAGTTTTATCTACGTTTTCTTATTACAGGTTTGTTGGAGGATGCATTTTATTAGCTTCTATCTGATTTTGCTTGTGGCAGTGGGCAAAGTTTTACAGTGAGGGACAGAATCCCATGCTGTGTTTCTGGGGTGGTCAGGAGGCTTAGGAAAGCTGGTGAATGTTCATCTTGTTTTGTTTTGACTTGTTTTTCTTTTAGTTTTGAATACCCATTGTTTTTCTTGAAAACATTGTAGATGCACAAATTGTTCCACTGCAAATGATTTTTCAGTTATTTCAAAGGAAAGCATTACCAGCAAAACCTTATCAAGGCAAAGAATTGCATGATGTTGGCAGATCAAGGTGGATTTTATGTCAACATCCACGCGGGGTGGGACAGGGTCTGAAGAAAAAGGAACCCTTGATTTTATTCAGGCATTTCAAGTAATTTATATTTTTTTTACTAATTTTTTAGAAATTATTTGAAAAGCTTAATTTATTTGATACAGTTAATTTATTTTATGAGGCAGTCTGAACATAATACGGAGTCTTTCACTCCCACAGACTGAAAGGCATTGCTATTTGTTAGCGATTATCCCTTTGCTGTTACATATAACTTTAAAAATCTCCCATTTTCAGTCACTACTCAGCCAGTTTGTTCTCCACAAGGATCACCGCTATAGACAATGCCTTCTTTCTCTATGACATACATATTAGCAGTAGAGCTGAAATGGAATAAAAATTTTGCCCTTGATTTAATAGTTCATAGAAAGAAAAATTACTATAACCATGAAAATAAAGACTTTTCATTTGCTCAGTTAGCTTCCCTTGCAGTGTAGTGTAATTTCGTTTCAAGTTCCTGAAGAACAGTAACTGAATGAACTTTTTGTTAGTAAAGATTCTGAGTACTAGAATCATTTGACATCAACATACCATGTTCATTTTCTCCTAAGACCAATTAATTCCAGTGTTAACAAATCAGATATCCAGTTTCTCATGGAAAACCCATATAAAGATTTTTCATGGCAAGGTGGAGGGGAGAAAATAATTAAGAAATATTTAAAAGATACCTTTAGGTCAGATGTGTATTTCTACTTCAATATTGGCTGTCAGGAGGACTAACAAACAAAACGAATTTGAGCTCAAGACCTATATGTTTCCTGCGTCAGTAATTTACTGGGTGATGCTTGTTGCCTAACTCAGTGAAACTAGCTATTACTTTTGGAAACTGACTTATTTTCTTTAATGCGCTTCATATAGTTTATCTTATTCCCCACAGTGAGCAATAAATCAAAACACCAATTAATCTAACGGCTTTAGGAATACATTATAAGATGATTTATTGGACTTGCTGTGATTTTGTTCCACTTGTTTTGGTCTGGCATGTGGACTGTGCATCCAGGATGCTGCATACCAAAACCATGCCAATAGAGGGGTTTTGTAATATACTTTCTTGTGTGTGAGAGCAATTTCTTTGAAAATATAAATAGATACACTTGGATTTATGACTGTTCCATTATGGTGTGTGTGTGTGTGTTTCTTTTTTTGAGGTTTTGTTTTGTTTTAATAGCAGAACTCTTTTTCACACACAGAATTGCTTAAACATTTCCAGAACATTGTCTTTCAAAAGAAAAAATACAAAACAAAACCATTGTGACGCTGAAGGAAGGAGATAGAGGGGCTCTGTCATTCTAGTTCTAATGGTTTCATTGCAAGCTTTGCATTTATTTTTATTTTTCTTTTCTTAAAATCCTATTACCTGAGTGGATTAAGAGAAATTTCAATCTTTTGTTACTTTTGAAAGTGTATTTTAGCCCTTGTGGCTCTTAAGTAAAGCTTGAAGCCTTGTCCTGAATACTTTGGTGTTCTTGGGTTACTTAGGTGAGAAACAAGGACAAAGTAATCAGTTTGGAAATAAATAAGCCACTTTGATACAGAAGTGCTTTGGTCTAATGGATTTCCCACATATATATACTTTTTCCATTTTTCTGCTCTCTTTTCTTGCCAAATATCTCATTTCACTTTCCAGACTTGTCACTGCTAACTTGAAGATCTAGACGTTTTAACAAATAGTCACTGCTAGTGTCAGATACACCACATTTTTCAGAAGTCTTCTTCCTGTTTTACAACTGTCGCGATTTACAATCACTTTATAAATTCTGTTTTCTCTACCTATTTCTTAGTGGAAGAGTTTGAACAGCAGAGGAAACTAGTTCAATAATACCCCAGTTTTCCAACCTTAGTGGCCTTTTACTTCTGCGTACATGTCACATGGTAAAATATATTTACCCACACATACTGTTGCAAGATCAGACCCTCAGCAATGATACGCAAACTGCCCTCTGCTTGGAGAACTGACAGCACAAATCAGCATAAAAATATAGAAAAGTACTTTTTCTCCCCTCTAAACCTGTCAAATCATAGATTCTTCTGACAATGCCAGGTACCTAACTACAGGCAGATGAATTTTTTTATTCACAGCTTTGCAGGCTTTCACTCAGAAAAAAGCATCACTTACTCATTATCATTATCATTACTCAGTTCTGGGAGGACGGCTTTACACAGCAGTCGCCGCACTCCAGAGGTTCCCTTCCTGTGTAGCCTCGGTGCATTCTGGGTTGAACTCTGCAGGGGAAAGTGTGAATCATTTGCATCTTAATATTCTTGCATTTACAGCCACAGTTGTATATGGCCATAGACCCAGTTTCTTATAGTTGTGTATCTGTGCGTTTGGCAAAGTCAAGCTGAAAAGGCCAGATGCCATTCACACATTTCTTTATAGACATCAAAAGAGATAAGTGTTTCTTTTGGCATTTTACTTTAATTGCTGTGGTTTTGGGAAACAATGAAAGAGCAAGAGAGGTATTTATTTTTCACCTCAGTTCCCACGTTGATTCCTTGCTGGAGATAACTGACAATTTTTAATATTTATTTTTTTTCCCAATGGTAAGGGGCCACCTGGTTCTGCTGGACAACATGGTGAAAAAGGAGAGAAGGGTGATCCAGGAAGAGTTAGAATAAAAGGTAAAACCACAGATTTTATCATTAGCCTTTTTGTTTCCTGTACAATGCCTGAGCAATAGTGTGAGAAAACCGTATTCATCTATTCTGTAATAAAGTCATTAGTTTAGAAAGTTACTGAAGCCTAGAGGTCATGTATATCCAAACTGCTTTCTTGGTACCATCTTGTGCATCTTGCTAAATACAAGATCAACAGTGTTGTGTGGTTTTTACTCTATAGTTGAGCCATAAAACAGTTTTAACAGCTTGATATTAATGCTAATAATTGACTTTTTATGTCATGTGACTGATAATCAGGGTCTTACAGAGATCTGCATAGCAAAGACTAAGCAGGATACAATTATTGTGAAAGCATGAAGAAATATTATCATATAGAAACCAGTCCTGAAGTGTCAGATGCCAGTATCCCAGTTGCTATCTCAACTTAAACTACCAATATCCTTCTTGGGAAAAACTCAATCTCAGTTGCTATTCAGATTCTTGCCTCTGTTTCTGAAAATTACTCTTGACTAGGCATTGAAGAGAAACAATAGGCTACCATTTGCACAACTGAAATTCTTGTAATTAAATAGCTCAAACCCTCTCCACAGTTATGGTTATGATTTGCAAAAGCAAAAGAAACAGAACAAATTACAGCAATCTGATGGCAAAGCTTAGTTAGAAATGCTAAACTAATTATTCAGACAAAAGATCGTCCATCTTACTGTTTGTGAAAAGTTGCTTTGGATGCCTGTGTCTGTTTTCAGATGCTGAAGCAAGGCAAAACATTTGCTGTTTATTTGCAAAGGATCTCTTGACACAGCAAAATGAATCTTTGGGTTAGAATCATTTTATTGTCCTGTATGCAAAAATTATATTCATAAATATCAGTGCAAGAGAAATCTAGGGGTAAAAAAAGAAAAAAAACCACTTTTTGGGAATATTGATGCAATCATTCTGCATCATTTGGCATTGCTATGTCCTGATTTCACTGAAACCAAGAATAAAACTCTGGCTGATTTCAATAGCAAAATATTTTCACTCTGTATATAGCATGAACAAAAGCCACATTCTTGTGGTGCCTGTAAGCATGTCTTTTACAGAGAGACCAAGTTGTTCCATGAGGTATCCAACAACATGCTGCCTTCCCAAGTCTAAAATACCTCATTATGGAAATGGGAATTCAAGAAGTGGAAATTATCATACATAGATAATGAATAGTTACCCAGCATTTACCTGAGCAGAAATAAAACCCCCCAAATATTACACTTCATTTTTTTCCAAATTGTTTTAAGGAATAAAAGGTGAAAGAGGTCCTACTGGTGTTCCAGGATTTCCAGGCCAAAGAGGTAATGATGGCAGAGATGGGGAACTAGGATTGCCTGGGGAAAAAGGAGCTGAGGTATGTTTAACTTTCTCAGAATTTTTTTCCATTTCAGGTAACATCGTATCTTATGAAAGGGCTAGCTACTTAATGAAGAGTACCGTTTTATTCCAAATTCCTAGCAGATTAATAGCTTTTATCACTTTATGTTAGCCTAGATAAATAATCATAGCTTTTATCAATTAAAAAATTATTTCCTTGGAAGTATTAGTTTATTTTGGTCTTCCTGAATATAATTTCTGCTTATACTGTGTGCTATTCTGAGATGAGGAAGAAAAAAACCCCACAAAACTCTACCCTTTGTTCCTATTGCCTTTGAATATTTAAAACTACTAATATCTTTCATGTAGTCACTCAATTGTGGAAGAGTGGTTTCTCCAGATGATTCTCTAACACGGCTTTTAATAATCAAAAAGAGGAAAGAAATTAGGTCTTCCTATTTCTTATCAACATTTTTTTTTCTTTTAGGGTGATTCTGGAGTACCATTGCCAGGTGATAAAGGATTCCCTGGGGTCCCAGGACTTCCTGGGATAAGAGGACAGATGGGATTGCCTGGTTTGGGGTTTCCCGGCCCTCCCGGAGTCAGAGGTAGCCCTGGAGACTTTGGTGATACTGGTAACATTGGGCCACCTGGTCCAAAGGGCCAGAAAGGTAATTTTGAATGTTTACATTAACAACCAAATAACAAGATACATGTTTGGTAGCATTCATTACAGTTTTATATATGTATTATATACAGTATTATTCATTTATACTGAAAATTTATTTTGGCAGGCTCAGTGGTTATGTGAAATATGGCCACTGAAAGGTACAATACTGTGAGCATTTAGCAGCAGACAGTAGTGAGAATATGAATTGCTACGGGCCTTAAACCTGCAAAGTGTCACTTACGTGCTATCAGAAGAATTATTTTCTGGAGTGAAGACTATTCCTGATTGTAAGGATTTGCAAGGAAATGATTTTTTGCTGAAGGAGTGGAATAATACAACTCGTACTTAAAGCTTGGTCCATTTTTTGGTTATAAAAAATCCCTACCAAAATGAAAAAAATCTACACTGATAGCAATTATCTAGGAACAAGAAATGTACATAGAATTGAGAAGAAAATACTCTTTCTTACAGAGATTATTGTAAAGACAAATTTCTGCAACAAGTAAAAAAAAAGTTTGTCTTTGAAGAATACAACTGTATTACAAGTTTAAATCATTACCAAGATTGTATGCAAAATAAGTGTCAAGAAAAATATATTTTAAGATTGTTCAAACCTTCAAGTAATATAGAACTAACAATGTGCATAAACAGTCCTTTCTCTTTACCTTTGCACACCCAGTTGGTTAGTTCCACAGAAGTGTTACAGTAAATGCTGGGACTCCATTTAATCTAAAATCAAATAGGCCAGTTTCTTTCTCCCTCTTGCTTCAGGTGAGACTGTACGCATTATACCATACCCTGGAAATCCTGGTCCCCCGGGTTTTAAAGGAGTTCAAGGTATGTTTGCAGATGGGATAATTTTTAGTTTTAATTGAAATGGAATTTTAAGTTACTAATTAAAAAAGAATTAAAATAATTAAAATTATATATATTATAATACTAATTAAAATAAGAATCCTAAAAAGATGCACTAATTAGTTTTTCAACAGATACATGTCTCAAAATGTAAAACTGCAAATATGCAGCAATATACTCACGTAACAGAATCAAAGGTCAGAAAGCTGCAGTTTGGATGATCAAAAGGTGTGCAGGCTGCCCCCGTAGAAATTATTCATTGAAGGTAGCTTGAAACTCTGTCCTGCCTCAATTAAAATGCATGAGAGAGTCTGTAAAACATACAGGTGGCTGGAGCTGGATAAGACCTAGAACATGTACATCTGCATACTGGGGAAAAAAAGGTGTCTGAGGCAAAGATATGCTGCAAGACTGTAATTCTAAAACTATATTGCTCATGGCAAGATGCAATTGAGCCCAGGCGTCTGAATACTTATTACCATTACTTCAGCTTCTTCAATTTAATTTAAATTCTAATAACTTACCCAGGAACTAGCAAGATGTTGCTTGTGATCACCTCCAACACGTTTGAAACACCCCAGAAAATCCTGATAAGAACCAATGGAGATACTGGTTTTTCAAGCTGTTTAATATGGTATTACACAGTCCCTGACATCAGTACTGTGGGAGGTAACTAAAATTTGTACAGACATGAAAGAACAGGGATTAGTGTATTGAGCTCATCTGCACCATTCCAGAAGCAGCACATAGCACAGAAGAATGTAAGAATGAGTTGACATCTGTCACTCACTAGGTGAATATTGTTGATGTCCTATAACGTTAAAATGTTATAGGAGATTTTAATTTTTTTCCTCTAATTTACCCTGGTGATTTGCCATCTGCTGTTTATGGATTAGGGAACAGGTCCATTTAGAAAACCAGCAGCCATGCATTTGGTTGTGACTTGGGTGGTGGCTCTTGCCCAAAATGTTCAAAGCAGATGAAATCCATTTGTCTTCAAAGTACATGAATTTGTATGGGATAAAGAAACAATACTGTTCCCTTAGATCCTTAGATCACACATTTTAGAGCTCTGTCTTTTGTCTGTTTCGGGTTTTTTACATATTTTATTTCTGTTTCCAGGACCAAAGGGTTTAAAAGGACTCCCCGGTCATCCTGGACCAAATGGCTTTGATGGGCCAAAAGGCTATAGAGGCAGGCCGGGAGCAGGAATCCCTGGGCCAGAAGGTGAATTGAGCTTTTCTTAATCCAGGAGACCTGCTGGTCAAAGTATAATGCATACCTGCAGGGTAAGGTAGTTACCATGGTAGATTAGAGTAGGAAGCACATTTCAACAAAAGCTAATGGAAGAGGAATCCTTACCAATTTCCCTTTCCTCCAGCATTACAGGTGCTGTAATAACCTAAGTCCAGAGAAGAAATAGTTTCTGAAAACTGAGAATAATTAGTATCATTTTAGCAAAGGGATTGAACTGGACAAGCATGACAGTACACAAAGACATGCTCCAAAGAAAACCACTGTCACTTCCCACAGGAATAAGTACCTCCTTCAATCCTCACACATCATTAGCTGAAAATGAGAAACCTGAAATTTAATGTATAATTTTTGTTTGCAAAGTGATAATTTAATTCTGGTTAAATTTATATTATAATATTCCACAGGGGTTGGGGGGGGTTGCAGAACTTCTGAATTATGCCCCATTTGAATTTAAAAACCATATTAACAGGCTTTCGAGGCACAGCTGGTGATCCTGGTGATGAAGGTGAAAGAGGATCTACAGTTGATGGTAAAAAAGGCCCTCCAGGTCCACCTGGCATAGATGGTCAGAAAGGTGTTCCAGGTGATACTACATACGGTCCTCCAGGAATCCCAGGCAACAGGGGACTGCCAGGACCCCCTGGTGAACAAGGAGCAAGGGGTGATCCAGGCGTTCCTGGGTTTCAAGGTATGAGCCAGTTTTTATGAAGCATTTTCATGTGTTCGAAGGAGAAAATCTGGGCAGAGTCAGTCCTGATTCAGATAAAACTTACTCTTTACCTGGATCCACAATGGTAACTGTGAGCCTATTTTTACAATTACATTTTTACAGTTAATGTTGATCAGCCACTGGGGAGATCTGTGCTGCAGGAAGGGAAGATGCCTTTACCCAGTCCCTGGAGTAACAGTCCAGCTTCTCATTCTTATTTGCTAGTGGCCATCTGTGCTTAGGGCCTCCTGCTGTGTCACACAGATAGTCCCTGCCTCAGGTTGCTTACTCAAATCTGAAAAGACTGGCAAAAGGTGGGAGAACACTCAGGGAGAGCAGAGTGAATTTCTTTGCCTTGAGTTATACAACATAATCCTCAATATCTTGTGCACTACACTCCTCATTTCTGCAGGGAAGTTTTGCTGATTGCAGCAGATGTCTTCATAGTGCCACTTCCTTCCCACTTCATAGCAGATATTACTGTTTCCTTTTATAGATGTTCCTTTTGCCTGGCCCTAAGCAGACACACCCCTGCTTCTGGTCAGGGAACACCTATAGAACTGACCCCAGTGCTGTGTAGCTGGTGCAGGCCAGGGAGCTCCTTCCATTCTGCTCCTACGCATCAGAAACTAGCTTTTTGTGCCATGCAGTCACCCTTGTGCATAGGCAAGAGTTGAATTCTTATTTGTTCCTTAAAGAATCTGCCCACAACAGCCAGTTATAAATTCCAGAAAAGCATCAGTTTTCATAATATATGCAAAAACTAGAAGATAAGACATTACAATAACTGAACATGTAAATTTCAAAATTACAGTTAGGAACTCTAAGGGATTGTGAGTAATGGAAGTAAAACATTTTAGAATGTGTTTTGTTTCCAGGACAACCTGGAACCCCGGGATTTCCAGGTGCCAAAGGTTTTAGAGGCCCAGAAGGTGATGTAGGAGCACCAGGCTGTCCAGGCTTCCCTGGTCCACCATGTGACACAAGCTTACCAGGGCCACCAGGATTCAGAGGTATCACAGGCCTGCCAGGACCTCAAGGTACACAACATCCGTCAGGTTGCCTCACAGCTCTAAGCTTTGTGCATCTTTTCTAGCAGATTTAATCACATGACTTTTGTGGCTGGAAGGACATGTTTCCATAGGGGCTGCACATTATGTTTTGCACATTTTCTTAAACTTAGTGAATGTATAGAGTGCATGTCAGAGGTTTCCCAAGTTTCATTCCCTTCCCATAGTGTTCCTTAACTGGCCAAATCACAGTGTGTTCACTGTCAATAATAAAGAGAAGAGTTCTCTTATTCTGTTGTCCTGAGTAACTTAACTGTGCTCCTGCAATTACTGTGATACTTTTATCTTCCTTATTCTTAAATGGAAATGTTATTTAGGGAGAGATAGGAGACACATATATCAAAGGTATTTATGAATTAGTAGGGATTTTTTCACGGGGCACTTCTACCGATATGTGTCTCACTAAAGAAATACCAGAAAGGAAACATTCCAGGTGAAAAATCTAGGCAGACCCTAGATAATCAAGATTAGATCCAGCGTGGTAGCAAAGTTTTCAAGTTATTTTGCCATGTTTCATGATACTCAAATTTATACCAAAATCTATTATTTTATACTTTTTAGATATAATTGCTGAATCCTTTTCTTGCATTTACATACATAGATTAAGATTCTTTTTCTCAGGTTTACCAGGCTTTAAAGGTCAGAGAGGAGACAGGGGCCTAGCTGGGCCACCTGGAATCAAAGGTCTCAAAGGTGCTCCTGGCTCACGAGGTCCCCCAGGTCATCCAGGCTCCAGAGGACTTCCAGGACTTCCAGGCAATAGAGGACCACCTGGTTTCCCAGGACAAACAGGTATGTCAAACATCCTGCAAACCACCCCATCTATAACTTCTCTTGTAGAGGGAGCAATTTCTACTGCTGTTAAGGCTGGGAAGTACTTTGCACTCTCCTCCCTTTCCAGCTTTGAGAATAACACCCTGCAGCAGGGTAGAGGCAGTAACAATATCATCCTTTGCTCTTTCTCTTACGATAAAAACCAAGGGATAGAAATAGTTTGATGCATCTTGGTGCATGCTGGTGCTTTAGCTGCTTTATAAAAATAACGTATTTCCATGTATTACTTCCTGACTGCCTGTAATAGATTGTTGTTATAAGATGCTATAATAAGAACTATATACTTTTTATTATATCCAAACTATCTTCTTTACTAATGCAGCCTGTGATTGTATGCTGATGAGCGTTCGATTCTCACAGAAGTAAGGAGGGGGGTCAGCAGAACTGCTGCCTTGGATTTCTGGAGGGCAGGCTTTGGTGTGTTTAGGAGACTAGTTCATGGAGTCCCCTGGGAGGCAGTCCTGAAAGGCCAAGGAGTCCAGGAAGGCTGGACATTCTTCAAGAAGGAAATACTGAAGGTGCAGGAGTAGGCCATCCCCATGTGCTAAAAGATGAGCCAGTGGGGAAGACCACTGGCGTGGCTGAACAGAGAGCTTTGGCTAGAACTCAGGATAAAAAAAGAGAGTTTATGACTTTTGGAAGAAGTGGCAGGAAACTCAGGATGACTGCTAGGGTGTTGTGAGATTATGCAGGGAGAAAATTAGAAGGGCCAAAGCCCAGCTAGAACTTAACCTGGCTACTGGCATGAAAAACAATTAAAAAAATGTTTCTATACCATTATACATTTATATTATACATATGGTTATTGAATTATGATAGGAATTATGATATATACACATTATAATATAATAAGTATATCTACATTAGCAACAAAAGGAGGGCTAAGAAGAACCTTCATCCTTTACTGTATGCGGTGGGGAACAGTGACAGATTCTGCGGTTAACGGCTGAGGTACTTCATGGCTCCTTTGCCTCAGTCTTTACCAGTAACACCGGTTGTTGTCTGGGTTCCCAGCCCCCTGAGCTAGCAGTCAGGGATGGGGAGCAGAGTGAAGCCCCCATAACGCAAGGGGAAATGGTCAGCGACCTGCTACACCACTCAGACTTACACAGGTCTGTGGGGCCAGGCGGGATCCACCCGAGGGTACTGAGGGAGCTGGGGGAAGAGCTCACCGAGCCCTTTGGGTCATTTATCAGCAGTCCCGGCTAACCGGGGAGGTCCCAGAAGACAGGAGCTTTGACAATGTGATGCCTGTGCATAAGAGGGGCAGGAAGGAGGATCCGGGGAACGACAGGCCTGTCAGCCAGACCTGGGTGCCAGGGAAGACCATGGAGCAGATCATCCTGAGTGCGATCGCACGGCACGTGCAGGACAGCCAGGGGTCAGGCCCAGTCACGCGGGTTTATGACGGGCAGGTCCTGCTTGACTAACCTGATCTCCTGCTATGACAAGGTGACCTGCCCAGTGAGTGAGGGTAGGGCTGTGGATATGTTGTCTGCCTCGACTCTAATAAAGCCTTTGACACCATTTGCCACAGCATTCTCCTGGAGAAACTGGCTGCTCATGGCTCGGATGGAGCACACTGTTTGCTGGGTAGCCAGCCCGGAAAGTGGTGGTGAATGGAGTCACATCCAGCTGGCGGCCGGTCACAAGTGGTGTCCCCAGGGCTCCGTACTGGGGCCAGTTCTGTTTAATATCTTTATCAATGATCTGGATGAGGGGATTGAGTGCACCTGCACTAAGTTTGCAGACAACACCAAGTTGGCCAGGAATGTTGATCAGCTTGAGGGTAGGAAGGCTCTGCAGAGGGATCAAGATGGGCTGGATTGATGAGCCAAGGCCAGTTGTATGAGGTTCAACAAGAAATACTGGGTCCTGCACCTGGGTCACAACGGCCCCATGCAATGCTACAGGCTGGGGCAGAGCGGCTGGAAACTGCCTGGTGGGAAAGGGCCTGGGGGTGCTGGTCGACAGCTGGCTGGGCATGAGCCAGCAGTGTGCCCCAGGAGGCCCAAGAGCATCTTGGCTTGTATCCAAAACAGTGTGGCCAGCAGGACCAGGGCAGTGATCATCCCCCTGTACTCAGCACTGGTGAGGCCGCACCTTGAATACTGTGCTCAGTTCTGGGCCCCTCACTACAAGACAGACATTAAGGTGCTGGAGCATGTCCAGAGAAGGGCAGCAAAGCTGGTGAAATGCTTGGAGCCCCAGCCTTGTGAGGAACAGCTGAGGGAACTGGGGCTGCTTAGCCTGGAGAAAGGGAGGCTCAGGGGAGACCTTATTGCTCTCTATAACTACATGACAGGAGGTTGTGGTGGGTAGGTGTCCATCTCTTCTCCCAAGTGAAAAATGATAGGATAAGAGGAAATGGCCTCAAGTTGTGCCAGGGGAGGTTTAGATTGGATATTAAGAAAGTTTTCTTCACCAAAAGGTTACAAAGCATTGGAACAGGCTGCTCAGGGAAGTGTTGAGTCACCATCCCTGAAGGTATTTAAAAAACATGTGGATGTGGTGCTTAGGGACACGGCTTAGTGGTAGACTTGGCAGTGCTGGGTTAACGGTTGATTTGATGATCTTAAAGGTCTTTTCTAACCTAAACAATTCTATGGTTCTATTTCATGATTCTCTGAATAAGTGGAGAAATGGCTCCACATTATTTTTAATACTTATAAAAAATGTGACCTTAGTCCCAAATCTTCACTGGCTAATGGGCAAAACTTTTGAGTAACTATAACAAAATCTTGTTTTCCTTTGTCTGTCATCTGGGCAGTAGGAGCTGTAATTTCTAGTAGCCATATGCAAAATCTGGTAGTGTCTTAGGCTATGCGTTGTATTTAAGATGTGTTGGGGATAACTGCTTTAGCAGTAATTGTACCATAAACCTCCAGGGAGTAGCAGTAGGGAGGGGAAA
Organism: Falco punctatus; assembly: GCF_963210335.1. Lineage (NCBI taxonomy): Eukaryota > Metazoa > Chordata > Aves > Falconiformes > Falconidae > Falco > Falco punctatus. Next base: position 18,893,623 of record NC_137593.1, read on the forward strand.
GGTGTTTGCTTTGGAGCAATCTGGATTTAAGACAAGTTTGATCTTGGCATGAAGCCATGCTCCAACTATTGGTTCTCTAGGTCTGCTGATTTCCTAAGGACTCCTTCTAAGCTTTCTGCCTTTTGCTTTATACTCTTCCTTAGAATATGGCAGCAACAGCATAGCAGACTGAATGTGTAAATAAAGCATTTAATATTACCAGGAAGCAAAGGAATTCAAGGACCCCAAGGATTCCCAGGACTCCCAGGAACACAAGGCCCAATGGGAATCCCTGGTGTAAGAGGTGAAGAAGGAATAATGGGTCCAGCTGGGCCGAGTGGAGAATGCGGGGATATGGGAATAAAAGGTTTGTAAAAAGCTTCTTCACTCTGTAGTTATATTACTGCTTTTTTTTGCTACTGTATTAGGAATGTATTTACTACTACTTCTTGTTACAGGGATATATTCACTTATATTTTCAGAGGTACTAAATACTAAATCCAGTTAGCTCAGTTATAAATGCATAATGAAAAATAACTAACGAAAAATTAATTCCACTCAGATCAATCGGTGCATTTACCACTAAATCAGAGTGAGATCACTTATTCAAACAAACCTTGAATTTTGTCCTGTACACATCTGAACCTTCAGATTTTTCAAGTTTTCTATCATATTGTTTGTGTATTTCAACTTATGTAAAACATATAGGAAATAATCTCTCTAAATATTACTACAGGAAGGGGATTAACCATCTCCAAGGTGCAATCACAGACAGTGCACTGTGTAGTGGACAATACAATTGCCATTTTTCATACTCCAGACAAGCAGGGAATAATTCTGATTTAACATCACCTGGGTTACAGCTCAATTAACTAAAATGTAAGAGAAGGATAATAAATCCTGTTAGCAGTGAGCCTGTTGAAACAACTGAGAACTGCATTAGTATTTTAAGGCTTTCTCTGTTATGAAAGTCTTCACTAAAATGAATTTTCAGAACATGTTACTCAAGAGAATTTACTTACATTCCACATGTTTGGTTCAAAGGTGAAAGAGGACCTCCAGGAGACAGTGGCTGCATTAACATCCGTCTTGAGAAAGGACAAAGGGGGGATCCAGGGTTTCCTGGTGAGAATGGATTTAGAGGTGAAAGAGGTAAGTTCATAAAATAAAGCCCTGCATACACACGCATTCATCTGATATAAATCACTGCTGTTTTTCACAGGTTTGGACTCGTAGCTGCAGTAATATCCAGCAACCTTATTGTGTTTATAGATTCTTCAACTAGCAGCCTACGTTCTTTGGACAATTACTAAGTCAATACACAAAGCACACAAAGTGTGAAAGCATAGACATATTCAAAGTAAGTGTCAAATAATGGCATGACTGTATTGGTCATTATCTTCTTCTGTAATTAACTTCAGGTGAAAAAGGCAATACTGGTTTCAGAGGCCACCCAGGACTTCCAGGGAAGAACGGTGTCCCAGGACTGCCGGGTGACCATGGTGACACTGGATTGATGGGGTTTCCAGGATCTCGGGGTTTCCCAGGACCAAAAGGCTTTAAAGGAATTACGGGTTTTCAAGGAGAACCAGGTGACCAGGTAAACAAAGTGGTAGTGAAATGTCCTGGACTTTGCAGTTATCTCCTGCCTCCAAGAAATACCATGAAGGGTACTTCTATTGTACTTACCCATTAGATATACCTCCTGAGAAGAGACTGTCAGTATACTAGAAAAAATAAATTCATGCAGCACTTCAGTGTTTTGATTACACTCTAGAAGGAACTGTAGTCACAGTCAACAAGGGGCCTCTCCCCTCTCTCCTGACTGCATGTTGTGATTTCATTAAATTGCCATTTGGTGGAAGTCCAGGCTACACTGCTGTAATTAGAGGGGCAAAAATTGGATACACAATCAAGTCTTTAACACTATTCCTAAGAACAGATTGACAAATCACTTACTGCAGAGATCATAACATAGCAGCAGCACAAGTATGAAATTAATATATAACTGCTTCCTCCTACCTTGCTATGTGGAGCGGCCAAGCCAGTAGACAAGACCAACCAAATATTCTGTGCCCATACTGATAATTTGCACCAAACAGAACCCAGGCAAGCAGTATCGCTCAAGAACAAATATGCAAAACCACACATATATCACATATGGATACAAGGTAAAATTTTTCACTGGATTGTATGCTAGACAGGTGGTGAGATTACATACAGTATAATAAAGTACAGCTGGTTTTTTTGGTAAAGGAATATAGCTTGGCTTGGCTTTTGTTATATTTCTTTGAAGGTATAATCTGTGTTTTGCTGATTATAGGTAATTCAAAAGGAAAAATAGAGACATTTTTACATTTTTACTGTTACATCACAACGTATTTCTGGTTAATGTTTGTAGTAAATTTTGGGTAACATACAACAATATTTGGTACATTTTTATGGTACTTTTTAAATCAAATTACTCAAGCCATCTGTGGGGAATTTAAGCAGTTCAAGCCAAGAGTCAGCATAAAGACACAAATCCAAAATGATAAGCAAGTCTAATCTACAGTTTCTTGGAAGTGTTAGTGGTCAGTGTTAGACGTGTAACAAAGACAGCATCCTTTTCTGTTGAGCTTAAGATACCGTTCGGTTATTCACAGTAGTTGCTGGTCTGTTCACCAATGTAAGAGAACCAAATGCTCATATACCTCATTCATGCTACACAATATCATATGTCAAACATTTTTATTTTGTTTTTTAAAAAATTAGGGTGACGTTGGCTTACCAGGAATCCCTGGAAATCCAGGACTGACTGGCCCAAAAGGATCTAAGGGTAATAAATTTATATAGTCATGCTTTTGAAAAGAGCAATATTATTAGGATGTGTATGCTCTGATAGATGGAGAGTACTCACTAGAAAAAGGAAGACAGGACAGAAGTGAAAATAATTAAAAATATGAATGTAATTAGAAACAAGTCTGACTTACCTGAAGGCAAAATTTGCATTTCACTATATTCTTTAACTGTTTGTTCCTTTTAAAGTAGGTCCTACTGATGTAGAAGATAAATTTGTGTCAAATTTCACAGAGTTTAATAATTCCATCAAACACATAAAAAGTCCACTCTTATGGGTCTGTAAAATTTGTTAAGTTAAATAAGAGAAAATGCAGGAATTTGTGGTGTTATGGTATGGTATTGTACAGATATGTATGATCTTTTAAATACTTCAACATGATTTATAATATCTTTTATATAACTTATTTTCCAGTGTTTTCCACGTTATAATAATTGAATTCTTGGAACTTCCGATAGTGTAACAAATCAGGCAGAGTTCATACCCATGCGTGCAAAAATATTCAGTTGAAAAGATGAAGTTCTGCATACTGTTTTCTGCTTAGGTAGAGATTACTCTGAAAAAAAAATCTATAATATTTAGATTTTTAAAAGTGTTTCAGAGACATACAAAGTGGTGTCATCCATCATATTTCAAATTCCCTTGGAGCAGGATTTCATTACTAATAAATAATGAAATTAAATCATTGCATGGAAAAAAGCATGAAGGGGACAGAAGAAATTCTTTTCTCAGTTACAGTTTCCATTTCTTCAAAAATTGAAGACCTTCTCATCTAAGAAACATAGTCTCATGCAAAAAAAAAGCAAAGAAAAATACTCAATATAAAGAAAACTTCATAAAATATATTGAAAACAAATTCACTGGAAAAGTTATCCTTAAAACTAAAGCAGGAAATAGCTAGTAAAGGTGGGGATTGCTACGGCAGGGGATTTCTAGCAACACTTGAACTTGATATTTCCTTTTGACTCTTCACAGCAAAAATCAGACAGCGTAGCTAGAGACAGCATGAATAAGTAGGAGAGGTCACATCTGTACAGACAACATAAGGCAAAATTGCTCAGAACTGATTCTGTGATAAACAGGAATTTCACCACAGACAGAAAGAAGGTGATAATGCTGGCTTAGAGTCCCCAGCTAGTCTCTATAAGTTCTTTATTGACTAAATAGACTCATGCTGTATTGATTTTGCACATCTTCACAAACCTGTGTAAGTTCTCTTTGTTTAAAAAGGCATTATAGGGTATTTATGCTGTATCTTTTAGTATATGCTGTCAGTATTGGGAAAGTTCCCATAATTTGGGGGTTCAGTTTTGGTTTTTTGGGTTTGGTTTTGTGGGTTTTTTTGTTACAGGAAATTTACATGAATGCTGTTAGGAATCATACTAGACACAAACTGAGTTAGTACTTCAGGACAAGCTGAGCTGGCAGATAATTTGCATGTGCTAAAGCATTTTTCATTCTGTGTTCTCTCAGTCTCTTTTATAGCTGTTAAAAAAATAATCTATGAATAAACTGTCTGATCTTACAAAATTGTCCACCTTTCGTTTTGTGGAATAAAGTGATACTTCTATGAAATGAAAGTCATTGTACCTCAACAGGCAAGAGAGGTGACCCAACTCCTCTGCTTGGTACGCGTGGTCGAAAAGGGCCTCCTGGAGATCCCGGATTACCAGGTACATCTGTCTGATCAAATTAAAAATTGGAGTTAAGAACTTATTTTCTCTAAGTTTTGTTAGCGGAGGGGGAGGTTTGGTTCCTGTGCTTATCGAATGGTATTTTCTACAGTTACAAACCCAGGGATTAGAGAGGCATCACAACGTGCAATATGGCTAGCGTGAACATAAGAGGTAGAGCCTCCTGTTGTCTAGTACAGAACATGCCAATACTCACCAGGATGAAACCTGGCTTGGCTGTATCTTGCTGGTCTTTTCTGCTTTCAGGTATCACCAGAGAGATCAGTATAATTCACTGCTGACAAAGAGATGCAAGGATCTTAAGTATTTTAATAGAACTCTTTTTCTAGCCAGGAAGCCTCTTACTGAACTTTTCTATTTTAAAACTTATCATGAGAAGAAGAATAAGCAACTTCAAACAAATAAATGCTGGGTATTTTTCTTCTTCTTTTTTTTTTTTTTCTTCTTAAGGACCCTGTGGATACCCAGGAGAGAAGGGTTCACCAGGTATCCAAGGACAACCTGGAAAACCAGGATCCAAGGGTGACCCTGGATACCCAGGAACACCTGGATTTCCAGGTAATGCCAAAGTGTAAAAAATAGTGCCATGTAACAACCCAAAAGAAATATGGAACAGGAAAATGTTGCTGAGGAGGCACCTCTGTGGAAAAGGCTAGAGAAATCAGAGATCATATGAAGGCATGTGTGGGAAGCTATTTCAGTATGTATAGACAGCAGCAATATTCTGCTCAGAGTCTCAGAGAGCAAGATCCTTCAATTCCTTACATATGCCCATACACTTTCAGGTACCTCTGATTAACAGAGTGTGCTGCATAGCATGAAAAAACCCAATCAACCGTTTAATAGCTCTGCATATTCACAGATTTTTATTTTTTTTTCCACTCTCAGGAGCTACAGGTTCTCAGGGACTGCCAGGAGAACCTGGAGAAAAAGGGAAACATGGAATTGTGGGACCTCCGGGATTGCATGGATTAGCTGGATCCCAAGGCAGAAAAGGTAAACAGTATACAGTGCAGTTCTACTGGTAACGTAACAGAGCCAGACATAAAAGCCCTTTTAGTTGGGAAAATGGAAAAGGCCTAACTGTGAGCATGATTTTGCTTCTGTATTCTCTTAAACTACTAGAAGCATTAAGCCAGTTCTTGTTATCTTTGAAAAGTAACATAAATGCTACCTCAGAAAATAGGTCTACAATCTAAAATGAGTAGTAAAGAAGGCAGAAACAGATTCTGGCTCAGCTGATGTAACTGACAGCAGAAGTTAAGGAAAGGAAAAGGAGTTTGCAGTAATTCAGATATTTCACTTTCACTTCAATTAGGCTGTGTTCTACCTTTTCACCATGGAGCGCCACTGTTACTCTACAAAACCAGCAAACTGCTGTGGACAGTTCTGGCTTACAAATTTGTTTTAATTGTGATAAGATAACTTGGGTTGGTTTTTGTTGGTGGTTTTGTTGTTGTTTTGTTTTCTCCAAAACCTGATTTTTGGTGGATTTAATGTAAAAATGTTTTCTCCAAATCTAATTTACACTTCTCACAGTGATATGCTTAGATTGAACAGCGTTTATCTATACAGTTGGTTTTGTTGGAGAACATTATTAACTTTTAATATACTCAGACTGATATATTGAAATTATAAGTTACATTAATACTTCATAAAGAAAGATAATCAAAGATTTACTTTGTATTCTCTCTGTTATAGTGCACATCATAACCAGTTCCTGGACAGGAAGAATATTAGTGACCCATATACAGAAATCACAGTAAAGTAACACTTGGGGTTATGATAAATAGTTAGAGAGGACAATAGATTCACTTTTTCAAATTCAACTTAAGGAAAAATTGAGAAGTTTTTTTATAAACTGAAAAATTAAATGATACCATTTAGAATTACTTGCAGTAAAGTAAGCGGTGCTCATTTAAAGTGTCGAGACTGATTCCTTGCTGGTGCATAATCTGCAAGAGAACATCTATTTCTTGCAAACAATATTTGCTGTAACAAAAGCAAAGATCTGCAGTGACAGGGATGTTTTAATTGAGAGGGGTCCACAAATAAAAAAAAAGAGCCGCCTTTTGCTGAAAACTTCTTAGTAGAAGATAGACTTTTTCTTTCTTGTCATAAGTGGTAAGACACTTCTATATTGTACAGAAGTTATCCCAAGTCCTGCACAGGAAACGTAACAAATTAACACACATGCTGTAGAGGGAAAAGTGCAGTTACAAATTTACAAATTGCAGTTCATTAGAGAACAAGTTGCCTGCTAAGCCTTAGAATTCTATATATTGCCAGCATAGCTGAAAAGAAGGTCAACACCTTTGAAATCGTACCCAGTAATGAAAGCTTAATGGAATTTGTATTTCTGTTCAACTGGAGAATATAGATCTTAACACTATTTTCAATAAATATTTTTGCTAGCATAAGAAGTGAAATGGTTAATTGGCTGTTCATAGCTAAGTACATGGCCTTGTTAGACTAATTGCTTCTCCTTTACATTGTGTCTTGTGCCTGAACAACCTTTAGATTAAATAAAAACACAGTTTTACAGCATCTACCAAAGCATAATCACATTTTCTTTATTACAGAGAGAGTTTTACTAGTTAAGGGCTTAGCCTGGCAAGCCTTACTTGTGTGAGTAATCCTTGATGAAGCAAGTAATATTAAGAATTCAGCAGAATTACTTGTGTGAGTAGCAGCTGAACTGGACTGTAAAATACAGAAACAGTGGTTCATGCATAGGTCAGCCAATTCAGCTGTACCTAGAAATATGGGACTATAGCAATCCAAAAATCTAGAATTACAAGTGCTGATATTATAATGGATTGTTGGCAAATGTGTCAGAAATTCCCTGGAAAGCAAGGAAACCAAGCCATCAGTCTTGCCCGAATGAGCTAAAGATCAAAAAAGTTTTATATGGTAACCTGGCTGCCAAAATTAGTTAGGAGTTCATAAGCATTTTAAAATATTAGTCAGATTTCCCAAACTGGCATGCGACTCTTACATAAATTTGAAAATGGGAACATGCCCAAAGCACAAGCAGGCTACAGAAAGCAGGAGTGGAACTTAGAATGTCATGAGAAGTTATAAAGCAGTTAATTAAGGGCACAGAAAATACTACAGGTTGGATTACGAGTATCCCATATTATAAAGGGGATTACACAGAGTATATTAATGATGTCTTGCAGGTTTTCAAACAATCTTTCGGATTTAAAATTTTTCCAGACCTCTTTGCTACAGGCTGGATTTCCCCCACCCCCCTTTCTTTTCCTTCCTTTGTTAATTTTTAACTAAAATAATTGAACAGTTTCTGAGAACAAAGCTATGGGATTATTATTTTTTGTGTGTCTGTTAGAGAACTCCAGTGCCCTTTTATTTTTCCTTTCTCATATGACCCATCATTGTAGTAGGGACCTTTACATTTGGCAGGTGATGCAGTTAACGAAGGACATTTGTGTTGCTGTTCCTACAGCAAATCTGCCGTAGGATTCCTGCCAAAATCTGACCAGTTTATAAACTTTAAAAATATATATCCATTCATATGTGCTTACGTATAGCAATAAACTCTCCCATGATTCATGCTGTGGATATACAGCAGATCTGCATGCTGCAGGATATGCTGGGATCAAGTACAGGAACTGAAAGAGAGAACCTGTATCACCTATGCCAGGAAGTAGCTAGCCAGGGAGGAGAGAGACAGAAAGATAATTCAGACTTGTGGAAAGAAACCACTGCAACTGGACTGGGAATCCTACATGGCAGGGAGAGGAACTGGTGTGGAGGGAAATTAGGCAGAGATAAACAGCAAAGATGGAAAAGAGACAGGAATAGACACTGACAGTATTGTTCTACTTCTGGATGATCAGTGTCTGCTCTAACCTGTCCTCCTGTGGAGCAAGAAGCATCCCAAGTCTATTCCTCTCTCTGAAAACTCTTAACCTGTTACCAAATGACCCATCAGTTTTGCCAGATCTGTTCCTATCACCAGGTGATAGGCTGCCATCTGGATTTAGTAGGTGTATGTCTTCATGTTTGATACTTTATCTATACAATTTAGGAAACTATAAAAATGCTAGTGATGTGGAGACACTTTTACCTTCCACTGCAAACAAAAACACAATCTCAGATCAGGTCAATTAAAAAAACCAAAACAGATAATAGATGGCATTTTTGTTTTAGCAATTTTCAAAAAGAGCCCAAATTATAAAGCAAAAGTTATGTCTGACTACCACAAACATTCAAGCTGTGATCTGGTCATCTAGTGAACATCACTAGTGACAAAACTGCTCTATACTATCACAAGTCAACATAGGTCTTAATTAGATTTTTTGTCTCCAAAGACTTTGTGCTGTTGAGTTTAAAGAATTTCTGTAATAGCGTGATGTAAAAAAGCATAGTTTTCTGTGGGAAATCTACCGGACCAGGGAAAAGCAGCCAGGTGAAAATTTAGCATCTTTCTAGTGCAGCTAGATTAGATTGCACCTACATCTGGAAAAGAAGCTGTAAAGAAGTTCCAGCTTTACAGTTATTTTGGGTAGTGTCTGCATCCCAGTCACTTGGTCATGTAGTGATAACACAGCTAACTTTGGACTAGTTAATTGCAAGTAGCAGTAGTAGTCTAGCCACAGACACAAGGTTTGCTATAGAGAAAATTAGCCCATAGTAGGCTTCCTGCTGCTAGCTGCAGTATAGAAACGTCTAAAGGATTAAAAGGTATGTTTTCTGATTTCTTTGATGTGAAACTGTATTATGATTGCTATTTTCAGATTTATGACAGTTTCCTTTCCAAAAATACTGCACTTAGGTGTAATGATCTTGTCTTCAGTTACCAATAAGAATCAAATTCAGCAAATACCCTGTCTTGATCCAGAATGTGTTGTCAGAAAAAAGGGCATAATTTTTAATTGTAACTTTAAAGGATTATTATGGCACCTAGTCATGCCTGTAATACTTCTCAGGTCTTCCTGGACTGCCTGGACTGGATGGCTTGGATGGACTAAAAGGTCAAAAAGGTTCTGCAGGAGCTCCAGGTAAAGAAGGAAAACAGCTATGTGAAACAAAAAATCTCTTAAATGACTGAATATGCAAAGAACGATGCACATTATTTTGGTACTTGCCTTGCCCAGAAGATATCATCAGGGCTCAGACTAAAGTTTCAAACAGAATCTCAAGTATGCTTAATGACGCACCTGCAGTTATTTGTGGGGAAAACTTTAAAAGTTCCATTACTCATAAAGTTTTTTGGAACCTTTCAAGGCTGTTTATAAAATGAAAATATTCAGTGCATATGATTCAAAGGAGAGCCAAGTCTCCAGGTTTTTTTTATAAGTAAAAGATAAAACTAAAAAATTAAAAGGAGACTTATGAAATCCCAGCCCCATTAAAGTCCATGGGTGGGAGTTGTGCCATAAACTTAAGAGGAACCTGCATTTCACTCACGCTGGTCTATTTGAAACTTTCACAAGGTGCTTTTGAAGCAATATTAAGAAACAGTGCTCACCATTTATCTAGAGATTACAAATATATGTCAACAGAAAATTAGATTAGGACCATGCAATCAGTTTACATTTCAAGTTACAGACAACAATGACACCATATAAAATAACCCCTAAAGAGGAGCATTAAGACAAAGAAATTACTTTCTTTGAAAGAAATGAATTAGGGCCAGATTCAACAAAACACTATCCAGCTTCCAAGAGAGAACCAGAAAAATATCACTAGGCGATCCTTGCAAGGGGGAACATCTGCAGCTGGTATTTCTATTCTGCACATCTGTGTTTGTACTCACTGTAAGCTTTATGTACATAACTGTTCTCCTATAAAGGTCAAAGTGAAACAGGGCCTCCAGGATACCCAGGAGAACTTGGACCAAAAGGAGACAGAGGTGAACCTGGATGGCCTGGTATTTCTATTCCAGGCCCCCCTGGAGAAAGGGGATTCCCAGGATTCCCAGGTAAGAAAAGATTTTCTCCTTAGTGGTGCCCTGCAGAGCTGAAATGAAGTTCATACAGGCTCTTCCTCTGGTTAGTATGAACATTAATACATGCCCAGAAGATTCCCTCCCTGAAAACATTTCTGTTGCAATAACATGCTGATGTTTCCTGAGCAGATACAGAAACACCGGTATTTCTTATTACGTTCCAGGAGAGCAAAGGATGAGAATAGAAAATGATGGACTTGGACAGACTTAGAGAATTGCTAGGTGTTGTCGTCTCTTGGGAAGAAATTCCTGAAGCAAAAGAGTGCAGGAGATCTAGTAGTCACAGAAATATAGTAAATCTCTCTCAACTGTTCTGATGTAAATGAACAATGGAACTGTATCACAAGATTGCTATGGTTACTTAAGAGCCTTGGTGATGTAGGAATTGCACAGAAGTAGGAAAGAGCAAGTGTTTGAGGAAGGGCCACTAAGGTTAAGAGATTGGAGCATCTGTCGTATGAGGAGAGGCTGAGGGAGTGGGAATTGCTCAGCCTCCAGAAGAGAAAGCTCAAGGCAGGTTTTATCAATGTGTATACATACTTGATGGGAGGGACATGGCGACAGATTCTTCATAATAGTATCCAGTGACAGGACAAGAGGCAGTGGCACAAACTGACGTACAAGAAATTCTATGGAAACATAAGGAAAAGTGTTGGTTTTCCTATAAAGGTAATTAGACATGGGAACAGATTGCCCAGAGAAGTTGTACAGTGTCCATCCTTGGAGATACTTAAAACCCAGCTGGACAGAGTCCTAGGCAACCTGCTCTAGCTGACTCTGCTTTGAGGAGGGGGTTGGACTAGAAAGTCTCCAGAGTCCACCCAAGCCTCAGCAGTTCTGTGATTAGAGGTGACATTAGCTTTACTCTACCAAACCTTGCCACAGTGTCACATAAACACACAGAAGAAAAATAGTGGAGATGAGTTCTTGTGAGGTGAATTATTCTAAGATGAAGACATGGTCATTTTTTTCTCAATTCAGTTACTAGTTCATGAACTGGGAGAGTCAACAGAATGGTGCTGTTGAGGAAAAAAAGATAAAAAGTTTCATTTGAAGGTGTATTAACACTGCTTGCCATAGGATGAGCAAGGCCTCTCATGGTATAGTGTGTCCAGCTTTGACAAATTAGGGAAAACTCACTACAGAGTAAATGGAAGGATGGGGTCAAAAACAAGACTAAAGAAACTAGATGGGTTTTTTTGTAGAAAAGAGAAGGCAACAGATTGCAACACACTTGCTAACAAGCTGCGACTACCCCAAAGTGTCTTGCAGAGGATGGTAACCTGTAACTCCTCTGTAACTCCTGCCTCTCACATCTAAGGGCACCAATGTCTTCTTTAGCAAAACTCCAGATTACAAATGAGGAGAAAAATACATTTAAGTCTAGTAAATTCATCTTGTTCACTGAGATTTTTAGGAAATGGCTGAACTCAATTTTTCTGGGAACAATCTTATCCTGTCCCAGGCAGAATGATTTCATAGTCCGCACTCATCTTACATTTTTACCATTTCTCATGTCATTAGAATTCAAGAGAAGGTAGCTATCTGTGGCAATATCCAAATATGTGATGATTCATTCTTTATTTAAGTTGGTTTTATGGAAAGAATGAAAAATTTTTAAAACATAATAAATATTTTCACTTTGACAAGATGTCTTCAGTAGGCTAATCACTGGTTTGTTCAGTATACAAGTGAGAGCAGACGTTACACCTCCATGACTTCACATGGCAGCATTCTTTTACTTAGTAATTTATTTCTGTAATCTAAAAAACACGCTTTTTTTTTTTTTTTTTTTTTAAATGTGATGCCTTAGGTAGAAGAGGACCTGCTGGACCCACTGGACCTATGGGAAGATCTCCTGATAGTGCTTCTCCTGGTCCTCCAGGTGATCAAGGACCACCTGGTTTAGATGGCATCAGAGGTATTAAAACCAAATGTCAAATATATCAGATTTGGTCATGTAAAAATCCCTGAGGCTGCTAGGAGTCACTGGGTTACCGTCTGTGGAACAACATATAAAAGCGTATAAGGAACAAAGAAACTAATCAATACCTCAGTGAATACGCAGAGAAGTGAATGCCAGATAGATCATGAGAGCAAGGATAAAATGCAGCTCTTCATGTTCAGCTTTCTGGCCTATATAGTAATTCTGTACAAGTACTGCTGCTACAAGACATCTCAGTTTCCACCAAAGCAAACAGAAATTAGATTACTGGCCTCTTTTCCTAGCAAGAAGGATAAAACACATGGTCCAGAAGCCCACTGTTGTTGGTAAACCCACAAAAACCTTTCCAATCTAAATTTAGCTGGGAAAGCTGAAGCTGGCAACTCTTTTGTAAGCATTTATGTAGTCCTCACTGGATGCAATTCTGTGCAAACCTGATCTAGGAGAACCTGCTTTAGCAGAGGGTTGGACTAGATGATCTCCAGAGGTCCCTTACCTGACCATTCTGTGATTCTGTTACAAGCAGAGGTTCCCAAGGGATCTAGTCAATTCCTATGGATTCTGGTCCTCAAATGGAGCTCTTTCCAGTTGTTCTGACCCCTTACATTATTATCTGAACCCTTCCTTACCCAGTCCACAAAGACTTACTTCCTGTTGGGAAATGGGATGAAGGCTGGAAGGCTAACCAGCACTGTGATAGATACAGAGAATCTGTCTCAATGCACGTAACATTAACTTGCCTCTTTTTGCTTGCACAGAATCTACATAGTTTTGGGAGCTATTCCTATTGTTGTCTTCTTTACAGTGCCTTGGACAAAGGCTAATATTTCCAAAAACACACAAGGGCTGTCCTGTGTGCCAGGATAGAAAAAAACCCAACCCACCACAAAAAAACAGAAAGCAAAGAAACAAATGGAACATGGCTATTTTTAGATGTTTATGCTTCATTCATGTATTAAGAATTAAGTTATTTTACCATAGGTCAGCCTGGAAATCCTGGTCCTCCTGGAGAAACGATCTTTGTGCGAGGAGATCCAGGTGATATCGGTATTCGAGGAGCACCAGGTAATCCTGGACAGCGAGGGCAACAAGGAGCCAGAGGTCTTCCAGGAAACCAAGGAAGAGGAGGCACAAAGGGTAAGATCTGAGATGTTTTTAACTAGCATGTCCACTTATGCCCAGCCCTGTGCAGCTGAGCCTTGTGCACTGGGGATTCCAACAAAGACTGAGCCAGACAGAAGGGGTAGGCTGGACATTTCGTAGCTCTGCCCTGTTACCTACAGATAAGATAGGGTTGGGGTAGAAGGTCAGCATAGAGACAGATTCACATGTACTGCTTCCAATAACTTGTTGGAAGACTCCCCTACCAGCCTGAGAATCAGGCAGTAAAACTTCGGAGTGTGCCAGATAAAGGAAACATTGACCTCTCTGCAGAGCTCGAAGATGCAGGTGTGTTTGAACTAACACAGTCTCACAACTGCCCCATGTCAATAGCTTTAGGCTTTCAACAGATTCTTTAGTTTGAAAACGGGGATCTAGATACTCTTGCTTCTTCCACATATGTAGAGAAGTCCTATCTACATCAATCTCTTCGAATCTACGAAAAGAGAAGTCATACATTTTAATTCAGATCAAGATCAGGGAGAAAAATGTGCATTTCTTTCTGGGAGACAGGAGTTGAGCTGTCCCAAGCATTTTTTTTGTTCCTTAAGCAGCCAGATTTCATCTTATTTATGTGTTCACCTTCTCAGAATGCAATCATGTGTAACTGCACAATTGTTTTTTTTTCTAGGTCCTATGGGAATCCGTGGCCCTCAGGGTCCACCTGGTGCTACAGGACAACCAGGAGACCAAGGTTTTCAAGGAAAACCTGGTCCCAGAGGTCCCACAGGTACTTACAAACCTCTTGCTCTTGTCACTCAATTGTAACCATGACCTTTCTATTCACATATAATCTAACTAATGTTTACCTGCATACAATTTAAACTATCTCAGAAAAAAACCCCTGATTTCTCATTTGAGTTGTGAAAAAATTTCTGAACTATGTATTTGTTTCTAATGTCACCTCCTGTAAGTGATTTCAGTTTTCATTGCATTCTTTACTCCAATTTACACGCCTGAAACTTGTTTCCACCTGTACCACAATGGCTGCAATCTGCTTTCCACTTTTCCAACCCTTCAGGTTTCATAGGTAAGTTAATGACTATTGATTGTCATTCTTTTCATGTGGGCTTCCTTCTGTATAGGTACATTCTGCTCTTACTAGAGGTATTCTTGGTTTGGCTGTTGGGAATAGTAGATGCTGCTACAACAACATAGTTCTGATAGATTTTGCATATAAATAGGTACCACTTCCAAGCAGACCAATAGCATGATAATGCTACATTGAGAAGTCTCATGCTATGATGTCAGTTAGACTTGTAAACCACATCTGTTTCAAATTATCATTTTTTTTTTTGGTTGTCACACAAGATGCTTTCTAACCAAAAACTTAGCAAAAGCTTGCATGATAACACTGGATTACTACAAACACTGAAGTCTTAATCTGACTCCTATTTTGTTCCAAAATACAAATAGCCAATAGCTCCCAGTAGCTTTCAATACATAATATGTGGCCATTCTTAATTTTTTTATTATGACTCTTATTACATGGATATTGTGGGTTAGCTTCTTTGGCCTGCTTATTGATGGTTTTGCAGTCATAGTGTTACCGAAATCTCGGAATGAAGAACTTATCGACACCAATGTGATGTAGATAAGCAGACACTTCTTTATTGACGGCCGGGTGCGTGAGCGAGTCCTCTCGCGATCAACGCACGCCAGGTCCCAAAAACAGATTCCATATATAGAGCTTATTCATACATATTCATTAATTATTCATGCATAATCATAACATTTCCCAAAAATCATTAACATATTCTCCTCCTATATCCGATTCTGCGCAGTAAAGCGTAGAAAGGTCTAGAAATGGGTCTAGGGTACGATTTGGGTAGGTGGTATATGAGTCGGTGGTCGCGATCTCCCCCTGCCGGAATTACCTTTTACTAAAGTTCACGGTTTCTTGGCAGGTAACTACAAGCTGTTCCAGTCGACTCTCCCCAGTTCCCATTAATCCTACATTCTGACATCTCAATATACTTTCTTTATACAGAAGACTAGTTAGATACAAAGAAACCTTTCAAACCCTAAATTATTACTTAAGCTTCAACAATGATTCCAACCCATTCTTCTGGCCTTAGTACAAAATGTATAAAGGGTCTCACAACTACTTTTACTAAATAATCATAACTTTCTTCAACATATTTTTATCTTCCTATATTTCTATTCTATATAATAACTCTATAAAATCAGTTAATCAAACCAATAAAATCAATTGATCTCAACTCTTTAACAAATCGACAACATTTCCCCCCTTTGAAAGTGTTGAAAATCATTATTTCAATACTTTCACACTATTTACATGTCATTTGTTTCAACATATTTTGGTGGTGGTGGGCTGTGTCTTGGTGGACTAGTAGGCACTTCTCTCATAATCATACGATTGACAGCAATTCTATTGATAAACTGTTTTTTCAAACATGCATATACTAACATGATCATCAAAAAGACAATCAATAACTAAACAAAGTTTTGATTATGGATTGTATCCAAGAGCTCAAGTTCCATCCTAATTTATTAAAAATTTTTCCAAGCCAATCTTCCGACATATCCTTTTGAATATTTTCAGTTTCTTTTTCAATTTTTCCCAATAGGTCCAGATCATGTTCCACATCCTGAGTGACATTTGGAATGTGGTTACAACAGTGGTCCAGTTTATACTTGAGATATCCACACACTCCATGTTCTTTAAGTAGGAGCATATCTAGTGCCATTCTATTTTGTAAAGTCATTCTGGAAGTCGCTTGTAATTGCATGTTCAATTCCTTAAACCCCTTTTTAGTAACGTTTGCTAATTTTTCCACTTGACCAGTTAACTTATAAAGCCATGCTCTGTTCCTATATGATACTATAGGATTTAAAAGTGATTCAAGTGCCCAACCAATTTTCACTCCTGTAGAGGGTTCATTCCAATTATCATCATTTGTCTCAGATCTCTTTGTTCGTTTTAGTTCTAAATTTTCTAGGGATCCTCTAAATGGTGATTTCTTCCAAATCGGACACAATGTTGGCATGCCTAAGATAATTTGTTTCACTTTACCATCTAATGGTAGATGAGTTGTCCAGGTTCCATCATTCAATGCCCAAATTAAATGTCCAGGACTTCAAATAGTAGATTTTCTACAACTAAACAAAGTTCCTCTTCTGACTGTAAAAGTACTGGTTAAATTGAGAGTATTCTTAAGACCTCGACAAAAACAACCATATTTCAAAACAGCGGCCAGCGGAGGAATTCTTTGGATTACTAAGTCTGCATTACTGCAGTCATACACTTTTTCACATTTCCACCATGGCACTATTTTATCTTCCTTCTCTCCTAATAAAGTTGACCTATCGTTGACCCAGGGTAATACTGAAAAAACTTTTCCCTCCCTTGTAAAACACCAAGGAGTTTCTGCCATATACTGAAAATGGGAATATAAGGTCATAGACCAAACTGAATCCCAAACTATTTCCTTTTCCTGTAGGGTTCGGTTCTTTTTCTCACATTTTGTCTCAGTTACCCATACACTGGTGTTTGTTGTAGCCATTTTAGGATAATAACACCATCCTTTGTTCCCTACGTCTCCCTCTAATCCTGGTTTAGCTACAAATCGTCCTTTACATTCCCACATAGTTGAATATACTGGTGATTCTTCTCCAACTTTAACCTTTTGCAATTCCCAAGTTTCTCTAGGTTCTTGTTTACAATCCACAGTCTCATTTCCATATTCCAATTTGGTCAAGTTCATGGTTAAGATTCCCCATGGAATAGATTCACCTACTGCCCTCGGTATTGGCAAACAAGCAGTGATCTGCGTGACATTTTATAAATTGGCAAATTCCTTAGTCAATCCTACCAACAAATTTTCCTCTGCCATTTGTTTGGGAATGTCAATCACTTGTTCTGTTTCTATTTGTCTTTTGTTCCTGTCCACCAAGCCAGCCCATGATCCCACCAACATTACCAACCAAAAAAATCCAAAACCCAATCATAACCTGATATAAAAAAAATTAGACATGTTTCAAAGTCAATTTTTAAGTCTCTGGGTCACAATTAACAATCTTCCATGGAGTAGATGCTTTCTTCACGGTGCTTTCTTCACTTGAGTATAATATATCCAAGCATCTGATTCTGCAATTTTGATAGCTGTAAAAGTGGTTAACAGTATCTGGAAAGGTCCTCTCCAGTGCTCCTGCAAAGGTTCAGAGGTCCAAGTCTTCACACAGACATAGTCTCCTGGTTGGAAATCATGCATTGAATTTTCCAGGGATAAAGGTCTATTCCAAATTACTACACTCCAAATCACAGCCAAAGTTTTCCTTTGAAAAAACAAATAGTTATACACATCTTGTTTTCCTTTTACATGTATGTTTGGATTTGGTTCTGGAGATTCATATAGTTTTCCATATAACAATTCATAAAGACTGACTGAGGTTCCACTCTTTGGCTGTACCCTGATACATAATAATGCCAATGAAAGTGCCTAAAGCCACTTTAAACTGGTTTCTTGACAAATCTTGCTTATTTGTCTTTTCAAAGTTTGATTCATTCTTTCCACTTTCCCACTAGACTGTGGTCTCCAAGAGGCATGTAAATCCCAATTAATACCTAATGCTTTGTTAACACTTTGGACTACTTCAGCAACAAAGTGTGGACCTCTGTCAGAAGAAATTCCAATAGGAACTCCAAATCTCAGAATTATTTCCTGTAATAACCACTTCACCACTTCTTTTGCTTGTGTAGTGCGACAGGGAAGGGCTTCTGGCCATCCTGTAAAAGTATCAACCCCTACTAGAATGTACCGGTACCCATTTTGTCTGGGTAATTCTGAAAAATCTACTTGCCAATAATCTCCAGGTTCTACACCAGATTTCAGTCTACCCATTTGAACCTTTTTCTTAATCATTGGATTATTTTTCAAACATACCTCACACTTTTCAGTTATCGTTTTAGCTATTCCCAACATCTTAACTGATAACACTTGTTTTCGTAAAGATGTTACTAAAGCTTCTGCCCCCCAATGACATTCTTGGTGTTTTACTTGAATTATCTCTCTCATTAAAAGAGGGGGAATTACTACCTGTCCATTAGGAATTTTCCACCATCCAGCTAAGTTTTTCTTAGCACTTAATAACTGACCCAATTTGATATCTTCCTCTGAATATCTTGGTTTTTCCCTAGGAAGGGTTACTGTTTTAGAAGGAATTATTGCCATTTGCGATGTTTGTCTCTTTGCTACCTTCTTTGCTGTTTTATCAGCTAAATTATTTCCAATTATTATTTTTATATTTCCAATCCGATGTGCTTTACAGTGCATGATTGCTACTTGATCTGGTTTTTGAACTGCTTGCAATAATTGTAAAATTTCTGTTTGATGCTTAATGTTTGATCCTTGAGAGGACAATAACCCTCTCTCTTTCCACAAGGCTCCATGGACATGCACTACCCCAAAGGCATATTTTGAATCAGTCCAGATATTTACTCTCTTGTCTTTGCTTAATTCTAAGGCTCGAATTAAGGCGATGAGTTCTGCCTTTTGGGCTGATGTGGTACTCGCCGATGCTCCTGCTTCTATAGCTGTAGTCTCTGTTGTTACCGCATATCTGGCGTATCGGACTCCTTGTTCCATAAAGCTGCTTCCATCAGTATACAGTTCCCAGTCTGGTCTCTCCAACGGCACATCCTTCAGATCTTCACGACTGGAATAAACATACTCGATGGTAGCCAAGCAATCATGTTCCAGTCGTCCTTTTTCCTGTATAGAACTTAAAAATACTGCAGGATTTACCAGGTTAGTTGTCTTTAGAATCACATCATCTTGTTCAGTCAATACCACCTGGTACTTCATCATTCGGCTGGGAGACAGCCAAAGTCCCCCCCCTTCTGTTCTAAAACAGTTATCACCATGTGTGGGACATAGACTGTTATTGTTCTTCCCAAAGTCAATTTCCGAGCTTCTTGTATGAGCATCACTGTTGCGGCTACTGCTCGAAGGCAGTCTGGCCACCCTTTACTCACTGTGTCCAGTTGTTTAGAGAAGTATCCGACTGGTCGTTTCCAGCTTCCCATCTTCTGGGTTAGTACTCCCAGTGCCAGGTGTTGCCTTTCATGAACAAACAACTGGAAATCTTTGGTTAGATCCGGCAGTCCCAAAGCAGGTGCAGACATTAAGGCACGTTTCAATTCTACAAAAGCCTTTTGTTGTTGTGGGCCCCATACAAATGGAGAATTCTTTTGGGCCTCATAGAGTGGTTTAGCTATTAGCCCATAGTTCATAATCCAAAGGCGACACCACCCAGTCATTCCCAGAAATGCTGTGAGTTCATGAATATTTCTCGGCTCAGGTATACCACAAATAGCTTCTGTGCGATCTTTTCCTAATTGCCATTGTCCTTTTGAAATCTCAAAGCCCAGATATATCACAGTCTGGCAGGCTATCTGGGCTTTCTTCCTGGATACTTTGTATCCATTTAGTCCCAGGAAATTCAAGAGATCAATAGTCACCTGTATACAGGTAAGTCTTTCTTCTGCAGCATTCAATATGTCATCCACAGATTGTAATAGTAAATGCCCAGGTCTTGATTTATCCTGTTTCCAGATTTCAAGTTCTTTAGCTAATTGATTTCCAAAAATAGTTGGACTGTTTTTAAATCCTTGGGGTAATCTAGTCCATGTCAACTGCATCTTTCGCCCGGTTTGAGAATTTTCCCATTCAAAAGCAAACAGTTTTCTGCTTTCTTTTTCCAAAGGTATACAAAAAAAAGCATCTTTTAAATCAAGCACTGTAAACCACTGATAAGTCTCCCTTAACGCTGTTAACAGTGTATAAGGGTTTGCTACTACAGGATAAATATCCTTAACTATTTGATATACTGCTCTCAAGTCTTGCACCAGCCTGTATTCACCCGAGGGTTTTCTGGCTGGTAAAATAGGAGTATTATACTCAGATTCACATTCTTCCAAAATTTTATACTCCAAAAATTTATCAATCAATTTCTTCAATTCCTGTCTCACTTCCAGTTTAATTGGATATTGTTTAATTCTCACTGTTCCTGTGCCTTCCTTCAAATCTATTTTAACCGGTTCTGCTAGTTTCGTTTTGCCAGGAATATCTATCTCCCATACAGTAGGGATCACTGCCAAATCCACCTCCGGTGGAATTTCTTGTTTTACTTTTTCTTGTATCATCAAGATTTCTCCCGTTTTTGACTCAGGTATTTTCAAGAAAAGTTCTCCTTCGTCAAAAACAATCTGTGCATTTAATTTGGATAACAAATCTCTTCCTAAGAAGGGTATCGGACATTCTGATACATACAGAAATTCATATGTAATTATCTTATTTCCAAATTTCAAATCCAGGGGTTGCAGGAATGGCCTGGTTTTTGTTCCATTTTTTTCCTTTACAGGTATTTAATAAAAAAATGTCGCTCCTGTAACCACTCCCAACCTCACAATTTAAACAACATTTTTTTTTTTCCACTTTCTTATTATCAAAAGTTATAGCCATTACCAAATTATCTCTAATAGTTAGCTTACATTCATCCTGCCAATCCTTTCTTTGTCTTAAATAAAAAAAACAAATCCACATCTGGCATTTTATCCCATTTCCCTTCTCTTTTACAATACAACATTAACTGCAAAATAGTGTTATAATTCAGTGTCCCATTCGTGGGCCACTTTTCCTGATCATCCAATATATACAAAGGTCACCAATTATTACAATACTCAAATTATTACAATACTCAATCATCTGGCTTTTCGACAAATCCTCATACAAATCTCCCCAGTGTGTCAACAAACATCTTAATGGAGAATTTTTCGGGATTTTGTCATTTACAGCAAGATTACACATGCTTTTACTTTTAAACAACCGAGTTAACATAGTTGCCATGGTATAATTACTCACAGTACAATACACATCTGTCACTCCGATCCGCGGATCCACACTCCACACTCGCTTTCATGCCCAATTGCACGTCTCACCCTTACAGCCACACTCACACTTTTCAACAGTTACTTTAAACAAACATATAACACAATATTATACCTCTTAAAAACACAAAACCACAAACACAAAAACTTCTTCTAACTTTTTGTTAGAGGCACTACCTTAGAGAACACTATAGCATATAGTTTCTCTTGTTTCCACTTTTGTCCAACCCTGCAATAGCTTTCGCTTATGTCTTACGGGCAGACGCCTAGGCTTCCACTTCCACAAGGATCCTTTTAGTCCAACCCTGCGCAGCTTTCGCCGCGTCTGACAGGCAGACTCCTAGTCCTACCCTGCGCAGGTCTTTCACTGCGTCTGACAGGTAGACTTACTCAGTGGGACTCCAACCCACTGGTGGGACTCTAACCCACTCCTTACCATACATTTATTATAGTGGGACTCCCCCCCACTTTCTCTAGTGCACTTACTTACTTACTTTAGTGGGACTCTCACCCACTTACTACAATTAGAAAAAAAGAAGTGTCTTACCAAATATCCAGGGAACGTCGCGAAGAGCCTTACGGATCGGGGATCGATGGGTATCCCCGAGAAATCCTCGGTGCCGGCTGGAACCGATCAGGTCCCCGACTCCTCCGGTCTCCTTCAGCGAGGTCCCACCTGGGTCGCCAAAACTGTTACCGAAATCTCGGAATGAAGAACTTATCGACACCAATGTGATGTAGATAAGCAGACACTTCTTTATTGACGGCCGGGTGCGTGAGCGAGTCCTCTCGCGATCAACGCACGCCAGGTCCCAAAAACAGATTCCATATATAGAGCTTATTCATACATATTCATTAATTATTCATGCATAATCATAACATTTCCCAAAAATCATTAACATATTCTCCTCCTATATCCGATTCTGCGCAGTAAAGCGTAGAAAGGTCTAGAAATGGGTCTAGGGTACGATTTGGGTAGGTGGTATATGAGTCGGTGGTCGCGATCTCCCCCTGCCGGAATTACCTTTTACTAAAGTTCACGGTTTCTTGGCAGGTAACTACAAGCTGTTCCAGTCGACTCTCCCCAGTTCCCATTAATCCTACATTCTGACATCTCAATATACTTTCTTTATACAGAAGACTAGTTAGATACAAAGAAACCTTTCAAACCCTAAATTATTACTTAAGCTTCAACAATGATTCCAACCCATTCTTCTGGCCTTAGTACAAAATGTATAAAGGGTCTCACAACTACTTTTACTAAATAATCATAACTTTCTTCAACATATTTTTATCTTCCTATATTTCTATTCTATATAATAACTCTATAAAATCAGTTAATCAAACCAATAAAATCAATTGATCTCAACTCTTTAACAAATCGACAACAATAGAATAGGCAAAATGCTGTAAATCTTCACTAAGGTGTTTGTGCTGAAGTTGGGTAGACTTTAGGTTTTAACTCAAATCCGTTTGGGGCACATTAAGATAGAAACTATACAGCAAATATCTGAAACATACCAGCTAGCATACACTTGCTAACACATGCTTACCATGCTGGTAAATCCTGTGCTAAAAGACTCAGAGTAAAATTAAGAGCGCTAAGACTCAACTAATTCAAGATTTTAAAATACTTAAAACATACAATTGAGTACCAAAATGAGGTATGTTGATTTTTCACATCGGAGCTATCAACCAGTCCTCAGTCTAATTCACCTTCCTATTACACATTCCAGGCGACCCTGGTGAACCAGGAAAAATAGATGATTCATGCCGTGCAATCCCAGGGCCTCCTGGGGAAGCAGGGCAAAGAGGAGATGATGGCTCTGTAGGATTACCAGGGCCAATAGGCCACCCTGGAGCCCAAGGTAAGCTTGTGTTTTGAAAGCTTGGATGTTTATTTTAGCCATTTAGACAACAAATGGAAAAAGGTCACAGTCCTTCTTTATGTTTTATCCTGTCTCCTCCCCTTAAACACTTACTAACAGTCTCCAGAAACACTTAGTGGGCTGGTTAATGCTGAGGATGATGGATCAATATAGCTGAAACCAGGCTGCTTGAGCCTGCCTGCCCTGAATTCCCTTTTCCTAGGCCAGGGAGGGCAAAAGCATCAGGCACTGTTGACAAAAAGTTCTTCAAACTCTATTTTTCCTTCTTTTACCAACAATGAAAAAGCAATGCTTCAAACCAATCTTACGGTTTAGACAGGTTTTATTTTGAGGATGTTAAAAATAGACATGCTTTAAAATTTAGCAGTAATGAATCACAAAGCTCTGCTAACCAAAGTCCTGAAAGGACACTGAAGTCAGAGAGGCATCTACAATAGCACTTTTTTATCTGTTAAAACATGAAAAAGTTACCACAAAAGAAACTGACCAAAGAGATTTTAAAAAGAAATGAGAAAAGACTGTAACATTCTTCTGGTAGATAAAAAGAAAACAAGGGTGATGCTGGTATGGTTCATTCCAAAAGAGCGAGCATCTTTATAGAAATATAGCCTAGCATGTCTGCATAGTTTCTTCAGTTTGGGTTGTGTCTAAATGTGGCATCTTCAGTTTAGATAGTGGAATTCCTTATGTAATTTTAAATAATTCCTACTTGGAAAACTGAAGTTTTTTGTGGTGGCTGCACTGGACATCCAGTGTCTCCAGAGAGAAAAATCCATTATTTTCTCCCAGGAGATTCCCTGCAGTAGCCATTCCCCGCATGAAAGTGTACACAAGGCAATTTTCAGTGATCTAGTTTTACATACCTTAATTGATTTGCCAACTAAAAGGTGTTTCTGGGTTGAACAGCTGTATTTCCATTATATACATCATTAAAACAGTTTCTGTGAAACCAGATGACACAGTGATACCTACTCACACCGGTTTTACGACAGAAACACTTTAGTAATGCTTTTCCTTTCATGAAGATAGCAGAATTCCAGTTTTCTCCTGGCTTGGAAGGCAAACTGGAGGTTTTACTGGCAAAAGCAATGCAGGTTACTAAAACTTCAGTGTACTTGAGCTTTGGCAAAATAACTCTGCAACCAACATTGAAAAGCTGTTAAATTGGTTTGACTGGTTTAGATTTTTGTAATGAATCTACTAAAAAGTAACATGGGCAAATTTTGAATGTTGTGAAGCAACTTTGAATTACTCAGCCTGCAGGTTAAATAGCAAAATTTTCAAGGAATGAAACACCATTAATGAGAAACAACTGTGGTGCTAGAGAAACATACTCATCTGAAAACTGTTTTTTCCCCAAAAGAGGAAAACCACTGCTGGGTGCAATAATATACTTGACAAGCATAACTTCATTCAATTAAAGTTATGTTTAAAGTAGCCAGTGAACAGGACCATTACCATTGGTGCCCTGCATGTGAGACTTATGCTTTACTGTCACGGCCACACCTTGTTACCTGCTTATGTATAAAAATACATGTACATTTGAGAAATATAAAAAGGTGAAGCCATCAGGAGCCTAAAAATTACTGAATGTAGCCCGGTTCTGCAGTCCCTCCCTGCTCTGTAAGTACTCCAATACGTGCAGTACTCACAGGAAGTTCACTACGTGTTTGAAAGCTTTGCTTAATTGGGTCCTAAAAGAGGAATGCCTGCCTTAGGATGAGTTATAACTCATTATATGGTACAGATACTGATGGCAATTCTGCAAGAGGCTTGTCATAATAATGCTTGTTAGTGCTCTGATTTCAACTGCAAATCACACAGGCTCTGTAGAGAGGACTTAAAACGGTATCAGAGCTGAATGTTGCAAAAGTCATGCCTCTGAGCTACTAGTGTGGTCTCAAGACGAATAAGTTGTAAAGAGAATTCCCAGCAGAAAGCAGTTCTGCACCTCACTGTCCTGAGGCATCATTTCTTGGTGGTGTCTGTTCTGCTGACTGGCCCTTTGCATGCTGTGTACGTTTGGACAATGTATAACCTTTAAATGCAGCCATATCAAGGGAAAGTGCTTACCTTGTATTTATCTAGGAAGAAAAGGTGAAGAAGGGTCACGTGGCCTACCAGGCCAAGATGGTTTACCTGGGGCACCTGGACCACCAGGCGACCAAGGGAATGTAGGAGAGCAAGGATATGCTGGGCCACAAGGTAAGAATGGAACATGACTTTTGGGAGAGATGTGCGAGATGATGCATAGACAAAATTTTCTCTCTCGCACATGGATACATCCACCTCTAGCCTGAGATACCACGATACTTCTTTCTCCCTCTCAGTTCAAGCCCCAACAGTGACATTTGTGAATGATTCCATAACAGATAGAAAGCCCTATCAGAAGAAAATTTATCTCAGCATCCATTATTAACCAGAAAAGCAATTAACCACGCAGGCTTAAACACTGTATATCAATAGGTATGCATTTCTGAGTCAGGGCTAATAGTGCAACTGTCTGTGAGTAATTAAAATTGTATTTTAACTGTGACTGCTGTTTAACAAATTAATGGTTTAATACATATGTAAGGAAAGGGCATTGACTGTTACTGCAGGGATTCAAATTCAGTCCAGACAAGTCATCCTAGTGAGTACATCTGGGAAGCCACTGCCCACCTCAGTTCGTTTCTTAATCCATATAGCATAGGGCAGAAGCACAAAAGAAAACCCAACCGTCAAGCATTCAGTGGCAATCCAGTTCATTTCTTTCCCATAAGGAGGATAACGTGAGTGTACTGGTGTCTTTATTGCCCACGACAACCTATGAAGTTGTACTATATTCAGTCAGGAACCCTTTACTGAACACTTAAACATAGCCAAAATTCACACCAGCTCTGTGTTTCATAAATAAAAATAATTTTTACCTTTTCTCCTATGCGTAAGGTCCACCTGGTCGTACTGGTATCCCAGGACCACCAGGCCCCCATATTAGATCTGCAAGTGGATTCTTGCTCGTCCTTCACAGTCAGTCAGACAGAGAACCACTCTGTCCACAGGGGATGCCAAAATTATGGACTGGCTATAGTCTGCTGTACCTGGAAGGACAAGAGAAAGCTCATAATCAAGATCTCGGTATGTACTGTAATACATAATTGCTCTCCAGTTAAGGTCTAATTTGGTGCAATCTATACAATGAAAGACAAGTCAAATGGAGCACGCTATAGAATCATCAATTACTTTTTTCTGGAGACTCAAAACTAATTTACACTGCTTGGTTACGCTGCCCTATTATGTGACCCATTTAAAATGGCTTTCTGCTGCTATGCAGTTGAATGAAAAAAAGTTTCTACCTCTAAGTAATATTGAATAGAATTTGGAGACATGAGTGGTTTATTTCACTTATCCTTGCTAGTCATTTCGGGCTGTCTTTGAACTTACGGGAGAGATTTTCCTAGACCAGGAATCTCATTTGGCCATTCTGAAATAACTCCCTGCAGGATCTTGCTCCCTTTTACTGTAGAAACAGCTTGGGGAAAAGAGATGGTTAAATTAGGTAGTCGCAGTTAGGTAGTATAAGCAAACTGTACAAATAAAATTATGCATCATGTGTACACAGCAGAATTATGTGCTTTTAAGAGTCAGAAGTCTTTTTTGGGAAAGACAGAGCCAAATTTCTCCCAAAGACAGCTCTTCTTGGTGTCCTGGGTCATTTCTTCTACAATGCTTCTACAAAATTAGCTGTTGTCTAAATAAGTCATCTGACTTGGAGCTGGAGAAACTGATTGGTGGCAACTGCACAGAAGAAATTTCCTAAATTCTTGTTGAATTTTATACCAGAGGCAGAGAAGTCTCCTAGGAGGAAAGATCAAGGACCTAACAAGCTGGACAAGAAAAAGAAGTGTTTAAAAGAGCAATAAAAAGAGTTATTTTTAGTACAGCAGTGTTGTTTTGAAATGTTTTCACTATTGTGTGTTTGACATTCCCCAGGAAAGCCAGTTGGTAACAGAAAGCCTTACAACAGCAGTGAAAATAGGACACAAAGAAAATAGTCCTTGTTTCCTGTGACTAGGGTCTTCTTTTTTGCAGGCATTTTCCTTACTCAGGCTATTCCAGACCCTTTATTAGTACTGGAATGGAGTATTATCAGTGATAAACAAAACCGACTTCTGTATAGAAGTGTTATGTGTCTTTAAGGCAGGCATTAGGGTTTTGGGGTGTTACAGAAATAATAAATCACACAAAGTTCAAGGCAGAACATATATGCAGTGATTATTATTGTTAACTAAATAGGTCATCATGAAACTGTTCTAAATTCAGTTCTGGAAGAACAACTTCACCTCTGAAGTATGCTGAAGTATGCACTAGGCACTTCTTAATTCCCACTGATGTCTGCCTGATGAGAATTTTGCAGGATTGGCTCTGCAAAATCCCTCAATCCTTTTATTTCACTTTGAGAGTCTGTGAAACCTTTCTGGAAGGCAGCAGAACAGCTGCTGAGATTTTGGCTTAACACACTGGTAGCAATGGCTTGTCATACTTTACAAAAATTTTCTATTTATCAGCTTTGGCATTTGCTTTCTCACTGCTCCTAATGAGTTTGTAAATAGCTAATCTCCTTTTAAACCAGCCACCACCTCTTGCCTAATTTATTCTTCAGCGTTGGCAAAGCTAAGAAATTTGTTATCATAACTGTTTCCCATGGAGACAAACTACATCATGTTTAAATACTGGACTGTGACACAGTTAAACATTATTGGTCAAAGGAAGATACTTACTGGTAAAAAAAAGTTTCTGTTTTCAATTAACTAGTCGTTTTGGTAAAGAGCCTGGGAGGTTTAAGATCTGTGAATTATGTAACTACTGTCAAGACACATAGTTTTGCAGTAACATTGCCCAGAATAGTATTTTCAATTTACCTAGAAAGAAGTGGAGTAATTTTCATCCCTTGTTATTATTTTCAGGTCTGGCAGGATCTTGCCTTCCTGTGTTTAACACCATGCCATTTGCTTACTGTAATATCAACCAAGTTTGTTACTACGCCAGTCGAAACGATAAGTCTTACTGGTTGTCAAGTGCAGCTCCTTTACCAATGACGCCTCTCTCTGAAGAGGAAATACAGCCCTACATAAGCAGGTGTGCGGTATGCGAGGCCCCAGCCCAAGCAGTAGCAATTCACAGCCAAGATCAGTCAATTCCTCCCTGCCCAGTCAACTGGAGGAGTCTCTGGATAGGATATTCTTTTTTGATGGTAAGAGTCTTTGCATATGGTCATATACGTAAAAGTTTCTTCCATACAGCTTTTGTGTTCAAAGATTTTTAGCTCTGAAAACTAAAACTATCCAATGTCTAGCAAACATGAAAAAGGAAAATTCACAAAAAGAAACGAGGGTTACTTCCAAACTGGGGAACCTGGCTGTAGCTATATACACTAAAGCCATAGCCTTAAGCTACACACTTCTTAAAATTACAGAGATTTTGCTTATATTTCTTTAATAAACAATGGGATTTTCACATATGAAGACACACCTTTCAGAATTAGAGGTCCAGGTCTTTTTAAAGCCATCCTCTAATTACATTTGTAGCAGTTTAGTAACAGCATCGTTTAGAATCAACCCAGATTTACTCTTTTCTTAGTTTGATAAATACCAGAAAAATAAGTGAGCTGGCTCTAGACTTTTGAGATTAACTCATTACAAAATAAATTAAGATTTTCTCCAGCAAGGGAAGCTTACTCCAATTTAAGATCACCAAAAATAGTACCGTTAAAAGAAAATAAAGTCAGAAAAAGACAGATTAACATGATTTACCTTTTTTTCATGCACACTTATCAGGTTCTTTCATTGTTCTTTCCAGCACACTGGATCTGGTGATCAGGGTGGTGGACAGTCCCTTATGTCACCTGGAAGTTGCCTAGAAGACTTCAGATCAGCACCATTCATTGAATGCCAGGGTCAGCGGGGAACATGTCAATTTTTTGCTAACGAATACAGTTTCTGGCTAACAACTGTGATGCCCGAGTTGCAGTTTGCATCAGCCCCCCTGTCAGGAACTCTTAAAGAAGGACAAGAGCAGAGGAAAAAAATCAGTAGATGCCAGGTATGCCTGAAGCATGGCTAACAAGCGAAACAAAAGTGAACAGCTAGAGCGAGACTTGCATAAATATGAACAATATGCTAAAGGTTTAAACAGTGTTTAATAATATTTGTAGTATGAAAGTGTGCAGCACTGTTTGTTTGAACAGAAATGCAAGGCTGAAAGATGAAGGACGTGTTGAGCCTCATCCACCCATGCACACACATCTACAAGTAGCAAAACCCACTGTAAATGATGTAATACCAAGAAATTAAACTGTCACATCGGAGTCCACTGCCATAAAATACAGGTAACAGGGGGAGTTTGGAGGGTAGAGTCAAGCCGGGAATACCAAGGAAATCAGACCTATTGTGCAAGGCAATGGAAGTCCTGTTAGAAATGGCATTTACAGCAGGAAGAGCATGTGCATGTATATGGCATATTACAAATATTTATCCTTACAGATACAGATGTGCAAACATACAAATGTCTTAAAGCCCTATAGCTGAATTTCCCAAGCTAAAGAAACTTGCACATGCTGTTTCTGAGGGAAGGGGAAAATGTAATTGTAAAAAACCCTCATAATAAGAACGAGAAGAAAGTCTTTTACCATTGCAGTACTGAAAACAGACTGCAAATAAACTGTTAATTGGGCTTTCATAAGCAACAAAAAGTTGCAAATCTGTTTAACGGTAGGTTATGTAAGAAAATAAAATTAGCTGAGATAACGCATCCTTAAGAAGCTGTATTTATATTTGCAATTAATTTCTAAGAGCAGTTAAATTATTAAACTCCCAATCCAAGTGGCTGAAGAAACAAAGCAGTTTCTAATGTTAATTGAAAAGAAACAGTAGCATGGTGATAAAATGGGTGAACTTACCTGAGTGATGAATACAAGTGGTGCTAGGACAACTGTCTAAACCTGAAGCTAATACATTTTGTTAATTTTTGCTTCTCTATTTGTAAATACACCAACAACAAAAAGAACAGTCACCTTTAAGATCCTTATGGAATCATAGCTCTATGTTTTTTAAAGCATTGACTGTTACAATGTTTATAAGCTAACGCACTAATCACCTTTTGAAAAAGTTCACATCTATACCTTCTTCATTCAGCTATAAATCCAAAACTATTAAATGTGTATTTGAATCATGATGGAACTACTGAAAACACAGATGGCACATGGGGAATTTATCATGTGCAGAAGGGCCACAAATGCTCTTTTTACCACTTAAATAAGCTATGTTTTACTAGAATGGAATAAAATGTTTTTTCCAGCACTTTTCATTTCAGTTTGTGTTCACTAAGAGAGGTGCCCCCAGCAAAAGGATTTTCAAGGAAACAGAACCACGTCCAAGAGTCCTAATTCAAAGCAAACTCCTTCTGAAGCCATCACAAGTACAACAGGCTGATCTGCTGGTTTCAAGTTGGATACACAAACTCAAAGAGCAGGAAAGACAGACATTCCAGTCCCAGCCAGAGGAAAATAAAATAGTCAGAGGATAAGTCCATTCAAGTGTAAATACATCAGACTGTGTAACCTCATTCTGACAAAACCAGGCAAACCTCTCTCATCTGCTGTGCTTACATGGAGGTCAACTCACTCCCCTGCTCTTCCACCTGGGGCAGGGTCAGGAGCCCTCCTGGGGCATGTCCCAGTCCCCACCTCTCTCAGGGAACATTTCCCTCTTGGTCCCAGTGGCCTGCTGGGACAGGGCACACCTCTCAGTTCACTCTCCAGTGATCCCAGCTGCATGCGTCAGATCTGGCACGCCACACAGTCTTTTGAGGAGGGACTGATCCCTGCTGTTGAACCGTATGAAAGAATTTAATCCCCTCCTGCTTCAGACAGCATCCCACATGCAGGCAAGGCTGGCTTTCCAGTGTGCAGTAGAAGCCAACGTCTTGACTCCGCAAGGTGCCGAGTAGCTTCAGAGCTTACTGCTGCGAGAACAAAGCTGCACGTAGAGGAGCACCATGGCCGAGTCACCTATTCATTCAGTAAGGTGTGCAAACTGTGTTTCCTGAAAGGCCACAGCCAGAACCACACTGGGCTAGTAACTTCAGCTTATGTTCACAGTAGCAGATAAATGTCCCACTTCCTCACTGGATTTAGGTAATTCCACATTAAGGTCTCATTTATGAGCTTTTCCTGACAGTACCTACCAGCTCCTCCCTTACTCATTTGCAGCCTCTTCTCGGGTTAGAAACTCTCTGGAGAGCTGCAGTCCTTTCCTGGAAGCATTTGCAGTGGGGCTTGTGGTACTAACTACACTTTGGTAAACAATAAAGAAAACTTTATACACTATGTTATTGCAAACTTTATCATAGACAAGATGGAATAAAATGGGATTTTGGAATTGGATCTGTGTTCACCTAACTTAAAACAAGTACAGAGAAAAATCTTAAAAGCATCGGAGAAAATCAACAAAAAAAGACCCAATAATCTAAACAAGCAATTCCATGGCATTTTATCTGCTCATTTGATTTAAAAACACTGTGTGAACCAGTCATGTTTTTTCTCTTATTTTAACGAAGTTTTTGCACCTGTGCCAGTTACATTGTACTACGTTCTGTAAGAACATACTATATAGATGCATTTTTAGGCTACCACTGATAGTTTAAATATTTAATAGGTGTCTAAATTCCTGTTTCATGCTTAGCCGATTCTGTAAGGCATTTGTCAGCAATATTGTACTAATTGAAAATGAAATTGCAGATAAATTGCTTAATATTACAAAGTAAGACAGACCCAAGTATAAAGCAGCATATGCTTTAATTCTGCAATCATTTGCCCAGTGACTATAAGCAGAAAAATAATTGGTAAATTATTCATAGGAAACCTAATTATGAAATTTTATGTGAAAAGGGATAGCTGAAGCTGTTCATGAGTAAAAACACTCCTAAAGGCAACGACCTTCTGCTAGTCCTTACAGTCCAGATCACCCTTACTGCTGCATTCAAGAGCTTTGGATCTCGTGTAGGCCCAGTACAGAAGCGAGTATTATCTTGAACAGCAGGCAGGGTATTAATAGCAACACAGAAAATTCTGCTGGCTGTGCTTGAAGGTCATTGGGATTAGAGCTGTTTGGGGTGAACTGCCCCAGCATTCAATTCAGAACCTGTGATTTACAACGAGGAGACTTGCTTGCCCATCACCCTTGCAAACCACGGCATCTGTATGGCTTGGAAGCAGGGAAGATGCCTGGCTCTAACTCATGGCAAATCCTCAGGGCAGCGTTCAGGCCCTTCCCTCTCCGTCACATCCCTCCGCATCAGGATTTCCAGAACATAACGTTGTCTCTCAAAAGGGAGAGAATAAAGCACAACTGGAAATTTTATCACAATGGTGCTATGTTGTAAAAATGGTACTTTTCAAGTGTATTTTAAAATTATTTCTGTACAGTAGAATTTCTGAATTTCAGGTCCACGGTTCACATGCTAAAAGCCACCACCAGAACGAGGTAACAGAGAAGGTGTTTAGCTGGGGCCAGTATGCAGACCCAAACTGCAACTTCCTACAACAGCAGCCACCTGCTGAGGGCCAGGCCAATGTCCGGGGTCCCCTGCCTGCCCCCGGGGTCCCCTGCCTGCCATGTGCCCTCAGCAGCGATGTCACCTGCCGGGCAGCTGCTGAACGCCTGCAATGAGCTGGCCCCAGCTGGCAGCCAAGCACCTACCCAGCTGCTTCCCCCCACCCCCCAAGCAGGACAGGGAAGAAAACTGGAGGAGAAAGAGCAAGAAAACCAGAGTGTCAAAACATTGGCACAGGAATTGCTTACCAAGTACTGTTGTGGGCTAAACTGACTCAGCTCAGAGAATTTAACTTAATGCACTGCCAGTTAGCATAAATATTTAATTACTGATTCAGGTTTTGGGAAACAAGTTGACAAAACCTGAACACACCTTTCCTCCCGCTTTCCCAGGCTCAGCTTCACTCCAGACTCCTCTCTGCCCCCTTGTTATCTCTGCAGGTTTTACTCGGTCCCTTTGGTGATGCAAGAGGTGGCACAAAGCTTCAGGGGCAGGATGGGGGAGCGGGGTACAAAGCGCTTTCTTCTGCACCTTCCTTCTCTTTTCCTGGGCTGTGACCTTGGTCCTCCAAGGGCTGCAGTCCTTTTGGGAGGACCTGCTCTGCACGGGTCCTCCAAGGGCTCCAGTCCTTCAGGGGCGTGCCTGTTCTGCCACGGAGCACCTCCGCCTCCTCCTGACCTTGGATTTCTCAGAGCAGAAAATTGCTTAAAGACTCATTCCCAGAATTGCATTATTATGTGCAACAAGTTTAAGCAAAACTGTTCCAGGAATTTTTCCAGGGTAAACTCTTAACCAAACAACTCTTTCCTACTTTGGCTGGTTCATAAGCACCAGAGAAAAGCAAAAAAAGTATCAAAACAAGTTCAAAAACATAGAATTCCTATAGTCCATACATGTTTTGCCTGTGTTTAAGGCAAGTGAAATAAGCCTTTCATCCATCAACACAAGCTGCTGTTTACTTGTTTGAATAAGTTTCCTCTAAGTTTCACAGCACACTTGAGGAAAAACTAAGTTTGATCTGCATGATGCCTTCTGCTCCTGGTGCACAGCTGAAGACTGCCAGCCTGCAATGGCCGTGCAAGCTCTCCAGCACAGCCTGCAGGATCACAACATCAACCCTCCAATTCGTTAAGTATCACCATGATCCGAACTCAAGAAACAAACCACATCCACCTAGGGAATTGTTTCGTGTCGTTCCACATGGACCACTGTAAATAACACCACTTTTACACCAAGAGCCCAGACTGAAGCCTGGCCGTTTCAGGTATTACGAGCAATCCTTAAATAACTTTTGATTTCATTCAGTATGCCATACATTGTGAAAGGCTGCAAAGATGAGGATTCCTGTTCTAATTCTTTACACACATTATAACTGGGCAAGAAAGAAAAAAAAAAAAAACCAAACCAAAACAAACAAAAACCATTCAAGTCCAGGGGAAGATTTGTAAAGGGGAACAGCTGTTTGCAAGGAGGACTGCTCCAAAGCCAGCTGTGAAGAGGAGCTGTCTGCCCACTTCAACCAGCTGGAAAACGAGCCAGGTGGAGGAAAAATCACCATCAGCATTCAAACAGATACCGCACCACATTCACACTTAACAGCTTTCCCCTTTTCTAGTCACTTCATCCAGATGTTCCAGAAGGTACTGGAAGTTCAATTAGAGGAGGTATTTTAGAAGTGAAAAATGAAAACAACTCCACATTTATCATTCTGGAATGAATGTATTAAACAAACATGGCTCCTCCATGTAACGCAGCCAGCCTTCAGCATCCAATACCACCGCACAGCAAATCTCACCTTGTGCTTGACTACACAGTGGTCAACTGCTTCTCAAAAGATGACAGGCTTCAGCTATGTGGTATCTGAAATTTCACAGATTTCAATGTTTTCCACAGATTCACCGAAGCAGAAATGCAAAACGCAGCACAAAATTCTACCCAATTT
This sequence comes from Falco punctatus, assembly GCF_963210335.1. NCBI lineage: Eukaryota > Metazoa > Chordata > Aves > Falconiformes > Falconidae > Falco > Falco punctatus. The sequence goes on from NC_137593.1 coordinate 18,928,549, forward strand.
CTAAAGAAACATACGTAGTGAAGTACCACACTAATGAACTCTCCTATTAAAAGTCAGCTGCCAAACAGAGAACATGCACGTGTATTCCCCCCGCGCACTCTATAGAAAGATTTGGAATGAAGCACTCAAGCCTCAAACTGACGCCGTGTTCAGCTTGGTAAAACAAAGCTTCAGTACACAGAAAAGCGATACCTTTTTCAGAATTTAGTTTTCCATGCAGTGATTACTAACACCACTCCTACTGTAGACAGATGCTCCCTCTTACACGATTTACCATGATGAAGACAGGGGTGTTTTCATTAAAGCAGAGATTAAACTTTCTCAGAGGCAGAAAACAATTCTGATGGGAATTGAAGAGATTAGAAACAGCTACTCTGAGGCAGTTGCAGCTGTAGTTTGTTAGATTCTGCATTCTGTATTTTAAAAGCTCTAAAGCAAATTAGTACTTCCAAACATTTTCATTTTATTGTGCTTAAGCATTTAAAATGCACGTAAAAAGTGAAATACGTACAATAAACGGTACCAATGTTATAGAACTTCATCACACACAGATAGCTTGTACCTCTGCGTATATAATGTGTATGCTTCCTGATGGTGATGTGCAGAAACTGAGATTTTAAGCATCCTTCCTAAAGAAGTGCCTTGCAAATTAAATGCATCAGTGATCATTTACCCTCTGTCCTGCTCATTTCACTCACATAATAAAGTTCAAGCCCACATTTTTGTAAGCTAACCACTCATTCTGGATTTCGGGTCTCTAGATACACATAACAGTGAAAAGGGAATGAATAATGTATTTTTAATACAACCAGAAGTCCCAGCTCTAAACAGCAACAAAACAATTATCTTGATTCCTCCAACAAACACACTGCAATATACAGACACCTGGAACACCCCTGGCCCCGTACAGGAAAAGGGGTGTTCACAGAAACACACCCCTAAGCGCTGTTCTGCACACTAAAGCCTTCCAGAATCAAGGCTGCTCGGACCTAAGCTCTGTTTTTTCAAAATGCTGGATAAAATGTAAGTGGGAGGTTTGACCCTTGCACACCAGATACTGTAAAGCTTTTATCAGAAGTTGCTGAATGACATTTTGTACTAATGTAAATGAAAAATCTTACCAAAGTCAGTTAAGTCACATTACTAATGTTATAGCTGAGTTTAGCTCTTTAAGAGCAACGTGACCCACCTGTTAACTGGGCAAAAGAGCACACGCTAGCCTTCTCAGATGTAGAACTGCGTTTATATATACTTAGTTTAGAATTAATTCTTTAAAGTCAGCAAACTGGTCATTCCTGTATATCAATATTGTACAGATTCAGGAGCAGTTTGTTAACTTGTTAGACGGGTACGAAAGACAGGGATTCACAGAAGCGGCCCACCCACCAACAGGTCTTAAACGATCCCTGTAAGGAATGGTTTGGTGAAGGATCTAACTTAAAAATCCAACATTTTCCACTAAGGTAAGAATTTACTGTTTACCTGGTCAACAGCCCTAAGGAGGTATTCCTTTAACCTGCTCCAAAAAGATTAAAGAAGGAAATTCCAGAATATCCCTACCTGTTAGAAAAGTTCACTATTTACATTTAGAAATCCTTTGCTTGTTTGCTGCAGATTAGGCCAGTGTCCTCATGGCACTGGACAAAAGAGACGACCTTATCACCGTTCTGCGGCAGCAGATTCCCATCACATACATACTCGATCTTCTCTTTCACTAACCCGGCTGCTTTACTGTTCCGAGCGTGCCATATGAACAGAACTGCCCGAACCGTGTTACACTTGTATGGCTGGCTGTCCGCACTGTTCACAGCTCCTGAAAGAGTAAACGCGTATCAGTATTTATTACAAGAGTTAGACCCTTTAGAAAGCACAATATTCTTTTAGGAAGAGTCTGCAACCAGAAACTAGGAATTATTAATATTTCCTTGCCCTCTGAAATCTGGTAACAAGTAAGAAATCACCAATTTATTTTTTATATATGTAGGACACAATTAGAAGCTTATAATAAAACCATAAAATTACTCTGTCCTTCCTGCCCGCACAATCCTTGAAGAAGCCACAGCACCAAGAGCAGGATCTGTTGGCTGTCTGTTTTGTTGAATGCTTGGGCATTCAGTCTTAAAAATCATTACAATTCACCGGACAGAAGTGAAAATTACCTGCAACCCCCATTCCCATCACACGGCAACAGAAGAGGCAGCTGTACCAAAACTGTTTCCCAAGCCGTTCATTCAGGTTGCACTCAGATTTGCTGCAAAATCTTCAGACAGCGTGTATCTGTTCAGTTCCACGCTCTGGGTACAAGCACCAGGTTTAAAGGTTCAACAGTTCTTTATTTTTATATTTAACAATATATACACTTAGCATATATGGGTATCGTATTTAAAGAGAGCAATGGGTAACAAAAGAAAGCTACTTTTGTCCTGCAGGCGTTTCCAGTTATTACAGAGGAGAAAAGGCAAATCATTTTGCCATCATTTGGTCAGGATAACTATCTTGAACTAACAATGCTCACGGATGCTTTGCTCTATCATCTGCAACTTAAGCTCCTTTATATATATATATATATATATATATATATATATATAAAAACTGAGACATCTGCCACAAAGACTGTCGATGAAAAGACCTCTATCAGGTATGCTCTCTTGCCTCTTTTCTCTTTTTTTAGGGTAAGAGCTATGAAAACTGGGATTTTCTTCAGCTCAGTTGAAACAGTCTCCTAGCAAGGTCTGTTTTAATAAAGAATTTCCCTCTCTACCCAGACACATTTTCATTCCATGAACATATATATATCACTGATTTAATGAATCTGTATTTTTTCCTTATCTGCATGTATGTGATATGAACAAATTATATCTGATGATAAGAGTTAAATTCTGCCTTTCACTTTCAAGTAAAACCAAGCCAAACCAACAAACAAAAAACAAAAAAACCCAAAGGCAGAACTTTTCTGAAGTGGCCAGTCCCTTCATCATCTCCTACTGCACCCTTTACACCAACTGAGGTGTTGAAATTATTTAAGGCGTATGTGATAATAAACAAGGTGGCATTAATCGAACTTTTTTTTTTAAAAACGGACCATGAAAATACTGATTTTCACCAAACAAGCAAGCAAGCATTGTTTGAAAGGTAGCCACGGAAAACAAAGCTTCAGGCAGAATGACTTCTCCACGGCAGGGTGGCCCAGCAGGACCGACCTGCTCTCCCCCTGGACACTCCTCCCCGGCACCAAGATGTCAGTTGAAGGGGGCCAGGACAAACTTGGATCTTGCTCACAGCCTGCACCGAGAGCACCATCTCCACCTACACTCATCAAGCCAATCCCTCCCGTTGTGGTGTAGAACACGCACGATACTGTTCTCTCAGCATTTTAAAGGGAATGCCCTTTAATTTCCCCCCTTACAAGAAGTAGATGTATATTTTTTCCCTCGCAGTACCACAAGAATAATTTGCCTTGCTTGAAGACAAGACAGAAGGGGAAAAAAATTGAAAGTTAAACACGCTCTTCTTTCACTACATCTTAATTCTGGACTGCAAGAACCCCCTATTTATTAACGGTAATATGTTAGGTCATTCAACCATTAAACTTCAAGAATGTGCCTCTCTACAGGTCTGCTGATTAGGATTAATTGGGTGGGTGGCATTTCTTACACAGTACCTGGTCAGAGTTCAGAGGAAGTACAAAAAATTCACAAGAAATCACAGCTCCTGCAACAAGGGAATCATACTTCAGATCCTAAAATATTTTATATAAAACTAGTTGTTTTTAAAGAATCCTTACTTTATGTAGAGTCAGGCACTAAACAGCGTCCGAGAATATGCAAGGTGGAACCTGTGTAGATTGCCCTTTATTTTTGTCCCTGAAGAGACAAAGTGCAACAGAGCATATGTTAGGAATTCACCTGCAACTTGCATCTAGCATCATCGGTGCTCTGAAACCTGAACTGACGGGGCTTTTTAATGGTAAAAATCCTGCTAAGGAATCAGAATAGTCTGGGTTGAAAGGGATCCTTAAAGGTCATCTAGTCCAACTCCCCTGCAATAAGCAGGAATCGTGCTGTTATTAAAGTTTCCAAATACTGTAAGTACCAGAACCTTCCAATAATTCAGTCCCAAAGCTTCCAATTAATTCAGAAGAAACAAAATCAGTCCCAACATAATCGATCTGCCCCCTCGGTATCGCAAGTCTTCCTTGCTAACAATCAAGTGGCAGCTCTGGAATATAAAACGTACACCTTTTTAATCCCTACAATGAAAACTCAACAGTTTTAAATGTAAAAAAATATTTATTTAGATACCGTATACAAAAGTCAAAAGAGCTGAGCAATTAGTACTGACAATTTCTTGTGAATATTTAATAACAAGTACTTCTAACCTCACTTTACAAAAACAAGTGCTTTTAAAACCGGCATCGGGTTTTTGATTTGACTTAAATATATTTTTTTCAACTTAGTGGCTAATCCAGTGGTTTTAAATAATTAAAATAACAGAGGCTAACAGACCCAACAGTAAGTTACACTGAAACTTTTGACCACAGCATTAAAAGATTAGTCTGAGAAACCTATGCCACTTCCTCATTTACATCTATTACCCACTGAAAAAATATGCGAACGGTATGCCATTTTTTGATACTTGGTGAGCATAGAAAAGTTAGCCTACTATAAAAGTATCTGCTGTTTTATTCTATGACTACTGCATATATAGAAAAACAACCAAGGCCAGCAAACCCCAGCATTCCTTACGTACTAAGTGTCTTAGAATCTGCCAGAAAGCCTCTGCATAACATTAAGTGTTCCTATGCTACCCAAACGAGATACCCCAAGTCACATGACGGTCCCATCTTTGGGCTGTCAGAACCTTGAGCCACAAAGTTTGTGTAACGATACTGTGTTGCTCCTGGGTGTAAAACCAGCAATAGGTGTAAGAAGGACGGTGAAAGCAAACATGTCACAGGACAGAAACAACAGCTTGTGCATTTTTCAGCAAACGAAAGCTTCTCCTACATACATTAGCTACAAACAGAAGGTGTAGCCTTTTATTTAAACAACGTAGTAAAAAAATATAGTTTCTGGATTTTTTTCCTGTATGAAAAATACAGCACAGGTTTTTTACATTCAAACTATAACTCCATAGAAAAGTAGACTCCATTAAGCACAGCTTGGTGATCACACGGACGAAACCATTAAATTGCTCTGCCTAATGCTCTACTAAATCGCTGCTGATGACAAGATTCCAACAGGTGTGTGCCAAAAGCCAATAATCAAATTATTCTTGTGCAATCACCCCTCTTCAGGACTGAAAATAGCTATGGAGGAGTGTTCCCAGTTTCAGAAGAATTTTTTCTATTATGAGGCTAAAATACCTGGGCAATGAGTAATTCTTCAGAGTGATGCTAGAACAAAACACCTTCAGGTTGATTGGTTAATGTTACTGAACAGACAGATGTGCCACAAAAGCAGGACAGCCGCTGCGTGACAAGCAGCGAGTGGAGGGTCTGGCCAAAGTGACAGCTGAGCTCTCTGGTCTCCAATCAACCACTCTGGAGTTGGGTAGAGAAATTCTTCCCAGAAAACAAAGAATTCAAGGTAGCCTATATTTAGGCAAGATCACAAGTCTGCAAACTCTTACTGCTGCTACTGGACATCAAACGAGATACATATAAAGTAACAGCAGCATTTCTAAAGCTGCATGAACAGCATATACACCATACCACCTCCAAGCCTTCTTAAAAAGGGAAAGAGATGCTTCAAAAAAGTATGTTATTAAATAAATATATTCTTTGTATGGCTTATCCAGCTCTCTTTCCATAAAACTCTCAAGAAATCATTTCATCTACGTAAAGGGATGCATTTTTCAATTTAAAACATAAATATTAAGAAAGGCTTTAGGAAATCATAAGTAGTTACAACCCAGTTTTATCATAGAAGCTCTGGATAAAATGGCGCATTTTGAGAAAGGCCACAACATTTAAGGCTGTATTAAATAACTCCTTAGGATAAGGATAGCTGCAACTATTTTTCCCACAAAGCTTGAAAGACTGCTGAAAAGCTTAAGCCTAGACTCACATGATCTAGCTGTTGTCATCAAAGCAATCTTTTCAAGCGACATTTCACACGCCAATCCCAAAAACAGTTGGTCATCATAGATAAACAGAGAAAGGTTTATAAGGAAAAATTGCATAGTTTAAAGTTATATAGAAAATGTAATAGTTTTTTGTCTGTGATGGATGAAAACCTATTGTGGGAGAATACCAGCAGTCAAAAAGCCAAAGAATTCCTGAAGTTACACAGAAGAAATTAAGAGAGAGAAAAAAAAAAAAAAAAAGAAGAAAAAAAAAAAAGAGACAAGTTTGGTAAAACTACCAGTTATCTTCTGTATTTAAGGAGACAGCCAAAGGCCACATTTTGATTCCTATCTCACACTTTTTATGCAAGTTCCAACTTCGAGCCTGAACTCACAAAATCCTCTGAAGTTTTGCAACTATAAAAAAAAAAAAGCAAGAAAGATTACAAGTAAATCTGCAAATATTTTGGTAACTCTGAATAGCACTGAACAAGTTACATCAACAACTGCCAGCTTCATCATCTCTCAAACCTACGAAGCCTTTGCCTTCTTATTTCCTCTTCTGAATGCTGCTCAGGTGGAAACCAAAACCCATAGGGTCGCCGCTCATTATTATACGTTGCTCCACCGAAATCTGCAAGACACAATGAAAAACAACTGTTATTTTGTTCTGTAATATGAGAAAAATGCACATGTATCTTGCAATCCAAAGCATCGCAACACAAAGGAAACTCAGTTGAACGTTTCCAGTGCTGATGGTTTCAGGGCAATCACAACTTCTGGCAACTGCTCTTCAAGACAATGGAACAAAAAGGAAAAAAAAACAAACCAAAACAAACAGAAAGACAGACCCCCAATCCCCTCCCCAAAAACAAAACACAAATTCCCAAACCACAACCAAAAGAACACCCAAACATCTAACAAGTTTTTTAAACTGAGAGTTCACATTTTTTCACGATCCCTAACTTTATACAGTGAGCTCCAGATTGTTCAACTATTTAAACGTCCTCAGTAATTACTTCTGGCAAAACGAGCCTTTGTCTTCGCTTTTAATATTAGAGTCCAACATGTGCTGACCCGTACCAGATGCACATACAACTCCCATCCTTAGCTGGCAGCAAGCATTTTCAGAAATAAACTACACACGGCAGCTCGGCCAGAGAGAACGGTAAGCACATTAATCTGTGCAGAAATAGCACACCAAGACCAAAGTTTCTCTGCCCTGGCACCCCTAGAGAAGACAGTAACAGGCTATTCCAGCAGCTCTTCAGAATGCACATCGAGCGACCAAGCAAAGAAACGATTAAAAGGTTGTGGTTACCCACCACCTCAGCTGAGAGGCTCTGGGAAACAAAAACATGAGACTGCCTTCTGAGCATGGTACAGTATTAAGTATTAAAGCAAATTAGCTTTAAAGATAACAACAGCCTTTGTAACATGCGGTATTTTTTAAACTTTCATCTCAGGATCTCATTTAAATTAGCAAAAGTGAACATGGAAAATGAAAAGTAAGCATTGCACTATTATGTTCATTTTCAAATACAGCTGTATCCTGTACCAGAAATTGTTTATAGCAAACATAAAGCTTGTTTACATGACGTGAAGTCAGGAAGTCCAACTTACAAAGAGGCTCTGTGAGTTGCTGATTCAATTACAAAAGCATTTCAGTTTGTAGAGTACTCAGCAATAAATGAAAACGTTAGAACACGTTCGTAATTTTTCTTGTGTTTGCCAAGAAGTAAAACTCCTGGAAAACACTTCCAGAGAAAACTACAGCTGCTCGAGCTCCTATAGGTAGCAATGGCAACATTCATGTTTATAAGATGAGATGCACTGTTTAGAAGGATTTTTTCCAATTCATATTAAAATACAAGAAATTAATGTATATTCTAATATTTTATCTTCAGCTTGTCCCCAAGTCTCAACTTGCCAGAAACAAATCCGATAAATATTTAAGCTGTCACTCTGTCTCTGAAAACACTATGCCATTGTTTGAAAAATATTGTTCAAAATATTATTGAAAGCTAAATGGTACTGGAAGTCACAGAGCCTGGCACAAGTCACATTAGCTGCAATGCTTCCCAATTTTATTTTATTTACCTTCATCTCCTTGTCTAAAAAAAAAAATAGTTAATACAAGCTGCAGGCATAGGCAGAATGATTTTCCTTAACAACAAAAAAATTAAGCTGAACTAAATGTTCATTTGGCACATTTATTTTCCCTCATTTTACTTTCTTACGCATGCAAGAAAGTTTGAAAAGGTAAAACCACCATATAGTAATTTTACTGTGTCCTATTGACCACGAGCTGAGAAAAAGCACAAACTTACGGTATATTTTAACCCCATGAACATACATTTAGAAATTAAAAAACCCAATAGTTTAAATTGGAAGACACAAAGCAAGGTAGAAGACAGACATCGGACCCTTTCATAGCAGGGCAGAAATATGTCTAGATAAAAAAGTTAAAGGGCCTGAGAAAGCTCAATAAAACTTCTGAAGTTGACATTTACAGATTATAGACACGTACTGGAATACAAGTGAATGTATCTTATGTATTGATCTTGCTCATCATCTATCAGTAAAGAAACTGTTAAATAACATTAATCATAACATTCTCAGCAATGTCACGGTAAGAAAATGTATGAAAAAAATCATTGTGATTCTCTAATTTTTTAAATGGTACATAATACCTGGGGTGAGTAAATGGGAAAGAAAGTCAGCAAGTTAAGGGCTTTTGTCATTGTTATTTATATATTAATAATGACACCAATTACAATGCCTAGTATTTTCTTTACATTGACTTTCAATGGATAGAATTTAAATATAAATGTTTACAATAGCCGGAGGATACAATTTTTGATGAAGAGTAATATAGTCAAGATCTTGATCACTAACATGACTGCACCATACAGGGTCAAAACTGCATTGTAGTGCTGAGGTTTGATTGGGTTTTTTTAAATCTTCATAATTAAAAAAGTTTTTTGAACATGCAAACATTTTCTGTAGTGACATTGTCAATTAAATATCCAGGTTTCTCCATTTATTTTTACATAGCATTCTTGGTTGGCATCTGATTTCTTAACTAAAAATTATTTATACAATTAAGACAAGTATTTGCAGAGTTCCCATAAAATATGCGCAATACTTTGAATATAAAGGTGCTTTAATTATCACTAGGAATAGAATGAAATGTTGTTTAAAAAAAAAAAAGATACAAAATACTCTATTTTGACCTAAAAATAAAAGGCTGACAATGCCTTTTGAAAAGCTTTATGTTCAAGAAAAGGTATTATATTACATCAAACAATATGGTGAGGAGTGAAGCTGTCTGAATGGGAAGGTTTAAATATGTGCATTTTTATATGTATGTATATATTTAAATTATACCCAAAATAGTTCCCCAACACCTTTATTTTTAATTACAATACAAATATTAATGAAATAACACCTTTATTTAATCAAAATAATTATAAGCCGCAGTATTCAGAAATGGTAATTAGGCCACTGCTACTACTGAAACAACACCTGGACTTCTGTGCAAGAAACAAACACAATCTTGTTAACACATCAGCAAAAATCTTCAAGAAAACACAGATTTTAAGATTGCAATAACTGCAATAACACTAGATGATAGACAAACCCGAAGGCTATAGTACAAAAAAGTTAGAACACCACACTAACTCTTACATAGCATATTTTAAAATTTGTATTATTGTGAACTAGAACCGTGTTCTGTGAATATGGAAGACTCCAACTTTCCATACCTTTCCCGTGACTCTGCATGAGGTTTTTTTCTGTTACTAAAGCTTACAACTACAGGATTTTGGACGAGAACAAGAAAAACACTGTAATTGCAACTGGTTTAACTAGACCTGTATTAGTGTAATACAAGATCAAGCTTTAATAACCTTAAACATTTTTATCCACAGGTTAAATAAATATGCTTATCATGCCTAAAATACTTACCGTAGTTAGGCATTAGAGAACATTACTCTGAACCTCCAGCCCCCCAAAGGTCTAACGTATAATGCATTAAGCACTAGTTCACAGGTTACTCAGGATGTCACAATCAGACATTTGATGAAATCACAGACACGTAGTCTGAAATGAAGGTGACAACACGGATTGTTTCCGTTTTTAAACATTTTTTCCCCTCCCATTATGAACAGGCAAGCATCTCTCAGTTGTGAAAGCAGAGACTGTTCTGCACTCAGAAGAGCAGGGTCACGCACAACTCATCAGCTTGGCCTGCCGGGGCTGACACTGCGCGTGCTGGCCCATCCTTGCTTCCTGGCCTTCCTTCAGCACCTGACCTACATCAAGATTTACACGAGGAACTGCTTGTGTAGTAACCATAACAACAATTTTGTAAAGACGACTGTAAAACTGTTCATGCTGATCCATGAGACCATTTTTACTAGCTAAGAAAACCCCACTCGGATTTGCAGATTGTTACTTAAATTTGCACAGTTTTTCTTGGATTTACACAATACAGAAAAATAAAAACTATTGAGCAGCAGTCTTCTCAAGTAAAAAAAACACCAGTACTAACCAGGGGAATACCTCAAGAAACTAGGGAGTTTGTCATACTCTCTTGGTTTCAGTCAAGTTTCATTTTTTGGAATCAAATGACTGGCATGTTCAACAGTCATTTAAAAAAATAAAACTGCCCAATCTGAGAATGCAGGAAAAAAAATATATCTGTATATGTGATTATTAGCCATACCTTATGGGATATTGGAGACTTTGCACTGAAAATTCGGCACCCAATATTGGTGGTTCTGGTTCTTAAGAAAATCTTCCAGTTTGTATCTTAGGTTTATTACCTGTTTTAATTTTAAAATTCAAGATAGCAAACAAACAACTATATCAAATTCTGAAATTCTGATACAGCAGACACTCATTGCCTATAAAGATCTCACTGAATGATATTTCTGATTTAGAACAAAAAACTATATTCTAAATTCTACATCAACAGAGACTGTGCATAACAAAGTCAACCAACAATAAATGCAAGGAGCTCAGACCATCTTACCAGGTTCAAGTCTTGCAAATGAAAGACTTCACTATACACGTCAGTTCTGTTTCATGTGATTCTGAGCACTACTAATTCACAACAGGTGATAATGCCCCAAACGTACATTTCACAGAAGCACCAGAGCAAGATCTGGCTGCAGCACAGCCAGCCTTGCTCCACAGCAAAGCAAAACTTACTCAGCTGGCTGGCCAGGCACTTAGTCTTCACCTACATACCGCCCTCTAATCATCAAGATCAGATGTAAGGATGATTTGAAACATGCCATCCTGTCAGTATAACAATAATACCTGTAGAATGTGTGTGAAATATACGTTTTTTGCTCCTCTGCATGAAATTTGGCATAAGCAAAAAAAGCAGCCAGTCATCTTACAGGGTGAGCCAAACAGACAAAACCTCCATGTGAGGTTTCAGTTCTGCTTGTGGAAGTGTTACATCAAACACACGCATTTGATTTTTTCCTCCTCTCTGGAGTAATGGACTTAGTTTTAGGTTAGATAATAGGATTTGCAAGAGAGTTTCTGTAAGCTTCAGGAATAATTTATCAAGCTATCAATCTGTGAAAGTCTGACTGGTAGAAACCTGCAGTTAGGTCCTTCGCAAATACTGATGCTGCCAGGTAAAAAGCAGCGAGTTCAGCAAGTAGCAATGGTATTACAAAGCAGCGTGTCTGTATTTCTTTTTCATGCTAGCTTTAGTTGTATTAAAGAAGAATCTAGAATGCTGCAGTTGAATAGCTTACAATTTTCAGTATCACTGTCTGCCCTGGCACTACTGAACATGATGGTACCCATACAAAAACCAAACTGTACAAGCACATACCCATACAGAGAATAAACACTTCCCATTAAAAAAAAAATATCTTACTTTTGTAGCTTTGTTTTATAAGATAATCACAGACAAGTTACAATCTCTTTTCAACACAGTGAGCACCACGCAGAGAGCCCTGATCTGGATGAAAAGCCTGGTCTGTGTCAAGAGGAAAGCCCTTAACAGGTGCCTCAGATACAAGCGTTTCATGTCCACAAAGATAATCCTGGCTTTGATTTTCCTAGTCTTTGAAAGGTGTGAAAGACAAAGTCTACCCTTAGCAGAGACAAGGTTCAGGTATGTAGCTTGTAGCAAACTCACTGCAGGATTTCCTGCTCTTTTTCTTGAAGCAATGTTTTCTGCAGCCAACAAAATGCTCAAAGACCATTAGCTTGGGTCCTCACAAGTGCAGAGCTGTTAGGATCATCTCATGCAGACATCCCCATTTTATACAGCTTAATTGCTTCGCTGCATCTTCTGTATTCTATCATGTCATTGGATTACACAAAAGATTGCCAGCATCTGTACCTGCCACTGTCAAAGCAGTGAGAGAAATGCTGTATTCACTGGCCTAAAAGCTCACAGATCTGGCAAGCTCTTCCAGTCCTTTTCCTAGGAACTGTTTTGAGTCTAAAGATAGCTTACGTAGTCACCAAAGCTAGGATGTTTGTTCAGTCTCTTCCAACCTTCCTTCTAGGAAATACAGACAATACAGAGTATCTGTCTTTCTACCTTAAGTAACCTTTCTGTGGCTCCCAATCTCCTCCTCCTGAAAGGAGAGAAGGAAATACCAAAAAACATGTGGGAAGATGGCCATGTATGGAACCGTCCAGTACAGGCCTCCTCAAGAGAAGTGCTGTTGTCCTTTGGGGGTCCCAGAACTACATCCTTCAAGAAACAGATTGAGATTGTTAAAACAGGGGCAAAAGATTTATGGTTTATTTTTCAATACTAGTAAGCAACAGTGGTTTGAAAATATTTGATCAAGTATCATAACAGCTTGGAACACTTGCTTGGCTTTCATTTATGCCAGTTTTATACAATGTATTTATTCCATAAATAGTACAGCTCTGCTATGTTATAATGCCAGGATTTAATTAAAATTCATAAAGTGCTCTTCGGCATGCTACTGATTATATACAATGTACTACGTTGATGTATCTGTGGTACAGACCTGACTCACCTTGCTTTTTAATACAAAATACCAATGTTTAAAGTGTTCTATTTGAGAAAATGGGAGTTCTCTCAAGTTCATAAACATTTAAACATACAATTTTTATGCATAATCAACCAGATGTTTTTAACGCATATGGAATTGGAAGCAGTAAACTGGAGACCAGGGACAAGCTAGAGTCAAATGCCCAGTGTTGCTATAGTTCTTTCCTATCTTCCAGCCAATAAGTAATCGAGTCAAAGTTAGTTTAACCAGCTACCTTCCTATTTATTGAGTTGTACAGAGAATCCTAAGGAAAGGCAGTGCATATGCAACACCATTTTTCCTCCTCTCATACTTTAGAAGGACAAGGAGGTTTCCAGAAAGAGCTGAGGCAAACAGAGCAGAGCAGTTACGTCACCGTTTGACATTGCACTAGAAGCCAGACAGGAACTACAACTGAAAAAAACCACCAAACCCAACCCTACAAAACAGCAAATCTGCTTTTATTCTCACATCTTCTTGCCTCTGTGAAACGCAGACATGCTATACAATCTGACAGATTTGGCTTTTAGCACTTATCTCTGCCCAATTTTTTTTCTACTCAGCTCCAAGGAGACCACATTTAATAGCCTGTGTTACCGTTTCTAGCTGCCCTTCAAGTTTCCATCAGTGTATGAAAATGTTGTCATGCTACAAAGCAAACTATTCTTCCTGGTGCTGCTGCCAATATTCCTCATCTACAGACGGAAACATACACTGGTGAACAGGAGAAACAAGGTTTAACTACTGATTCTGTGCTGTGCATTGCAATGGCTGACAAATGAGAAATCAAATTAGCAGGAGATTAGTTGTGGCTAATGAAGTCAGAAGGGAAGTAATACACAATGAATCCAGATACAACTGGATTATTAAAAGAGCAAGCGAGGTCAATCTTGAACACAGGGTGTCTCATTCATTTGTATAACCAATTTTTATATAAATGTACTCTGGATCAAAAAACGGTTTCTGTTAATGATACTTTAACAGAACACATCTCAGCTCTTCCAATATTCTCTTCTGTATGTAGAAGTGTTTCAAGAGGCTGGAGGAAAAGGCTGCACATAGAACTCCTGAATAATGAGCATAAATGTAAGGTTTTTTTTAAAAAAAAAAAAGGCAAAAATGCAAACTACTAAGGAAGTTTGAACATTTTCTGGTGTTGATTCATCCATCAAAAACATTCTTTTAGTGTATTTTCCTCCAGGCATCTAAGGAATGCTTTCCACACACTACTTCTCAAAGGAAACAATGCCTCTCCTCGAAGAATGCCAAGCTGTCTATATAGATTAATGTATAACAATAATAATGAAATCCTAAAGACAGGAGAAATGAGGAAAAATGTAGCACTGGGGACAAGCTAAAGAGACAGTGAAAACAAAGGTGAAACTAATTTCCCTGGTTATGCTAATTGTATTGAAGTCTTTCACAATTTAAAACCTTGAACACACTAGCAACACTGAACAAACCTGTATCAAGTACTCATGTGTCTTCCCGAACCAAGCACAATTGTTCATAAATTGTTTATTACCTGTGCTTTAGTATCTGAACCAAGTATAGCATTGCTTTTAAAAAAGAGAAAAACATAAACCCCCCCCCCAAAAAAAAAAAAATCACCAAAATACTCAAAAGGCATGAGTGCATTCTTTTTTTTTTAAGCGCAGGGAGTAAAGGAGACCAATCTAAACCCAGTATTTCAACGATACTTATGCGCTATTTAAAGATAGATAGCAGTATCTTGAAAGGTCAAGTGCATACAAAGCTTAAAACAACTATTACATGTACTGTAGCATTTCAGAAGGAATTTGCTAGACCACATTTTTGATTAAAGATTGCTAATCTAGACAAAAAAAAAAAAAATATATAGTTTGTTGACATACAAGTACAAGACCTGGATTTGAAGGAGCTGCCAGTTCTACTCGTCCACCCCATCTGATCCCAACTGCACTGCTACTGCAGCACAAATAGTTGGACTATGAAGAACGATGCTTCTGAGCTCTCAATGTTTGGTCCAACAATCTTCATCCACTCCAGTATTTTTAGGCAAAGTTAAACAAACACCAATTTAGACAACAAAGGGCAGTAACTGCTTCAGCTGCCTGAAGCTAACCTGTTTGCCCATGTAAGTGGGGGTTCTCCAACAGAATGATGTCACTGCTTTACAGATCTATTCTTTACACCAGGGTATTTCATAGGTGCTCATTAGTTGTGGTTCCGTTTTAAATTATGAGCCTGTGGTAAAAGGCTTAGTGGTGCTTTGTCTTACCTATCTGGTGAACTTTACTGCCATTATCAAGAGAATTAGGACATTTTTGGTTTTAATCTTCAGTAACCCTCTTTTATCCTACATCAACCACAATTTTTACAGATATGGAGTTAATTGCTATACATTCATTTAATATTTCTAATAGAATTCTGGCTATGCTTCTTGTTGCAAGCAGTCTGCTACTTACACTGAGCATACAACAAAGCTTTCTGTGTGGAAATGATAAACATTTACTGATTTAATTTCCTGGAAATTTGCCTGAAGAAATTGCTAGTCATCAGGATCATAGAGTACAGTTGCAGTTTTAGAAAGATATTCAGAACAAAAGCTCTACTCAATGAGGAAAGTGGTTTTCCAAGAAAATGTGTGTTGTGTACCTAAGACCATATATACTCTGAATTAAAAAAAAAAAAAAGTTGGACTTTTAAGAATGAGGTGTAAATCCTAGCATATGACTTCATGAAATTATTTTAATCTGATATCATGCACTGCACGTTTGAACATGTAATCTCTTTTAAGAGAATTCTATAGAAAACTATCATAGTCAAATGCAACGACTGGCATTCCTACGATTGCAGAAGGGAAAGATAACACTGACTGGGAAAAAAATTAATTATGATTAGCCCATACCTGAGCATCTAAAAACTTCTGAGTGGATGGTGGTGGTTTGTTTTTTTTTTTTAATTTATATTTTCTTTTAAATTAGAGCTAAAGAAATGCATATAGAGACAGTTTCATTATAAGAGAAATATCTATATACTTATCCTTATAGGTATTCTTCTTTATCATAAAGACTATCATCTACATGTTTAAAAAACTTAAGTCTTGAAAAAAAATGAAAATTCCTTTGTGCAGAGACACAAGCTTGCAAAAGATTCTTAACATTAATGAGATTGAAAGACAGACAGTTGGAAATTCAACTCAAAAAATCCCAACACCCACACAAAAACCCACATCCACAGCCCACACAAATCAAGATATTTCTTCTCAGCATAATAGCAAGTGAACATCAGATAAGAAATATGATATACTGGGGCTACATTAAGGATGGCTAATACTAGTATTAAACAAAAATGTAGCCATATATTTCAACTTCACAGTAAACTCACATAGTTTAAGTATCAAAAGCTGTGATTTTTTAAATCCAAACTTATTTTGCTGACTTAACTAAAGAAAGAGTTAGTGTAATTTGTAACCAATAAGAACTACGAGAATAAGAATGAAAACTAGAAAAACACCAACAACCAACTTTGGAGAAAAAAAATTAACACTGTTTAAACTGATTCTTGTGAGACAACAACTGTCTAAGCCTGGGAATGGAAATTATAAGTAACAGTTCCTTTTAGTAAATGGACCTAAATCATTATGATAATTTGACAGTCTTAAAAGTTATGCCTACATAAATCTCAAACAAGCTTAGAAGTTTGTGTTGCATGAGATACTAATTATCTTTATCTAAGAAATTAATTAAGAAGTTTTCAGAATATAGCATAACAACAGAATTGCAGTCCAGGAATGCCCGAATGTGGAATAAGCAGAAATGCAGTACCTTTATGGTGGGTTTGGATAACCCATGTATGGGATTATAGAAGAGCAACTACTGAAATTTGATGCACGTCTTAATACAAATTATTTTTCAGTTGTGGACAACAACTGATACCAGAAAATTCTGTACTATGCCACTGATACTTTTAATAGCTTAGCAGGATACTAACACGGTAATTTGTAAGAATGGATCAACATTCCAAATCTGTAATAATACATTTTGTGGCCTAAAAACCCTAATAAATTTACTTCTCTAACTAAGGGGAAAGAAAAAAAAAAAAAATCAATCAAAATTACTGCAATAGTTTTTTGTCCAAGCTACAGAGCAAATGTGTTATTTTAAATGCCATTGTTGGGGGTGTGGGGTGGAGTTTAATAAGAAAAGAGAGCCCTAAATTTTTATTGTGGTATCTGTTTCTACATCCACTTACCCACCTACTTCAAATTATTTTATGTAATTTCTAGTCACATTAAGTACCTGTTTCATGATCCATGTAATTGCAAACAAGCATGAATGTCATGCTTTAGGGAAAAATTTATCACATTCAAAGGACAGTGCTCAGTCAAGCAAATTATTTTTCAAACTGACAGGGAAGAATATCCTAATTCCTCATTAGCACAATCAATTTAACCTCATCCTTTGTGTCACTAAAACAGGTATGATCAATTACATGCTTTATATTACTGAATAAGGCATCTGCCTATAGGCAAGTTGAACCTTTCTGCAGCTTAAGGAAATATTTTAAGAGTTCAGCTCTAAAGCTGTGCTTGTCCAAACTAAAGTGCTCCAGCAGGTAGGAGAAAGAGGTTTCCCTCCCATGAAACCAATGAAAATATCTATATATATTCAACCACACCAAACTATACTGGAATCAATATACAATGCTCTATTTTTCTGCTTCACTTATCTGTAAGACTTAGAAACTGTAACGAGCACTGAAAACAGACACTACCATAGTGTTAAGATTGAAGTTTAAAATGTGACTTGGTTATACAGTTACCTATCAGTGAGGGGTATTTAGAGATGTTATTTAAATTCTATTTCATGTTTCATCAAAAGGCATTCTCGAAATAAGAATATATTCCCTTTTATAGCTGGAAATTTATCTTTGTCCAAAAACAACAAGCAGACAAAAAAATACTTACTTACATAGGTAATGTGATACATCGGTGATATAGATTATTCAAGGCTACAAATGAAAGCTGCAGGTGTTCCACAAAGCCTTTAAAGTGTATACTATCTTCATTATTTATATCATAATTTTGTCATTGTTATTTGCATTGTTTCCCTCATTGTTTCAAAAAAACCCTCACAAACGTGGCAGATATTTCAAAACACACTATTAAAACTTTAAAGGTTTTCTTTCTTAAACTCAGTATTCAAAACATTGTAAAATGTCATGTAAAAGCAACAGTAAAACAAAAAATACCCCTTACAATAAAGCTCATTTTAGACCCATTCCTTCCCAAAGTTACCTAGGACAACATACTGATATGACTTTGTTATTTTTTAAAAATTCCTAAGACAGCAGGAAGAGTAAGTAATTCACTATTTTTTCCTGAACAACCCAGATGGACTAAGTGGTATTGTATTGATCTATTTGAAAGCCAAGATTCTCACTATCTTCTAAGGTTTTCAGTACAGTTTGATTAAAATGGGACTGCTCAGATTGCAATAATTTCTAGAACACACACACTACAGTAATTATCTTGCTGTAGAAAATATTTGGGTTTTTTGAAGTTTCTAGCTTCACAATGTTGAGGAACAGTTAGACATAACTACGCTTACAGAACAAAGGTGAACACAAAAATGAAGATAACTGGGGGGGCTGGGGGTCACTTAAAAACCGATTTCCAAAAAAAATCTGCACTTCTGCCTCCAGATGACTCACAATAGATGCGAACTTTAAGCAAAAAGCTGTATTTACTGTAAAAAAGTATGTTAATGGATTCCTCAAACTGGAAAAGCCTTTTCCTATCACAGTCTTGCCTTATCTCCTGCCTTTTAAAAACCATCTTCCAGATATACAACGTGTTCTTTGTAATAAAAAAATAGAATCACAGATGGTGTGAAAGTAAAAGCGATGATGATTTGTCAAGATATTAATCTTCTTATTTTGCATGGTATTTTGCTGACAGCCATAACACAGAGATGTAAATTAATTTTCTGAGTGGAGATTTATGAAGGGTGCTCTGCGTTTTAAGGGTTGCAGTTACAAGTAGAGGCTTCTGTATCTTTTTCCTAATGAATGCTTCCTTGCACCCAGGAAGCTAGAACACCAAGATTAGGAAGAAGGAAGATCATGTTGATGAGATAGTCAGGTTATGAATTTTCTTAAGATTAATATTACAGCTCCACCAAACTTCAAAGAAATCTTTCACATTTCCTAAGTTAAGGAGTACTTAAAGCCTTTGTCTGAATTCCCCAAAGAATCCATACCAACATGCAACAGATTAAAGAGGAAGCAATGTTTGATATGAAAACTATCCCAATATCAGACCACATATACCATGTTCATTTCTGTCCTTTATCACTTCAACACAAAAGTTTTGTGTAGTTGTGTGATGTAAGTTTTAAGTTTTAAACATGATGCTCTAAAAATGTGCTGTCAGTCCTATTCAATTGATTTTCCTTCAAGTTTTCAGAAGCTGAGAAAGAGATTCTATAAAGCATTCTTACCCTCTTGATTTCACCTGCATTATAAAAAGATAAAATACATCCTAATGAATGCATTTTATACCGACTAATGTATTTCAGTTAAAAACAAACACCATTTTTATGTCTATGTATTTCCAAGGTTTTTTTTGGTTTTTTTTTTTTTTTTTTTTTTTTTTTTTTTTTTTTTTTTTTTTTTTTAGGCCTTTCAGCTAGCTGGAATACAACATTCCCTAAAGGTAGAAGAGGATAGTGTGAAGAGAAAGAAATCACTACATTGCTTATCAATTAAATCTGTGTAAAACCTCAAAATATACACACAGAGAAAGTTAAAAACACTGGCAACATCAAGTCTATTATACCTCTTCATACGACTTTTTTAGAGCATTGTAAAACTTTTTTGGCATGCCAGCTTAGTTTACTTAAGGATTTTTTTAGTTATAAAAGCATTTCTTTTACTATAGTGGTAGCAAGGTAATCAAACAGTACGCAATTATGAATAAATGCAATTATACTAAGGGAATGATACCACACCCTCACACTGCATTCTCTGAAAATTCTACCAGGAAACTTTCATCTTTTTCCAAAGACATGTCAAAAATACTGAAAACTAATAATAAGTAATACATGTCCCCCCCCAACCCCCGCCCAACTCTCTTCTCAGTAT
Source organism: Falco punctatus (assembly GCF_963210335.1). Taxonomy (NCBI): domain Eukaryota; kingdom Metazoa; phylum Chordata; class Aves; order Falconiformes; family Falconidae; genus Falco; species Falco punctatus. Next base: position 18,948,789 of record NC_137593.1, read on the forward strand.
GAATTATAACTTGGAATGTAAAATGCAATAAAATTCCTACCTCTTTCATTAAGGCTGTTTAGCACTGCCCTTTCAAGCTGTTCTTCTTCAGTAAGCCCACCTGTATAATAGCTCCTTGGCATTCGATATTGATAACCTGGATAGCCGTAATACTCTGTAAAATGAATACAAAATAAAGAAAATAATTTGCTGCTACTAAGTAGAAGAGTGTGAAATCAGGTATTGTCTTTATGCTTTCTTCCACACATTATTTTAATCTGGGAAAGGAACATGTTGTTAGGATTCAATTACTTATACAACATATGCCATCAATTTCTATTTACAAAGCCAGATTATGGTAACAGGAGAAAGAAAACCAAGACAAAAACCAGAACAAACATCTCAGGTTTTTATAATTGTTTTAAGTACCGTAAAATTGCCATTACTAAGAAGTTTCACACAGAAATTGAAAGACACTTTTCATCAGATCCTTTTAACACTTAATTGTCACTATTTGGACACCTTATTAACGTCACTAGAACAACAATGACACTCAGGTCTGTTTCAGGCTTTTTCCCACCTGTCTGTCTCTCCCTCCTCCCCGTGATGACATGCCAACGTCATCATAAATTCAAGTAATGTTTGGACCTATAAAACACATAGGAACAGATTCCTGCAAATTTTTGCAGTAATATATACAGCTAACATCATGCTATTGCACAGCTACAACTGCCCTGAAAAAACCACCACACCATAGGTCTCATCTAATGCCACAATCACTGGATGTTGCTTGCACTACTGACAACTACGAATTTCTGACCATTTGCAAATTTGTCAAAATCAAGCGCAAAACATCATCCACCCAAAGACATGGGATTTAAAAGAAAAAAAAAATTACTTGGCTAGATAATTCAGCAAGAGCCTCTTCCTTTTAACACAATCTGATGTTGCCTTAGTACAGAAAATCCGAACTGAGAAAAACTAAGGCGAAAAGTCCCATTTTTTTATTCCAATCTTACATCTTCAAAATACAAAGCTTTGGGTGATATTGTAATTGCTTTTCCAGACAGCTGGCCAGGCAGTTTTGAAAAACCGAAGGACAGAAGTGTTAGCAGTTTCAGTTTCTTCCAACTGACAGAAAAAGTACAAAAGTTTTTCAAAATCAAGTAATGAGAAATACTTTTGCATGAAACAAACACAGCATGTCATTCCTTTTATCTTCAGATTATTAGCAATGATAGTCTTGTGTTATCTCATTAGTCATATGGATTCCACATGTAACCTTCTTGTGGAGTTTCTGTGATTAGTAACTAGCACAGACTATGAAGTGAGGACACATATATAATTTCTTTCAAAAAATGATTGGGTTAAAGAAGGAAATCCCAAGCCTTACAACCTTAAGACAAATAAAAATAGCAATACCCTATCTTAAAGTTATACAGAAAAAGCAGGAAAAATCAAACAGACTACACACTATTCTGTACAGGAGTATATATATTCCTCTGTGTGTTTATATTTATATTATATATATATATATATATATTTATATATTATGCAAATATACCTACATGTATTCTATATACACATGTATGTGCACACAGATGTATGCATACATATACACATGTAGAGGAAAAAAACCTAATTCCAGCCATCTGCAGATTTTTCCTTTTTGGAACATACAACTGACATCAGAAATACTTTCATACGCCTGCAGTGAAGACTTTGCATTATCCTCTAGTAACCTAAAATTCTGCCATTTCTCAAATGATCACTGATTCCTCTGGTTAGAAAGAATTTTTGTTTGTTTGTTTTTTAATCTGTATGAATTACAGTCATATTTTTAACTAACTTTAAAAGCCTTTAAGTCATACTGGATACATTTAAAAGGCATAATTCTGCAAAAAAATAAAACTGACAGCACAATATCATTTAGCTGTTACATACACTTTGGATGCAATCTTCATGTATCCCCCTCATTCCCCTCTGCATTATGTTAATCTGAATTAACATTTTCTCAGCTACAAATTATTTTCTGGAGGCTTCAAAACTTTATGCATGAAGACTATAAAAATTCTGGTACTAAAAGCATGAAATGATCTGATGAAAGAAGAAGGATATCATATTTTAAGTTTGCACTATTACTGTAAATGTTTGTATGTTTGATGTTTACCACTGCCATCAAGTTGTAAGTGTTCACAGAGCCATCATCTTTTATTTTACAACAAGAAAAAGTTCAGTAGAATCCACATGTTCAAGGTGTTCCTATTAATCAAAATAAATGTCCTAAGACTTTATTAATGAACTGCATTTAGCAAAAATTCAGTTAATACTAAATGCATGAAAATTACACTTTAAATATTTTTTCTTCTAAAGCTGTTACCCTGTACTGTTTCATAAAATCTGTTCCGATCATAATTTCATCTATTTTTCTATTTAAATTGGTATTTAAAGGCATATAGTAATAAATCAGCAATACAAGAAAATGAAAAATTAATCAAGATATGCATCATTAGCCTATGACATTGGAGAGAGTTTTCTTAATTCACAGATGGCCAAATTTATTACATATATCATACACCAAGCAAAAGGTTAAATCTTCCATAAAGACTTCTGCAAATAGGATGAAAGACAATTACAAAGTATATACACAGGGAATAAGCATAAGAAACACTTTTTTTAAATTGCAGTTGTTAAGTCATTTTAGAGAAATGAATTCACTAAAAAAAATGATTTAAAAAGTAGTTACATTCAGACCCGAGCTTGGGAGAGAGAATAATTCATATTAACCCTCTCCTTTATCTCCCTTTTGTCCACAACAACTCAAAGCAACAGCATGGTTACTCTGGGGACTACCCAAGACCTGCAAAAAAACCCCCAGACTTCCTTGCTACCACCCTGCTACAGTATCTTTTCCTCAGGTGCTATGTAGTCTCTCACCATGCTAGATATTTCACATGAAATATCTTCATTTTTCCCTGCTTAGGAAGAGCTGGAAAAAATAAAGGGCTATTCAGATTCTGTTCCTATTCCACAAGGGTGGTCTTTTACACCCACCCAAGCCCCAAGGAGCTGGTGTATGTACAGTGGCTGCAATAGATTACGGAGTTTAAATGTAAAGTACAAATTCTTATCTTTATTGGCCATTAAAGTACCTTTCCCAATACAAATATGCGGAGTTTCCATCCACCCTGCTCTACTGGAATACTGAAGGAAAATTTAGTGTCTATGAACATGGAACACAGAGCAATGTAAGCAGCTCATCTGGGCCCTGCTAGACAGAGCAGTACTTACAGCTCGGTGAACACCTTTAACTGGGCTGAGACATGTGGGATTTATTTAATGTAATAATAAAATTGGAGGTAGATCATGGAGATCTACAATCCAACACGGACAATAAAAGCAGCACTAACCTTGGCTCACTGCGGCTCAGAGTAAGCACGTCTCCCTTATAAAAAGCTATAAAAAATAAAAAAACCCTGCATGACTAAACATCAGAGAACAGTGAGAATGATCAAACATATGAAGTAGTTTTCACATAAGCAACCATATTGACTACAGCTTTTCAACCAGATAGAAAAGATGACTATGGTGAGTATAGAATGGAAGTATATAAAATCATACAGACTATACATAAAGAATGAAGATTTAGTTTCTCTTCCCAGAGAAGAATTAACGTGTACCAAATGAAATCAGCAACTAGTGGGTTCAAAACAAAAATGACAGATCCTACACCAGGAAGTAAACTGTGTAATTCTTCTTCTGTGATGTTGTAGGTGTTAAAAAGAGTTCCCATCAACTCAAACAGCTTTTGACAAATTCATGGAAGAAGATTCTACCACAGGCTATTAAAGACAAAATTTCCCCATAAAGCTTTCTGCCGAGAATGTCTTTAAGCCACAAGCCACTGCACACTGGTAGGTATTTGAGGGAGTTATGACTATAAATTTATCCCATTCTTACAGCAGATGCCTAGGAATGAGTATAAATCACTGCAGGAGATAAGATACACCAGGCTATACATCCCTTAGCTTTGATCCAACACACAGCCCTTCTCACAGCTGGCTCCTCTTCTGTCCCTCCCAGACAAGGCCTCCACCTGTTATTTCTATACACTCCACATCTAATGATTCAGTGCTGCATTCAAAGTGTGCCAGTATTCCAACTATCCATCTATATACTGTGAAGATAGCCTGTATTTATTCTAGTGAGGAGTGGGCTTTTTGCATTTAAATTACTTGATTTATAAAAAGTGTTCAGAGGAAGAAGTTCCTTATCAGAGGGAGAAAAAACCCATCCCAGAATGGAAAAAAACCATCCTAGAATGGAACAGATATATTTGCCAGATCAGGGCAGATTTACCAAGGTGCACAGACCTGCTTTCAGTAGACACAATTTTTCCCCTGCTACAAGTTATGCAAAAGGGATGATATTTCCCCAGGGTAGCATTTTATAAAGTCACAACCTTAATTTGAGGTTGAAAGCCTCTTGCACAACATACATCCACACACTTCCCTTAAAAGGGGAGACATGCCCAGAGAAGTAGTGCCAGTTTAGCAAGTATGTATATGTGCAGAATATTTTGATTATTATACATGTTTCCATTTAACTAGCTCCTCTATAGGTTTTCTATCATTAGCAAAAATAATTTTTAAAGTTTAATTGAGTAAAGTTTTTTTTTTTCCTCAAGTGCCATGTATTCCCTCATCATGCCAGGTATTTTACATGAAATCTCTTCCTTTTTTAGGTAAGTGGGTGACAGTACTTACCTGAATAATAGTCCCTTGGCCTGGCAGGGTCAGTAAATGAAAAAATGCCACCTAAATATAAAAAACACATGTGCTATTAGAATAAAATAATCACACTGTCTTTCTTTATAAAATACAAATATCAAAGTAATCTTTCTTTCAGAGTCTGTTTCATGACACAAATATAAACCACAGGTATCTATGAATTTTTTCGACATCAGTGAGACAATATAGTATTGGTAAGCTTGTAAACTGTTTCAGATTTTATAGTATCATCCCATGTTGAAGCAACATATCCATGTAGACTAGAAAAATGCAAACCTACCTAACAAATGCTCTTCAGAACATAAAATGAATAATTTCTGCACTGAGACTATACAATTGCTAAAATAGGGTTAATGCACAGAAAATTCAGGACAGGAGTAACACTGCACTGTTTCTGCTCTTCTACACAGGAGAAAAAGATGGACCTGTGTGCTGGAACATTCTTTCCTCCAAGTCTTAGTCACACAGCAGCTGTCACAGCAGCAGAATCGCCATAGCACGTTTCACCAACAGTACCATGGGTTTTATCACAGAATCCTAAAATAATTCAGTTTGGACGGGACCTCAGAAGGTCCCTAGCCCAACTCCCACTGAGCAGGGGTAGCTATGAGATCAGACAAGGGTACTCAGTCCGAGCTTTATCTTGTCAAGTCTTGAAAACATGGAAGGACGGAGACTTCTGAACCTCCCTAGGCAGTTTGATCCAATGCCTGCCTGTCCTAATACCCCATCAGATGGCTCCCCCATGCCACAGAAACATGCAATACTGACATTTAACTGATGTGATGATTTATGTCTGGTCACTGCGGTGGGGTAGGAAATCTGACACTTCAGTCTCTATTTTGCCACTTAAAACCGCTAAACATACACGACTTACAGACTGTACCACTGAACTGCAATAAAACCTCCTGTGAAAAGCATACATATTTGAACAAGTAATTTCCCACTGTACAAATACCATATCCCTGGCCAACTTGATGGCACAGTCATGAATAAAGTACTCGATCTAGCAAGTCATCAGACAAAACCCAAATAATTCTGACAGCCAACCCCAGCACAGCTGTCGTGACAGGGCTTAGACTTCCAATTAAAACACTGAAATTTTTGGGAGAGTTCACATACAAGTTTGCAGGGCTGCATTTAAAACAACTGTTAGACTAAAGATACAATGTTTTTTAAAAGTAAGTATTACTACAGCTTTTCATATTGTAGTAAAACACAGTTGTAAGCTTGAGCATTCCAGTACCAACTTCTCAAGCATCCTGCACTCTTTTTCAAACTGTTGGGACTTCCACTAGAATGGATGCAAGTAGTAGAAATCAACATGAAAGCATATTGTGCTCTGGCATATTTTCATGGCTTCCTCACACTTTAAATGAAGTGACATTATCACTGACATCTTATGTGAAATGTTTTACTCTACATAAACATTTCAAAAGCAGGGTAAAGTGTATTCCTTTAAGTAAAAATATCTGAAAGACACATTTACTGGTTCTTATCATTCATATATAAGAAAAAGAAGTTGACTTTTTTTCTTCTGCAATCACTTTAATAATTAACATAACTTTAATTGCCTAAAAACTTCCTGGAATGGCCTGCATTTCTATATGAAAGACTTACCAAATTTTAAAAACAAAAGTGTCTCTTCTGCAGATTTTATAAATTCAACAAAATTACATACCTGCACAGGCTTTCATGATCTTTTTCAGAGGTCCCATGGTGTACATCAATCCAACAAGAATCCCTGCAAGATGCCCAGCAAAAGAAGTCCTACGAAAAAGGAAAATCTTTTGATTGATGGGAAGAATTTTTTGTAGGGATGCAAAAGGGGAAGTGCAGAGTATGTTGTAAGCAACAAAGTCCCCAAGTGAGACCAGGCATAAAGAAATGACTTGCATAGAAAGGACATAGTGCCAAGTTTTCTTTCTTCCTAACTACCTTAAAATTAGTAGATATATATAGTTACAGAAAAATATCTAACATATCCTGAAGAAGCTAGAAACTAATTGGAGAGATCATTTTAATTCCTTGTTTAAAGGACAAAATTACTATTTTCCTAAAAGCATTTAAAAACTTACTGAAGTAGGAAACTAGTTTTCATCTATAAAAAAAGTAAATCCACAGAATTACACTACAATGTCTAAGTGGGATCTACCAAAAACATTTACAGTTTCAAGTAAAAGCATAAATACAGCACTACTGCCCCATCAATACAATCCTACAAGTAGTCTAAGGATGAATGCAGATCCATTAAACTTCGTAATACAGTGCATTCAAAATTAAAAGAATGAGTGAAATACCGATATCCAAATTATTTTCTATACATACAATTTCTATATGAAAATGGACAATGATTTTTTTAAATAACGAAAAACCTCTACAGCCTTTGAGAAATCAATATGGAAGCACATGTTTACAGTAAATAAGATTTGCTCCAAGTATTGCCATGACTGTGGGGTACTCTATAAACTCATAAATCAATGTTCACATTCAAATTAAAAGTTAAACTCTTTTCAGTTGAATAAGGTTTAATGACTACTAGTAAATCGTTCACTTCTATTATGAAGCTAGAAAAGCCAACACACTGAACATTAAGATTCCTAGTATGTGCAGTTACAGATAACTCAGTTCACTGGATTTATATTGGCTGTCCAAAGACCCAAGTAATATGAGCTTTTTTTCCTTTATAAAGCAGAAATGAAGCCTCTGTTTCATGTAAAAATAGATCTAAACATTATGCTTTTCACATTCTACTCAGAAATGCAAAAAAGTTATACAGATGACAGCATATGCACTCATCATAATACAGCTTCCAGGCATCACTAGTAAAAGTGTACAAGAAATTGCATGTGTCACTAAGGGGGAGAAAGACCAAATCTAAATCCACTCTTTTGCCACCTACTTAACCACAAATATCTATTCTGCTATGCAGAGCTGTGGTTCTCTGCCTTAAGCAACCAAAAATTTTTCCAAGAGTAACACATAAACGATGATGTGAAAATTTATAGGCAAGAGGTAGTTACCAAAATGAAGTACCTATAAGGAATTAATTTTCCAAACAGATTTTCCAAATTTGTGAAGAAAACACGCCTGACTTGGAGTTGTCTATACACAGAAAACATTAAATACTTCAAAATACCTTACTCTAGAAATCACCAACATGAAACTGATTTGCCTATATTCCTGGCAGTATTTTAAACATATTTTACACTCACCTTGATTTATCTGAGCACAACACTGCTCCATAAAACCCAAAGTCAAGGTCTTTGCTGGCAATACAGTGAAGTTGTATATTTACACAATATGAATGATCAAAACCCTTCAACTTTAAAAAGTCTTTGGAGGGATAATTTCCACTTTGTATCTATTCAGTAGGTTAGTGTACTAAATGTCTAAACAGTATTAATTGTTTAATTATAAATTATATTCAAGGAATAAAGTTCCAAGCTCAAAACCAGTGAGTCCCAAAAAAGAAGAAATTGGGCAAAAACACCAGGAGGCCTGCATGTGTGAAGAAGGAGCTCCTGGACAAACTCAAACACAAAAAAAGAAGCCTACAGAGGGTGGAAGCCAGTACAGGTAGCCTGGGAGGAACACAGAGAAATTGTCTGAGCAGCCAGGCATCAGGTCAGGAAAGCTAAAGCCCTGAGAGATTAAATCTGGCCAGGGACACCAAGGGCAACAAGAAAAGCTTCTATAGCTATGACAGTGGTAAAAGGAAGACTGGGCAAAAGGTGGGCCCTCTCTGGAAGGCCACCTGGGACACATAAAAGGCTGAGGTACTCAATGACTTTTTTGCCTCAGTCTTCACCAGCAAGTGTTCCAGCCACACTGCCAAGAAGGTACAGGCAGGGACTGGGAGTGTGCTGTAGAAGACTGGGTTCAAGACCATCTAAGAAATCTGAAGATGCATAATACGCCCATGGGACCTGGCAAGATGCACCCACAGGTCCTGAGGGAACTGGCAGATGGAGTGGCTAAGCCACTATCCAGCACATTTGAAAAGTGGTGGAAGTCCAGTGAAGTTCTCACCGACTAGAAAAGGGGAAATATAACCCTCATTTTAAAAAAGGGGAAAAAGGAAGACCTGTTGAACTACAGGCCAGTCAGTCTTACCTCTGTGTCTGGGCAAGATGACAGAGCAGATCCTCCTGGAAACTATCCTAAGGCACATGGAAAATAAGGAGGTGATTGGTGACAGCTGCATGGCTTCGCTAAGGGCAAATAGTGCCTGACAGGTTTGGTGGCCTTCTACAACAGCATGGATGAGGGAAGAGCAACCAGTATCACCTACCTGGATTTGTGCAAAGCATTTTAACACTGTCCCACATGACATCCTTGTCTCTAAATTGGCGAGATTTGCATTTAACAGATGGACCACTCAGTGGATAAAAAATTGGCTGGATGGTCACACTCAAAGAGCTGCAGGCAACAACTCGAAGTCCAAGTGGAGACCAGTGATGAGCGGTGCTCCTCACAGGTCAGTACTCAGGTCAAAGGACTACAGACTAATCACTATCTTCTGTTCCCAGATAAAACTATTTGTTCAACAATTATTAGGTCACATTATTTGTGGATGCAACCAAGGTAAGAACACCAGAAGCAGAAAACAGATTTGTCAAGAAAAACAAATCACGTCAAATCAACCAAAATACGTTCTTTTGACAGGGCAATAAGCCTCATGGAAAGGGAGAGTTAGCAGATGTCACACATCCTGTAAGAACGCAACTGTCTCACAGCATTTGCCTCAAAGAAGATTTAAAAACCCTAAACTCTAAAAGTACAGCAGATCCCCAAGTGGTTGGAAAGCTTGACTTGATACTTAACAGTGATTCATCATCAAACTTAGGATACGAATCAAGTGGATTTCTGCAAGAGTCTATTCCAAATATTTAAAAATTACAAGCTAAGAGAAGCTGTAAGGGTCACTGGAGATGGCATTACGGTTTAAAGCAACCCTGACAAAATGAAGTAGCAGTATGGAAAAAACAGGCTGCAATTCAATAAAGACAAATAAGGAGCTCTGAACATACCACTGAAATCATCAACTATACGAACAGGCTAGAAGTGAGTGGCAAGTAGATCTTCAGGATAGACCCTGGGGCACACACTGAATTACACAATAAAGCACAGATCAACACGCCACACCACTACAGAAAAGACAAGCGTTTCACTGGAAATATGTAAAAATGAGCACTATCTGGAAGTAAAATGAAGTAGCCTTCCACTCTACTCAGCAAATCTGAAGGGATCACAATCACTTAAGTCCACTGGAGAATTCCCCCGCAGATACAATCATCTTAAAATACAGAGAAGATTGTCACAAATAGGAACGAATACACTCTTCACATTCTCAATCTATAGGATAAGGAGTAACAGACATCACTCACAGCAACAGATTTAAAAACATTTAAGTAGCAGAATTCAGATTCACATGGATCCTCTATAATCATTCTTATTTTATAAAGAAAATAGACTGGAATTATTCAATTTAAGTAAATTACATAAAGTAACTGTTTTACACATGCAATTAATGTTCTTCTATCCACATGCCTTGGTTCAAAGCAGAACTCCTGTTTTCAATTAACTATATTTGAACAACTAATCCTAAATAATACTTCAATGTCGCTCTTGTCATTTTACTACATTTTACAGTGAATTTTAATTTTCAGTAGATTGCCTTTTTAAAAAATTTGTATAAAAATCTTTCCTATAAGGCTGTATGCGTTTTATCTTTAGACATCTAAGTTAATGGCAAAACTACAACTGTTTTCAAAAGGTAGGATTATATGCCAAATTTAGAAATAAATGCCAGGGATTTTGATTGAAAAGAAATCAATAAACAGTCTACAAACAGCACAAAATAAATTGTATGAAGAAGTCTTGCCCAAGCATGTATTACAAAGGCTCCTTTCACTTGTATTATAAATTCCACTCTTCTTTCTTGACTAATCCAGAAAACTGAGGTTACTCCTATTTTCTGGTTTTATATATAGTAAATAATCCTGGATATAATTAAAAACTCCTCTAATATCAGTGATAAAGCAGCCTCCATCACCAACTGATTCCAAATTACAGCTTTTTACACCAGTCATAAGAATAGCAGCATCTTGACTGGAATGTGTATTTTACTAGGTAAAAATTAACTGTTGTTTTTCAGTTAGAAAAATGAAGAAACATTCTCATGATGGCAACATGATAAACTACTGCCTGTCTTCCTCCTGGTTAATAAAGACAAATTGACAGATAATTATTATTTTTTCCATCATACAATTTTCAGCTTCTATTCAGTTCAGCTGAACTTTGAATGGGAATAAACCCAGGATATTTGACTTTTTACATTGCTTATTTTTCTCTAAATGTCAATGAGCTTTATCAATATTAATTAATGTTCTCCCTGGAACCAAGAAATCCAAATGATGTCTCATTTAACTTGTTTGAAAATGTAGATATCCCCAGAGATCTTATTTATCTCAACCATTCACTTCATACTAATGATAATTATGCAGTATGTCTAAATACCATTTCCTGAAGACATTTGCCACCAAGCTGATGTGCCCATTACTTCAGAAAAGTCTTCTAAACAGAATTAATTATACTTTTTCATTTGGCTGTGTAATTTCCATGAAAACTGGTATCATGAGAGGGAAAGCCACTCAGACTGCCTTTGCTATTCACATACAAGAGATTATGACCCACTGTTTACAAGCCTCTCTGTATTAATTTTTACATTAATATTGTTCCAGTGTCCTTACAATGAATTCAAATGAATTCTTCACTGTTGGTGAATTTATCCTGGATTGTTTCAATTCGGTGTCAGTTGTCCAATTCAAATGCAAACAGAGCAAGAAAGCCAGCGCCTATCACTTAACTTCCCTACCTTCTTCCTAACAGCAAACCCCAGACTGGTAACCATTACTATTTAAGCATGTAATTCTACCACAGGGCAAAGCTACTTACTTAGCAACAAAAGTATGTCTTCAGCTTAAGACATTGCTGCAGTGTTTTGTGAAAAGATCTTACTTCCATGCATCTTTTATTCCAAGGCTGCACTAGGAAGCATGTGTTCACTTAACAAGCAAACAAAGGAGTAATATCAAAGTAAGGTACTACAGGAATCTAGATCAACTTCATTTCTGAAAAAGTTAATTTTTGAGAGCATGGGAATCCAATCTATGTATTTATACATCGTTTATTTCCAAACTAACACAAGCAGAGTCACCTGCACATGACAATTTAAACAATTTGCTACAAAATTTAATCTTGCTTAGAAAGCAGGCCATGCTGGGTTTGATTGAGGTTTTTTGGGTTTTTGGTTGGTTATGTTTGTGGGTGGTTTTTTGTTTGAGTGTGGGGTTTTTTTGTTTTTAATTAAAAGCTCGGTATTTGTATTATGCTTACCTGTTCGACCATGATCTGCTTTGTTATTCTGATTTCCAGTGGATCCTTGAATCCAGGTGAAATGAAGCAACAACTAATTGTCATTGTTGATTCATTATACATTAAACCGTGTAACATTTTCATTGTCAGCTATGAATGCTAATGACAATGATCTGCACCTCTATTGCCAAATGTAGATCTGTTGCTATTCTGCTGTGCTTGTGTCCTTGTGTGGGATAGTTCTCAATTTGCAGTCTTCTCTTTTTTTAAGATTAAGAACTCTAAAACCATCTTAAGTTGCCAAAAAAAGAAAACAAGTCACAGAACTGGCTCAGATCAACACTTACCAGTACAGTTTATTTAGAAGTTATGAAGAGAAACTTGGAAACAAACTTAAGGCTATAACTAATTTAGAAAATAGAAAAAACACAAGGAAGAATTATACATTTTATGGACTGCATCATCCACGTATCTGGAAAATGTTTTCAGACATCTGAGTCAAAACATAGGTCAAAAGGAGGCCTAGAGAAATGCCCAAGTTAGTTTTCAGAGATGCAGTGAGCTACAGAAATCTTAAGACATCTTTGAGATCCTCTGAACTCCAGAATAGCAAGTTTCACTATTTCAACAAACAATGAAGAGAGCAATTCTGGACAGTCACAAACCTCAACACTTCCAAATGCTGAAAAAAACCCCATCTCTACCCTTCTCCACTCATAGCTTCCCACTCTCCCATTATTTTAATCCTTTGTTACTCTTTAACTTTCTTAAAAATAAGCTTGAAAAAAACTGTGATGTCCAGCTTCCAACCCCAAAGTGTCGTCTTTGTCAATCTGATAAATACTTGAGTTAGTTCAGAAACAACCTGACAGAAAAGCTTTTCCCTTAATAGTGAGTATATGTAAAGCACTTCAATGCAAAAGGGACAGATGACTTCAGATACTACATGCTCAATTCTGGAAGAGGCACAGAGATCAAACTTTTCACATGCCTGTTCTTTTGTCAAAGAAATAATCTCAAGGATTGCTACATGAAGCCTATGTTTCAATATCCTTACTTTATGGAAGGTAAAGATTAGAAAGGTATTACAGGTCTTAAAATTTCCCCGTAACAAAAACATTAATGAGAAAGACATGAACTTAACTGATGCCAGTAAAACCTTAAATCCTCTCCTAGAACACAAATCAAAGTTTTCAAGGGCCTCAATATAACTTCTAAATCCTTCATTGGCTATGGATTCTTGGGTGATCCTGATACTTCATCAGTCCACTAAGGCAGGTCCAAATTTATTGCATGTATTTCTGACTGGACAGAAATCTGCCCCAGTTACTGACCTCTTACTTATTCAAAACTAAATTATGCAATTAGATCTACAAAGGGACACCATTTAATCAGACATTTCAAATATTACAACATGCCCTGAGCACACAGATAAGCATGTAAAAGCAATGCTCTGAGAGCTACAATTGTCACGGTTCATTTCAAGGCAGCAGTCAGTTACTAATTAAATATGCTGTGTTCTAGGACATGAATTTCTGGAGATTATTACTTGTTTTCCATGGCCCCCATTATCATGTAATTGTTGTGAAATTGTCCTATTAAGATTGCATGTAACAATGTAGAAGTTCTTTAGATGAGGCAGCAATCTAAGCTTCCATAAAATTATGAAAAGATATTTTGACGTTTCTGGACCTTCTATTCGCTTTCTACCCCAATGACATTTCTGCAGTAATGCAACTGAAAAACAGTAGCACCCAACCACTGAACTCAAGTTTTTCCTCTAACAGATAGAGTATGGTAGGCTCACTGTTTTACTTCAGACAATGTTCTTTCATTATTCTTGAATAAAAACCAGTAATATTAAACATATCACCAAATAAAAACTATGTTCAGCTAACATGACAGTTTATATTTTTCAGAAGAATGTTTTTAAGGCACTGAAAATTTTGGGTTTACACTTGTAGTAACGCCATGGAAGTGACCTCTCAAGCTCACACTTAAAATTGCATTTGGAACAAAGTACTCTGTAGTTCTTTTAACCTACAATTCCTTGCTGCAGTCAATCAGGCAGTAAGTCATAAAGCAATATGCCCAGTGTTTAACATGAGTAATATCTGAACACTTATTCTGGTCTAGGAAATGTTCTATCTGCTATATTTTAGTACCTGACAAAGAATATGTCCAGTATTGCTCCCCGCTTTTTTTTTTTTTTAATTGTTTCTGAAAAGTAGGAAATTGCATATAACTGTAAATTTGGTGTCTGTACTTTGCATATATTCACCAATATGACTGACAGTTATAAAATATTATACAAGAAAGTTACTGATTTGCAACTAGAACTCCTGAAATGAATTGCCAAGGAAAAGAAAGGCACTGCTCTCACAGAGGCAGGAGTGGATGAACTGTGCTGGCAGAACTGGGCACACAAGAAAACTGAAGGAGATGATCAGCAAGATGGCAGGACAGTGAAACTGCATAAAATTTGCAGAATACTGGATGACAGAGGGGTGACTACAACAAATGGACAGAAGGAACTAGGATAGAAATAGCAAGCAAACTTTGGAATGCTTTTTGCTAATGAAGCCCTTGGCACTACAGTATATTAGTTTGGTTACTTTGATGAAAATGCATGTCCCTTTTCCTTGTCCATCAGCTTTTATTATCTTCCTTCAAATACTTAGGAATACCTTCTGGGCATGGTATTTCAGGTTTTTGTTTTGAAATGTGCTCAGAATAGAGGGTGTTAAGGAAAAAAAGCAGACTGTAGCCTCAATGCTCCGTTTGGATACCAGCTAACACACACATACCTCATAATACATTTCAAACTACTTCAGGTATTTCAAAAGTCAGGAGAGATCTGGGCTATTAAATACACTTACCCTGGGGAGATTAAATGAATAGCCACCAGCTCCACCCAACAAGCATATTTACTGGGTATCTGCAATCCAAGGACACTGCTGACTCTTCCTGGATTGTAATGGTTGTTAAGAACTTTCAAAGCAAACAAGACTCCTGCAAACAAGACAAAAATCACATAAAGAGAGAGGTACTTGTGCCCAGGTAACAATGAAATGCAAACAACATTAACTACTGAAGTACCATGCAATTTCACAGCACCATGATGCATACTGTTGCATGCCAGAACAGCAGTTCTGAACTGTTTTTTCAGTGATACTTTTCAGTGACATAAAAAAAAAAGCACATATTTGTATAACAGTCAGTTTTAATCTGCTTTTTAATATGCCTACTCACTGTATGTATTCAAGTATTCAAACTACACAAATGTAGTTTTTAAATGGGAGTTCTGTTGAAATAATTGAGAAATTTATTGAGCTAAAAAAAATGTGCCATCAGCTGAGAAAAGCCATTACTGAAAACAAGACAGATATACATGAAGCTCAACAGTAGGCTCAAATTCTGAATTAATGGAAAATCATCTTACATATACTCCAGAATCACTTGTTTCTGAAAAAAAAAGTAAATAAATCGCCTTTAATCACAATAAATAATCATTCATTTATAATTGACTGCAACTGTTTTATCATGCAAACAATAGCTGATATGACAGAATAAATTCACATAATGTATTGGAACTTTCAAGATGTTTTTGAAAAAGTTCCCCTGAAGAGAAAGCTCATACAGTTATCTGGGGGAAAAAATCTGGAAATTTGAAAAATAAAAGATTTGACATGGAAAAGATCGCAGAGTTGAACGCCAATACAGATATACTAAATAAAAACATGAAAAGGTTTCCCTCCCCTCCCAAAGAAAACAAGATAGCAAAATTCCTTAATCTATTCAGTGATGTAAAAATTGTTATTCTAGGATCAAATACAGACAGGAATGTGTGCACGCACATACACACATGCTCAGGCTACTGCTGCTGATAAAACCGGACTTGTTCAGAAACTATAAATTTATTAAAGGAAAGAAACATTTGATAGCAGCAGCATAGTTTAGGAGTCATCTCCACCCAATCCACCCCACCCTTGGCTCACCAGAACCCTGTTTGTACAGCTTCGTGGTGGTGGGGGTTTTTTGGTTTTTGTTTACTTTTTTTTTTTTTTTTTTAAGCATCTGCTGGAACTGCCTGACCTGGTATATTGTCAGGTTCCATCCAGGGGGACAAGGGGCAGGTCTGTTTCACCTATTTAAAATAAAATAAAAAAATCCAGGCATCCTAAAACTCTTAAAATCTCTTAAAGTGAATGGTTCATAAATACCCGTACAGACTAGCTCTTAAAGAAATAGTTATCAGGAAAATACTCATATTTTCTTCAACAGCTGTTCTGTATACATGCCACTTGCCCCAACTGAAGAGAAACTACCTATGCTGAAGGTCACGTTGAGAATGTTGAAGGTTTAAGAAAGATCAACTATTGATTAGTTGATTGTCAGACCTACTTTAATCTGCTGCCTGAAAAATGGTCAAATGCATGTGCACATTGGCTGTGGACCCCATATTTCCAAGCTTCGAATATTCAAAAGATGCTGCAGAAGGTAAGTGACATCAGAAGAGGCTGCAATACTCAATGCTAGACATGAACTATCTACTTTGCAGAACATGTAAATTAAGCTTCAATCAGGTAATCCCTAAATTGTCAAAAGGCTTGATTTTTTGTGCTCTGCACAAATGGCTTAGTAGATTAGAGGCTTAGTCCCACGATCTTTTTAGTTCACTAAAATACATATGCTCCAGCTGATATTGTAGCATGGCTGATGTGAGTTTCTTTTAAGGAATGACATGAGGACCCCATCTGGCCCATCATAAATACTTGAAATTTTCACCCTTCTCATTCCTAGTGAGAACCGGGTTGACACTAGGCTGTTTTGAAGTACGGACTGATAGGAACATCTAGGGAAAGCCTCACGTGGACTGTGCACTATATAAGTGAATACCCGAAACAGATACTTCTTCACAACTTCCAGGTCTCAGTTTCTCATCCCACAGTCTAAGATGATACAAGAAAAGAGGTTCAAAAAGAATCTTGATGGCAGCACCTCCAAGTCGTTCACAAAGAATAATGCTAGAGAGCTCACTTCCCCCACAAATCCCCCAGCAATAGTTGGGAGTACCGTGTAAGAGCTAACCTTATAAAGCTGAGACCGGACTCAGTGCACACATTTCAGTCAGTTTACCACTAATAAAATATATTCAGTGGGGTTCTGCCGTCACTGTTAGGGAACAGCGAGAGTGGACACTCCGCAGAGGGGTAGCTGAAAGGAAGAGGGGTCCCACTCACGCAGTCCCTGGGCAGGGTGCACAAGGCAGGCTGGTGACAGTAAGTGGGGCTGGCCAGGCACAGATTCAGCTCAGACAGGGACAACACAGAGGATTTGAGCTTAAAAGCAGCTGCTGAGCAGTGAGGTAAAAAAAGGCCCCCAGCGAGGCTTCCCTCAGCCATCTCACATACCTCTTTTCCCACCAGTTGGAGGTCGGTCACAGCTACCCAGGATCAGAGCTGTCCTTAAGCAAAGGCAGCCAAACCCCTCAGGGGAAGAGGTGGCACTCAGGGCCCCTAACAGCCACCGTAAAGGCAAATATTACAACTCTGCATGTCTCGTTACCAAAGGGTAGGCAACCAGAGAGTCTGTTAAGCTCTGAATGAGCAACTGAATACCACAAGAAACCCTCAGAGGTGTTGAAACACCTTCCTCATAGGTTGAAATGGAGGGCTTGCCTTCTAAGAATGCCAGGTCCTAGCGAGAGCAAGGAAAAATCATACTTCTCTAGAAGAGCAGTGCTACTTCTCCACTTGACTACAGATTTTTTTTAAGAGTTCACTGACTTGAAACTTTGACCTCCTAAGTAAGATGAGCAGACCATTACTCGAAGATGACCAAATTCAGGTGCTTGGATGCTTCTAACAGAAGCAAACCTATGAGAGTCTCTCTAAAGACATGCATGAATAATTTGTAATCTGAAGACAGAAATTTTAAAGTGATAGGCTTTTCTAGAACCCATCTAACACAAGCGTTATTTACATCAGAAAAAGAAAAGCTTCAGTCTTCAGTGACATTGAACAGAGAACTGTTCTACTGGGAAGATTGTATTTTTCAAGCTCTCAGGTAAAGGTACTACTGGTCACAAGAACACGAACTGAACCACATAATGTTCATACCCAGAGTACATGCTTTAAATTAGAAAACAAGTTAGCTTTACTAACAGTCACATACATGCATATAGCTGCGTACCTATCCATTTTCTTCATTCAACAAATATTGGTACATAGCACCTATAAATACTAATTTTACCTATGTAAACTGGACCAACTATGTGCCTTACCTGAAAAACCTACAGCACAATTCATTTCATACGAAGGATCATCCAGAATTTTCACAAGCATGAATTCCAGAACCATATAAACAACTCCAATCAGCACTGAAAATACTGCAATTATGTATGCAAACCATATGCTCTTAAGTTTTTTTTCCAGCATCATCCCCTTCCAAAGCATGGAAATCATGTTGTAATACAAATGCCAGTCATCTGCATGGTGGACAGGAGAAAGCAGTAAACGCTCCCAGTTCTTTCGGTAAAAGCCTTCATTTACACTGATACACACTTCAGACAGTGGCTTCACAGGATTCAGAAAGAGAAAAATATTCAGTGCAAGTACCCCAAGGGTAACAGAAGGAATGTTCTGGAGTCCCACTTGAGAAATCTGATAAAGTAGCAAAAGCAGTCCAGCATTGACTCTTCCTTGCCTTCGCTGCATTATTACTACTTATTCAAAGGAATGTGAAGATTATTCTGATTTCTAGTCTCTTGTTCAAATTCAAGACCATATGAATTCTGGAAATTCTGAAAGAAAAAAAAAGGTAACTGTATTATTATACATATACAGGGGTGGTTTAGACATATTCCCATTGATACTGTGATTCTCTCAGAATTATTAAATAGTTCAGGAAGGAAACCAGTTAAAAATTCTTTTCTAGAGTCTCAGTTTTCAGGTTTCCTATCTTTGCTACATTTTTTTTCATGACCATTTTCCCAACTTTTACAAATATTCAGTACAAGCGAAGAATGAAAATTAAAATACGCAATTTCAAAATGTAACAGAGACACAGCTAAGTACTCCTAAATGTAAGCTTTGAAAATTCTTACTGCTTTCCTAGTGGCTAGAATTCAAAGTTTAGTTTAAAAGTATACAAGGAAAAAACCCAACCAACCTGTAGGAGAAAATCATACACAAAAACAGCACATAAAATTTCCAGCTACAGCAAAATATTCATCTTTGCCCTATTTATGCCAGATTAAACGAAGGATTAAAAAGAGCTACAAAAGTTCTAGATCTAGCTAGAAATAGGGTTACCATGACAAACTGAGAAAGGGCATCGAGCTTAAGTGTGCAAGCCGATAAAGAGAGGAGGAAGGAAGCTGCATTACAGAATATAGCACAGGGTGACATGGAGTTTCTAGAGACTGGAACCGCCTGCAGGAGACAGGAAGAGACACTGAATTTCAAGGAGCTTCTGTGGGCCACCTCATCTTGGCCACAATTGCAGGAACCCAGGTGGGTTTACCTCTGCACTGCTGGTTGCTCTGCTTCTATTGCTGCAACCAACCCCACAGCACATTTGCCACCATCCATGAGTCTGTATAAAGTATTGGCCATTTTTTCTCAGTCAGCAACGCCTAAAGCCAGCTTTCACCTCTGCAATCCAACTCTATTCACCTTCTCCTGCAACTTGTTGTAGGGGGCTCTATACAGCCACCTTCCACCTTTAACACTTCCCTAAAATATGGCAGGACCCATCAGTAAAAAAGGCATATTGCTTCCCATTTTCTAGTAATTTATTATACCGTGGGGCCTCTTCAGCGTGTCACCTCCTCCTCTGATGACGTGCCAAAACCTTTGCCTTCTGGCCAGTCCACGATCACTTCCAAGATTCCTGGACAGCTGGGGTTGCCTACTTGAGCTTGTTTTGTGAACAGCGACCCACTTACTCCATGTAGCATCGGTTGCATGACATGTAGAGAAAACCTTCCCTTTGAACATCCAGCCCAGCAGCAGCAACCAGGGTGCCAGGAGAGCTATGCTTCAGTACCAATCACTTCCAAAGCAGCTTGAACCCATGTATAAGTCACCAATATCCCTTTTTCAGTTGGAGTATAGCAGCCCTCAAACCCTTTATATCCCTGACTCCAAAAGCCAGAGGGTTTAACGTCGAATCTCCTCCGGTGCTTTCTGTCAAGGCTCCACGTAAGGCCATTCTCCCCAGCTGCAGTGTAGAGCACATGTTTTACACCTTGCTCTGACTGGACTGGTCCAAGGGTAACTGCATGAACTATCTCCTGTTTAATTTGTACAAAGGCTTGTCATCGTTCAGAGCTCCACTAGAAATCATTCTTCTTCCTGGTCACTTGATAGGCAGAGCTTACAATCAGACTGTAATTTGGAATGTACCAACCCACAACGTCCAAGAAAACTTTTGTTTTCTTTGTAGTAGCTGGTGGAGACATAGCTCTTACTTTGTTGATCACATCCATTGGGATCTGACTACATCCATCTTGCCATTTTATTCCCAAAAAATGGATCTCCTGTGCAGGTCCCTTGGCCTTACTCTGTTTTATAGCAAAACCAGCTTTCAGAAGCATTTGAACTATTTCCTTCCCTTTCTCAAAAACTTCTGCTGTATCACCCCACAGGATGATACTGTCAATACATTGCATGTGTTCCAGAGCTTCATGCTATTTCAGTGCAGTCTGGATCAGCCCCTGGCAGATGGTAGGGCTGTGTTCCCACCCCTGGGGCAGTCAATTCCAGGTGTACCAGACAGCTCTCCAAGGGAAAGTGAACTGTGGCCTGCACTCTGCTGCCAAAAGGACTGAGAAAAACACATTAGCAATATCAACGGTGACATACCGCTTGGCTGCCTTTGACTCCAGTTTATATTGAAGTTCTAGCATGCCTGGTATGGCAGCACTCAACAGCGGCATGACTTCATTCAGGCCACGATAGTCTACTGTTAGTCTCCATTCTCCATTACACTTTCCCACCGTCTGTACAGGTGGTGAGTAGGACCCATCTTCTTTTGTTGCCAGAACTCCCAGAATGGTTTTTCCCACTTTTCAGATACATTTTCCACAGCTGAGATGCACATCTGTAAGGAGGAAGAGAGATTTTTTGTATTGCCAGAGTTGGTGAGCCATTTCATCCACTGCTCTGCCTCTCCAGGTCATTACTGCCAATGAGTTGGCATATGATGATGGTGTACGCCAGAAAAATTTCCACCACATGGGTTGTGTGCATTAGATTTTGACTGGATCTGTGGGTGACTGTGTGTTGTTCAGGTCATAATAAAACATCTCTAGCACAGCTAACTCCTTTAGATACTGGATACCTCTTTCCACAGTGGTCCACATGCCTGGGTGACATATAACATCTGCCTTGAAGGAGTAAGTTTCCTTCATGCTTCATAGCAGTTGCCTCCAGAGGCAGAGAACTTCGTCCCTCTTCCAACTGCCTTTTCAGTGCCCCCTTCCCTAGAAAGCGGTCCCATCTGCTTGGCTTCCTACCCTCTGAATTCCAGGCTACTGGCCCCATTATTTCAGCATCGGATCAGCTAGGTGATAATGTGCTTATCTGGACGATGGCTGAAATCTTTTCCACATATCCCACAGTTCACTCAGGGATAGGTATTGAGTTGTTACCTCTTGTTCTCCTTCTTCCTCCTGCTGTTGTGGTGGCCCTGCTTTGTCTTCCTTTACTAAACAAGCTGAATTTCATGTCCATTGCTTCTTATGTATAGGGGCAACCGATACCAGCACAGCTTGGTCCTCTGGTTCAGCTGCAGTGCCTGTTCTGTCATCAGAACCAGGGATCTTCTTTTCCCCTTGAGGGTACTGAATAGTGTTGAACAGGGCTCGGTAGGCACAGGCCAGGCCCCAGCACGTTGCAGTGAACCATGTCTCTCTGGAATCGCCAGGGTGACAGCATACTTCCAAACATTTGACTATTTTTTTCAGATTCTGCACTTGTTCAGGGGTGAAGTTCCAAAACACTGGAAGCGTGCACTGTCCTAGCATCCCACACACACTGCCACTCATAACTATCTAGCCTCAGAGCAGATCTCTGGGTGGTATTCTTAAATAGTTGTTTAACCCTAAACAAGATCTGGAACACATTCAGCAACGTGCTGGTTCCTGGCAATAGGACCATGCTAGTTCCAGCATCCCAAGGATATCCAAAATTTTCAAATGGTACTGTAATTAGCCTGGTGGGGAAGGGGAAGATGTGAGAAGATGTCTCCTCCAGAGGCTGGCTTTCCAAGGAGGAAAGGTAAAAGGCGTAATTATTAATAGTTTCCAATAGATGGCTCCCGAAGTACAGAGGTGGTGGCAATGCTGAAGTACAAATACCAGATTAGTCTCACAACCAGCAATTTCATCATGAACCAGTGTTACAAAGTACAAGAAAATTACAACCTTAATCCAGCCCTCAGAGATGATAAATATCACAACAAAGAACATACAACAAGTAAGTTGTTCTTAAAAGTCATGCTATGAAACAAGTGCAACAACTCTTAAGAGCAAATAAATCAACATTGTGACCAGTGACTACTAAACCAATATAATGAATGCTTACAACAAATTTGTTTTGACACACTCTGGTGAAATCTGTCCTTATCTCAACACCTTGTGCCCCCCATTGAGTGCCAAAAAGGGACTGCTGTGGTTTAACCCCAGCCAGCAACTGAAGTACCACACAGCTCCTTGATCACACAGACCCCCACTGGTGGGATGGGGAGAAAAACTGGAAAAAAAAGTTAAACCCATTGGTTGAGATAAGAACAGTTAATGGAAATAGAAAATATAATAATAGTAATGAAAAGGAAGACTACAAAGAGAGCGAAATAAAACCCAGGAAAGGCAAGTGATGAATGATACAATTGCTCACCAACTGCTGACTGATGCCCAGACAGCCAGTCCCCAAGCAGCGACTGGCATCTCCCAGCCATCTCCGCCCAGTTTATATACAGAGCATGATGTGCTATGGTATGGAATATCTATCCCCTTTGGCTGCTTCAGGTCAGCTGTGCTGGCTATGATCCCTCCTGGCTTCTTGTGCACCTCCTCATTAGCAGAGCATGGGAAATTGGAAAGTCCAGGACTAAAAAGTAAGCACTACTTAGCAACAACTAAAACATCAGCGTGTTATCAACATTGTTCTCATACTAAAACCAAAAACTGTACCAGCTACTAGGAAGAAAATTAACTCTATCCCAGCCAAAACCAGGACATCTACTTGCGTCTAAGCAAAAGAAGCATATACTTCCATGCAAGTTCACACACATAATTTATTAATGCCACTTCTTTAAGTTTTTCCAGTCTCTGGATTTCTCTTTAAATTGCATTTATGCCTATCAGAGCACTAAGGAAAGGATGGGAAAAAAGAAAACAAACCCTGCCAGCAGCCACAAAACAACTGTAGTAGAACAGAATAGAAAGAAACGTATTTGCTACATTAAAAGGAAATTCACTGCATTTTTTCCCATGCTCGAATCTCAGAGATGCTACATAACATCTAAGTCTTGCCCAACACAAGAGTGAAAAAAGCAGAAATATGCTTTATACCAGGCCTCTTGAACCTAAAACTAATTACACTGGTGCCTTTATAAACTGGTTTCTAAGCCTCACAATTTACCTACAGAGACCACAGCTGTAATCCCTACAAAGTTCAACCAAGCTAAGACCTCAAAATGCAATTTTATTGTTGCAGATAATTACCATTGTCAACTTGTGACTTTTTAATGTCAACATTACAAAAAAAGTAGTTAGATAACCACAGTTATCATTCTCTTCTTCCACATTACCTACCAGCTCTGATACCAGATATACCAACATCCCCAAACTGTTCTTATGTGCATCTGCCCGAACCTGAGTTTTCTCATACTACTGACAGAGCTACATTTTTTTCTACCACAAAACAGTTGACTTAAAAACTGTTAGAATTTAAAAGTCAACATCATTTAAACACAAGTTACGTGGAAATCCCAATATCCTGCCATACCATGTTGTTCAAACTGCCAACTACTAGTCTTACTTTTTAAAGTTTCCAACCCCACTTTCGATACTGTTTAATTTCCAATTTAAATAATTTTAACATACATGCACCTAGGAAAAGAAACCCTCAAACACCACATATCTGTACAATAATCACGTACTACAACTAGGAACAGTTTACACCATTATTAAAGTAGTGCTATGTATTATAAATTGTTCCCAAGCAATCAAAAATGTCAGCCAAGACACATTATATGTTTGATTATAAAGACAGAAGAAAACAGTAGTTATTTGAGAGACTTCTGGAATGCAACTCACTTAAAATATATAGAGCTTTCAACTGTTTGAACATTCTTTCTCAGCCTCTACTCCGTTTATTAGAAGTCTAATGAGGCTTGAAACAATGAAGCACTTTTCCCTTTTTCTTTTTTGAAAACATGCCACCCACTTCAAAATGTACAAATTTCCAGAGCAGACTTGAAATGGACATTTGTCTTGCATCTAGGCTGCCACGTGTCTGCATTTTTGTCACCTACTCAAGATAAATGTCTGAACTAAACATTCCCGGAATTTGTTTGTTGGTTTTGTACTAACCAAGTGCAAAACATTTAAACTTTTATTTTTTCTGTGACAACCCCCCTTGCTCACTTGGCAACCATGAAATATTATGACTTCCTACTACTGAAAAATCATGTAATAAAGTAAATATTTTAGTAAATACCAGTTTTAAATGAAATGTTATACTGTCTTCTCCTATAGCTGTAATTTGAAGTTAGAGCAAAAGAATCTCCCTGTACCCTTGCTCTCCCCAAAACACACAGAACTACCCTGAAATTCTGATTTATGACTATGTGAAGTAAAATCCAGCCTATTGCCTTTCTCCTTAAAAGAAAATTACAAAAAAAAATATCATGCCACAATGCAAGCCTAGGTTTTTTATGAATAGATGGACCCATAGGACATCCCATTCCCACTGAGGCCAAATGCAGCTGCGATCTACAGATTTTGCTGTTGCCCACGTAGCACAACCTCATCTTCAGATCTGTCACCAACCTTCTCTCTCGAACTGCTTTGTTCTTCTCACTGCTTTGCAAAAATGATTTGCAATGGAGGCACTTCAGCATTGTGTAACTCTCCGCTAAAGGAAAGAAATCCCAGGGTTACTCTTCCAGTTCAGATCAGCAGTATGATTTTGAAGTTAATTTCTCCATTGCTCCCACAGAACTCACTGTGGTTCCCATTGTGGATTGGCCTGAGTGAGCATGAACTAGTCTCTTTTCAGATGAAACTAAATCAGATGTGTTGCAGAAAAGAACCCAGTGCACTTCAGAAAAAAATCAAACATTCAGCCTATGTGTCCAGATTAGAGCTAGACCACTGTAAAAAACACTTCAAACATGTAGAAGGTGAATATCAGATCCTGAGCATAAACAGATTCACGCTACACTACACATCAGTCTCAATAGGCCCATGCTACTTGTCTATGAAGATACAGTCTCAGGGTACAAAGACTTATCCAAGCAAAGATGGAAACAGAAACAGTTTTTAGGGCAAAAGAAGAGTCCTAAAAAGGAAGCAGAAGCAAACTGCACACCTTTTTACTATTGCCTTCAAACTTTGGAAGCAGGAGGGAAGGCAGGCAGGCATAACAGAAAACAAAACAATGCAAGAAAAAACTCAAAAATTTGCAACATAACGAATCACCCTGTTTATATTTAATATGTATGCAAGGAGAAGGTCAACCCCAAGCTGTCAGTTACAATAAACTTTGAAACGTATAGTCAATTAAATAGTTCATAACAAAAGACAAGGTTCTGACATAATTATAAAAATAATTACTTTATGAGGAATGACTTCTGAATTAATCAAATGGGCCTTTAAAGGGCATAATGCACTTTCATTCACAAAGGGAACAATGAACTTCAAACTGAAAAAACACAACATTTCAGAATTTGGTATGAGAAGTCATGCATCCATAATAAAATGTTTTAAAATAATTTTGAGTCAGTAACTACCTTGCTCAAAGGAAAACACAAAGTTAAATATCAATATAAAATGACTGCATAAAGGGCTACTTTTTTTTTTTATTATGCCACATTTTGAATGTCTTTGAAAGTTTTCTGTGATAATAAGGAAGTTCCTCTGCCTCTTATGTCTGTTTCAGCATGAAAATTGAAAATGTTTGGGTTTTTTTATTTCTTTAATCCTCTTAAGTACTACTAGAAAGAAGCCCTTAACAAAATAAGCTTTTAAGCTAACAACTTCAACTAAAAACTGAAAACTGTTCTGCAGCATATGCCAATTACTATTCACAATAAAGTTTACACATGTTAAACAATACACGCCAAGAATCCTTTTGGACACTTTATCCTAAAATAAATGAGATAGTCCCTTCTGTTCTTTCCTCCAAAAGTTAGGTCAAATCTCATATGCAAAGCCTAAGCATTTAGGCTTTCACTTGCCTCATTAGTTTGACTATTGCTATTTAATCTGAAAATAAAAATACTTAAAGGCTGCAACCTGTCCATCGATCAGTTAAAAATACGGTTATGCAAATTGTTTGATTATAATTAGTAACTTGCAATATCCCTGCCAATTTTGGACTCATGTTTTCATCCACAAGAGAAATCAATGTACTTAATATATTTATAATTATTTAAATCAGAATCAATATACAAAAACCTAAACATCAGAAGGAGCATCCACCGAACTTTTAAGACCTACCATTGTAAAGACCAAATATATATTCTCTGTCATCATTTGAGACTACTAACATTACCTCTAAAATGTGCTTAACTATATTTTATCAAACTGCCTTTGTTTCCTACACAGCACCCACTTCGAATTCAAAAAGTCTTCAAATTATTCAGTCGGCTACAATGACACTGAAGTCACAGCAAGCAACACTCCCTTATATCACGCAAGGATGCAGCATGTAGAACCAATCAACTTCCTTAGACCACTCTCAGGGAGATATAAACTTGAAAGTTTTAATTCTAGCTGAGGTTAGGCTGATTGTCTAAACAGTCCTTTGGTTCTAAGGAGTTACTCCACCACCATGCACAGCCAGAATCTGCTGCACATCTGTCAGAACTTCCCTCAGAGCTGAAGTTCACTAAGCACGGACTGGAAGATTTATTCTGGAAATTAAATTATGCATTTCAGACACCTGCTTAACCCTCAAGCTGATATAATGCACTATAGGTGATTTACACTTTGGGCATTATACAACAGCAGAATCTGAACAAAACCAGTGATCCGAAGTTGCAAGAAAAAAAAAAAATTATAAACATTTAAAAGGCAAAAACCCCTCAACCCTGTAACAGCCATAAGATGAATGTTATTTGATGTAACAAAGTCTTCAAAACCTTTTCGGTTTGTGAAAACTCAGAACAATTACTGACACCTTGTTTATGCTGTGATCCAGGAAATTACTGGAAATCTATTAATTATGTGAGTAATCTACCACTAGATTCACTCCCTCCTGATCTTTCAGTTTCTCATTTACCTTTGGTAGGCAACCACAGTGGAAGTGGTTTGTTCACCTGCCTCAGAATCAACGCCTAATCTATGGTGAAAAGGATTTGCTTGTAATACAGACACTAATGATACTCCCTATTTCGTCGTCTGGAGACAAAGACCACACCAGTCTTCTCACAGTGAAATATAAATCAGCTCCTGAAATGGAACAACCTAATAAAGAAGCTTTTCATGGTTGTAGCTTATTCTAGTCAAGAAGCTGATTATAAATACACTGTCAAAAGAGTAGGTTTTGCTTATGTAAGTTTTATATAAAATAAATTCTTCTGCAACTGCCAAATCAGTAAGTCATTTTAGTGTAAAACAGACATAAAAAGGAAGGATCTTTATAGCTTTTTATAATTTACAGATATCAAAGTCCACATTTTTGCAACTCTCCCTAGAAACTACTAAGTTGTCCTTCATTGAAACAATTAAAAAAAATATCTGTTTAGGATCTATACAAGAGCCACACCAGCAATGTGTTGCCACTCTTTTTCTGGTTAGAAAACCCAGAAACAACACAGAAGTCATTTTCTCTACCTCTAAATTTATACGCCACGTATAAACACACAAAGCATTTCTGACCAAGTTACAAAGAAAAAGGAACAGATAATTTCTTTCTTTGAAGCATCAGCTGTTGCTGAACCTTTGTGGTCAGTTAGTCAGAATTACTTCATCTTAGTATTTTGACGGGAGATAATGGCCATATTAAGGCCCTTCCCAATCTTGTGGAAGGAAACCCACACAGAAGGGTCTGGCAAACACTCTTACTGTCCCTATCTCATAACAGGCAGTAATTAGTAGCTACCTCTCAAAACGCTATGATGCATCTTACACATAATTCAAGTTAGATAAGTAAAATAATCATAAATAGCTATATTGCTGTACTGGTGAAGGTGAGGGGATGTCACGGTTTAAAAAATAAAAACAGATCAGAACAACAGTGGACTTTCAGGCCAGAGTGAAGAGTTCTCACTTCACAGATGTTTTAACTGCCTTAATTAGGGTCAGAGGTTTGTTTTTTTTTACTTGATTGCAATACTTGTGTGATCCTAAAACTGGGTAATTATACCAGCAGAACATCCTCCTTTATTTATTCTTTAGATCTTTGTCATATAATTAAAATGAAACAACCAATGCACCTCAGAACTGCGCGGCATTTGGGGAAAATCTGTCTGCAGTTTGCAAGAGAAAAGGATGGAAAGCTTACTTTCTAATGAAATCAATTTTAAATAATATAGGTTAAATAGGTAATTCAGAAATACACACTTTCTAGTATTAGTATTACATTAACTCTTGTCAAGACCTTACATCTCTTCAAATTAGCAAAATGCAGCTCCAGAAACATCACTGTGCTGTCTCAGGAAATTAAATGAACTCGGGTATGATTAAATACACTTTATTATAAGCACCTAAACTACTTAAACTCAGTATTTACGCGGACATTAGAAAGTTTGCCAAATATAGTTGAGGTACATTTGTCACTTCTCCTTTGATACAGGTGCAAGTCATTTGCAGGTTTGATTTTGTTGGGTTTTTTTGAACTTCTGAATCATTTTAACAAGAAACAGATATAGTTCTAGTCACTTTTTTTAAAACCGATTATTTACACAACCTATAAACCCCACTGCTGTAGGGAAACGGGAGTAAATTAAAAACAAAAATAACGCCGAAGCCACCCACCCACACCCTGCAGCGGCGCATTAACGTGTCACTGGGCTCGAGGCGCCCCCCCGCGCGCGCCGGCAGGCTCAGCCCGGCGGGCCCGGCCCCGCCGCTTCCACCGCCTCGGAGGCGTTCGCTACAGCCAAGTCCTACCGAAACCGGGGGCGGGGGCACGCTAAACGCTGTTACAGCGCGGAATATTCGGTATTTTTGCGGTTTTTGACATTCACTTCCGTTTCCATAAACCGCGCTCCGCCACTCCGCTCGCAGCGGTGGGGGACGAGGTCAGCTCGGCGGAGAGCAACTCACTAGGGGCCGGCACCGGTGAGCGACACGGCTTCGGGGGAAGCCTTCCCCAGCCCAGGCGCCTCTACAGCGCTTTCGCTTCCGCGTACCGGGCAGCCTCCGGCGCGGGAAGGCGGCGGCCCGCCGGGCCCGACACGCAGACCCGGGCCCGCCTCACGGCCGGCTGCCGCCCCCCGCCGGGGAGGAGCGGGCGCGGAGCCCCTCACGGCGCGCGGCCGGGGCGGGCTGAGGGAGGGGCCACGGCCGCCGGAAGGAGGCGCAGGGCGCCGCGCGCGGAGCCGCCGGCCCCGGCCCCAGCCCCGGCCCCAACCGCTCCAGCCGCCGCGCGCGCCCCCCGCCCCGCCCCGGCACTCACGTTCTCCGGCGCGCGCAGCGGCGCAGCCCAGGCCCTGGCGCCGCACCACGTGACACACCCGCCACTCAGGCGCGGGGCGGTGGGGGGGTTGAGGCCCGCCCCGCTGGCCGAGGCCGCGCATGCGCTGTGAGGCGGCCGGGCCGCCGTCCGTCAGCGGGCGGGGTGGGGCGCGGCGCGGCGGGGCCTGCAGCGCCCTGTTGGGCCCGCTCCGTCGTGCCGCTCGGGAGGGCGCCGCCCAGGAGCTGAGGCAATTACTGAGGAATGGGCGAGTGCCTCTTGGTAGCTTTATCCCCGCTGCAGGCACGGGCGGCGGTGTTGAGGTGAACACAAGTTGGCGAAGATAAGGAGGTGTTTAAGAGCAGGCGAGGAACACGCCGGCTTCCAGGCAGAACCCCTCAGCGAGGACGTTCTGGCGAAATACCGGCTCCAGGTGATAAAAGGTGCCGAACTTCCCAGTGGGAAAGCTTTGAATTGTGTTTAGTCTAATAACGTCTGTGAAAGTATCGCTTATTGGTACTGCTTGCCATTAAAATGCATAATTAGGTTCCCTTTGAAAATGACTTACTACACATGCAAAGCAGTAACTAGTTCTGTAAGTTTAATAATTCAACTGCTTTCGGTTTTTTTCCAGCATTAAAGGCAATTAGATGAACACAGTAGTTGCACTTGTGTAGAGTACTAGTCATTGGTGTTAAGTATTATTCCCCAAATAGTTACAGATACCTAGACTGTGAGCTTTGTTGTTGTTACTCAGTCGGGAATACATTGAGCAAATTATAAATGCCTAAAATAATAGGTTATCATAGAAATGTTGGTAAGCTGATGGTGCAAATATGTGACTAGGATGAATCATACAAAATCCATAGCCAAAGCTACATGTAAATGGCCCTATTTTGCTGTCATTTATGTGGCACTTAGGTTTCATAGAACATTTTGGCAATTTGGACAAGTATGTCATAGAATTTATAAGAAAATTGTATTCTGCCCTTCCAAAAACAGCACACAGCTCAGCAGACTGGCAGGCATGAAAGGGGCTGAATTCCTAGAAATAGGGTGGAGATCAAGTTAAAGGAGCAGACTTTGCCAAAACAAGCAACTTCAGCATAGTCTTCTCTTCCAAGAATGAACAGAAGCCAAAAGAGGAGGGCAGTTTCAGTGTGTGCCACCATTTAGACACGTTATCTTAAGCTCCTTAGTTTCAGCACATTCAGATCTGTTGCTTCAATTAATGCTAATCATAGTAATTCATAGAAATCACAGGATGTGGGAGTTACGATAGATTTTCTGTGATACACCAGGTTTTCTACTATTGGCACAATTTTCTGTAATCGTGTACTCCATTTTTATGCAATCATAATTCCAGTCCATAATTCTTAAAAGATGCAGTATTATTGCTTGAATACAGGTCCAGATCTTATTACTGGATGTACAAGTCCTGAGATTAAGGTTCTCTTCTGGGACTTAGAAGATCTGGATTTCATTCATCCTGAGTCAACCTGAGCAATCATTTATTAATATCCCATATTTTCTGGTCCTTATTGACACAGCAGGGTTAATAGAAGTCACAGGAACAATGGAAGGCTAGAGTAAATGATGCTATAATTAATGGGCCACTCAAGTACATAGATATAAAACCACCCCACTGTTCTTGTACTTTTTACCCAAGTGTGGGATTTGATACCCATTAAGTTCTTAAAATTGTTTTCTACACAAATTTTGCTAAAAAACCACCAGATCTTCTGGATTATTTTATATGTACGTAGAAGGAAAAAAACAAACCCAGCCACCTGTGGCTCTCTTTCTTGAATCTCACACTGCCATTTACCTTATGGATTTCTTTTACAATGGTAAAATTGCCTTAATGTTCCTTTTTCTTATCAATAAAATTGAATAAAATGAGAAATACTGTTCACAAACTACAACTCCTTTTCACTGAAAATTTCAAAAGTTGACATATATGTCACTTAGGTGCGATTACCTGGCTTTCCTCACAGTGAAAAACGTTCTTGAGGAAGAATAGCCATTTAGTTCAGCTGAAAGGCTGGCACAGAAAAGCTTAGTTCAGCTAATGTATGACAATACCTCTTTCCTTTGAAGTGACTATTAACAGTATAGGTTCTGTTTCCTAGTTATGGCTGGCCTGATTAGAAAGAGAATTCAATACTTGGAAAGAAAATAAGGAAGAAATAAACAAAAACATCATTTTCATAACCCACATACACTTAGCAGAGGAGTGACGCATACAGTTAGCACTGCTTACGCCTTACTGCTAACTATATAATCCATGTAAATATTTATAATACAGCTATTATCAGTGTAAACATACAGCTTAGTCCTATGTTGACCCATAATGAAAAAGTGACATTGAGATCTTTCCTTTGCTTAATAGCACAAGGTTTAAACAGGTTTTAGGAGCAGTAGAGCAGGTCTCAGAATACTCATTTTTCTAAGACTTATACTGACGCTTTTCAGCATGAAATAATTGGGAAGGAACAGCATGCTATGGAATGCATGGATGCAAATTAAATCCATATCTGAAGGATATTTTTTTAATTAATGCTGGGAATCTGATAGCAGCATATTTGAAACACTGTTTATGTTAATCATCAAGGAACTAGTTAGGACTAGCCTGCAAATGTAAGAAGAATGTCAAAGCGTAGTTATGGTAAAGGAACTGTGACTTTTCTAGACTGTGAGTACGTGACAGTGTTTACAAACAGTAGAAGAGAGAAGCAGTAACACAGAATTTGATACAGGGAATATTATGAGTCTGTCAGAAAATTAACAAAATACAGATGATTAAAGGATCAGTTTGAACATGTTATTAGTTTATATAGAGCTGTTGTACCGCTGCTACCATTCTGGTTCTGAAAACAACTTAATGCTTTGGAAACCAGAGGCAAGTCCTTCGGAGAGGTACATACGGAAATACGATCTGATAGCAAATGGTTTGTATGAATTCAGGGTTTACTCCTTTGGAGTCTTTGATCAGACATTAACCTTGTCTTTGCTTCGTAGCCCACCCATCCTAACTTTTCCTTAGCTGGCGTTGTACTTTCTCCAGTTCAGCTGCCATCATCACCAACACTATAACTTCATAATATGATATGGACAAGTGGAGTGAAAAATGTAGATGCTTTCTGTCCAGCTTATAGAGATAAAAAGGAATATATCCTGGAGGCTCTTGATCTGTTCAAATAGTCTGCCAGAAGGAACAGAAGAAACATCTGGTGGAAAATAAAAGAGTGTGTTGGTCTGAGTGTGGGCCGGAAGAAACAGAGTAACATCAAAAAGGTTGCGTAACACAGCCAAAGGGGTGTTTGATCATCTAGTCACTTCTTGCTTATCCAGCTACTTCCACATTGCATTGAGGGACTTCAGTTAACCCAAAGCATTTTTGTCCTCAAAAGTCTACACTGTTGTATATGACCAGAGGAGAAGATAGCAGACCAAAAGGCAGTGTTAGGGAAATGAATTTGTGAAATATGCCAAGAAGATGGTACCAGGCAATCCCTCTATGCAACTAAAGGGTTTTCTAAAAAAACTTATCAAACCAAAGAGAATATGATTTGAGCTTACTGGTGAAAACAAACTATAATATAAAATGTTACTGGTTATGGAATAGCAAAGGAGTAACCTGCTGTCATCTAAAATTGATTTTAAAACATGTATATGCAAACATTTATCTTCATTTTGTTTGACCACAGGAATGTTAAATAATCATTACTAAATTGTTAACCGTAATACTATAGGCAGAAAATACTCTCTTGAACACAGTTCTTTTTTCAGTGGCAACGTAATTTACATCTTATCATTCACTGTTTGTACAAATCATGAAGTTAAAGTATGTTCTGCTGCTGGCAGGGAATTTTTGTTAATACTTTAGCTGTGAAAATTTTATGATTATTTCCCATTTCTATAAAGCATTCACATAATGCTTTGCTTTATGGAAACATGGGGTTTGATCCATTTTTTAATGAAATTTTAATGGATTTATGACAAGAATGTATCAGTAATCTGGTGACATCTTTGTGTGCTCCATTGGCCTGCAGGATGCCAGGACAGTGGAAGCAGTGTGCTCCCTGGGGGAGATGAAACGTTGATTTGTAGTACTGCCAGGTTCCCAGCCCTCAAAGTTGGGCTAATCCAGAGGCAATAGTGGAGGGTTTTATCTGGCACTCCTTGTAAAGAAGGATTTGTCAAAGACAGTAAAAGATTTTCTTCAGAAATTACATTAAGCCCCTTTTGGGAAGTCTTTTCTTGCTTTGTATTTTCTCATGGTTATTTGAATAGACCTCAGGTTTGCATGTTTTTGCTTTTTTATACTAACCTTGGTTCTACAACATATATGCTCACCAACCCATCTCATGTCCCCTGCAGAGAGGGTGAGGCAGAGGCAGAGGCGGGGAAGCATTTGGAAGAGGGGCTGATACCAGTGGAAGACTGATCCTAAGATTTTACTTCACGACTGAGACTTTTTGTTTTCGCACAATGAAAGCAGCTGTATTTCCCTTGAAAATTTCCATCACAGAAGTAGTAAAGAGGCATAGTATGTCATAATATTCAAAATGTTGAAATCAGGGTTGATTATTTGGGTTGGGTTTTTATTGTTTTTAACTTATTGGGCTTTCTAAAGCTGTTTTTAACATACTGAGTTTTCTTTAACAAAACTAAGCCTAACAAAGGCACCTGTCATGGCTCAAAGTGCATTGATAAGCCCAATTTCCCTGACCAGTTTCACCTGGGTCTCCCTACCCGCAGGCCCTGCACCCAGGAGCCCCATGTTAAGGTCAGCCCTGGGAGTTCACTCCTTTCTTGAGTGGGGCTGTAGCAGCATTGGTCTCCAGCTCCACCACAGCCTTGCCCAGGTTATGGGTCTTGCTGAGCTGGGCCTGGGCTGATGGCTCAGCCTTGCCATCTTGGTGTTGTGTCTGACTTTGACTTGCCTTTGACCTGCCTTGTCACCCAGTCTGCCCTGTGGTTTTGGGCTTTTGGTTAAACCCGGCTGCTGCCCCTGGGCCTTCCCTGCCCCTTGCGTGAGTACCATGGGGCTGGGCTCCCTTCACGCAGGTTGTTCCAGAGTAAGAAAGAGGAAAATAGGATATTTGAGGCAGTGAATCTGCAAGTGGCAATTCAAAGCTAGTAAGGTCTATTAAAGCATTATTTTATTTTTTCTGTTAGGATTCTGTTTTTAAAACTTTCAGTAGAAATTACAAAGCTGCTGTAGAAAGGGGAAAAGTAAATTAAGAGAAGGTCGGACTGGCTTTTTGAAGCATTTAAGCATTTTAAACATAGAAAATAATGTCTGGATTATAATCAAACTAAGTAAACCCACTGAATATTGCCAAACCTGGAAGCTTGTATTTTGTAGCTGGGTGTTACCCAGGTTCATCTTGGGAGAATTTTCACTCTAACCTGGCAAATATTTTTTTTTTATCAGCTACTGTAGATGAGAAAAGTAGACAAGTTTTCAGGTGCATAATGCTTTGTTCAGATCTGAAATAGAAGCAGTGGACTTCAAAGTGAAATAAAAATTGAGGGCCTTTTTTCTTGATTACCTTAAGAGCATATGAGAAGTTACACATAGCAGCTGAATGGAAATGACTGGTGAGTGTGCTGGGGATGATGCTTTTTCTTGTGCATGTATAGGAAATAAGAATTAGTCTTTGGCTTGGTTTCAAACAGCAAGTTTCACCTTTGTTTTTCTGATAGTGCTGCTGTAGCTGTGGTGGTCTCCTCAGGATGAAGAGTGTGTGGACAGGCATAATACTGCTTGCTGGTGGCACCAACAAATGCAGGTGGAAGCTGTCCTTCCGACCTGGGAGAGCAGTGGGAGATTCCTCCATGGTACACTCTGTCACTGCCTCTCATGACATGCAGCTGAGGCTGAGAAATGGTCTGCCATGGCGCAGTGGCTGTGCGCATAGCTGCAACAGGTTGCTGTCCTACTACTCTAGGTTATTTTCCACTCTGCTGAAGATGATTACCTGTCAGTCGTCTGCTGATAGACCTTTCTAATCTTTAAACTAAATCAGAAGGCTAGGTGCTTGAGATCAGATTGCAGCTGTCTCCAGGGTGTGGGTGGGGCTGGAGCAGGCAAGATTCACATCATCCTCTACATGTGCTGAGAAGATGCAGTACAGCTCTCAGCTAGAACAAGTAATACAGTCTAGGGCTGTCCTGTTCCCCAAGCCATCTCCACAGAGGGGATCTCACACTTCAAAGGCTGTCTCTAGAACAAAGCAGAGGTTGGGACAGAGGGCTTTCGATTGGTGTGGAATGAGCACCGACAAGGGCATAAAGATAGTGCTCAGCCATCTGCATGGGTGTTTATGCAAACTTTCTAGGTCTTGTTCAGTTTTCTGGGGATCTTCTGGCTTTCTAGGTAGAAGGGCAAGTTTTTCAGCCATTAGTGGGATGAACCCTCCTGCTTCCCAGAGTCAAAGAATTCCCATGGGGATCGCCCCAGGGACCTCTTCCTCTCCTAAAAAAACTTGTGTCTATTTTCAGCTTTTTCTTTCAGCAGCTGAATAATATATATTTGTGATACATTTACTTCAATTATTCATTGTGTGGTTTAATTTTGATCTGTGTCCAATGAGCTTGAGGAATGTGTTTTTTAATTACTTTCCTTGTTCTCTTTACTGGCTTTCCATCTGTAAAATAATGGTCTTCAGCAGCTTTCTGGCTTTTGGCATTGCATAGTGCCTAGATCAGTTACAAGGTGACTCAGCATTCTGCACAGCCACTTGTGAAGATTTCAGCCAGGCCTTCGCTTGATTAATGAGCATTGGCCTATTCTTGAGATAAATTTATGCTGGATTTTGCCCAAGGGCTACAGAGTGGGTACTCCAGGGAATTTAGTGGAAGAAATCTGTACTTGAAATGACTTTTCTTTGAAATCAGTTTACTTAATGATTGCTTGCTTGAAGGTAATACCACTGATAAGGAGGAAAAGCGAGTCAAAATATAAGAGAAGTACATTCATTAGATTTTTTTCTGTCTTGTTTGTGTATTAAAGCCAGCTCTCTCTCTGAGGAAAGATAATGTGGCAGACCCTATAGTGGGCCATGTCCCTGAGGTAGGTGGGAGCTCACAAGACGTTAGCTTGCATCTGCATGGTGCCTTTCAGCAGTGGCGTTTGTGACACCGGCGCCTTGGCATTGAGCAGTAGTCCCCCTCCTGCCCCTGCCAGACCTGCTTCGTCAGTGATGACTGGCACATCCGTGTTGGTATCAACCACTAACCACATATACGAGCGTGTTTTAGTGGATTTCCTGCAGAATTAATGTGTAGCAATTTTACCTGTCTGCTAGCTTCCCCCAGTAACTTCTGGATCAGTTGACCAGTTTCAGTCTCGCCTACCAGAGGTGTGGGTTGCTGATGGGCTTCACCACCTCCTGCAGCTGCTGCTCGTGGTCAGTCTTTTTGGAGGGGGGGCTGCTCTGTGCCAGGGGATGGGAATGGCAGAGGGTGTGTATGCAAGTCTGGGAGCTGAGCTCAGGTAGTGGAGACATGGCAAAAGACACCAAGTTTGTCTAACAGGCCTGTTCATCACAGCACGGATCGTTTTTAACTGTGCCCTCTTGGCAGCTGAGGGGCTGTGCATCAGAGGACTTGTAAGCTCACACAGCTTCACCTGCCTGTACCATGTGGTGGTTCTTCAGACAACCAGTCAGAGATGGGTAGAAGACTTTAGAGAGACTTGAAACCATTGGGTTGGGAATGGGAAGCAGGGAGGGAGAGGGGCAGAAAAGCAGTATGTAGGGAACATCCCAGGGAGTTGACAGCACTATGATTGAACCTGATACTCAGAACAGGCAAGCGGGGTTAATTTTTCTGCTACTTGTGACTTCTACATTTATATAAGAAGTTGGACACCTGTTTTCATGTGCCATTGGGGGAGGGGTGTTGAAATACTTAACAAAAAAAATTACCAATTGTATAATCTGTGCGGTTTTTGAGTACTACTGTTGGTGTATCAGAGAAGTGTTTTGCTGAAGGAATCATATGTGATTCTGCAAATGCCAGGTTCATTTGCAGAAGGACAAGAAATAAATGGATATGTGCACAAAAAAGTCAATATACTGAAATGAAGAAAGCAACAGAAGACAAAACACAATATGTGTGTTTTTAGACTATCTGTCAATCTAAAGTAATAATAAATAAGTAAACAGAACCTTTTTAATTTGTGCAAGTTAATCCCTTTCAGGGCTGAATTAACTAAAGCATATCCCTATGAAATAACCTTCATTATATAAATCAGTGTGCTGATGGATTACTGAGTTTGCAGCCAAAAAAACGCACCACCATAGGTGTGAAGTTTCCTGATCATCTAATAAATTGATAACTTTGAAGTCTAGTTGTGACAATTTAAATGTCATCACTATTAAACAAGTTGCCAAAATGCAAACAACCATCCTAAGTCATTAAAATGTAATTATAAAGGACAGCTGGGTCTACTATCAATCTGGGCTGTGGGGATTTGTAATGGGGAAAAATATGAAACTTTCACACAAACAGAATGAGACTGCTGTATGTGCCAACCAGAGCCTGCATGGGAAGCAAGGGAAATGTATTTTGGGCATACAGAGTTACTGATGCTTGTGTATGGCTGCGTTACTGAGATGGACATAGGGGTCAGTGACAGCGTGACATCCAGCAAATGTCTTCACCTTCTCTCTACCATGTATCAAAAGTCCTTTTGCTTATTAACAGGGTAGGCATGCCCAATGAGAGGCAGATAGACTGGGTGGCAGTTACAGTCTAGCAGAAATTACTATGAAATAGGACTAAATTTGCTGTGTTGTGGAATGACAGCACAGGTGGTGTAATCCTTGTTTTGAGAACCAGGTGGACTCTAGTTGATAACGAAGGTAGGCTTTTTGGCCGAGAGTAGTAAAGAGTAAAGTGACTATAAGGCTTTGTAGGCATGGACCCAATATGTTTATGAAAGCTGTGTTTAGTATATTGATAACTAAATTATAGAACTTTATTTTTTTATGTTTATTATTTGCTTGATACATATTTTCTTGACACTTTGAAAAGGCCGTGATGCAGACAACGAACCCAATCCCTCCTCAGGACTTGCAGCACCTCCTAGCTCTACAGTCACATTGGTTTCAGCTACATCCCAGTAGGTTCTATCTGTTATTCAGCGATGCAGCATGTAGTTGATTAGATTTACGGCTTTAGATTAGATACATACAGTAGAAATGGTGGAAAAAGCTAGAACTGTGATACTGCTTCATTAAAATAGTAGCCCCAAAAGGCCCCACAGTCTTTTGGTGTATTATTTATATGTATTATGGAGCTACAACAGCTGCTAGCTTCCATAATTAAGCCCCATTTTCCCTAAATGTGGCAGGAGGGGTGAAATAAGTGGGAATTGCTGATAATTGGTAAAATTTTAAAAGACATCTTTTATATTATGTATATTAACACATATAAAATTCAGGTATTGGATAGATAATTTTTTGAGGCTTTTAAAAATCTAAATAGATTTTTTTATAAGTATGAGTGCTAGCATATTATTTGAAATAGCGTGATTCTTTTTTTCCTGTATATCAGCCTATAGCAGCACAACACTCTCAAAAACACTGAGTATGTTGCAAACAATTCCAAGGTGTGTTCTAACTGATCAATATTCCTGAAATATTTAGGTGTCAAATTCTCCATCTATTGTTCCACTATGAAATAAATCCTTGTGGTGTCTTGGGGCATTCATTGCACTGAAAAACTTGTTAATTTATTCTCACTAAGAAAAGTGCGCTATTGCATATGGGTGTTCACAAACCATTCATTTCCTTCCTTTTTGTGTACTTGGAAATGATATAATAACTGGGCGTACTAGTGTAATTATCTACCTTTCACTTTTGTAAATTGTAATTTTTGTTTGTTTTGTAATAAGAATCGGTTGGTACGGAGCTTAGAGAAACACTTAAAATTATGAACTGTTTCTAATGAACAGATTGTTTTCTGATGCAAATGGAAAGCCAAGTTTAGAGTTGTTTGGTTTTTTTTAACACAGAAGGATACAGCCTCTCAGCAGACTTTGTCCTTATTTTCTGACAGATTTGGACTGCCCTACTGAAAAGCATAAACAAGCTTCAGCCTATCAACAACAGAAATGGGACACTAACCTGCCAAATACAGGAAAATGAATAAATGGAAGAACAATAGAAGTCAGTAAAGTAGGAAATCTCACGCAGTGTGAATGATTTCCTATATAGCATAAGCAAAATTTTCTGCTCTTTGTTTCTCACAGCTACACTAAGGATAAATAAATTTTTGTCACCAATGCTGTTACAAAAAGCATGCAAATTCCAGAGATCACACTGGCTAATGGATGGGATGGTTATTTTGGAAGGAAAAATAAGCTTTCCTATAATTTCCGTTCATGTCCTCCCAATGTGAGATGACAGTTTACTGCAGGTTTAGGAAATTAAAATAAAATGTTACTTTTCCAGGTGCACTGAAGAGGCTTTGAAATTAGTGAAGGTGAAGTGAAATGGTATTTCTCACTGCACAGTGAGAGTCAGCAAGATGACATTGTAAAATATCCTCTGCTTTGACATATACAAACCCATATGCAAGTTAATGGCTGTGTCATCCACTTCATTATGCAAGCTTTGATAACAGATCAGTGAGGTGACCTCTGCAAGCACTACTTTTCAAGGTCCTTAACCATTTGCATTTTCAATAAACAGAAAGTGGCACTCCCCATTTAGGTCATGTTGGATCATTAGTTTGGCAGATACAAATTAAACCTAGGAATAGTAATCTGTGACATGTTTTTCTTTTTTCTTGCAAGATCACTTAGAAATATTTAATTCAGCACTATGTTGTGATGAAAGTCATCTGTTCATGTACTGATGCAAAATCTTTGGTGTTGCAGAGAAAGCATTCTTGGAGAGAGTGTTCCTACCACAGGCTTAGGTATTACTCAGTGGACTGAAGTTAAGCATGGTCAGAAATTTTTGAAGGAACAAAATTTCTTGGGGAAAAAAATTACATTTTCATAAGGGTCGGTAGATGACAAAGTTAAGATTATATATGCAAACCCTAACTGATCCTTGTTGCTTATATGTGATTCTGCAGCCTTTGCTTGCAAGATCATTTTGCAGAGGATTTTTGCATTAGAACTGAAGTGAAAGAGGGCCTGACATGGTGCAATTTCTACTAGTTTAACAAATATTTTTGGATGGTTTAATAGAAGCTTAATATAATGATATATTGATGTAGTGTTATCTTTATTCAGAGGGTATGCTTCTGACTTGCTTACTTACACAGTGCTTACTCAACAAACTGCATAGTAATCAGTAGTATTAAGGTCAGTGGCAACAGATCTGTCTCTCACATTGTACACTAAAGACAACATTTACTGAATATTGCACTGGTGTAGAATTAAACGCATTGCTGATTCCACTGAAATTACCTACTTTTCATGCAACTTACAGGAAAGCATTTAGCCAGGGGCTGGCCGGTGGGCTTATGCCCTTTGCAGTCTTCACTGTGCATAGTCCAACTTGAGTACTGAATAAGGAAGGTATGCAAAAGAGATGGCTTGTTTCTTAGATTCATTAACATCTGACCCTTTTCCCAGTGAGGTGGGAATTGTGTGCTCCGACAGCAAAAGACCTTGATGGTGTCCATGATGACCTGGAAACCCACATAAAATGTTATAATCACTGCTATTGGCATAGTATCCCAGTTCTCAGGTACTGAAACTGCAGAACTCAATGGTCTGATCTATCTTGTTTACAGGGCAAGGGGAGGCAGATGTATAGATCAGGCTTCTCCTGTGTCTGAATTTAGTCTATTTCCTGTATTTCTTAGCTCCTATTTCACTCTTACTTTTGTATTCTATCCTTTGTACATACTATTTCTGTGGGAAAGCACAGTTAAATTATTTTAACACTTAAACCTGAGTTGTGTCCTAATTTCATCTGGGTGAGGAATTTCAAGCCAACGTGTTTTGGTGGTTTTGTCTCCTGCTCACAAGAGTTTCATCCAGGAGGTTGGTCTCTTCATTTCTGAGGAATGCAGCTAACGGGAAAGACTGTGGTCACAGATATTTTTTTTTTTTTTAAAAAAAGAAGTCTTGGCTATGTAATGCTGCTTCCACAGAGCTGACTGCCATTCTCCAGTTGGCCTGACAAGCCTCCACTGTACTGTTTGGTGAAGGCTTTGCACTTCTAAACAGGTATGCTTCACTTGCAAGTCTTAAGATTTCTAAGTATATACCTAAATCATATAGGCATGCTGCCTCTTTGAGGTGTGATGTGCAAGTCATAGATTTAAAACACAGGATTTATGAACCACGGGGTAGCATCCATGTTGTATTGCTACTCTGTTGGGCCGTGAAGCCCTGTGGAGACCTCCAGCTGGATGGCAGAGGTAGATGCTGCAATCCAGTTCATCAGCTGTAATGCTCATAAAAAGGACACCTGTGACGTAACTGATGGGTTTATTCTCACTCTGAAGTGACTGGTGCCAGTATTAGTGACCAGATTCAGCTGAGAGGGAGGGCATGACTCATATCTTTTCACACCTTGGTTTTTAGAGTTCTCTCCGACAATAAAAGAAAGGTAGTGAGCTTAATTCCTACCAAAACCAGAGCAAGGCTGTGGCAGACTGGTGATGCTGTACTCTGCTGTAGCACATATTTGCAGGACCTTGGTGCACCTGTGTTTAGGACACTAATGCATTTAAGCAAGCTGGACCTAAGATTTATAGCAAATTTTCTATAGCACTCTAACAGAAGAAACTGGATAACCTACAGTAGCTTAATTAAAGTTAAAAGAAGATGTTTGAAGTTAGTTAAATATGAAAGTGTTTCATAATGAGAATGAATTCCTCTGGGATATTTTTTTATTAGTTTTTCCACCCCATGGACAGCTTTGGACTGGAGGTTAAGAACAAAAGCTGGAATGCTTCCGCTGAAATTTTCCATATAGAACTAATTACTGAGGGCAACATTGTAACATATCTTTCTGTTCCAGACTTGACAACCTTTTCAGATGATTAGGGGGAAGCAGACCTCTCCATTAAATTTTTTCAGGTTGTTCTGCAGACTCAGGAAGACATTATTTATACTCTGTTCATGCATTTAAGTTGATCTTTGTCATTGTGTGGCCAGAAACATCTGTTTTAAACAACAGAAGCTGAGATTATTAATTACTATTCTATAGGAAGGAATTAATTCAGTAGCAAACTGCATAGCTATAGAATCATGCAGTAACTGGAGCCTTGCTGATAGCATGGATAAATTGAGGGTTTCATTGTATTGAGGTGTCAGTCTTGCATCTGTCATCACTGCTAAATAATTTTTAAGGGCTTAAAAAGCCCAAGAGGTATCCTGTCCCCGTAAGAAATTCAAAATTCATTTGTTCCTATCTCCTGGGTGCTATTTTTAGAAACAGCGGAAGAAACAGACAAATCAGTCTAGTAACTCTATTAGTGTCTACAGTTTAATCCTATGAAAGGGAAAAGAAGTAAGGCAATTGTAGTCATCTGCTGAAATCAGAACATCCTTAGTAGCACATTGAGGTTTTATTTTTTACTAAGTAATCAAATTGGAAAATTGTGTGATCCTCAAAGATTTCTCTCTGAGAAAGCAAACAGAGGAACAGCAAATGGATACAGAAGGGGTGTTTGGAGGCTGCCTTTATGAATGCTGACAGTAACAACAAGGAAATGATAGGGTGTAAAATATACTGAATAAAGCAGAATACTTCACAGTCTTTACGCTAGTTTTTGTACTTGTGAAATGAAACAATAAATACAGAAGTGATCCAGGCAGCTAGATAAATGGAAATAGTGCAAACCTGGGGAGGTCTTGGGTGAGAAAATAAGTGAAGCTGCCCTATATTTACTTGAAAACTGGCCCTTGAATGAAGAGCCCTCAAAGAAAAGGAGAACAAAGATAGGATTCCTGCAGGAAGTAACCTCATATGTAAAAACTTTACTGAATGAGGAAACCTTAGCTTTGTGTTCTGCCCTTGAGTTTTAGACCTTTAGTTCTGGCTTTCTTCAAATAGAGACTGCAAAGTCAAGAGCGTGGTCCTGCCCGTTTGTGCACAGAGCTGAGCACCGTATCTCCTAACCACACTGTAGTTACATGAAGGGAAGCCCTGAAAATCAAATATAAGCAACCTATTTTACCACTTGCTCCCTCCCGCCCCATTTTGTCATCACCCTGAT
This sequence comes from Falco punctatus, assembly GCF_963210335.1. Lineage (NCBI taxonomy): Eukaryota > Metazoa > Chordata > Aves > Falconiformes > Falconidae > Falco > Falco punctatus. The sequence goes on from NC_137593.1 coordinate 18,993,001, forward strand.
TTTCCCAGATTTTACAATTGTGCCTTGCTGGCTCCTTTCAGTCTACCTAAATCCATTAATTGAAAAATGTTTTATTCCTGTCTGTATCAGAGAAAAAAAAAATGTTATCCACTTTGAGACCCTTCTCTCCATAGGTGGTTTCATGTCTTGGGTAAAAAAAACCCAAACAGCTACTTGCTGTACTTTCAGTGTAAACACCAGCACGTAAATCTGTATAAGGAGACCATGGAAACACGTTGCTCGTAGACTCTCTTTTTCTGGACTGTATGGTGAGGACAGTGTTCTCTGAATCTGTTGGCTAATAATCCCCAGTAATGCTTTGTAAAAAATTAATCTAATGCATGTAAAAACATAATAAGAGAGGAGGATGTATTTATGTAAATTAACTAAAACATCTTCAAGAAGTATGCATTAAAGTGGTTAGAAAAGCTAGTGGAGAATAATAGGCGTGGAGACCTTCTGTTTGTCAGCAGCCTGTTAATTGGTTGGAGCTGCTGTAGCACTACGCATGCCAAGTAGATGCAAAGTAATTTTCAATACTAGAAAATCATCTGACAGCAATAACTCAAGTAATATGTTGTATTCATGTATTTAACTTGTATGTATGAATACTATTATTTAATACTTGTGTGTGATTGTATATGAATGCATAGCAAAATAAATAAGAAATATACTTATTTTACTTATTAGCATTACAAATTTCTTATTAGCATTTTCATGGGCAATTTTTCCTGCAACAAACTTTCTCTGTTCACTTTGAAATTAATGAGAATTAGGCACCTGGATTTCTTTAAAGAGCTGGCTTTCAGTGTCCAAAGTTAACAAAAAATGTTATTTTGTTTAAAGAAAATGGATTTGTCAGCTCAATTTTTTATTTACATTTATAGGAGCAGTCTGTGAAAGAGGTGAAAATCGTGCTCTGTTTAGATTACCTTTACGGTGTTTTAAGGCAGCACGTAGTTTTTTCTGATTTTAGCAAGCACACTAAGCAGACCAGATGCCATTTAGTTTAGATAACTTGGCTTAATTTTTGAGAAAAGCAATTACTCTTGATAATAATAGCAGCTAGTCAGATTTTTTTTTTTATTTGTAATTCTAGCTGTGGGGTTTGTTAAGATGTAGGTCTTGGGGTGAGTACAGATCCTGGTTGAGAAACAGGAGAGAATGGAAGAGCCCAGCCCAAGAACTCTGCAGAGCCTCTTTATCCTAATTGTGTAACTTCAGAGGCTCTGTAAATCGGATGTGACATGTTATACATCTTCTAAAAGAGCTATCAGAATTTAAAGAAAATTAAACTCTTAAGTGAATGTTTGATTTGTAATGTTTGCCTCACAGTTAATGGTCTCTTTGTCTCATTCTGCTCAATGAGATTTTCCTTAATTCAGCTAATACAGCTTTTCCAGATAAGCATATGTGTATAAATTAGTATTTCCTTTTCTTTCTATGTATCCTACACTTTTCTTTCTGCTGCAATATTTTCACTGTAAACAGAAACAGTTTACCTTGGCCCTGGAATTAACAGTAACTTGGATCTCCTCAGTTTACTAATGAAACTTGAGTTTGAACTGATTTACCAAAAAAATATTTTTTAATATACAATTGAACTCAATAATTGTTTTATGGCTGGATCAATGCTGTACTTGGATTACAAGCTGTTTCCTATCTTCTTGTTTCTGGTATTCAGAAGGAAGGAAATATTTCTCTATTATTAAGCTCCCAAAAATCTCAAAAGACCATTTTTGGAAGGAAATTGCAGTTTCTATTAAACTTTCTTTTTATCTAAAATTTCTTCAAAGTACTTGCTAGAAACAAATTATGTAACAGCACTGTTTGACAGATTTATTTAGGGATAAACGTACATACTGGTTTGGCAAACAGCTTTTAGTTGTGTACCTTCAAGTTTTCTCCTTTGCTCATAAAAGACAAAAAAATTGATCTTTTTTATGACAGTCCTAAAGTCATCTCTGATTCAGATCACCTCAGATGGAGGATTGAAGATGAAAACAAAACCCCATTATTTTATCACAGTCCTTTTAGAACCTGGTAGATCTTAGACATGTGATAAACCAACTCTGAGTATTTCAGTAATTTAATCTATATACAATTCTACAATAGTTGGGGGAAAAAAAAAACCAAACACCAAAACCCAACCCCCTTAAATTTTAGCCTACAGGGCAAAACTGCTGCCTTTCTGGGACCAGTGTCTGATTTTCTTGCTCAATGCTAAAATGTCTGACATACTAAAATGTAAATAGAGAAACAGTGTTTAAGAAGGCAGATTAACTTTACATTTCTTCACATTTGATTTTCTTGCTCATTTATATTTAAAAAAAAAAGTTTACTAATACCATTACTAAATCCTCCATCAAATGGAGCCATTTCCGTCGATGGAGTCCCATTGATGTGTTTCTGGACACATAATCCATATTGTTTGGCATTCCTGAACTTCAGAACCCAAAGCCTATTACTTCACACCCCATTAGCTATTCTATGCTTTTGAACCAGATCAGTGTTTCTAATCTGAGAAATCACTATTTGGAATCACCTCTTTGGGGTGACCAAGACATTCAAATGCTTAGGGGCAGGTGCCCAGTCTTGGGTGACTGGTGCCATTTCAGGTGCTCAGCACATCTGAAGTGTTTGCACAGGACTGGTGGGTGTCATCCGTGGTCCACGCAGGAGGTTTTTCTGGAGGACTACCTGCAGTAGTTCCTCTCTGCACCTTCATCTGAGTCCATGAAGTATTTGCAGGAACCAGGATCAGCAGGTATTTTTGAGAATAATATTCTTGCTCATGACCTAATAATTAAATTTGACCTTATTTAAGCAGTAATAGTAACTATGTTTCAGGTAAGTAGGAGTTACTAACTTCCATTAGGCTGAAACAAGTTTCCTCAGGATGGCCCCCAAGATGATTGTTCTAATTTGGCACGTATCATTTAAGTGGTAATTACTATGGTAACACTTTAAATGCATGTGGTGCCTTTCATTTTATACAGCAAACCTGTACTAAGTAGAAGTAGGAGTTGAGAGAAAATAATGGATTTTGACTAGACTATTCAGAGCAGGCTAGAAAAGGAAACATATGAATAGCGGAAAAAAGAAAAATGTGGTTTGAGTTATTTTTCATGCAGTCAGAACTCAAAACAATTGATTGGATTTTGTCTAAGATTTCCTGAATTTTCTTTATGTCTGAGATCAGTCATGAAAACTTTGGTCCTGAAAGTACAACAAAAATTGTGTAATGTGAAAATGGGATTTAAATTCTTTCAGTGCCTGCCTTTGCATGATAAAACGTATGAACTTGCAGGCATGCTTACTCATCAGTGGGAATATATGAAAGTAAATTTTTTTCAGTGCTTGATACAGCCACCCCCACCATCCGCCCTGCAAATCCTCCCCAAATGCAGATAAATCCTTTTGGTAACTGAGGCAAACTAAAGCACAGTCATTAACATACCTAAATGTGCTTATGCCATATTTTTATATTTAAAGATTAAAGAGGTCTCTCTGAAAAAAAAACCTGTAGCTAATGACCTGCACTTGAATCAGCTACAGGTGCATCTAGAAATGAAGGGAAAAACAGACTTTGGATGACAACTTCTACCTGAGCATTTTACCATACAACTTTTTGATCCCTGATGTAAGGCCTCCTTATGGGGGTAATGGGTAAAAACCTTTAGCAGAAATCTGCAAACAGGAAGAGGTAACAGAAGACTGGTGACAACTGCATGCAGTTAAGGTGATTCCAAGGTGAGTCCACTTCAGATGATCCTAGAAAGGCCATTTGCTATGGAAGGTGTCACAGTTACATTTTCTGGGGTGTTGATTCTGATAAGCGGAGGCTTTTTGTATGAAGGGTGTTATGAAAAACAGTGTATAAATAGTGAAATTGCTACATCAGTGCTGCTTGCATCACACACTAGTACATGGATATTTTCTGGGTCTCATCCTAGAAACTGTTGAGATCGTATGGTTTAGGAGAGGTATGGGATTCTAAGCAAGTAATTTAATTTGTGCTTTGAATCATTCCCTGTCCAACAGGTCTTTTTCAAAAGTTAGTGGATTCCTTACTGCAGTAACTTAAAAGGATGTTTGGCAGGTTCCTAAATGTTCCTGTTTAATAATGTAGAATTAATATCACTGTTTACAACTGTGTGTTTCTTAAATGTAGAAAACTTTATTTTACAAATGTGCATATGAATTTCTCTGGATGAAGGAAACTATTTTGTCTTTTTATTTCTTTGGTACGTTAAAACAGTACAGTGCAGTAACTTTTAAAAGATGGAAGGGGATGTCCTTATCTGCACTGCTTCATCATTTGTTATGTTCTAACTCTGGAGACTACTCAGAGTTTGGACTTGATGCTGCCTCATGCTATGCCATGTTGTGTCCAGAGGATTACTGATATATATCCTGTTGAGCTTGTGCTTTGAAATCTCAACATTTCTTTATTCTGACAAAACCTTCTGAAAGTTGGACTCCACTGACCATGTCTTGTAAAAAAACCCCACAAAACCAACAAAAACAAAAAACCACCAAAACCCCAAACAAACACAAAAAACCTCCCAACCAACAAGCAATATATGCAAAAGGGATAATAGGGATTTAACAGAATGTAAGTTCTAAAAGTTGTCCAAAGAAAAGTGATGGTGCAGTGTCACCAGTGTGATCTCAAAAGACATTACGTGCAGCCCAATCCTGTAATTAACTATTTGCAAATCATGAAGTTTTTGAGATGGACTTATTTTGGTTCTTACTGGCTAGGAATGAAGGTTAGTAGATTGTGCTTCCTGACCAAGAAGAAGCTGAAGCATTTGAATAATAAGTTAAAATTTTAATACATTTAGATTACTAATCCCCATTGTGTGCCACGTGAATTTTCATTAAACTAAGCCCCAAATCTAGTCCTGCAGTCGCCTTCAATTGATGGTCCAATTTTGTTAATGCAAATTTTGAGTCAAATAGTAGCTCACAAGTAACAGTAATTCTTACAGACTGTCAAACTATAGGAGGCTGTGCACAGACTACATTGTGGAGAGCGTGAAGAGTTATTAAAGAACTCTTACAGGATCAAGTGAAATGAATCTTAAAAGCATAAGCAGGTGTGTGCTGCATCATCACAAGGTCCACCTAGGCTGCTATTTGATGACAGAGGTATGTACAAGAGTTAAGACCCGTTAATAGTGGCACTCACCCAGAACACACTCGCAGCTTCTGCAGATCTGTACCTCATGCAGTTCCGGAGCTGGCTGTGGTTCTTTGTATTGCATGGACAGACTTTCCCCAAGTATTTGCACACTGATTTTTCAAGTCTCAGCATCCTGTGGCAATGATTTCACAGGTTCATTGACATTGTCTGAAGAAGTAACTTTGTATTTGTTATAAACCATCTAGTTTTAGTCCACCTCTTTTATCTTTTATGTTGGAACAATTAATGCTTTTTTACCTTCTCCATGCCAGTAATTATATTTCTGGATATCTGTCACAGCCTGCTCAGGTACTCTTCCAGCCTGAAAAATCTTAATCTGCTAGCTCGGTTTGAGCTATCTTTGATATCTTTGATCATTTACTCTTATCTTTTTCCAATTCTTTAATATTGTTTTCAAGATCAGAAAGTAGAATTTTTTCCACAGTAGGCAAGGACAAGGTGCACAATAGTTTATACAGCTAAAAAATTTTGTTCTTTTTTTTTTTTCTCTCCTTTACATAATTCCTAATGTTCTGTTTGTTTTTTGACTGCACAAGAGTATCAAGGTGATGCTTTCAAAGAGCTACCTCTTACAGTTCCAAGAGCTTCTTCAAAAGTAGCCGTAATATACTCAGTGACAGGCTCTGAGTTACTAAAGTCAGAATTGCTTTTTCCTGCATGTGTTTACGCTTATCATTTTATTGCCCAGCATCACATTGTGTCATGAAGCTTTTCTGCAACTCTTTGAACCTTTCATAATTCTTTGCAGAGACGAAGAAAAGTACATTCTGTTTATGATCAGCAGGCCATGATTAAGCTTGATCCTATCACACAAGTGGAAGCTCAAGGAACCCTGAATCACGGCTGGAGCCTGTGAAATGAGTCCATGCCTCCCCAGGTCGATAAAAATCAATAAATTTTGTCTGCTATCACTGGACATAAATCAGGTCCTTAGATAAGCTCAACTGCTAAACTCTTGGGGAAAAAAACAAAACCAACCAAACAGTAATACTTCTTTTTCTCTAGTAATGATCGCTTACTCTTTTGTTCTGTTATCCCGTTTTGAGTCCCCCATTCCTGATTAACACAATTGATAAATCAGTAATGATCAGACACCAGCAGCACATCCTGCTTGAAAGCTGTCAGCCCTAAGACCAGACTGCAGCACAGACCAGCAGCAGCCAGGCAGTCACAGGCAGCTGCCTTTGACCATAAGGAAGGATCTTTGGCTTCATGCTACATGCTTTCCAGGCAGCTTCTGACACGGTGGACCCCAAAGCACACTTCACCTACCTCAGTGGCATGTACTAGGAGCAGATGGGTCAGCACAGCCTGGCTCCATTCACACCTCTCCAGCAGAGCAAGCAGGCAAGGAGCTGATTCGGAAGGCTCTCACCCATGGGGTCCCGTAGGGATCAACACATTTTCTCCTTTTGTTCTGTAATTGCTAAATAGCACTGCAGGCAGTAACACACACATTACCTTCTGCTTTATCTATCATTCATGGTTGAACACTGTGACACCTAAAAGATGAAATAAAGCTGACTCTGAGCAAGACCAAGACTTGCTGCAATCACCAAGTAACCATGGGCAAAACCTTCTATTTGGCTTTTATTTTCATACCTGCGTGGACTTTGCCACAGTGGTAAAAAACAAACCCAAACCCAATGGACTTACAAAACTCCCTTCCTCAGTCAAAAACTGCTTGAGATCATTGCTTTAAGCCATGAACAGACAAAAATTATTATAAATTGGATAAAAGATTCTGTAACTTTCCTTTTGAAATCTATGCTCCAGGCAATTTTGTCTGTGGTGACGGAGACAAAATTAAAACACACACACACACACAAAAAGCCTGTAAAGTATTGAAACCTTTTCTGAACATATTACAAGATGGAAATCTGAAGATAATAGATGCAGAGCTGAAGGTTGATCAGTGTAGTCTGGGAATTATCCAAAAGTATTGCTTAGCTTCCTGTTGGTTTAGTGATACTTCAGTGGGATATCCATATTCCCCAACGGAAAGCATAGGAATGGTGTTTCATCTTTTCTGGCTTCTTTAAACAGAGACATATGAAGGTACATAGGGAGGTAGAAAAAAAAATCATCTGTATGAATTAGTGGTGTGCTTTTTTCAATATGAAAGCTGCTTAATTGATCACTAGAACATAACTTCGATATTTCATATAATTAATGCATGTGCTCTGTCTAAATTCTGATACAAGTAAAACTGTGTGAACTGGGGAATATACTATAGAAACAATGCTAAGAAGTGGGGTATGGAAATGATGACTTAGGCTTTTCTAGTTCTCATTACTGTGATACAGTGGAATACAGCTGCTAACAATCAGATACATTTACTGTTCGTAATGTAATACATTTGAAGATTCTAATTAGTCATTCCGTCTGTGTTCTTGATTTGCCTCAGAGAGATGACAGGAGTCGGGGATGCAAGATCTATTGTTTTGCATTTATTTCCACTGTAATCATGATATTACTACCATTCCTTTAACAGAGAAATTAAACAAGTTGTTTACTTAAGTAATGATTTAACTAGTTTAGTCAGCCGCACTGTTTTTGAAGGAGGAGTTACGCAAGTTTCATCCTTACTGTTGAATGTAGAAAAGTAAATACTACAAATGAGCTTAAGCAAATAAAATATGCAATCAAATCAACCTTGGAACGAGGGCCAGAACATAACTGCTGATGTGATGGGAGGGACAGAGAGCTGGGCTCTTCTCTTTGGTGCCCAGTGTCAGGACGAAAGGCAGCGGGCACAAATTGAAATACAGGGAATTCAGGTTTAATTGTAAGGAAAACCTTTCTGGCTGGCAGGGTGGCCAAACATGAGCAGGCTGCTGAGGGAGGGTGTGAGAATCTCCATCTGTGGAGGTGTTAAAAACCTGACTGGACAAGGACCTGAGCAACTTGCTGTTCTTTACCCTGCTTAAAAGGGAGCAGGGGGCAAGCTAGACAATCTCCAGAGGTCCCTCCCAACCTCACGTATTCTTGTGATTCTGGTTTCTGTCAGTGGCTTGCCCTGCTCACCTTGTTTGGGTACAGCAGGAGTGGGCTGCTACTGGGGAGGTCGCTGCCCACCTGCCTCACTTGCCCCTTGGCACCACGCTCCCCTTCCCTGGCAAACTCATTCTTCCTGCTCCGGGGCAACTTGATTTAAATTCGAAAGAAGTTGAAGAAAATAATGTTCAGAAAATGTTGATTTCCTGACTTGTTATTTTTTCACGAGATTCTGCCCAGAACTGGAGGGGTTTTTACAACTGTTTTAACTGAAGAGTTGGATGTAGGAGATGAGATCAAGTGTTTTTGGAGCAGCTGGGAGTGGGGGTTAGAGTAAGAGACTTGTCAGTCAGTTGGGTCTGGAAGGTGAATTGACAAAGCTGATGAACAGGAGTCATGCTGCTTTTCTTACAGGCTCACAGTGATGTAACCACCACTGGGGAATGTTTCTTTTGGTTTGTGTCCTTGTGAGAGAGATTTTCAGTGGGCCCTAAAAGTCTAGAAGAAAGTAATAACAGGACTAACACCCTTTTAACGGAGCAGGCAGGTACACAGAAAAGTGAGCAAAGTGCATAGAGATGTGTCAGGGTGAGAAAGGTTGGGGGAAAAAAAAGAGTAATAAAAGCAAGTAACAGCAGAGGCAAAGATCAACAGCATATGACAGTCACCTGAAAAAAATGAAAAGTGGCAGGTTTTTTGTACTGTATTAAGGGTGCATATTTAGTTTTAACTCCTAATTTCATTCAAATGTGAAAAAAAAAAAAACCATACAAAAAAACCCACCCCAACCAAATCAAAACCCCACAAGGAGCTAGAAATATAACTTACCCAAACCCACTTCTTTGCAGCTAGCTGAAGGTCTGTATGTGAAAGGTAAAGGTGGCTTCGAGAGAAACTAGTCTTCATTGTAATTTAGAGCAGCACTACATCTTTAATTAATTTTGGATGCTTGCAGTGGCCTTCCTGAGATGCTATTCCATCATTGCAGCATTACCAAAACACAAGTTTTGATTATCTCATGGTGCTCGCCTATTTGCTCTGCCAGGTTCAGTAGTGACGTGATAGGAACTAGTTGTTTCAAGCACTTTATGCCTTGTGGAATTATCCTATGCTAAATTAATCTTCAACCACTTACTAAAGCAGATTTAAAAAATGGGAACTTTGATCCTTATATCTGTTCTATTATACTCCTTTCACTTCTCCACATGAAATACTTATATTGTCTCCAGAAGAATGGTTTGTTTCAGTATGTTCTGAGGTGTGTGATCTGAACATGGGGAACATGAAGGGTACTGCAGAAACTCGATTGTATGGAATTTGGGGTTTGGACACAGGTACTAAAACAGCAACCTCCACTCTGTTCATGTTTATTGAAACTGAGTATCTCGTATAGAGAGAAAGCAATGTAGTATGATAGCCATGGGTATTTATACGGGGAATGAAATGTCTTGTCTTCGTTTTCTGCCAGGATGTTCTAGTATGTGAACCCCTTTGCAATTAATTGCACAGCCTAAATTCTCAATAGCTCACTGTCAAAGCAGGGTGAGTTATCTAAATGGAAAAAGCAAGGGTACATTCTTCTCTTTGGTGCGCGGTGTGCAGAAGTGCAGTACTTCAGATCTTTGGAACCGAACAAGCAAGAAAATGATGCAAACTGTATTGAAAAAATAGAGTTTTCAAATTATGCTGAAAGTATTAGTTATTGCCTGTTGTTTCTGCTGGGCGAAGGACATGGATCTGTACATGGAGTTTGAAAATGCTTCTGGGACATTTACTGAATCTCCTTGAAAACAAGAACAACCAAATCTCATTGTATCTGCAAAATCAGTTGTTTTTTAAAACACATGTTCCCAAGATGAATGCAGCACACTTAAATACACTCTCTGCCCACATACTCTGGACAGAACATGGTATAATTGGAATGAAGCTGTGTTGGGGGACGTTCAGACTGGACATTAGGAAAAGGTTCTTCCCAAGGAAGTGGTCGTGACACCAAGCCTGTTGGAGTTCAGGGAGTGTCTGGACAATGCTCTTAATCATATGGTTTAGTTTTAGGTAGTCCTGTGAGAAGCAAGGAGTTGGACTTGATGATCCTTATGAATTTCTCCAAACTTGAGATATTCTCTGGTTCTAGGACTGTTTCCTGCTATTACCCTCAAATCCATGTTCCTTTGTGCAACACAGTGCAAATCAGGTATGTTATTATTCTCCCATCGAGACATCATTCCACTTGCATGTGGATATCAGTGTGCCACTTGCCAAGGGAAAGAACAGGGCAGAGCAAATACAGGTAGTTATTTAATATTAATAACATTACCTACTAAGTGCAAAAATTTTAATTAAAAATGTGCTACACATCATCAGTTCACAAACATTCATTCCCATGCTTGTGGAGGGACAGGGAGAGGAGGTTTAGGAGCTCTCCTCTTGCCACCTGCTGCCTTTTTAACATGCACAGTGCAACTTGTGTGTATGGTGATGGTGCTGTCTGCTCACAAAACATACCTTGGCCTTAATGACACCCACCATAGCTGATCTTAATATGCCTTGAGGCTGTGATGCTGGCCCATGGGTTGGATGAGCAATTTCCTGTCATTTTACTTGTTGAAGATGGAAGTATGTTTGGTTTGTGGCAAGCTTTTATCTCAAGGTATGTATAATGGATTCATTTTCAATGCAAATACTTGCTTTTCACATGATAAACCACAGTGTGAGGTAGAGGAAAGAATAAGATAGCAGTATAGGTTATTGTAGTGTGGACTTAACTGTCTTCTTATTTTTAGTGTCTTGCCTGTTAGACTTAACTAACTCCTAGGTTACAAATTGCCATCCTGTGTTTGGTGACCACTTGGAAACAAGGCTGTGTTTTATGGTGCGGTCTAGAGGATAAGAGGAGAGGATGCCTTGCCATACTGTGTGTTGTCTTTTCTGGGTTCTTCACGTTCTCCTGCAACTGTTTCTGGGGCATTTTTCACCTTTTGACCAGCTGACTTCTCACCTCAACTGTACCAACACGAGCTCTCTGACAACCACCTTTGTAACGCAGATGCTTTAGAAAAAACCCTCCAACTTATTTGTTCTATGTTAGGGCCTACATAAAACCAGACAGAAGTACCCTTTTGTGTCGTGTTTTAGCCCGAAGCGGGTATGCGAGCAGTGCTGTGGTGCCTGCCCTCGGGCCGGCTGGGGCGCAGGCTGCGCTGCACGGGACCCCCGGAGTCACCTACCGGGAGGCATGGCGCTCGGAGGGGGGGGGGGGGGGGGAAACAAACCAACCCCCCCCAAACCAAATAAACCATACACACAGAAAAAAACCCCAATCCAACCAGAGGCAAACCTACAAGCCGGCCGTCCCTGCCGAAAGCGGATGCACGGGGCCCGCGCCGGGCCGCCCTGGAGGTGGCGCCATTGAGCAACGTACGTTCCCGCTCGGCTGGCGCCGCCGGTTCCCTGCCGGAGGTACGAGTTACGCGTGCGGCGCGTTTCGGGCCCGCATGCAGCGGCTCCCGTTGGATGTTGGGTTTATTGTAGCACGTACCGATTGCGGGGAGCGCAGCCGGCCGCCCCAGCCCGCCCGGGGCTGTCTCTGCTGGGCTTCCCCACACCCCCTCCCCCCGGCGCCCCGCAGCGCCCGGCCTCCCGCTCCGCGCCTGCCCCTCCCGCGGGACCGGCCGCACCGGCAGCGCGGGGTACGCGCCCGTGCGGGCCACGTATCAGCCGGAAGCGGGTCCCGGAGCGAGCCCGGGGAGGGAGACACACACATACACACGCGGGGGGGACGCGCCCGCCCGGCGGCCTGCCGCCGCCCGCCCCGGGAGCCGCCCCGCCGCCGCTCCCCCGCTCCCGCCGCCTCAACCCTGAGGGGCGGCGGTGCCGCGGCCGGACCTGCTCCGCCGTGCGGGGCCAGCGCCGAGGGCTGCGGGCGGGAGGCTGCTCTCCGCCCGGCCGGGCCCACCGCGGCCACAGCCGCCACACTGCAGCGGGTGCCGGCGGCGGTTATAAATAACACGCCGCTGAATGGCGTCTACGCCTCCTTACTACGCGCCGCGCCTCAGCCTGGCCGGGCGCCGCCGCCGCCGTGACGGACAGGCGGCGGCACCAATGGGGGCGCGGCCCCCGGCGGGCGGTGCGGGGTGGCGCGGCGCGGGGCCGGGCCCGGCGGTGGCGGCCCCCGCGGCCGCGCTGAATGAGGGCAGGGAGGGAGGGCGGGGAGCGCCGGGGCGGGCCGCGGGGCCGCGGCGCTGGGCTGGCCGGGAGCCTGGCGGCGGCGGCTCCGGGGATGGTCCACGCACTGGCGCCGTCACGTGTTGTTCTCCTTGGAGTGAGCCTGAGCCGCGGCGGCGGCGGGCGGAGGGGGCTGGACTGGCGAGCGCGGCCCCCGCCGCCTGTTTTGGTGCGGGGCGCCGGGAAACTCCGTGAAGAAGCCGGCGGAGAGGGAGTCGCCGCGGCCGTGCCCGCTCCCCCGCCGGCCTGGGGCACGGGAGGGGGCCGCGCCGCCGGCCGCTGAGGCGCTGCCGACTGGAATGAAGAGGAGGAGGAAGAGAGGATGTTCCTTCGGCACTCGGGCTGCCTCCCCTCCCGCCGCTGCCGGGCTGCGCCGTGTGTGGAGACGGCACTTTCTCTGCCTAACGAGATGGGACTGAATGGGGTCGCCAGCCTCCTCCGCACGCACGAGCGGGAGCAGCAGCAGCAGCCGCCTCGGCGCTGATATTTGGGGAAGGGGGGGGTTGTGTTGCGGACGGCTCTTTTTTTTTCTTTTTTTTCTTTTTTTTTTTTTTTCCTTTTTTTGGGGGGGAGGGGGGAGAGGTGGTGTTGGTGGGGGAAGCAGCGTGTATTTTTGGGTGCAAACCCCGGACTTTGCAAAACAATCTCCGCCCCCAAGAGGATATTTAATCTGCAACAGAAATCGCTACTCGCGGAGGCAAACTTGAGACGGGGAAGGGGTGCCGAGCGGAGGAAGGGGACCCCCGCCCCCCGGCCGGCCCCGCGGAGCCCGAGCCCCCCGAGGGAAGATGCGTTTCTGTTTCCCGGCGGCTGCTCTCGGGACGAGACTTTCGCCTGGACTGATCGGGACTGGACTTTTTAAGGACGCGCTTCCCCATCTAAGGGCGATTTGGGCATAAACAGCGACGCAAACTCTGATTTGGTGCTGGAAGCTGCCTCTGCCACTGAACAGCTGCTCTCACCCTGCTTCTGGCCCTCCCCTGTCCCGTTCTCAAAAGAGGATCCTGAGCTAGTTTGCTTTTTCTGTTTGATTGTTTTTTAATTGTTGTTGCATGAATTTTATTTTAGGTGGTTGTCTTTCCCGGCTGGCTTGGCTGTTTTGGGGTCTTGCGGACTGCTAGCTGCAGTAACAGCTCCACCGCCTCTCATCATGGCTAGCCCCACAGATAATAACGAGGGCTTCTTCTCAGATGTCAGAAAGGTGGGTTACTTGCGCAAACCCAAGAGCATGCATAAACGCTTTTTCGTGCTGAGGGCAGCCAGTGAGTCTGGACCCGCCCGGCTGGAGTATTATGAGAATGAGAAGAAATGGAGGCACAAGTCAGGGGCCCCCAAGCGCTCCATCCCACTAGAAAGCTGCTTCAACATCAACAAACGGGCTGACTCCAAGAACAAGCACCTGGTGGCCCTCTACACCAAGGACGAGCACTTTGCCATTGCAGCTGACAGCGAGCCTGAACAGGAGAGCTGGTACCAAGCGCTGCTGCAATTGCACAACAGGGCCAAGGGCCACCACCACCTCCACCACCATCACCACCACCACCACAGTGACGTCACCTTCGGAGGCAGCAGCGTGGGGCTGGGGGAGGCAGGTGAGGATAGCTATGGTGAGGTAGCCCCTGGCCCAGCTTTTAAGGAAGTTTGGCAAGTAATTCTGAAGCCTAAGGGCCTAGGCCAGACAAAGAACCTGATTGGCATCTACCGCCTGTGCCTGACTAACAAGACCATCAGCTTTGTGAAGCTGAATTCGGATGCGGCTGCTGTGGTGCTGCAGCTGCTCAATATCCGCCGATGTGGTCACTCTGAGAACTTCTTCTTCATCGAGGTGGGGCGCTCGGCTGTCACTGGGCCTGGTGAGTTCTGGATGCAGGTGGACGACTCGGTGGTGGCACAGAACATGCATGAAACCATCCTAGAGGCCATGCGAGCCATGAGCGAGGAATTCCGGCCCCGCAGCAAGAGCCAGTCCTCGTCGAACTGTTCCAACCCCATCTCTGTGCCCCTTCGCAGCAGGCACCATGTCAACAACCCTCCGCCCAGCCAGGTGGGGCTCAGTCGCCGGTCCAGGACCGAGAGCGTCACGGCCACCTCTCCTGCTGGTGGTGGGGGTGGAGGTACGGGTGGCAAACCCAGCTCTTTCCGGGTTCGAGCATCGAGCGACGGGGAAGGCACGATGTCAAGGCCTGCTTCTGTGGATGGTAGCCCAGTTAGTCCCAGTGCCAACCGGACCCACTCGCATAGGCACCGTGGCAACTCCAGGCTCCATCCTCCGCTCAACCACAGCCGGTCCATCCCGATGCCTTCCTCACGCTGCTCTCCTTCGGCCACCAGTCCAGTCAGCCTCTCATCCAGCAGCACTAGCGGCCACGGCTCCACCTCGGATTGCCTGTTTCCACGAAGGTCTAGTGCTTCGGTTTCAGGCTCCCCTAGCGATGGTGGATTTATTTCTTCTGACGAGTATGGTTCCAGCCCGTGTGACTTCCGCAGCTCTTTTCGCAGCGTGACTCCGGATTCGTTGGGGCACACCCCGCCAGCTCGGGGCGATGAGGAGCTCAACTATATCTGCATGGGGGGAAAGGCCATCTCTTCTTGCTGCAGCCTGGCAGCCCCCAATGGCCACTTTGTCCCACGCAGCTGCCACCCGCAGCAGCAGTCCCGCTACCCTGGTACACCGTGCTGTCCTCGAGGCGGTAGCGAGGAGGTTGCCGACTTGGAGAAGGCGTTCAGGAAGCGGACTCACTCAGCAGGCACTTCGCCCACCATCTCCCACCAGAAGACACCCTCGCAGTCTTCGGTGGCCTCCATCGAGGAGTACACGGAGATGTTGCCTTCGTACCCCTGTGGCAGCAGCCGGCTGCCCTCCTACCGGCACTCGGCCTTTGTGCCCACTCACTCCTACCCAGAGGAGTGCCTGGAGATGCACCACCTGGAGGGCGGCCATCATCGGACCAACTCCGCCCCGCACACAGATGATGGCTACATGCCCATGTCGCCTGGCGTAGCCCCCGTGCCCAGCGGTGGGGGGGCCCCCAAGGGCGGCGACTACATGCCCATGAGTCCCAAGAGCGTGTCGGCCCCCCAGCAGATCATCAACCCCGGCAGGGGGGGCCGCCACCCTCCAGCCACGGTGGACTCCAACGGCTACATGATGATGTCTCCCAGCGGCAGCTACTCCCCTGATGGTGGCTCGGCGGGCTATGGCAAGATCTGGACGAACGGTGCCGGCCACCACCCGAAACTCTCCGTGGAGAGCAATGAAGGGAAGCTCCCCTGCGGCGGCAGCGACTACATCAACATGTCCCCGGCCAGCGGCTCCACCACCAGCACCCCGCCAGACTGCTACTTCGGGGGCGCGGGGCAGCCGGGTGTGGAGGAGGCCGCCGCCACCCACCACCACAAACCCATCTACTCCTACTTCTCGCTGCCGCGCTCCTTCAAGCACATGCACCGGCGGGGCGGCGGCGGGCCGGCGGCGGCGGGCGAGGAGGGCAGCCCCCAGCCCCGCATCGCGCTCGGCTCCGGCCGCCTCCTCTACGCCGCCGAGGACTCGTCGTCCTCCACCAGCAGCGACAGCCTGGGCGGCGGCGGCGGCGCGGAGGGCGGCCCCCCGCAGGCGCAGCCCCCGCGCAAGGTGGACACGGCGGTGCAGACCAAGGGCCGCCTGGCGCGACCCACGCGGCTGTCGCTGGGCGGCTCCAAGGCCAGCACCCTGCCGCGGGCCCGGGAGCAGCCGCCGCTCCTCCTGCCGCCGGAGCCCAAGAGTCCCGGCGAGTACGTCAACATCGAGTTCATCGCCGGCGAGAAGCCGGCCTTCCCCGCGGCCGCCCTGGGGCTGGGGTTGCCGCCGCCGCCGGGCGACGAGGCCGCCGAGGAGTACATGAACATGGAGCTGGGGCCGCCGCGGGGCCCCTGCCCGGCCGGCTTCGGCGCGGCGCGGGCGGCCAGCGCGGCCCGGCCCGGCCGAGGCGCGGCCCCCGGCGGCCGGGACTACGTGACGATGCAGCTGGGGGGCGCCGCCGCCGGGGGCTCCTGCCCGGACTGCGCCGACAGCCCTTCCCCCTGCTCGCCCGCCCGCCTGCTCAGCTACGCCGACGTGCGGGCGGGCCGCTCCGCCGCCGAGAAGCCCCCGCCGGCGGCGGCGGTGGCGGCGGCCTCCCCGGAGCTGCCGCGGCCGCCGGCCGAGCTGTCGGCGGCGCCGCCGCGCTCCTCCTCCCTGCTCGGGGGCCCCGGTGCGGGCAGCGCCTTCACCCGCGTCAGCCTGAGCCCCGGCCGCAACCAGAGCGCCAAGGTGATCCGCGCCGACCCGCAGGGCGGCCGCCGGCGGCACAGCTCCGAGACCTTCTCGTCCACGCCGAGCGCTGCCCGCGGGGCGGCGGCGGGCGGCGGCGGGGGGCTCGGGGCGCCCTTCCCCTGCGGCGGCGCGGGGGGCGCCGAGGAGGTGAAGCGCCACAGCTCGGCCTCCTTCGAGAACGTCTGGCTGCGGCCCGCCGCGGAGGAGGCGGCCGGCGCCCCCGCTGCCCGCCGGGAGCCGGGCCCCGCGCCCGCCCTGGAGAACGGGCTCAACTACATCGACCTGGACTTGGTGAAGGACTTCAGCCACCGCCGCCGCCACCACCTGCACCCCGCCGCCGAGGGCGCCGCTCTGCCGGGCGGGAAGCAGCCGCCGCCGCCGAAGCCCCCGGGCCAGCCTCGCGGGAGCGGCCACTCCAGCGACGACCTAAGCGCGTACGCCAGCATCAGCTTCCAGAAGCGGGAGGAGATGTAGGAGCCGGGCGCCCGCCGGGGAAGGTGAGCCGGGGTGTGTGTGTGTGTGGGGGGGTGAGCCGAGGGGCCGTCGGGCCGAGGTTTGTCCCCTCGGACCCCTGCCGGCGCCTCCGGGCAGGCCGCAGCCCCAGCCGCCGGCCGACGTGACGCCCCGGGCTGGGCCCGTAGCGCCTGCTGGCCCCGGTGTCTGCGGGGTGGTTCCGTGGGCAGGCAGGGCCCCGGGAGCGCACGTCCCCGCGGGTGCCCCCGCCGCGGGTGCTTGGGGTGCCCCCCTTCGCGCGGGGGTTCGGTCCTGTGCTTCCGCCTCGCCGCATGTCTCTGATTGTCGGGATTAGGTGTGTGTAGGGGGGAAAAGTGAGCTATAGCGTAGGGCGGGAAACGGGAAACTGCCGTTGGAATCCGAGTTTGTGGCTCATGTGGCCAAGGGTGAGGCAGGCAACCGTGCCAGCTCTTGCTTTGCCACGGGCAAAACAGAGTTAACGGCATCTGCCTCACCGGGCTGCGATGGGTGTAAATTCAGTTTTGTTTAGAAGGTGGTTTGAATCAGAAAAGAGACTTCAGAGCATCTCACCTGTCACTTGTTTCGGCGTGCCTGTATCCTGCATGAGAAACCGGTGGTGTGAACTGTGGCTTTGGCATTGACCGATGTATCAGGTTTTTCCTCAAAACTTTTCATTTTTAATCTGGGAAAAACTTCTGCCAGGCTGCTGCACATTGATTACAGGCGTGTAAGGTGAGCAGGAGTATTGTTACAAGCAGTGTGATGTTTCTGCTGCATGGGAACTTCATGCGGCACATAACCGAAATATTTTGTTGAGAGCTCATGAAGTACAGTGCACCTGTGCAAGTCCTTTCATTAAAGGTGAAGGTGATTTGGCTGCAGACAAGCCCTGGTAGATGGCTACCCAGTTAATCTTGTTATGACCCTTGATTTTAGTAGTTTTCTACGTACTTGAGCAGCAGCCATCGTGGTGGTTTAAATAGTTGTGATGGATATGTGCAACAACATCAGGGGATGAATCTCATAGCACTGTTTAAGTCCTAAGTGTAATAAACTTTCTATGTGTATTGCTGGTCCACTCTGCTCAAGGGAATGCTGAGGGCTGGTCTTAGTACAATACCTGGGATAATATGTTGTTTTATACTTTCCATCCTTACAACCTGAAAAAAAGTGAAACGGTCTCTTTGCAGTTGCTACTTAGCACTGGCTGCTGTTGCCTGTTAGAGGAAGGCAGTATTAGGTGTTAGTCTTATGTGACCTGTGAATACCAGGTTAATTTCAAAGTTTGAGGTAAGGTTCGACATTAGCACAGATATTGCTGGTCTGGTTCAAATGGTAACTGGTAGGAAATGATTATTTTTGTGGATATCTGACAGGAGCGTGTACTGGCTGTCACACTGCCTTGTCTGTGAGCAGACTTACACCACCACAGCCGTTCTGTGTTCTGGGATGTGCTTGCAAAAGCGTGTCTAGACTGTCTTCGAGGTACCTCTCATTACCCTGGGGATCTGTATCTGTCTAGGGCAGTGTTGGTGTTACAAGCTCTTCAGGAGGGTGTTTATGGCAGAGGAGGCAGCATGTTGTGCTGTTAAGTCGCATTGCTAGGAGCATCACTTTCCCCCTGCCTGCCCCCTGTTGTGTGCTAAGATTGGGGGAGCAAGCGTGAGAGAAAACCCTCTGTCAGCATGTGGATAAATAATAAACATGTGCAAGAGTATGAGAATGCAGGTCTGGGGGGGAGCAGTGTCATAATAGTTTGCTTGCGTAGTTTTCTTCAAATGCACTACTTACTTTTGCTATAGACAACTTAATTAATTGATCCTGTGTATCATCTTTAACATAAAAGCTGTGGCAATGTTCTCCCATCATGGTGGTAGGCAGGTACCTGCTATGATTATGCTGTTCAGTGGAGGATCAGGACGCGGAAGACCTGATACAAGAATATGCTGAAAATTAACACACAGATGTGTTTCAGGGCGGTGTTGTGAAAGGTAGTGTCTAATAAAGCAATTGCTGTTTGAAGTCGGTTCTTATTTCTCGAAATTAGGATTGGACCGAGCAAGCACAGCTTCTTCTGGGAGGCAGGGGAAGTCAGGCTATAATTATGTGGGCAGTTTGTAGCCATGGACATTCCCTTTCCCTTCCCACTATAAAGCTCTGTTAGTTGCTTGTAGCTTTCTCAGACATTAACCCTTTGAACTCATATTTCCCAGGCTAGATTTCTCGCTGTCAGCTGAAACTTTCCTTGCAAAATTCTGCCCAACTAGCTCATCCGTTGTTGAGCGTGTTACAGGAAAAACCCCAATGTTTTATCTGTGTTAAACCATTCTTACAGCTGTTTTTTGATACATCCTTGTACCTTTTTTTGCTTTGGAGGTGGAACTTAGGTTTGTTTGGCAGGGAAATTGGCCTGTGTAGGTTATGCCTTATGCCGTTCTTGAGAAAATCTGCCTGGAGGTGAGTTGATTTACAGGCCTGCAAACAGTGTGTTTGCACATGCCTGAAAAAGTTGTTGAGCACCTTCAGCTAAACCGTTCTCCTGAAAACTCCCATGGGTGAAGAAGGCGCTCCAGTTCCCCAAAGCTTTGCGTGCCCTTTCCAAGAAGCAGCCAAGTGGGCTGTGCTGCTTTGGCCAGCGTTCCCTTGAGCTCCTCCTGGCAGGTGAGGCTGTTCAGGCTGTGGCTGAGGGCAGGGAGGCTGCAGTTGGTTTTTTTCTGTTGCTGTCTGAGCAATATGAAAGGAAGGAAAAGCTACTTGGTTATGTTTGCAGGTATGGTGGAGAGGAGAGAATGGCCTGGGAAGGGAGAGGTGAAGCTGCAGGTATCACAATGAGATGGGGAACGGTCCATTAAGTATCTTTTCTTTGGTCTCCATCTCTTTTTTTGGGGTTACTAATTTACACTTTTAATCTCGGAAGTTGCAAAGGAATGTATGTGCACTCTTGATATTTTTGGTTGTTTTTTTTTCTCATCTTCTCCATAGAGAAGGCTTCCACTTCACCCCGAAGGCCAATCTGGGTAACTCCCATTCCAGAATTTTCTTGTGTTCCAGACTACAAGACAAGGACCCAGATGTTGGCCGTTCATCTCCTAATGTGTAAAATGATTGCTGCTGCTTTGCTGCAAACTAGCTAACTCCTCTTCCCTGCTCCTCTGTCCTCCCCAGCAACCACCTCCCAAGTTGCTCAGGCATTACATTCTGAAATATTTTTAACTTCTTTCAAGTGTACTTATTTCTCCTAATGTTAAAGATACTGGCTGAAATAACCATGTTGTTTTCCAGATTTAATTAAAAACCATTTCTCTCGCACCCACAGCATTCCTCTGCACTCTCCAGTCCCATTGCCTTCCCTGTCATACATTCTTGGCTGTTGGCTACCAGCTGGCCCTGCCCTGGCCTCTTTAGCTCTTCTCTCATCCTGTTAAAAATGTGGCAGTTTCAGCGCAGTCCTGCGTGCTCCCCTGCCCAAATGCTTACTTACCTCTGCTTCAGAGAATGGGGTGCTGTTGTGTGTGCCTGGCCGAGCTGGCAACTCTTTGGTGCTTGGTTCCTCGGATGAGTGGATTTTTCTGCTGTGGCTGGAAGGCTACATTGCTGCAGTGGCCAAACCGTACCAGGAAAGACCAGCCTATGACATGGTGAAAGCGAGGTGAGAGCTAGGGAGGGGGCAGAGCAGTGTTGCTGTAAGGCTTTTTCATCCTGCTTAGAGTTTGGCACACACAGATGTGGTGGGTTGACCCTGGCAGGATGCCAGGTGCCCACCGGAGCTGCTCTATCACTCAGCTGGACAAGAGAGAGAAAAAATACAACGAAAGGCAGAAAGGCTCGTGGGTTGAGATGAGGACAGGGAGAGATCACTCACCAGTTACCCTCCATGGGCAAAACAGACTTGCCTTGACAAAACTACTTATTTATTACTAATCAAATCAGAGTAGAATAACGAGAAATAAAAACTAAATCTTAAAATACTTTCCCCCCACCCGTCCCTTCTTCCTGGCCTTAACTTCACTCCCGATTTTCTCTACCCCCCACTCCTTACAGCAGCGTGGGGAGTGGGGATTGCAGTCAGTTCACCACACGTTGTTTCTGCCGCTCCTTCTCCCTCAGTGGGACGACTCCTCACACTCTTGCCCAGCTCTAGCAGGGGGTCCCTCCCACGGGAGACAGTCCTCCATGAACTTCTCCAATGTGAGTCCTTCCCACAGGCTGCAGTTCTTCATGAACTGCCCCAGCGTGGGTCCCTCCCACAGGGTGCCGTCCTTCAGGAACAGGCTGCTCCAGCATGGGTCTCCCACGGTGTCACAGGTCCTGCCAGCAGCTCTGCTCCTGCTGGGTCTCCTCTCTCCACAGGGCCACAGGTCCTGCCAGGAGCCTGCTCCAGCTTGGGTTTCTCATGGGGTCACAGCCTCCTTTGGGCATCCCCCTGCTCCAGCTTGGGACCCTTCCTGGGCTGTAGGTGTGGATCTGCTCCACCATTAACCCCCATGGGCTGAGGGGCACAGCCTGCCTCACCGTGGGCTTCACCAAGGGTTGCAGGGGAATCTCTGCTCCAGTGCCTGCAGCACCTCCTGCCTCCTTCTGCACTGACCTCGGGGTCTGCGGTCCTTTCTCCCACATACTCACTCCTGTCTGTGGTGGCAATTGCTTTTGCGCAGGTTTATTTTTCCTCTGTCTTAAATACATTACCCCAGAAATGCTACCGGCTGTCGCTGGTGGGCTTGTCCTTAGTGTCAGCTGGTGTTGGCTCTCTGGACATGGGGGCAACTTCTCACAGAAGACACTGCTGTAGCCCCCAGCTACCAAAACTTTGCTGTGCAAACCCAGTACAACAGATAAGCAGATGTTGTCCATAAGCTATGGGTCCTGCTTTTGGGATTGCTGTGCCAAGAGAAGGCTCCTAGAATGAGCAGGGGGTTTGAAGATGAACCGCTGTGTTCTGTATGTAGTAAAAGAAATATTCCAAAAAGGAAACCATTAGACATTGGTTCTGGAGAAACAGGAAAGGCTGTAGTAGGATAGTAGCGTGAATCCAGGTATGTGGCTTTGATCTCCAGAGCTTCAAAGCAAAGCCATTACTCGCCTCCCTCATTTCCATTTTGTTGATGAGTCTGAGAACTCGTCAAAGTGAGTGCTAATAACACTGAATAGAGTATGTGTCCTTCGAGCAAGTGGTAACTTGGCTCACTCGCAGCTTTAATGATGCCTGTTTTACCCAGTGCATGGGTGGTTTGGGGGTTTTTGGTGATGTAAGAAAACGGAATACAGTACATCTGTATTCATCTATACGGTTGTTATGCCTTTTGTCTGGTACCAGTTAAAGCAAAGCACTACTAAGGGGAAGAGCTAAACGTTTGGGTCTCATGAAAATGCACACAGAAAATTACACATGTAATTCTTACATAATCTACATGGATTTGGGGCGGGGGGGGGGGAGGGCATTGCTTTTTCATTTTATTTCTTCAGTAGTTTTCAATAGCTGGTTTTGTTTCCTTAAAAACTCAGGGTGGAACAGAAACACAGCAAATAGCAAAACGAGACGTGTACAATTAAATTAAGCTTTTTTGGGGGAGGTTGTTTCCAGAACTGAAAGAACAGAAGTTTCTGTAGTTTTGGGTCAGCACCAAGGTAAATACCAGTAAGTTATGAAAGTTTTCCATGCTTTATGGGTATTACTGTAGACAAAATAGTGCACACACCAGTTTTTCCCCATACCTAATTATTTGCCAAAATTGAGCCTGTGTCTCTGCATACTTGTGTATTTGCAGTTCTCCTATTTAACAACCACAGGCTTATAATTAATGTTTTTAGTTTTTTGAGGGTTTGTTGGATTTTTTTGTAATTTAGACAGTAGATTAGTTCCTTTAATCCAGGTACATTAAATTGTAATATTGATTATTTCCCCACCCCAACCTTGATTTTAATGACAAGTTTCTTGGGACTTCTGTTCTCCTGGCTTAAAAATGATTATATCATATATGATTATATGATTTATAAACCAATTCAGTCTATTATTAAGTACTATCTGGACTTCTTTAGCACACAGGTTTCATGTTTAGTCAATGTTTAAACTGATTTCTGAATGTGGTTTAAATTTGAGAATGAAACAGGACATTGCAAGGCAAGGATGATGGTCATTTTCAGCTAGCAGCTGTGGAGAGATCCTATGTTTCCTTAGGTAACACTCATAAATGGAGAGTTAGAAGTCTTAAATAAAATGCAGAAGGCAACTGTGGAGGGGAATGTTACTTGACCAGTATCTTCAGTGTGTTACATTGTTTCAGGAGTGCTTTATAGTAGCTGAAATTTGGATACTCATTAGGACTATACAGTTTTCATGATTTTATAAATACAGGAGTGCAAGTACTGGAAGTAAAATGTACTTCAATATTCTTTTGAGCAAGTTGCAGTAACTGTATAATAGCTTGTTTGTGAAGAAAGTGGAGTGTTTTTTTCCAGTTTATTGAAGCTCTGAAAGTGCAAGTCATTGTGTGAAGTCACTAGTGAACATAAGCTTTAAAAAAATGTGTTTTGGTGTCCAGTGATACGGAAGATAGATAGATATTCTTCTCCAAATCTAATTTGACACTAGATTTAACCTCTGTGCCAGGTTTCATTGAAAACTAATTATTGCAATTGAATGACAGTTAGGAAATACCTTACTCTTAAGATATCAGAGGAAAAAGCAGGGAAATGCTGTTCACAGGAACCATGCTGTGGCTAGAAGAGAGGCTATAGGATGCTGACACGAGATAATGGCGACTTAGAGGTGCAGGCTAGGGAGCAGTTGTAGAAACTGGTATGGGGACGGAATGGAAATGAGAGAGAGAAATTACTTAGGGGACACAGAGAAACTGTAGTGTGATGACATGGGTGGAGAGAATTGCAAGGTGTTGGTGATCTGAAGGGAATTGGGATGGTGGTGTGTGAAAGTTTGAGGATGAGTATAGAGAAATGCAGAGAGCCTTGAGATATACACAGCGGTCGTTTTGCTTGGTACTGCAGTTTTCTGAAGGTGTTTTTCCTTCTGAATTTTTCTTTTGGTCTTTATTACTGGGATAGACACTCAGTTTAGAAAGCACTTGTGTTCCTTGCTTATGGGTAGATTTATTTATTTATTTATTATTATTACTTGGGTATTCTGCTGACCTTAAGAGGATGATGTGCCTTGTAAGGTAAGCACAATTTGCTTCTGGCTCTTCTTTCCTGAATTCTTTGTCTTGTAGCATCCCAGTCACGACCACAACTGTAAACCACAGCTAGGAATTGGAATTACGTACAAGATAAATAAGAGTGAGTGAATTTTAACTTTAAAAAGCCTTGGTTTTATAAAAGACATACAATGAAAGGAGAGCTGTATTCACACAGGTTTTTTTACCTGCAGTATTTTCTTCATTACACTCTACTACTTGGACAGTTATAAATTTGATTAAAACTGAGGTTCATTAGTTTCATAATTTGTTTTATGGATTAGTAAGTATAGGTTCCCTTAACATTGTTTAAAGAATTCTTGTAAAAGAAAATTTCAAATGGCAAAATTATTTTGGCTTGATACAGCAGATCTTGTGTTTTTCAATCTGTGGTAAGAGGTGCAACACAAACATATTAATATTAACAAATACGTCTGAATTCCCAATTTGTGAGAATGCTAAAAGGCTCCTTTTGGTCATCTGTGTTGAGTACCTGTTCATAAAAGCAAACAGCATTATTGTATTTTTACATGACTCTGGGTTTTTGATAAATTGTCATCACAGTGATTATTATTTTGAATACGTGAGATAAATGTAGTAAAGGAGAGATGTCAGTAACTTAAGAAAAAAAAAGATTCTGAAGTTTAACAGCTTTACTCTCCACTTACGGAAATGATGGGTAATATAACAAAAGCCTAGGTATGAACAGATAAAGGAGATTTAAATAAGCCTGGCACTCTTAACTAACTAGAAGATGTCTTGATACGTATCTCTCTGATCATGTTTGACATATCTAGGTCATGTTCTCTGAAGACTATTATTAGAGATTTAACCTTGTGTAATTGCAAAGTGTATTTTTTCTTCAGAGTAGTTTTTGATCAGGTAGGTGAGACAGTGAAAGTTTGTGTGTGTTCAACTGTTTGTAATAATTCGGGAGTCTAGTTACAAGATGTGGTGCCAGCCACCTGAGCCGTAAGGTGAAACGTACTGTTCCCATGGTGTACCACAGATTTGCCTGTGTACATTTTGTCAACTGTTGTAAAATTCCGGGTTTTTTGGAAGCTGGGGATGTGGAAGAAATGACCTGTTAAATTTTCAGATAAGATACGCTTCAGGAAGAATGGAATTACATTGTACACTTTACAGTGAGTAGAGCTGTTGAAGTGTACTCGCACATTTGAACTGCCTGATGATATATGGTACAAAATGCAGGAAGGTAGTAGCCTGGGAACATCTACTGCTTTAATTGACTGTGTTTCTCCCCGCCCTGAGTCTGTGTAGGTTGGGTATTTGTAACCCACTACGGCACCTAAGCATTGAACGTACTTTCTTTGAAATATAGAGTGTGTGTGAATAGAAAAAATGTGAATTATCTATCAGCCTTTGTTCTTGCCCAAGTGGTCTGGCTTTCAGTGTGGTGCACAAATATTTGTTAAGAAATAACTACGGGGCAGGAACTCTGTATGCTGGCTTTGCCAGTCAATAGAATATGTAACTAGTCTGTGCATGGGAGCTCTGCTTTGATGGCACAGTTCCCTGAAGGAGTAAAAAACTCAAATGTGGAGTTGAGGAGACTGAGCCAGTGATTGTATGGGTTCCTTCTGCCCTTCCTTCACTAAATTATAGACTAAAAAAAAAGAAAACAAACAAACAAACTAAAACCCTACAGAAAACCCCCAAACCCCTTTCGTCCTCCTCACGAGACAGTGGATGTCTGTACTTCACTAGTAACATCCATGTTTAAACGCGGTGCCCAGAAGAGCTGTGAGGGCGATGTGTCTTGGTTGAGAGAGTGAAGGAGCCTCAGGAATGCAGATGCGGGTAGAAGATTGAGTTTGTTGCTCCTCTTACGGCATATCTCCGTTGGGGTCTCACTGTTTTATCAGTTTTTAAGTGACAACAGAGGAGTGGAAAGGAGGTGGGGAGCTCAAAACGCCGTGGCTGGAGCTGTGGCTTGCTTGCTGCAGTTCTGACTGGAGCTTCCCATGCCCTGCGCTGGGTGTGAGAGATGCAAAAAAACATCTAGAGCAACAGCTGACGCGTATCAGTGAGGGGATCTTTTAGATTAAAGCACTGGCTGGTAACCATCTTCAGCATAGCTGACCTTTGTTTTGAAGAGAAGATTGCTGTGTTAGAAAAGGAAGATTTAACCTGTAGTGAACAGGGAGCAAGCGACAGGGAAGACCTCAGCTCCAGAGGCAAACTCGGAGCTTGGAAGGCCTCTTGTATGACTGCACACCAGGGGAGTGCTGGTGCCCAAGTGTAATGTTTAGTCACTTTGCTGAAATACCTTGAAAATTACTAGAACAAGGAGTCTATGGTCTTCCAGTAACTTCCCGGTTTAGTTTGATGATTCCTGTGCAAGTGGTCAACAAAGTGTTCAGGAGTCAGTGCCAGCACTGATGCCCGTGGTGTGCAAGAGCCTTCATACTGATCCTAGAAACTGGGGGCGGGCGGGCAAGTATTCGCTTTCCTGGAGAAGATACAGGTGCACCAGAATGTCCTTCGCATGGCTGGCAAAGGCTGCTGCTTTCCCTGGCCTGGTACAACATGCTTTTTCATTTACTCATTCTCTAATGGTAATACCAGAGAAATAAAGTGTGGGCACTTCTGCTGAAATGATGGCTTCTGTTCCTTTTCTGACTCTTGAGGCACTGTAGGTAAATGATGGAGACATTGGCTGAACAGTCTCTGAAAGGCAGGATTAATTTTCATTCCCTCAAAAAAGCTTGTGCTGTCATAATTACTGGTTCCTCTGACCACAAATTCTGAATTACTTGTTACTTCAAAATAGTGGAAAGTTGCATTTATGGAGTGGAATGTTATGGAATAATGAGGAAATAGACTAACAAGTTGTTCAGTCAGTTGAGGCTAAGACAATGTTCTGATTTTTTTTTTTCTACTATGAAATATATCCATGAGGATTTTCCTTTTGTAGTACACTTGTATTTCATGGAAGTGGCCAAGGGCAGGTAGCCCAGCTACACAGTTCTTGAAAGAGGTAGAACAGCTTGACTTGCCCAGAGGTTTTGAAATGACTCATAGATGTCAGTAAGCTGATGTTTTGCTTGTTTTGGTGGGAATGAAGATCTGCATAAAGGGAAAAATGAGCAATACTCACCTTTTTGCAGTGACGGTAAATTCAGACTGAACCTTTTTCTTCTGGTGGAAATTAAAGCAACTAATTGAAATCCTTAGGAGGACAAAAGTAGATTTTGGACAGGTAGAACCTCTTCTGTTTAAAATGAGAAAATGGTCCCTTTCTAACCTGCTACATTTACCCTATTTCTCTTTTTTGACTTCTTTACTTGCAAAGCACAGGCACAGTATACCATCCCTTCATGCTTTGCTGGGTTATGGTGTTTTCAGCACTTGGTCCACATTTTGTGTTCTGTATTGCAGAACACGGTTGATTTTTAATAATTTTTTTTTAACTAGTGGCAACTAAACTGCAGAATAATAAATACTTTTTGCCCTTTGAAAAACAAAGGGAAGTGCAAGAGTACTGAAGTTACTTGCTTGATCACGTGCATAAATAAAATACAGGTAAGGAAACCCTGGCATTTCTAAAGCTTAGGTGTACTGAAAACCATTACAAACAAAGGAAACTTGCTGTCTACTTACTGTATGTCGTTCAGGAATCTCAAAAAGCAGGCTGGCTGGCACATCTAGGGTGTGTTCCTGCAAGATGTTTGGGCAGTTTTAAACAGCTTGCTTTACTGAAAAGGGTGGTCTCACCTCAGCCGCCTTTATTCTCATTTGCATACTCCCACTGTTTCACTGTGCTGGTTCCGTGCAAGTAAATGACAACTAGGGTTAGGCAGACGTATTATTTTGTAACTGTTTATATTTCCTCTTTTTGCATATAACGGCATTCAGATTTCTGAGCAACAGCACAATAGAATGGGTAAAGAGGAATTTAGTTTGTTTAAGAAACTGTAGGTTGAAAACTATAAATACTTTCCTCATTGAAAGTTAATATTTGTTCTAGTGTCAGTATTTTGGAAATAATCTTGTATTTTGTTGACTTTATCATCATCTGGTGAACATGATGCAGAGCGTTCTTGAATTCCTTGGGTATCTTCATATGGGCAGATAGCTACGTGGGATTTAAATCTATTTTACCAGTCTGAGATGAAAACAGAGGCAGATGACACTAAATAGAAGAGCAGCGATGGAAACCACTCAGCTCCAAACCATCCCTCTTCCTCATACAACAGCTGTGCGCACTCCTTCCTCCCACGGCTGCTTCTTGGGAGTAGAAGTTAAAGAACGGGTACCTGCTAGCATTGGAGTATGAACATTGTAGATTAAACATGCAAATGGTGGAACTTTATTCTAAAATGGATTGATATAGAAGACCAATTTATATGCAAGACAGTCTTGAATACTTTAAACTAAACAATTTAAGGGTACTTGAAAATGAAACAAAACTCTCAAATACATTTAATTCTTTTCTGTCTGAAACTTTGTTCCCTAGCAAGCTCTGATACGAGGGAAAAGCCCTTCTGAAGGTGTGCAGGCATGTAGCTAGGGCATGTTTTTTCAGGCCTTTGAACTAGGTTAGGAATGTGTCTCAAGATGGAAGAATGAATAGTTACTTGGTGCTTTTAGCCTCCAGGCTTGAAACTTGCAAGAGGAATGTTATTGTGTGTTCAAAGCCTGTTTCACACAAGCCTTTGTTGAGCAGGAACTTGGAGAGTCTTTGTATTATCATGCACACAACAAAAACAGCCAGCCACCCAACTTGATCTAATTGGGCGGTGGTGGTGAGATGTTTCTTCTGTCAGAAGGCTCTGGAAAATGGGGTGCACATTTTTAATTAGGAAATACCCTTTAGAGCAAAGGGATTGCCTACACAGACATTTACCAGCTTGATAAAACTGTCTAATTATACTGATGCAGTTCCCCATGCGCACATCCCCTCTTTCCCCTCCTGTCTATGTAGCGCTTTCCCAGGAAGAGAGCAAGTATTTACATTTCTTTAAAATTCTTTTTTGACACTGAGGTGGTCGTAGCACATCCCTAGAGAAGGCAAACTGAGGTTGAGAAAGTGGGGTGGTTCAGGTTGAAGTAATTTTTGTAATGCTTTCTTAAAAATAAACATGTATGCCGGACTAAATATGCTGCACCAATTCTAATGTTACCTAAGTTAAGACAGACCTTTCCATCAACATAACTATCAAGAGGAAATAAAACCATTGCCTAGAGAACATGGTTGGTGAAGTATCCAGAATTGGGATTTGAAGTGCTAAAATCTCATTTTTGAGAACAGTAGCTGCTTCAGTAGATATCCAGAGAAATTTATTTTCTTTTAAATATATGACTCGCCTAATGACCTGAGTAGTTTATTCCCAGTTGAGTGAGATGAGTTGAAACTGAAAAGATGGGAAAACAAATAACCTTTCTGACATTTTTTAGTTAAAAGAACGTTATGAACTCTACTAAATGTGAAATGTTGAAGTCTATAGTAGCCAAGTCCACTCAATTTCACGTATTAAATAAAGAGGAGGCTTAAAAAAAATGAATTCTCTTTAAAGGTAAGGTTTATTTTGTTCAGCAGCTTCCTCATCTGTTCAAGATATTTTGTTAGTTCTTAGTTAACTGATAACTAAATACAGAGCATACTAGTTTATGGTTTCATCCTGATTTTCATTCAAACACAACTTAGTGTCATAAATACAAAACTTAACCAGCTAGTAAGTAGTGACCTGTATTGGCTATTAATTTTATGTC
Organism: Falco punctatus; assembly: GCF_963210335.1. NCBI lineage: Eukaryota > Metazoa > Chordata > Aves > Falconiformes > Falconidae > Falco > Falco punctatus. Next base: position 19,023,122 of record NC_137593.1, read on the forward strand.
AAGAATCTGCATAAATATACACTCAACATTATTATCTAAGTAGGGACCATACCAAATGCTAAATTAAAAGGTTACATTGCAGATCAGTGTGATTTAGTGGTTATCACTCATTGAGAATTCTCAGAAATAAACCTTTGAGAATGACCATTAAGAACATAAAAAGATAAGTTTCCTCATTTGGTAATCTAAATCTGATTATTTTAATCACTTTAATTTGAATTAATGCACCGTGAAGCCAAGTGTCAGTATATACATGATAATTAAATATATTTGAACTGATATGATCGTGCAGAAATAAAGTGTATGCACAGAAAAGACCTGGTTACAGGACCTCATCTGATCCAGGGGAGGAGCAGATGATACATGAAAGGATAGGAAGTTGGGAGGGTGAGAGGAGAGGACAAAACCACAAGTACAGGGAACTGGTGGTTAAATGTATTGAAGGATAAGAGCTTTGAAAATTGGCAGGCCAGTTAGTGGGTCTTTGGTAAGAGAAGTTTCACAAGGTTAGAGAAGGGAAAGTTGTGTGGGAAGGGCTGCAGGGGCTGAGTGAGCAGAAGGAGAAATTGAAATAATGCTGGGAAGCTCAGATTTCAGTTGATGTAATTGGGTTTTAATGGCTTGAATGATTCATAATCTCTTAGCTTGATAGGGTGGTATAAAATTTTAAACATAGGTATTAATGAAGTTACTTATGCTGATAACATTGTGGGGTTGCAGCAGTGGAAAGCGTTGATGTGCCAAGAATTGTTAGAGGAAAAAAATTGTATAAGATGTTGGTAATATTTGTGTAGACGTATTTTGGAGAAAGATTTGAATGATGATCCTTGTGCATGAGTGTACTATGAAGTATTTTTTGTCTTGGTGGGGAAAGGGAGGAATCTTCAACTGATGTAAATTGCTGCAGTAGGCTTCTTTTTAGAATGTGTCTAACTTTTTTTTACAATTTTTGTCTGTAAACTATTACTACACTGTTCTGTTTGAATTAATAGCAAGTCCCCAGTAATTTTAATTAGCTATAGAAATGAGTTAGTTCTTAAAGTGCTACAAAATGATCTGTAATTCAATGTCTAATTTATCTCCTACCTTGGGAATTTCATCTTTTCCAAAAATTCTTCTCCTGAAGGCTGGCAAGATGTTTGATCTGTCTTGATTCAAGTTTGTTTACTTCTATGTTTGTTAGAGTAGCTCGTCAGCTTTTATTCCTTTATCAAATAACTTCTGTGATGTTAATTATGCTTTATGGATTTGGGTCACATTTCAGCATTTGCATTTAGGTTGAAAAAACAGGTAAAAGCAAACGATTGTTAGCAGGACTGCTATATTCTTAGAATAAACAGGACTATAGAACACCTAAAGATGGCCTTTGCGTTATAGGACTCCTGTTGTTTCTAAAGCTTTGCAAGCTGTATTTTTAATGATTAGACCCCTCATAGTAGCTTCTTACTGATACTCACTGTAACTTTCTGAAGGTTTTTGCTTTGGTTTTGTGAAGTTGAAAGTGATTGAAGTCAAAAGTGATTAAAGTTACTGCCTGGAATCTGTTTTCAGGCCCCTGGCTTTATCTGCATATCCTAGAGTCATACTTGGAACTTACACCATCGTAGTGCCTTTCTCTGTTCTGAGTCTTTAGGCTTGGTTCACACAGGTACGTAGGACAGATTTAAGGCTAGAAAGAGCTGTGGTAAGTACAGGTAATTGTTCCACTTTAGAAGCAGAACACAGGGCACAGCTTTGCCATCAGCTTAAAATAACTGAAGGCCGTCCTTTTATTGCTGTCTCCTTGACCCATGTATTCCTCTGGAGAGTTGGCTTTGGCATCACCTGTGGTTGCTTGTGGTTGATGGTGCAGGGAAGCACTTGGAAATGTGTTTCAGAGGGAATGCTGGACCATTCCTCTAGGCAGCAGCTTGCTGCTAGTTTTGGTTAAAACCAACTGTGAAACCTCATCTGCCATATTCTTTCAAGCAGCATTTAAACTTCTCCCACCCCCCAGCCTGGACTTGGGTGGGTTATTTCAAACTTCAAGTAGGACACCTTATGTGATTAGTGCCTTATATTCTCGTTGAAACCACAGTTGTCTTGGCCTACACTACTGCTGCCTCTGGTCTGGGTTATACTTCTGCCGACTGCAAAAACTGTTTGAAATTGAAGTTGCTGTGAAATTGTGCCTTTAGTTGAGGTGGAATCCTGCCCAGCCAGGAGTTGGCCAGAACTGTCTGTAGCACCAGTCCCTCAGCCCCAGAAGCCTTCGCAGGTATGCTGGGGTAGAATCAGAGAGGGTTTGTGGAGATGGGTTTGCTTCTTCACTCGCCCTGGAGGTACTACTTTTAAGTGTGGAGGCACCAAAGGTTTATTTGTGCTGTTAAAAAAAAAAAAACCACCAAACGCTTCTCCATTATGTTTTTTTTCAGGTAAAAATAGTAAATTGTATCTGAGAAAAGACATCTTTTATTGGCAGACCTGCACCTGCTGCTTTACTATTCATACCAGTTCAGCTGTCTGTGTTAGTCATCTTCTCAAACAAACCTTTGCTGCCAAAACCAAAATCCACATTGACAAATTAGCCTCCCTAGTTTAGATAAGGTCATACATATGTGGAAAACGTTTTCAAGTGAAAATGAAAAATACATATAATGGCTTCAGACGGCTGTTTTTCAGACCTGATATAGTTACTCAAGATCTCGTACGAGAAATAGGCAGGGTTTCCACCTTTCAGCCCCCAGTTCTCATTCAAATCTAGTGATTATAGGAAGGTTTAATAAGTATCTGACTGTAATAGAAGGAAGCATCAGTTTCCCTGAAACATTTCCTACTGATCTCATAGCAACTCAGATGAGTCTGTGAAAGAAAATTTTTGTTCTTTTATTAAAAAAATATTTTGTGTGTTGTCCCCTGTGGTGTGATACAAAACTGAATGCATGTTGTTCAGCAGATGCGTGATTGTAAAACAAAACTTAGGTTTAACTATTCATTGAACTTCTAGAGTTCCAATTTATGTTGGAAAGTAACCTCTTAAAGGTAGCTCTGCCTTTCTGCTGCTTCCCGCAATGTTTCCAGATGTGTTTGAGTACAGTTGGAGGATTAAAATGCTCCAAGAGCTACTACGGTCATCTGTAGCTTGGCTTCAGTTTTCTACAGCTTTCTATGTTAACCCTTATTTATTAAGAAGTGTTACTGTGTTCTGGGTTTTTTTTAAACTGCTATGTCATTTATTTGGCGGGAGAGTGGGAAGGTAAAAGTTCCTCCTTTCCTCTCCTCCCATGCCCCCAGTGAAATTTTTGATTGTTCCGTTTAATGAGTAGTTTTCTCTACAGCTGAAGTTAATTTAGTGGCTTATCCAAACAATGAGTATTTTCTGAGTGAGGAGGTGAGGAAACTTTAGTTCTTTCCCCTTCTTTTTAATGTAAAGGTGTGTCTTGGGTGTTTTAGAAAAAAAACATGGAAGAGAACACAGATGCAGGTTTCTTACATCTTTGAAAAAAGCCTTAAATTTTGTGTTGCGTGAACAAGCTTAACTTACTGTGTTTAGGTTATGTTCCTCCTCTTCATAAGCTCATGGAAATCCACGGATCCAGATGGATGAGTAGTTTTCTTTCACCTTAAGCAGCTCTGGCAGTGCAAATATTTGGCATCTTCTAGTGGATGTGTTTGTCAGTGACAGGATTCCCCAAGTTCATTCTGCCTCAGCAACTGAAGGTCACACAGTGTGCACTTTTCGGTTGCCATCTGGCAGTTTATTATTAGCAATGGTGTGGAAACCAGAAATAAGAAAAGCTGGACCAAAACATTCAATGTATTGCTTCAGATGTTGAGTGCAAGCTCAGTTCACCTACACTGTGTGGTGGCATTTCTTTTCCAAGGGCCATCCAGTGCTGTAGTGCTGCTGGATGTTCAGAAATGCTCTTTTCCAAGGGTTCTTTATCAGTGTTTAAAAGCTGATAGTGAATGTCATTGAACTCTTACTTCCTCTAGTTCGTTCTTTCCTGCGAAGTGTATGTGTGCATTAGAGTGAGAGTTGAGTGCTTTGTGTCGTTTAAGCCAATCTGCCCAAGAGCATTGTTTTCCAGAGAAAAAGGGTAATCAAAGATTTGAAATGAAAAATCATTTGTGAAATATTTCTGATGTGTATGTCATGGATTTGTAAGATCTGTTTTATACTTCTGTTTGTTGAACATAGGATGCTCTGATTTGGGTGAATAATACCAAGTTATTATGTGTCAGCGTCCTCACACGCAAGGCTTTGATTAAGCAAGAAAAAAATGCTACTATATTAAAGGCTGGCCTACATACAAACTCGAACAGAGGAACAAAAAGAGTGGATTAAGGAAGTAAGCATTTTAATACAAGTGTTTTAATACCATGCATAGTAGTGACTATTCCGGGCAAAAGAAAATGATGACATAAAGTGAAAGACCTTTTTTACAACTGGGTGTAGTTTTAATTAGGGTAAGTTCAGTGACTTTGTTTACTTACGTGGACCGCAGGTATGAACAGCTATTCAAGGTTCAGTCACCAGCTCAAGTTCCGTTTGACTAAACCAGATTTGCCCTCCTCCCTGTAAGCCCTTCATGGTTTTGATCACAGTGTATGATGACACACTCCTGGGTTGAATCAGGTTGCAGAGCGGAACATGCTGTCTGATTTGGACCTCCTCTTTCCCAGGAAGAAGAACGAGTCATTGGAGCAGGTGTGGTTACAGACGTGTCTCTGAACAGCCTCTGGACAAGGGAGAGTTTGTGCCCTGTCAGTTTAGAGCATGGATGGGACTTGGACAGGAGAACCTGTGCGAGGCTTTGGGCTTGCTTGTACGCCATCCTTTCATGGCTACTTTTTAGACTGTCATTTTGAAGAAGTGTTGTTACTTCTGCTCCCATGCTGCCACCTCCAATGTCTGAGTACAAGCATTCCTGTAGCTGAGCAGGCAGCTATATCAGGGGCTTGATCCAGGCTAAAAGTAACCTGGCTTGTGGAGGGGGGAAATTTATTATTAATTCGGATCTAATTCATCATGCTACTATTGCAGTTCCTTGTGCCTGGGGATGCCGTGTGTGGTGGGGCTATGTAAAGTAGGTGGGAACACTGAAAGCAACAGCTGGACAGGCTTATACTGGCTTAAAGTAGACATCAAACTGTGGTCATCATCTTCTTGCATCATTTTGATTCATTTTTCAGAGTCCTTATTTCATTGGGGCAGGATCATAAACGTGCCTTGAGGCATTATGTTGATGGTGATGGTGTGAAGCAGAAGGGGCTTGGTCTTCTCCTGCCTTAGGATCATAGAAACTTTCTAAGTCTAATGGTTGGAAGTGAGCCTTATGCACAGAGGTTCTTTTGTTTTGTTTCTGTATAAACCCGTTTGATGCTAAGCAGCCAAATCTCATCCTTTATGGTTAATCTAGTGCATTTTTGAGAAGCTCCTGAGCCTCCGATTTAGCTTTCAGCCTGTGCTCTGGAAGGGTGTGCATCTCCTTGCATGGTGCTGTGCCATACCTGCTCCATCAGGGATACTGAAATGGCACTGGGCATCTCTGGTTAGAAGCCTGAATTTCTGCTTGGGAGTGTTAATCACTGTAGTGATTTTTTTTCTGACTTTCAGCTATGGAGAGTTTTGTGTAGTGTGTGGTTTTTTTTTTTTTTTTTTTTTTAAGAATTCCAGTCAATAACAGAAATGGGACTGATTGTGCTGAATTACGTAGTGAGGTAAGGGGTTTGTTGTTGGTTTTGTTTGTTTTCTCTGTGCTTGTGGAAGCATACAATCTCTTGCTCCTTGGGAAATCTGTCACACTAAACTCTGCAGAAGTTGGCAAGTAGAACAAATACAACATTTAAGGCTCATTCTGTAAGCCTGTCGTTATCAACAACAGATGAACTGGTAGTTTACCTTGCCCCCACGTATGATTTTGACATGCAGGGAATAGATCAGTAATTTACTTTGCTGTTAAGCACTAGAAGGGGACACGCTTTTTTGTGCCACAAGGCAGAGTCTAGCTTTTGCTTCTCAGATGTACAAGCAAGGATTTTGATTTGAACTTTTTACCATCTTACTATTTATCTGAGAGTTAGGAACAGGTATGATGGATTGTTTTTGTAGCAAGGATTAAATGATTAAAACTCAAGGCGTTCTTTCAAAGGAGAAATAAAAGATTTTTCCTCATTTTTCAGGAGTAGAAAGATAGAGGAAGGGAAAAATAATGAACTTCAAAGAAAAACCATCTGAATCTTTTCAGGAAATGCCAGATAAAGAGCAGGTCCCAAAGACCAAAATTAGCATATGAAATGTTTAATTACAAAGGAAAACCTAGAAATTCATGTGTGGGATGGGTACCTGATAGGTGACCTGTGCAGTGGGCTGTTTGGAAGCATTAACCACATCACCTAAGGGCTCTGGCCATGAAGGAGTTAATAGAAGTCATTCCACTGTAAGGCATTGCTCATCTTCTGACCATCCAAATGCTAATCTGGTGCATCATAATAGTGAGGATTATAATAGTAAATAGCAAAGCTTAGACGACAGTCATTTTAAAGAGAAAAGGGTGAATGAAAACACCCAAGCCCAACTGCAGGCATCCTCTCTTTTAATGTTATGTGTCCTGCACTAGTCTGCTAACTGTAGTTAAAGGTAGGAAGCCTCAGTGTTCAGATGGAAGTTCTCTGATGTGGATGTAGGAAGGATGTTGAATAGTTACACAATTGCAGCCGCGTGTTCCTTAATTAATGAGAAATGGCCCGGCTGTGGCCTTTGGTAAGTTGTACCTGCTACTCACGACATGTTGAGAAATACTGTGCTGCTATTTCCCTGCGCTGTGATGTATCTCCTTGTCCTTTTCTTTCTTCCCTATAGGTCTGCTGGGGCAGGGACTGCCATGTCACTGTGTTCAGCAGCCAGGGGGATGAGGCCTTCAGCTGTGACTGAGGCTCCTGTGTGCTGTTGCAGTGCAAACTATGAATAATCGTTACCACTGGTTATCACTTCAGTTCCTATACAGCACTGGCTGGGCTGGCCCAGACATGTAGCATTCTGCTGCTGCTGAGATTCAAAGTCTTCATAAACGCCAAATCGATAAGCTTCCACCTTGCTCACAAAACTGGAGTTGTCAAACTTTCTTGCCTTCCTCCATCCTAGTGTAGCTGTTTCTGCTGAAACTTGTCCAGAAGTGCTGGCAGTGGGGTTTTTTTCAAGCCTGCATCATAAAGGTTGTAGCCAGCAGTATGATGTGTATACCATCTTCCTTTCCTCTGTGTTTAACTTCGAATCATGTGTCGTTGCTCTGTGATCTGTCTTGCTGTCTCTACTTGCTGATTGATATTTAAGAAATACAGCGATCTTAAAAGGCACATCTGTCATTATTTAATAAGAATTGGATCCTTTTTAATGCCGAATGATATTTTGTTATAAGGCAAATGACAGATGATCTGCCTCCCCAGAATTACTGCACAGCTTGTGTAGCGTGCTCTGTGTACCTTGTGCGAGCTACACGTGCAGCTTGTGCTCAGTGCAGTAGAGCTGAGGTAGATGTTGCTCCCCATAAAACAACCTGGAACTGTAGCATTTTGAAGAGGGGGGAAGAGCTTCTAATTCTTTAATTTTGTGATCGCAATCATCTAAGTTTAAATTTTTAGTGATTTCAGGGATGATGAAACCAGGTAGCTTGGGAGGTTCCTCTTTTGGGGGCACCAGAGAGAGCACCACCCAGACAACTGGTATAGACAAGTGAGAGCCGTTGAAACGCACAGTGCGATCACTGGAGCCACGCAGGAGGGAGATCTGTATTTAACAGATAACAGTGCTAGTAATGAGACTTAAAAGAGAGCACACCTTTTCCTTCCACAGCTGTGCTTTGCCATGCAGAAGAGACAGGGTAGCTTTCCCATGGAAGTTTGCTTCTTGTCTTTGTCTTGGGGAGGAAGTTCAGAGAGCTCTGAAATTAGCTTAGAATTTCAGAAAGGAACTGATCTACCAGCAAAACCCATTATTGTTTACCTAAGAGATACTCTTAAAGGATTGGGAAAATGGTGTAGTTTGATCTTGCTGAAATTCTTGGATGAAACTGTTTTCCCTTTACTCCTCTATACTGCGTTCATTACCTAGTAGTTAAGCATGACCAATTCATAAAAGATGTAGGGTAACAGATAATCATCTTAGATGCACTAAACTGTCATCATCATGTGCCTCATCTCCCTTAATAACTTAATGCCTTTAAAGATTAAAGTCCCAGTGCAGGAAACCTCAACTTAATAATTGGCTCAAAGAGAACAGAACAGGTACAAGTGAAAACATGCAAACACTACTAGTCAGCTGAGGGTAGATCCGTCTTCCATCCGACATTCAGTTTGGGGTTTGAGACTAGACTGACCACTGCAAAGTGACCTCTGAAGATGAGCAGGGTGGACTCTGTTCAGCTCAAAAATTCCTGAGGCAGCCTTTCAGAGCCTTGAAAATGACTGTGTTTCTTTGCCGCTGTGGATAGAGGTATAATACAAGAAGTATCAAAGTTATAAGCACAGCTTTAAGACAGTATCTTAATTTTGTTTGTCAGCTCCTCAGTTTTCTCTTATTAAGTGCTGTATGTTTTAAAGAGAGATGCAGATTAGAGAAACCAAAATTTTTGATGTAACGAATAGAGCAGAAAATTGGAAGGAGAGACGTGACCTGTAACGTTTGACACAGAGCCTTTGCCTGTCTTAAACATACTATAAATGATGTTATTTATTGGTTCTGAGTTATGTGGGGCCAGTTGCTTTTGAGGGGAGGACTAGATACCATGCTAAGGTAAATGTGATAACAGTAGGCTTTTTCTGCGTTACTGAGTTAAACAGACTCAGGATGTGCAGGATAAAGAAGCAAAAAACCTGGGTTAGCATGCGGTAGTGTTGCAAATGTGTGTATGCTGGCAACTTACTCGCTAACAAGTTGTTGCATATACAGGTTTCAAAATGTTCTGAAAATTTTGTCTCTGTACAAAAGTTGTAAGGAAAATAAAAGTTGGAAGAACTGAAATAGAAGCTCTGTTAAGGTTTCAGAGAAGGCGGCTTGTCTCTTAAGACTTAAACCATTCCTAAGGAAAAGACAGCAGACATAATGTGAAGTTAGCAGTGGAATTTCAGTTTATGGAATTACATCTAAGGTTTCCTGATGTCTTGTGTGATCAGATTGCACAGAACGGCTAGAGTTTGACAAGGTAGGAAAGAATTCATACAATGAAAGGAGCAGACAGGGTTTGAGAATGGCTTAATTTTAATGAACTAAATATTTGCACCTTTTGTTTAACAGTGGAAACAGACTTATTCTGAGTGCAGAGCTTCTTTAAGTTGTATGGAAAGTGGAAGATAAAAATTTATGTAGGTAGGAATGTTTGTTTTTTTCCCCAAGAGAACTGTATCCTTTAATATTAAAACCCGATTTTACTGAAATGTTGAGGCAAACACCATTCCCTATTTAGAATTGGAAAATAAAAGCACATTATGTGAAGAAGTAATGCAGCTGAATTGTTCTTTCCTGATCCTGACTAGAGGAATTTGCAGCTGCTGATTGTGTGGTCAAGATTGAGAGGCTGCAGTGCACAGCACCATGCAGCTTAATGCTTCAGGCTCTTCTCCCTTAAGTAGGAATTGCAACAGAGTTAAAATCTCCTTTGTAAAATTCCTTATTACACAAATCCTTCCTTTTTTTTCCCTTTCTTCCCCAAACTTACTGATGCTTTCCATGTTTGATAGCCTTTAATTTGTTCCTGTTCTGAGCTCTCCCACTCCTTCCACAGGCTGGTTTGCCTTTTTCATGTGCTTGGGAAACTGCAAGGCAGTTCTGACTCCTTCAGAAAAACCCTCTGGCCGTTAATGGTGGTGAAGAAAGAGGAGAGAAGCTGAAACATAGCTCCTACTTCAAGTTTCAGCCAGGAAAGCATCATAAAGAGATTTCTGCCTTGTTCTGTGGAAGTAGGTTACTAATAGCAAAGTCACTTAATACTTTTCTTTCCATTTAAGTGTAGAAGCATTTTTTTGATGTTGTTTCTTTCTCCCGGAGTATTTTTTATCATCCAGCTATTTGGTGACAGATGAGTGGAGAATATGCCAGTAGTTTATTCAGCAGAGCAGCCTGTGCCTCATTGAGAAGAGCTGAGAAAGAAAAGTGACATCACTGTGCGTGGCTGTCTGCATGGTCACAGCTTCTGTACTCTGCACTGGACAGTCCTGGTATCGAACGGAGGGCTTGCTGCGGTCACTGCTAATCAGGTTCAAAAGCTTCTGTGTGTTTAGTGTGACTTTGCCATAGCCGTTACTGGGCATGTTTTGTTGCTTCTGACTGGGTGACTTGCAGGAAAACAAACCAAAAAAGTTTTATTTAAGAGGTGGTGCACAAAAGTTCACAAGGTTTTTCACCTGTGAGCCAAAAGTCGGTTTTCCTCTTTTATAGGTTTTCTCCTTTTATTATTCATTATGTCCTACTTTACCTTCATATTGGGAAAACAGAGTTAAGATGATGGAAGCTACTCTAGAGTACAATTCAGACTAGGCTTCAGCACCCTCTGCAAAAGTGCAGTGCTTTCAGTTGCAGAAGGTAACACCTGGTTGGTACCAAGTACTACAGAAGCACTTGTTCTGGACTGCTACAAGGATTCTTAGCATTTAGAATTTCAAGAAAAGAAAGTACCTATCCATCACCTGATCACAAATGGAAGATTCTTACAGAATAGGGGTTTCTGAAAACAGACCTACTGAGCAAAATTTTCAGAAAATCCTCACGCACATTAGAGGGAAGACAGAGTACATTTCAAACCTAAATCTCTTGGAATCAAAAATTAAATTGGAATCTGGAAGTTAGTGGGCTGCTTTTGTTTGGGGTGGGGGAATAGGGCATCTTTTTCAGTAAGTATGGTGTATGCTAATTGTTATGTGTAGTGTATAAGCATCTTCAAAGATGAAATATACAAAATGAATGTGATGTTGATGTTTATGTTTGTTAGGAAGCAGTCTATACCAACAAACCTGAAATGGGCTCCCAGGTCTGCTAGGTACAGCTAAAAAATTGCTTTCTCTTGTAAAATGACTGTCTAATCAACAGAATCTGATGAAATTCTTTTTTTAAATTGTGGGTTTTTCAATCTGAAATGACTTGATGCTTGAGAGAACAGCCATAAAATTTTCTTCGATTCCTTTGACTGAGAAAAGAGGCAATGCAGTTTTGATAGTTGTTAACTTTTGAGTCTGAATGAAGGTGTTGCGGTTTTCCTTTTCCTCTTTCACAAAGCAAACTGCAGTCATATCCAGAAGTGGAAATTACCAGGTTGGGTTTTTTTAACCTTAGATCTGGTACTTTTACCACATGAAGCTTCTGTGATACGTTTTAGGGGACAGCCCTTGGCAATGCTGCACACGATAGATGATGATTCCTGTGGTGGGTGGTATAACAGTGCTTATGATGCAGTTGAGCCAAAATACATCTTTCTTAAGAGCTGACATTAATCACAGAAGTTCTTAAGGCTTTTGTTTACAGTTGCTGTGGTTGATTTTCTTGTGTGATAAGTTGTTCTAGCCCTCTTAATTTGGGCAGGTTTTTGTTTAATTTCTGTGATTCAGCTTTGCCCAAATACAGAATTCTTCAACAGAAGAATCCTGCTTCAATCTTCAGTATCATTTTTAATTCAAATAGTATTTTTTTTCTTCAATGTTACTTGGATTTTTATGTTAACTTTTTAAAAGGTTGTTCTGAAGATCGCCTTGAAAGTCATTTTTTCATTGTAAGTTAAAAGTGAGGACTGATAGTTGACAGATACAAAATGACAGACCCTGCTGTCTGGCTGTCCTGCTAGAATATCACCAGCGTTGGTGTTACAAGAGACCCCATTTCCTCCATCGTAGTGGTTAAGTAGCTACATTCGTGAACATTTTGGAATTCTATGAGAACAATCCATTGCAAGTTTTGTATTGTCCCCATCATCAGTCATGGAGGTATGATCTGTGTGTGGTTTGTGTTTTTTTCTTTTGGTTAAATTTTGCACCTGATTTCTGTCCTACTTAATTAATTTCCCATCTCTGGTAATTTCCCCATGATAAAACCAGCTGTAGTGATCTTGATTGATCTCAGTTGCCTTCGCTGTGGCTTCTAAACATCACTCAAACCAACAGCTTGCAGCAGCTTCAGAATAATTCCAATTCTGATGAAAAATTGCGTTACTGTTACTTTTGGGTAGTTAGATGCTGTGTCAGTGCTGAGGAATTCCAGAAGGCTGTCATGTAACTAAGTGGGCAAAAATGCAGTAGGTGAATGTCAGCATAGGTAAACATAGGTTTTTAAACATAAGTTTTTTCCAGTAGGGAAAAAAACTGTACCAAACCATGCGTGTGTGATGCTGAACTCAGAAGCGGGGGTTGCAACTTGGAAAGAGGCCTTGTGGTTGTCACTGACAGTTCTCCAGCATCATTGTCTGTGATGTAGAGCAGCAGGAACCCAAAAGAACCCAGAAAACCACGGGCAGTACGTTTTGGCGTCAACGGAAAAAGGTACTGAGGACAAGGAAAAGGTCATCATTTTGTTGGTGTTGAAACACAGGTGCGTCCACCACATTTTGAGCGCTGGGTGCAGTTTTTGCATCCTCATCTGAAGAAGGTAGAGTTAGTGCCTTTATAGTTTAGGGAAGGTACGGAGAAGGGCAACCCTCAGTCCAAGCAGGTGGTATCACTGCCTCGTGTGGGGTTGGGTCCTTTAGAAGATGAGAGGCTTAGAGGGGCAACATGATCAAGGTTTACAAAATCATGAAGTTGGTGGGTAGGGTGAACTCAGAATTCTTTTGCTGACAGAAACCCTGCAATACCAGAATTACAGGACACTTGATGAAACTGGTTGGGAATCAGTGTAAGACGGATCAAAGAAAGTGTTTGTTTACATAGCAGCTAGCAAATTTATGCAACTTGCAGCCAGAGGATGTTTTGAAAACAGGCAGTGTAGGCAGGTTCAAAACAGGGTTAGGAGAGTTCATGGTCAGCAGGTAGAGGGAGAGGGGAGTGGACCGCAGAACGTAGTTTATGGGTTGTCTTAAATAGCACCTTTTCTGCCCTTCTGGAGACACATTCTGGACTAGTTGAACCATTGGTCTCACCCAGCTGGGCATTTCTAATATTCCTGAGCTGTCAGGCTTAGTGGGAACTTTTTTGCCATTTACTCAAAATTATATTCTCTTTCATGGCAGGGTTAGATGGGAGACATGAAGCTTCTCTTTCTCTCTCTCCCTCTTTTTTTTTTTTTTTCTTTTTTTTTTAAATGTTCAGCAAGCTGCACCTCCAAGGGAGACTCTTGATCTACTTGTTTAAATTCATCGGTACTGCAAGATGAGATGGCTATTGCTTCATAGTAAGCTGGAAAAAATTTCCTTCTTCCTAGCCAGGAAAAAAATACTGGGAAGTCCATCTGGGAATGTGATTCATCTGGGTCACAGTCATAATTTTCCTTTCAGATTACAAGGAGAGGTTTGGGACAGTGCTCAGCTAGTAGTGATAAGATTTTGTTTAGACTTAGCTGCCTTCAGTTTGTGGTGGTAAGCAGGTACACTGCTATTTATGCAACAAGACTCCAAACACACTTTTTATCACTTCATCAGTGTGACATACTCCTTGTTGTTTGGCTATGTCCTTTGTGTGTGCTTTGAGAAATTGGAGTTATTCATCCCCTGCCTTGTCTCAAAGTTACCAGTGCTGCATATTGATGCAAGTAAGTGGGTGGACCTCGCTCATGAAGCTAGAAGGCATTGAATTATAATCTGAAGAATGCATTTCTTTTGTTAAGAGTCTAGGATAAGTATATTACGCTGTTTTCAAGTAAATGTGTTTCTTTACAATCCTCACAAAGTTCACTTCAGTATAGCAGTGGTGAGTGGTAACCACTGGTAACTGGAAGACAGTGAGCCTAATGATGTTAGTGGCTTTCTTTGTTATATTTTTAGAATTAATTTGGGTGGAAATCATCTAAAAGAGAGATTAATAAAGAGGACTTGGAGGTTTTGCGTAATTTTAAGGCTGGAGAGACTGCAAGGCTGAAAAACAGTGATTTGAACAAGTACTAAAAATGGCATAATAAGAAAAATAGAAAAAAACAGTGAGCATTCCTTTCAAAGGTGGTGGTTTTTTGTTTTATTTTTTATTTCAGTTAACAGAGAAATAAATATCCCATTTTTAATGTAGTGTTCTACGATACATTTTATCCTGCAGGAAAACTTCATTAATGAAAAGAGCTTGGTTATATCTAAATCTGGACACAGTTGAGCTTCATCTTAGTCTAGTTATCAAGCTGCTCTAGAATCCATCACTAAGGTAGCTACGCTAGCAATGGTTATTATTCATGTGGATATATCCAGCTGAATTTTTCTTGCTGGGGCATAGTTGTCTTGGAGGAACACTGAGTATGAGCCCAGTGAGAGCTTGTCCTGCTTTCTTCCTGCCTTCCCTGTCCCCTTTTTCTCTTTCCATAACTGCAGTAAAATTTGATCACTCAAAGTGTGAATTAATCCTAAATTATATGAAAGTCTTTCCTTTAAAGAGACTATAAATCTCAGCAATACGCTTCTACTTCTTAGAATACAGAAAAAGAGCTTCTGTTTGGGGGGGGGGGAGGTGCACTGGATTGATTATTAATTTTTTTTACAATACTGAATGGAACCGTATAAAGTAAAGCTTGCTCAATAACTTCAGAACCAAACAAACAAAACAAGAACAACCCACCCACCCCACCCCAGCTTTTCTTCTCTGGCCAAGAGAATACTTTGTTATTAAATTATGAAATTCTTACATCAAAAATGTCAATATTTACTGTTTTAGCCAGCTCTGTACCTTTCTTGTTTGTTTTTTGAGAATGTCTAGTGTTTCCACCCAATGCAATGAAAATAATCCTGAATGTCAATACTGTATTTCATGATCAAAATAGTATTTTTATTTGCATTAAATGAGTTTGATGAGATGATCTAAAAGCCATTTTTGAGGGGTGGGAAAAAAGCACTAGAAGAATACAAACAGTGGTTTGTAATGTGATGAGGGCTGACACTGGAGACCTGAGCTTAGAAGTATTAGGATTTTGGTTGGTTTGGTTCCAGTCATGGCCTGCAGCAGGGAAAATCAAATTTATCGAGAAAACCTGCTTCGCTTTTTGTCCCTTTCTGGGATGCGTCTGCCTGAGAACTCTAGACAAATTGGCTTTCCCTGCTGTCTTACCATATTACTACTCTAGTGATGGGAAAGGAGGAAGATGATGATGTAGATTTTGTGACTTCTTTTTGCTCCCTAGAAATTATCAGCTGTAAAGAGCGAAGGAACTGGTGGGGAATTAAGTCTTCCTCAAACCTGTTTGGTTCTTTCACGAAAGGCCATAGCGTAAAGCTCCGTAGATTGCTTTGCTGGTACATTGGTAGGCAACATTGCTACAATTTGGTCTACGCAAGGACAGGGTCCTGGTGATGGCTGGCCAGCCTTTGAAGGTAATGTGGAGCCCACCTCTGTAGCACAGGAAAGTGCAGCGGCCCACCCGATCCTGTGTATAGCGTACAAGTACTCGGGGATGAGCATCCACATCTTCTGATCAAGGGGAGCTGAAAGTGCATGTCTGGGTATGCTGAGAAAGCATGTAACAAATGCAGCATAAGAGGTGCAAGATGCTGAGATTCTCTCTGTGGCTAAGTAAAGTTGTAAACTGCATACCAGCAGTGGTGAATTTGGTGCTCTCAATATCCATTCAAGTGGCCTCACTACGTAGAGCGTAGGTATTACTCTTCTGTGGATGGATACTTGTGGATAATGTTACAGCCTGATCACTGCTGAAGGAAGAGAGCTAGAGCTCACAACCTAGAAAGCTAGCAAGTTTGTTCAGTTTCTCTGTTTTTGTTGGAGTTTTTTCCAACTGTATTTGTAGAGCAGAAACTGCAATCCAATCCAACTTCCTAATGTATACCTATTCCTATTGGTAGCTGGATTTGAAGCTTTGCTTGGTGATTTAGCTTTGAGAGGTTGGCAGAAGCTGGCCGAAGTACTCTTCTCTATTAATAATGAGGTTACTGACCGCAACGTAGCATGTCGGGAAGGCTTCTTGGGCATTCTGTAAGCAGCTCAGGGCATAGGAGAAGCAGTGGAAAACATGGAGCCCCAAACCAGCCAGAAAGAGGGGGCAGACAGATCTACTATCACCAGCTGCTGCTGCAGGCTGCAGTACATTACCATGAAAAGAAAAGATGGAGCTTGGTTGTATGGAATGTAGAAGGAGCCTGTGAGGGATAAAACCATCTGATAAACTGTCAGATAAGCTGTATTCTGAGTTCTGACTAGCGTGGGAATGGCATCCTATCTGTTGCATTGAGGTCAGAATTATTTTTATGAAAGGATGAAGTGCTGAAGGCTACAAGTCTGCAGGCTGGATCCCTGTCCTCCCTGTTGTGGGTTACTGGTGCTGTAGAACGTCAGACATCATGGTATTCCCATGGCAGCCTCATTAATCCAGCTGCTGCAGTTAGGAGTGACCATACCCCAGTCACATGCAGTGATTGCTGAAGCTACTAGCTGGAAGTCTTGCCACTGATATTTTGCACGGTCATGTTCTCAGTCCCTGAGGTTCTGTGAGTAGAAAACTCCTTCTGTTACTCTTGGGAGAAATACGTCGGGTATCCACATACGCTCTTCAGCCTTTCTGTTCCCGCAAATCATGGGTGCGTTGATGGGCATGGTTGTCCTTTCCTGGGTGTTCTGCAATAACATATTCATTATGAGAAGGCTGAAGTCTTGTTAGATAGTTTCAAAGTTAACTTCCAAGGAGGTTAAAGTTATTTCAACCTGTCGGATTTGTGGCTTTTTATATTAAGCTCAAATTGTCTGCTACAATTGGCATTTAGACTATTACAGAAGGGTAGCTGGCTCCCCATGAAATGCACTTGTATTTCACGTTACTTAAAAACATGCATCTGTATCATCTAAAAATCTGCTTTGCAGTGTAAGATTTATTGGCATAACTCTTCAATTTACTTTATTTCCTTACTTGAGTAAGAATGAGATCAGGCTCCCCCTGTATCTTCTTACTTGGCTACACACTTGTCTTGACACCCCCTACCCCCCGATGGTGCTCGGCTTGGCTTCTAACTTTAGTTTCACATAAACAGCCAGCGCTGGAACCTCGAGGTGTTGGTTTTCATGGAAGCGCTGCTGAAAGAGACACACACAGCTGTGCTGCAGGGTATGCCCTTACGCGGTGCTCTGGTGGCATGGTGACTTGATGTAGTCTCTTCCCCAACGTACTGTATCTTCTAATTATAGAAGAAAGCAATGTAATTACATAGTTCCTTGACTTCAGCTTTTTAAGAAAAATGAAAATACCTCTGTGGCCCTGATGTTTTATATTGATAATTGTTCTCAATGCCTTGTTTAGGCCTTTGGGTGATATGGAAAGAAAAATCTGGTTAAATTCCTTCAAAATACTCTGTGAATGTTGTGAAGACAAAATACAGTGAACGTCAGAAGTTTGTCTTGTAAATTTTTCTTCCCCAATAAATGTTTTTTATTAACTTGCAGTTCCATTGCAATATATCAAGGGTAGTTGTAGTCTTTCCAAAATTACAAAATAGATGGGTCTAGAATGATGGTTCCCAACTGATGTGCAGGGACATGCAGAAGAGCCAGCAGGCTGTTAGATGCACTTTGAAATCTGAAGTAATTATAGCTGTCTCTCTGAAGTGTGCATTCAGTTTATAAGCACACATATGGATGATATTGGCAAATGCGTGTAGGTATATCATGGAACAGTTAATGAGCAGTCAATGGATGGAGAAGAACGCTGGAAAGAGCAACTGCTCAGGAAAGTTAAGATGCACGGGTGTCAGGTACTTACCTTATTTGATGCTTTGTTTTATGAGGTGGACTCATGTTGTTTCTTAGTACAACTTAGAGCTCTTCATGCAGATGTTTGCATATTTGTGGTAACTAGAAAAATTGCAGCATAATGATCATATTAGTGACATGCATGATACTCTTGCTTGTTCTTTATTGTATGTGGTTGCTATAAATACCTTGTTGTACATTAAACAGAACTAACACCGTCTTTTCACTTAAACAAAATTAATCTCCCTCATTTCATGATTATGCACAGTATTGGAAAACTCGATGCTATGGGTTTCTAATATTAATGTAATTCTTCCTTTGGAAGAGCTGTCTGGCTTAGTTACACTGTTAATATGATCTTTGTTCAGTTGTAGCGTGGAAATATTTGTTAGTGTATACCGAAGCATGCAGGATGTGCAGCAAGGTTTTTGAATTTGATTTGCTACAGCTGCTGAGCAGTGGTTAATACGCCCGGATGTTTACCAGCTGCTGATGCGTGCAGATAGGTGCATGCGTGCACGCACCCCAGTTTAACTCAGTATTGTAGCCTAGGGCTTAGTGCTTGTCTTGTGGTTTGAACCCCAGTATCTGCTTTTTCCACAAGAAAAGTATACATGAAATGACGGAAGAAAAACGTGAAGCAGAGGACTTGTTATAGTTGCTGTTCTGCATTGTGAATAGACCATGTTTAGTAATGGCCTTCCAAAATTACAGTCAGCATTTTTCACAAATGATTCCATTAAGAGCTAAGTAAACCATTCCAGTATTTTTGTCTTGCCACCACCCAACTGATAAGTTTAAAAATAAAGAAGGAGCTGCATGTTGTGGAGCGAGGAGTACAGTTAGTTTCCCAAGCTGGAAAGGGGCCAAATCCACAGAAGGTAAAGAGGGGCTGGTGGGGCCTCTCTGCTGTAACTTAATCCAAAGAACAGATAAATTCTTTTCAAAGTCAAAGCAAGTAATGAGTTCCCTCCTGGTGTACCAGGGTTATACTGATTTATAAATGGCTGCTGTTTTCATGTAGTCTTTACAGCCTGTAAGATGCAAGGGCTTGAAATTAATTTTTTTTTTTTAACGTGCATAGACAGGAGATTAATTTTTTTAATTTATTTTATGTTGGCATGTATGGGTTCTAACACTTCATTTGATCTTCACAGAAACAATTGCCACCAACTGCAGAGATTGGTTTAAAACTATAGGAAGGCCAAGTACTGCTTGTTAACATAGTTTGATTTTTAGTGTTACGTTCACCAAGGCCTCTTCTAAGCTTTTTTTTGAGATAAAGGTTAAAATCATGGAAAGTAGAAGTCAAGTTGTGTTCTCACAAGAGATCTGAGTCTCTATAGAAGCTCACTTTTTATTAAGTTAAAACAAAAACTGTACTGGGTGATGAAAATCAACAAAACTACTGGAAACTGGAAACATTGTTTGCAGCTGAATTGCCAACTCCGTTAGCTGCTAGCAGCAGCTTATTTTGTAGGGGGGTAGCTGAGATACCATTTGGCAACTACAGGTAATTCTGGGATACATGGGAACGAAAATCATCGATTCCTGTTGACTTCAGATAGGTTTGCAAACAGTGAATTGATGCTATTTATGAAATGTCTGAAATCCCAGCTGCAGGTTCTCTGGATTTGTGAGAGTCTGCAAATATAAAGCAGATTATACCTGTGGGTCTGTAACCACATCTCTTTTCCCCTTTTGAGGAAACCTAGCTCCTTGGCTAACCTGGCTTCTTTCGGATACTGCTCTAGTGCAGGTTACAGAATCATACTTGAACACTGTTCTGTGGCAGGTGAAGGCAAAAGATAAGCTAACTCCAAGTACTTACTGTGTTTTGAAGCACTGTTGATCACACTAAGACTCCCTCAACTGTGAAGTGATTTTAGGGTTTCTGTTTTCCTCTCAAAAGGTTACCCTGTAAGCTGCTTCAGGACGAGAGTGATGAGAGCTTTGAAAGCTTCTGGATCATCTGTTTTGAGCGCATTATTTTCTGATGATTGATAAATCTGTGCACATCATTTTTACCTGTAGTTGGTACTGACGTGGAAGATGGCACATAGTGAAGGCGTTTGAAGGAAATGCTGAAATAAATCTTGCTTTATGCTAACATATATCAACAAAGTAAGAGTGCGTGGGTATGTTGGGCTGTGTGTGTATGTATGTATACACTTACACGTATCAGTCTGTGTGTGTGTGTACAGAGAGAGGGGGAGAGAGGTGAAAACTATTTTGTGGCAAGTGAAGGCAAAAAGTGGGCTAGCTCATATAAAAACACCCCTGTGTAAGTGATTGCAATGTCAAGTGGTGGTGGTATGGGTATTCCCTTTTCTCCCTGCCATCTGACAACAGTAACCCTCCTACTTGCTATACCCTTTGAAGAACCCTATCTACTCAGACCGCAGGCTGCAGTTTAATTTGCATAATATTGCGGGAAATGCAGTGTTTTAAAACTACTGTTGTTGCTTTGTCCTTCATTTAGGCACATCCTTTGATTTGTATGGAGAATATTTTAAAGAGTGGATGCTTGAGAAATATAAGCAATTGAAAAAGGAAAATGCAGCTGTTTGCCATTACTACTTAATATTATGCTCATCTGTGGCCTCTAAGTAATGGGTACTTGTTTACATATTACAGAATATGGATTATAATTTTATGAACGTATTGTTTACAGTTGCCTGTTGGTTTCCTAAATAAGAAAAGCAATATTGGGTTGTAGAAATACTTGCACTAAGACAGTCATTGAAATCAAAAGAAACAGCTGGTATCCAAGGATGGGAGTGGGAGGAATCTGTGCTTTATGGACCGCCCTTCCCATAGCTTAGCTACTGCCTCTCTTTACACTCAAATCCGTTTGTTACTACCAGTGACTTTTGCTTACTAAATTTTGCATTTGTTATAAATGAAGATTGCAGCATTGTTTTCCTGTAACTGAATCTGATTTCTAAAACCTTAAGTGAAAGGAAAAGTTGTCTTTAAAACTTTTAAATCAAAATGTCAGTAAATATCTGTGTTCTTCCCTGGTTTAATTGCTACTGTCTAAATTGCGACTGTGGGATGTTTCCAAAACACTGTTCTCCTTACTTATCTTTCCGTTAGTTTTGTGATCTTACTTTCAATACCATGGATTTGTTCAGTGGAGTGGATTAATATTTTCTATATCGCATATATGCATCATATAACTGAAGTGGCCAGTTCAACATCTAAAATATACAGCTTTGAAATTTTACACATCTGAATATAGTACTACTTCTTGTTGTTGTAAGATTGCTCTGACTGAAAGTGCAGAAAAATTTGGTCATTTTTCCTTGCATTTTAAGCTGAGAAATAATCTAGCAGCAGCAAGGAGGCAACTGAGCACAGAAAAGGAAATAAGAGTATGGAAGCGTATGTGGACATATTCTTAAGCCCATCTGGAAGACACCTGACAAATAAAATTAGCAAAAGAGGGAGGATTGTGGTTTTTTTTTAATAAAAAGCTGTGTTTACAGTTATGAAAGATTGTGCTGGCAAAAATCTGATTGTCTAAGATGAGCTAGCTTTAAAACAATCAGTATGTTATACCCCATAAAGGAAGTTGAGGGTATTTTAGCTAAGTTGCTTATTCTTTTGAAATGTGCATTAAAAGAAGATTTTTCACTTTAAAAGTCATGTGAATATCTTTATTGTCTATATTTTGGATGGTAAAATAGCAGAGTATCTAATTTACTTAGATTTTTGACAACTTTCAGTGCTGAAGGCTGAAATTTCCCATGCATGTTACCAGTTCCCTCCAGCTGAAATTTATTGGAAGGCTTTATCTAAAAGAATTTAACAATCCTCAATGAGATGAGAACACACTTTCTTTTTCATCCCTTCCAACCAATGCTTTGGACAGCTCTGATGTTTTGCAGATTTTGAAATGACCTTGAAATTTGGAAGGGAGTAATCCCTACGTTTCAGGTGTTGTATTAGTTCAAAAGCCATGCTTTGTTGTGTCAATACTCTTAAAAATGCCAAGTTACATTTACGATAAAACTTGCTACGCCTTTCAGTTATTATTGCTAAAAGCTGTGGCTCCCACTGTGTGTGCTTCCACGGACCCTGATGCATGTTCTCCTGGCAGCTAGGACTTCCAGCTAGAAGAGAATCACAGACAAAAAGCAACACTTGAAAGGTTGCCCTACCTTGCTGAAATATCAGGACTCTAAGAAAAGCTTCCTGTGTTTGTATTTCATCATACTGTCTCTGCAGAACAAAATGCCTACAGATGCTGCAGAAACTCTTGACTTCTAATGGTCATGATTCTAAATTAAAATTAAACATTGTGTTAAGCATTATGCATAGTTGGTAGCTAGAAATCAAGTAAGTTTGAGAAGTTGAAATGAATATTTCTAAAGAGAGATGAATATGCAATTATTGAGACTCGAGAAAATGTAATGGAGAACAAACATTACCTATACAGGATGTATTTATCTGTAGAAAATGTGTTCTTTGTGTTTCCCTTCTCCTCCTTCTAAGATGATTCTTATTTCTAAAAGTCCTCAGAATTTCAACTGGGAATCATAACTTGTGTCTGACAATATAGAGGTTTGGGTGTGTGGGGGTGTGTGTTTTTGTTTTTTAACTGAAGCAGGGACATGTCCTGGTTTTGGAGGGTTTTTTTTTCCAATAATGCAATCAAACTTTTTTTTGTCATGCTACTACAGCTTACTTTAGCTCCTTTTTGTATATATGCATACTTACAGGCAGTGATGTTACGCTCTTAACATTTTGTACAATGCATGTGGTAAGTAGAAAAGTCATGGTGCAGAAGTGTGATAAACTATACCTTCTGATAAAATTGTAAACCACAAAATACATATTTTTTCAATATGACAGTGTAGTTGCAAAGTGATTTTCTTTTGTTCCTTATGTGATTTCAAATGATGAAATGTACCTTCAAAAAAGCTTTTTAATAGTATGAGTAATCTGCTGTTACTGGAAAACAGATGGACAAAATAACGTAGGCTGAGATCTCTCTGGCTCTGTGCTGTGTATGGGTGGCTTTTTTTCCCCCAAAGGCCATGAAAGTGGAAATTTTATGCAAAAATTTATGCTTTATCTCAATTAAAGCCTTCAGAGAACTGGACCTAAAATTACCGTAATTTTGGCTCTGGCATGAAGATATGGATGGAAAGTGGAAGTCAAGATACTTTCTGCCATTCTTCATATGTTCTCCTTACTGTAGCGAGGACATACAGAATCCCTACCGCTGGCACTGCAGGGAGTTTCCAAATATATAATGCAATATTCTGTTGGATAAGGGGAGGGATACAGGGAGAGTTTCATATAGATAGCTTCTGAAAGCAGAAAA
The DNA here is from genome assembly GCF_963210335.1 of Falco punctatus. Lineage (NCBI taxonomy): Eukaryota > Metazoa > Chordata > Aves > Falconiformes > Falconidae > Falco > Falco punctatus. The sequence goes on from NC_137593.1 coordinate 19,046,298, forward strand.
GGTTTTAAAAGGGGCAGAGCTGTAGAACCTCCTTACTGTGGAGCATTTGCTTTGGAAGTAACTTAGTAGTAGGTATCATCAATGGCACAGCTGCTTAGTTGCAGTCTTATTGTGGTTTGGGTTCCCTTTATCACGAAGATCACAGTGACAAGAAGTTTCTTGAAAATGGCACTGTTGCTTGTCACAACCACTGATAACTTTTTTTTTTATTACTTTTTCAGTTTAATTTTATTATTTCCTCTCTGTTTTTCAAGCTGCCTGCTCCCATCTCTGGCATATCTGTGCTTGCTCCTTGAAGTATAATGCAGGCTTCTGTGTTTTTCAGTTTTATCTATAGGGCTGAGTGGAACATTACCCTCCTTGTTTGACCTCCCACATGTGATACACAATCCATTAAGTCTCATGTAATATTAAAGAATTTAATACATTCTTTGCATAACAACAATAATAGTACTGACATAACACTGCTCCGAGCAAAACTGCTTATACAAACAGATGATCTGTCAGCAGTGCAAGTCGTGAAGCCCTGTTTCCTATAGATTTGTCTTACATCTATTAACTGGCCCTTTCGTGCCCGCTGTGCTGCTTTTCCTGTGCAGTATCTGCTGGGGCTTTTGCAGAGATGACTGTAGGGGGCTGATGGTGGGTGCTGACCAGCCTGCTCTCTGTGGAACACGTGGGTTAAAACTGCCTCAGAAAAGGAATGCTTTACTCAGCCATGGATTTTTACAAAGCGTACAGCAGCTTAGTGTATCTGAAACTTTGTTTTTGCCAAAGCTGAACTGAATTTTACATCCTGTTTGGAAGGTCTGCTCTCTGTTCCACCAATTACATAAGCTCCGTTGCTTCAGGAATCGAGACCAAAGAAGCCAGTGCAAGTTATGAGTATGGCGTGACATGTTTTATCTTCTTGCTGTCAGTTGTGCTATCCATACCTTCCTTTCCTCTCCTGTCACTGCATTGTCTTTGGGTTTTGTGCTGACTGTATTTCTGCTTTGCAGCAGATGAATGTCTTTGCCCTCTGACTGGCTTATGTTTAGCTGCCAGTTGGGCAATCCACTGAATCATACAACCATAGGATTGTTTAGGTTGGAAAAGACCTTTAAGATCATCAAGTCCAACCGTTAACACAAGGCTGCCAAGTCCACCACTAAACCACCTCCCTGAGCACCACATCTACATGTTTTGTAAATACCTTCAGGGATGGTGACTCAACCTTTTCCCTGGGAAGCCAGTTCCAATGCTTCACCACCCTTACAGTGAAGAAATTTTTCCTAATATCCAATCTAAACTTCCCTTGGCATAACTTGAGGCTATTTTCTCTTGCCCTCTTGCTTGTTACCTGGGAGAAGAGTCTTACTACAGCCTCCTGTCAGGGAGCTGTAGAGAGCGACAGGGTCCCCCTGAGCCTCCTTTTCTCCAGGCTAAACCCCCCCAGTTTCCTCAGCCGCTCCCCATCAGACTTGTGCTCCAGCCCCTTCCCCAGCCCCGCTGCCCGTCTCTGGACACGCTCCAGCCCCTCTACGTCCCTCCTGCAGCGAGGGGCCCAGAACTGAACCCAGGATTCGAGGGGCGGCCTCACCAGTGCCGAGTGCAGGGGGACAGTCACTGCCCTGGTCCCGCTGGCCACACTGTTTCGGATACAAGCCAGGATGCTGTTGGCCTTCTTGGCCACCTGGGCACTCTGCTGGCTGAGCAGTCATTCTGAAGGAAAAAAAAAAAAAATATCTGTATGCCTAGAATAGTTGTTTTCAGGGTATTTTAGCCAATGGCTTTTCTATGGTACAGCTGAACATAGACTTCAGTAGTGGGATACACAGTTGTTAGAAGACCTGATGTTGAAAGGAAGCGCAAGGTAACGTCCGACTCAGTAATCAGTCTTGAGGACCTTTACTTCCATATGCTGGAGTTCATCCTTTTTCCTAATCTTGTTTGCTTTTCCTTCTAGCACATTTTAGTTATTGAACTGCTAAATGCCAAAAGTATGCCTAATTTTGGATATCAAGGAAACTATGCTTCATCATCAACACTAATTTAAGCAGTACTGTAGTCGTAAGATGAGCAGTTTCAATAACTACTTGTCAGAGACTATTTTGTCAAACCATTTCTAAGACAGTTATTGGTGCTTAACTAGTATAATAATAAACGCCTTTGTGTTTCAGGAAGAGACCTTGTTCTGCGTATCTGTGTTTTCAGTAACTTTTTGAATTAACTTGATACTAAAGGATGAATAATGTAATTTATTATGGGAAGAGGTTTAAATGTAGCATGAATTATTTTTGTAATCACTGAGTCTATTGGCAGTTCAAGATACTTAAAAATTCCTCTGTTGGTTAAGAAGACTAGGAGGTCGATGGTAGAAGTCTGTGTTGCAGGTTATGAGAACGTGAAGAACTTCCCATTTTGTGAGATTTTATAGTGCAGTCATACAGTGCAATAAGGCTGAATTTTTATACACTTTGTCAAAGTTTACGTTTAGTGGTTGTTTTCAATCACTGATTAACCAAGAGATCTTAACGAGATGTGATACAATGTACAGATCCTTTTGTGTGCGTAATAAGCCTTTAGTCTATATTACTATATGCTTTTTATTTTCAGTTGACTTACACTAATAGCTTCTAAAGGGTTATCCTTAATACTAGGTTTGGCAACTGATGGAAGATTTGTGTGTCACAATAATACAGAATCTATCATCTAGTGAGATTCTTAATGATACTGTTGTGAGCAAATTTATATGGGAAAAATTTCCACTTTTTTTTAAGAATTTAAGAATTATTGCATTAAAATGTCTGACTGCAAGTTCTGAGATGAGAAAAACTTTTACGTACTTTGACTTCTGCGTGTGTAATTATACAGTTTCATAATGCTAGATTGGTGTTAAATTTGTATCAGATAATTAATGTGACTGTTGATTAGTTTCCCATTTGAAATCATGGCAACTGAACAAGGGAAGATTAGTCCATTTAAGCTGTTAGTAACTTTAAAATATAAAATTGGCAGTCATTCAGGCTTTTAGGATTTCACTGAATGAAACTCAAAAGAAACAACGGTAAAAGACTTGGTTTGTCTGATTGGTCTTTATAATTTGGATTTAATTCACAGCTGTATCCAAATAGGGGTCCCCCCCACGAGAGCCTGCCAGGTGCTGCTTCAAACTTAAGATAGCTCTATTGTTTTGAACAAGAATTACATTTCTTTTGTGCTCTTTCATCATTCTATATTTACTATTTCTTGTTACTATGGTTTCTGGAAATCAATTGGATGACAATTGTTTTGAAAACCTATTCTTATATACAAACAAGTATTTCAGTCTTTAAATTGTACAATGAATAGTTTAGGCATGAACTACCTCAGAGCTCATTAAAGTGCTCGGCGTTGTTCTTGAGATTAATCCCATCACAGTCCAGAGTATCTTGATTGCTAAATCAGTGAGAGTAGAAGGGCTCTTGCTCTACCAGCAAAGGCTCATTTTCTTATGTTGGAATTTTGTTTCTTTTTCAAACTAAAAATTGTGTTTGCATTTAGAGTGTACGTAATTTTATAAATCTGTTTTAATGAAGAATAATGCTTAGCAATATATAGTCACAAAATTCTCAAATGTTACTGATTTTTTTTAAACATTGATACTTTTGCCCCCACCCTCATGCACGTATGTGCATTCTCATAGTCTAAGACCATGTAGTAAGAAACTAATATTTCCCATATGTAATGTATTATTCTTCAGTTTGTAGCCAGTGTTCAGGGAATGAAGCATGTTTTCAGTTCTTTTTAGTCTCATCAGTGTATGACTGGCCCAATGTTTTATTTATAGCACCTTGTCCAGATGCTGCCCTGCATCTGTCGTCATGTGGGCACTGTCAAGGCACTTATCACTCTGCTGTCTGGCCCCTGGCACAGTCTGAACTCTTCTGTCAGGTAGCAGTTCTCATCTCACAGTCAAGACACTGAGATACAGGAAGATGAAGGTGCAGATCTACTTCCCTAGATGTTATTATAGTGACGGTGTGTGTTTGAGACGTTAAGACTTCCTCCTCCTCGCAAGAAAATTTCACGTAGGAAATAGATGAGGTAGACGTTTTACCTGTTTTACGTGAGACCGAGTCAAAGTAACTTGAGTAAAACTCCGCAGCAAATCAAACCAAGGAGCAGAACTAGATTTCAGGTCTTTCTGCATGCAGTTGTATGCTTGTCCACCTGCCCTAGGTTCTATACCCCAAGCACAGCACTTTATTCTTGCAGAGCTTTCGAGTGTGGCTGGTGCTTTGGATTTCAGTTGTCAGCTGAAGTGTCAGAGGATTCTAACCCATCAGGTTTGAAGTGCTGGGAAGAGGGAAATGCCACGTGACTACCTAGGGAAGTTTTGGAATTTATGGCAGAGAGAGAGAAGGTAAAAAGGTCAGGTCAAATGAGTGCATGTTACTAGAAACTAGAAATAAATTGTGAATATATGTGGATGTACATGAAAACACATTTACTGAAACAAATCTGTGTCAGATGCCATAGCCTTGTAAGATTTGTTATCATTTTCATCTACAAAGGAGAAAACAATAAGTCAAAGCAGTTAATGTAATTCATTTGGTGTCAGACTGATGGTGCTATCTTGGTGAAAAGCTAAATCTGTGGTTAAGTAATTGTTTTCTAGTCCAGCTTCAAGTTGTAACAAACTTTACTGTTGCTTTTTGCCTTTTACCAAAGGCCGCCTCCTTTTCCTTTGTTAAAGCACTACCTCTAATCTGTTTTCAACTCTTATTTCTGCTGTGTGGTACATCTCTTGTATTAAGGCATAGCAAACAGCGTCAAAATAATGGATGTTTTGCTTCTACTTTGGCTTTCCAAACTTCTTGCAGAATTTTGTCGATTTTATGACATTGTATTTGTTCTTATCCCCTCCTCTGTTTTCTTGGCATGTTTTTCAGAATGTGTTTTCCAGCACCTCCTTATTATCCTTTTTTGATATTTAATGCGCTGTTGTGGGGAATTGAGGAAGTGTTTCATCCAAAGTCACTGCAGAACTTCCTTCCCATGCTGCTGCCAGAAGTGCTGCAGACTAGCTACTTAATTTGCGCTGGCAAAATTTCAAAGGGAAGGTCAGCTGGCCAGGTTATCCCCCTGCGGGGCTTCTGTATGTCTTCCCTTTAAATGCCATTTTTCTTCTGTCTGTTCTACTTTTTCCCCTTACTTGTCCATTGGGAGGAAAATGGCTCCAGCTAAGCCGAATGGTGTGAATCCTGGCTTTAAGGAGGAACTCTCACAATTCAGCATGTATCTCGAGAATCATTTCAATGTAGTTGAGACTTTATGTAGGATTTTTTTACATGTCGTCAGAGAAAAGAAAAGGTGCCAGAAAAAGAGCACTATAAAGTTGGGTCAGGAAAGTACAGGAGAAGGTGGCAGCGTTTGGCTGCAGGAATGGGGAACCAGACCACAATGCCAGAAAGACATGAGAGATGCACATTCACAGAAGGATAATGAAAATGAAAACTGAGCAGCTGAAATGTGTTCTGGTTATGTGGTAGCTGCACTGGGTGTTAGGTGGTGCTGAGCTCCACTGCTGATGTAATTTAGTTAATACAATACGAGCACTGCTTCAGTGTTCTCATTTGGTTTAATTTAATTGTGTATATTTAAATGGCTAACAAGCTGAGGGTGTGGGAGTGCATCTAAAGGCACATGTCATCTCCTCCACAGGCAGAGCAGGTATAACAATTCTCAGCATTGGTGAGTTTTACTGAATTCCAAACTACCATAAAAGTAATTTTATTTTTTTAAAAATAAAAGTGTTAAGAAAACTCTTTTGAGGAAAAAAAATGCATAATGAAGTTCTGTTTCTGGATTCCCATTATTAATATGGTTGGTATGTGGTTATATGTGTGATAAAGATAAATGCTGAAGCGTTTTCCTCTTTCAAGGGTACAGCCATATAAAGGGTATTTCACTGTTGCTTTTTTGACCTGTGAGTGGATTATTGAGTCGTCAAGGGATGCATGAACGCCCCAAATTTGTCAGGGTTAGACTCTGTAAACTTGATGAACTGAACAGTACAAATTCCAAAATAATAAATTACCTTGGTGTTTGAATTTGCATATTTCCTTGAATCTTAAAAACAGAAGCAATGTTGGACTACGAAGGCTGAAACTATTAACTAGATGATACACATTTAGGTTTTGATATCCCTTCTCATTATTGCAGTCTGGGGAAGGGGGGAAGACCCTGGGCCAGCAGTGGGTCTATCTGGGGGACATCAGACACAAACAATGCTGCCAAGAGTATTAAGAGAAAGCTTATGAGAAGATTTGGGAGGAACTTGGAATATTGATCTCATGCGATTCTGCATTCCCTGGCTCCATCATTATTTTCAGTACTGAAACAAGGGAAACTTCTCTTCGTGTAAGCTGGACTCAACCTTTATCTTATTTACTCAGCTGGACTATTAGTGAAGGAAGGGGAAAGATCCAAACCTTCAGTCTTTACAAAATTGGAAGAAAACCATGAGAATCCCACTTATGATGTAGTGTTTTTTAATGAGAGATATTCTTCCCATATTTTCCATGTCATGAAAAAAAACCCAAACAGAAATCTATGGGATGCATCTTAGTTTTTTGTAACTTGCAACTGTTGGAGAGTTGTTTAGCTTTATCACTTAGCTATATCACAGAATGGTTGGGGTTGGCAGGGACCTCTGGGGATCATCTAGTCCAACCCCACTGCTAAAGCAGGTTATCCTAGAACAGGTATCGCATCCAGGTGGATTTTGAATGTCTCCAAAGACACTTCACAACCTCTCTGGGCAGCCAGTTCCAGTGCTTTGTCACTCTCAAGGTAAAGAAGTTTTCCCTCATGCAAGAAAAGATCACTGCAAGAAAAGTTGTAGAATTGCTTTACAAAACACTGTTGAATTTAAGCTCACTCTTTCTGGATTTAATCATGTCTTGTTTCTTTTAGTCTTCAAGAAAAACAAAACCTCAGTAACTTTTTTTCCAAAATTGAAAAGATGGACCATTTAAATAGAAATTCAGTACTTGGGTCAAGTCAAGTTTTGTTCAAACCCTTAACTGATGTTGTTTTTAAGTAGGAGATCCCTTACGCAAACTTGATGAATTCTTTTTTTCAGTATTTTTATATACCAGTGCGGAGAGCTGGCTCGTTTCTTCCTCTTTACAGGTGGAAACAGACAAATCTGACCTTCAGCAGTGTCCCTTTCCTGTGCTGGGTGCTTGGGGCAGGCAGTCCTTGACATCGGCCGTAGCAGCAGCCTTTCTTGCTGACCTTGGTGATGGGTTTAATTTTGTCTTTAGTGAGTTTAAATCAGGTTGACATGCTGTGAAGTTGAAATCAAACATGATTTTTTTGTTGGGCAGAAGCTCATCCAAAGAGTGTGTGTGGTCTAGTTTGTGTTTTCCCACTGTACTTACCCCCAGGAAAGGGGTCCTTAAATGTAAGAACCTGGTTCTGCTCATTATCTTATTTTAAATTCTCTCTGTTTTTGTTTTTTTCCACCTTCTCTTTCTGGGTAAAAGAGCAAGATCTTCCTCTGTGGTGAGGATGACCTTTTTGCAGTGCTATACATAAAGGGACTGAATTTTGTCTAAACTCACAGCAGAAAGACTGTACCATCTGTTACTGGTCCTTAGGTTCCTCCATCATCTATATGAAGAAGAAAAAGGGGATGAAAGCACCAAGTCCAGTTACTTGGCCTGATAGGAAAGGACTTGGTGAAACCAAATAATCTAATTCCTCACTTAAGACATTCACAAGAAGGCTGGAATAGGCATTTTGGGATACAATGCAGAAAAGCTTATCTAGACTTATTAAATGTGGATATACCCTGTCAAGTTAAATGGCAATGTTGTAATTACTTTTTAGTTCTATGTTGAATTCTTTTTGTTAGTACTCGGGCTGCAATTAACATACTACAGCAACCATTGTTTATTCTTGCATTCCTTTGCTCTTTCAGTGGTACATGTGAGATTGGGGGAACTGTACAACATATTTGCATCTCTTTGAAAGGAAATTATTTGAGCTAGTTTAAATTTTGGTAGATGTTTTTAATTTATCCAAATGGGATACTTGCCGTATCTGTGCACATGTTAGAAATGCCAAGGAAAATGTAAACAGACACTACTTGTGATTATCAGCGTGGTGAACACAAAAACGTGGATGAATTCTGCTTTTAAGTAGGTGTGCACAGTTTCATTATAATTAGGTGTTGATTCACGCAAATGTCACCAAAACAAGAGCTGTAAGTGAGCTTTTCAGGACTACTTAATGTGTTTACTTTGTAAAGACACTTGGTTATACCTGCCCAGAGAAAGGGCACCCAGACTGCATGCAGACCCCGACTTGTGAGATTCTGCAGGAGTCGGCTGGTGTATTTTCATAATGGCTATCTTTTTATTTTGAGCTTTTGGTGCTGAGCTTTTTGTTTTTTCTTAGGTAGGTGTGTTCATTATGCAGTAAATTGCTGTTTAATCTACACCGAATAGGATACTCTATATGATCCTGAAGTAAACAACAAATGCATTTGTTTTCAAAACCTTTTATTTATAACCAGGAATATTGACAGGGAGTCTTCAACCAGTCCTTGTTGTTCATTGTTTCAAATGAGGTGCTGGGGGCATAGGTACGGTTTTGGAGAATACATTTGGTTTAGCAAGGTGGATGGCAGAGTTGGGAAATGATCCTCCTTTGGTAGAGCTGGAAAATCTGTTTTCTTCAGTCAGGAGTCATCTTTTCATTGACCTGGCTCTGTTGCTTGTAGAATTGTTTCCTAAACAGATATCCCACTAGCACTGGAAAGGTGTCACCGTGTACTAAGCAGGTCTGATGTGTAGGAGCTGCATTTTGCCTTGGTGTATTAATCAGTGACAAAGTAGTTGCATTTATTTGCTGAGGTGATCATGGAGCTTCAACAGCAATTCTGCATTATTTTACTCATTTTGAAATGAAATGATCCTTTGGAAGGGCATTTGTATTGGTGTTTTAGGGACAAGACACTTCACTGATCCTTAATAGCAAATAGACGTTTAATCTGGTACTGGGAAGTCTTGAAGATTGCTTGAGTTTTCACTTTCATTTGATGTATTTGTTCCTCCCTGGTTACGTAAGGAAAGGAGCAACAGTTATATTTTAAGTGTATTCTAACAACACATCTATTTTATGTATGAAAATTCAATTAACTTCAGGAAAGATCTATTACTGAGTTGTCTAGACACTGCTCTTAGTGAGTTCAAATTTTAAGTACTCCTTCTCCGGCTCCCTGATAATGGAAATAAAATGAAGTATCAACTTATTTTTAGTTACTGGATTTAAGAATGGGACTTTAGTTGTAATAGGAACTACAGCTAGCTGTGTCATACCCAGCCTGGACTAATAGATTTGAGAAGAAAGTGTTGCCAGCTGGAGCATGTGTGAGTGTTATCTGCATGTGTGTTGTAACAGATGTTGAGCCAAGACTACTTGTCAAAGGTACCTTGTAGTAACTTTTAAAGATGCTTGTTTGTTTCAGAACATTTTTCTTGCATCACTAATTTTTTCCATAAAGTCAACCACAGACTGCATTATTGGGGACTACAACTGAAACTTGTGGTGAATAGGAAATAAATTAAACACAGGTTTTCCCTTTTCTCTGGTTGCCAGCAGTGATGTCAGTAGTTTTAATGATTCTTACCTCAGCTCGCTGCAGTCCTAGCACTAGCTATTAAAACACTTGTCCTCAGCACTGTTTTTGTATGTTGTTAAGGAAATGCTGATGGCTGTTGATAAGAAACAATGAGGTATCCAGCCGATGACTTCCAATTCCGAATAAGGTACTTACGCCTTGAAGCATACTGTAATAGTTCACTGAGAAGAGAGGAGATTCAGATTACTTTGTCAAAAATTTCAGAAATATTCTTTTAAGACCAGCAAAGAACATTTTTATGCTAAAATTGAGGATGAGGCTTTTGGCTGTAAGTTATGCGCAAGCAAGAATTTTGTGGATCCCAAGACCTTGTAGGTCATACGCATTCCCAGTGACCTTGGAGGAGTAGCTTTGCGGTCAGAATGGCTGTTTTCTAGGCATCTCTGTGCATTCAGACAAAACAGGCACCACTGTCCTGGAATAGTAGCATGGGCTATCGTTCTCAGTTACATAATTTTTATTTTCTGCAAAGAGATTTGTCGGAGGAATTGGGGATGTGAAAACAAGTAATTGCAATCCATAATTTCAGACAGTCCATACCAAAGAGTTTAATATTTTTTTTCCTTCACGAAATTAGAAGAAAACAAAAGCTACCAATACTTTTTTTTGTTATCAAAGGGTTTGATGACAGATAGATTTCCATGTTGTACTGCTGAAGGTCCTGGAAGTGTAAGTACAAGCTCCTTGCCCCTATGTCCTGTCATATATGCAGCTGAAGTTTGTATGAAATGCAACCTGTACCATTTCATGTCTTACATGATTCTGGCTGTTCATCCCAAGTCCTAAACTCTTGGATATTTCAGCCTGCTGTGTTTTTTCACTCCTTTTACACGTGTGCAGGACTTCAGTATCAGAGTGTTTGTGTTTCTGTGAGTTTCCTCAGTATTATTTTCTTAGTGGATTCCTCTAGGAAGCATTTTGTTTTTCAAATAGACTTGTTACTTTTTTTCTTCCTTTGCTCTTCTGACTTCTGAATCCAGGAATGAACGCCCGCTAGTAGCAGTTGCGATGTCATCTTGACCATAGTGGTTGAATTGGTGAGGAATTGGATCAGACAGTCCGTTTTGTTCAATACATGATGTATTTGAGTTCAGATGACCTGAATACTAGTGAAGAGGTGTAATACTTGGCCCTGATACTGCAAAATATTACTTATGTACTTAAAATCTCTTAGCAGAATAAGGTCTGGTGATGTTCCTTGCTTTCCTTCCGCTTGCCTTGTACGTGCTGGGCAGGTCAGGCTGTGGGACCTTGCTGGTGGGCACCCAACTGCTCCTCTGGCCGTGTTCAGCGGAGCTGGGTGTGAAACACCCACCTCAGATATGCAGCACGCAAATCACATGCACTTTGCTCCTCCATGTAAATGAAGCCATTTCTCCTTTGTTGCTTGTCTTATTAATAAAGTATGGCATTACCAGCTAATTTTAGGTCCAACATAGCTGAAAGCTGCAAAGCTATGTGAAGCTGTATATAGATATTTGGGTAGGAACATTCCAGTAGATCGCAATGTGAGTGCAGAAGAAAGTTGAAAGTAAATAAGAGATCTGTGAGATAATTCTCCGGGGAGTTTTCACAGCATACCACACATCATTTGCAGGGATAGGCTTTCCTTTCACTTGAAGGACCACACAAAGTAAATTCTGTTTCTTGGGCAATTAAAGAATATAGGACAGGAGGTCTTTTCAGGTTTTTTTACTTCAGTGTGTCTATGGGAAGCCTTTATTTGTACTAAGGAAAATGCACTGTTTACCTATCTTTTCTGGAGCATAGTTAATATCAAATATAGAAATAGACACACTTTTATGTAAAATCTAAGTCTTGCTTCATCAGATTTTAGGCAGAACTCCTGAAATGTAAATGATGGCAGTCCTCTAACCCCAGTTAAAACAAAAATAGTATTCATTTCAGCACTGTGTTGTTCAGTCCCCCATGGGTATGGCTGCATGCGACTGTAGTGCGAGGAGCGGAGGACGGGGCTGTGGTCTGCGGTGGCTCAGGGACCGCGTGCACGTGTGGCTGCCCTGTGGGCACATGGACTGACACTGGTGGCTAGCGGGAGACGCGTCCTGTGTGTGTGTGCCCAGCCATTGCAGCAGGGCCTGGGGTGCAGCGGGGGGGCACCCCATGGCACCCTGTCCTGTAGCTTCATCCCTGTGTCATCTAGCAGGGACACTGCTCCCCGCTGGGGGCCGAAGCATCTGCCACGGGATGGGCAGCATGAAGCAGATTGGCGCCAAGAGAGCACCCCGCTGTGCACTACTACATCACTTGTGATCAGAGCCCTTGTACTGATGGTCTGCCTGTGTAAAATCAACGGAAAATAGGGTTGAGAGGACTTGTTGACAGAGACAGTTGCACAATGTGCTAAATCAGGGAGGCTGGAGCCAAGAGATGCGGGAGAACTTGGGGAGACAGGGTCAAAGGCAGCTTCTGGCATTCGTTCGCCAGTAAACCTTTGATTTGCATTATTAGGGCTGCAGGACCATGCTATTCACCCAGTCCTGTCGCAGAGGGAGAAGCAGAATGTAGATACATTCATGGACTTCAGCAGGATTTTCTGGATACAGTTGTTTGGGGTTTTTTTGTAACTCTCCTTAGTCAATAGGGAACCGTAATGCTGCACCCCTAATGCTCCATTCCTTGGTTATTGTTTTCATGCGAACTGTGACATTTGCAGGTGGCTGGGAAGTCCTACAAGGAGGCCTGATACCTAACGAATCTTTCTCATAGTGGGTAAAAACGCCAACAGCAGGCTAGTGGTTTGAGCTTTTCTTTCTCTTGTCACAGGAGCTTGTCAGAGTTAATCAGTATGGACACTTAAATTGTTTCTGCTTAGGTGAATCTCTTGCAAGTTTTAAATGTATTTCTGACTGCTTTGAATTTTATTGCCAACATCTGTTTTAAATGCTTTTGGGATTCAGATGCTTTAGTACGGTTCAACTGTGTATGCCGTAATTTTTCAAGGTGCTAACATTTTCAGTTTGGATGATAACTCTTTTGAAGGGGGGGAGGGGGGGAAGGAAAAAAAGGAGGGGAGGGAAATAAAGAAAAGCTTTCAGAGTGCCCATGATGCTAATTTTTTTTCTCTTTCAATTTCAGAATGATGACCTATACAACCTCAGCAAATCCTTCTTTTAACTCATGGGTATCAAGACTATAAATGTTTCGTGCTATCACAACTAGGACCTCACCTCCTCCTCCCCCTCCTCTTCCTCTGTAAATGGGTACGATGCATCCAGTTCAGTTTGTTTACTTTACACAAACCTCAGGAGTTAGTTGACTGAGCTGCACATCCTGTGTTGTGCCAAGCAGAAGCACTGTGACACCTGGACAATGAGTCTCTCTTACTTCATCCTCTACCATAAGGACTTAGCTGGCCACAATGAACTGATGTGCCCACCACTATGTCATGGTGAGAATGGGTATTTTACTAGCACATTTACACAACTTCATTTGCTGCTGAAAACCTGTATGACAAATCATCATTGTAAATTATTACATACAAAACTTAATGTTGGTTGAAGAGTATTAAATATTTAACATAGGTTTTGATTTATACATGTACTTTTTTAATTAAAATGTAACTTTTCCTACAGCACATCTTTTTTGATGTGGAACTGAGGTATACTATATTCTGTTGTAAACAGAGTGGGAAACCTGCTTAAAACAAGGCTTCTAAGAATAGAGTAGGGTACTATTCTTGTTTTAAGATTGTAATTCAGAAAATAATATAATATGAGTCATTGGTCCCTGGGCCTTGATTGTACAGTCATATTTACTGATACTATCAGTTGTAAGATAACCCTGATGTTGAGTTGAGTTGAGTTCTTTCCAAAAGAAAAATAATTTTTTACTCCTTGTAAAATACTAGTCTGTATTAACTGCAATGAAGACAAACATTACTGTACATGGTATTTACAAATGTCAACTTGAATTCATCAATTGCACAGGAACTGACAAAAAAAAAATCAGAAAAAAAGAAATCAAAGTCTTCCATTGTATATATTGTAAAGAAAAAACAACCAACAGAGAACCACAAAACAAAACGGAAACAAAAAAGGGTGAACTTTTCAAATTGACTCTTTCCCTGGAATGAAAATGTGGGTGTTTGTAAATTCTGGAAATCTCTTTCTATATGTAATAAACTAGATACTGTTTTATCTGCTGTAGTGGTTTTTGGGGTTTTTTGTTTTCTTGGTAAGCTGTCTCGAATATCTCAAATTGTCCCACCAGGTTTCTTTCATGTTTCCGTTGTGTGTAATTGAGAATGGCTGTGGGTCACGATAGCTTAAGAATAAAGTCAAGTGTAATTAGGTGTAGTAGGGAGTATGCTTCCTTGAATTACTTCACTAAAGCTCGTTTCAGTTTTCAGGAGAATCTTCAGGGTACAGCCTTCCTTCCAGTGAAGTTGGTGGAAGAGTTCACAGCAAGTGAAATCACTGGAAGCTATAGCAAAACTTCAGCATAAAATTTAAACAGAACACCCCAGGTGATTGTCTGGAAATCAGTGCAAGAGGAAGGATGAGGAAGAATTCTTCTGTGACTCTCCTGTGCTCCACTCTGGTTTTATGCAGATAGAAGGTCTTTTGTGCATAGCATTTGCAGAACCTTAATTCTTTTGGGGACTGGGAAAATACTGAGATCATGGATTTCCAAGTAATATGTTGCTGAAGTGATAATTGAACTTGAAGCCCTGTCAGGTTCCTGTTGGTCCCTCCTGCTTCTGTGAAGCAGCTATATGGACCAGGCACATTCAACAGGATTCTTGTAATCAGGAAAAGGCAGGCACACAAAGCATCGGCTCTCCCTGCAGGAAGGCTGTCAAGCCCTCAGAGAAGGGGTTTCTTTCCTCTGAGATGTTAATGATGTCTGGGGTTAGGCTGCGGTTAATGCAATGTCCTCTTCTGACTGCAGTATAGATGAAGGGGCCGTTGCACAGCTATTTTCACCTCTCCTTTTGCTGGAGGCTTACCCTTCCCTTAGTTTTGCTGGTGTTATTGCACATGTATAACCACTTCGACCCTGTCAAGTCAAAATACTCACTTAAGGAAGGACTTGCAGGTTAAGAATACTTAAATCATTCCAGATTCCTGGGAACAATTGTGTGAGTGGTGATGCTGGCAGATTTGAGGGTGGTGGTGCCTGGTGAGGCAGCAGCCTGAGAAGGACTTGTGACTGCCCAGGGTGCTGCCTTTGGAAATCTTGGCTCATGCTGGCAGAAGAGTCTCCTCCCAAAGGGGCTGACTCCAATCAGTAAAACACATGAGGCTTTGCTTCTTTTTTATGTAGGAAGAAGGAAGTCAATCCACATTAACTTGCTTATTACCCTTGATGAGCACTGGTATGTATTTTTCCAGAGAACCATTAATGTCTAAGAAGGCAGCACTTGCTTTAAAAAGAAATCCACGTGCATCAGACCAGTACTTAAATTTGTAAGTTACCTATTTTCATTTTGTCTTGAGATCCTTCTTTTTGTGTGTGTTTGTGTGTGGGTTTAGGTGGTTTTTTTTGGGGGTGGTGTTGGTGGTTTTTAATGGGGTTTAGTTACAATGAAAACTTGCATATGTTCTGAAGTGAAAACATAAGAACTCACTCCCAACCCTTTAGCCCACAGCCTTCTCCACCTTAATAAATTAACATAGATGTCCACTGTATTTATTTGGTTGCTAAATATTAGCCCGTGTTGATGTTAAAAGTGCCTTGGATAGAACAGTATTTTATGGCCATTGTGCTTTGCATTGTTTCAGATAATTTGCATACTCTAGCAATTAATGAAATAATAAGTTTGTAGGTTTGGAAGCTGATGTTAAGTTTTAAAAGGCATTAGTGAGTACATTTAATCCTGGCAGAAGTATTTCAGAGTGATACATCTATGAGCAAATTTTGTTCATCAAATATGAATTTTAATAAAAATAAAACCCTGCAGGAATTGGCAATGGTCATTTTGGAAGGGAATGGTCAGGGGAGGATAGTGCTGATCTGCTGGGTTTCCATTCGTATTAATAGTAACGTATGGCCAGGGAAAGAGCTTGTTAATGATGTTAACTTGCATTGGTTTTGTGTTAATCATTATCTTATTCCTAGTAAAATTAAATATGCCTGTTTAGCAAATGTTTTGAAAAGGCTTTTGAAGCAAAATGCATTCATAACCAAACCTGAAACTCTTGATTCTTTTCTTGCATAGATTTTTATTCTTATAAATTGCAAACTTTAATAAATAGACCATTATGAACCAAACCCTTTTAAACTGAAGTATAAATGCCTCAAAAATACGGTACTCTACTATCTTACCTTTTTATGAATTCTTTTGTTCTGTCTGCCACAGAACAGATTATCATTTCTTTAAGTTTGAAAATGAGCAAATGGGTTCAGTTCTACATCAGCTAGTAAAACTCAGATTCACAGGAGTTTATTTTGCTTTGAATTTTTTTCAAGTGGAAGTTGCTGGTTATTATTTGACTCCCTTTCTGGCTCCATTATTGGGACAGCTTCAGTTTTTGAAAACTGTACTGAATGCATTTATTAGTGCTATTGGTTGAAAATGAATGGGGTTGGAAAAACCATTTCAAGCAGCCTCTAGGAGCACAAGCAACACTTACATACTTGGGTTTTTGCAGGGATTGCT
The DNA here is from genome assembly GCF_963210335.1 of Falco punctatus. NCBI lineage: Eukaryota > Metazoa > Chordata > Aves > Falconiformes > Falconidae > Falco > Falco punctatus. The sequence continues at coordinate 19,062,602 of NC_137593.1, forward strand.
GTGTTCAAGCTCAATTTGATGCTGAGTTGACGTGTATGTTGTGGAACTCTAAATAAATTTTTGTCCTTCTAGTCTTTGATACTAACTTCTTTTAATTAGTATTTAAAATGTCCTATAGCGTTTATTAATATTTTTTTCCCAGTCAAAAGTACAAATTCGGAAAGCAAAAAGGAAACTGGCCACATTTATAAGCATATTCTAGTGCTGTAGCCTTCCTTTCTGCATATTGAAGAGCTAAGCATCTATGTCCATCTTGCTACCAGCTGACTTTAGCTGAAGCTATTATTCATGCCCTCTGTTACACTCAAGGGATGTGTAATGAGTAGTATGTGCTTAAATGGGTCCTGTCAACTCAGTGTGTGCCATATTTCAGTTACATAACTCTACTCTGCAGGAACAGATTAATGCAGCAATACGAACAGCCTTCACATTTGTTTTTGAAACGATTAGCTGAATCTAGTACTTTGTAGCAGCTTAAGTACAGCATGTCAACTGTTAATTGAATCAGTCTGGATGTTTTGAGTGCTTTGTTCTACAGCTGCATTCACCTCAGCTAGCTTAGTTTAAAGAAGCAATACTGAAAATAAGGAAGTTTTGGTAAATTTTTTGCTCATCTCTTGTGTGACCTGACCTCCAACCTGTCTTTGGGTGCAGCCAATGATTTTTTGTTTTGTGGTTTTTTTCAGCTTGCAATCCTTGAGACCAGTTCACTGGTGAGAAGTGACAGTGTTCGCTCGTGTCCAGTTCACCTTGTATTTACCTGCTTATTAGTAGTTTCATTAAGTTGTGACTTTGAAGATGCCATAAACAAGTTCGTGAAATTACTGGATGCCTGTATGAAATTATTCAGAGTATAGGATGGAGAATGGACAAGAGTGGAACTGGAAAAAAAATCAGGACTTCCAGTTCCTGGAAAACCTCTTTCTTTTTTGCCTTTGTACCTCTGAGGTGATACTATTCTCAAAAAAGATGAAATGAGGAATCTGAGATAGGGAGGACCATGATCTGTCATATTTGCTTCTTTCCAAATGTATGTTCTGAAAGAACATTTATATGTAAGAGGCAAAGGTAGAGGCTAATCAATGACTACTTGAGGAAGCAGGCATTATTCTAACTTGTGTATTTAAATACTTTCAGGTTGAAAGTTTTGTATTACACATTTGGACTAGCGGTAATGGGATAATCAAACAGTGTATGCTTGCAGTGGGCAGGCTCAAATGTTACAGAAGCAACCCAAGAACTCTGCATCTGTACTGTAAGACAGAGTAAAGCTGGGTGCAAGGCCCCTCAAGGGGAGGCAGCGGGAATTTGAAACACCTCGTGCCTCGCGAAGCTCACTGGGATCATGTTTTCCGTAAACAGTTCTGCACCATTCTGAACCAATCTGAATTGGCAGATGGCTTGAAAATTGGTACTTTGCATTACTCAAGGGCCGTGAAAAAGTAACTGCTGGGAAGTCCTAACACTGCACAACCTATAGAAAGGTTCTGTTTGGTGGGTATCCCTCTGGCTGCAAGGATCCTTGAAACTCCCTTTTCTGCTCTATTAGGATGCTTGACAGTTCTGTTTGGAGACAGTAAGAGAATAAAAGGAAACCTATATGCCTCTTCTAGATTTAAACCAATTGAATACATCTCAGAGAAGTGAAGTTATCTGTAGGCAGATAAACTATATTGAATCAGAAAAACAGAAAGGGGGGTTAATTCTGTGTCATGGCTTGAAAAAAAAGGTTCTGCTTTTACAGCTACTCTCAGGCCTTGTTTCTATCCACCTAGAGCTTGAAGCACGGTTTACTTAGAGGTAAGAGACCTGACTGGAGAACTCGCCTACTATGTTTGTAGAGGGTAGAGTGCTGCAAGGAAAAATCATTAAAGCAACAATGCTGCTACAGAATTGATAAAAATACCAGATAATGTCTGATATTTTTGCCAGTAATTTTTTGAAAAGGAAAAGTTCTGCCTTACAGCTCTGTTGCTGTCTGACTATCCAAAGGCTTGCGGCATTACAGTACATTGTATGCGGCAGTCACAGTCTCTGCCTTTCTTTTAAACTTACATTTTTTAATTTCAGAATCAGTCTGGCACTGTTTGGCTGTTTGAGGTCATGATTGACCCCTCCTGGTATGAAGCAGGACCAAGTCCCCCCTGCTGTGCGGCGCTGTGCTGTGCAGGGCCGGGGGGGGCCTCCTGTTGGGCTGGGAAGTGAGAGCTCCCGCCTCTCCTTCCCTGGGTTGTTTGGGGCTCTTTGTTTTAATAACTCATTAATTAGACTGAATAAAATGTTTGTTATGCCATGAATTATTTATTTGCAGTAAAATACAATAAAGTTGAAACATTGGGTTTTCTCCTCAGTTTACTGTGGACAGCGGTGCTTGCCCTGTTCAGTTTCCTCACCACAGGGTTAGTGCTCTGGTTTTCCGCTTTCTTGAACATTAACTGAAAGAAGAAATGCTAATTACAACCATTTACCAATTAACTGTTTCACCTTCAGCTGGTGAATTTAGAACAGCATTTCATTTTTCATTAACCTCTTGTTCTGAAATTTGATTAAGGCAGGAGTTTGAGAACAACAACAAAATTTCTCATGTACCCGGATTGTCTCTGCAGCCAGCTGAGGTGGGTGCAAGGCAAACTTGTAATTGTTTTTTTCATTGAGCTGTATCTTCTGAAATCAACAACAGGTTATTGGCTTTTGTTTTTAAAAGGCTGATGGAAATAAAGTGAGTGTCCAGTTGCTGTGGTCGCAGCCCCAATCCAAAACATGGATTGAGCCCATGAAGGGCCAGAACGTGGTTATTTGTCCGTTAAATACAACTATGACTGACTTTAGAGGAAAAAGGGTGTCCTCTAACAGCCCTTAGATACTTCTGCACTTTCAAATAATCTAGAATTAGATTATGTTTTTACCAGAGTAACCTGAAGGCCTGTGCGCTGACTCTGCGTGCTTTTATCTCCTCAGAGGAGGAAGCCATTGCCGTCCTGCCAAGCCTGCCATTTTACCACAACATCTGGCTTTCCTCAGCTATGTGGCAGAGTAACCTAGCTCATTCTGTCAGCGGGCCTTTATCAGTAGCATGTTCTGCATTAATTCCAGCTCCTTCACAGTGCCTGTGACTGCGGTCATGCAGCCTGCTGGTGGAGTTCTTGCCAGCTTCCTTTGGTCATGCAGCCTGTCCCCTCCGTCTGCACTGTCAGTGCCACCTCAGCCGCATCCCCCAGGAAAAGGTAAGCTGAAATTCTCCTTCCTAAATCTGCCAGGAAACAATTTGCCTAGGCTTCTTCCTTGCCAGGCTTTCTCTGTGTGAAGTGGCCTGGTAATCTGTTGGCTCACCACCGGTCTGCCAGTCATGTGGCTAATCCTGAGGGTTGTCTCTCGTCTGAGGTGAAAGATAAGGAGAAGGGTCTGAACGTGGCACATGTATGTGAAAGATCAAGAGACTTCTGCCTGCTGTGTTACGAGACATGAGTGAGCTGTTTGTTCTTACCTCTTCCAAAACGTTGTATGAATGTGGATAAATCATTTACTGTTATTGCCTTGGTTCTGTGTATGCAAAATGAAAATTATTTTTACCTTCTTTACCAAGTTGCTAAGAGGATTGCGTAAAGAAGTACTCGACTCCTGCAGTGTTGGGCAATTTAGAAATGCTTGTAAGGAAACTGCATAAACTTTGCTGTTGTAGAGCAGCAGTACTGTCCAACCCTTCTCATCTCCTCAGTTTTCAGCATCCACTGTAATGCTTCCTCTGCTCTTTTGAACATAACTTGCTTAGTCAGAAAACTTGGTTGCTGGGAGGCTTCGTTCTGTGTTTAGCTCAGCCGTGCCTTCCACTCTTTGAATTTCATTATAACTGTTGCACGCTCAAGGTGTTCTCACCAGAAGATAGGCATTTTAAGCCAGGTCTTCAGTCCTCAGAAAACCTTCTTTGTCATCTGTTAATGGAAGTCACACTTGACCCTGACTCAGGAGACCACTGCTGTTCAGGAAGACCAGTGCAATGCCTGCTGAAGATGCATTCAGGTGATCTTTACTAAACATAGCTTAGAAACTAAATACAGGAACGTAAAGCCAGTATATCCTTAAATTAAGAATGGCTCCATACACACATATGTAAATGTTTTGGGGTGTCTGTGTTTATTTTTCCAGCAGTCATTGTGACAGCTAGGAGCTCTATCAGATTAAGATCTTCAAAGCTTCCTTGAAGATACGATGCTCTTCTCCACTAATGGCTTGACTTTGCGCCCTGTCAAAACAGAAGCCTTTTAGTCACAGTGAGCTAGTCTTCTTCCATCCCTTAATACCTCTTCCCATGGACACTTCAAGGAGGGAGCTTCATATTGTTGAGCTCCTCATCTCTTCACCTTACTAGTGAGCTCTTCATGCCTTCCTGATGCAATTTTTCTTTGCTTTCCTCTTACCTGTGAAGTGCTTTTAGCATCTGACTGTTCTTTGGCCACTATATGCTGACTTACGGGACAGTGCTACTGCCCTACCACAACATCCCAGCAAAACTTTCTGGAGATGTACTGTGAGCAGTATCGCTGAATGGACTTGGACTTAAATGACCCATTAATAGGGGAAAGTGTGAAATCCGTAACTTGAAATTGCCACTGAAGGCAGTGGATCCTAAAACTACAGCATCTCCACTTTTACTGCAAGTAGATGGACTTGTAGCATTAATTTTTTTGGGGGAAATAAGACTGTTTTTCCACATTACACAATTATTTTGGTTTTAAAAGCTCTGTCCTCTCTGGTAGCTTTGGCTGGGAATGTTGGCCTGATGGAATACTGGGTGGTTTTATCTGGTTGATTAATTTTGTTCCTGACATGTGGAATGATTTCACCTGAAATAAGACCTTCAAAAGAAAAAGCTAATTCACTTTTTTTTTTCCTTTTAAACATTAATGTAATATATACAATTTAGAACATGATTACACAAGTAACAAAACTACTCAAACAGCAGAACCTTGAGTGTGAGACATAGCAACTTTGACTTTAGAAGAAGAGAAGCAAGAAGCTAGACTAATGGCTCAGAAAACACGCTACTTTCTTTTTGATGGGATTCAAAATTAACTTAGTGTTTGAATGAGAGTCTCGTTCACACAGCATATGTTACACACCTTGCTAGCTGGCAGTGCAATGAAATTGTTTCCTAATGAAACTTCCATCACTGTAAAGTAATCACATATCTTTGCTAAGTAAATAATATTGTCCTAACTGTAATGTGGGTTTATCACTCCATTTTCTGAACACTGTTGTTATTTAAGTAGGATGTTTGTCATATGTAACAGTAATATAAATTGATACCGAATAGATAGATCTTTTAAGGAAAGCTGTGATCAACATCTCGAAGAATGTAATGGCTTTTGGGGATTTTTTTTTTTATTTGTTTGGCAGGGCTCTCTGTGTGTGTGCTGCTTATTACGTTTGTGTGTGTGCAGAGTAGAAAACACTTTCAGAAGCTTTCAGTGAAGAATCGTTAATTGCATAGCAATAGACATTCACATAGGTGCTCTCTAATAAATTCATACTTGATCTTTGTGTGGACACTTCAAGTGCCGCTTTCCAGCAATCAGCAGCTCTTCCAGCTCCACTGATCACCAGAAGTTATTTTGGGAAATTACAGGAAGTGCATACTTAGTCTGAAAATAGTTAAGGCCAATTCTTAAAAAGAGGTGTTAAAGCATGAATGACTTACAATTCACATAGATAACTGAACTGTCATTGTATTATACTACTTCCCTAAAAAATATTTCAATAGCTCTAATGGGAAGGAAGCAAGAAATGAAACTCAAAGGAAATAAATCACAAGTCCAGTGTGCTCAAATCCCCCCTTTGTCATCTTTATGTCTTTTATTGTTTTCAGTATTTCTGCATACTCTTTTTTTGAAGCAAAGTTTACCCAGCAAACAAGAGCCAGATTTCTCATACCTATCATTTGCATTTGTTGGTTTCCTCTCTTTTGTTTTCTAAGGCTGACAAAGAGAAATGTACAGTGACTTTCTTTGATTTAACAGTTTTAATGTTCTAGTCCAGTTCCACCTTTAGTGTACCTGTTTGGTGCTATTGCAGTACTGTGGTATCCCTAAGTATAACACGGTATGTGTTTTCATTTATTATGAAGAAAAGTAATTCAAAACCAAAAGGGTGAGAACTCGTTAAGGCCATGCTTTCAGAAACAGGTTTTACCTCCTGTGTTCCATCACAGGAAATGAAAGGTCAGGATAGTTAAAACAGGAGTGCTGCTTTTGCTGCAGTAAAATACAACGCTTCTGTATGATCATTATTTTAAATTACTTCTCCAACTTTGTCACTGCCAAAATTAATCAGGGTAATGTATGGCAGACTGAACTGAAATACACACAGTAAGGTACCCTGACTTCCTAAGACAGGAAAAAAGTATTCATTTCTGAGAGGGAGCTGAATTAATACAAGATAATACTCTACTGTATCAAGTAGTGCTTAAGATGTGTGTTGTTTTGTTTAAATAGTGGGCCTTAAAATGAGACTGCTTAAAGGAAGAGGGAACTCAGTGTCATAAGGATTCTTTCTTTGGGGGCATGGGGAAAAAATCGTGGTTCCCAGCCAGTGTTTTTTTAATGTGATAAGGGGAACTGCACACAGGGTGGTGTGGGAGTATGCTGTGCACAGACTTCCATAAACCAACATCATGAGGCACACAGCAAATAAAAACAATTCCAGATTATAATTATTGTTTAGTTGATCCCCTGGTTTAGAGCTAATTTAGACAGCAAAGAATAGAGGTAACCCTTCCTCACACCAGCAAAATTGGAAGGAGCCGAAACCTAGGCAGTAGGCTCAAGCTTGGATGTGGATTTATGCAGGGTTGAAAAAAACAGCCATCAAAGATTGGGAAAACCCTAACAAAATCCACAGTTGCGATCTTTGCCCATGGAAACAGCGTGATCGAATGGAGCTTGGATGCTGAACTTAACCCTGCTCACGCCAGAGGGATGATCCTCTCCTGACTGGCTTTATCTGATCTCCCATCAGCAGAAGTGACCTCAGGAGCAAGGTGCACCACGCCATCGGAGGGCTCGGCCGGCAGTCACTGCTGTCTGTGCCCGTGCTGTGGGCACTCCTCATGGAGCACATACGCTTGCAAGGGTGATGTGATGGACCTGCTGCCCAGGGAGTGGCTGCACCAGACCCTGCTCTAGTGGGAAACCTCTGAGTGCTGTTAATCACTTATCCCTGGTGCACGGAGTTAGGGGCCGCTGTTCAGGTGTATGGTGGTAACATACCCGATTAATACAAAAGGGAATTTGGCTGCAAGCTTCTGAATGCCTGCCTTGGTTGCAGTAGTAGGCAGAACATGTCATGACTAAGTGAATTCCTGCAGCCCACACAAAGTGGTCCTCTTTCAGTTTTATAATTTATGAATATGTTGCTGGGAATAAACATAGGGCTTGTGTGCTCCAGGCAGTGTTTAAAGCTCTATCTTGCTCTTGTCTCACTGCATAACAAAATCCCCGTCACAGATGGTAGCCAGGCCAGAGACAAAGCTTACAATGAATTGATGATGTGATTTTTTTTTTTTTTTAACTTGTACAGTTAGATTTTTGTAAACATTTCTTTGTTCATACCTTCTTGTGTATAGAGTATTCCCATGTCCTCTGCACCTGCATGGAAAGTCTGCCAGTGTTCCTAGAGTGACGTGACCTAGATTTTAAAACAAAAACTGAACACAAGATGTTTTCAGCTGTAGGCTTACATTTTCACTGGAACTGAACTCTCCCAAAAGTACATTGGCCTTGATCAAGGTCTGGAATGGGTGAGCCAAGAAGGGAATTCTTGCAACTCAACCCTAACTTTCAGATCCAGCTAGCATAATTATAGTTTAGCTACTGGCCGGTAGTACTGCTCTGGATAGCATCAAAGCATTCTTGTAAAACATTTTGAACTACTCCCAGTGACCACTTCTGTGGTTGGTATATAGTAACTTCTGAGCACATATTTAATTGTGCCTTGTCCAAAGGGTTACGCAGTTTCTATATACAGACACCAGCACAGATCTGTGTGAGTTACCCATCTACCAAAAAAGCATAGTTGTAAAGACTGGATAATTTGACTACCCAGGCATTGTGGCATTCATTGCGTAACCGTACTTCAAACGCTGTCTGGAATCCGTGGCAGCTTCCCAGGCAGGATCTATCATATCAACTAATGCATCCGGAATGGGCTGTATCAAAAGCTTTAGCAAATCAATGCATACAGAAATGTAATTTGACTTTAATCAATTTTATTGTTAGAGCAGAAGAGGAAAACATAGATAAAAGCTTTAAGAGTACAGAAAGGAAAACTTTAATTTGTAGGAGGCTAATTAATTTGTTTTTAAGATGTGTTTTTTCCAGTCCTTTGGTGAAGTGCAGCTTGTTTAAATAAACTGACTTGCTGGAAGGAAAAGACAGCACCCATAGCAGTGTTGTTCTTGTATGCAGAGATTAGTGTAAATTATTTGTATTTATTTTCTTCTTTCCTTAAGTACCTAAAATACACTAACTTATTCAGAAGAAAATAAGAAGGAAAAAGGGAATTAAGTGGAACTGTAGAAGATAAGGAAGGAAGAAATGGGAAAAGCATCAGAGTAACTGTGTCTAACTGTGTGTGTGTGTGTATATGAATATATGTGTATAAAACCAACAAATGCTCCAACAGCACTGACTGCAAGCTAACCAAAAGTCACAAATCACTCTTGAAAACTCAGTTCTATTTTTATTCCACAACGGCCTTAACTTCTGTATTTAGCAGGCATTTATTCATTAGAGAGTAACTGATGGTTTTTGTATGGAGTTCAAGTTAGGGTTTGCTTTATGTTGTAAGTCTGATGCACGTGTTCTATGGGATGTATTTAAAGATGAATATCTCTTGGAGGAAATGTTGTATTACTTGTGTTTGAGATTATGTTAAATACTCACCCAGGACTCAGTTTCAGTAGTAGACCTGTTTTTGTGAGGTGGGGTACAGCTCAGCAGTCTTCTGTTGAAGCAAGGTAATTTTGGGGTTATTTTCCTGCAGGTGGTAGCCATCCTGGATCTCTATAAGGATAAAAGAGGTCAGTATGTGATACTTGCTTCTATAGCAGGCTGCTTAGTAAATTAGATAATCCTCTTCTGTTGCTGTTTGATTTGAGTGATATCTATTCTGGAAAAGACAAATACAGATAAGTCTGCCTACCCATTTAGATGATACCTGAAGAACGTCTATGAAATTAAGAGGCCAAGTATTTGCATTTAACTGTAGTCACTGCATATTAATTCCTGTTCCTATTTATAATAGTGTGTGCAATGGAAGAAATCAAATAATGAAATTTCCTATAGATGTACATAAGACTATCATAACTGTCAGTCAGCCTATTCTGATAATACTGTGAATCTGAGCATTAATTTTCAAGCGCTCTCCTTTTCCTAGTTTTCTGTCAGCTTGCTGCTGCTATTCTTAACTCCTAAACAGTCAGCATTTGGGTTGGAGGAAGATGAAAAGTAGGTATTTCATGTCTGTGTTTCTTATTGAGGACAGCTTAAAAGTTGGAGAGGTGCATCTGAACATTTGTGGGGAAAACTATGTGAATACAAATCAGAACTAAGCACTATGAGATTTCCATTTGTTGTTTTTAAGACAGGTAGGATTTTTAAAAAGTAATTAGGAATTACCTAAATGGACAGACAAAGTATTTTTTGTTTCTAGCTTTTAGAATTGACCTGATTTCCACAAGTGCAAGGCAACGACAGACGCTGTCTTCTACATTGGGCTCTCAGGTTATGGCGCATTTCTGAGAACCAAGCCATTTGCTGCTACTTCTGCACTTCTGAAACGAACTTCTTAAGGTATTCAGGACTATAAAAAGTGATATGTATAATTAGCAGATATTGTGAATTATTTGCAAAACCTTGTATTTTCAGGAAAAATATTGCAATTCTTACAATAACATTAAAGAGCAACAGACCTAAAAAAAAAAATAAATCATGTTTGCATGACCTATCGTGCTTTATTTGGGGATTTAAATCTGTCTTTTTGTTTTATTATGATTTGCAGTGCTTTTTTGTTTTGTTCTGTTGAAGGGAGATAGTGCTGATAAAGAAACAGCTCTCTCCTCCTCCTGCTTGGTGTGAACTCTTGCCTTTAAGTTAATACTACACATCTTTAAAAGTGGGCATCTGTGCACATACATGTGCATGCACATAAATAACGATTTTCAAAAAGAGAGAGAGGGGGATGCTGTGAGAACCACCTCAATAACTTTACGAACTTAGGTGCTGACTGCTCTTAAGAGATATGATCCTTCTGTTCTATGGTGAGCATTGCTGTAGGGTCATATTACTATTCTTTGTGCTGTATATATTTCCTTGCCTTCTTGCAGTAAAAAGAACCCCTGCTTTTATTGTAAGCATTTTCAATTTGTAACAGATCAGCAACCCAGTGTTGTTCCTTTGGCAGGGTGAGGCCATTGAGACCTGTCCTTTAGGGGACTTTACAGGTGATTTACTAGCTATGGCTTTCCCTTCATATGAAGGGAAACTTGAAGTTTCATCAAAACAATTCGGAATGTACTGGGACCAAATAAATGGCATAGGCTAAAGTATCTGTTTGCCAAGGAAACCACAGTAAAACTTGCCAAACCAAACATTATTGTTAGAAGCATGGCTTGACCATAATGCCTATCTCTGAACTGGAGTGGGAATGGTTTCATGGGAAAAAGTTTGCTCAACAATATATGGTCTCATAGACCCTACATTTGGAGAAGAGACAGCATACCTAATTTGAATAAGTTTAAACTGCAGCCAGCACTGTAGTTTGTGGCTGATCTGTATTACCTGCTATCTTTTCAGATTCAACCTTTTAAAAATTTTTAAATGTCATCTCAAGATAATTCCCTATTTTTTAAAAAAAACTTGTTTCCCCTATCACTGTTTTTTAGGACTCATTAGGGAAAGCAAACTATATTTCCATCAATGATTCTTCTTCCATCTTGCCTTTGAGTTTTGTGACTGCAGGATGCCTCACAGAACATACAGCTGATTCATGACCTTACAGTGTTTGGGTAGTTTAACTTGAAGCATCATTGCAACATTTGAAGTTAGGAAAAGGTAAAGGTTACATGATGAGATTATTGGAAAGGAAGGGGAAAGAGAGGGACTGGATGTTGAGCTTATCAGCTTTGCATTCAGTACTGGAGTCAGATTCCCAAATTTAGTAGCATCATCTAAGAACAGCTCATACCTTTTAAGTGGCTTAAAGGCTGAGGCTCTGAGAGGCAGTTTCCACACTTTTTGTAATCTACCTGAAGTTTGTTAATAGAGTTATGTTGGTCGTGGGTAGGAACGACAGAGCAGGGTAGACGCCTCAGCATCCAAACCTTGCCCATCTCCACAGAGGAAAACGAGCACAAGTTGATAAAGCCAACTGCCAATTTAGTTGGAAAATCTTTTCCCTTCATTTTTGTGAATGAAACACTCAGGTGAGACAAGTGCTGTGCGGAGGATGGTGGCAGCGGGAAAGCCATGTGAACAGTTTGTCACCCAGGGACCGAAGAGCAGTAGTGCAGCTGCAAAGCACCAGATCAACAGGATAAAAGGGGATTAAGTAATCAGGGTAAATTCCTTTTCCTGATAAACTCTGTGAAAACTGTTTTGTTTCCCCTTGTTCTTTAGCAAGGAGAGCTACGATTAAATAGCAATGCTGAGATTGTTTCTCCCCTGTATGGAGTTTGTTCCAGTAGGTTCTGAAAAGGGAGAGGGGATGATGAAGCATTAGCCTGCTGTGCTTTCAGCTGGCCTTTCCTTTCCCTTAAGCTTTTCTATCAAGGATCATCCAAATATATGTCATCTTGCCTCATGAATGCGTCTAGTGTTTCATTTTGTCCTTGGTTCAAATTCTCAAGCAGTTTGTGTTTGTTTTTTTCCAAGCACCAATGCAGCTCATGTTTTGTTCTTCCCATAGTTTCCATCCCACTTTGACAAATTTTGACTATCCTTTCACCGGCTTTATTGTCACTTGCCTCTGTATTACTGTTTCTCAGCTTGTCATTTAATAACTGAAATACTAGGACATATAAGAACATGGGAAATGACATATATCACCCAGTTGTCATGTTTGGAATTGTAGCAGGTCTGTTGCACATGATACAGTTGTAAATTAAAATTTTCCATGGACTTGGAGTTTAGAAGGGTATTCTTGGATACAGTATTTGCTTAGTCAGTTTTATTGCTTTTGATATATCTATATCTGTTATTTTTAATATTAGTATTTCTTATTTCATTTTTCTATGCATAGTAAAAATCTATTTCTCTGGCATGCCCACGCTTTTATGGGAGGTGACATTTGCAACCATTCTTGAGATGGGTGAAAGGTTTTGATCGTAAACTGATTGGCAAAAAGTATACAAAGTCCTGTGTGTTTTATCTGTGCAGGAAGATAGGAAAGTTGGCTTTTCTTAATAGCAAAGGAGAAAGGAGAAAACTGTCCTTTAAAAATGGCTGTATGTGAAATACTTCAAGGTAGGAAGGTTTTATGAGACCTGTCTTTATACATTCTGGGATTGGCGTATTTGTTTCTTTAAAATTTAACTACAGTCAAGAGAAAAATTAAAGATTATATAGTTTTGATAGTGTAATACAGAGCTATTTTTAGTAACTAAAAAAAATCTTGTCAGAAGCACCTGCCTTCCACCAAGACTAGCACAGTGAAGCCAATATGGGATTTGAATCCAACCCATTTCTGAGTTGTGACAGACCCAAGATCTCTTTAAAAACTTTGAGATTTCAGATGCTTTCTGATTTGCTTCAGACTTTACAGGTAAGTTCTGCAGTGGTATGAAGTCTTGAAATTTCAGACGTGTTGGTGTTACTTTGCTGAAGCTGAGCCTGTCTGTGTCAAAGTCAGCTTTGGAAGGGGAAGACTGTGTCAGCCTTCACTACCGAGAGGCTATTGTCTCTTCAGAATAAAGTAATAGATATTTCAGGAGTGCTTTGAAGCTGTGCCAGCCTCCTCACAGAGCTGTGAAATGTGATACCTCCGCTTTTAAGCTGTTTGTGAAAGTACAAACTGTAGTACTTGTGGAATTCATTCACTGACTTCCAAACTTGAGTCTGGCCTGGGAATGGGAAGAAAGAGTTTAAGAGAAAGGGGCGGGGGGGAAAGACTTCAGTAGTATGTGGCAGTTAACTGTCAACTTTGGCATCTTTTCAGATTTGCGGCTTCATGCTTTCTAGAGATAAACTGTGACTTTTCCCTAAGGATTGGAGGATTTTATTTTCTTTTCCACTGAAGCTCTGAGGATTCTATGACTGTAGGAGCTAAGTGAAGTGCAGAACTACCAGCGAGATGCCAGCCATGCTCTTAGATAGTTAATTTAAAGGTTGCAGAGCATTTCTTGCAGCTTGTTCCTATTTACATTAGTTTCTCAATATTTTCTGTTTGTAAAACAGATCAATAGGATCCCTCTGTCCATATTACCGTGCTTTGTCATGTCTCATCTGGGTTTGCCTGAAACCTTTTGTCTCATTAACAGGTGAAGATTTTTCTGTGGGCTCAGAGCATCCTGTGCACTCTGTGACAGAGGATCTTGGGTAAAAGCAGAGAAGGAGCGACCCTGGGAGCAACCAAATCTTCAGAGAGTCAAACTTTCTTATACTTTTCGTTCTCATTAGAGCTCAGACGTGAGTGGGCAGGGAGGTGTGTGTTTCTGTTATGCAGCCTGTTGCTTTTGTTTTACTTCAACAGAGTTGAAGGGAAGTATCCCCTTCTGTCTCTTCGTAGCGCTCTCTGGGCTTGTCCAGACTATGCAGTACATTTGAGTCACAACTTCAGTTTCACCCCAGCTCAAGTCTTGTCCAAATGCAGAAACCTTTAGGATGAGGATGGTGGTGTTTTTACTTGAACTGACTGGCTTGTCTGGTCACATAGGCTACAGCTCGAGTTAACACAGTTTGTCAGCTGCTAACACAGTTATTCTGTGCAGTAATCCAATCCCTCTGTGCAATGCAAGGGTTATTTTGCAGCGCGGCTGCTCTCAGCTAACGATCCCGAGGAGAGGGCAGGCCGGGAGAGATGAGCATGGCTTACTCCATAGCAGGGCGGTGGAAAATAGAAAACGTGCATTTCTACTTGCTGAGGACTGATACGACAGATTTCATGGGCCTGTATGGAAAAGTGAGAAAGCTCAGACTAAAACTGAGTTGCAGCTGCCAAGGAAGGAAGAATAGCAAGGAAATACTTGAGTAATCAAAGTGGAGGGAAGTAGAAGTTTATTACTCTATGTGGAAATGAGCAAATAATAGGTGATCTGTTTCATGTCTTTTTTCCTTTCAAACCACCACAGAAAAGGTGAATTATGACCAGATGCTTAAAACAGTTAATTTTAATAAAAAGAGGACTGAAAAGGAACAGATCAGGTGTACTTGAGAGATAAGAGAGATTGTGCAAGTCAGCAGGACTTGAAACAATATCCTATAGTATGAAAAATTTGCAAATGCTAAGCTGTCTGCCATTCTCTTTAAGAAATGTGGATGATGTTGAGAAGGCAATGTTTGAAAGTGCAAGGGCAGCTGAGAGGAAGGAAGCCGTGGAGAATTTAGAGAAAGCTAATGCTTACTCAGTATTGAAAATTAATAATGCCATCAATCATTAGATGATACTTCAAATATCTTTCTTGTCCTTACAAATATGATAAATAACTGACATTGTACTGTGTACTGGTGCTACTGGTCTAGTAGATGTGGTGGAATCTTTTTTCAAAGACAAGCTAGGACACAGTCCCACACGGCATTCTTGCAAGCAAATTAGGTTGGTTATGTCTCTCATGAAAGCGTGGTAAGGTGGGCACACAGCTGACTGAGATATCCTGGATGAATGGGCAAGGGGGAATTTAGAATTTCTAATCTGAAGACTGCCCAGGGAGGTCATGGTGACTTTGCTGCTGGAGTCTTTTAAAACTGGTGTAGATATATGGCACTTGCTTGTGCCTCAGAGGTGGGATATGGGCTAGATGATTTTCTTCAATTCCTTCCACGTGTCTGTTCCTGTGACTCCATGACGTGAGGCTAACTGGGGAGGTATTAAATGCAAATAACTCAAGTTAACGGTGCACTGAAGACACAACCCTTAGCTTAATAGATGTCCTTTTAAAACCTGGCTGGGAAAACATGGTTTCATATGTGGAAATAATGTCCCAAGAGGATATCCCAAGATGAATGGTAGATTCAGGAATGATATGGACTGATTGGAGAATCTCCAAAGTATGAATGATCAAACAGTTAGGAGACAAACCTAGAAGGCAGCCTGAAACAATTTGGGTTGGTAAAAGACCAGAAGAAAAATTACAAGAGTCTTCAAATACAGAACAGGCCGCTGTAAAGAAGAGCAGTAAGTTGTTTGCAGAGTAAAGGCTCTGCAGTAGGTGGAACAAGAATTAGCAGAACTAAACTGCAGCAGAAAAAATTCAAAGATTGCAATAAATAAATAATAAATAAAAAAAGACAGGGGGTGAACCCAACCTTATAAAGCGGGGATATCAATGCACTGGTAAAGATTGCTCAGGTGATTATGAAATCGGTGATGATCTTTAAGAGCAGGTTAGAGAAATACTTCTCAGAAAGGACATGGAGATAGTTGTTCCTACTTTGGGACCTGGGGTGGACTGGATGTCCTTTCAGTGTCCCTGTCTGATTTCTTTTTCAAAGATCTTTTTTTCTTCTGAGGAGAAATGCTTTGCCTTGATACTTGAGGCACCTGGGGATTAAATCTGTTCATTTGCTTTTCAAAATGGAATTGTTACTCACCGTTCCTACCAAAATTGTCTGCCTAGCAAGAAGGAAAAGTAGCCAGGACTGCATCTAAGGTTTTCACCTTTCTGTTCCCTGTTTGTCTGTGACAAGGAATACGTGGAAGATAACCTGTCCTCTACCCCATTACAGCCTGCATATGGGAAGAAAGAGACGCTGTTTCTTTGCATGAGGTACCAGCACTGTGAACAGGTAAGCCATACTGAATATCCAGACATTGCAAATGAAACTTGTATGCGGTTGTTTTGTATATGGATTCCTAATTAGTGTTTGCAATGGTCCTTCAAATAACAGCTAGACTTGTGTTAATTGCACATATTTAGATTCTGTTACAAGTAAAATCCTCCCATAGCTAGAGCATGTGTCTAGATTTCCTTTTGTCTTTTGGGTACTAAGCTGCTGGAGAATGTGATGTAAATTAAAAAAAACCCAACAAACCTGGTTGCAAAATGTAGCTCATATTTAGGCAATGTTAGATAAGTTTTCTGAAGCTAGATCTGTTAAAAACTACAAAATGATCTGTCGTTTCTCTTTAGAAGTTCAGAAGGAAGCAGACAGTTTGGCCAGGCAACTGTCTGCAGTGATGTATCCAAAACAAGAGCTTTTGTTCCAAACTGGGCTGATGCATGCCACCAAATATGCAAAGAATGCAGGGCCGTTTGTGGTGCTACTACAGATACCATCACTGGAAAGCTAAGCACCCGAATTCCTGTTGAAATAACATTGCAGTTAAGATGGAGGCAACCAAAATAAGGGAAATCCAAAGCAGAAGGGTGCCATTGCCTGCAGGTACACTGAAGTCTGATATAAAATGATCTCTGTTTTTTCTTGAAATCCATCATTTGAAGACCTCTCTTTCAAGCCAGTGCACTGGCTCAGGCAATTAGCTGTGAAACCTTTCAGGGTCTAAGGGTCAATGTTAGTTACAAGAAGGGGGCTAAGAATTCTTGAATCAGCTAGCGTGATTTCAGTGAAAAATCTACGAAGGCTGAGTCCCTTACATCAGGAAATTATGTTTTTCCAGTTCACATAATTTCCAAAATCAAACATAGCCATATATGTGAAAGCTGTGTGTAAATGCGTGTGAATTGGAGTTGTCACACTGGCCTGTGAAAAGGCTCTACGAACTGCTCTGAGCAATTTTCATACCTGTTTCAGTAGCATTTTCGTAACACCACAACAACTAACAGTTAAGATTGCATACCTACTTTAAAGTGGGGTTTATTTCTTGTTGTTAGTCATGAAAATAGTGGTTGAACGTAACCAAAAGAAACTCTGTTCTTAGGGAAAAAGTTTTGTCTTTCTGGAAAATTGTATGGAAATGTATTCATTCCTTTGGGAATTCAAAGAAGTTCAGAATAACTTTCTTGAGATTTTACAACTTCTGTGTAATGCTTGAACTGTCAGGACATTTTAGTGCTTGAAGCTTTAGGCAGGCGTAGATTGGAATCCTTCCTAATTGGTTGACTACCTTGAAAACACTTTAAATGAGCAAAATTTCTAACACGACACTTCATTAGTAGTAGCTGAAGTAGCTAAAGAATTAAAAAAACCCCAAACCCACAGAGCACCAAATCTGCCAAATGGTACATCTGAACTCTGACACTTAGCAGTTTTGGAATTAGCTCCTTTGAGCAGCTGGTAGAGTTCATCTTCAGTAAAGCAAATATTTTGCAGAAGTGAGTTCATCTTTTACCCCAGAATTTGAGGCACAGTAAGGAGCTGCATTTCACAGGACCATGACTCGAGGTTGCTCTGTGTCAAGATCACCATCTGCTGATGTTTGTCAGCGTGCTGTAGGGGAGGTGTTTTTCATCACCTATAGGGGAGAGCTAACGTAAATCTCCTCTGCTTGTTGTGAGTAACTTTTAAGAGCTAATAAGCACAACTAAGCACATCTAGACAATAAGCGTCCATGGCTATTAAACACCATGGTCTGGGCTGGTTACAAGCTCTCCTCCTGCTGGAGGGACCCTTGGCCTGACCCATGCTGACACTTCTGATGCTGGAAATCAAGAACATTACAAGTGTGGAAGTTACCTGAATGGGTGTTGCAGAAAAAATGGCCTGGAAAGCACCGATTAATATGTAAAAACAGGCTGCTATTGCAGCAGCAGGGCTGGCACCAGTGGTGAAATGGGAGTCAAAGCAGATTAAACTCTCTCTGGAAAGATCAGTTGGTAAAGGGGATAATTTGGATCCTAAACTGCATATTAACCCATCTAGAGGAGTCACTGCAGAGGATTCCCCCAGCCTCTGTTTTGATGTAGTTAAGTGGTATAAAATCACAAGTGCAACACAACTGCTATTTTGCTGTTTTTCATTCAAACCACTTTTCAATTATGCTTCTTTTCTATAAGTTCTTAATACATGTATCAGATTAACAGATTTTCCTGCCTTTTTAAAAGGAAACTGTGTGCTGATACTAAGCAAAATATTTAGGGAAGAAGGACAGTTTGTTTCCGGTGTCTTTATCGTCTGTCAGTGACAAGATGGATAGTAAAATCTTTTCTTTCTTTGCAGAACTGAATTTGTGTTTTAATGGATAGGTCTAGTCAGAGCTAAAAGGAAATTTCACAATATATTTTTTGTAGAGAAGACTCCCAATGCTAATGAGCAGCCAAATCTGTCTCGGGGAAACAGTTTGTTACTAAAAATAAATTGCAGCCGAACTGTAACTAAAATCAGATCGCAGAAACCAAGCTACTCTGATTTCTGATTTCTATTGCAGCGGGAGATGAATCTATTACAAACAGCTTTGATTATTACATATTTTAAAATGTGCCAACTGAGCCCTGTTTTGAAATTAATCCACTTGTGAGCTTCTAACAAATACGCTTACAGCATTCTCTGGAGATTTTCTTCAGACTCCGCAAAGCCAGTGAGGAACCAGTTCATAGTTATGAGGCCAAAAGGAAAAACAGTGCACACAAGCTATTTATAGAATATGAAGCAAAACAGTGTGATAAAGGGCAAATGAAAGCTTTCAACGGGAGGTGGCTTCTCATTCCCGGTCACGTGGTCTTTACATGCAATTTATTTTTTACTATACAATTTAGCAGGGAAATTAAATCACTTGACAACAGCCTTTTTCTGGTTAGAAAAGAACCTTTCAGTGTTTCTTTACCATTTGTAATACACATAGTCGTGGCTGTCACTGTTTGGGAGGGTTTGTTTGCAGAAGTTTCTGCGGGGGCCAGTACTTTTCTAGCAGGTGCCAGCAGAAGTGACCAGAAATTGCCCCAGGGAGCATTTGGTGTTCAGCACTGAAAACCACTCTGCTGCCCAGGACAAAATGCAGAGTTCTTACTCGTGAGCCCCAGATGTTTGGGACAACAGGACAAGGGTCTATCTGCTTTGAAACTTTGACAGTTAAAGGCAGTAGTAGAAGCAAGTAAAGGGGAAGCCAACCTTTGTAATTGCTTTTGTGTCCCATCATTCACTGAATATAAATGTCCTTGTTCCCTATTCCTGCCCTTTTGTTCTCAATGCAAAAAGCAAAGGACATTTCTGTCCTGGGAGTTTATCAACCTGCCTCATCCAGGTATATTTTGAATATATTTCTTTCAGTCCTAGTTAGTTCAAGTCAAGTGTCTGTGCTCCATCTTCAGCCCCACCCCCCCCCCCTTAAACAATTCTGACCTTAAAAAAAACTCAACTTGATCTGGGTGCCAATTTGTGGCTTAGCCCCAACACCATATTAAACTATTCCAGAAATTTAGAAGTTGACAATTTTTTGACACTCATTTAAATTAGATACTTTACTGCCCTAGTGTGATGTCTCCAAGAAGGGGAACGGTGCTGAGGAGAAATTGCATGAACTATGTCCCAGAGGTCCAGGCAGATAAAAATAATTGGCTTCTCAGATACATTTAATTCTGTTATCTTTCCTTTTTCTTTGTGTCTATGACAAAGTTTAAGGGAGGCTGAAGAAGCCGGATAGTTTATTTCTCAAATATAGAGAATGATGATGTCATTTCAGAATATTTTCACAGACAAGGTGATTTATGGCAGCAGCCTCGTTTTTTTGGACATTAGCAGCACATTTGTGGGTTCACAGCGTGTGTGCTACCCTACCTGAACTCCTCACTGCTCTGGTAGGTCAGGCCCTCGCCCAAACAGGCAAGTCTCACATTTGCCAGATTCCTCTTCAGTCCTGGAAGCTTGTGTGTTTTCTTAAAAACACGAATACTTCACAGACTCATTCTGCATTGTGACAAGTGAAAGAGTGGATAAAATACCCAGGATTTAACACCTGGTGATGCTGTATGGGAGCTAAACACTGCAGCTAGGAAGCCGGGTAGCAAGGATCAATGAATGTGATACATCTATCTGTATTCCCATGTCAGTCTCTTGGACAATTTCACAGATTTGCTAATGGGAATAAGGTTTTTCAGTAAAGCTTCTTCAGGGCCCTTACAGACATGTCAGTGTACTTCAGAACCTTGATGAGTGATAAGAGGAAACACTGAAAGACAGATTTCCACTGCTGCTTCTCAGACACATGAATTCCTTCATAAATCAGGAGTCACTCTGAGTTTAAAGGAATCAATGCTGGCTTCCTCCCAGGATGCAAACTCTTTTAAGAACTCTTTTTATGTGTGCGTGTGTGTCTGTATGCATATACATACATAATGTTATTTTCAAATACCCAGTGGAAATTTAATGGAGTTGCAGGAACAGAAGAATGGAGAGCTAATTGTACATCCAGCGCATAACCCAAACACTGCTGCTTAGTCAATCCCCAAGAGGAAGGCAGGGCAGTAACACAAAGCGAGAGTTGAGAGGTTGGGGGCTGCCCTACAGAGCTTGATCCAGTCTAATGGCTAGAGAAATCCCCACCTTCTCTTCCCTGCTCCTCTAGTGTTCTTGCTGGACACAAAAAATGACCTGAAAAAAACAACCAAGCAAAAGGAGGAGGAAAAAAGAGTTATTTTCAGCAATGTATTCTGTGCAAGTTTCACTTTACTGGGCAAAAATTAAAACAGTGATTTTGAACTTCTGAGGTATGCCACAACAGCTCGTTGCAGTTGTTCAGGTAGGTCACGCTCCCATTTCCCTCCACATCTTGAACTGCCCGGTCAGACTTGCAGCCTCTCTGGTGAGACATTGCCTTTCCATGCAACACACACAGAGATGAAGCAGAGGAGTGAGCTGCTGCTTTGGTGGATGGTTGCAGAGCATGCCTGGCTCTCTTGTGCAAGGCGGGAAGATGTTCTGGCTGTGCAAAAGCAGCAAGGTCCAGGCACGCTAGTCGCAAGAGGTGGTGGTAGGCATGCAGAGCATGGGTCTTTGGAGCTGCCTGAGCTTGGCTCTGTTCCCTCACATAGGTGTTTCTGAGCGTGTTATGAAGTCTCAGCTCATCTGTTCCTGTCTACTGTGGCATTGCTGATATTACTTCACTTGTAGTTATTTGTGCGTGAAGCCAGTACAGCTCTCCTTGTAAGTTAGGCTGTGACCAGGCTACAGTCAGCAGGTTATAGATGGAAAAACAAAACAAACCCCCACATGCTAGTTCCCTTAGCAGCAACCTGGAGCGAGGCTGAGTACCAAGAGAAGGGCTTTAAAGCTGTGGTGCTGGGGCATAGGTGGACACAGATCTGCCTCACCAGACTGCCTGTCTCAGCCTGAGACTCATCTCTTGCTAGTACGGAACAGGCTGATCCCATTCATTACCGTCACCTTCAAATATAAACCTGCTGAAACAGATAGCTCTTCACAAAGCCACCTCGTACTCCCACTAGGTGCTAACAAACAAGACTGTGCTTGTAAGAGCACACCATAAAGTGGCAGAGTGTTCTTTTATTATTTTTTTTTTGAAGATGATCAAGAGGGACAAGAGACACAAGAGACTGGCTTGAGGGTATTCAGATCACAAGGCTTTTTGATGAAGAGAACATGCAGCTGACTGCATATGCTATTTCAGAAAAATAAACACCACTTGTAAATATCTAGCCATCTTGCCATCTCTGAGAATTACTGCCAGCTGATGTAAGTATCTGAGGAAGAGTTTGGAAAGCTGTCACCCCTAGGCTGCCACCCTTGTGTGTTGGCAGGGCGAAATGGAGCAGCCTGCAAAATCCAGGGCAGGGGAGGATAAGCAGAGGGGACTGTCCTGCTCCTGGTTCTGCTGGATCATGTGTTGTGAGCCGTGCGTGCTACTGAAGCATATGCATGAAGTGTATGCACAGGCACACAATTTACAGTGAAGACTTAAAGGATGAACCTTAATGGGCACAGACCTGCTGAAATTGTGTCTTAAAATATGGGACTACCTCGCATGCTCTGTGTGCTCTTAGCTGTCTAAAACCGGCTTCTGTCCTGGTGCTCCAGATGCAGGGTAGTCCTTTGGCACAGAAGGGGATTCCCCGGCACATCTTAGGGGGGCTGAGTATGTGCAGAGCAGGGGGCTGGCTGGGAGGGCACCCAGCGCACAGATACTTGGCTGAGCCTTCAGCCCCAGGAACTCTTTGGACTTGCTGTGGGGTAAAGCAGCCTTTACTCAGAGACTTCTCTGGCACAAAGGCAGCACTATGACTGGGAGGCTGCCAGGTCTACAAGTTTTACTGTTAATAGACATGTTTTGAAGAAAGCATTGATTTGTAAAGTATTATGTAAAGTGATAGGTCTCTTTCAGGAAGAGTGGCTGAAGCTTCCAAACTTAGCGTTGTGCCTTTTATGTATTTTTCTTTCCTTTGTGGTTACTGTGACAAAAGCTACTGCAAGAAGAGTTTTAGTTTTGCTGTAAGAATTCATGTACTTCTGACCCTTGCTTCTCATCTGAAGTCAGTGAAGTGAAAATTCAAGTAGTTATCCAGGTGTGCTTACCCAATTTCTGGTCGAAGGGTTTCCAAAATACACCAGGATTGCTGGCTTTGTACTCCAGCCCACGAACACATGGGATTCTGATACAACACATCTGATGTTCTGCATTGTTACCTCCTTTTTCAGTGCTTTGGTTATACTGCAATAAGATTGAACTGAGCTTAACTATATCATGAGTCATACATGTACACATATGCAGGTCTGTATGTACAAAGAAATGTACAGGGAGAGAGGAAATACACTGGGATACTTACAGTGCTTAACAGCTCTATATTTGCATAACAAAATCCAGCTATTCTGTTTCCATTCTTACACAGAGTTGTCTAATTACTTAACACAAAGCCTCATCCTACACTCAGGTACTGCCAAGGGAAGCCAGCAGGCAGGAGGTGAGCTGAGTTGTTTGGTTAGTCCCCTTACAAGTTGTTCTTTCCTTCTTTCCTTCCCCTGCTCTGCTGTTTGCATGCTCTTCTTCATTTTTTGCTTTCTTTCTGTTTTTTTCTGATAGTTTGTTTGGGTTTTTTTGGTCATCTTTTTAGATTAAAAGCTTCTTGGGTCAGGAGGTTCTTCACCTACATGTTTACGTTGCACCTGGTGGTATTGGGCTCTGATCCGAAATGTGGATCTGTATGCTACTGTAATGTAAATAGTAAACGTTGCTGCTTTGGCATGCAGTCAGGTTGGAATCACTGCAGTTCTACTATGCTTGTGGGCACTACCCATTGCAAGACTGTTTTTTTTCATTTTTGCCTGAAAGTTGTGCTGTGTACAGTACAAATAACCCCCAGCACAGCAAAGTAATAAACAGCAACAGCATAACAAGAACTTCCAGCTGTGCCAATGGTGAAAGCATTTTCTTGCAAGAGTGTAAATGTGCTGTAAACAGCTCTTGGTTTGCTAGACATCTTGGGATGTGTAAATATAACTAAACCCATCTAGGATATCATAAAGGGCTGTTATTGGTGCGTGTGAGGTCAGAAACCCCCTAAGGCTCAAAGGATAAGGGAAACAAACAGGTGCTTTCCTGGAGCTGTAGAAGTTATGCTAAAATTAGTTTCTTCCTTTCCTGTGGGCTTAATAATATACTAAACTCGGTATATTATAGCTGTGGTAACATTTATAATAAGAAAATATGCAAATACAGCAGCAACATAATTTTTCCAGGCTGCTTAGCAAGTAAATGGTTGTATATAGAATGGCCTTCAATCCTATGAATATCTTTCTGTCAAAGACAGCTCCTGTTATTTATGATGGCAATAAAACTACTGATTATTATTGGACAAATTTTTCAGACATGAAAAAAACTTCAGACATTTTACTTTCAAATCTTTCAATATGTAACAAAAGATTTGGGGTTTCAGAAGTTTAGTCCCTGAGGATAAACAAATAAAGTTGTAAAGAGCACACCTTGCTAATATGATTGCTCCTTATTAGCATAATAGTTTTCAAATAAACAACCTGCTAATGTCTCTAATAAGCAATTACTCTATGATGAAAACTGCAAATGGAGCCCACTGGTGGGTAACAGATAACAGTAAAATCTGTCAATAAAACAAATATTGTTCTGCTTGAACAGCTCTCTTCTTTACTCCAAGAGAAGAACAGAACTGCCTAGGTATTTTTATAGGTTGATATTTGACAGCCAGACATGTTGCAGCGCTGCTCTTCTGATAATGCTGCTGTGATGTTATATGGAGTCTTTACTCTTTACAACGTTAGTATTGTAACAAAATAAGGCAGAGGCCTTTTCTCAGTTGGAAGGTACCTACTTTGAGTACTTGAGTCAAAACCACAGTAGTGTGAGCATTTGCCCAAGAGTAGTGATTTGCCAGATTATTAGGATTTTCTTTCTTCCATAAAATGAAGATCATAATTAAAAAAGTGGAGTCCGTCTTATCTCTGAAACATGCAAATTAATGGAAGTTGAGTCTCAGCATTCTTTTCTTCTTGCTCTTCTGAAACATAAAAAATCATTTACAGTGGCAAAAAGGTGTTAAATATATGTAACAATCTCACTTCCCTAAAACCTGAGAGGTGTGAAAAAAATTCATAATTTTTCAAGCATAGCTGACAAACTGTTTTCAAAACACTTGCAGATGTAATGTACATACTTGCCTTGTTGCTTTACCATCGATTAGAAGGCCATGTTGTGCTTGCTTTGGTCCCTGTTTTTCTGCAGTCATTTTTCCAAAATCATTTTGCATATGTTCTCTTAGTTTTCAGGAAATGAGGATATGGAGTATGAGGGTCACAAATCGCCAGACCTGGTCCTTTCCCAATTCCATGGTGAGTATTGGGGTTTTATTTTTTATATAGCTTTGTAGAAAGGGGATCATTTGAAGGAAAATCTTGAGCCGTTCTTATCTTTGTTCCACTTCTGGACTGACATCATAGTATGAAAATGCAAGGAATGTACAGTAAAGCCTGGTGTGGGAAGAGGATCTTGGCAGAAGGAAGATTAATGGTGTCTAAAAGAAGGAAAACAGTTATGTAATAAATACAGCCCATGAGATTCAAAATGAATCAACCATCACAGGTGCAGACTGTAAACAGGCCCCAGAGGACAGAATATTGGTCTTTTAAAGGTGGACTCCGTAAACAAACAGATGAGGCATAGGAAATATCCTTTCATATAATTTTTTATGGTACAAATCAGTACATGGAGAACATAAGCACCATAAGTGTTTATAAACTAAAAGAACATCCATACTGCAGTAAAGCAGCACAAATAGTGCTGTGGTGTAAATTTATATAGTGTGGGGAAGCTGTGTGGTCTCATGGCTCAGTTTGGTTTTTTGACTTTCGCAAATGACATGATTTCTGCCTCTCTGGTTTTGTTTTGTTCCATCTAGCTGCTCTCAGCTACATAATTGTTCTTTTAGCTTGTAAATATTATGGTCAACCTCCAGCAAAGTTTAGATGAGGCCAATCAAATGTAAACAAGTGTGTCTGCGCCAATGATGTGAGTAAGCGAAGCCATCTCTTGTGATATTTCCTCCCCCTTTTCCTAACTCTCCGGGGACTGCAAGAGCTTTGCAGAGCCTGCCGTGGTAGCACACAGCCTGCAGTTCAGTTTAACTGTCTCTCTGGGATTTTTTTTTTCTTTTTTGGGGTATTTGATGTAGGAATTATCCAGTGAAATGAGAGCAATGGACCAGAATAACTTCTGGGGAGTGTCCGCCTGTCTGCCCATGCCTCTGTCTCTGGCCCAGAGATCACTGTCTGCAAATGGTGGCACAAAGTTAATGCAGGTGTAACATGCAGCACTGAGGGGTCCAGAAGGGTTGAGGATGAATAGTGACTCGTGATCAGCTGTGGCCTTACGCAATGTTGCAATGCTGTGGCACAACAGGGTGGTGTTGCAACAATGCTGTGAGATGATCTCAGACCCTCTGGCTGTGCTGGGACTGCAGTTTTCCAGCAGGGCTCAGGCTAACCTGTGCTGCTTTGCACTGCAGCGGATAGGGGGGCCAGCAGCACACAAGTCCTGTGACTGGGCAGCACTGTCAGAGCTGTTACGGTGCAAGGGTCGCAAGTGCTCTTACGCTAGAGTCACTGAAGCCACTGCTTGAAAGCCTTTGAATTAAAAAGGTATATGCACAGCATGCTTTTTACCCTTGAATATTATAAGTAAAGAGGTTTTACTCCACATCGCTCTGCTGTTTCAACCTAAATTCAGCCAACCAGATTTAGCAGTGCACTAATCCACTGTCGCTCTGCACAGCCCCCAACCTATAGGACATACTGTCAACACATTAAATGAATCCCATGGGTTTTCTGCTGCGTAAATGAAAACAGAAGCATGCAGGTAGGTTTTCCCTGCACGTCAGCTCATCCCTGTTGCTTTGAAGCCCCTTGCTCTTGTGTGCTGAACACAGGCACTGCCTGCTCCCCTGCACCCAACCTTTATGTCTCCCTGGCCTTGCCTTCCCGTCCCAGCTTTGTGTCCTCTGAGTGCCTGAATCCTGCTGCTTTTTCCAGCTGTAGCAGTTCAACGCCAGCGGCAACCTTATATCCCGTACCTCGTGCTCCCATAAGCAATGAGCTGTATTTGGTGGCGGTTGGGTCATGAGTTGTGATTAGATACAAGTTAACCTTTAAGGGAAAAACCCACCAAAGTAATCGTTGAAATGCTATTGATCTCCGGGGAACAGAGCCTGGGAGGTGTCTGACATTTTGCATTATTATCTATGGGAGAGGAAAGAGCTGGGCTGTTTTTTCCCACAAGAAATGTATCTATTTTTGAGTGCAAAAGTACTTTCTTTGCCATGGGACCCAAAACAGTTCCTTTCGCTGACTCATGGTCCTTGGAGGCTTTCCCCCTGAGTTTAGGAGGCAAATGCTTTGGTGATTTTGCAGCTTGGAAAAGTGACAACCCAATTAGCTAAAACTGTTAAAGGTAAAGGTGTTACCTGTTTACAGCTGTCTTGGCTTTGAAGAACCAAACAGTTTCTACTAGCCCTGTTCCTCTGCGTTTACATAGAGTTGCTTTAGATTTGATCATAATAGCTATTGGGTGAGAATCCAAAAGCAATGTATCAACAGCATATGATTTATTCTGTAGCTCTTGTGCAGAAAGCCAAAATATGATTTCATGCTTTCCTGTTTCTCTTTAGGGTGCTTTTTTTTTCCTTTTTTTTTTTTTTCTTTTTTTTTTTTTTGTCATCTTGTGGTATAAAAATCATTCATTCTCTATTTGCTATTAAATTTGTCCAGTAGCCTATTCACTTAATTATGGCTAAATACTTACTGATTAATCTTTCCTTCCCAAGAGGCAATCTCTCCAAGGCCCAGGCAGAAACTACAGGAACTGTATTTGGACAGTGTTCAAGTTGCATCTCTTCTTGTGGTGTATGGCAGAGCCAGTATGGGTCAGTTTGGCAGTTTGTGGCCTCAGATTGCTCCATAGGGTGCTTCCACGTGCTTTGGGTTTTTTGGAAAGGTAATCTGTAGTCAGCATTTATGGTCCAAACAGCTGAAAACTCTTTTCTGCATCTGTGGAAGGTCTGGTGGTTGGATCCCTGCCTGCCTTGTCCATATGGAAGGCTAGGACTAGGTGGCAAATGTACTCTGGGAGCTGCCAGTGTCTGTGCAGCCTGGGAGTTTGGGCAGGTAAGGGACACTGGCAGTTGGGACCAGACATCTAAGCATGCTTTTCTGTTTCATTCATAGATTACATGGAACTGTTTAACCTTTAGACAAAGTCTTTCCAAATAAAATGTTTTACCAAGGGAACAAATTGCCAAGGAATGGGATACAACAATATTTAGAATTCCTCCACATTGCAAAATCTGTGCAATAAACTTCGGATGAGTCATTACCAAATGTGCACAGTAGCACTTCTTCATATTTGGAGTTGTTTTTAAATCTATGTACCTAATCAGCTCTTTAAACTATGCTCCAGGCATAGTGAAGTAGAAAGAAATATTAAAAAAATACCGGCAGAGATCAAGTCTCTTGGTATTGTTTGTAAATATGCTGCTTTTGCTCCTCTTGGGGGTTTTCATTAGTTTAAATTGTCTGTTTTAAAGCAGCTTATAAGTTATTGACAGTAAAGGAGATTCCAAAATGGTGTGTTGCCATGGAATATTTTTACTGTTAATATCTAATAAAGAGGTAATGCTCATTAATTCAAAAGTTAAAATGCAACTTCAGATTTCTTATTTAGAAGACAATATCTTAATTGATCTCCACCTGGGAGAATGACTGGATAAAGTTCATGTGATGTTTTTACATAAGGTGTGACTGTCAGGTGCAGTTTGTTTTGAGGAACATAGCAAACAATTTCAGTGCGGTGAAACCATTTTTGCTGCCTGTTCACCAAAGCCCAAGTTTTCTGTTGGCTTTCTAGAACTTGGCTTGACTGAGGCTCTCTAGCACAGTATGGCAGAGAGTCCATGAGCTTAGCTACCTCTAGACATGTAGGTAAGCAGATCTACAGGACAGCACACTGGAGTGGGATCCTAGCTGTGTGTTGTAGTGTATGTTATCAAACAACTGAGAGCTCCTTGCACCACCTTTTTTGCACTGATGGGCAGGGTGTGGGCACACAGGGGCCTGGTGGATGGAACTGGCATTGAGTACCTCGTGCCTTTAGTGAAGGAGCATCTTTGATCCCAACCTGTTTGTGAAGTAACAACTATATGTTGGTTGTTAAAAAAACCTAATGTGGCTGATCGTGTGCTTTTTCCTCCTATTCTTTTGAATCAACCTCCTGTGCAGAATCTTTGCTCAAACTCCTTTGTACTGATGTTTCACGCTTTCTGCATCCCATTATTTGCCAATTACTAAAAGGAGGTCTTGTAACCAATGCAGCATTAAGAGTAGATCTTAGAACAATCAGTAGTTTGAGCAACTCTTTCTATTCTCCCTGCTTTTGTAGCATATTATAGAAGTGTCAGTCTCTCACTGCTATCTAACAAACAAACTTCTGCCCTGGATCAATTTCCTTTTGGGCAGTTTGCCAGGAATAACAAATTTAACTTCAGCTCTCAGCTTAAGAAGTTTCAATTCACTGAGTAGAGTTCAAGTACAGTCTATTACCCTGACTAAGTGATAGAGGACTTCTTTGATGTTTGCTTCTTGAGTGGCTTATACAAGCCAGGGCTTCCTGTAGGAAAAAAACCTGCAGCTGAAGGAAATACTTGATTGATCAGGTAACCTCTTCCTCTCTTATTGGAGACTGCCTGAGTGCCCAATGACAGAATTACGCAGATACAGAGACTTGGTACATGCCTCACCAGCAGAAGTCACATATGGTTTGATGATGTTGCTCAGTTTATCAGGTGAGAGGGAGCGATCCTGCTCCTTCCACCTTCCTGCTCCCGTCTGTGTTCTCCTGCTGCTTTCCCTGCATCAGCTCTGGTGCACTACCATGGCTTGCTCAACCTGCTTAGTCTGTAAGACTTAACAACTGGAGTTAAGTCTTCTGCCGTGCTAACAACCTGAAGTGGATAATTAGTAGGGCTCCTGCCACAGATGGGGCTGAGCTGCATAGGTGGCACCTGGAGTGGGACCACAGTGGAGGGGGGAATGACAGCACAGGGAACAGGAGTCCTCCATCTGCAGCTGCCAGCCAGCAGGTCAGCCTGGCTGTGTCACTGTCCCATGGACTGGGGGGGTCCTCCAGAGCCCTTTAACCTTCAGCTGGGTCCCACTCTGAACTCTTCTGAAACATACTGGGTTTGTCCTATTATCACCAGAAGTTAAGTTCACTTTATCACATAAACTGTTTCAGTGTCGTGTTTTGTCTCTCTGTAAGAAGGCAGAGTGATGCTTCATTCCCAATGATTCTGACATGGAAGTTGGAGGAAGAGGTGGAAGTTGGCTAGAGTATATAGAAGAAAACCAGTGCATTGAAAGATGATCAGAGCATAGGGACTGACTAAGGACATGGAGGAAAAGGAAGGGGTACCAGCAAACCTTGCATTGTGTAATTTGTTTCAAGACACCCACTGTTCATTGTTCAGTGGTCATGAACTGCTGTGCTTGTCTCAAGCTTGCATATTTAAAACCTCCCGTTGTTAGCTTGTCACTCGCAGATAATTGTTTTTTCTGGGCCAACGTGTGTTCATGAAAACTTTGCCTCTCCCTGATCTTTGTAACTATGGCCACAATGCATGTGGTAAATGCGGCATTGCTTTCCTGTCCTGGCTGGAGATTCTGGGCACAGTACTGACTTGCAGAACTCTCCCCTTTAACCAAGGAGAGAGCTGAGCAGTTTGTGAGTAGCACTGCAGTGTCAGAAGTAGCTGTGCTAACAGCTCAGTATTACTGGCAGGAGAGGTCTTGCTCCCCTTCTTAGCTCCTGGCCTGGAAATCCTGCTATTGAGTTGGATGTGTTGGGTGTTTGTCAGATGATTATTGAGCTGATTCAACTCACTAACCCAAAAGAAAACTATCCCCATGTAACATTGTCACCGTTGGCTGAAAGGAGGGCATGAGGAGGTTTGGAGGAAAACAGCCTTTATTTTGCAATTAGATGTTGCAATACCTGTGAATATTGCATGTTCCACAGTGTTGCAAGAAAGTCCCTTGAGCAGAGCCCATTGAATTTGGTTTGTAAAAGCTTCTCTTAAGTACAGGCACTGGAAGTTGTGAAATTATTCATTATTCAGTGTGTGCAAAGTAACAAGATATTTCCTAAACAATTTTATTACAACTTATTTTGGATTGTGTAGAAGTGACTTTTCCTTCAGCTATATCCATGTCCAAGTTCTGGAACAATTTTAATCCTGAACAGTCTGGCTCTCCTGAGCTGCTTTATTGTATAGTTAAACACTTTAATAAGATCTAATTATCTGTTGAAATGCACATGTTGGAGACCTGGGTGTTTCCTCCTTTTGCAGCTCTGATACAGCAGGCAGTTTCAGAGTACCCTCAGGATGACTGAATAAACCTGAGAATTGTCTTTTTTCCCCAAGTGATCTGCTGTTGCTATCCACCTTTCAAGATCTAGACTCACCCCGCAGAGAACCTCTGAAACATTTTGCAGTTAGCCCCAAGAATGTGTCCTGCGTAGCGAACACTGGCATTTTCCAATCAGCAGTGTTATTTTTAAATCTCTGCCATGTCATCAGCTGGTCATGTATCTTATTCCTTCACAGACCCTGTGGCCTGCTTGTGCCTGCAGGCAAAGCTAGCAGGGGCTAGGGGGAGGGTAATTCCTCCTTTTCTGTCTGCCCCTTCCTCTGTTACATCTTAGAGGTCTATTTCTAGCTGGGAATGGGGGCTGATTTTGAAAGGGCAGGTGAATCTTGAATCCAGACAGCTCTGCTGGGTCCCTTCTTCTACTACCTGGCTTCTCTGAATCTCTCCTGTAACCCATGGTGCTTCTTCCTTCAGTGGGAGTTTTGGCTTGAAAAGTGCTGTCAGTTTTCTTGGGAATTATTTCAAAAGGAATTATGGTTTTCCTGTTGTACACCCAAGATGTGCTTTCTTTGAAAACCCAATGCATTACTGCTCATGTGGGCTGCAGAGGTCACTTTTTTGCACCCTGGTACTCTTCCTGCCTTCCCATAGAAATGCTGCTCATCAGCTAGTTCAGCATTTGGGCATTCCTTTTCTTGTCCTAGAGCTCCATGCTACTTGTTTCTCAGTCTGAGGATGGATAAAGTGATGGTCCCTCACTAAATGGAAACATATTTTTCCCCTCAAGAGATTTGCTTTTATCCAGCTTGTTTCTTGAAAAAGACAAAAACTCCAGAACAGAGATGTGAGCTGAAACAATTTGTTTGCCTGACTGCAGGCTCACCCTTACTTCAAAGTACTGCATGGTTGTGTGGTTGGATTGTCAGGTGCACATCCTGAGTGTGAGGAAATGAAGTTTATATAATGACTGTAAATGGATAAGCTTTTAAAAAAGTTGAATTGGCCAAGTCTCAATAAAGTTTCTCTTGTTTCTACTCATGAAAAAACATGTTCTTACTTTCTCAGGAACTCTCTTCTGGATGAAATCTGGATGAAATGTTAGAATGAATTCCGTTATCCTCATCCTATGCAGGTAATAAATATTGCAGGACTCTTTTGGAAAAAGTAAGTGATAAAATTCTGGTATCTTTGCCAAGATTCTCATTTTTTTATTCAGTGAAGCACATTCCAAGGTGGTGGAAAACAAACTTTCTGGTTTGTTGAAAATGTTATTATTGGGGGGGGGGGGGGGGGGGAGTAATTTGGTTTATTTGGTTTGGGATCTCAGTTTTTGGGATTTTCAGCTTTGAAGCAGGAATCCAGGCTGGGTCCAGCTTCTGACCTGGGGCAGGTTTGGGACAAGGTATTTCAAATTACCCATGTTATCTTTGGATAAATTCTGACAATTTAAGATTCATACTGCTGGTCAGCTGGATCAGTTGTGCAAAAGAACCAGACTCTATCCCAGCTGCCTGAAAACCTTGTATTTTCCCTGAATGCACTCAGGAAAGACACAAGAGCAGGCACCTCAGCATCCCGTCTGGGAAGTCACCTCTGCATGCACAGTCTGTGGTATATCCCCTTACAACTGCAAGTCTGGAAGTGTAGCTTTTGTGGCTGGCTGCAGGTCTGATAGTAAACATAAAATATACTGACTATTTACACTGAGCAACAAAGCAGCCCTGCAGCAATAGGACTCCTAACTGTCAGCATTTCTTAACTGCCAATTTACTTCCGTAGTAACTGGGATAAGGCCTTAGGGGTGAAAAAACATGACAAGGAACATGGCAAAATATGAAGTCCCTTTTCATAGTAGCAACTGCTCTCTTCCCGCAGTTGGCAGTGAGGGAGCAGATATGAAGAGAGCCTGAAGCTTCTCTGTACCCAACATGTAGCTTTGTGATTGATTTCTTCTGCTAGCAAAGGGCGCATAAGAAATTCCTGCCCCAACAGATTGTTCCTGTCCCAAAGTTTTTAGCTGGCATCATGTCACAGAGCCAGCACACATGCCACCCGACAAGCAGTTGTATCCCTGTTGTGTCCCTGGCATGGTGAGCTGCAGCACTGCGGCTGCTGGTGGTGTAGCCACCAGTGAAAATGCACACTGGCAGCAAACCGGTATAGCCCAAGGGCATGTGGCCTTCCCATCCATTGGCATGTAGCACTGCACACCCGGTGTGGCTCTTGTTCATTGTTCTCCCAGGTGATTTCAGTCAGTATGCTGAAGAGTTGGACATTTCTCTTTAATGACAGGAAAGAAAACTATGATAGTCTTCTGTCTATGATAGACTTGCTTAACCCCCACCCCACCCCACCCCCCCCGTATGCAAGGAAGGATGGGCAAGAAGCACAGCCCTGACACCTCTGTCCACCAAGAATGAAAGAGGAAAATGATAGGTCCTTTTTTAGGAAGGCTGCTTTTTAAGAAAGCTTAGCTGCTTTCTCATGAGTTGCTCCCACTTAGCTAGAGGGCTTTGTATTGTCTTTTGCCCAGCACAGGAGGACATCAAAGCATCTACTATAGGAATTGCAGGCCTCACCAGCCAGTGTCCATTGAGTTCAGCTTTGGGAACTCCATGTTGTGCCAGAGGCTCCGTGTGCCTCTCTCTGTATGTACTGCTGATAAAGGCATTACTTGCAAACTGGTTTTGAGACTTTCTGGCTTTTTCATTTTTACTTTTGTGGAAAACCACCCCTCCTAAAACTTTGGAGAGAGGAAAGGGAAATCTGAATGCAATAGATGTTTTTACATCATTATTGAAATGTTAAGATGAAGAAAGAGAATCCTGAAAGATCTCTGATGATTTGAAACATTTTAATTTCATTGGAAAAGCCCTTGCAGAAGTGGATTCTGGTTTTTTTTTGGCTGGCGCTCCCCAGCAGCTATTGCTACTTTCTTACAGGTCTGGTAGAAAGCACATAGACTCTGGTGTGCTGCAGGATTGTGTGTTCCTTGACATTTTTTGTCTCTGTGGCAGCCCCCAGTCCTTGTTTCAAGTTTTAAAAGTTTGCACAAAGATGAAGGCTTGAGCATTACACTGCGCAAGTGCAAATGGAAACCACCTTTGTTTGACCCCCTAATGCCCATGGTCTTTGCTAATAAAGATTCACTGTGTAATTCCCCATTAAAAGTGGCAGTTGGAGGCCAGGAAGCAAATCAGTTATCCAATGTTTAAAATACACATTTAGCTGCTGGGAGCCACTGTTTGATCTTGAGCAGGATACTTAGATGTGTTCATTTTTAAGTGTCAGGTAGTTCAATGACTTCACTCAGCATTTGCATTTTATGGGGGTACATGTAACCTGAAGAGCAAAAGGAAAGTTTGCTATTTCCTGTAAACACTTTTATATAAAAGTGTCACATGAAAGGCTGTTGGATGAAAAAAATACTGTATTATTGAGTGCCTGGAAAAAGTCACTTAGACGTTATTTTAATCCTTGGCAGTAACTATTCCAATGTATACTGTTTGTTTAAGAAATCTAGAACACTGTTCCTACAATGACTTTCTTGGGACTCTGTACAGAGCCAGGTACAGGGAATCTGTGTATGGACGAGTAGAGAGAGGCTGTCCTCTTTGGGATGGTAAGAGCATGTAATGGTGCAGAAGGATTCTGACCATTTCACCTGGAACATAATTCAGACCATGTTGGCTTAGTAGTGTCATAAGCCTTTAACCAAAGCAAGTAAATCTGAAGGCTGACAGTCATTAGGTGATTTTTCTTACACTGCAACAATGTGCATTGACAGAGAATTCTCTCTCCTCATCTTCTCTTTCTCAAGCTTTTTAGATTTGTTGAAAGGTACTACTTCTCTAGGGCTTTCATCTTTATGGGAACAGTGTTATGCTGCTCTCCTCGTGTAATTATGGTTATGGGAAAAAAGAAGAACAGAGAAAGAAAGAACCTGGAAAAGCCTGAAGATACCCAAATGAGACAATTGAAAACACATTTTGGGAGGATGAGGTGTAAATCAAAGAACTTGGAAATATTCGACAGCAAGTTTTGTCCTTTCAGGTGGCAAAAGGATTTTGGTCATTAATTTTGTGAATCCTGTA
Organism: Falco punctatus; assembly: GCF_963210335.1. NCBI lineage: Eukaryota > Metazoa > Chordata > Aves > Falconiformes > Falconidae > Falco > Falco punctatus. The sequence continues at coordinate 19,097,691 of NC_137593.1, forward strand.
TCCCACCACAGAAATAAAAGTTGAAAGAGCGATCTCTTGCCTGACAACGGAAACAGATTGAGAATTTTGAGCCTTGGTATATCCCTAGTGGAAAATAAGTGCCAGTAAGAAACAAAAACAACCTTTTAACAGGGAAATTGGTGGCACAGGTCATCATCTACTTTGACAAGTTGTTTTCTTCTGTGTCATTTGTTGTTTTTGCTGTTATCTGTAGGAATGATCAAGGAGGCTGGTATGTCATTGGAGAGCAGGAGAGAGGTCGCACATGAAGCATGTCTTTTGTACTGCCTTTAATTGAACCTTCCCTGCTGCTTTTCCAGGCTGGTGGCTTTTCTGCATAGAATTAGCTGCAGGCAGTGCCTTCAGAGAAGCCAGGTTATCATAGCAGCTTGGCTATAGCAAAAGTCTTGAAAGATGGCAGGAGAACTGAAAACGTTGATGGGGAAGGATTTTTGATAATGATAGATGGAAAACAGATACATATAAATAGAGGAAGGCAGCCATAAAAGGTCAGTAAAACACATAATGGAGGAAGACTGGGCACAGTCTTTCAATGCTTAAAGGACTGTCTGTAACATGTGACACAGTTCTGGACACATGAGCTGGTCTTATGCAGCTAGACACTTTTCTCGGGAAGCCTTTAAACTATTTAAATGTCCTATTTTTATTTTTGTGGTGCTTTTCACAGCTGCTTATTTAAAGATCTCAGGCAGCCTGCAAGTGATGATATTAAGGAAAAATGAAGTGGCTGACAAAATGACCAAACGGCACGACTATGTTGTGTTTATTGAGACATACCTTTTCCAGTCTGTTTTAATTCAAGAATATTTAGTTACCAGTTGCTATAGTGAAGACACACAGGAGGAATCAGCATATTTGATACCTCCTGATGCCATTGCCCCTGAGGGAGGAGGGAGAGGATACAGAGCCCCTGATTTCAAATATCCCTCTCCTGGGGCAGTCTACTCCAAGAATTTTAGTCATCTCATTTATCTCTGTAACCCAGGTTTCACCTTTTCCTTGAATCCTTATTGAATAACGATGGCTAATTCTTATTTACCATTTCTAATTTGTAGCTGTTCAAGTTCTTTACAGTGAAGGTCAAGGTGGCCTTTCTTATTTTACAGTTAGGGGAGGTGTGCTCCAAAGAGGCAAAATAGCCTTGACCCTGTGATCCTGTTCATTCTGCCCCCTCTGCTGTACCTGAATGGAGGTTTTTGATAGGAAGTCTTCAGAGGCTGTTTTCCCACTGTGCCGGGGGTGCTGGGGAGAAAGCTCTCTCACCCCTTCTCTCCTGCTCATCAAAAGTAGCCACCTGACACATTGCAAATTGTGGTCTCTTTGGAGGCAGGTCAGGTTACGTGTTGTCATCCTAAATTTTCAAATGAAATTGATGCTGAAAAAGGTGAACATGTTCAAAAGGAGAATTGGCCCCCTGGGGATACTTCCTCTGCTGTACTTTTCTTCAGTGCTGTTATAGTGAAATGCCATGGGAAACTTATTGCTGTGTATGAGAGAAGTTGGGACTTGAAGTTGTATAATATTGACTTGTCTGGGCTAAATAACTTTGAGTGACTTAAAGCCTTCACTTTGACTCTGTGTGTTTCCAGCATTTTAGTTTCTTTCTTTCTTCCTTCCTTTTTTTTTTTTTTTTTTTTTTTGTCTTTTAATTTTTCCTGTTTTGCTTGTTTTCCTGGTATGTCCCTGAGCCTTCAGGAGGGATAAGGAGCAGTCCATCATCAGACATTTATTGATAGCCAGAAGTAGCAAACCAGAAGTAGCGTTAACTATCCAGTGTAGAATCATTCCTGTGCTTGAAATTTATTTTTATATAACCTGGATGAGAAAGAGCAGTTAAAAGCCACGTAGAAGATAAATATAAAGGGTGCATTAAATAGTCAGTACAGCAGTGAAGTCAGCTATATGGCTGGGTTGTCAGAAGCTTGAGTTGCTGTTGTGTGCTCTTACAGTGGACAACTTGCTCAATGGAAGCTTGATCTGAGCCCCGTCCTGCCCCTCATGCTTTCCTGCAGTGACTGTATCTAAATTGCAGGACTTCCCTGGTAGGTGCAGAACTGCCCTTTCTGGCTTCCTTCCTTCTGCAGGAGTAGCACGTCCTGCTGGCCATGGCCCACCGCACTCAGCCCCTGTGCACGGCGTTCAGTGCTGGGCTGAGGCGAGGCTGTGCTACTCCCTTGTCAGTCCCTCACCTGAGAAAGCAAAGGAGGAACCATTAGTCCTTGCCATAGGAAAAGCCACAGGGATTTTAGGCCATTTTTTTTATTCTCCTGGTGTTGCATTTTGTGCTGTACCACTCAGGACAAAGCCAAAGTCATACAGGCAGGCGGGTGAAAGCAGTTCTAAGCTTTTCCCTGTCACAGCAACTTGTCAGGGAATCTCTAATAGCTATTTTTATTCTTGCATCGGTTGAGTCAAATCCATTCCATTCAAAATTACTGCCCTGACATTTGAACCTTTCAGGCAGATTGCCAGTGGCAGCACCCTATTTTTCTGTTGGAAAAGGAGAAAAAAAAATCATTGACATGTAATTAACAGAACCAGATAGAATTTGAAATCTGAATGACACCCATTATTGAATAATGAGCTTCAAGTCCTTTGTTACAAATCACTTTAACATAGCAATGCTATGGGAGGATTCAGAGAGGATACTAACTTGTTTTGCTTGAGCGCTGATCTTGTATGCAGACATGCTCATGAGAGTCGTTCCATTAAAGATGTGCCTCTACAGGGCTGGCAGAGTCTTGGACCAAAATGGCAAAACGGAGCGGGTAGGAGTGAGCCTGTGCAGCAGTGAGACACCAAACACAACAAGTGAAACCAGAGCGAGCAATTAAAAATCCATATTTCTGTTTGCTTGCCCTGCAGTGAGCCCTGTGCGGACAGTGTCTGCGCAGCTGCCAGGCCCAGGAAGCCCCGTACACCCTGGGTGCTGGGCAGGCTGTGTGTGGAGGTGAGGATGGAGTGACACACTGTGTGTCCTGCCTGTTGCACCTATGCCGGCCTTGTGGCTACCAGATGGATGACCTGTGGGATGTGTGTGGTCTGGGACCCATGTGCTGCAACTAATCACACTAGTGGAAGGAGAGGGAGAAGGAGATGAAAATCTTACTTTGCCTTCTTCAACCTGCTGAAACCTTGCCTGGGCATCTGTATAATTTTTTTTAAGAATCAAGACTGTAGAGGTCTAGACAGGTAAACTCCGTCTTGCATCTACTTTTATGAAATATCTATCCACAAATGTGTTTCTGTCTGTGTAACAGTTGTCTCTCAGAATACAAAATATTACTAATGCATAGCTTCTAATGGAATACTAAACGATAATTAATTGTTCTATTCAATTAAGGGGAAGCTTCGATGCCCTAAGATCTCAGAATATTGAAAGTAATTAGTTGTAGATTAAATTAGAAGGCAAATTAGGCTTAGCAAAACAAAATTAAAATTTGAGAGAATGGTTTTATGCTGTAAGGGGTAGGCTTTATGGGGGGTAAATGGTCTAATTATAATCTGAATTATCTTTTTATCAGTCCCAAAATACCAAGTTTCTCCATTACACGACACTTAGATGTTTTGAAGGCGTTTTATATAGTGTTATGGGGTTCAGAAGAGATAGGCAGGGGGTGTCAGACTGACGTTGGTTAGAAACAAATGTAGGTTAGTTGAAATTCTAGGGCAGCTCAGAGATGTTTCAAGAAAGTGTGATTCTATAATGTTTTTAAGAAGATGAGAGAGGAAAAACAAATGTTTGCCTGTTTTAATAAGACAGTCTGCAAAGATTTTGACATCAGTTTTTAGTGGTAGCTGAAAGCTGAAGGGTTTGGGGAAACTGCTGTTACAGAGCTATCTCTGTGGGCAGAGTCAGAGGAATGTTCCTTAGTGCCATATCCCAGGATCTGAGTTGACAAAGCTGGTTTCTATGCAAAATGCATAAGACATAATCTTTTTTATGCCTTTTGTAAAAAATTACTGGACCTCTGGTGAAGTGATTGCAATGCTCCCAAAGTTCAAAGATTTGCTCCAGTTAGAACTCCTGCAATTCAGGAAACTATTGAAATTTTTCTTTCTTACCTCTGGACAAATCCCCTTGCCTGAACGCAAATCCGCCCCATGCTCTCTTGCTTTGACTTTCTCCTGAAATAAGTCAAAGATCTGAATCAGCTCCCACTCAAGCTCCTGTATTGCTTGAAGAATCTGTCTGCTTGGCCCGACATGCTGCTGCCATGTATCAGGCAGACTCACGGACTTTCCTCAGCATTAGAAAGGTACAAAATCTAGTAAGTGCCTCTGCTTGTGAGGAAGCCTGTCAGCAAGCAAGGTCTGGAGACAACCCGGTTAAGCATCATTGAGTCTGCTGAGACACAACTGTGTGTTTCACAGAATATCAGCAAAGGGACCCCCCCACACCTTTTGGAAAATAAATGGCTGAGTGATTATAGTGATGATATGTATCCAGGTGGACCTGTCTCCTGGAAAATGTGATTTGCTTTGTCTTGTTGAGAAAAGTCAGGTTCCAAGATAGCGTTACCATTGTACTCATAATTCTATGGTAAGTGTCACTCCTGACATAATCTACCTACTGTCCTTCTTGAATCTTCTTTTTGCAGGTACATTGGAGACCAAGAAATTAGAACCTCACTCAGCAAACTGGGATGGAGTGCAATGCAGTGAGCTAGTATCACGGAATATTTGAGTATCCCACGTGTCCTGGGGACAGATCAGTACAAAGCTGGTTAGAGAAGTCTTTATGTGCCTCAACTGTTGCAGTTTGTGTCAACTCGTGCACAAGGCAAAGGAAAGCAGCTAAAATGTAAAAGAATTAATTCACTTGTAGGAACAATTTCTGGAAGAGTCAACAGTAAGACTTTTACTACAGTCTTGCTTTGATACCTGACATTAAGTAAAAAAAAGCACCTTGTTTCATACATCTTTTTATATAAGCATGTAGCTTTCAGTTGAAATGGTTTTATATCTGATGCACCCTCTTAACAAGAACAGGTTTTCTTCTAAAAGGAGCGCAGGGTAAAAATGTCTAAAACAATGCCTTTATTAGTTCTTCGTCACTTAAAACAATGATACATACAGTAGTTCCTGCAATTGCATATGACATGTCCTTGCTAATGTACTGCAAATGTCTTGGGTAGTATGGAAATACTACTGGTCTTTAAGAACTGTGTCACCAATGAAGGGTATATTAGACAGCTGTGTTGTGTTCTGACATTAAGCTGTTTCAGTTTAATTTTTTTATCTGGTCATTTGTGGTATTCTGATGGGACTGGAGAAGATAAGGTTACAGGAAGAGACTGATAGGAGAAAACCTTATGTGCTACATTAGAATGAGTGGGTCAAATGCATGGCTTTGTATATAGATAAAGAAGTCTGTTCTTGTATGTTAGCAGTTACTTCTATTATGGAGCAGAGGAAAAGATAGTGCTGCTTCATCCCTGTTTCAATCCAGTAGAAGTCCATTCTTCATCTAAGCTTTAGTGATTGTTTATTCAGTCTGATGTGACGTCTTTGGGAAGAAGGACATAAGAGAAATATCTGGAGAGGAAAATGCCACTTGACCTCACAGGCTTGTCCCCCCTGAAGTTTCTCTTAACCCCTAGTTTTCTGTTTTGTCACTATATCCTTTAATCCCTTCTCTCTCCATAAAAGTGCCAAGATGTCTCCAAGCCACTTAGATTGCAGTACTTGTTTCTATGTTCTTACTTGGCAACTAATTCCATGAGTTCATTATTCTGACCCTGAGTGAAATAGTTTGAATTTCCGGTATACACAATTATTTTGGGTTATGACTTCTGACTTTTGAACTCCTCACCAGAATGCACCATTTAAATCTCTTCATCAGCTCTGAGTGCTGTTACTGGGTCACCTCAGCATCAATATTCCTCTAACAGCATTATGCTAGGCAGAATTTCTTCCTACATCTTCTCTTGGAACAACTGCAGCGAAATCTGGGATCTTTTGTTCAGAGGGCATGATCTATTATTCACATTCTCCAGGAGTCATGGGATTGTTTACAGCATATGAGACAGGTGCTTTATGAAAACTAAAACTGGACTCAGTAACTAATAGTTCTTGTTGTGTATTTCATGCTCTCTGAAACTGTGCTGGACTGTATTCTGATCTCATATGCAGTAATACAAATAGTAAGTAGCACAAGCAATTTTAGTACATGATCTGAGTGCAAAAAGATGTGCAACTTGAGAAAGCATTCAGGACTCTGGTATTCCCGATCTGCAGTCATTCCTCTGTGTAGTAGAATAGTATATATGTATTTTGTTTTCAGTGTTTAAAACATCTATGATAGAAAATGAAAAAATAAAAAAGACAGCAGATATTAAATATCCAGTCACTGCACATGGAAATAGATCATCTGATTTATTTTATTCTTTCTTTCACACATTCTGCTCTGTAGCTGTAGGAAGCAATATGATATTAAAGAGTGATTTTCTTTCCAGTTGCTTCATCCATTTATTGTACTGGTACTGTCAAGTACTCCTGTAAAATAAACTAGCAGCCCAGACCCACTTAATTCAGCCAAACGTTAGTCTACCAGTATATATCTTTAGCGAAGACCGATTTGGTGGAAGGGAGTTTAATTGAGGGTGCAAAATGGACATACGGATGGATTCCCAGCTGGAACTGTTTTGAAGTTTGTGTAAAAACTGATAATAATCTCCTAAAATGCACTCTCAGCCAAAACAGAGAAGAAAAGGACTTACACCACTGAAGTGGTATTTACTATTTTTTATTTCCTTCCTTAGCTTACGATCAGCCATGGGAATTTACAAGCTTTCCAACAAGGCTGAAGTAATCCAGGAAACCACAATGACAGATCCACTTGAAAAGACCATTCCATGAGAGTGAGTTGAGAAAATACTAAATATTTTTTAATCAGCGGCTGAAGATGTCTATTAGAAACATCACTAATAATACAAAGTTCAGTGTAATAAAAGGAGTGTTTCTCACGCACAGCTGGCAGACATTGTTTGCATCAATATTTTTTTTCACATGAAAGCCACTATAATCAATCCAGTTCTCTAAGAAATGAGTGTAAGGATACAGATTTTGGGCACATTCTTTAAATAAGCATTTGTTATTCTCTTTAAATATTAATTTATAAATTAGGTCTGCTAAGGAAAATCTCTGGGTTTGTGAGGTTTTTGGACTATGCAAGTACCAATAAACATTGTGTAAAAAGTTGGATTGTGTGAACAACATAAAATGTAGATTGGTATAAGAAAAAACCTCTTATTCTGAATTTGTTGGGCTTGAAAATTCTTGTTTCTATTTTGGCCAGAAATAAGAGGTAGGATGAGGATGGAAGCCTTTCTAGAAGCATGTTAGTAGCCATCAGCCAGAACCAGAAAGTGCAGAGGCACACAAAAATGAATTGGAAAGAAAAGGTAAGAAATTCCTTGCAGACCTCAAAGAAACAAGTACAAAATAAAATTAAAAACAAGTAAAAAAAATAAAGCCAAAACCCTTGGCTTGAGGTTAGGGTAAGGATTTGGTGCTGTTACTGTTTTATTGTTCCTATTTTTGAGGAAGATTTTTATCCCCAGAAGTTCTTTTTCCTCCCTAGAACAAATTCAGACAGCAGACTACTCAGATGATTTTAGAGAGAACTTCTGACGGATATGTTCAAAGGGAACAGGAGAGTTAGCCCGTAATACCTTGATCTGAAATATATGGTTACCCAGAGGAGTCAGCATTTGCCTGTTCTGTGCCCCTCTGTGTGTGGTACTTGTTACACCTCCCACTAGTCTGAAGAAGTTTTTAGTGTTGGGTTAAGTTGTGCTTCTCTTCTGAGATGTGACAATCCAGTGTATCTCATCTTTGTATTGTAAACTTGGTGGTTTTCATGACAGTGGTATTTCTGCTGCTTACTAATTCTATAGGAACTGTTCAGAGTCTGGCTTTGAGAAAGTGTGGTGTTCAGTGCCCTTTTGTATAACTTTCACAGAACTGTACACAAAGTTTCACCCAGTTACATGAGTGTTGGCATGGTGGCGTGGTGTTCCTGAGAGCATAGCATACATGCTTTGAGGCACTTGACTGCCGTATTTCTGATGACTTGTGGTATGCTAGGAAGAGAGACTCAGACGTGGTGTGTGAAGGGGCTTGGCAGTGATCTGTGAAAAGACTTGGCTGGACAGTCTTGTGCATGTGCACCCATCACATAACCAGGTGGTTGGGTAGAAGTGCCTCAGCAGAAGCTGCTGATGTTGACGTGCAACTTTTTCTGCTCTGGAGACCTCCCTGTCCTCATCTCCCACTATTCTTCCACCTGCACCAGAAACTCAAAGCTCTTCTCTGCCCCTTTTCCACCAGTCACCTTCCCACAGCCCTTCTCATCCTAGTGGGCCAGGGCAGGGGAGGAGTACACAGTGTTAGTCCTCCACCTTGGGCTCAGAGCCAGTTCAGAAGAGTAATTTGTGTGCATATTGAAACTGGGCCTTAGAGGAGTTCTGGGCAAGCAAAATCATCTTCTCCCTTCCATTTCTAGATGAAATTCTGCAGCAGAAAACCTGGCCAGTATGGTATTCCAGTGCAGAGATGTAATCAGTGTTTTTATTTGTCCCACAAACTATTATTATGAGTTGAGATGGAGAAAGAAATTTGCCAGAGTGATTCTCAGATCCCAAGCTGAGCTTCCAAAACAAGCAAAATAAAATAAAATGAGAACAATTTATGTGGAAATCAGTAAGACACAAACAGTGTGGAATCTCAATGTAATAGTAGTGGGAATAGCTAAACTATTGCAGTTAGTGAGGTACTGTTGTATATCTGAACATGGGGACTGCAGATTGCTTCTCGAAAATGCTCTTTGTCAGCTATGCTGTACTTCTTTTTTCATGCTTTGCTGAGTCCTCAGCTTAGTCTACTTCAGTCTCATGAACAGAAGTTTCCTTGACTGCTGCCTGAAGGTGATAATAGGCAAATGGATGGTCAGTGATGCCCATCCCAAGTTTATTTTTTTGGTGTAAAGCTTCACTTAGAACAAGATTTTGGTGCAAATGAAGGCATATGGGCCCACACTCTCCAGAGTATTAGCTGGCTTTTTCAAGAGGCTTTTTTTTTGCTGGATTCCACAGCATGGTTTTCTAGTACGCTCAACACCAAAAGCTATTAATTTAATAGGAGTGAGATTGTTTCCCATAACACAGTGCTCCACTGCTTCCTTGTAAAAAATAATCATAGGGTTTTTGCAGGTTACATGCAGTCCTCAGGGTTTTGTAATTTCATTGGAAGATGCCTACAATTATCAACTAACTTCAGGCTTAATGAACTTATTAGCTTGTCGTGTAACACTGCCTGCCCTTTAAAGTTCCAGCTTTTTCCCAGCTGTTGCCCAGAGTGTCATTTTGTACTTATTTCAATTTTGTGGATGCTTGGTGATGAATGCTTCTTGGTTTTGAATCTAGTTTAAAAAACTATGCTTATATAGAACCTAGTTTGCTCTCTGTAATATTGTACCGGCACCAATGTAAACAGAGCTGAAATGGCTAACAGGCCACAGCATAATAAATCAGAATGATTAGTCATCCTCCTGGGACACAGATGAGTCAGCTTAGGTCAAGATACTTCTGGGAAAACTAGATAGCTGGTAAATGTGTTACCAGCTGACTATCAAAGTCCCTGTGCCATACCAGGAAATATCCCTGACTTGGGCAATTCTTCCCTTTCTGCAATGACAGAAGTAAACCAACTGCTTAACAACTCATTCTTCACCCTTCTATTCCTTGCTACCAGTTTTGGCAAGCCAAACAAATTGTTTCTTCATGACATTGTCTGTATTTGTGGGCTAACAACAAAGCTTTTTATTAGATGAAATACTATCTGCAATGTAGCATGCACCTTCTTTTTCTTCTAGTAGGCAAGAGGCAAGGTTACCTCATGATCTTTTAAAATTTATTTAATCATGTTTTAGTCTCTTCTGAATTGAGGTCCAGATTGTCGTTTCAGAATAAAGCAGGAACATTTTCTTTTACTGCACCACATTCTACCACGACATGCAGAATTAAAGCCTGTGCTCCCACCTGGGTAAAGATTACATAGTTTGCTCTGTTACTGGGATATGAAAAAAAACCCCACCACCGGTTGTCATCAATATCTCTTCCTTTTCATACTGTTAGTTTAGGGGAGACTCAAAATGCCTTCTTGGGGCTGAGCACTAATGCAAGGTAAAGGTGTTTCTTAATCTGAGCTGGAAACATCCACAGCTCATTTTTATTTTGATAGGCAGAGCTAATCAGCAGATCCACAAGGCTCTTCACCTGTTTGTTTTCGTAAGTTACTACTCTCCAAATAAAACATGAACTCCTTCTATCTTAGCTTTTTTCGTATAATCTTATTTTAGATGTCTCTAGATATGCCACAAACAGGTATGGCCATGGTGGTTTGTTGGTGACCTCACCAGGGATGCATTTACTAGGGAGTCTGCTAGTTCCCTCATCTCCCTGCCTTCCGTCTGCCTGTGCCTATTAGCACTTCTTAGAATAACGTGTCAGCCAGGACCTGTTAAGCATCATGGCTGGATCCAGGCCTAATCTAATCGTTCGTCTCTGTCATTCATGTTGCTGAAGCTTTGGGCCATAACCTCATTCCAATGTCCTTTCTTTATCTTGTGTGTACCTGTGTGTCAGAGGTGTAGTACCACCCAGAGATTGGGGATGAACAGAGACAACGCGCGTGGAACTATCTGGAAATGTTCCAGTGATGCCAAGGTCTACAAACACAGATCTGTTGAGGCTGAAATGTTTGGAATTGCATGCATTTTTTTCTGAATTGTTGCAGCTTTGCTAAAGGATATAATCTTCCATCTGGCAAATGGCTATCTTGGGAACGTGGTCTCAATGCCTCTTGGAGACTGAGATCTCAGGCTGACCGATAGTGGTCTGCCCTGCATCAGGAGACTTTGGGAACTCAGCAGAGGAGCAGCCCATCTAGGGGATGTGCTCTGGAAGGCGGGTTCCTTGTAATTTGGTGCTCTTTCCAGCTTTGGAGATGTAGATCTCAGAGGTTCCATGTACTCAGCCTCACATGTCTGAGTATATGCTTTGGCAAAGCCCTGTACAGTGTCAAAACAAGGTACTGAACATGTTTCTATTCCTACAGTGTGTGACCTTTGTATTTTTTTTCTTCAAATTCTACCAGGACAGGCATTTATATAAAGAGTAATCATGACTCAGAATTTTACTAGTGAATATATATATTTCAGAATTTGTGTTCTGTGAGCTATATTAGCCTTGAAGTGGATGAAAGGCTCATTTAACTTACCAACACATGACTGATGCACCCGTCCCCTCTTACAGTGAGGGAGTTACAGCTAAAGACACATATCTGACAAATACTTGTTTTAACTTTTAGCTGTTTGAGGTGTAAACATATATGATCTTTCATGATACATCTGAGAATCTTTCAACGTGTGGACAACTTGCAGACATGGAAAAAAATCATCAAATGACATAGTCAGATCCAGTCTGTGCATGCCAGTGATGTTCAGGTAATAAATAACTGTGCAAATAGATAAAATTATCTACAATGCAATGTATTTGTATACATAGTCCCTCATTGCTGTTTTGGTCACTTATCTACCTTGGCCAGAGCCACACTTTCTAAATCTATTTCTAAACCAAATTAGTTTCAGAAGAGAAAAAAAAGTTTTCTCACAAAAGGATTTGATTATCCCACTCTGGTGGACATCATGAGGGATTTGATATTTCTCAGTTAGGTAAGTGTGATTCTTAGGCTTTTCTGAGTGATCTTTTTGAACCTCAGTATTTAGAGAGCTTGGCGATGGGCACTTTACAAACCTTAAGGTAAGATATATGTCCTGTGGCCTTCTGTTTCCTAGGCTGGATGGGATTCCAAGCCTTCAGACAGATAAATCATGTATATGGCTCCTGGGAGATTCAGATGTTAAACTGATCCTCTCCTGATGATAAAGCTCAGTTAAGTATCCCTTAAAGATTTTAAAATGTAGGCCTTAGCCCTACAGTATAAAGCACATCGATTCATTGGCTTCAGCTAAGGATTTACTTGAAAACAGGTGTCCTCTAGCACATAACACATGGCAGGATAGAAACAGATTCTCCCTTATTTTAGTTTCTGTGAAGCTTTTACCTGACAATAGGGAAAACCGGTGTTGCAGCCATATGGATACTGTTCTCAATGGCATAAAAATCCTAGTGGTCTGCAGAAATTGAATCTGACTGGTACTTTTGTCTGGCTAAATAAATCTAGTTATCACCTACTGTTACTGTTTTTTTCTGTTGCTGCCATTGTGAATGGGACTTTGGAAATATAGGCAATAATGTCAATGCCACAGTCTGTGTCTGAAATGGGAATGCTATCTTGGCCCTGTGGATTTTAATTTGTAACATGGCTCTTAACTGTATAAAAAAGTCCAGGTAGAAGTATGCTTATGGCTTCACACATCTCTCTTGGACTCATTTCTTGCAGAGAACTGCTCTAAGCCCCTTCCACAGAGAACTCTTTGTAGGATTAGGACTGTAAGCAGGCTGTGACAGAAATGCCAGCTGTGGCATAGGATTGCATGTCAGTGCTGTGGGAAGATGGCAAAAGAGCCTAGTTCCTGCGCAGCACTTCTCATTCATAGATTTTGAGGACTTCAGTGTCATTTTACAGTGATATCCTAAGTTACTCAGCAGATAAGTGACACAGCTGGGAATGAAGTCCAGGTGTCCTGAGCCCCAATCCACTGCTCCATCCATTCCGCCTCCAAAGAAGTCAAGTTTGCAAAGAACTGTGGGAAATACCTGATTTGCCTGTGTTTCACCCCAGGAATGGAATGCTAGGTCAGCAGTATTTATTTTCTTATCTTGATCCTCCTAATTTTCACTTTTTAAAGAGCTCTGTCTGTGATGGAGCCTCTTGCAAATGCAACACATGTTGCTAGTAGAGCTTGGAAAATTTCTCACAAGTTATTGACGCTTGTAAAATGGTGGTTCCCAAACTTTCTCTGTGTAGCTTGGAAAATGGTGGTGAGAGGAATCGATCTCCTGGCAGCATGTCAGCTGTGGTCCTGTGTGCTGTTCCAGTCCCCCTGACGACTGGATTTGAGAGTAAAGCACGGCTGGTCCTGCCTCCGCCCTGTGCTGGATTTCACCGTTGCCCTCGCCCTGAAGTTACAGGCTTTAGAGATATGAACTTGCTGTGCGTTTCTGGGTCTGGAGCTAAACAGATTGACGCACTTAAAAGCCCCACCACCCATTGCTACAAATCTATTAAACATCTCCAGTTAACCATACAACCTCCTGCTTCAGCAGCTGAGCACGTAAATTCCTGTGACCAAATAGCTGCACAGTTAACTGCTTTCACATGTGCTCCTACTGTGGCCATCTCAAAAGGTGAAATCCTAGCCCAGCTTTGCCCCATGGGCACCGGCCGGTGACCAGAACATGGCTGTTTTGGGGGTTGGATGGGGCACCCTGGAGTCTTGCTTGTTACAGCTCCCTGGGAGCAAAGCGGAGGGTGAGTGGGCAGGGGCAGCCCAGGCAGCAGCAGGATCTCTGGGTTGCTCGTGTCCTCCTTCCCCACTGGCACCCAGCTGGTGGCCGCTGCCAGAGGCCAGGCTTGCCACCAAGCTTTCCCAGGACCCGATGCTGCCGGAGCCGGGCGATGGGGTTCACACATGGCTCAGTGTGCTGGGGTGCTCCCTCCCACAGCCCCACCACGCTTACCGGAGAGGAAACTCCTTTTATTTTCCTACCTCCTAGGTTTTGGAGAGGTTTTTGTTCAAAGTGAAACAACGTGTATGCGGGCGGAAAGCGCTGTGGCAGCTCTGAGGGGCAGGCAGCTGCCTCCGGCTGGTTGCCAGGGCCCTGCCACCCTGCCCTGCACAGCCATCTTGAGTGGGACACGGGGGTCCCGGGACACAGGGGCCAGCCCAGCACACAGCCCCGGCGGTGGGTGCCGGCGTGGCTGAGGCGTGCCGGCAGCGGTGCTGTAAGTAACTGCCAGCATTCGAAACCAGAGGGCCGCGTCCCCGCCAGCCTGTAGAGGCAAGCCTGGAGAGCCCGCTCTGAAAGGCAGCGGTTAATTTGAAACACAGGCGAAAATCGCGGCGGCGCTGGGAGCATGTTTGCCTTGGCTGCTCCGAGCCCCATGCTGCAGCACCGAGTAGGCCCCTGGCCACCAGCCAGGCTGTAATATTTCCTTTTGCTGTTGTTCATAAAGGCATTCAGGAAAACAATTGAGCGCAATGAGGGCTTTCCCATTCCGGCGAAGCACGGGGACCCCGCCTGGCCTGGGGGCTCGGCCCTGTGGCGGCTCTGAGGGGGCTGCCCACTGGGAGCCATTTCTCCCACCCCTCAAGGCACGACGGGGGTTTCTCCCCGCGAACAAGAGGTAGTGCCACAGCCGTGTTTTGGGGTGGGGGCTATGGGCACGTGGTTGGAAAGGATTTATCAATGCAAGAGCTGTGGCTTTGTGAAGTGCGCGCAGGTAGAGGGGGCCACACATCCCCGGCACGCCTAGCTGCAGCCAGTGGAGAAGATGGCGCCGTTTTCCTCAGTGGGAGGAGGAGGAATAAATTGCAGTGCTATGAGGCACCCTCATAGCTGGGGCTGTCTGAGAGGTGGTGTTGAATGAGTTGCTTTAAAATAAAAAAGCCACTCACCTCACGCTGTTAGTTATATGGGTATAAAGTCTGCGTATGAAGCAGACCTCAGGCTACCCAAGATGTCAGCTATGCAAAGGAAATCGTATGGAACATAAACTAATAAGGACAGAAATGCTCAAATTACATGCCGATTGCATTACCTGGGGCACGGCAGCAATAAACGTGAACATAAGGGAAGCTTGGCAAGTCTCTCCCTCCTTGTGCATGTACAACCGCACCAGCTGTAATGCAGCCAGACGGGTGCTGGGAATGCCTCTGCGCAGCTCGGGGACTGCCCGAGACCTTGCAGGATCCTGGCCCTTAGCACCCAGAACTTGCTGAAGTGTTAAAACACCGTAGACTTAGGGAAAGCGGCTTGACATCCTTACACAAATGGGGACAAACCTCTCGAGGCCATGTTTATTCCCGTTAGTTGCCGTGGCTCACTGCTGGAGGGTAGTCCTTGGTGTATCTGTGACAGGACAAATCTCAATGTGCAGAAAGTGCCTGGTGGCCTTGTGCTGTTGAAGTTAATGGAAAGTGAGGTCAGCATGTCCTGGATGGATGATGGGATCTAAGAGTCCGATGTTTCACATCTCGGATGACCAACTGGGGGTCCAGGAATTGAACCAGGCCACAGCATGGGATTTTTTTCTTCTGGCTCTTGGGAACACTGGCCAGTTCACAGGAATTCTTCAAGGGGCTCAGGAGGAGGTATGTCGTGTTCTACCTCTTTTTTAAAGACAAGTAAGCTGGGAGCATGGCAGTTTTCATCTATTGAAGCCTAGCCCAAATATATTCTCTGGTGTTCTTGCCTGCGGAATCTTTAGCTGGACATAGAAGTTCCCCCTGCACAAGTCAGCCATCCATGGTTTAGATGATGGGAGGAGAGGGGGGATTGTCTGCATCCCAGTCACCCTGCCTCTGCCAGCTAAGCCACTAGCACCCAATGCTGCAGCTAGTTAAGCTAAGGCAGAAGGGGATGATCAGCAGTAAGAGGGAATTGTGTAGGGCAGAGGACTAAAGGGACTTTGTGATCACCCGTGTGAAGCTTGTTCAACTAAACTTTCTGGTGTTCCAACTCTACAGAGCATTTTTTATTACGATGGCCTTACTTTTAGGTTTGTTTTACAAATCATTTGGGCCTTGTCTAGACCCATGCCTCTCAAAACAAACTTCACAAAGAAAATCAATACCTTAGGTGGCAGAGTTCACGCAATTCAGAGCCTCAGATGGGCAAGATGAATTATGTTTTAACATGTGTGAATTTGTCAAGGAGAATGCTGCAGGGGAGTCACTGAAATTTTTATTCTGGACTTAAGGAGCAGCTGAGATACGTCTGTCCTGAGCTTCCTTGCAGATCTGAGTTTGTGGGCCAGATCAGGGACAAAAGGCTACAACATGTTGCTGATGCCAGAGTAATCCCATATGGGCCAGGACAGGCAGAGGGGTTCATCAGCCCTTGCTAATGTCACAGGGAGAGATGCCCACCTTGACTCGCTACAGCCCTGAGAAGCTATGTGGCTTAGAAAGAAGCAGCTGCCTGGGCTGCTATGTAATAGTAAAAACTGGAGTCAGAAACCTTGGCTGCAGCATGTTTTCTGGCCTCTTTCTAGCTCCCCCCACCGTAGCTGGTGCCTGCTATCTTGCTCGAGAGAAGTAACTGCTTGTTGGGTGAAGCCTTGCACATGCTGACGTGGCACTTCCACTGTTGTTGCAGCTTGAGTTCTTCAGTTTAGGGATCGAATTTAAAGGTGTTTCCTTGTTCAGGAGGCAGGAATGATAAAACTGAATCGCTAAGTGATGTCTCTTGTCAGAAGCCTGTTAGGATTGGATTGTGCACAAATGACCATTGTGAACAGAATAAGCTTTTTCTTTTGGGCTAATGTTCACCTGACATCTTATTACAGGAATTTGTATTGGAAGGACTGTAGCCTTAAGGGCAGGTGCACTGGTTAGACGGAAAAGCATCCAGCCACTACACTTCCAGTGTAGCTGACAAAGCCGTTGGCATATTACAGCCTAAATAAAATTTATTTTAATGACATTTGAAAAGCACTTGAACTATTTTTAACTGGGTTTCTTTCTAAATGCCTTCAAAATGTTTTTTCTTTTTTAAACATACCCCAAATTCAGTTGATCCTTTTAACATGAATAGTTTCTGTGAGACCTTCGGGCTGTTCCCAGTGTCTGCAAAATTAGTATTGGTTGCTTTTTTCTTCAATGCCAGCAATTGAATTGTACTGTTTTGTGTTTTAAGACTATTCTGCCAGGGGAGGGCCTTGAAAATTTACCTGCAAAAGTCGTCAACATAGTCCCAAGAGCACAAGCTGCAATTTTCAGGTGCATTTTTCTTCTTCCAGATCAGAGACAAGCAGCAGGTATATACTACCTCAAGCAAAAAAATTGTACGTTCTTGTTGCTGTTCAGACTACAGAGGGATGTGCTGCATGTTTCTCTTCTGGGCAGAACAGTTGTATCTCACATCTAGCAATACCAACAGTGGGGTTTAAAAAGCAGTCTCCCCTGAGTGTCACACCTTATCATATTTGAAGAAACACTAGCGACTGTGTTTCAGTTACAGTGGGTTTGTAATGCTCCTTTATCTCTGTGAAGTCTTATATTTTCCTAGAAGTTGTGGTAGCCCATGAAATGGACTTCATTTTGGAGTTATAAACTCTGAATTCAAATTTTATCTCTTCTTGGAGCTTAACAGAGCACTAGGTTTGTGATTTTATTCACAAAGCTATGGATCATTGCAAATTGTTTCCTACTATTTGACAGCTTCCTTTCTAGAAATTTCAACACTCCAGCTATCGGCCTTCAGCAGTGTATGATTCTAATCACTGATTTCATAATCCGCCTTTAATTCAGCAAACATTCCAGATTATCAACGTATGCGATTTGTATTTTGGGAAAGCACAGTGCAGCAAAATTTTCCTGTTGTCAGGCTTTTAGGTTTTGTAGCTGAAAGATGCATATTGTTAACCAGGGGTAATTTCTTAGATATAGTTTATAAATATATGTAACTATTTTGGATTGTAGAGATGACATTCCCTCCAATGAATGTAAGAAGTAAAGCTGCAGAGTTTAAAGCCAAATTCAGCAGGAAGAAAGAAAATTACTTCCATATATCTTCTGTATGTCATTAAATGGAAAATGAGATAATTCTTCTGTACATCTGAAAACTAAATAAAGAGGTCTATTCTCCTCTCAGTTTCTGTGGATAACTTCAGCTAATTTTTGTGGCAGTTATGCACGTTGATTGGAGAAAAGATGCCTCGAGTAGGATTATACGGTATACATACATTACTAAATAAAATGCTCATTTTATTTAGGATAATCCATCTTTGTTCCAGATATATGTATGCATTCTTCTTACAGCAAGTATTTCAGTTGTCAGGATGACTTGATACATTTGTTCTTTGATGTCAAATTCAGTTGCATCACTGTGGAATGGCTGCTACAGAAACCCCAGCTTAGTTTTTAAATGTATTGAGTTCACTTCTTTTTACTTAGAGAAGCTGGATTTGATTTCTTTCCTGTAAAGAAGTTCATAGTAAAATGGGTGAAACCTCTAAAACTGCAGCAATAAGCGTGGCAAAAATACCCAGATAGTGAGATCAGAGACAATAAGGAAAAAAGCAATCTGAAGTCCAACAAACAAAGTCTAATGCTCCCCATTGTAATTGAAACCAGAGCTAAATTAGATCAATACCAAAATATTAAAGTGTGCCAAACCTGTTTTCTGTAGGCTTTGCTATAATTGGATTCTGATGCGAGAGATAGCTTAAGTAGGCAAAGTCTGTTGACTCAAGACCATGATTATTCATAGAAAAAGAGCTTCCTGCTAAGGTATACAGTACTTTTATCTGCTGTTTCTTGAAGAATTAATATATTTCTATGCTTCCCTTCCATGCTGATGCATTTGAAGTCCGTATCTTGCCTACAGTAAATCTCTGTCTTGCTTAACAAGAAACTATTTCACTGTATAAGCGAGGCATATTGACAACAGATTTAACCCAGACAACTCAGCTTTATTCAATCAGAAGAATGCTGGCTTGGTTTCAGGTTTCTGGGATACAGGCACAAATGGACATGCCCCAAGTAGAATCCATTTGTTTTCCCATGAATGTACCTAGTAGGAGGTCAAATAAAAATAAATATTTTGGCTGTTCGGAACAAGATAGATTACTGGAGTATTTGTGATTCAGACTGGAAATGTGATTAGAACAAGCAGAGGTAGCATCAGAAATATGTTCTGTTGAGAGTAAAAAAAAGCATTGTTTTCTCTCTCTCTCTGTGTTTTAAGCTGTGGTTATTCCTTGTCTTCACTAATCAGATTTATGAGAATAACTGCGTACATCTTAATGCCCCTCACCTCTTTGTAGAAGTTGCTCTGTTCGTGGGTTAAGGAAAAATAGCTATTTATGTAGCCTGTTAGGATTTTTTTTTTTTTCATGTAGTATAACTTATGCAAAGGAGTGGTTTATGGACTTCCCCTGTGATAGTAAGAATAAATCAATTTAGATCCAGTATATCAGGGGCCCCAGATTCTCTGTGGAGTTCCACCAAACAATGAAATAAATTGTGCAAGGGCAATTTGTCCCTAATGTTTTTAGCTATTTGATTTTGTTGAGGTTTTGCTGGTATTATTTAGATATTCACTGTAATTTATGCTGCAGTGTAAAAAAACCCTGCATATTTGCCTGCAGGGGAGTGAGTGCTCATTGAAACAATCCTTTGAACATAATAAAAATGAAATCCCCAGGTAATAAAAAAAATCCCCAGCTTTTATGAATAATGCATTTGTGGAGTGGGGGGAGGAAGTGCTTTTTAGATTTATTCCCCTGTCTTCCCCCCACTCAACCTGTTGGCAGAAATAAACTGTAGGTTGGGAATGGGTTCCTACATTGTGAATGTGTTCTCAGGCTTTTTTTTTTTAAGGTCCTGGCCTAAATGCTGCAACAAACCCAGATGCTAAATACTGGTAATTCTGATTTATTTGTTTGTTTGTTTGTTTGTTTGTTTTTAAAGTCTGTGGGTGTCTTCCCCTGTGTATTGACCATCTGGTTGTGGGTTAGACTGTTTGGGATATGCCTGGCATGCTGAAAAGCAACTCAAAATTGCAAAGTGGTTGGAGGCCCATTGATGATGGTTTGTTTGGGGTCCTCAGTGAGCTTTGACAGAGAGCAGGTGTTGTGATGATAAATTCAGGATGGGGCTGAGGATTTCTCTCTTCAGCTGGTAAATGTGTGGGAAATGCTGTAGGCGCACTGTAAAAATAAATGATACTTATTCAGGAGATAGTGAAATGGAAACACTTTTGTGTTGCAGTCTCAATGGAAAAGCTGTTTGAGGATTTTAATGGATTTCACCCCGTAGCAGTGGTTTGGGTTCAGTGCAGGAGGATCCAGACTTAGAGCTGAATTATGGCTGCTGAGCCTGAGACTTAAAAATGGAGTTTCGGTATGGTTCCCACGAACAAGTGTCCCAGCTGTGAAACCTACCACAATACCTGTTGCTGTGCCTTTGTTTTTTGGCAGTGCAAAGCCTGTGCTCCGCAGCCGTCGCAGAAATCCCATACCTTCTCCATCATTTCATCGAGTGACTTGGACAAGCTATTGGTTTCCAGTTCTCTCTTTCACTGAGATAGTTGCTTTGTAGGGTGGAAAAATAGAAAAAAAGCTGACAGTTTCTGAACTGAGGATACTGGAGGAAATTTCTGTCATGTGTGTGAGGGGTGTACATCAGGCAGTAGAGAATCAGTTCTCTCAGGGTTCAATTTCTAAGAGTCTCAGTGGATGTGGTGCTCTTACAGCCAGTTAAACTTTGAATAATCCTTTCAGGAATAAAATATATTTTCTGTGACTATGATGGTGCCAAATCAATTTATGTTGCCAAAAAGCTGCTTTGGAAGGACTTGAGGAAACCACAGCTGGGAATTGTGTCACAGATATAAAATGAGATTTATTTACTTTTCTACATCTAACACTGAAATAATAGGGAAGACAGGAACAGATGAAAGAAACATTTACTTTTTACAGATTTTATTTCTTTTTTTTTTAATTTAATTTACTTTTTATAGAGTTTCTGTAGCAAGTCTGCATTTTCAACAGGGACTTAACGCTCTTCTCACTGAGGTCATTGGCCAAGTGAGTACTAGGAATGAGACTAGTGATGCATTTTATAACTTGGGGGTAGGGAGAAGAGTGCATGTTCTTCATGACTCAACAGCAGCCTGAGGATTTCAAAGCACCATGATCAGTTTGCAGAGCTTGTTTGCAGGCCCATGTTCACTGATACTTTTCTCTGCACTCTTGTTCTGCCTGTGGACCCTACTTATCTTGTTTCCCAATGCCAGATTTCAAGTGGTGCCCAGGGATTGACTTCTACTTCCACAAATAATGAATTTATCACTATGAATTTTTAAATGCCATAAAATGCTTATGTATTTTGTGGGTTGCAAGGATCCGTGCTTATGCTAGGAGGGTTTGTGAACTGCCTGTACTTGAGCCTTCTCTCTTGGACAGTGCTTTGGAACTGTAGCCATATAGAAAACCTGCAGCTTTTGTTTGGACATATATACTGAATATAGACTCCCTCCTGCCATTCTATCTCAATGGAGCCTATTTTTTTCAGGGTAAATTATCATCTGCAGTTCTGTTTTTTTTTTTAATTTTTCATAAGTCTTTACTTTTTGGTGTTACTTGTATTTGCATAACTGACCAAATTACAGAGTGAAGCATAAATGGTATGCTCTCTTCTGCTTTTCTTTATCTAATCTACTGAGATACATTAGCAAGAAATTTCTCTTCTGTCCTGGTGCAGGCAGGAACTTTCATAGATCAGAGATGATAAGGAATGTTGTAATAAAGGGAATCTGAAAATACAATACAGCTGCATACATGTGTGTGTACACATCCTATCTCATTGTATCCATGTTTCTGAAAGTATTAGGCCAATAAATTTTGTGTGCTGTTAATATGAATTAGTTTTTAAATAGTCTTGCTTTGCATCAAATGAAACATATTAGAATGCAGTGAATTTCTTCCTCAAATGAATGCCTGTTAAAAAATAGCACTTAATTTATTTTTGAGTGACTGATTTAAGCACTGGAGAAGTATCTACTTTATAAGCAGCAACTGGCAGGGGAGAAAAAAAATGAGGCAGAGCAGAGACAAGCAGAAACCGCTAATTGTTATAGGTTCCACGCCACTGGAAAAGGAATACAGAGAGCAGATTTCCACTGGAATGTAGAGAGAGCAGTAAGCATGGTAAGGAAACTGCAATACAAGAAAAGGTATTTTAAATAATGAAGACATTTTTAAGGACTCCTTAAGAAGCAGTAGAATTCTTGAAGTGTACAGCATGGAGGCCTTTGTAGGATCAAGGCCTTAGGATTGTACATTTTCAAACACTGAGATCAGGATTTGAAGAACACGCTTCTTACCAAAAGGCTTGCTTATATTCTACAGTTATTAGAAACTGCCTAAATTTGACTAATTCAAGAGAAAGGAGCCAAAATTAGGCAGGGGAAGATTGGCATGATTGAAATGAAATCATCTAGTTTGCCTTGTATCTTTACAACCCATTCAGATGTTTATGGTAGGATTTATGTGAGCAAATGTATAATCCCTGAGGCGATCAGCTCTGTAATTGCTGTATGAGATGTACTTGCCACCATTTCAGTGAAGTTCCATCTGCTTCTGCTGGGGGTTATTTTGTCCTGGTTTATGGACAGCTATTCCAACAGTTCTGAATTAGCTTATTTGGGATGTAGGTGGTGTTATCAACACTTGTGTTGAATGTTTTTAAGAAAAAAATATTTCACTAACAGGGGAGCAATGTTTCCACATTACCATGCTGCAGACCGGCGTGCCTTTAGAGGCTAGACCACCCAGTTCATCTTCCTGGAATGAGTGTGACCCTCTCACATGGCAAAGGGGTGTATGTAGCCTCAACATTAAAAAAGCAAACTAATCTGTGGTTTGAGCTCGTACTGCATATACAGCATCTTCAGGCACTGCAGGCTTTGGGACTCTTTCTGAGCATTTCCACTGAGTATAATTGGTTGACGTTTTCCTCAGCTTTTGCGTAACTGTGGATCTGAGTGGAATTGAGTGCCTCAGTATTATTATGAGGTGGATTAAACACTTTCTATCAAAGTTGATTTTTCAACCAAATATTGGGTCTTAGAATATTTATTTTTTTTTTAAGCATCTGGTCCTTACAGACAATTTGGAGCTTCTCTTTCTTGTTCTAGCTTTGGAAAACAGAACATTAAAAGAACAGAGACTGAACTATCATGATGCTCTCCTGGTAGAAAGGGCCAGCGTCTCCTAAGAAGGCTTACTACAAGGCTGAGTTTCGTTGTTTGCAATCCCTGCCTTATGCCCACTGCAATTGTTGAGAGATGCCTCATGTTCTCTTTGAGAGAGATGAGGGTTAAAGGAGGCTTCAACTATTTTATTGCTACTTTGGCAATCTCAGTAGATCTTGCTATTTATCACATGCATGCAAGAGAGGTATTTAGCTCTTTTTTTAACCCACATAATAGATTTTCTTGTTGTGATTTTGTAAATTGATTTTTCAGTAAAGTTCTGAACTTTATTGTATTCATGACTTTACTAGATACCGAAGCAAGCAACCCTCCGAAGTGAGGCTTTAGATGTAAAATACTAACAAATTCCTTGCTGGACCTAATATGTCTCCTGACAGACTACTCCATGTTCCTATTCCTTATAGTACTGAGTTAAAAGATCTCGGATAAATAACTTGTCTGCTGTTCTCACATTTTAAATTAACTCCTTGTTAGTATAATCAGCAGCAGCTCCTCCTGTAGTTTTGGAGCCTTTTCTTGCTACCACAATCATTGGCTTCTGTATGACTTAAAACTCCCTTGGAAAATGCTGGTTTCTGTGATGCTGTTTTCTTTCCTCTAACTGAATGGATCTGTGAATAGTCCAATGAATGCTGTATATTGTAATTGGCCTTTTTCTTGAGTTGGTGATAGGAGTCAGTTGCCTTCACTTCTCACTTGCTTTTCTGTTCTTTGAATCCTTCAGACTTAGTGCAGTTACAGTATGTAGGTCATTTATACTCTAACATCTCCTGGAAAATACTAGCCTTCTAGTTCTGTTGTACAAACTGTTGGTGTCCTAGGAAATGTTGCAAGGGCCACTCAGACTCAGATGCTGAAGTAAATTTCCTAGTAGGTTTGTACAACTTCTGGGGATACAATTCAGAGGAAAAGTTGATTTTCTTATGCAGTGCTAGTGATATTTGTGGGAGAGATATTATTAGTGTTTTGAAATACTATGTAACAGATCGCTTTCATACATCCAGAAAGTGTGAAAAAATAAAACCAAGAAACACTGTATCCAAGACTAAATGCTTGACATTTTTTAGTATTTGGAATAAACCAAATTTTGTTGCTAAGAAAGCATGCAAAAAAACGCCAACTTTGGAACTACTAACTCTCACTTTTTATTTGATTTATCTGTATTATAAATCAGTGTCATGTGGCAATTTTTAGAAGAAGACATTTGCATCTACACTAGCAATTTTATGTGATGCTTCAGCTGAGTAGGTCTTAAATGGTGAACTAATAAAGTGGTTTTAAATGGAAATTGAAATTATGTCTTTAAAGAAAATTATAGTGATTATCTCTAATACTTTAGTAAATTAAACAAATATTTGCTTAGGGAAATATGTACAGGATGGAAGAATTTTCTAAACAATTTCAGAAATACCTGTCTGCCTTGCAACACATTCAGGGGCTTGGATTGTTTCTTACAGCATAGAATGTTCAGCCTTGCCCAGAGGATGAAAACAGGTCAGTGTCCCAAAAGATAACATTGTCCAGGAACGAGTAACAGTCCTCCTGATGATCTGAAGAGAGACTACCTTGGAGGGTGAAAAAACTGGCAGAAGAATTTCTATTTCTAAGCTCTGGAAGCTTGGTTAGTCTAGAGTTACTTGCAAAGGAAATTCTGTCATTTAAAAACAAAGAAATCCCAATGGAGCTTAATTTGACATTTTGTAAATCAACTGTACAACTGTGTTTATGAAAACACAGAGACTGTGCAATTCTCTGACGTTTTATTATTTTGTAAGGGTAAGAGTTCATGGCTAGCAGTTTTCAGGGATTTTCCTCTACAGCCATGGAGTCTGTTTGCTTGAAGGAAAGCATGCAGTAAAGACTGCGAGTCTCTTCGAAAAATGTCTCATCAAACTTGTTGCTTGTTCATTATAAAACCAGAAATCGCACACTGCTCTTCCTGTAGCCGTTTTTTCTTATTACCTCTGGAGGTGCTATCCTCAGTTTGCCGTAGGAACTTCTATCAAGGTCTGCGTTGGTGTAAAGTCTGTGTAGAACAGCAGTTCTCAGTGGTCAAAGGGTACTTTCAACCCCACTTGCTGGCGTGTAGCTAGTATGACATTGAAACGAGGTAGCCAGCAAAACAGCGAAGGATCGCAAAAAGTGGGATGTGTCAGTTCTGAAATCGCAGTTTACAGCACATTTTCTCTGAGGGAATATGCCAGAGGTGTGGAGGCCTTTGCCCTGGGGGGGATGCTGTTCCCCACCTCTGTACTGCTGACAGGGAGCTTTTCTCACTGTTCTCAGGCTGCAATGATATCGTGCTTCACTGGAAGATGTGCTGAAGCATTCATTGGTGATTTTTCAGGCTTTCTTTGCTGAAAGTGACTTGCATAATTTTGAGTGAGGTCAAATCTCAGTTATAAGTGGCCACCATGGCCTGAGGAAGCCTCTTGACTGAGAGGACCGTTAGGGCAGAACCACAGCTAGCAATTGCCCTCTCTCAAGTGGCCTAAAGCTGTGTTGACCTGCCTGTTTGGATTTCAAGGAAAGTGAGTAGGAAAGCTTGTCTGAGGTATGACAGCCCAATGAGAGATTTCCTAGGGTCACAGGTGAACGAAGTTGTGTCTGCATTAACACAGGGGTGTTTTAGATAGAAAAGCTGTGGGTGGAGTAACTTTTTACTTCATGTGGTTGCAGAACTCAAAATGTACATAACCTCCAAGGAACATTTCTGTGTCTGGTGTAGTTAGTGGGACAGGGAAAGCCGGAGCTTGGGTACTGTGGCATACAAAAGGACCAGTGCTATGTCTCAGGGATGTGAGAGACTGCTGGATGGAGGAGTAGGGAGACACACAAACAGTGGGGTGGTAAATGAAGGTGCAGATTAGTAAGAAAGGGATTCTGAAAGTATCCAGTGTGAGAGGGCTCAGGAGGAGCTTATAAATGAATGGAGAAAGAAATCACAATATAATGAGGAAGAGTTGCATGCACAACTGTTTGTATTGGTTATAACTTCAGCACGTACTTTCAATAATGCAGCTTTGTTTCTTTGAATTAAAAATGGTGGCCTGATCTCTCACTTGTTCTGCAACTTTGTCTTGCATTTGAGGGAGAAACTACAGATGTGACTGCAGCATGCTATGGAAATATTTGAGCTTCCTAAATGTTAGCTAACTCAAGTACTGGAAGCAGTCTTTCCACAGGAGTTTGGAGATCAACCCAGTGAAATTTATTTAGCAGGCAGGTTGTTAGTGTTTTGCAGCCTTTGTAGGGCTTCATACTGCATGATCAACCTACTGAACTATGTGGCTTGGTCTTAACTATGTAACAGTCCTGGGCTTTACAGAAGTATCTTGAATGGAATGTCTTGTCCAGAGCCAGTGTTTACATAAGGGCATGAAGACCTACTGTGGCAGTGAGACTGAAGAAGTCAAGGAGCAGAGGAGTCAGGCTTCCAAAAATACCTCTGGGGTTGAACGGATTTCAAGGAATCTTCTTGGCCAACATCGACATATTGTGGCAACCCTGAGTCTAAAACAGGGACGTTCTCATTCTCTGTTCTGGTACAGTATCTAGCACCAAGAGCTTTGTATTTGGTTGAGCCTTAAGCGCCAGCTTAAGAAACGCCACGATGATTTGCAGCTTACTGTTCAGTTGTGCCTGTGCAAGGCTACCAGCTGCTGTTTATAGAGTAACTGTGGTGGGCACGTTGGTCGATACATGCCCTGTTTAGGCAGCAGGCTGAGAAGGTGGAATACTCCCTTCCCCTGCCACCCCCCAGAAGGATCAAGTATTGAAAGAACCCTTGGGAAAGTCTGAAGTGGCAGTAGGGAATTGTAAGCCAGGAGGAAAAGAAGCCTTGCAAGGGAATACCTCAGCCCCTGCCAGGAGAGGTGTCCGGTGGGCACGGTTCGGCACCCTGGCCAACACTGTGCCCAGGCTGGGCCCTGGGGGGCTTGCTGGGGAGGGGCAGGTGCCCTGTGCTGCCTGGCACATGCCACAGGGAGTGTGTACGTGTGGGCAGAGCTGGGGGATGGAAGATGCTCACCTTCTCTGTATTCCTTCTCCCTTGTGTACCTAAGTGTCGAGCCTATTAATTCTTACACCTGATAAAACTCAGCAGGGATAACATCAGCTGATGATGACTGCAAACACGTGGAATTTATAATAAATAATGAGCCTGTTTAACCAAGCTGGAAACAACTGGCTCATAAGAGTGCACAGCACACTGATTATAGAAGAGCTGGAAAATCCTGGTTGTGGAAAACCTGCATCGTTTCAAATAAATAGGGGGACTGGTGAAGTCCTGTGCTGTTTCAGAACCTAGGTTCTACAGAAAATTTGGAGCTGAGGTTTTCCACTTACTTCTGCATCTAATTGACCTATCTGATCTTCTTGCTTACTCTCCCCTCATTGTGCAGCTGTTGATGTGGCTTCCAGCTCCCAAAAGAGTGCAGAAGGGCACTTTTTTTTTGAACACTCAGCTTTTTGGACACATGCTTTACAACACGAACACCTGTGTGTATCCAAGTGCTGGCTTCCCTCTCCTGCAAGCCCAGATGTCACACTCGGAAAGTGCACTTGCTGAGTTTGTGCTGCAAAATAGCACGGAACCAAATGAAGGCAGCTTTTGGAAAGCCTGAGGTGAGAGTATCTCCCCACAGCTCTGGCATCCCTTGGAAAGTGAATGGAGTTGTTCACATTATCACTGAGGGTCCATTGTGCCCAACTAGGTGAAATCATTGGCAGTTTTTTGCTAGGCTTACCAGACTGGATGTCTCTCTTCCATCCCTTGCTTTGGTCTCCCTCTAATTGAGGGGAGATAGCCAAGGTCCTCTGTGTAATGTAATGTGAGTGCCTGTTGCAGCTACTCTGTTTGCCAACATTGTGTCTATTCACCACCTATCAGAACTCTGTGAAACAGATAACAGATAACAGAAATCTGCTCCTAAACTTCCAGGATATGTCTTCTTCCTGGTGGGAGTGTGAGGAAAGGCCTTGCTTTTCTGAGTGTCACTTATCTGCCTGTTAGAAACAGGAGGTGTTTATTTTGCAGACCTCTGCTTTTCTGGCAAAGTTGGTTAAAATTGGTCAATGGCTTCAGAAGTTACTGGAGGAGAGGGAATTTATAATCAGACACAGACAAGCTGGCTTTATGTGACTGTGTAAGCTTCATTTCTTTAGGAAACCATGGTAAAATATGTGGATAAAGTTGCAGTAATATTAAGGTTAGAGTTCATGCTGGCCTGTATTTCTCTCTCAATTTTTCTAGCATGACGGTATTAGTCAGCTTGGAGCTTTTTGAAATTTTTTATTCCATATGCAGAAATTTTTCAAACATAGCTTCTCTACCTTCCTTGATTTTTCCTTGCTGAGCTTAATCATTACGTGGGAAAAGCGATCAATTTAAAAATAGAGGAGCCTGTGCAGAGATGTTGCTGGCTAGATTTTTTTGTTTGTTTGTTTGTTGGTAAAAAACTTCCTGTTGGCAGAACTTTGATTCATTGTGGTCCTAAAACAGCATTAAAGTGTTCGGGCTAGATAGATTCCTTAGTGGCTTGCCAGGAGTCCCAATCGCCATGGCAATGCTACTTGAGAAAGGAAACATGCTCTACATCTGGGAGCTGGGCTGTGTCCTGTATCAAGCACGGTCAGGGAGAGTGTTAACTGTGTACTCTCAATCTTATTTTTTCATTTAAACCCTGTCTACTGGACTATAAGGTGACTATAAGAACTATAAAGACTTGAACAAAAGGGAGATGGAAGTATTTCAAGGGGGAGAAAAAAGCACCGCCTGACATATGTGGATTCTATCTGCAGTGCTGGAACTAGGTAGAATTGCCCACGTAAGAATCAATTCCCAGCTTTGTGCTTGCCACAGCATATCAGATAGGTACAGAAGGGATGAATGGAGAGGTACCTATCTGGGCACGGCTTCCCCATCAGGTTCAGCGTATAGGGGAAAAGGCAACCCCTCTGTGTGAAGTGTAACCTTCACGAGGCCTTGGCCTTGTATATTGAATAATGGGATGATAGCAGATGTGGCAGGAAACATTCAGGCTTATTTGCTCCTACAAATGAAACAGCTCTAATGGGGCGGGGTGGGGGGTGGGGTGGGAAAGCCTTAACAGAATTAGCTAAAAAAAAATGTGTCAGACAAAATTGTGCTTTGAATGCATTATAAGAGCTTACTGTTTTGCAGTGAGAAAAGACAGTCAGGTGTTGATAGCATGTAGGAGGCAAGAGCTGTTATTAGTGAGTGGGAAGAAACACACTGAGTGTGGTGTGGGAGTAGGGCAGATGGGAATGAATCTAGAGGCTCTTTTGGAATTACTCATATTATGAATCATCTTCTTACAAACCTACTCTCAAAACCTCCGGTGCAGAACCCCGTCATCCTCCAAGGTCCCACAATATTGCCATGCTGAGCACGGCATTGAGAAGGGTGTTGAGTCAGCTTTGTGTGCAATAGCAGTATGAGATGTTCAGTGAGGAGTTCAAGTAACTACTTCAGCCAGGTAGGTTGTGACTGTGGTGCTTAACAACATGGTTTAGTGATGGACTTGGCAGTGCTGGGTTAATGGTTGGACTTGGTGATACTAAAGGTCTTTTCCAACCTAAATAATTCTGTGATTCTGTGATTAATTCAAGCCCTCTGTGGGATGAAAAAAATGGTAGTATATTGTTATTAAGGTAGTTAGGAGTGTCCATGCAGAACCATTAATGGAATAATTTCCACCCTCATCCGCTTGTGAATGCAACAGCTTTGTTGCCAAGAGTCTAGCTGTGCATAATACTTGGTGGGAGCCATATAAGCATGTCCAAATGGTTGAAAGTGTGCCTGAGAATGTCTAATGAGAGAGCTCTTCCTTGGACTTGACATATACATTGTGTGCTCTGACTGGAGACATACGGTGATGGCGTTATAAATCTGATCCTGTCCCTGCAGACTATGGTTTTGCCTATACCATCTTTTGAGAGGCAGTGCAAGCTGTCTGTCCAGGCTCCAAACCACCACAAAATGAAGAAGGCAACAACAGATGGACTTAATCCAGCAAGTTTGGAACTGGAGGTGTAGGCATACTCAGACTTACGCAAACGTGAGCATGCCACAATCTGGGAGTGCAAGCGCTGTGAAAAGTGCAGAGCTGCTAAAAATGCCTCCAACCATTCGGTGACAAGGTGACAGCTCAGCAGCTTGGAAGAAACAGCAGCAGCAGGACTTCTCCAGGACTCTCTGACCTCCAGGGCTGTACTGGGTGTTCATACACTGAAGGCTTCTAATGTTTTATCGCTGAGGCACAGGGTCCTAGCTTGTGGTGAGGACCTCTTGAATTGCCCTTCTGGCAGTATCTGTTACCAATTGCCACCTTAACCTGCCACGACACAACAGGAAAATTTCAGAAGGAAACCTCCTTAGAGGGATCTCTAGAGCAGGTTTATGACTTCAGCAAGTATACTGTGGTTTTTGTGCTCAGCTGTGTCTTGTAACACCCTTAGCAATCTGGAGAAAATAGTAGAAGCTATGAGGATGTTCTCCCTTTTCCTGACCTCTTCAGGAAGAGCACTAAGTCACTGGGTTAATGCCTGACTTCTGCCACATTAGGGCTGCACTGGGCCAGCTCCAGTCTCCCTTTAGATATTAAAGGTAGGCACATTCTTGGTGAACAGAAAATACTGACAGAAGCAGATTGATAGAGAGCTGAACACAATGAAGCCTGTTCTCTGGGCTTGTCACAAATCCATTAACTTTTTCACTAATGGATTCTAATTCTGAACTTTTCTGATTGTATTCTGAAAGAGAGGAATATATAATTTTACCAGACTATTGCTTGCAACTAAACACCTTCCTTTTTGTTGCCTTTATTAGTTGCTGAATGTTCTTGTAGCTATATTTTTACTTCTGCTTTGTCTACTAATCTAGTTTACCCCCAAAGGACTAAAGAAGATTTATTTTACAAATTCACACTTGAACTTCCTAGCACGAAGCAGTGGTTTTGCTCTCAGGTTTTAGGAGTAGTGATGAAAGGTATTTCCCACAACACTTGTGAAGTTTAAATGAAAATGAGTCTCTGCATTAAATTTTTATTGCACTTCATATGTAGTATTAAATTTCTTGGATACTCTTTCTGAGGCTTATTATGGTAGGATTGTTTGGTATTTCCTGACCTTTGTCATCAGTTTTGACTCAGATACACACATGTATGTAATGTTTATCTATATACATGGATGGGTAGCTAGCTCGCTAAATATTAATATATTTATAGTTTGCTTCTTGGCAATTGTTGTCCTATCTGAATAGTAACGGGAAAAAAGGAAAAGAAAGATAACAGGAAAATAAATTTTCATTTTCAAACTATCAGGTGGCTGAGAAGTGGGGACAAGACAGAGGAGGCAGAAAGTAAGGAAGAAAGGAATCAGTGAATAGTCATAACATACAGGTGAAAACATAGGTCTTAAAAAAAACAGTAAAAGCTGTAGATTTCTTCTGTGTTTTTCTGAAGCCCTGAAACAATTTGAAATATGAAAAACTTAGGCTAATTAAGAGCATTATATTGATTGGCCTCAATTTTCTTTCTTTCTTTGTTTTCAATCCAGCTTCTCTCATTATAACCTTTTAAAATAAATAAATAAAATTTCTATCTCTATAAATATCTGAAAGAGTGATTCTTATATAATAGCCCTTTCTTGCAGCAAAATTTATCATTGTAACAATACTGTAGTAGTTTTGCTGGCAGAATCACAGCCAATCAAAGCTATTTCAATAATGGAACATTTCATGGTTTTGGAAATTAAATGTGTAACCATGGCACTGAAATGTCTCTTAAATCATATTTGGAGATGTATTTTTCACCAAATGATTTGCACATTATCTCATTCCATCTGATTTTTTTTTTCATCAAAATTACACCATTGATTTTTTTCCTTTTTTGTTTCTGCGGCAATTTTGCAATACAACTTCCCATCTGCTTTCATTTTTTTGTAAGTTTGATCATGTTTGTTCAAGAAGCAGATCTAAACCTTATTTTATCATGAGGCATAATTTAACAGCTGAGTAATGGTCAACCTGTAAATAACTAGCATGCTAAATTGAAGGAGTGAGAAATACTGTTATCAAAATTAGTAGCTGTGCTAGTTTCAATACATAAGAAAGTGGTGAATGCAGTGATTGTTCCAAGGTCTGGGATCAGCTCAGGGACCTGTGAATCCTCAGGAATTTCATCTATTGAAGAACCGTGGGAACCAGGCATTTTTGAGTAAGAAAGGGTAGAAATCTGCAGGTATTTGTTCTCTATACACATATGGATTCTCTCCTGAGATGCTCACATGCACCTGGGAGCTGATTTGGTATTGAAGTAACATGCAATGTCATCTTTGCTATCAACCATATCTGTCTTCTGTTTAGGGGAACCTTATAATGTTTGTTAGTAGACCTCTTTGGACAATTGGAAGGAAAGGTGAAATGGAAACTGGAAAACACAGAGAAAATAAAAATATGGAAAGAAGATAAAATATACGTCTGTGGCATTCTAACTTGTAGACTTAGGTGGAACATCTTTTCGTTGGAGAACAGTGTGTTAGTAAAATCAGTGTTCGCAAAGCATTCACATGAATATATAGCTTTGAACAAAAAGTTGAATGAGGAAATTAAGTAAATTATCAACTTGGTTTTCTTGTTTTGGTCATGAGAAAATGTTTTTTCAACTTCATAACTTTTGTCTATATGAATTTTAATAAATTTTGTGTAAATATAAAAATACATTAATATAATGTGCATTTTAGTAACATTCTCAAAATGAAGTGACAAAAAATAAACAGAACAATTAGTGATTATCAAGATGTATGGATTCCTTTAGCCATATGTCCCATCCATGAGAATGCCAGTAGCTTGGGTGCAATTTGGGGTCCAGGCACACTCAAGGTAATTCCCGCTGGAAAGTAGGTGCAGAAACACTAGGCAGTGTTGTTGTGAGTTGGTTTTGTGAAAATGGTCCAGGTATATCAGAAGAGCAGCCGGGTTGTTTATTAGTTTGGGTGCAGGTTCACCAGCATGCAGGACTTCTGGGCTGGTGCATCCACAGGCTGCTGTGTGAAATCAGGTAGACTCACTGCCAAGAGTCACTGCCAGTGTGGAGGTTTCCTTGCCTTTGGTGTAAGGTTTTGAATGCTATTCCAGGGCACTAGCCTAGTGATGGGGTTGTTGGCTGCTCTTGGGGCATGATTCCTCTGATCAGAAATTCTGTGTTGTACCCAAAAAAATGTTCCAAAGTTAGTGTGTATGTTCCTGCCAAAAGCTTTGTTTTCAACTAATTGACATTTTCTTTTGAAAAACAACTTTGTCAGAAAATGACCAACCAGCTCTGGTTTCACACCCTCTGATCTGTCATCTTTGATCTGCTTAATGAAATCAGGGTTCCAGTAGTACTTGCTGCTGGGCTTTTAAAAATCTCTTAAGCTGCCTTCTGCTTTCGTCTAGATTTCTTTCTTACTCGACTCATCTGCAGCTATTTTTCTCTCCTTAGGGAGAACCCTGATCCTTTTTCAGTCTCTTTCACAGAAGCTGCCTGCTGGTTTTCTGGCTTTTCTCTCTGCTCTTTTTTACCAGAAGTGCCCGTAACTAGAATGTAAGGGGAAAAAAAGCATCCAAACCTATTTTCAAACTCAAATCAGGATTTAGGAAAGGTTCAGATCATGATTTCTTATGAGAGCTGGATCTGGTTCCTGAATCCTCTGTCTGGTTGGTGCATGCAGTACTGTCTGCAAACTAGTACTTGCAGGTAATTTAGCAACCAAACCACTCATCAGTCTGACTTGTCCCAAGCTAGATTTTGCTAATTGTGATTCTGACTTTTTTGGGGGGGACTAACTTATCCTGGATTTAAAATCAATAAAAAATTAGTAACTTTTACCCTGGTTGTCACAGCATCCTATTGCCCTAAATAACCAGGTTTTTGTATTCTAGACTTTGGTGTTTAGAACTGTCAAAGTTAACTTCTTTATATGGTATTTCATATAGAAAACTAATAACAACAAATTACAGGTAAGGCAAATATAAGGATAGTTCTGGATGTGATATGCTTCAGTGAATAAGAGCATATGCAAATCTACTTGCTTTGATACAGTAGATTGCAAGAACACTTTACACATATCTTTTTCAATGTGCCCATAAGTTACACAGGGAAAAAAATCCCAATCTAACTA
Organism: Falco punctatus; assembly: GCF_963210335.1. Lineage (NCBI taxonomy): Eukaryota > Metazoa > Chordata > Aves > Falconiformes > Falconidae > Falco > Falco punctatus. Next base: position 19,131,869 of record NC_137593.1, read on the forward strand.
AAACTGGCAACTGTTCAGAAACCACAACTATTCAGTGTATTGCCTGACCATTTTTAAAACGTATTTTGCACTTTTGGTAGATGTTGTAATGCATTCAGCACAGTGTGAAGTCTTGGCATAGATGCTGGGTTCTAAAATAAGATGAGCTCTGCCTTTTAAAAAAGAAAAGTTTGCCTGTGAAATACCTTTGCTATTAAGGGTCTTTGGGAAGGGAGCAGGAAATGGTGATGATGCTGCCAAAAGCGAGAAAATGGAATTATTTTGAATTTTAATAAATAATCACAGCAATGGACAAAGCCCTTCTTAGTGAACACTGGGTCGGCAGAATTTTATCCTCTTTGTGTGTTAGTCTGCTTCCCCAGATAGCTCTGAATGGTCAAACATACTCTTGGTTTGTGCATATGAAGGTGGCATTTGCTTTGGTAGAGTGGGCAGAGGTCTGACCCACAACATGCTGTGTTTCTGAGTTTGGTTCCTCCTCATCAGCTGCACATCAGCAGCTCCTTTCATGGGGACTGGGCTAGCCAGTGGCCAGGGGAAGACTTCAGAAATGCTGGGAAGTTAGCTGACTCTGTCAGACCCCTTTCAGTGAGCACAGATCCAGATAAAGGTGCAGAGCACCAGAGGCTCTGGCTGACAGCAGTGGGATTTGCTCACCTTGAGCAGGCCTGCAGCCTTGCTCTTGGAATCAGGTATGGAAATATGATCAGCATGGTTGTCCTTGTATGGGTAACACCTGAGAGGTGCTGTGCAATGTACTTGCCCCCTGTCTTTAATGTCTGTCACGGAATGTAAAAGCTACGCAGATGCTAAACATTGGTAAGGTTGAGTAGGTATTAGGAAATAGAAAGGAAAGGGGGGTTATTTATGCCCATGCAAAACCAATAATGAGCTCCGTATAGGTGAAATTCTTGCTGTGGCAGTGTGAAGAAAATATTTGAGTACAAATGAAGTGCACTGAGCAATTTGACATTGAGACCTGAGAATTCTTTCCAGCTCATGTCAAGTTGGAGATCTGTGGCTCACTCCCAGGTTCTGCTACGATGTGTTTTGTCTATTTGGTTTAGTTGTCTTTGTGGAGCCTGTGGAACATCTCCAGCCTCTCTAGAGAAATGAGAAATCAGGCAAAGTAGAGCAGGGCCTTTACTGAAGCTCTTGGGCAACTGCCCTCCAGACTCTGCCAGTACTGCAGCTTAGGAGGAGCAGGTGGGAATTTTATAGCCGCAATGTGAGGTACTGGTTCTTACTGGTGCACACTGCAGTTGCTGTTACAGTATTGTTTCACACAAGGAAAAATAAGTGTTAGCCCTGCTCTGTTTTAGATGTAAAATATAGTACTCCTAGAGCGACTCCCCTGAGGAAGAGAGGGAATCTGGAGAGTAGCTGTAATGTCTTCTGCAACAGAAGAGACTAGTTGCACCAAGTAACTTGGCGTCAGCACTTACTGTGCTGAGAATAACGTGGTTAGTGAAATCAGTGCTAAAATGAGGGCAGAGTGACAGGGCATCTTTATTCTCTTATAGTCAGCACTGACCCTCAGATTCTTTTTGGCTTAAAGTAGTCTTTCTATTACGCGTCATGCAAACAAAACAAAATGAGAAAATATAATCAATGACATAAAACACTGCAGCCCTTTCTAACTTTTTCTTTATTTTTCTCTATATTTTGGCTTCTTCTTAAGTCAAGTTGCAGATGGCTGGTGTAAGAAAGCTTTCTCACGCTGAGTGCTGACCACATTTGTACTTAGACCACACTGCTTCCAGCGGTCCTAAAGGGCCTTGTGAGTCCCCTGATCTCACTGCAGCATGCACTGGGTCTGGCTGGCTGCGTGTGGGGAGCATATGTCCTCCTTAACGTGGCATGTGTTGTAGCTGTAATGACTGCTATTCCTGTCCACCCTGGGCAGCGCCATGTTTTGTGCACTCCTGCTGTGCTTCATAGTGTTCTCCTCATTAATATGTTTTGACCCTGTTACCTGTGTTGTCTCCTTCAGTGTATGTTCTCTCACGTGTGCTCCATCTTGATTACAAGTGCAGGGCTAACTAGGAGCCAGCAAACTTTACAGTGCACCTTTGACACACGAGTCAAATTGTGGTGGGGAAGGGGGGTGTTGCACCACTGGTGTATTGTGCTGAGTCCCTGTTTCTCCTGCAGCGTGCCGCCGCTTGTGCATCTGTGTCATGGATCGGAATAAAGCCCTCTTGGCTTAAATTGCTTTGTTCATTAGGGCTCCAGGGAGATGTTTTGTGGCCCTGGAAGCTTGTCTCATGTGTTTCCCTTGCAAGTGCTGTCCCTCTCTCACAGGGTATGCCTCTGAAGTCCTTCCAGCTGCTGGCTGCACCTTCTGAAGTGTCCTGCTGGGAAGCTGCAACCCCATTCCTGGGTAGCATGGCAGGCAGCAGCCATTGCTACTTCAGGAGCTCAGGAATATTGTCCTCCTTTGGCACGCCCCCCGGGGCTGTGCTATGGCTTGGTGTTTGTGCTTGGAGGCAGGACTGGCTCCGGATATCTAGCCAGATAATGGCTGCCTGCGGTATGGAAAGATGTCAGTGCTTCAAAGGGGGTGAATTGCGGCCCTTGAATGTATTAAGTGTTGCAGCGAGGGTGGAGGTGCCCTGATGCATGGCTGTACAACAGGGGGAACGTTTGCTTCTGCCGCCATTGCTGTCTGTGGGTAAGTGATATCTGACAGGAGCCCTGAGGCCTGGCCGGGAGCGCACCCCAGGGCCGCCGGCCGGGCTGCCAGTGCTCCATGCACTCCCAAGGGCACTGAGCTGAGGCTGGCCCCTGCCCAGGTGTAGTAGGGAGGGGAAGAGGGCTCCATCTGGCCTCTTCTTTGTCTTGTGTACCCCTGGGAAAGGAAAGCATGATTTAGCTCCAAAGCATTAAACAAAAACCCCTGAAAGACTATCCCTCCAGAATTGTCTAACCCTTTATGGCTTAATATAAGCATGCCTGAGGATTGATGAGGAAAGGATGTTGCTCCTGTTGGTAATTACAAGTTTGCTCCATTCAGTGTTTTCTATTCTATTTGTTCCATTTCAGCATTTCGACTTTGTCTTAGGTGTGTGCAAATGCTTTCTGCTGTGTCAGGAGCTTTGCTTAGCTATTCATGTGCTCAAACCCTTGGTAAGGTAGTTAGTTATCCTCTCAGGCAGATCAAAGACATATGTTTGGTCGTTTGGAATACGTAAGCAGGAAGAAAGAATTCTCTTAAGAGTGATGACATGGTATAACTGCTAAGTAACAAATACAGTTATGTACATATATGTGCATGTCCCCCTTATAGTCACTGTTGCCAATGACACAGAAATACATAACAATTGAAATCTTCTAGTTAATTGCAGTGGCTGTCAGTCAACCTGTCTTGCCAATGACATTTTTTTCTATTTCAGTGATCAGCTGCCTTCTATTCAAGGGAAGAGCTTCTGCCAACAGAGGGAGAATATACAAGTTTCATTTTAAGAAACAACATTTTGACCTGGGTGATGAAACTAAAATGGAGACTTCTTCCCTCTCCACACAAAACTAAGGGCACAAGAGGTAACTGATGATTACTGAGACTCATTCAAAACTCTGTATTTCAGGCACAATATAAAGCATGTGATGTATTCGATATAGAATAGGAAATGCGGTGAGATGCAGGTGCTCTGTTTATTTGTAGATTGCAATGCGTGGATAGATAAATAAGTTTCCATTTAGGAACAGACATTTTTGCTTACTGGAGTGTTTAGAATTCAGACAAAGAAATGTCATTCAAACAGCAGTGGGTCTGCAGGAGCAGGATTGTGATATATGCTGCAGATAACATTCAGTGGTGCAGAGACAAGTTTACTCTTTGCAGTGTAGGGCTCTACAGAGCTGCAAAGGAGCTAGCTCTGGATCAAAGCAGTATAATGCAGAGCAGGCCTGAGCTCATTAGCCTGGGCATAATGCCATGCTAATATATCTATACTACTCCCAGGACCCAAGCTAATGGCTCAGCATGGTGCTATGCTGGGTACTCACACCAGCTGGTGCAGGGATTTCTGCATTGTATAGTGTAGACATGCCATAAGTTTTTTCACACCAGCTCTGTAAGCAAAGAAAAACGAATTAAGGGCAAGATATAGTCCAAGACTTTGAAAAGCAGCAATGTTTAAATTTGGGTTCCCGGATCCTTGTTCATAGCCTTTCGGAGGAGTCCAGTGTAAACATTATGGAAGTCAGGGACACTTTTCGCATTGCCTGCCACAGGCTTTGGATCAAACTCAAGAACTCGAAAGTCCAAAGTACCTAGTAATTTCTACTGATGTGATTTTTCAACACCATTTAATTGTATCTCTGGAAAACAGGCTTGCTGAGCTAGTCAGTCAGCTGCTGTGCTGCCTTTTGAACTTACCAGGACCGAAAAGTGATTCCCAAGCTTCTACCTTTGTTCAGGGAATGTTTATATGCAACATAAAAATAATAGCCTGTTCTCCCTCCCTCAAAAACAAGGAACAAGTCATACATGAACAAGAATTAGATGGGCTAGTTGATATTATTTAATAATGATCTAACTGCCCATCTCTGGCTGAAGCTTTTTTTTTTCTTTGGGAAAAAAAAAAAAAAGAAGCGAGGGCTAATGTTTGAGTCATATTTTTATTGCTGTTTTCACTGGCTTGATTATCTGCATCAACTTGCTATTACTAAGGCTATAACTGTAGATGCCAAAAAAACCAGAAAAGCGACAGTTCACAATGTAATTGTGGCCCAGATGGAATTGGGAATTACTGGAAATCACAGAATGGAACCCACTGTCATAACCAGAAGACCCTTAGATTGCTCAGTGAAGAAGAGCATAGGCCCAGCAGTCAGTGCACTGTTAACTCCCAACGCAGGAGTTAGTGTTAGCCAGCTGACATACATAGGAAATGCAAAATCTTCCAGTGGGAGTTCTGCACGAGAACTACAAGTTCTGGCCTAAGAAGAGCCTGAGATAGGCAGTTTACATATTATTTCAGAAAATACCGTACAAACTGTAGAACTCCAGTACAAGACATTATTATCACTGCGTGACAGTAATAAAAGGCTTATAATTTCCAGTTGAAATATAAATTGTTCTAAAATGTAATCTGTAGGGATTGAAAGAATGAGTGAGGGGCCAGAAGTGTGAGGGTCAGAACTGAGTAGGGCTGTCCGTCATGAAGAGAGGCATTAGGTACTTTTTCTTTGCTAAAACTCACGGCATTTAAATTTTTTAAATGTTACTGAACACCCTCAGGAGGTAGTTAAGAAATTAAATACTTAATATGCCAGTTTTACAGCTGAGGAAACTGAGGGACAGAGATTTTCCTCAGTAACTTGTGTCTCACAGGAATTCTAGACTGGGATCGCTGTGTATGTGGTAACACCTCAGTACTTCTCTTCCCTGTCATCAATGTCATTGATAGTGTAGTGAATAAAACCACACTAGAAATCAAGGTTGGTGTATCCCTGATTCTCACTCCTCTCACTCCGACAGTAGTATACTTGACTTTAATACCTGCTTTTTTATTCCTTGGAAATTATGGCATGCTCTTGTGCTTTGAACTAAATGAGAACATCTAGTAGTATAATATACAGTGATAGAAAATGAAAAACATCAAATTAACAGATGTATTTTCCAATAGCATTCCTATGACTTTAGAAACATGGAAGGTACATTTCTCTTAGAAAAGTCAGTTCTGTAACACTGTTAATGACTGAAGCAGGATCTGTGGAAATATTACCTGCTACAGAACTTTATGAGGGCCTAAGGTCAGATCCCTCTTGGGAAATGGTAATAAATGGTAGCTCAGCTGCTATGTTCTAAAAATATTCATCAGAAAAAACTGTTACCTACCCAACAAAGATTAGAGGCTTCTGTGGCACAGATGGGAGCATGCAACTGTCTGATTTAACACATGATTAAGTATATGCCAGTACCCAGAAACCTGTAGTCTTAAAATGAAGATCCTGCAGCATCAACAAAATTGTATTTCCAATCTAAACAGAGAGCTGTAAACTGTCGTTGTAATAGCAGTAAATGCTAGTGCTCTAATGTGCCCCAAAAATTGCTGTGACATGTGCTATGGGACATAGAATATAAGAATTATTGAGTATGGGAAGATGTTTTCATCAAAATAGTATTCACAATAAGTATTAATCTTCCATGTGATCCTAAACTACATTTCTGATGCAACCTTGATGATGACTCTGTAGTGCTTTGGAGCTTGTAAAAAGTTCTTATTGAGCATAATATTTTTAAAAATACCTTTGTTTTTTCAGAGTATAAACTGGTTGGAATCATAGAATGGTTTGGGTTGGAAGGGACCTTAAAGTTCATCCATTCCCAGCCCCCCTGCCATGGGCAGGGACACCTTCCACCAGACCAGGTTGCTCCCAGCCCCGTCCAGCCTGGCCTTGGGCACTGCCAGGGATGGGGCACCCACAGCTGCTCTGGGTGACCTGTGTCAGTGTCTCACCACCCTCACAGGAAAGAATTTCCTCCTAACATCTAATCTCGATCTACCCTCTTTCAGTTTAAAGGCACTCTCCCTTGTCCTGGCACTCCATGCCCTTGTCAGAAGTCCCTCCCCAGCTTTCCTGCGGGCCCCTTTAGGCACTGGGAGGCTGCCATAAGGTCTCCCCGGAGCCTTCTCTTCTCCAGGCTTAACAGCCCTGATTCTCTCAGCCTGTCTTCCTAGGAGAGGTGCTCCAGCCTCTGATCATCTTCGTGGCCTCCTCTGGACTCGCTCCAACAGGTCCATGTCCTTGTTACGTTGGGGGCCCCAGAGCTGAAGGCAGCACTGCAGGGGGGTCTCACGAGAGCAGAGTAGAGGGGGAGAATCCCCTCCCTCGACCTGCTGGCCACGCTTCTTGTGATGCAGCCCAGGATACAGTTGACTTTCTGGGCTGCAAGCACACATTACCAGATCATGTTGAACTTCTTGTCAACCAACACTCCCAGATCTTTCTCCTCAGGGCTGCTCTCAATCCATTCTCTGCCCAGCCTGTGTCTGTGCTTGGGATTGCCCCGATCCATGTGCAGGACCTTGCACTTGGTCTTGTTGAACTTCATGAGGTTTGCACAAGCCCACCTTTCAAGCCTTGTCAAGGTCCCTCTGGATGGCACTTGGAGAAGGAAGTTATCATCAGCGTATTCCAGGAACCTGCTTTTGATCATCCTGGGTTTTGCCCCAAAATACAGATCTGTTGGCACCAAGTACTTTTGGCAAAACTTTTGGTAAAACATTTTTGGAGGATTTTGAAAACAATCTGTGGTCTATTGCACTTTTTGAATTTAAAAGTTTGTTTTCAATTTTTCATTTCAACTTGAGCATTTTATTTCAGCTTTTCCATTTCATTTCATTTCCTTAATGCTCTATTTAGTTTCCCACTTGCAGGAGTTTGTGGTGGGACTTGCGGGGGAAGGGCACTCCCGCCCTAATTTTTTTTTCATAGGTTTGAAAATCACTTGGTGTTGTTTCATATGGGCCAGCAAATCTCTGGAGCTGTATGATTTAAAGCAGCTTCTCTTTGCCACTGCGTTTGCCTGTTAGAAGGTGTGTTGAGGGCAGAGCAAAGCTGTTAGGTTCTTTGGAAAAAGCAGTTTAAGGAATGAATTTACAGCTTTTTCAGTTTCAACAGACAATCTTGTGGTGTCCTTTTTCTCAAATATCCGTTACTTTTTTGTGTATGCTGACTGATGACTGCTCTTTCCAAAGGCAAGAATGGATTGCAGAGTTTGCCATGTGCCCAGGCAGTCTACCATCTATGAAGCTGTTTGTAACACAAAATGACATCTCGTAAAGCCATAGCTAACCCAGAAAAGAAAATGCAATGTGTCTGCTGCTGCTGCCCCTTCAAGAAGCAACATTGGCTTATTGGTCACAGAGTCTGAATCTGAAGAGTTTTGACTAGCTGGCGGTGATGGCCATGGTGTGCCAAGGCTGTAAAGAGTGGTTGTGTTGTTCAAATGCACTAGGCAAAGCTGAGCACTGTTTGCCAGTTCTGGCGCTGTGGACAGGCTGCTTAGGGGCAGTCCTTCAGTGCCCTGCAGATGCACGTGACTTTTGACAAATCCCATGCAGCGGCCTTCTTTCATCTGAAAGGCCCACATGCCCTACTCTCTTGCTGTGTGTGACAAGACACCCAGCAGCAGAGACCTAGGGGCTTGGCTAGCGAAGGGCAGAAAGAGGAGGATCTGTTGCTGGGAAAGGGAGAATGACTTCTTTGCCTCATGCTTCTACCTCTTAGCTTGGCTAAGTATTATGTAAATAGTTACTTCTTTTGCTCTTTAATAGCTTTGTTTAATATTAAGAGTTTTGTTTATTGCTAACAGAAGATGTGTTGCTGGTATGACATTGGATAAGCAAGCACCTTTGGAAAGGACACATGCCTTTTTCCTTTCTGTTTAATTCTAAACAACATGGAGAAGAAAGAGGTTTTGCATTACATTTTGCTGACTCAGTGTGTTCACGTTCACAGAATTAACATCACTGCTGTTTCTGGTTCTGAAAAATTTGCTGAGGTTTGGGAGAAGGTAAGCAGGGCAATGGTGAGAACAGGAAATGCAAATATTTTCCTCCTTTTAATCATGGTTTTTCATTTAAAAAGCACTAAGCAGCAATTGGTTTGGCATTTCCTTTATTTTGCTTATTGGTACATCAGTCTCAACACTCACAGAACAATTCCATGAGAATATTTTGTCTCATTTGGATCTGAGATGAGTTATTTTGTATGACATACTCCACAGAGAAATAGAAGTTAGAGGTAATGGTTTTCATTTGCGGTTTTGGTAACCAATTTAGAAATAAAATAAAAAAGACCACATCTGAATCATTTTGACTCCAGAATGATTGATTTCAGAATGACTTTAGAAGCATAGTAAGAGTGGTAAACAAGGGGTCCCCTAGATGGTCCATCTAAAAGGCAGCAGTAAAGAAAGATGCAAAACAAAACAAAACTGCTGGTGGTGTGAGGGGTGCCAGCAAGTAAGCCTGAGGCAGATGCCTGTGGGATTTTCAGAGAGGACTGAGAGTAGCGGTGTTTTCCACTAAGTATCAGATAAATTTCTGAACTGGATCTTTCCTATGCTAGCAGACATCATTCAAGCCAAGATCCAGCCTTTGTGATTCATACTGTGTTCTTAGCTGGTGTAGTCCCTTGACCCCTTGGCTATGGGGAGGCAACTGAAAGAATGAACATAATGAGCAATAATACAATGAAAACTCACACAACTTTAAAAAGATTAATATTTAATTTTTCTTATAAAAGAAAACAATTCCTTAAATAGCATAAAATCCCAGACAAATCCTTGTAGTCTTCTTTGTTTGTAGAATTGTGGGAGACTTTGACTCTTAAGAAAAACCACATTTCAAAGCTGGTCAGCAGCCTCAGTGCAACCACACTGGTACTTTGGTACCACATAGTACTTTGGGCTATGGAGTAGGACCAGTGGCACCCAGAGGCTGCTGCTGCCCTTCCTGGGCTCCAGCACCTACATGGCTGCCCTCCCTCTTTTCAGCAATGAACTCTATTAGATAAGATGAGATGGGTCAGAAAAGTGAGGCATTAAGAAGCCAGCTTGATATTGATATCAGTGGACAGTTTTCAGGGTCATATCAGCAGAAATGATGCTCACAATTTGGAGAAGATGGCACTAGTTCATGTCTTTCCTTTGCCACTGGGAACTTTTACTCTAGGAGAAGCTGGCAGCTGTATTTTTTTTCCTATCCATTCTGCTGGATCACATCTACTCAACCTCAGCTGTATTTCTGTAAATATGTATATGTGCATTTGCATACATTTGAATTTGTTTATCCCATATGCTATTCTTAGATGTCTGAATGAATTAAAGAAAAAGGACTAATGCAGAGTTAACAAGGAGTTTTAAGATTATTTTCTTTGTATGTATTCAAACCATGAAGAAATAATTGCTTACTTGAAAGTATCCAGTACCAAGGTGTTCAGGGAATATTGTAACCTACAGTTGTGTCTCTGCTGATATAACAATATAGATGAGGTAGGACATGTGATGAGGAGCATTAAAAGAAATTATAGTGCAAATAGCATTTTAAAATATTCTTTAGAGATCTGCAGACTTTAACTGAGGGAAAAATGAAAAAGTCTGGATTTCATACTCTAAACTTCTTAAATTCCTTACTGATGTTTTTCATGTCTGAACATTTTTTTTGAAAGTTTGACATATTTTGTCATTTTATAAATGTGATCCCTGTTCTTCCCTAGTGTTGTCATATGTTCAAAGTGATTTTGTTTTATGCCCACAACTCATTAGTAACAGAATCTGGAAACTTAGGCCTCTGTTTCATAGGTCTCTGTGAGAAAGAAGAGGCAATGGTAATTTGAAAAAAATGAGTCAAGTATTCTTAGTTTGGATGCTTGGAAAATAATTAGCATTGTGGTAGTACTGAAGGATTCCAGCTATATTCTCTTGGACTGAAGATGCTTTATTTCTATGCACCTCAGTTAAAGGTGCCCTTTATCTTAACGGTTTTCTTCTCGCTTCCTTAAACACCATTATGAGAAATTTTCATACCTATCTACAGACCTTCTAAGTCACTGTATGAGTTTGAGAAATCAAATCCCCAAAGGCAGGGACTTGCCCAAGTTCTGAAACCTCACTTTTCTCTCAGCCGGGTCCTATTTCTACAGCAGGGTCTGCTGTCGGTTCAAGGAAAGACAATTGGATCTGGTTTGGGCTCAGCTCACTAAAGGAAGGATCTAGATCTGGGAATAAAATCAGATTTTTAGGCTTTTTCTCTGTTCAAAGTTTAGGGTTATTTGGATTCAAAGGGCTTGGTTTGGCTGCTCCCAGGCTTTATAAACAATATTAGCATCTGTTTGGTTGCTTCCCCAGAGGCCACTGATGCCCTCAAAATTAGTATTGGCATACGCAGCAGTTATTATTTTGGTGGTAGATGATGACCAGCAGGCAAAGTTTACCTGTGCTTAAAATGTGAAGTTTATGTTGGGCATTTTGGAAGTGTGTAAAAGAGTTAGCCAATACATGAAATTTGATGAGAGCTTTGTGCCAGTGCTCCTTACGCTTCCTTGAAAGTCCCAGTTTCGCTTACATCATTCTGGCCTCCTGGGCCAGCACGGTGATGAATCACTGGGAGAAACAAGACAGGGTTGCTGATAGGACTTCCACAGAAACCCACGTGGAGGAAATATGTGGTATCAATACATTGCATAGTTTCCTGGGCCACCCCCTCTCCATGGCTATGTTGCCCACTTTTCAGGAAGCAAAAAAATCTGGGGCATATTTCTACTTGATACTGAGCATATGCTCGCATGGTTGGAAATGTTTTTTCATCTGTGATGTTAAATAAAGATGATCACTTGAGCGTTTTGTTTTGGCTGAGTCTGCCCTTTCAGGATGCATGTGTAACCTCTTTGTGAATTACTGAAATAAAGGAATTGCCTAATGCGAAAGAGAAATTCCACAAATATGAAACCCTTGGAATGTTTTCTACATCAGCCATTTCCTTTTTCGCTTGTGCAATGTGTATGGATTGTCAACATGATGTGGTATGTGGTAACCAATGCATGCAGGAGGCTATTAATCTTCTTGTTATAGTACTGTGTTAATGTAAGATTTGGGAGAGCAGTGGAATTCTGTTCTAATGCTCTCAGCTTGTTGTACTAATCTGCCTATATGGATCCTTAATATGCACTCACAAGCCTGAATTTATTTCCTGTATGTGTCAGCATGTTCACCCTTTCCTTACACTTTGGGTAAACAGTCAACTCATGGATCTTGATAGGCTTTATTGGTATAGTCCCATTATGGGGAAGGGGGTTCATGTTGTCCTGAGCGTGCTCAAGGTGAAGAGTAGGATAGAAACAATTAGATCTGATGTACCAGCTATGGGTTTTACATGCCTGAGGGTATGTGTGGCACTTTTAGATATGTAGGATTTGAGTTTGTTAATTTATAGATCAAGATTTCATTCTTCAACTTGCCAGACAGTGAAGCTTGCAGAATAAAGATTTGTTATACTGCAGTTTAAGTAAGCACTTAGCCAAAAAGCAGAGAACTCAGAAAGGCAAAAACATTGGAAGAACAGTTATTTATTAAACGTTTTATTTCCACTGTCTCTGCAATTATAAGCTGTCACATTGTAAAAAGTTTTTTCCCCTGCAATGCTAATACTCCCTCTGGTATATGTAGGGTATATATTTTTTTTTTTTTACAGTGTTTAAAGTCTGAGGCTTTTAGCTGTTTTATCCAAACCAAAGCATCTTTATCATGGGACTTGCCTTTAATTCTCTCTTAGATGCTTTTTTCCCTGTATGCCAAATTAGATATCTTTCTGAAGGCATGCATTCTTAATTAACATTTTTTTAATCAATGACTGGATTCTCAGGAGGATTTTTTTTTTTTCTATGCAGCATTATTTTTCTCTTTCCACAGCAACTTCACAAGCAGATTAAATAAACAGAAAGAAACACTTTGTGGATTTTTCTTGTGACAGCCTGCAAACCTGTGAACTTTTTTATTTATTTTTAACTTGAAGCTGCTAATTGTAGAACTGTATAATTAATGCATTATCCACGACAACAAGGTTACATGGTTGGTGTTTAGCAAACATGCTTTTTCTGGAGGGTGGAAAAATACATAGTGAAAACTTATGGAAACACTGAGCTGTTTTTCACCACTCTGCATGACAGCCAGTCTCTCAACCATCATTAGAGCTGTGTGCCTAATCAGACTCTGAAAAGGTACCCTGAAAATTGGCTGGAGCCCTGGTATCATCGTCTGAGTCCACAGCTTGAACCTTGTGGTTTAGCCTTCCAAGATACACCATTACAGCCAGATATTCTCTTTGCTCTGCTAATTGGCACATTCCTACTTAGATTTGGTAGGACATGCTGATTTGTAACATGGCTCAAGAATTTACTTCTTAATGCGTAATTGCCTGAACTTTCCCAAATCTTCCTGTTCACCAGCCTTCTTTCTTTGTTGTGCCTGTGTACTGCTCTTTCAGCATTTGTAATTTATTTTTTTTTATTAGCTAGATATTCTTCTGATTCTTTCACATGGTTTTCACTGGTTTGAGAATTTCTTTGTTCCCTGACCTTTTCATAAATCAAGTATGCATTGGCATGTGCTGAAATGATGGAAAGATTTCCTTATAGCTTGCAGCAAATGATGTTGTATCAATGCTGACTTTGTTATTGCAGTCGTAGAAACATTTTTAACAAATTGGATGATGCTTTCTGTCTTCAGAATTCAAACGCACTGTGTCTAGGGACTTCTTTGCAAACTGAATGCTTAGTAGCCCCAGAAATAGTGTGACCTCTTCCATTATGAAAATTAGAAGCTGGCTCATGATTTACTCAAGTCTTAATGCATCTCTCAGTTCAGAGAAATGGTTGTAAATACAGTAGATTTGACTGAATTGGTCTTTTTGGCAGGTTCTGTTCATGTCATTTTTGTTCCCTCCTGATCATTTCATTCTTTTGATTTTAACATTTTAGTGAAAGGAAAATCATACTTCAGTTCTTGGATGAATTTTGCAGTTGTTGCAGTTATCATTATAGTTATTGACATGTGAGAGTTGGTGAAACTGTTATGTCACTGTTCCACAATGAAATACCTGCAGGAAAACACTTCTGCTCTTGGGCAAAGTTTGGGTTTACTGGGCTTGCTGTTCCCGTGCTTCTGTGAAAGTACTAGAAACCATACAGGTGGCTTTGAGAGCAGTGAGTTTTAGTCTCGTCCTAATGTTCTAGTGTTTGATCAGCTTTTACCAGAATGACTTATCTGGTGCACCATCCTACACATCTTTGTCCATCAGCAGTTAGTAGTGTGTGCAGGGAGCCACTGAGTAGTACTGTAGGAGAAGGGAAAGCTTGCTCCACTCCCTTCCTATAATTGTATGTCTATAATTCATTGCCTTTGAGAACTGTCTTATCACAGCATCGACTCATTAGTGGTTTAATACAGGATAAGCTTATTAGAGATAATCTGTTTACTGAATGTCCTTACCACAGAGCAATCTAGTTAACAACATCTTTTGAAGCTTTGTCTTCTGGATATATCTTTTAAACTGATCCCTGATTATTTATCTATATCTATAGATCTTATCTTTATCTTTAGATCCTTTAGATTTTTATCTGCTTTGACATAAAATTGCAGTGTCTGGTGAATACACTGAGAAACTAAATACTCTCGTGGGGAAATACGGCAAACCAACACCAGTTTATAATGAGCTAGTCAGAGCAAATAATTCAGTCTGTTTGTAGTTGTTTAGACTTTAAAATAATTTTCAGTATTATTAGGGTAAGACTTTTCTAAAGAGCTACTTTTCCACCAAACATTGCCACAATCTCAGCAGTGCTCATCACACAGCAGTTTGGATGTCCAGATGTTTCCTGTCCAACATGCTGGCCTCCTTGAATATCTGGACCATTGCTTAAGATGTACAGAAGAGGAAATCGAACCTGGTAATTAATCCTCAAATGGCTAGGTATCATTCAAAAATATCTGCAAGTTATTGTATTAAAAAAGACAAGATGAGGAAAGAGCATTGCAAAAGAAAAGCTGAAGAAGAAAAGGTGAAGGCTGTGAGAAACGTAATATAGTGAGCCCAGTTTCTCTTTGGATCTTTCTGATCATTGGAAACTGCTCAATGCAATTCTGCCTTGATAGTTCAAAATACTCTACATATCTATCCTGACACAATAGCTGCTCCTCTGCTTACTGAAGAAAACAATATTAATGTGAATGGTGCATGGACCCTTTGCATTTCCTCTTTTCTCACGACAGTTTAGATGCATTTAAAGCAGAACTACAAACTGTTGAGCAGCCTTTGCCTTTCATAGGAAAGAGAATCTCAGACTTACCAATAAAAACAGTGTTTGAGTGTCTTAAGAAATTCTGTTTTCTACAAAAAGCCCCAAGTTTGAGGCATATAGATAACTGATGACAGTTTTTCTGTGATAAAGTTTTAAAGTGAATGTGACTCATTGTTTTAAAAACTGTATGGTACACTGTGTACTTTTTGCTTAAATGATCCTTTTGCTATTGATGAAGCCTGGATGCCAAGGTTCTAACCAACTTGTCTGAAACGTCCCGAGGCAATAACAGATTTATATGCTACACTTAGACTAATTTTGCTTCAGTGATTACTGTATCTGGTATAGGCAATGAAACTGCTGTACTTGGAGGGTATTGCATGTCAGGTGCAAGGCATATGAGATAATGCAAACTTGAATAATGTCTTGTAGGCAAAATCTAGCACCTTGTCAAATAGAATTTTTATTTTGGATCTTCCCTAATATCCTTTCCTTTTTCTTGGCATTCTTAGCTGCATTCACAAAAACTGGTACTAGAGAGATTAGGCTGGAGTTGACACATGTGTACCAATGTGGTATTAATTCAGAGAGTGTTCAAAAAATGAACAGTAAGATCTTTCCATAGAAGCAACTTCTGTAACATCCTAGGCAAATTCCACAAAGTTCATTCTTTGTAATGGAAAGTATACTCCTTACAAGGGCTGCCGAAACTTTTGTGGACATCAAGAGAAAAAGAAAATAAACATTTCCTTGCCAATGATTTTAGAAATCTCATACGCATTCCTGCTGCTGAGGACTGAACGTCGCTACCCCAATTAGAGTATGGTTGCTAGATGCTGCAGAAAATTGGAGAAACTTTTCTTTGCAAGCACTTTAAAGCTGCTATTGAATTTCTGTAAGTCCAGAGAAATCTAGTACCTCCAGCCTGTAAAACAAGCTTCTCTATTTGGCCTCATTAATGTTTAGTCTGTTTTTTCTTGGCAAAAGCACTTCAGTGACGGTCTCCACCAGATTGACACTAAAGTGTTTTCTTTACTTGCCATCTGTCTGGACTGATTGGAAAAAGTGGGGCTTGTTTAGAAAAATATATAAGCAGTTCATTTGGCACAAAGTTTGTTATAGATGTATGAAAAGCAGCTGGGTCCAGCTCAGGAGGTTAAAAAAAAGTTTTACTACAGAGAGATGACTTTTCATGTACAAGTTCATGCACTAGATGTGTTCTTTCATTTCACTTGCAAGAAGTGACTAAATAAATTAGCTATGGCACCTAATTAGTTTTATTTGTGTTTTCCCAGGCCACTTATAATATTATGTGTGAATAGGGATCTCATTTTTCAAATGTTGCCAGTCAGTTGTAAGTGCAACATTTAAAAGTAGCAGAACAGAGCTGAAAGCTTCTCCTATGCTTTCTTCCACCTTAATTCAGCAAAGCACTTAAACACATCAAAATTCAGTGTTTTACTGGATTGATTCTGGTTTTATATATGTTTGTCTGACAGGCCTCTAGTTTTGTGGCTGTTTTTTTTTAACACTGTGAAAATTTTGCTAAAGACAGCTTAGAATAGTAATGATCATAGAATGGATTGGGTTGGAAGGGACCTTCAAGATCACCCATTCCCAGCCCCCCTGCCATGGGCAGGGACACCTTCCACCAGATCAGGTTGCTCCCAGCCCTGTCCAGCCTGGCCTTGGGCACTGCCAGGGATGGGGCACCCACAGCTGCTCTGGGCAGCCTGGGCCAGTGTCTTGCCACACTAACAGATCCTGTTCACATGAATGCTTTCTCCAGATATGTTTGTATGTGTGTGTATGAGTACATGTATGTAGAGAGAGCATAAGCATGCTCACAGGATGCTTTTTTCTCCAGCTGTGTGAGTTGCTTAGCTTCATCCTTATTAGTATTCAAAATCCATTATGGTTAGAGGTCAGAGTCTGTCTTTAAACTAGCTATGCTTGGCCCAGTCTTTTTTCCCCTTCTACTCTGAACTATCTACAGTTCCATCTTGCTGTGTTTTTACTATGAGACCGACTCTCCGCCTTTATTGGCTGAACCTCTGCTTTAGTGAGTGTGAAGCTGAGAAAAAGCCATTTTTCGATGTTTTCTGAAGAGGGAGGCTGAATCCTGATGGAAAAAATTAGGAAAAAAACATTCCTTTCTACCTTTTGAAGAACATTTATCCCTGGTGGGAATTGTCTGCTGTGTATATTGTAATGCTTCTGCTTGATTAGAACTCTCTCATTATTGTTTCTTGCAAAAATAAATTTGTTTTAAGAGGGAATTTTTTTTTCAGGCTCTCAGGGTAGGAGAGGTCAGACCTCAGTCCTCAATATTTCCAGTTATGGGGTCTGCGTCTTTGTTATTTATAGTTTAGTGTACATGATCATCACAGCAGGATTACAAAAACCAAAATTTATTTCCCCCAGTTAAAATACTAATGTTGCATCAGACCTAAAGGCTAGTCTGGTTTCTGGTTCCAGAAACTGAAGAAACTAAGTTATGCCCTGCTGAATCACATTTTTACTTTGTCTGTGTTTTGTAATCATAGAGAAACAGAACTGTAACCATCTGAATGTATTTTTAAATTTCAGAGCTTCTGAAATTTCATGTTTACGTTTACACTTGTTAACATCTCTAACTGAACTGGGAATATTTTGCACTTTTCTAATGTTTTTCTCTTCTGAGATTCCATTTTTGGAAGCATCACTCATGTTGAGTGCTAATTCCTGACTCAAATATCAACTGCTTAGGCCTTGTGGTCTTATCTGCTGCTGGGTGAGAATTTTCCTTGGTAGTGCATGTTTAACATCGCTTCTGTAACCTCTTCAAACACATGAAGACTGAAGGCTGAACATGGACTAGGTAGCTATCTTTGGTCTTCTGAATTTGAAAGTGTAGAGTGGTAAAGTGAAGTTCAGCAGTCTCCATCTGACAAGCAGACGGTGGCAACAAATGATGCACCTGGAAATTATTTATTAACAGGTGAGTGTTTTCATTCATGAATTCAGATACTCAGCTGTGTTGAACACTACCAGCCAGCTAGCTAGAGACATCCATATATGAATTACTAGCACAGGTTGTACGTTGCTTGTGTCTCCTCTGTGGCTGGATTTACAGGTGGGACTTTTGCGAGTGCAAATTCTGTTGTCTTTTTTCAGTGGCACTCTCCTCCCCTCAATATTTTGCTTGCTCCAGGGTTTATTTCTGAGACTCAAAAGAAAGACTAAGAGTAAAAAAAAAAAGAAACCAAATTCCCATAAAGCCATTTCATAGATAGAGAAACAAAGGCACAGGAGACCACACAGTAGTTTGATGGCAAAGCCAGGAGGATCTTCAGGTAATCCAACTCATGCTTTAGTGATGAGAACACGCTATCTTCCTCCTCAATTCTTAAGCCGTTTCAAGCTCCTTCTGCGTCCCAGAGTGAAGATTTCCACGTACAGAACTTCTGCGAATCACCACTCTGGGGATTGCAGTTAACTCCAAAGTGTGTTATTTGCACATTGAAGTACTTAACTGAGGAGCTTTTCTTTTTCCAGTTGCATTCACAGGAGGTTTGATGGTAATAGAGCTGTCTTCTGGTCTCTGCCAAGTTTATTTTCCAAATGAAATATCTGAATGAGGAAACAATGACTAAAGAGAATATGTGAACTATCTAGCATACTGCAAGGGTCCAAATGTTAAGAAAAAAGAGGACTTTTAGGATGGCTGAGGGGTGTATTATGAAGAATAAAGGCACAGAATTGAGCAAAAGAAAATTTAGGCTGACTATCAGGAAACATCACTTCATATCGTATGAAATTACCTCCCAAGGGAGCTGGTGGAAGTCTCACAGCTTGAATGGTTTCAAAGGGCGGGAAAGTTTCGGGAACAGCTCTCCATTGGTGTAGGATGCACCACGTAACCAAAGAGGTGTTTTCTACCTTCCTGCTTCTTTTAACTGATTCTGTGTCCGATATCAAACTCACATGTTAGTTGTCAGGCTTAAACAATGCCTACAAGATCAGGTGTCATGGCTGGGCTCTTTGAGAAAAAGAGGAAAAACATTTTAAAACTGGGAGCCACTGGAAACTCTGCGAGGACAGCTGCCAGACCGGAGAGCTGAGGCCGCCACACCTGCTCCTGCAGGTTGCTCCGGGCAGAACCCCAGGGCCTTAATTGCCCCAATCAGCCTCACCTGGGAGCTCCCCACACCTGCCCTGCCTCCCAGGGCCCTATTTAAGCCGACCCCAGCCCCCTCCTTGAGCGTTGTCCTCTCAAGCAGCACTGGTCTGCAGCTCTATTTAAGCCCCCTGGAGCCCTGAGGAGCCCTTGCTGTCTGTGCTCAGGTAAGGCTGCTGACCTTGCCTCTGGGAAATAGCTTTCTTGTGAGGAGATTGTTAATGGTGATCCTGCTTTAGCACTGACCTCATATTGTACTTCAATTTTAGAACATATTTTGGTTTGTTTTTCTTGTAATTTGTCTTGTCAAGCCAATTAATATCTCTATAGCAGAAGTGAGTTCAGGCCCAATTGTTTGCATACTCAGAAAGAGAATCAGATACCTCACTGAGGAGAAAAAGAAACTTGTGTTGTCTGCCAAGTTTCGGGCTTGGATGGGGAGTTAAAATGTCAGCCAACCGGGCCAAATCACAACCTGCAATAAATGCTGTCCTTTTAAAGAGCTTTAAAACTTGCTGTGTTTTGTCTGCTTTGGTGTGAAATCAGCTCCCAGCAGCTTGGAGTTAAGCTCTTGTATCTTCTCCTTTCCCTCTGATGTTTACTATGCATCGAGACTTTGAAGTTGTTTTAATTGAACAATATACAGCGTGAAAAATAACACTCTAAAGAGAAGAACTGAATGCACTTCTTTGTTTCTTAAAGAGCCTTACCTCAGTCAATGATACTTTTAACAGTTGTCTCTGGGACCAGTGGCAGTGTTTAAAACCCACACAGGTTGTAGCATTTGAAGTAATCATGGTGTAGTGCCTTGAACTCCGCCTGTGTTCTAATTCAGGAATTTGCAAGCAGCTGTGAGGGGCAGGCAGACGTGCTGCAACCCAGGCCATGCAGGAGCATGTCTGTGAAAGCTGGTGTGGAAGAGAGATTCTTTCAAAACTGCTGGATCTTTTCTGTTGTGTTACCAGGTAGTAGTATCTATCTTCTCTGTCACCTTACACTAAAGATGAGTGTTGTACTGAAGGGCTGGCCTTTCCCCCTTTGCAGGGGGCTAGGGCAACACACATACCAGTTTACCCCTAAGCCTGAGTCTGAAGGATTTAGAGGCTGCAGATAGATGAATGTTTGCTATGGAATTCATACAGGCTGGGCTGTGGGCAAGAGCTGGAAAGTGCAATGTGGCTTTAGCTCCAAGGAGGAGGGATGCTGCCTGGGCAGCTGAGAGTTCCTAGCAATTGCACAGGCTTTGCTGTTAACGTGCATTTGTCACATAACACTGGGGTTTGGTCACTAGCTTTTTTCCTCCATCTTACCTGCCATTTTTCTGGTAATTGTTAGAAAACTTTTCAAATATTGCCTATGAGAAAGGATCCCCAGCTCTTAAAAATAATATACATAATAAAAAAAAAATCTCCAACTTCGTGGCCTTCCCCAAAGCCTACAGTCTGCATCAAACACAATGAAAAACCCCAGTTGTTGCAAGTTAGCTGTGTGTGCTCTAGTATTGACAAGCTTCCTGAAGCCTTTCAGGGGTTTATTTAAAGTTGGAAAGAGCCAATGTGCTTCAGAAGTGGACACAATATTCTAAACTTAGCTAAGTATAATAGCCATTGAGTGTGCTGCTACAGTGACCCACAAAAAAAAAAAAAAAAAAAAAAAAAGGCAAAATGAATGCAAAGTCCTTGTAAAATTTTAGTGAATCTACCTTTGGATACATTATATAAAATCAAGGTCAAATATTGGGAGTTGGCTGCTCTGCTTTGTTTATATAGCTCTAGTTTAAAACATGCTAGGCCACATATCAACTGCATAGTCCTGTGCAAAAGAGGTGTAATACTTTCTGTTCAGTCCCCAACGGACATTACTTCATTTCACAAAACTGTAAGTGGAGCACATCTTGGCTGTTTCTGTAGGAGACAGGTGGAGAGGGTGAGGTTTTTTTACTACAGCTTTTACTGTTAAGCAGGCTGAGTTCTTACCACAGATGGGAAGAACTGTCAGCTCCATTTAAGGGTGATGTTATAGGTTTAGTGGGGCAATTATGCTGCAAATGCCCACATCTTGGCTAATATCTGGGTCTACAGAAACATATGCCATATAGTTTCTTTGACTAATTGGAGACACAACTTTTCAATATTATTGTTAGAATAGGCTATAAATCTATGTGAATGTCTAAACTTAATAACTAAATACATACGTTTTCTAACAGCAGTGGCAAAGGTGTCAAACCATATGTTGGGGTCTTTGTTTAGAATTCACAGATGTGACTTGGTTAATTTAATAGCCTTACTCTGCAAGTTGTCAAAGTCAGTTGGAAGAGTCTCACATTTCAATGCTATTTGCTGTCAATAAAGGTACCAGAACCTGATCCTTGGCCATTATTTTACAAGGTTTGTAACAGTAAAAATGAAAAGAATCCTGTTATTCTATCAAAGCAGTTACTGCAAATGTTGGGGTCATGGGGAGTCGAGGTGGCTTTCTTATTTGTTTTTGAGAGAGAAATATTTGAGAAAAGACACCTTTGTATTTTATGTAGCTTGTTGCAAATCTTGGTTATATAATAATACCAATAACAAAATGCTGACAGACTATACTGACAATTTGCAGTGGAGAATTTCACTGATCATAGGGAGGTAGGAATATCATTACTATTTTAAGATGTAAGAGGAAGCTTGAGAAATCGAATAAATTAAGAAAGCATGACCTGATACTTTTCTGGGGGGAGGGACAACGGTCTAAGTGTATCATGCAAATGGACCATATGCATCTGCAAGTCCCAGGAAATTAATGAAGTCTCACCAGGAAAAGACCCACCTAGTACAAATGCATTTGAAGTCTTTGGAAACAAGATGTTTTTTTCTGTCATCTTAGCTATTTCTTCCATTAGTATCAGTATATCTGGAATTCCACATGCTATTTGTTCAGTGCTCATTTAATCCTTTAATAGACATCTGTCTTTCCAAAGATAAGCCTATTTTTCCTCATTCCTGAAGAGAAAAGCAAGAATGCTTGACAGCTCCTTTCTTTCTTTCCTCTGCTCACTGTGCAGCAAATAATCAATCTTGGGTGAATGACATTTTAGAGAAATTAGTCATAAATGTGTCAGTACTTCAGAAAAGTGTAAAATGCCCCTTGCATTTGCATAGATGGGAAATCAGAATTTACCTAAACATACATGTGGTTGAGGAAAGCGTAAAAATAAAACTGATTTTGTAACAAGAAAATTACAAGGCAGCTTTTTGAAGGAATTGGATGATTTACCTGAAGAAAATTGCATGAATGGTCATCAGTGTGAAGACTTAAATGGGAGGCTTCCAAATAAGTCCTTGAGAAGAATGAGAATGCCTAATTCTGGGTAGTGCTGAGTGCCTTTGCCATCAGACCCCTTCTTACAAAGCTGGTTCTTGTGCTTTCTTTAATTACTACTACAAGATCAGACATAATGTACCAAATACAATTCCTCATTTGCAGGTTGATCTGCAACTATTTTTCTCTTATCCTATAATTTTTTTTTTTGTACAATGTATTTACCATTATTTCAATGATAATGTAGTAACATACATCGATTCTTTAAACACATTCAGCTTAATGCTTTTCCCAGTGGATCTTGGCAGGCTTTGCAAACAGTGATCAATCAATAACCTTCACAAAGCCCCCTCGATCACTCCCTTAGTTACACAGTTAGGGAACTGAAGGATAAGGGTGTTGAAAGACTTGCCCAAGGTCACACGAGGAGTTGGTAGCTGGCTTGTTTTAATCCCAGAGTCCTATTTCAACTTTAGACCACGCGGTCTCTATATAAGCGTGTTTATGTTTTGGGCAGGGTATAGGGAACAGTCTTGCCACAGTGAATTTCTGGGTCAGTGGCTATTCCTTTATAAATTGTAAGCGTTCCAGAGCCAAATGTCTGAAAAGTACAAACGTATAAGGGATACTTCAGGAGTGTGAAATCCAATGTAGTGAGGATGTAGATGTCTTACCAATGGAAAGCACTGATGCGTTCCAACATAATTTGGTTTGCCACCAACCAATAAGCTGGTGACAGTGGCACTGACTTGCAGCCAGTCTGTGCGAGGTATTTGTTAATGTTGCTACAACAGATATTCATTATAAACGACCATTGCCCACAGTTTACTCTGTTTATACAACAGTTTAGTGGTTATTTATTAAAAATAAAATTTATGTATGGTTATTGGGATGTTTATTTTGGCAGGGAAGTGACCTTGGCAGAAATATGTCTGAATCAACACTCAGCTAGCAGTCACTCTTTATGTTGTCATATAAAACCTTGTTAAATAATATTTTGTTTCTATCTTCAATTGCTGTTATATAAGGCCAGTAATGAAAATCTCCCAAAGGACTGGTAAATGGAGTGAGTTTTTCTGTATGTTTTTTCCATAAAGATCTAAGCAAATGAGTGTCAACATTATTGCCTAGTTGAAGTGCTTGCTATAAACTTTGATAGTAAATTGTTTACTTTTAGATTTTTGCAGGTATAAATGTTCTCTACATTTAAATACAATTTGAATTCCTTCTTGAGAATGAAGAATAATTCACATGCAGAAAGCACTTAACTTTCATTTCAGTGGGACTACTCATATACTTAGAAGTGGTTGGCTGAATTGCTTAATGCTTAGAAAAGATACTAAAAATAAAACCAGGGAGAAACCTTGGATTCAGATAGGGAAACGGTGACAAAACTGATTGACATTAAGCTGTCTTTTTAAGATATCACAAGTACAATGTACAATGTCATTGCCTTTTACTAATATGCGTTTACTTGATGTCATTTCAATGTAGCTGCAATCTGACTGTCTTTTCCCTTAGTCTTTGAGACTGCCTAGTCTCAAACTGTTGTAGCACCTGGCTGTGTGTTTGTTCTGAAAACTGGCACTGTTAAGCATGGTGTTTAACCCTCCCACAGCGGCAGCACATCTACTCCTACCCCATCTTTTCCCTTTGCAATAGAGAAACATCTTTGTCCCTGAGAGTAACTGTGTGGGAGGCATTGATGAGAGGTCCAGTGTGTGTGAGAGAGACTCCAGATTGCTTCTGTTGATCTCCTTTTCATGGCATTTTCACTGGAATCCATAGTTCTTGCAGTCCCTAATGCTCTGTAAGAAGCTCTTGGGGAAAGCCTAGGGGTATTGCAATACAAAGGAATAATCAATACAGGTAAAGGATATAATGCAGTGAGGAGAAAGGCTTTTACTTTGATAACAGAGAGCTGGAATTTGAAGGCTTTCAAAAAGCTCTTACAAAATTGCTATTACTTCTGCATTTGTAGCTGGTTTTATGATATTTTTTTTCTCTGTACATCATCATATAAGGTTGTGTAATATGTTTCTTAGATTTAAGGAGAGAGCTACATGCTGTGCTATGAATAGTGAAGTGGCCTTTATCCACAGGCCATCAGGATTCATCAAGTAAGCGTTGCTCGTCATAACAATGCAAGGCATGTGGTTAGGAGTTTGAATCTATAGCCATAGTCATTTTTTTGACTTCCAATGAACCTAAAAGAGCTAATATGGGAGAAGAACATATCAAGTGAAATACTAGGAAAAAAGACACAACAGAAAAAAGGGGCCATTTCATATGCCTACAGACATTGGTTCCGCTATACAAGCATGGCTTTTTTTGTGTGTCTGGGTGTTTGTCTACCAGAGCCTAAATATGCTCTGCTCCTACCTTTTCATAGCTTTTCCCTCTCTACTGTAGAGCAACGCAGAAGCTAAGTAAGCTGTATCCTGGAAAAACACATTGCAGGAAATGGTATTTACCCTTTGATCTTTAGATCCTTCCTCTGCTGTGATACAGCAACTTGTTTTGTTTTTGCTCAGTGAACAGGCTTTCTTCATTTAGATTTATGGCGATGGCTTATTGCTGGTAGAGAAGGCTTTAGTGCCTTTTATAAAATAAGGGAAGACAGACCATGTTTTGCACTTATCTTGCAACTTTCCATACTGTCTGGAGACTGAGGAATTTTTTGAGTTACAGATTTCTTTGATTGCAAGGTATTAATTGCATTGGATTTTGTGCTGCTGTCCTGACTTTGAAGTGTTGCTCTGTGCACAGTGCTATCAAACTCAGGAGGAGCATTTGCAGAGTAAGCTGGCTAGATCAGAGTAAAAGTTTGCAGCACTTATCCCCAGGATACAGTATTTACGCAGTCAGTTAAATGTTTGGAGTACAATGTAGTAACCAGTGGGGCTGTATATTAACCTCCAGATCTATTCCATTGTGAATTGCTCGTGTTGACGTACTCAGGGATGCTATTCAGTATTGGCAAGGGGATCAGGATATGGACTACGTATATCACATGATGATAAAGGGGAATAACTGGAACCATTGTGGGGAGTTAAAATCATATAATCATTTAAGTTGGAAAATACCTTTGAGATCATCAAGTCCAACTGTCAACCCAGGACTAACAAGTCCATCACTTAACTGTGTTGCTAAGCACCATATCTACAAGTTTTTTAAATACCTCCAGGGACAGTGATTCCACCACCTCCCTGGGCAGCCCGTTCCAATGCTTCACCACCTTCTCAGTGGAGAAGTTTTTCCTAATATCCAATCTAAACCTCCCTTGGTGTAACTTGAGGCTGTTTCCTCTTGTCCTGTCACTATTTATCTGGGGGAAGAGACCTACTGTTACCTGTCTACAGCCTCCTGTCAGGTAGTTGTAGAGGGCATAAGGTCCCCCCTGTGTCTCTTCTCCAGACTAAACAACTCCAATTCCCTCAGCTGCTCCTCATGAGACTTGAGTTGATACAAGCCTCTAGCACATGCCTGAAGCCCTTCTATTTAACTGTGAGAAAGAGGGGACCACTTTACACTTCTCTATGTGCATTTCATTGAATCCCTCTGGTATCTCTGCCTTTTCTCTGTGTTTCTTCAACTCCACTTGCCTCTCTTTATGTGGAGGCATGCACTGGTTGTCAAGTGATAACCTCAGTCTCCTCCTGGCAGTATCCAAATTCTACCCCAAACTCTCTGTTTTCCTTTGAAATGTCAGGCCAGTATGTTGAGGTTCTTGATGGTGGCAGGAGGCATTATGGACACTACAGCTGTCTCACTATAATGTGTACCATATAGGTTAGGGTTTGAAAAATGTATATACGAGTGCCTCCTAGCCACTCCAGGAAGAAGGAAACTTCAACAGTAAAGTGGGAATTGATAGCAGAAGCATAATATGCTTTCAGTCCTTTTTCAACCTGTACTAAGAACTTCCCTCACAAGATTTCACAGAAAAGTAAAATTCCAGGGTGTAAAATTGCTAAATGAAAAATCTAAAGATTATGAATGAAGTTTGTGGAAAAGTTTCATCTGTACGTCATGTGTGTCTTGTGTCATCTATGTGCAGCTATAAGGCTTTGTATTAATTATATTTAAAGGCTTTTCTATACACTTCTAGTGTGGTACCCTTTCTGGAATATAAAGGGTGTAATAAAGAAGGGAAGACTGACAAGATGTAGAGGTAGCTTTTTTACCCAAACTGACTCAGTTATAAAAGCTGTAGGCAAGCGTATGTTTGAGAATTTCCTAATGGTTTACTATTCTATAATGCCACTTCAAGTTTTTTAAATAAGTGGATTTTTTCTATTTGGCTTATTTTAAAATACAACAGATAAAGCTTTATTTCTGATCTGAAATTATATCTGTATGTAAATACAACTTTTGTGCAGTAAGGAAAAAGTAACAAATCAGTGATAATTTATCTCTTTCCATTAATTTTCTATGTTTTGATTGCTTTATTTGCTAGCCCTGATGATCTTTAATCTCAAAGATCTACAATCATGCAACTGCTTCCTTTTTTAATAACACTTGAATTTTTCTAAGGATAAAAAAGCTTATTTTTATACAGCTGTATGCTTTCATGAAGAATTAATGACTTGATAAATGTTAGACTGTTATTGTTTATGCAAATGCAGTCAGCTCCCTGAAAAGAAGGCCATGTTGCATAGTGCGTGCATGATTTAGTGCAAGAAAAAGAAAATATTTCTTTTTGTAGGAAAACAAAGAGTAGGATCCATGGCATAAACACCAGTAATTTCATACATAGAAAAATTCTCCTCTCAAAGAGAACTCCCTGCTACCTAATCACGCTTCTCTTCTCTTGTTAAGGAATGGCAAAGAACCAGGTCTAAGCAGTTGAGTGTAGTTTTCTGTAGCTGTTCATGGGTCTCTTAATAGACATAATTTATTAGTTGATTAAAGAAACTGAACTAATAGTAAAGGCTATAAGAAATGGTAATTCTTTGGCTACTAAAGCTACTTTTGTCTTATACTCACCATTTGTTTTTTGTAGAAAGCTGGAGAAGGCAAGGATGAAGAGTTTTAGCCATGAGGTAGTAAAGCACTTAATGTGCAGTGCTTTTGTTGATTGCCTTTGGAAAAGCAGATAATAGAGCCTTTTCCTTAGAGTTCCCGAGATGATTCTGAAATCCATGTTTTCAGAAACCTCTTTATGGGAAGTCATACTAGAAACAAGTGTAATGATGACAGCTAAGGATTGCAAATGTATTCATAATATTAAGGTTATGTTTGTGAGAGAGTCTAGCAGGCCCCCAGTTTTTGGTCTAGCTTTATGTGGGCTGCTAATTGGGGTCATGCTTTGCAGTGTTCTGTGCTCCACAGATTGCTACCTGTCACCAAATCCAAATGTTGCCACTTCAGCTCTAAATACTTAAATTTTGGTTAACACGTTTACATTAACCTTTTGCACCCAGAAGTTAACATATATGTAAATAAGGGCTGGCTCCAAGCTGCTCAGTGTTGCTTAGGGTGTATTTCCCGGAGATTGGGATTTTGGCCAAGGGTCAAAATCGACAAGTTTTGTCTGGCCCTGTAAAACCTGAGAGGAGCTGCTGGCTGGGGTCAGATGAAACAACGGGAATGTTGGGGTAGGTGCCTTTGGCATCCCTTGGCCCAGGTCACTGTTGCAAAATCTCCCAAGGCAGTAGCAGGAGGGTGAAAGGTGGAAGCAAGCACAGGGTAATACAGTCAGCAGCGTCTTTACTGTTTATCACACAGCTTGTTTATCGCAGAACTTGCTCAATCTCAACACTCCAGAGCAACCAGGAAAGATGGTGCCACAGGGACACTTTCTGTTGTTGTTACCTTGCTGCCCCCAGGAAGCCACTGTCTACTCTGTGGCTAGAGCTAGCCATAGCTGGTGAATTAATAATAGTGTTTTGCAGTGGAGGCCCTGTTCAGGTCTCCTTACCCAGAATAGTATTTTACTGAAATGAAATATTCTATAGTTGATGTATGTCTAACAATAAATAATCACCAACAGCGTGAAGTATTTGCTGAGGTATAGCTGTGAAATGTCAACAAGATGTTATAAGCATCCTTGCCAGAAATTATGCATGGGAAGTGCCTTAAATCCTTATTTCAAAGATAAGATCTGATTTTTAAAAAACAAGCACAAACAAAAAAGCCCTGCCTCTCACATCTTAACTTTTGTTTTCTCTGTGTTTTTTCTAGTTACGCTTGAATATTACCTATGAATGTTAGGTTGGGGCTGTGCTTCCATTGTATCAAAGCTGGACACCTAAAATGCTTCCTACTGATCCAGGTTTCATAATCTCAGCATATTTATGGCTGAAATACACCACCTTTTTTTTCTGAGGTGCCAGAAACTGTCCAGTCACAGCAGGACTGAGTTTAGCACTGGCTAATTTTCCTGGCTTCCAGGCCACTCGCTAATTTACTCTGTGCTAAACCCCATACTGACATATTTCTGCAGCTCTGCTTGATTAAACTTGTGCTATGATAGCCTGCCCTGCAATGATACCATTGTAAAGTCATAAAAATATGGTAGCTATACAGTTTCAGACTAAAGGTTCACCTTGCCTAGTCATTGTCTGCAGCAATGACCAGAAGTGGATGCCTAAAGAATTTCAGACAGGACAAGCATGTAGGAATACTTTGTCCAAACACTTTTAATAGCTTTTCAATAGCTTGCAGCTCAGAGACTTGCAAAGCAGAGATGACATCTATTATTTAGTAACCTTTTGGGGCTTCTCTTTCATTAACTTGTGCAGGCTCCCCTTAAACTGACATAAACTTTGGTATCTGCAACACCCCTTGTCAGGAATTTACCTGTATCATAGTTTAACTAGAAATTGTGTGATGTATGCATAATGTCTTTGTCTTTGTTTAGAACCTACTGCTTCTTAGCTTCATTTAATAGCCCTTAATTCTTGTACTATGTGAGCTTTTTCCACTGCTATTGTATGCTTTTTGAGTGTGTGTCTGCATGTGTGTGTAAAATATTACATGGATATTTCAGGTGTGGTTGCATCAAGTTGCACTGTAGCACATTGGCATTCTTTTTCCTGTACTCCGTTCCTGTCTAATAACATGTAACATACGTTCAATTTGTTGCAATTTGGTTAGTGAAATCAAAGGATAGGTTAGGACTCTTCTGTGGCAGACTGTAGCATCTGGGGAGCAATACCATCCTTGGTTCATGCAAATTCAGTGTCGTACTACTAGCAGTCAGGCCACTGTGGCATTGTAGCCATGAATGCTGACTGTAGAGTTCTTCAGCTGGAGACTTTCTAGCACTCTGCTGCTTTACCACTAACCCTGGCATCCCTGTGCCACAGTGTAGACTTACTCTAATCATATCCTAGTCATAGCACTTATCAGAAACTGAAGAGGGACTAGCTTTTTTTTTTTTGTCATTGGCAGGAGACTTCGTTTGTGATTTGACACAGAACACTCAGCAACTTATAATAAAGCTACTGTGATAAAATAGGTCCCGACTACATGTGCTACTTGTGGAAGCCATCACACTCTGGACTGTCAGGGACATTTTGGGCCCTCGTGAGTCTAACACATGACTAACGTTTCTTTAAATAGAACAAATATCTCTGGGTATGAGGTCAATCCGTACCTAATATTGCTTCATATGTTTTTGGGATGCTTACCTAAGATTTATTTGCATATTAATTATAGTTCTCATCAATTAGGTTCAAATGCATTCTATAAATTCGAAAACTCATGCTGGATTTTATCTACCTGTTCGAGTACATCCTGTTGGCACATGGCAGCACTGGAAAGCAATGAAAACAAAAAAACCTCAAATGCAACTTATTTGCCTAGACATTATTTAGTCTCTTGATAGATGGCAGCCAGAGTCTTTCCTGTTTAGGAGGAAAATGATGGTTAATATTTTAAATAATACAAAAAATGAAATAATTGTAATTTCTGAGTGAAAGCATCTGAAGTTCTGCCTGGTAGTAGCTGAAATGGTGTGATGTGAGGAAGGACAGCTTGTGGCTAAGCACAGTTCAAATAAGCTTGAGCAAATTTATTTTTCTTCATGTCTGAAAGTGAGGGAGACTGTTATTCTGGCTGTAAATAATGGGAGAAAGCCAAGAAACCTATTGCTGGTGTCAAAACCAATTCTGTGTGTTATTGTGGCCACTCTATTGGAAAATCAATATATTTACATATATAATGGATAATATGATGACATGCCTGAGCATCAGGGGAGCTATGTCAAGACCTCCTCAGCACAACTTTGTGTTATTCAGTGCTTTTGTGTGGCTGTTTGACAATTTCTCACAAGGCTGACCCAATTTTATTTTTTACACGCTTACCATTTTGAATCTAGCTGTAATCAATGTGAAAAGTATCCACTAATCAATAACCAAGTAGCAATTCTGTGGTTCCGATGAAAGTTAGTGTCCACAGGCTGCTTTCTTTTTTGCATTCACGGGGTTTAATTCTGACTATCCCTCAAAGCTGCTGAGGTATCAGAGTGCAGAATTTGACTGTTGGACATTTTTTTTTTTTATTACTTGTTTTCGAATGGCTGTTGATTAGAATGGCAATGGACTCGGAAGGGCAGATTCCACCTGCACACATGAACCTGCACTGCAGTCCTTTACAGTAATCACTTTTATAACTTTGCAAATCTGATGAGGAGGTGGGTTTGTAGTTGACTGGCTTTGTGAGAGAACAGATAAAGTCTCATATCAATCTTGCTTTTTTGTTTTTAATTCCAGAATAAATGTGTAAATACAAAATTGAGGAAATAGAAGAATGCTCCCTGCGTTGTATGTTGCAACTACTAGTTCATACCAGGCTAAGCACTGTGTGTATATGTATTTATTTATTTATATATGTAAATAACCAGGTAGTATCGCAGGATTTTTGGAAACTTGTAATTTCTCACTCCAGAAATATTTCCTATGAGCTATTCAGCCAGGGAAATTCTGATTATTGTTGAGATTCTCCTAGACCCCCAAGAGTGTTACTATAGGCTGATTAGCTCAAAAATTACTGTTCTCATGGGATGGTATGTATTGTTTTTCTGCTACTGGATGCTATCCCACAAGGAGTTCCTTCACATTGTGCTGCATAGAATGGTTACAGCAAATACTGGATACAAAGTATAGTGAGATGGAAGATATTTTGCAGTGTCTGTGTGATGTATATTTGATTGTGTGCCCCTCCCAAAGCTCAGCTGGCTGTGTGGGCTTGAGTTGGGAAGTCCATGAGAAAGGAAAGCTATGGGGGAATAAAAAACAACCACAATGTTATGCACTGGGTGAAGAATTGTGAGCAACTGGTTTATCTGGCACATCACAGCACTGAATATTTTTAAAATCATCTGAGTTAGTCTTCTAGTCTTGAGCATTATGAAATCTGAAAGTGTTTGTTTCTACAACATCAGGAGCACAAAGGTCAGCTTGAGTACACATCAACTTGAATATGTAGTGAGTGGCATAACATGAGCTAAGCACTCTTTTTATATGCAGATTGCTAAGGATTAGCTCAATTTGTCATGCTGTTTTCCAGGTGCAGTTCAGGTTGGCAGGATGTCTCCTTGGGTGGCTGTGAGATTGTGGCTGAGATCTGTAACTTCATTCTGTTCCCTTTATGTTTGGGAAAGGGCATGGGATAGCAATGAAGGGGCCACAGAACTTAAGGGCTGGTTAGGGAAGGATTTTTCTAGTACTAGCAGTACAAAATGCACTATTTAAATGTACATAGGACAGCTTCATAGGAGATGTTGGGGCATTCACCTGAAAGATGTAGATTCAAATGAATTCGGGCAGTAGAGGTTGTTCCATAGGTGAGTTCAAGACTAATGTGCAACCCCATGAAAAAAGCAGGAGAATAACAATATCGCTAGCAATATGGCCAGATTTTTTAAAAAACTTGCTGAAAAATAAATTCTGAAAAATCTGTCCCAATATGTATCTGATGTCTCTGAGACTAACTTCTGGTTTTGAGTGCTGAATTTAGTTTGCAACACTTAAGTGCCCTATTAAGTAAATGTATAAAAATCAAATCTTGAAAAAATAAACTCTTTGGTCAAATTCCCACCAGCCCCTCTCCTTCCTTTGCTGTGTGTTTTGGTTGAACCGTGGCAAAGGAGGTCTCTCAGAGATGGATATCTATAAGGGGACAGAACAAATATTAGTTTCCCTTTCTACTCTGTTTTTGAGAGCTGGAGGAAACTGCCTTCCAAACTGCAGCAGATAAACATGGTAGAGATGACTGTTCCTCAGGGATTCCATGTAATGCAGAATGTATGCAAACAGGTGTTGCATAACATACTGTTAGGGATGGGCTGGATTTGCAGTTGTGGACTTTATGCCTTGTTAAATGATGGAAGATGCCAACAGTGCTCAGAGACTGCTATGGTATTCATACAAGGTGCTTTTCCAAATTGGCTGCTTCACTAGACTGGCAGACGGAAGACTAACAGATATTTTTTAAATATAGAGAGAGCTTCCATAATTGAAACATTTCTCCAGTCCACATGCAGCCACTATATCATAGTAGCCTCTATGTAGGTCATGAAAAAAACCCAACTTGTATATACAAATGTTTAATAAAACCTTTGTTGGCTGAAAGACATGGTGCCAAAACAGTTGCTGCAGATGTATGAGGTGACTGAAGCTCTAGTTCATTTACAGTATTATGTCCCTCTGTTTCTCTGTGTGGCCTTGGAAACAAGCCCACTCCATTTAAAGGGGAGCCTTTGCTTATTTCTTCACTTATTTTGTTTCTACATATTCACTCAGATCTATTATGAGAGGGAAGGATTGAAAGTAACGTAGACAATTAACGAGATGAAATATAACATGGAATTTACTGATTAGGCCCCTGTAATTACAGTTTATGCAGGAAGAAGCACTCCCAGGAGATTCCTGCAGATAAGCAGCAGGAATGATGGTGCCTTTCTATTGCACTGCTGAAATGTGGCTTTTTCCAGATGCTTCTGGGTTTCAGATAAAGAATCTGGAGGCTGCTTATGCTGCCTGCACTGCCTGCTGCAGGGCAGCTCCAAGGGGCACTTATTATCTAGCCTGTAGATTAGCAATTATTTCCACTGCTGCAGTTCCCATAGCTCCCCCTTATGCAAGGGCCCTGTTCTCGTGGTAGGTAACAGGCATCACTTTACACGGAGTTGGTTTTGGTTTTTACAACTTTGATAGAAGACTGACTCAGGTAAATTTAAAACAGGTGAATCAATGCACGTATGCAGACCAGCTTATGTACTACTTTCATAGAAAATTACTGCATTTGGATTGCCCATTTCTTTCTGTAAACATGCATGACTGGTGAAAACCGCCTATTAAAAAAAAATCATTTTATGACTCATCACTATGGCATTCTGTATTGCCTAATAGTGTAAGTAAATTGATTTAAAACGGTAAGAGTTAAAAAGAAAGATGGAAGTCTTTTTACTTGCCTTCTGGTCTTTGAGACTTTATGGCACACTGGGATCTGGAGATCATTAATTCTATGGCCCTAAGACTTTTTTTTAAAAGCATATGAAATCAAAATAAAAAACCAAATCAAAACACCTCCCACCCCCCCAATTTTGATTTCCACGCGGTTAAAAATAAAATGAAAAAAAAAATACGCTATGAGACTTGGAGATAGAACTGGGAAGTTTGTACTGAATATTTGTTTCAGTATGAAAAGGCCACATCAACTGTCTGTAAAATGTGGGAATTTAAGACTTGCATACAGTTAAAAGGAAACAGACTGTGACATCTCAGTGTGTTTCTTCACAAGCGTGTTTTTTAGCATAGACGACGCTTGCCCTGTGCAGAAAGCCAGCAGACAGCATGTGTACCACTTGTAGCTCTTTTCAAATCTCTGACCTGGGTGTCTGTGGAATTCAAGAGGTACCTCGTTCTCAGAGTACCCTTTGCACATGACTGCATCTCATTTCTGTCTCCTCATAGATAGCCTAATGTGTCTCTAGACTCCCTTCATGGAGGTACCTGTATTTAAATATGCTCCATGAAAAAAAAGCCTTGAAATAAAATGTCTATTTTATGTCTGTATTTCTAAGTCTATAAGTTGACCATGGAAAGGAAGCACTTGGATTCAGAGCTTTCCCCAGGCAGCAGCCTGTGTGTAGCTTCTCAGCCCTTGGACTGTGCACTAATAGAAGTGAGGCTGGAAGAAACCACTCTGGCTGTTTGATTCACACCACTTCTTGGGTAATAATCTCACCTGGAGAAAGTCTTTAGTATTTATTTTCTTGTGTTTATTTCCAACAATGAAATCTGGTTGTGTAAAATTAAAGGCTGACATGAAATCAAAGGTGAAGTCCTGCTTCTTTGTGTGCCTTTAGTTTTCTGTTGATACTTCTGTTGTGAAGTCAATGTAGATTTACACTGCAACAGAGACCTGCCTGCCAGTGGAGAAGGGGTTTCTCTGTGTAACTCTACTCACAGGGAGGAAGAGGGGGAAATGGGCAATCCAAAGTCATCATGGCTTCATGTAAGGTATTGGAAAATAAAGGAACGGGGATGGCTGTTGTGATTATTTTTTTTAAGTTTCTTAATTACCTCACAGCAATGTAATTAGTTGTGATAAATCACATTTTGTTACTTAGTGTGCTAAGGATGCTAGGGACCGAAAAGTGGGAAAGGTAAAACTACTCCAGAATCTATTTTCCTTGTGCTTAATCTCCAGTTTTGTTCTTTTTCTGACAAAGTTGTGACATCTGAAATATAAAAACAGTGTAATTTTTGTTTAGGTGTATTATCAGAATCCTGTTAATCTTTCCCTGGGTAATAATTCTCTCCAAGGATCCTTTTTGCCATTGTTTTTTGTGACTTCTCTTGATTTGACAACAGGCAACTCTACTGATACACTGGCTGGTCATGTTATGGCTGATTGCTAAATCTCATCCCTCCCCCTCTTGAACATTGTTCTCGTTCTTTCATCACAAAAATGGTTACACTTTGCTGTTGCTCTGCAAGGAAAGATGTAATTTGTGAACTGATCTTCTGAAGCAAAGAGAAAACAGCTGGGTTACCTCATTTTGAATGACCTGGCATATTAGGGGCAGTGGGCTTCAGCTTTTAATCTAAGTGCTGTTTGTTTTGCTGTAGCATGCATGAGCTGGAAGCCTTGTCTGAAATCAGTGCTCATGCAGCAGTAATTAGGTCATCTAGCTGTCCTATACTTGTGATTTCTTTTTTATTTTTCCTCCCTCTCTCCAGGAAATTGAGAATTCACTCTTGTAATGGCATGAGTTTGCAAGCTTGGGGCTTTCACTTCAGTGATTAACCTTGTATTTAGTTATGGGTAAGACCAGTGCAGTGTTTTGTTCAAATTTCTGGGCTATTGAAGTCAGTTTATTTATCCATATGCTTGTGTTAAGCCTTGAAGCTGGAGTTGGAGTGTGTAAATTTGAGTCTTAGCTCCTTTCTTCCTGGTGTTCTCAGCAGCTTTTCTGATGAGGAAGGAAAGCATTGGTGTACAGAGTTCTTGTGTTGCTGCTAATGCTCATCTCTGCCCAGGTGTTATTTGTGGATCGTAAGAATAAAAAAAAAACATTTCCTGAGTGTAACAGGTATGTTTAGCTTCTGTTAAGTTGCCTGAAAAGAGGGATGAATTTAAAAGAAGCTTCCAGTAATGTAGGAGTTGTTAATATAATCTGTGCATCTTTATGAACGTCTTTATGCATCCATTTAATGAAGCTGTATCTATTCCCCTGAATAAAGGCAGATTGCACCAATACTAGTGGATCTGGGTACAAATTGTGTGGAAAAGGAAGAAAAGCTACTGTGGTAAGTGCCTGAGGTGTAATGTGTGAGGAAGCATGTGGCTCTTCTGACATCAGACTGTTCTTACCTGTTTGGATTCCCTTCATGTGCTAATGGGATGGACTCAGCAGCAGTTACATTGATTTGTGCCTTAGTCTGAAAGAGGTAGATTTGTGGTAGCGGTCGGTGAGGCAACCCTGCTTGCAACTGTGCCGCACTGGAAATGAAGAGGGTTTTCCTTTGTGGTATCTCTACTCTTCCAGTATGAGACAATGGAAAGGAAATTGTGGCCAAGAAGAGACCAGCACTCCTGCTCACTGCTTATTTTAATTAAATTTTGGTGTATAACTGTGCTATGAACTAAAACAGAGGTTTTGAACTCATGGCACTCAATTTCCTTTTTTCTTGAAGACTGTAGACATATAAAGCCTTGTCATTCAGTGCATAGGTACATGGCATCTCAGCTGCAGTGCAGCCCTGTCTAGATCTCAGCTGCTATTTTCTGTTCTGAAGTTTCTGCTCATTTTTTTTCCTTATTTTCTTGTGCGGTTTTGTCCCAGGTATTACTTTTATGATATTTCTGGACAATACCAAGCTGGCACAGCAGTACCCTGGTTCTGTTCGGTGTTTTTAAGCACAATAATTGAAGTAATTTAAAAATGAAATTTTAAAACATCTCACTGAAGACTCAAACGACATTCTGCTTAACATCCTTGCTGAAACATAACATCAGTCTGCAGCATTGCATTTTGCAATAGAACAGAAGTCTATTTACTTTTGTAATGGCTCCTGCTCCTCTTATTTGTTGCCAGAAATAAATCAACAGTCTGCCTTGGTCTGTCTGATGCTCACTTTCTGTGTATCATATGCCATGTATCAGATGGCCTTTTCTCTTGAATTACCAGTCCAGAGTATTTGTTCTTCAGAGCTAATCACATGTTCGTCATGGTTTACTCTTGGTTTTTTGATTAAATTACTGCAGTAAATTCTACTGCTGCGGTTGAGGCTTTCACATACTGTTCAGTTTAGTAAAGATTAAAGGGAGGTGAGGTAACTCACAGTGAGACAAAGTGATACAATTAAATGTGGTATTTCAAACTTCTTAAAATCATCCCTAGTGTGATTTACAATCAAAACCCAGTACCACAATATCTTTTTGGTTGCTCATGGAAATTCATTTAGAACGGGAGACTCTTATTTGTCAATGAGAATTAAATTCTGGCAAACTTTCAAGTGATTTTGAGGGCATTCAAGAATGAACAGAGAACTCTGAGGAAAGAAATCTGTGGAAGCCACATGTATAATTGAAGGACAAGTTAAGGAAACTTCTATGAAAATTCAATTAAAATTAAGTAGAGAAATCCTTCAAAAACATAATGAAAATTTTAAGTGCATTGAAACAGTTTTATGGAAGAAAACCAAAAGAAGTATTTTGCATTTCAAAAGCCAATGAGATGAAAATTCTCTTTATAACAGCCAAGAGAGCTATAAGGTAGGACTTATAATACCATGCATGTCATGCTATTAAAATTAAAACCTTGCCGAGCACACATTGATCAAATCATTTTAATACACCTGCAATAAATGACTGTCTATTACTAGACTACAGGTGGAGAGAGTGTGAAGTTAACTCTGAAATGTACAGTCCAGTGAATCAAAATCCTTGGTGCCTGTGGATGAAAAGCTATTAAACATGAACACTTGCAGTAGCACTGTCTATTCACTAAAATTTGATGTTGTTCCTGGAAGGGGGAAGTATTAGATTAAATCTAAATGCCAACAAATCAACTGTTTTGGCACTCTGATTTAATTCCTGGAAGTACTGAGTTTTGGAAATACTGACACTCATCTTTCTAATACCCATGCTTTCTCCACATTTCTGGCGGCAGTGCTACAGCAGGTGAAAATTATCTCCTATGCAGTTCCCAGTAGTATCAGCTCTAGGGAATAAGGGATGGATCCAAGTTCAAACACTTGATTCCAGTGAAGTGGGGTGGGGATTTGCCTGGGGTTTGGATGTCTCTAGCTGTTAGTGTCTACGCTAACAGCTGTAGTCTAGCTAAATACAGTGTCTACGGTTTGTCAGACAGACCCTTCATTGATTTCTCTACGTTATCCCAGAAATTAAACTGCATTCAAATTGGAAAATGTCATTCTAGGCTTTGGAAGTCCTTCCTGCAAGTCCTCTCTTTGGGTTTGGCTACAGTGCTGCTGGCAGGTGAGTGCAAGTGAGTGTCCGTATGTGCAGCACTCCCCAGCTCACTTGCCTTGTGTGCTGTGGACAGCTAGCAGCAGCTCTAGGACAGCCTGCCTGGCTGTAGTTTGGTTGCCTGGTAGGCTCAGATATGTGCCATTGGCACGAACAGCTCCCCATATGCCTGCCCGGTATAGACAGTCCGACTCTGGTTCTAGGGGCAAGGGAGCTGGACCTGTTGTGGCTGCTTGTGATATTTTTGTCCCCTGTTCCTTGATGGACAGTTTTGGCCTTTGCTTCCTTAGAATTCTGCATTCTACTGCCAGGTGTCTCCTGGCTGCCCTTTCTACTTGTTGAAAGTGTTCCTTCTAAAAAGCCATCTCGGACTTTTTGGTTTTGGAAATTCCTTAGAAGGTAATAGTTCGTCATCTAGGCCTTCTGATTTTCTTTGACAAGCTGCTGGCTAGGATGCATGCAGGCATATGTTGTACGGCTTCAGATCTTCATCCATTGTGGGTTAATCTGAGCTGAAAGGAGAGGCTTGAGTAAAGAGCTTCAATGTGTTAGGGCATTTGTGTAATGTATGGATAAAAGAATTGCCTTTGAGCCTCTCAGTCTGTGTCACTAGAGTTTTCCCTTGACTGTTTGGGGTGAAGAGACTGCTGACTTGGGTGCCTTAGTTCAGTGCAAAGCATCTCTCTAAAGGCCTTCAGAGGCAGTAAAATGTGGAGTCGTGGTGAATGTGGGTCATCTGCCAGAGCAAGCGGTAAACTGGAAAGCCTACCAAAGCATGGAGAGGGAGTGTGGTATTCATGCTAGGAAATCTGTTAGGACTAGAAAAAGGGATTTTTCTGCTGGGAAATGCAACGTTCTGTCAGGTGTTTGAAAGATAAGGATATTTCTAGTGGATGAGCAGCTAGGATTCAGATGATATCCCACGGGGAAAGGTGTTTTATCTTGAGTCTTCCAGCAGCAAAATATAAGCCATTTGCTAGCAACTATTAACTAAGGAAAGGAATAATGTTTAGGCTTATTCTCTTTTTTCAAAAAGCATGTTTGGTGAGCTGTGCCTTCCAGTGACCCCTTGTTCAGGGGATTGGAATCTGGCTGCATTGCTCTTCCTTTGTATCTGACAGTGGACATGGAAAGGGAGATACTTAGTTATACATGGGATTTTGTAAAAATCTGGCACTGAATAGCTTTGAAATGTTGCCAGTAATGACATTCCTAAATAATATTCTTACTCCTCCAGAGAGAACAAGTATCAGAGGGCCAGCAGACACCTTCCTTTTCTTCCCGACTGGCAGAAGCTGTTTTAAATAAGTAGAACATAGTCAGGAATTGTGGTGTGCTGCAACTAAAATGCTTTTTGACCTGAATATCACTGTGTTGCATAGGGAGTTGCCTGTGGCATTTCAGGTAGCCATAATCTTGCTTCTGTTGGTGTCTGTTATGTATCCCCCAGCTCCTGGCATTTCTCTTTGGGGGTGGTGGTATGGTAATACTGCCTTAGTCGATTTTTATCTCTTTAGTGAGTGTGCTTACCTCCAGGTGCAGAGGAGCAGGTGCAAGAAAGCTTTTTGCACCTAATACAGAGGGGAGGGTTTGTGTGAGGAAGTTTCTAGGATGCTCCCCTGATCAATCCCACCACCACAGTTGGTATGGCCTATTTTTTCCTAGAAGCCACAGAAAAATCCTTTCTATGTTATTCCACTAATGTTGTTTCCAAAGTTACACGCATCAATTTTATAGAATTGTAGCTTTAGTTTCATGCTGGGTGATTCTTTTTGGTTAATGTGTTCATTAGAAAAATCTAGTGTTGGTTCACATGACATTATTCTTAGATTATTTTAATTCAGGAAGTGGTTTCAGTTGAATAAACGTGTCAGGACTGAAGTGCCTATCACAGAGCCAGCGAGGATGGTGTAAGGTACTGCTCGTGCATTCTTCCATCCTTATAATTTGTGCACTTCTGGGATGCAATATTGGAGTATGATATAGGATACCTGGGCTCGGATTGCTTCTATGCTTGCTAGAGCATGGGAATGTGAACCTCTATTTTCTGTGATAACTGTAATCATTCCAACTACTGGCAAATTGCTACTTGGTGAATTTAATTCTTTAGTGTTTATTAAAAATCCCTTAACTGCTGTCCCTGCCACCCCAACAAATAAAAAAAAAACCCAAAGCCCAAA
This sequence comes from Falco punctatus, assembly GCF_963210335.1. Taxonomy (NCBI): domain Eukaryota; kingdom Metazoa; phylum Chordata; class Aves; order Falconiformes; family Falconidae; genus Falco; species Falco punctatus. The sequence goes on from NC_137593.1 coordinate 19,172,273, forward strand.
CCAAGTAAGACTACAATAATTTTGGCTGTAGGGAAAGGGGTTTTTGACCAGAAACAAAAATTTTCATCTTGCATAACATTTAGGATAAATTCAGTTTTGGGACTGATGTGAAATACTCCTGATGTTTAATCTGGTGAGCTGTGACATTGATTGTTCATGCATGTTTTTGTGTGTGTGGTTTTTTTTGTATGCTGTGTTAGAAAAGCAGGAATTTTATGGGAGGTTTTATGTTAACTTTTGGCCTCAGAGTCTACCTGATCCTCCCTGGCGATGCTAGGAATAACTCATCCACAGTGATTCGCAGTAAGAAGACATAGGAGAGATAAGTACCTCTTTTCACAACCTGTCTCTGCTGTGCCTGCCTACCTGTCAGGAGATGTTGGTACAGGTTGATAGAGGTTTGGAGATGGGGAAGAGGCTCCTCTTTTTTCATGTTTGTGTACAGGAGAGCAGAGAAAAGCCCTGTATGGAGCTGGCAGTTTAGAAGATGTGAATGGCCCCTAGGAATGGTAGCTGTGCATCAATCAAGTTTCCTGGGTAAAAGTAGGAAAGTAGGAGGAAACACTTGAAAAACTTGGCAGTCACAGCAGTCAGAGGGGAGCTGAGCATAATTACTTGAAGAGTATTTAAACTGTTGCCAGAAAACCCTTCCCCCACTCTGGTAGCCTTGCATACCTGGAGAAAAAGTTGCTAATGGTTTAATGTGACTCCAGGCTGCCTTTTCTGTCTTCAGAAAGTTGATGTACTATTTCAAAGCTACTAAGAAAAAAGTAACATTTTCTTTAATGTGTATGTTGGATTAATTATATGACTCTTTCAGATTTTTCTCCAGATCAGAATGTAACAGTTTTCCAGACCTGTGTTTGGGAAGTGCTATTGTGGATGCACTTTTCCTTGCAGAATCACATGATGTGACCTATGTCCTGTTACATGCACGGAGCTGGCAGGACCTCTGCTTTGTTTTTTATAAACCTTTCTTATTTGGCTCCCAAGGCTAGCTAGGAAAGTGCCTGTTAATATGATCAGCTGATTCCCATGCTTCCTTACCTCAATTCATTTCCAGCAGCTCTGCAGCAAGCAGGAAAACTAGCTGTGTATTGCCTTTCTTTCAAGGGGCCACTCGTGGGGGGGGTGGGGGTGGGGGATGCCTGAGAAATTTTTCACTGCTTTCCATGTGAACGTGGGGTCTCCTGCTGAATTCCCCAGCAGTATTGTGTGTTTCTGTCCATTAAATTTCTGAATTACAGGTCTGACAAAACAGACTTCCATCTGTGTTTCTGTGTTGAGAAGCTGGATGATGTACTGGGTATTGTAACACAGGAAAAACACTCACAAAACCAGGCTTACTGATATTTGTTGAGAAGATCCTAAAGACTACTTTTGTGACGTATGACACTCAACCTTGCCATTCTCAATGCAGTTATTATTTGATCCACAGAACATAACTGGAACACATTAAGTTGAATGTTTATAATAGTTTTCTCAGTGACCAGCCTTGCTAAATTTTTTTGTGATACATGTGACAGATTTTTATGCAATTCCCATTAATAGTTTTCCAGTTAACATGCATTCTTGTTGTGTTTATCTGCATGTCATAGGAGACGGATATATGGGATTTAAAATTGTCATACAAAGTGAAATGAGCTTAGATTTTGAAAAAGGGTTAAATATTTATAAGTGTAATAAGATAACCTACAGTTATGTTAGAAAGGATTAAAAACATAAGAGATATAAATCCCTATGCCTCAGGGGATAATTGATGGAGTTTAAAAAGGAATTTCCCTGATGGGTAAATTAGTCTAATTGCCCCCGTAGGGACTCCCTCCTTAAACATCTAATACTAGTGTCAGTCAATACCATGCTTGATGGACCTTCAAACTAATTCAGGATGGCAACTCTCATATAGTAACTAACACAGTATTGTGGTGTGTATCATGTTGCTTTCCGGCAATGTAAAAAATACTTTTACTGTTTAGCAATAGTGTTACAGTAATACATTATATTTTATAATGCTTATGTGATATATCACAGTATGTAATAAATAGTAAATTTAATTGCTGGTACTATGTAATGTACCAGCTTGTTCTTGGATTTGCACTTTACAAGAAGGGAATGTCTTTCAAACAGTGGAATTAAGTGACTTGTTTTGGGCTAAAACTCTTTTATTTTAGAGTTTTAAGCAGTAGTAGTAAAAGGGCTGAGTCCAAACTATCTGTGGAGAGAGCTGAAAGACAAACCAAGGATACCATTCTTGTTCCCACTCTGAGACATGGAGTTTTCATATGAAGCTTCCATGGGCTTTGTGACAGAAACGGCCTCGGGCAGAAAAGCAAGATAAATATGTAGGTAGGCAGGGACTGAAGGTCTCACTCACCTCTAAGGCATCTTGGATGTGTGGGAGAAGGGGGATTACAGGTCTGGGGCTCCATGGGTTGGACCTGAGCCACTTGTCAGGAGACTTGTGTAACTCCAGAACAGTGAAGGTGGCAGCTCAGTAAAATATTTAGAGAATAAAGACCACAGATGTTTTCCCCTTTGCTTTTAATGATCTAACAAGTAATTTGCTAGGTGTTTCTCATGCCACTTTTATGGAGGGTTGAGAAATGACTGTCAATGTGAAAAACTGTTACTCTTTGAGTATGCGGTATTCTGTATGGGAATTGTGGTACTGGATCAGGGCTACTCATAAGCAATATATCATCAGAATTGCTGTGCATTAATGACAAATTAACAGCACCATTAAAAAAAAAACCACAACAAACTAAAACTGTCCCTGCTTACTTAGTACAGATTTGATTCCCCAGTCAGTATACAGTCTTTCCCCACAGTGTAGGTTGAGGAATATTGTAACATCAAAAATGCTTAATCACAATATGGTTGTGCAGTCATCCGAGACTGCTGTAAGGCTCACTGGCTGTTGCTCTTTAGCTGGAGTTTTGACCAATTCTTATGCTAGTTGTGTACTGCCCACTTGGGAATGGACTTCTCTCCATGTCCTGAGAACCATCTTAAAAGTAAACCTGCGGTGGGCTATGTGTTAATCCCCTACTTCATAGCCTCTGCAGTGTAACGACAATAGAGATCGTGCTTTAACACTTCCTTTTGTAAATGACTGACCTCAGGTTCATACTTTATAAGATTAATTTTTTTACTTTTATTTTAGCTACATCTAATCTCTTTAAGGAGTGGCATTAATTTTTCATGTATGTGATCACTGTAGACTTGGCAGGCAACTAGGACTCTGAACTGTTACCTTTAATTACAAGCTAGTCAGTGTTTTGGGGAGCTAGACTGAATATTTTCTTGCCCAGATTCAGCAATGGTATAAAAACTGGCAGTAAAAGACTCACCCTAGTAAAAGTCTAGGTTGAGACATATTAGCACAAACACTGCTGCTAAGAATATTCTTTTCTCACTGAATAGTTCCCCTCTCTTCTCTGAGGGAGTAATTCATGAGCATTTTGAATTAGTTCTCCAAAATAGTGCTTATCTTTTGATAATTAACCTATACTGGAATCAAAAAGTACTTATGGACTAGTCCTAGCCATTGATGGAACCATGGCAGTGTGGTGATAAGACATACACCTGTTGCCCTGCTGAGTGAGTACCAAATGGGGCAAACACGAGAATGTCGCTGTGCTGGAAGACTGAGCCCCAGCTAGGTGGTGTAAGGAGTTTGAAGCTAAAAGGAGTCAAAGAGGATGAGAAATAGGCATCTGGGGAGAGGTGAGGAGCTTGGCTGAAGGGTGAAAGAGCCCTGGAGATAGAAGTATCTCAGAATGTAATCATAAGTAATTCCAGGCTTCTTACTATAACACTACTTCTGACAAAATTATGTATGTGCCTATAAAACTAGTGGCTTTTGTGTCCTCTTATTTTCAGTATTCATGGGTTCTGTTTCATTTCATATTTACATAATATTTGCTTTTGCATTCACTTAGTAAAAGGTTGTCTTGTGGAAATTTTCTAGATGAATTATTGTCTTTTCCAATTAACAAACTGTGCAACAGACTCATACATCACTTTTTTAGATGAAAATATTATGATCGAACAATCTGTGAAAGTTCTTCTCACAAGTGCATTTTCTCACACAGGAATTCATGAAAGTGTGAAACGTGTGTCACTGACTTTTTGCTAGACATGAGAGAAAAGTCAGGTTTGGTGACAGGTTTGCAAGGGTTCGTGAACTTTGTTTATACTATGAGTTGATTTGGTCAGCCAACAGTCTGCACAGGGACAATCAACAAGTCTGGTACTACTGAATGTTGGTTGTAGCTGCCTCAGTGCATAAGATCTACTGAGTGCTATGGGAAAACTCAGTGCTGGTGTCAGGTGAGTTTTGTCTCTGGACATGCATTCTGCTAAACTTAGAATTATGAGCAGGGGAAAAAGAAATCTTAGTTTTGCTCAGAATTGTGGGGCCAACAGCTGAAAGACCATGCAGAGTCAGTTGAAATGAAGAGAATGGGCCTATCTACAGCTATTGTGCTTCTGCTTTTGCGGTTTCCTTCTTGTTTCACTGCTTCCATCAATCCTGTCTAAGGTTTTACCAAAGAAAGATAAGTTATTGAAGATGAACTTCAGAATAAATACACCTAGACTGCCTGTCTTTTCCTCATACCAATGAGCATTTGGTGTTAGATGCAGGAAGAACATGAAGCTGCACAGCAAACTGGATTGCTAGAACTTCCCTATTAAGCCATAGTTACCTGGTAGCATTGCCAGACTTAAAGACTGCAACTTGTCTCCACTTTACCTGTCCTGTGTGGAACTGACGTTGTCCCAGTAAAACTGTAAGATCAATGTAACATTTGAGATTTCGGTAGTGGTGGTAAATGAGTGTTTTGCTCCTGGGAAGTGTCCTTAAACTATAATCTTGACAATGTGAGAAAGAAGGGAGGTTTTTTTCCCCTTCTACCCCCTCTCAAATACAAGAGGATCTCTCACAGCCTGCAGGTCTAGTAAATGAGAGCAGGTTTCTTTACATAGCTAATCTTGCCACAGGAAATAATTCAATGCATTAGAATGCAAAAAGGAAATAAATATCTGCTGATAGATAAAAGGAAAGTCACTTCTTTTCCCTGCAGGGAAAGCAAAGAAACTTTTAGCAACTGTCTCTAGGCAAGTTTTCTTGCAAGCAAATGTGTATGTGTTACCCTTCCTGCTCCTGCCATACTTTGAAAGGAGTTAGGGGTTATTGAGCACTGTGAGTTTTAGCCATTTATCACAGGTGTTTCTGTAATTATGATTCATGGGGAGCAGTCAGACTGTTCAATGACCATCAGGCTCTGGCTTTGTGGAGTGAAGGTCTTGTGCTAGTGCTCTGGGTTGCAACATAAATCATATTGGCCCACTTAGGTATGTTGTATTTTTCTCCTATAAGTGCTCTGGGCTCACTTCTGTCTTTGTCTGTAGTTGTATCTACCCGGTTTTGCTTTATAGAGACTTGTATTTTCATGCTGGGCAATTACTAAATTCCTGCACTTCAGATGTCCTGGGGAAGTTTGGCACAGGTGTACTGTTACTGTGAGAATTAGAGATGCTGCAGTACCATGTAGCTTGGGAGGAGGGATGGTGGGGGAAAGGATGGGTGGACTTCTCCATTCAGGATCAAATTTTAACATTCTAACTTTTGACTTAAGTTTTTAGTATGTCTTTAACAAGTAAATATAGGTAGCTATACCAGCATGTTTGTGGCAACAAAGTTGAAAATAGGTTCAATTATTTAGTGTATCTAGTGGCTTTCACAGCTTGCACTTATATGGTTCCTTAGGCTGCAGTCATATTTTTAATAGATTGGATAAGTCAGATATACTTTTCATGTGATTTTGAGCAGATTATTAGAGCTTGACATGGATGGTAACAGTGATGTCTGGCAGAACTTTAATCTTATTTCTGAATATGAAAAATCTCCCAGTGACCTCTGTAGCGAGGACCAAAGAAAAGTGTAGGTTTTTCTTCTGCTTCCGTGTTGTCTTAAATACTCCACTTTCATCATGATCATCTGATGACCTTGACGAGTATTTGAGGAGAATTCCTGCTAATAATATTTCACTGGAAGAAAACTCCAAAGCAAAAGAAGAACAACTTCTTGTCATGTTCTTGGGTAGCATCTCAAAACTTTGCGACCTTCAGTGTAGGATGCCAAACTGTGTGCTGTTCTCTGTATTCTTTGGGCAGAATGTTCGTTTTCTGAGAGATCTTTTAAGTATCTGTTTAACTTTCTACCCAACTATTTTTAATCCTTTTGAAAAAAATCCTTGTTGAATGTTATTAATTCTGAATCCTGTACTGTTTTATGAAGTCACCAGGAGGTTGTCTTTATAATTGGTGCTGGAACATCTCTAAGTTCCTCTGTAGGAACACAATGTTTAAGTTCTGTATTAGAAGCCCAGAATAAATTAATAATCCATGTCACCCATAGCCTCCAGAATTTAGTCAACTATTTACCAATTTACATTTTCCTTCTAATTTCCTGGTAACAACCTTCCCTATTTTTTAGGGTGTTCTTCTTGAGTTTTTGATTGTTTTACTGAATAACTGCACCTTTGATGCTACAAAAGTAACTTGGATGTGTGTAGAAATGTGTTGTAACTCTTCAGCAGTTTACATCTTGAACCAAATTCTGTAATATTGCAAATCTTGTAATATTGCTTGTTGAGTAAATCTCACTACTTCTGTGCCCTGACACACCCACAACTCTCCACATGCTTGTATGCCCTTCTCCCTTCAAATAAAATGTAATCCTGTCAATTACTTGAAGCTTCCCTGAAATAATGGCTGGCTACCACTGTGTCTGACTTCAAGCTTCCTTTATCCAGGTGAGGAACTTCCCTTTATCTTTCCAGGCTTTCTTTATCACGTGCACGATTCACCACCTCATTGAAATATTTTTTGAATAAGAATCATATTTGCTCTATTCTAGTTTATTTTTGCATACAAGTTTAATGGTAGGCTTTTTTTTAAGACAAACTTGTTGCTTGTTCCTTGTTTGGCATCTTTCACTTTCTGTACAGTTGCTTATCCACTTTGTAATGCAGCATGAGTCATTTCAGCACTCAAAGAAAACAGCCTTCCTCGCCAGTGTGCAGTCCCCTTGTCTGTGGCATTACACAAATGTAAGTGAAGGGTGAATTTGGCACCTGATGTGAATGCGTTGTGCTTGAATTCACTTTAAGTATTTAGGTGGGAATTTCGCAACATTAAACAAGCTGCACTTTTGATTAAGTAAATCAAAGAATTTTCTGGTTAGGACAATCTAGCCTAGAGCCTTATAAAGAGAGATATGAGAAGGCTCAAGTGTTTGCTTTTAATAAGGTAAGTTTGTATTTTCTAAAGTATCCCACAATATAATAAAGGAAACTCAAACACAAGCTGCTAGATCTTGATGAGAATGTAAATTGACTTGTTCTGCTTGTTGGAAAAGCCCCCTGACCCAAAACATGTCATTCCATCTGTCAGCGTGTAGGCACCAGAGCAGAAGAAAAAATGCAGTGGCTTTGGAGGAGTTAGGTTTGGAATCATTTGCATAGCACCTCATCTGTACCCTGGTTTAAAAGAGAAACAGTTTTCTACTTTACATCAGAGGCCAATAATTTCTTAAGTCAAAAGTAGGTAAATAAAAATGTTATGGAAAACTTTACCTTGATTCTATTTTTACTCCTGTTTAATCATCAAAGAAAGGCAGAATAGTAAAAAGATATTACACTTGGATCCATCATACACCAGAGAGATCTCAGACCATTGTCTGTCTTTTAGACATCTTTTGATGGAACTAGTGTGGATCAGCTTTACACTGGTCTTCACAACATCTTGCTGATGGTGTTTAGTTTTGATGCATATTACTTGTTTCAGGCATTGTATTTCTTTTTAAATAAAGGCATAGAATAAATCACATTGCAAATCAGAAAAAAAGCAATACCATTTAGGAAAGACTTCAGATATATTCTACAGTACTTAGCAAAAACCTCAAACAAACTTGTGGGGAAATGTCACCTCTTCCAGTACCTAATGAAATATTCCTTTTTACAGAAATGAGAGGATTGTCATAATTTCTTCTAAAACTTATGAATAAACTTTTTCTTGGGTTTTTTTTTGTGACAAAGTAGTTCCATGAAAGAGAAATGTGTTCAGTTCTGATGCAGTTTCTCAAAACGGCTGAATCTTAATGTGCATGATTTCCTCTAATTCCTGTTATTCACATGAAAAATGTAGTTATCCCAAATGGTTTTACTTCACCACTTTGCACAAACATTTAGCTTCATGAGGTTCTTTTCCCCACAGATTATGTAGTATCATGGGTATTTGTGTCAGTTTACAGAACAAACACGGTATGTTGGAGGCCAATACCTAATATTTACGTGAACCATGGTGGAAGAACAAACATGGGTATAACTGTTTTTTGAGGATAATAGCTTACCAGTTGTGGTTTTGAGGTTGACTTTTTGATATTGGGGAAGTTCCTCACCTGGTATAAATCAGGATAGCTTCTTTGGTCTTGGTACTGCTTTGTATGTTGAGAATTAAATGTGATGTCAGACGGACTTTTTTGCATAAGAAAAATTTATATGCACTTACTGCTTTATATTTCTTTCATTTACTTCCTTGAGAGCTGTCAAAATCATTTGTAATTGTTAGAATATAGTCAAATGATAGTGTTGTGGAAATGACTAAGCACTTTAAGACAGCAAATACTTTTTTTTTTTTTGTTGTTCCATCAGATGAATGGATGTCTTGGATAATTTTTGATAGAAACCGAACTTGCCATTAAGTTTGATAATGTATTTAAGTGCTGTGCTGAAGAGAGAACATACTGTATGAGATCATTACTGTAGCTATGGTTTCTGACCAAGCTGATCCCAAGCAAGGAGAGGGGGGAAAAATTTGTAAATTTCCTTTGGGATTTTTCAGTTGTATCTGTTAAACAGAGAAACATCACTTGATACTAATGGATCGTACAAAAAAATTGAGTGCTGAAAACCCCCAGTATTTTCAAGGTGGACAATTAATGAAGCGGATGCAGATATTATGTTTAGATTCTATTGTTTAGGGTGAAGAATTTCTGAATGAACATAGAAAGCTGAAGTGCATTAAATGTCTCTTTCACAGGCTAAAATGGGTATTTTTTTTCCAGAGGAATAATGAAACAAATTAGTCAGTATCACATTGTAGAAAGAAACGAGAAGGTCACCAAACATCTGCTGAAAAGTTTAGGTCTGGTCAAAATGAAGCTTGAGCCCAAAAATTTCCTCTGTATAATGCTTGGAAAAGCTATAGAGTTGTTAAGGCTTACAAACAATCCACTCTGGACTGAACAAATAATTGCTGATAGTTTTCCATATTTCACTGTACTACTTACAGCAAGAAAATCGTATAGATTTTTTTTTTTTGGACTGGCATAGGATTTATGAAGAATACACTGACTTTTTTTTTTAGTAGTGCTGAACAGAGTATCATGATGGAGTAGAATATTTCAGTTGCAAGGGACCTGCAATGATAGTTTAGTCCAAATGCCTGACCAATTCAGGGCTGATCAAAGGGGCAATTTCAAAATTCCTCGTAAACACTGACAGGCTTGGGGCATCAACCATCTCTCTAGAAAGCCTGTTCTAGTGATGTTCATATTCCATTGTATTAGGAACTCAAACCCAGGTGTACTGCCATAGAAAATCTGCCATAGAATTTCTCTTAGTCTCATTTTTGACAGAAAGCTAACTTTTAGAGAGTGAAAATTTAACGAGACGGGAAAGGCCAAGATAGGTCTATAGAAAAACATGACTATTTCTTACATTTTTAACATGTAAATATTCGTTTCATGCAAAGCAAATTTTGAAACAGAAAAATGGCATTTTATTAAAATTATTTATTTGTGAATGCATAAATCCTAAGATTATTTTTGAGTTGATAACTGCTGTTAATTTATTTCATAAATAAAATTACAGTCTACAGCTGTAAGATTAATGATGGAGAAGAACAAAAATCCACATCACTGTAGTTGATAGGCCATCTGGGTTATACAGGTGTTAACTAGAGATCATTTAGGTGCACTGGATCTTAGATGTCACTTAAGGTGTATCTGCATTAACCTCAAAAACAATCTTCAAAGAAATGTAAATAGTATAGATGGAGATGGAAGGCATGTAAAATATAGGAAGCTATGTATAGGAGTTGGGGTGAATCCCTCTGGCTTGTGTCTTTGGCTTTCATATTGAGAGATGCCCTAGGTATTTGAGATTATGAATATTGTAGCAATTAGGAAGGACTCCTGTTAGGTGAAGGCTAATATTGCCTTAACTGTGTCTTTTAAACTTGTAATCTTTTACTTCCACTTGTAACAGAGTACTTCAATCTCAATAGAAACGTTTTTTCTTTAAGTGCTGAGTTCTTGAAAGAATGTGTCAAAACTAACAGGTAGGGAATTAACAGTTGCTATTGAGGCAGCAGTTAGAGTTCAATGGTTTTAGAGATATTTTTCTAAACTCATCTAGTGGTGCAGATTCTCCAGGAACCCAGAGACTGGGCAATACTTCCTGTCGATCTGCAGAAGATTGTGAGGGGCAATAGCATCAGATGGTAGCTCGTGGGCAGCTCTTCCCCCAGGTAGGGACAATTGTGTATTTTCCCCCTTTAAAGAAACAGGTGGAAGAGACAACCCAGTTCCAGACAAAACCCAAAGTATCACAAGCATTTTTGTAGATTAGTAGGAGGTGTCTGAGCTGTAGTTCCTAGTTCATGTCCCATATGGAGCAGGTTCTGTATTCCACAATAAAAATAGCGATTTAAGGTGAATTGAGCTAGGTGTTTTCAATTAGCAGCTTTACTGATTACTTTATTTCTTGGTAGAGAAATTAATGGAATGAAGCATCATGTCTCGCTGATTAAAAATCCTGTTTAATGCATGAAACATATTTAGGTTTATATTCACATTGAATTTAACTCAAGTTTGGATTCCTTCTATCTATTTAAGTTCAATTTCTATACCTGAGATGGAGCAAGCTATGGAAATAACATGCTTGCCCCAGATTTGCTCCTGCATGTAAGAAAGCACACGTAACATATTCTATATCTGAACAAAGAATGCAGCAATCAGAAAGAGGTTTTACACAAACTTATGCATGTCTTTAAGAGCATCCCATCTTTTAAGGGGGGGGGGGGGGGCTGTCTTTGGGTGGGAAAACTTGTGAGTTAGTGATTACAACATGCATGCAAGTTGAACATCTGATGTCTGTGTTTTAGCTTCAGATTCCTTTTTGTTGCCAGTGAGATTTCATTTTTGGAAGTAACACCTTTTAAAGATTACTGAACTAAAGGGACAAGGGTGACTTTAACCCATTTGTAAAAACTTTCAACAGTCACAACTCAGGCTGAATTCTGGAGTTTCTGATGGCATATTTGAAAGGTTTCTAATCATAATTTACTTAATGGAAAATGGCTGGATTGTAAGAGAAGGACCCTGGACACTGACCTGGTAGGCCCTACCTATATTTTGGGTCCAGATTTGGGTCTGAGTTAAATAATGACAGTTTTGTATGTAAAAGTTTGTGCCACTCTGAAATGAAGAAGTGCTACGTGGCTACAATGCCTTTTTTCTTTTTCTTTTCTGTCTGTGGTCCTACCAGAAATAGAAGTGTTAATTTTCCTGCAAGAAAAACTTTTTTTCACCGACTTTCCAGCCATGTGTGTTAGAGGTGAATAACCTGAAAGTAGATTTTTGAGTACTATGTTTACAACTCTGAAGGGAATTTGACATTAAATTGCTGTTAGGAATCTGGATCTTACAGCTTAATCCTGCCATCTTTTTACAGTGGAACTCCTGCTTAAAACAAAGTCTGTATTTTATGTTGTAATTTTGAAGGAGATTCAGGCTTGAATCACATTGGAAGCCTGCAAGTATGTTAGTGCAGTGGAGTGTCTAATTAATAGATCCTGGAGGTTATCTTAGCATGCATTCAGCACTAGGTTAACATACTCAAACAGGCAGTCTGCACCCTGGGCAGAGCTTTTTTTCTGGTCTGTCTGCACCTGTCTAGAACTCTGGAAAATTTTACCCTACAAGACCTGCAGGACAACTCTTCAGATATGCTTCAAGGCAACACTTCAGTTTGGAGGTTTTCTTTAAAAACTTCATTGCACTTTGGAACAACTGGCTAGTGGCTTCCAATACAGTCAGTCATGTGGTGGTTCCTTATGCTTTTCCCACCTCAATATCACAGTTTTAACATTGTCTGGCACTCAGATATTATGAAAACAGAGTTCAAGGTAGGAAGCGTAATTCCTGGTTTTAGAGGTTGTTCTAAGTGGGAAAACTTGTAGCACTGCAATCTCAGTGTTCACATCCTATGAACTATGCAGAAAGGAGATGCTGTTGGAGTTGAGTAGATTTTACTGTTGTCTATAAAGGGTTCTAAACAAAATTTTTATTCCAGGATTTTTTAAACAGTTAGAGAGGTTCTGTCTATTACCTCTTTCAAAGCCTTAATGCATAGATTTTATTCCAAGGAATAATGTGCCCATTCACTGACATCTCACTACAACGGGGGTAAAAGGCTTACCAGATATCTGTGGAAAGTATTATAGTTGAGAGCACTGAAATGGTCACTCTAACATTTGTAGCGTTCCTCTGATGCATCAAGTTTGCAGAATTTGTCAGAAATACAACTACCTGTTTTCCTGAAGAATGTTTTCAACTGTTTCTAATGCCTGATTGCATTTTTGTATGTTTATATGAATGTATGAGCATGCATGGAAAATTTTATAACCACATCTCACTAAGACCCCTTTCCTCCAATGAATTAACTTCAGAATTTGCCTGGATAGCTTCACAGATGATATTCAGGCAACTTTGATTTAAAGTGTTAGACTAAGCTAGGAATTTGAAAGCAATCTGTGCAGTAGTAATGCTTCTCTTATTTCATGCTTACATTTACTTTTTCTATTACTTCTGCAGGAGGTCTGTTCTATTCAGTGAAGCATGTTGAGCATGCTAAAGGTTGACCTCAGGAATAAATGCATTGCTGAATAAGGGAGATGATCTGAACTGCAGCCAGAAATGTGTGATTTGTAAATCCACCTGTGGTACTGATTTTTCCAAATGATAGAACTAAAAATGTGTGTGTCGGATTTCTGAAGGGATATCTAGTCCTTCATCTGTTTTAATGTAGCTGCTTCAAAAGTACTACTTTCTGCAAGCTGATGACCATCCAGTAGGTAATATAAATTGGTAGAATGACTCCAATTCCTACTGGGCATATAAGTCTTCTACACAGGTACCACGGTGATATTGTGGTGGGCACCCAGAGGACTCTCTTAACTGGGAACTAAAAAGAAAAAGAAACGCTGAAATGGTGTGATCCTTCTTAGTATGTTTTTAGGCAGCTTGTGATGACTGTGCTTTTTCTGTGGTCGAGTAATGTTTCTTGCCATAGGAGTTTAGACTTTAAACCTGTTATTAAAATGGCAGAAAAAACCCCATGACTTCCACCTAAGACCATAGTTATCCACTGTCTATCACAGCAGACTTATTAGCATGTTTCTGTCTGCTTTGGGATGTGCTGTTCAGGTGATTAGGTTTTTTCCTTATGAAATAACTTTCATACAAATATGTAAGGTTTGGTATGTAACTCCTGAGGCCCCACTACAAAGTTTAGATGCCTTTTCTCTTTAAATATCCACTGCAATTATCAATATCTTGTATGCAGTTTGGCAGTTCATATTTATCAACCAAATTTTAATATGGTATTATCTTAAAAAAACTCACACAACTAGTCTATTAGGGTTTTCCCAGGAACATTAAAGCAAATGCAGTGGATCTGAGACAATACATTTTGAAATTGTAATATCTAATTTTGTTAATCACATGGAGTATGTATCCTGATATTTTTTTCCCCTCTTACATGTGTTGTGCACTTATATACTGTGAAATAAAGGTTTGTTATGCACATGGATTTCCACCTTCATGGAATAAGGTTAAATGTAGCTATTTTTCCATGTATGCAAACACCTCTTCCTTGTGCTTTGAAATCATCTTAAATTATTTCTGATATGTGCTGGGAATTCTGTTCTGAAAGATGGAGCACCAACAGATCTTCAGACTTGGTGAGCTGGCAAGCTTTTGAGCAAGCCAATGGAAAAAGCCTATCCTAGACTCCCTATAGGCAGCCATCTCAGTTTCTTGAAGTTGTTTTTTGTGAGCTGCGAGACTAAAGGTTATTCAAGACCTTCCATACAGACCAGAAAAGTCTGTAGTTGGCAATATCAAAGGCAAATAGGTTCAGAAGGTAAAGTAGAACTATATAATGTTTTCTGGTTTAGGTAGAAGAGAAAGAAGCTAACAACTTTCCCTTCTACTGTTGCTCCTGTAGGAAAGCACAGTTTCCTGGGGTACAAACTCTGTAAAGAGGTTTCCTCTTCCTTTTGTCAGAAATAGCTGAAAGAAAGGGCTAAATATCTTTCTAATCCCTGTATATTCAGTGACCTCAAGATTTATTGTACTTGGTTATTATAGATTCATGGTGAATTCTGTTCTGTCCATGTTGGGTATCTTTCTAGAACTGTCTTTGGAATATTAGGTTTTGTTTGGTCTAGGATCCTTGCTAAAAAAGGAACAATTTAACAAATACTTGGAATTTTTGTGTCTATTATTTACTACATTTAATTTTTTGATTGAGCCTCCAGACACATCTTTGTCTGGCTCTGCTGAAATGCAGTGTTTATTGTATGTCTGCATTTAACTCAGCTGCAATTCTCATATTTTTGTGGCTTCTGTTTCACAAATAAGGTGACATTGGTAGATCATGCACAGTTTTAAAGTAATACTGTTACTCTGTATGTTGAGCAAGTCTGGCCAAGTGTATTTCTTTGTGAGATCACAGACTAATTTATCCAAAACCCTTGCTTTCGCATCTATATTGCTTTTATTCCTTTCCTGGTCTTCCATTTTTTACTACTTTGTGAACTGTATCTAGTTTCTTAGTTCCTGACAATCACCACTGCTGCTTCATATATATATTTACACACACACTGTCCTGGTTTCTGGTGCAGACAAAACTAAATCTCAAATGCTTTAGATATTACAGAAGATAACAATGACTTTGAGTAGTAGCCATCTCTTTACTGCCCTAGATGCATGGGCCAAAAGCTGTCAGTTATGAAAGAAGATGCTTTTATCTTTTTGATCAAGTTATTCTATCGTTATCAAATTGAGAAGCAAAAATGTTTGATCAACATCATATTTAGTTGATCAATAAAACTTTCATAATGTTTTGGTTCTGATGGTGGTTTCTGATGAAAAATATTTGACTTTTGTTTTCATAATCACACATTCCCCCCCCCGGGTTTATTGTGCTTAAGTAGTGTGTTTTGGGAGAGAAACAATAACAATGACATATTCTCATTGTTCGGGAGAATTCCTAATATGTTGTATTTTCAGTTTGAGAAAATAATTCCACTTTTCTCTGTAAGCCTATTGTTTGTTTTATGGATGGAAGTATTGTAATGTATTCTTGTTACATATAAAGTTAACAAAGAAATTTTCATCAATATTGAAAAATGTGAATCAAATCAGTTTACAGAAGAGCTTAGGAGGTGTATAATCCAATGTTTAAGAACTAGCTAAAGATTTGAGATACCCTGGATCAATTTGCTACTCCAGTGTGGATTTCCTGTTTGGATGAGGGCTCCTTGTGCTTAATTTCCATAGCTGCAGTGTGTTTACAGTTACACAAGTTGCTGTTATTAATGTTTGCTAGGTGCTATAATACTGCTGTGATGGGAGCCATCTAAATATTAACAATATCCAATAGAGTAGCAGTGTGCTTCCTAAGAAGTGTAGAGTCTGTTTTTTCTCAATGTTCAATGAATCCCAGTGAACATGAGTGTAGAACTATGTGCTTGCAGAAGAACATTTTTATACCTGTTAAACTTACAGACTTCAAAAAAGGGTTTTCATCATATCTAAATGGATAACAGCTACTGTGGTTATCTATGCAATAGCTTTTTTTCATAATTCCTGATAATCTCCTGATCTGAGAGTTCTGCAGGCTAATCTGCCTATAGCATAAAATAAATGTACCTCAATCTCGATAAACACTGGCCATGAGAGTTGAGAAAAAGGAACCTATATCATCCACTCACATTTGTGCTCCTGTCCATTTGTGTAGTCTCACATTAGATCCCAGCTGCGTGCAGGGTCTTGTAGTCTTTGTTTCGGATAACTGGTGAAAGTCAACATTGTTTGACCTCTGCCTGGCTTCGAGTTCTGCATGTACAGATACCAGTAGAGGATAGGAGACCCTTTTTTCAACTTAGAAAATGACACAGCTCTAGAAGGCTTGTTTTCTCAGGTTTGTTACTTTTTGTAGAAATTATCAGAGTGCATGCCTAAGTAGAAGTATGGGATTTTTCTATAGAAAGACTACCTTCTGGACCAGAACATCATTAAAACTATTTGTCTCTGATGGAGAAAAATGGTCTCCTAGTGTATGGGTTTAAAAAGTGATAATAAAAATTGGTAGCTCTGGCAATACCTGGGCTTCAGTAATTAGCTTAGAAAATATTCCTGGGAATATTAGCTGTACCAGATACTTGCTAGTTTAAGCTAGAATTGTTAAAATATTCTTGGAAATTGAGGGGGAAAAAAAAAATCTGTTGCCTTAACACACCCTTGGATATATTTAACAGGTTCTACTGTTGTGAGTTGCTTCTAAAAGGCCAAATGACATGCCCGGGTATTTCCTTAACTTCTTCAGTTTCCTGAGTCTGACATTTCACAGTAGCCTTACTACAAGCATTTAATTGGTCTCCCTTGTATATCTGGCAGTTCTCTCCATCAGTTCAAACTTCCTGTTTGCATTACCTCCCACTCTCAGTAACAGGAGATGTATACCTAATATACTTTTTTTTTTTTTTTTTGCCTGTTAAACTTTTGGTGAAACTACAGAACTAGTCAGGCTGGTTTTTTACATCCTGGTGCTAGCTATCTTGTACTCGGCTGAGAAAATGTCATGTTTTGGCAAAATAAATTGGTAGAATTGTCAGGCACCTTGACAGTGCTTATATTCCACTGCGGAAGTAAAATCACACTGAGAATGTGGCTTCACATCTGCACTGGGACTTGAATCCATCAGCACCTGTATATACCCATGAGAGAACTTGTTAACGTCAGCATCATTCTTCTCAGTGTTAAATCCTGTAGGAGAGTGACAAAAGCTGCAACTTTGAACATGACTTTCCCTGAAAATGCATCTCAGATTTGTTCTTAATTAATATATCTTCAGAGTCTGATTTTTTTTCCCTTTCTCAGTAAGCTAGTTCTGCTTATGAATCTACCACTTAGCTAAGTAACATTAAACACCACTGTCAAAAGCTGATTGATTGCTGCTTTCCGTGAACTTGGATGGAGGCCACCCAGTGGTTTATAGATTTGCATTTGGTACAGTTTTCCATGCTGCTCTATTTCTGGCTCCTTGATGGTCGTGTTTTGTCTGCTTCTGTAGTTCTGTGCAGAGCTACTGGAGCTTCATAGGTTAAATCCTCATGGGCTTCTCACCTATACTCCTTAGCTGTGGATGTTTCTGACTCTGGATCCCTAGAGGTTTAATTCTTACCTTAATTTTTACATTAGCCACAGTGTTATGCAAAACTATACAACAGAAAAGAAATGGGCTGCCAAGTGAAATGCAATGACCTTCATGGATGGCCCAGAGAACACGGGGATTAGGATCCTCGGTATTTGCCTTCCTGCAAGACAGCAACACTGGCAGTCATAAGAGATCTTGCAACTTCAGGCCTCTCTGGCAACAGTCTATGAAGTTTGGATATTAAAAACTTTGTCCAAGTGTTCTACCTTTTTTGTTATGCTTCCTCTTAACAGTAAATGCCTGTGTGGTAGAAAGGAGGATGAGTCTCCTTTATGGAGCTGTTTATAGAGGAGCAAGTTTTTCTCTGTTGGGGAAACCTCCATCAGGATGGTAGGAGCCATTGAAGGTTGTCATTATGCTAGAAATCGGTTTCGCTGGCTACATTAGAGTCCAGCTTTATACTCCAGCAAGAGTAAGTTTCCAAAGGTCATTTCTGGCTGGGTGCCAGGTGTGTGTTGCTTTAAAATCTTCTGCAAAGACTTCAAAAGAAAACTTAGATTCCTTACCCTGATTTCCAAAGGCCCAGAAGAGGCTCCCTGTCACTAGAGGCAGTAAACTTACCAACTCCATTCAGACTTTCACAGGAATGAAAAAGTGCCAGAAAGTTCTAAATTCATGAATTTAGAGGTTTCACTGTACTTGGGGGTGGAAGTGATGATAGAAAACTGCATTTGAATGCAGTATTCTGTTTCTACTCCTTTAAATTAACTAGGCAAAGATATGTGATATTCACTATTAGGGTAAAATTATGTGAAGCAGCTGCACTGACAGATAAGATTAATTATCTTTTACATTGCTGACATTAACCCTACCTGTCATCAGGACTATGGGAAGAGTTGCCCCCTCATCAGGTCATTTTTGTGAACACATATACTACCAATACATTATAAAATGTAATGAGTCAAAATGGAGACTGTCACCTGTGGTTTTCTGTCAACACTTTAGGATGATCATATGTCTCAGATTTTAAAATGCAGAGGCAAAAATGTTAGTGGCTATTAGTTAAACTTTGAGGTTCCCAAGGGCACATACACCTTAGACCTGAAATAGTGTCATTATAAAAAGATCCTTGATAGCAGGAAGCTGGTCTTGGCTGTAGCCACCAGTTTGCTTTCTATAGAGATATTGCTCAAACATGGGCAGGAAAAAATACTGGTGTACCATAGGGAGTAGGATGTCTCATTGGTGAGTTTCATGTGAAAAGGCTACTCTAGCTTCATTTTTGTCTCCATTTAATCTGTTCCAATAATTAGGATGAGTTAAATACTAACAGAAGCTACTGCACTAACAGAAACCAGGACCTATGCTGACAAGCAGAGCTGGCCATTGGGTACGCCGTCATGCGGTCATGTGAGATGAGTGTGCTGTCACCTCTCTAGCTAAGCTGTCTGGCTCTGGACATCTTAGATGTGTGGACCAAGGGAGCTCTGGTAGTGAAAGGTGTCATGCTGGCACCCTGGTGGTGAAGTCATCGGCCTCTGCTAGCCTGGTGGCATGGTATGTTAAGGAATGCTGCTCTAATTCTTTGTGCATTGTGGTTTAACCCCAGACAACAACACAGTACCATGCAGCTGCTTGCTCCCTCCCTCCACCACCTGAGCAGGATGAGGTGATGATGAAACTTGATGGTTGAGAACTACAATTTAATAATGGAAATGAAGTAAAATATTAATCGTAATGAAAAGGAGAGAGAGGGGGAGAATAATAAGATCCAGAGAAAGGGGAAAAACGCATGATGCACAAAAAGTTGCTCAGCCCCTGCTGACTGATGCCCAGCCAGTTCCTGACCAGTGATCGGCAGCCCCGGTCAACCCCCTCCCTGTTTATATACTGAGCATGATGTTCTATGGTATGGAACATCCCTTTGGCTAGTTCGGGTCAGCTCTCCTGGCTGTGTCCCCTCCCAACTTCTTGTGCACCTCCAGCCCTGTTGCTGGCAGGGCATGAGAAACTGAAAAGTCCTTGACTTAGTATATATGTCACCTAGCAACAATTAAGAATATTGGTGTGTTATCAACATTGTTCTCACACCAGATCCAAAACGCAGCACCGCCCCAGCTACTAAGAAGAAAATTAACTCTGTCCTAGCCAAAATTAGGACTACGTACTATGGGGAGAATCTCCAGGGTGTATCTCCAGATACCGGGAGCTGGGAAGCCAAGGATGGCTCCCTAGCCTTTGTGGAGCTCTCTAGTGGAGGACATGGTGTCCATAAGTTTCTAGGGATTGAACCTTTTGTACTTACATTGATACCAAATCCCTTTCTGAACTCACAGCAGGATGTGGGGAAAATGGCAGCGTGTGGTATGAGGTTAAGATATAGCTCTGCATATAAAAATAATGTTAATCTTGTTTCCTCTGTTATACTAAAGGTCAATTTTAACATCAGTTTGGGGCATTCTTCACTGATAACCTTCACGTGGGTTGTAAGAAAAGGCAAGTGCATTCAAATTTGTGCATTAAAAATTCTCTCTGGAAAAAGAAGAAAGATGTTAATGCTTGTAGAGAAATAATATTCGTAACTTCTAGCAGACTGGGTTAGCCTATCCCCTAGTTTGCAACAGTAAGCGAATTAGAATTATGAAAGCCATGAAGAAATATCAAGTATTAACTTGATTAAATTTGGAATGGGGCTGCCCACCTGTTCTTCTAAATATGTCACTGTGCAACATGACCCATTAGTCATCAGAGGTGGGTAAACCAGGAAAGCTTGCACTGAGCCCTGGCTTAGGCTGGGTGCTCTGTCCGTGAATGAGGGCAAGCCAAGGAAGGGAGAAGCCTGCAAGAATGTCTTGGCACTACTTCCTGGCTCCCACAGTGACCTTAGATACATATCGCTTTATGTAATATTTTTTTTCAAATGTGTATAGTCAGTTCTAACAGCTCGTTGATCCCAGCTAAGCTCTTTGGTTTGGCTCTGTTGTCAAGTGTTCTTGTTTGCCTGGGTCTAGTAAGTTGTGTGGCTTGAAGCTACAGGCGTTTCCTTAATATACGGAAATAAATTCAAAAGCTCCATTGTGATCACTTGTTGAAATAGCTCTGACTTATTGCACCAAGGTTCCCCAATGCTGACAAGCTAAACAATTTTCACTTGGTGCAAAACCCTGCCAAGCAAACCTGCATCCAGACCTCATCCGCAGCTTGAAGGAGGTGTTTTGCAGAAGCTCATTTACACAACTTCACACCGTCCTTTTCAATAGAATTGAGTCTGCATAATACACATGAATCTCTTGACTTAAAACATTGAATCTCAATGCATCACTGCTTAGTGGATGACAGTCACTAACCAAGTACTACTAATTAGCTTTTTATTTAAATAAGTCCAGACATTAAACTTCTGTGAGCATGGCATGCTTGCCAATTGCAACTCGGAGCAAAGCTCTGAAGTGCTCTTCTTAATTCCACACATTCCTTTTTGGCATGTTTTCTGTGTTGCTGTCCTACAGATATCTTCCTCTGCACTGCTGCTTGTATCTTAAAATATAGGCTTATTATTTATTCTGCCTAACGTATCCATTTTCATAGGGGGCCCTGTCTATCAAGTATTAAATATCTGTTTTGGTGAAGTAATGTTATGTTTCCGCTAATGCTGTAACTCTGCCTCACTGTGGTGTTCCTGCGTTGGTTGATCTTAGACCCTTTAGGGTGCACTGGCTAGCAGGTTCCTTTTTGAATACATGTTATTTTCTTTCCTGGGGCACTAATTTGAAGAAACAGCCCACCTTCTAATGATAATATAGAGCTTGACTGTTACTTGCAATTTAATGGTGTGTTGGCATTGAAATTCTGTCTTCACTTCGATTTCATACATTATATTTATACACATTGTATATTGCATTTATTACTGGATTAAAAGTTGTATTCCTAATGACTTCTATGGCAACTTTGAAATAGATGTATATATATTGCATAAATAACAAGCTTCTCAGCGGAGAAGTGATTTACATCCTCCCAAGTTGCATGATTTCTTTGTCAGGGTTATTAAAAACTCTCAAAAGGCACTTTATTTTTGCCTCCCTTCCCTTTCCCTGCTGTTGTATCTGCAATTCAGTGCTCTCAGAAACCACAGGGGAATGGCAACCCTCCACAAGTAAGCGGACTGACAAGTAGAGCTAGCTTGAAGTCCTACAATAGTGCTTTTGCCACAATTACACCTTAGCTCTGCTCTGCAATATCCTGCTTGTTCCTGGACCTCTTCTAAGCAGGGATTAAGGGTGTAAAAATGAATTGTGCAAGTTTCTTCTTTATAGTGATTTTATGCTGTGGGGAATTCCATTAGAGATTAGCCTTTTGGACCATAAAACTTCTTTCAAATCTGTTCTAAGCTGGATGTGAATTCTAGTTTCCTGAAGTAAGTAAATAGAACTTTCCAATCCTGTTTCCATCCACCTGCCAAAAACAGGTTCATAAGGGCTGCCAAAATCTATTATTGGTTTACGCTGGTGCAAATCTTCTGACGTTAAAGGTTGAATCTATGTAACTGACAGTGGAATTTGGCTTGTGGCCTTTGTATTTTATATGGTATGGGTGAAAGCCTACAGTTCAGACTAAACTCTTGTGATCAGATATAATAAGAGGAAGCTGGTGGAGGGAAGTGATGAAGAAAAGATGCTTCAAAAAAATAAAAAGGCTGTATACATGCATGTGGGCATATGAGTGTGTGTAAATGCTCTAACTGCTTATTTTTCCTTTGTAAATTAATAAACCTACATAAAAATATTTATATTAAGTAAAACCCACAAATACCGCTTATATTGAGTTATCACTTCCTTCCAGAGGAGCAGTGTTTTTTGGAAGTCTTTAATATGTGTACATGAAAGCCAGTCTGTTTTTCTCTAACATGGAGAATGTTTGGGTGTCAGCTTTGCCAGTTTGTGCTGCACGTAGTAATACCCATCTGATAGTTGTTAGAACTGAGGTTCCATTATAATAGAGAATTGTGAGAAGTAACTTGCTTTTTTCTTTCTTGCTGACTTTTGTTTCTATGTTCCCTTTTTTCCTTTTTACTATGATACCTTTAGATGCAGTGATAATCTTTTTTTCAGTTGAATGCTTCTGTATTCCACCAAGAAAATCTAGTAGCTGTTTTTTGGTATTTAGGTAATGTTAGAAGCCATGAATTTGAAAAAAAAAAAAAAAAATCAATTAAGCAAAAATTATAATGATGGCTTCTTAGGAAAACAAATTATTCTGGCTGTGCAAGGGACACTTGTGTGTAGAAAAACTTCAGAATAATAGTACTGCCTTGTTCCAAAGAAAATAGAGAATAATAGGAATGGCCACTTTAGCTTAATGATAATTCTAGAACAGCAAATTCAGTTTCCACTTGCACTGTTTTAAGCATGTAGCAACTCCATTGAAGCAGAAGGAATTACTCAAAGATTTATATGCTGACAATCTCTTTGCTATTGCCTTTCTTTATGCATGTTTACTGGTGATTTCTTTAGGAAGCTCAGTGACTTTAAGCTATGTCCATGAGAAGACAGGGCCTTTCTAAACTTTGAGAATATAAAAAAGGGCTTCTGGGGCCAAACTGGTTATCTGTGGCTTTTAAGTACTGCTTGTCAGAGCACTGGAGTTTTATTATAGGCGAGGGAGTGATACCTAATATATTATTACAGCAACTGGAGTGTAGGTTCTTGGCCTGCTGCAGAGTAAGCGCTGCATTGCGCATGTGTAAGTTGCTTGAAATCTATGGAGTCTTTCACAAGTGCAACTGAAAAGCATTTCTCTCCCTCTCTGTCTAGCATGAAAGTTTAGAGTCTGAATCTCAAGGTGTTATAAATATGACTTGTGAATTCATATAATGTTTTGATGTGCATTAATCTCAGTGGTTCAACTTGCTAATGCCTTTGTTTTGGCCTTGAATTTTTGTTGCCTGCTATTTGCAA
This sequence comes from Falco punctatus, assembly GCF_963210335.1. NCBI lineage: Eukaryota > Metazoa > Chordata > Aves > Falconiformes > Falconidae > Falco > Falco punctatus. Next base: position 19,195,800 of record NC_137593.1, read on the forward strand.
ACAGTGACTGCTTTCATGAAGATTTTTTTTGAGTCTTGTGCTAGTGCAAAATCTATCTTTTTAAGTCAGAAATTCTTTTTCTCACAAATGTTATTAGGGTGGTTCTGGATCTGTGGGTGTTTAACTCAAATTCTTACAAATTTGCCTCGGAGGCTGTTTTACACTCCTGTAGGGATTCAGAATTTGGGATGATTGTTGGGTCTTTGCTTTATGACTCTGAAAGAGGGAAGGAAGCTGAAAACAGAAGGGTACTTCTTGAAGGAACAGCTGTACTGGTAGTCCCATAGGGTTTCCTCTGAAACACGGCTGCCCAGACTCAGATGAATGAACATCATCTGAGCCTGCCTAACCAATGTGCTGAATGGTGCTGGGAGAGAGCAATAAGCTGGAATAGTTCTGGCAGAAATGGAGGTGGGTGGGGGGAAGGCCAGAGCACCAAAGCTGGTTCCAGCTCTGCTTTCCAGTGGCTACAGTAAGAAGAATTTAAAATTCTGCCTCTGGTCCTGGTGTGTTATGGGAGCTGTGCAAGAATGGTGGCTTTTTCTGTTTGTTTTGGTATTTGGGGTTTGGTTTTGATTTGATTTTTGGTTTTGGTTAGGTTTTCCCCCCCCCGAAGTTCTCTGCAAATATTATGCAGTGCTGTTATCTTGTGCTTTGTGAGAAGAAAGTTCATGTTCCGATGGAGGAAAAAGCTGCTAAGTAGGGAAGGGCCTGACTGCGTTAAAAATTAAACTGTTGCGGCCTTTATTTATCTTGATAGACATATAAAAATAAAAGAATGAATCAAGAGTGACTTATCCATGTATTGTCCTTCTCCTCATCTGTCAAACTAGCATCAACACCTAACCATTCTGTAATGTTACATATGGTAATCGGACTTTTTTTTCCTCTTCTGCTTTTCATCAGCAGTAGCTTTAGCTTAGATGAGTAGTAAGAGTATAAAATAAATAAGGAGATACAAGGATATGAGGAATGACATGCTTTTGAACAGTACGTGACAAGTAACATGATTCTGGCTTTTGCTATGGAGCAGGGTGACAAAATGGCCCTAAGTGGTGTGAGAAATCCTATCCTGTGGAAAGCCAATGTTGCTGCTGCTCTCGGTTGTAGCCCAGCAAAGCAAGGGGGCGATGGCCAGCAAAGGAAGGGGGGGGGGGGTGTCCACATGCAGACAGTTGCTGGTCCCCAGACTCTTGCTTGTTTGAGAGCTGGCGCTATTCATAATACTCACATGCTTCTCTGGCTAGAAAAATAAAAGATATCAAGATGCACTTGTACAGCAGTGATTACTAAAAAACTTTACACTCATCCACCAATTTATGCCAAAAAATTGGTGTTCTGGCAGAAATGATTTTCTGGACAGGCGGTCAGTATGTAGATTTAAAAGGCAACAGTAGGCATATGGGAGATCCCTGTTTCAAAACCTACCAAATAATCACCACCCCACAATTTATTGTGGGAGTTCTAAAAGCTGTGTTTATGAAGGAGGTGAAGAACAGTGGAGGTAATATGAAGTGTTATGACCTTTTGAACTATCTACTAGTATAGTTTTTAGTTTTTAATTTTAAGTAGCAATTTCTTTGGTATCAAGACTCAGTTTAAACATGATCTACTGTCTACTAAGTCATTTAAGAAAAAATAGGAGATGCATGTAATCTCCCAGTTTATGTGGGAGAAAGTGGAAAACAATGCAGTACAATTAGTTGTGGTATGAATATACTGGCATGTATTAAATGATGCGTAGGACAATATGGAAATCAAAAGAATGAACTCCAAGTAGCCTGTGATCTTAATGGAAAATCTGTGAAGTGTGTACGACATTGGACTCGCAGGTTTCCTTTGTTGTGCTTTATATTGCAATGTATACCTGGTGACTGATGTAAACTGGTTTCTGCTGCCCGTTAGGGATCAGTTCCTAGTAAATAAATGATCTCCTTAATTTTCCTCTTGTGGGTTTTTATTCTGTATTTTTTTCCCTCCACCTTTTCTCTCAACTGTTCAGAAAATAAAAGCATGAAGAGTGCAAACAGATGGGACAGGATAGATGCTAAACTTCTGGAATAACTGTTTACAGGCTCAGGCTCTCTGCCTTCATGTATATGTACAATTCTTATTCACGTATGAAATGCTAAATGACTTTGTCTAAGACTGTTGCTAAAACCAGAGAAAGTTTTACCATCTCTTCTTCAGTTATAAAATTGTCTTGTCTTAAGCCTCTTTATTTTCAACTTTCTATTAAGTTCAGTAAAGTGTTCACCAGAAATACAACTACAGAAAACCACTCTCCTATGCTTGTGAATGCAATCCTTTGCCATTTAGGAAAGGATTATGACAAATGATAAGTTAAACTCCATTTCACTGCTTGCAAAATTTGAATTGCTGTAAGCAAGGCATCCAGCAGAGCTGCTGAATAGCATGGTGTAGAACTTGGCAGTGTGTTTCTGCAGGTTTTGCCAGGGTCTTTTGTGGCTTTTATTCATATAATGAATTTTGTCTTCTACAACTCTGTTAGAAACAAATAGAAAACTAAGAGTAGTGAGCAAAGTTGTTTTTGTTGCCTTTGGGCTATTGAACTTCTAAGCAAACGGAAGACCTTTTGCTCTAACCCCTTCTTTAAAATAATAATCACAAAGATTAAAATCTAGTTTTTGTCTTGTTTATTTTAGATAAAGAGACGAGGGAAGGAGGGAGACACAGACATCTAAGCCTTTCCTGACAGTCATCTACTCTGTATTTATTCATTACTTTCCTTAAAAAGGAGGGTGTTATGACACTACCTTGGACAAAATGTCTCATACCTGGGTGGGTCAGTTTTTGGTGAGACTAGTATTTAGTTTCATTCATTACATTGAAGCATTTGTCAATGTACAGAACCATAACCTGTGGGGTAGTTCTGGTGTTTTGTGTGGAGTACACAGCCATTGGGTGATTTCACACTGGCTGGGAGTGGGATGCTTTTGCAGTTGAGTAGAACAGGGACTCTTGCCTCTGGTAGTGACAAAGATGAATGGCCTGATGAGGAAATTTATTATGGAGAAGGAAAAAAATTCAGTGTGGCAGACTGGCTTGTGGTAAACTTTCCATATTGTAATGCCGGGCTGTTGGGAAGCAGAGATCATATTTTGTGGAGGCTCAGAGCAAATCACGTCAAAAGACTGCCACTAGATTGTCTGAGTTTACTTTAAACTACTTAGTTTTTGTAAATGCCTTTACTTCTTGGATATGGTTATAGTGAACAGGTATTTCAAATTATATTTTCAATAGTTTGGATGTTCATGCTTATGTCTTTTGTGCCAAAATAGTGTTCTTTTAAACAGGTAATTTTTCTGTATATTGGCGTGACTCAATGAACAATAAATCATTAATTGTTTTTGAATCAAATAATTTTCCTGTTAAAAAGGAAATAAGAATTTATTTTTTTTCCAAGTGGGAAAAGTTTTTGGATGCTTTTTGCAGTTTTAGTTGAGATCAAAAACTTTGTTCTATGTCAAATTGAGATTTAAACACCCAGAACTGGGAAGTTAAGAATGACACAGTATTGAACAGATATACTTTAATTTTTCATAAACTTCTTGACAAGATTGTAGTTATGAACAGATGAACTTGAACATGCCATTCAGTATCAAAGGCTGCAATACAACAGGAGTTTTTATTTGTTTGTCACAAGATTTTTGACTGATTTCGGGGACCTAGGTTAGTGACTGAATTCTGAACCTCTTGGTACTGTGAAGAGTTTAGAGCCTGTAACAGCCCCTATAAAGCAAAACCAAGGTTAATGACAGGAAGCTTTGTAATTATCTGTTCCATAGGTTAAACAGGACTATCTTCTCTGTTTTAGGTTAGTATCCCAGACGTCCAGGTGAAGGGAGTTGTTCATAGCTTGCCTCCAGCTGTAGGTGACCGGTGTAAATATTGCTGAATTTGACAGCATCTAAAAACTGTTGGCTGGCATGTGTGGAGTAAGTTTGGAAATCTCAGCTTTTAATGGACAGGTATCTGTGGTACGGGAGTTGTATTCACAACTGGCAGTTCTGTTGGCAGTTTTGATGCAGGCACAGGGTGAATGAAAATAAACATCCTGCTGACCTCTAGATGTAAGTCTTTGAGTCAAGTCTTAGATGCCTTAATGATGGAGTAGTGTTGGCTCCCCCTGTTCTGTACCCATTTGGGAATCTCTATCTCTAAGGCCCCGGTTAGGTGTATGTCATATGATACTTACCCAAGATAGGGATTCCCTTTCCCTGATGGAATATTCCAGCAAGGAAGTTGTATGGATTCAGAAGCTGAATACTTAAAGTGAATGCCAGGACTTCTGGCTGTTGGTGTGTGTGTTTGGTTGTTTGTTTGGTTTTTTAAGGCTGCTGATTTAATTTCCTTCCTGGTAGATTATGGTTGGCTGGCTCTGCTCTTCTCTGGGAGCAACAGTATCTTGAAGTAGATATTCCTGAGCAGTTAGATCCAGTGCCCATCAATAACAGAAAATCAAAGACAGTAGCACCAGCAATTAAAGCACTGTCTGTTTGTCAGTCTGCTAGTATTTTTAGGAAGCTGATGGAATTTGGCTTGTCATCTAATGCGTTGATCCTTTGCCAAATGTCAGGTCCCCTGACCAGCCGTCCAAGTCACTCTACCAACTGTCATCTGCCTTGCAGAAAGTGGAATGCACTGGAGTCGGCAACTTGGTGAAGAATTAACAGCCTCTGCCAGCATGCTTTAATTAAACAGCTATATAGACAACAGCTGTGAAAAATTCATCAATCACAATGTTTATTATTGGAATTAAACCACCTCATAACTAATGCACAGATTTGCATTGATTGCCATCTCCTAGAAGGAACAAGTGGTACCAGCTTACTGTGCCTGGGCATTTTGAACATTTCTATTACTTGCACTGTCACCCATCTGCCTCTGGTTTGTTAACCACAGTTAAAGGGTTGATCGGCTTCTTTGCAGCAAGTCAGACTCTACATCTGTAGAACTAACTGATGCTGAACGCTACAAGGAACTCTAAATTCACTTTGTCATGTGGTCCGTGGGGTATTTCTGTCTATCAGTCTTCTAGGCACACGGACAGGACTCCAGATTTATTCACACTTGAGCAAATCAGAAGTAATGCAGGAAATACTAGTTTAGTTACATCAACCTACAGCCATGCTTAGCCCAGAAACAAGAACACAGTAAGTTGCCCAATTTCAGTTTCTCCTAGCATTCTGCTGTCTAACAATAGTGGCAATTGCATGTATCTTTTTTTTTTTTTTTTTTTTTTAAATGGGTGTCTTCCCCAGGCAAGCTACTAGAAAACTCAATATACAAAACATTTTCTAAGCTGTTTGAAGATGGCCATATAAAAATATGCTTGCACGCACTCACATTTGTATATATTCAATGTAATGTATTTGTGTTGGTAACAGCAACCTCTTTGTCTGGTTTAGAAGCAAACTTGTCTATTTCTGTCCATATTTACAAGGATTTTTGCAATATGAGTACAGGTGCAGTTCTGAAGCACTTGATCCACGTGTTCAGGGCCAATACAAGGCCTGAGGTCCTACTTAAGCCCTCAAAACTTGTGGTGCTCTGCCTACAACCATTATATTCCAACCAAATGGAACAAACTTCAGTGTTAGAGCTCTAATGCAACATTCTTCCTCAAGGTGTGAAACTGAGCAGAAAAAAGACCAAGCAAGAGCTTGATTCCAAGGTTCTGAACCTGTGGTGAGGTCTCTTGCGGTCTTCAGTGCTCATGAAATGGTACTTACAGAATTACACACTCAGCAAGCTGGGAGTAAAATGCTTTTCCCCACTAAAAAAAAAAAAAACACAACACAAAACTTGAAATATTCAGTGGAACTGACAGAGTTTGAAAAATGTATTGGTAGGTAGGCTGAAAAAATTAGATTTATAAATGAGTGAAATTGTAGCGTTTTAATCTGATTAAAGAAAATGCCTGGAATCCAGTCCTGGAATGTTTTTATGACATGATAAGCAGCGGCATTTGTGTCTGTCTGTGTTAGGAACTCCTTTTACCTTGTAGCACAACAGAAGTATGGTTATCTTGGAAGAGGTTGACTGAATGTCTTTAAATCATAAAACTAAAAAGAAATAGAAAATATGGTGCAGGGATCTAAACTTTGGATTCCTGCCAGATAAAGTTACTAGCCAATACTTCATTAATCTCATGGAAACTAATTTATTTTGTATTTTAAATTAACTTTTAGGCCAAGGTACTACTACTTGAGTGGTACCCACAGTGTGCAGACATATTTGATGAGGCATTATAAACAATTTTTACTACTATATGATTAAGAAGTAAATAACAGTTTTAAATTAATAACTGGGACTTTTCATGTCAAGATAAGACTATAACTGTCTAGAAAAGAATGGAAAAGAATCTCATTCTGTATCTCAACTAATAAATTAAGTGGCATTCATGAGAGATAAAGGAATTCAAGAAGCTGAGGAACCCTTTCTCTGATGGACACGGTGAACAGAATTAATTCAGTTTACTGTAACACATTTTTCTCTTTCTTTTGACAGGCACATTTCTACACACTAGGCACAGCCCAGACCTTTGTGAATCAATAGCTTATTTATGAAGATGAGGAAAAAGAACCTTTCCAATGGGTCTTCCAGAGATTCTGCTGTCAGATGCTTTTCTGCTTTCACATGGGCTTGATCTTGAAGTTACTGCTCGGTAAAGGTAAGACTTTAGATTTATTGCTTTTTTTTTTTTTTTTTTTTTTCCTCATGAGAATAAATTGGGCACGTCATTATATTTGCCAGAGAGTACTATCAGGAATGGCAGCAGCAAGGCAAAGTCAGTCAACATGAATGGTGAAATGCTTATTGATACAAGATGTAAATGTTTCATGTACGTTGTGAAGATCATAGTCATGACCAGGCTGAATTTCCACTTATGTGGACAAATGAGCTGGCAGAATGTGCCCAGGTATTTTAAATATATCCACTTCCTCGTACCAGGAGAGAATTTAACTCTAGAGAATACGTACTGTTTGTTGGTGAGGTAGGTCTACTAAGTTTCTGTATTTAGATGCTGTCCTCAAACTACTGTAATAAATTTCTAACACAAGAATGTTCTTAAACTGCTCTGTCATATTTTCATGCATAGTGGAGGGTATCAGTACTGAACCTAGTGCATGTAGGTTGTAAGATGTCCAAAAGCTCTGTGTGTTTTAGAGGGCAACATAGAGTTTTTGAAATACGTCAGCCTTTACTGTACTGAAGTGTTTGACTTTACTGCCATAATTGCAATATTTCTTCTATTTAAGAAAAATAAGAAATACCACTAATTCAGCAATAAAGTTAATTAGCACAGACTGTAAATGTTTATTTGTTTTTTCATAGCAGCAAATGCATTATAAATGACTCCCATGTTCATCTATTGTAAAATCCTGCTGTTAGGGTAATTTGTAATGTAGCTTTTTCATATGATAGCTGTTGGCATTGCAAAAACAAAAATATAAATTTGTTGTTAAGTGTGGAATAACTAGCTACGTGAAGTGTAATAAGCCTGCTAAATTTTAAACTAGGGCTTTCTGTGTGAAAAAAGATTAAAAATATTACAAGTACGTCGATGGATATTGAACTACTTTATGTTCTCTATTTACTTGCAGAAGCCTGCTTTTGTAGGCTTCTCAAATCTGAAATAGTATGTTTTTCATAAATACGGGTTCACTACATCTGAGCTTTAAGTACGTTATGATAATTCTTGGCTTTTGAAATAAAAGTGTAGAAAATAGTATACTTTAAGTTTTATCTGTTAGATTGAAAGCAACTTCACAGATGCTTATGAGAAATTGATAGCAAAATTTAATTAAATTTTGAGAAAGTTATATACTTTTAATAATATTTTTGGTGGCAACTACTGTTTTTATAGCGCTGTAAATGTACCTAATAGTGTTCCAAGGTGAGTATTTGTTGACATTTGAACTAAAATAATGAAATTCATTTACCCCTTTACCTTATGCAGTTCTATATGGTCATTCTTACTTCAGATTAAAGGTATCCTAATAAGCAAGATCTTGTTAGTTAAATTATATTTAATGGATTACATATATAAATGAAACATAAATTTGTACTGAAATAGCACACTCTGAATGAAGAGCTGCTTTATAGTCCTGCTCCTTGCAGGACACACATTTTGGACTGAGCTGATTCCCAGTTACCTAAATGAGGAGAGCTAAACACATTCAAGATTAAGTCAGATACTAATTTCTCTCATTATTATATGAGGTGCAATTTCTGCTGTGAGGTGACTTCCTTAGAGAAGTAAATTTTAAAGAAAGATTAAGAGAATTGACAGCAAGTTTGGTTTTCTAGAGTGGAAGCCTTCAGTAGGTGTGGAGGACGAAGTATTTTAGAATGCCAAAAACAGTATAAGAAGGGCCAGGTTGGGGGTGCGTTAGGGGCAGAAAGTAAGTTACATGTTCCTAGTTCAGTTTACACTAGAAAACTGAGAAAGTGCCATCCTATACTGTCGTTTTGTCCTTGGGTATTATGAGAGACAAATCTCCACTTTTGATACCTTAATCAATGCTGTCCTGTTTTCTGCAACTACAGTCTTTTCAGAGTCTTTTCAGTCTTGACTGCTGCTCAAACTTTATTGAGCCACTTAAATTGATTAAGGTTTTTCCAATTTTGCAACATCATCTCTAATGCAATGAATCCAGTGACCTAACCATCTTTTCAGTGTTATTTCTGTGTCAAGAAGGGAGTTTGGAAGATTATCCAACTGTTGATATGCTGGATTGTGATTGACAATATTTTCAATTAAGAAGCAAATGTGATATGGAAAACACTGAACTTTTATTTTGAGAGCAAGAGGAACACCTTATACATACACTCAGATATACTGTTGGAGACACTGAAATGACACCATAAAGGCCGAATATGATTTGCTTGCACACTAAAAGCTCAGCTTCTGGGAAGATTTGACTTTGGTATGAAAATCAGAGTATTTACCACACATTTTTCAGGGTATTCTCTGCATAAAGCGTGCATTTTCGGAGGATGTCTGAGTAAATGTGTTATTTTTATTTAATAAGTGTGTTTCTATATAAACGTGTGATTATTCGTGGACTGTAATCTTGACTTCCATATACTGTACCTATAACTTTGGCTTCTGAAAAAGTTCCCACTGCAGAAACCAATTACTTTTAGGACAAGAGAAAACAGCTTCATGTTGCATCGTGGGAAGTTTAGACTGGGTGTTAGGAAAAATTTCTTCACTGAAAAGTTGGTCAAGTATTGGAACATGCTGCTCAGGATTGTGGTGGATTCACCATTTCTGGAGGTGTTTAGAAAATGAATAATATGGTGCTTGGAGACATGGTTTAGTGGTGGACTTGGCAATCCTGGGTTAGCAGTTGGACCTGATGATCTAAAATGTCTTCTCCAACCTAAATCTCTGTGATTCTACCAGCTTGTGTCTTAGTGAGAAAGATTCTCTTTATTAGCCGTTGCCTGTTTTATGCTTTTCATTAAGATATTTGCAAATGTCTCATTCAAGCAACAGATCCAAGGAGTGGAAAGGTGTAATCTGATCAAACACTCAGTGAAGCCAACTGAACTCTTCACTGACTCATGAATTCATTCCAATTGGAGTAAAATAACCTGTAAAGCTATGGATTTTTTCTTGGCTTTAGAAGACTATAGACACAGATCTGACGAAGGCGAAGTTGCTTCATATTTGCTTGGCTGTTAAAAAAAAATAAAAATACCTCTGGAGTTTGATCTGCATTTGGTTTCAATACTGCTATTGGGCTGGTGAAGGGGATTAGGGGAAGAGGAGAGGAGCAGAACACTCCAGTGCAGTTTTGTCCTTGTTTTCAGACTCCTGCCAAAAGGCTGATCTCCTTTACTCCAGCCTTAATTGAATACCTGAGTCCTTGGGAAAAGGGGTTAATTTCATGAAGTGGGGCACGACTCAGTGATTTTAAAAATTGGTGTATATTACTGAGGAAAACTTGGTGTAGTATGTAGGCATGAGATGGATTTTTAGTCAATGTGCCAAGCTGGCAAGAGGGGAGACAGAAGTGTCTACAAACATCTAATATCTTGTGATTTCTACCTGTGGTACCAATTGTTCTCTGCTTTAGTAGATAAATAGAAGACTTGTTACTCATGTTATTACTCTGTTCCCCCATGTTTTTTTGTTTGCCTTCCTTGTAACAAAACCTTACAAAATTTTATGAGAACTCATCTAGTCTAACAGTAGCTCAGCATGGTCAGCTGTTGCTTCAGATGGTACACATGGTTCCTGTACAGCTTAGCTGTTGGTTTTGTGATTATGACCCTGAGATTGGGATGTACGATTCTGCCCACCCAAAAGAAATGAACCTACTGATGCTGATGCAATTGTTAGTATAGTAGGTATAGATGTACTTGCAGAAGTGAATACTAATCTCCAGCATCCTCTTCTGTCCTATACTGAGGTAAATTTGTATCAGACAGGTTTTACGCCTCTGTTATAGAACATGCACTGCAGATAACTTACATGGAAAAGTGAACTGTGTGTGAATCTTTCATGTCCCATAATGTAGTGCTTGAAGGAGTTCAGAGAAAATTATTAAAGGGCTGGGGAATCTTCAAGATATAGAAAAGTGCATTTAAGAGTGTTGAAAACAAATACCTAGAATGAATTTTCTTTCTCTGATATGAAATCTGCCCTTTTGCTTTAAAGTTGTGACCAGATGATCACAAAGGCATTATAACTTCCAGCGAAGTGCTCTGAGAAGTGATTACATGTGTTCAGTTATTACAGTGTCTTTACTCCATTGTGTCTTTTCAATCATAGTAGGATGGAAACAGGTTAATGCTGGAGTCATGTTTAATGACTTTCTGGGTTTGATTACAGCAGCTTTGCTTGCTGCCCTCCCAAATGAGCTTTCATAGCATACGTGGATGATATGTGCCTGTCAGATTGCTGTTCCTCTTCATATTGTTATGTCTGTGTTTAGGTCATGTTTGCAGTCGCTTAGAGTTCTTATTAATCAATGTATTGATGGCAAAGTCAATCTTATTTCAGTGTCCCAGACGGTTTACGGTGCTGCTTTCTCTGGGCCCTAAAACAACTCTTGCATTGATGTTGATGCTGGTTTTTGCTCTTTCTTGTATTGCACGGAGAGTACTAGGCTCTTGCATCTGCTCACTATACACTGGAGTTGGAATGGTGTATAATAAGCATCATATGATGCCTCAGATATAAAATGTGTATCCAGATATTTCTGTCCTCCAGTTCTGTGTCAGGTTTTATTGCATTTAGCTATGTTTTCCTTGAAACAAGTTTGTCATCAAAACTTATTTAATCTATCATGAATTTTCAAAATTTTAACTCTGAAATTTTGTCTTACAGATTTAAAAGGTTGAATTATTTAGAACACAAATTGGAAATACTGAGTTTTAAATAATAGCACAATGTCATTACACAGTGTATTATTACCTGCATTTAAGCTTAGAAAACCAGGTATTTGGCACAGATCATAAAACTATTGTTATTAAAGTGCATTAATACATTTTCAGAGGGGATTTCTCATTCATGTATAGATGTGGTTGTACTTTTCCAAGCTTTATAAAAACAAGAATGAGAGCTAAAATGTTTTTAACACCCCTATGAAGGGGAACATATTAGGAAAACTTTGTGCATGCATGTGTGTCTCTTTTTCAGGGTCTCTTGTAGTACAAGTGCTCATTAATCCATAAATCACAGACTTCCTCTGAAAAAAGACGGTGCTACTTCTGGTCTCCCAGAGTTTATACCCACTTCTGCTGGGTTTCTGATGTGAATGAGGGCCATGAAGTTCTCCCTTTCTCTGTACAGATGGCTTGTGTGTTTCTTTCCCAGCTCCTTTTGGCTCATACATCACAATCTGAGCATCAGTGTAGCTTGGCCAAAGAGTCGTTCTTTGGCTATTATTTCAGGTCAGTATTGCTGCTAGCTAAAATGAAGGAATAACATACGGAACAGTACAGCCTGCAATTTCCAGAGTGCCTGTGAATCAGAGACTTTCACCTATGCAGGGTTTTAATTACTATGTTTTCGTTTTAAGTGAACAAAGTTTAAGTATATTCTTCAAGATAGAGAGCTTAATTAGTGAAGCAGTGCTGAGCAGGTGATGGTTGAACCCCTGGCTAGCAAATGAAAGGGAAAGTACTTCCTGTCTTCAGTAGTAAAAAGTTTTATCTCCTGTTTGAAAACTCTATAGACACATCCATCAAGCAGTCTGACAGGGAAATTAAATTGGGTTGCAGCACTGCAAGAAGTCCAGATTATGTTCCTGCTGAGCAGTAACAAATTGTGGTGAACTTTATAAAAAGTTTCTTTCTGTTTTTCACAAAATAATGCAGTATAGAGCTAGTCAGTGGTCACAAGAGACACTGGGGAAACTTCTGGAAAAGCTTGGTATTCCTTAATAAGGAAATGAAATGGAATTATAGATGTGGTTTTCTGTTCCTGCAGAACCACTTGTGTTCTCTGCTGCTTTATAAGCACACCAAACCTGCACAACGTACAATTGGCTTTATTTACTGCAAAATGAAAATATTTAAATTACTTTCTTGACCATGATGGTAACATACTTGTGCCCCGATTGTGGTGAGTGACCATTAACTTTCCCTGAACATGGTAAGAGATGCAGCTATTCTGCTGGAGGTCACAATGGCACCCTAATTTTCCCCCTCTGAATTTTACTCCAATAATCAAATAAAGAATATTTAAATTCATTCACTTCATGTATGCATTTCAACTAGACTGGCATTTCAGTTACCTTTCTTATATTTCATTTGTTTAGAGAGGAGCTTTTATACACAACCAGGATCCAAATGCTTTTGAATTCAGTGATGTGCAGATCTAGAACCATAGCCTGTCTTTGCTTTTTTCTCTTATCACTCCATGCTGGTTCTGAATACTCTCCAATCTGAAGCAACTTCAGACCTATCTATAACAGCAATAAGAAACTATGAATTGTTGAAAACAAGTCCAGAGTTGTTTTCAAGCTTTGTGAACTTCAGCCAGCCATTCCATTAACGTGTCAGGTTTTTAACAAAAAACTGAAACAGGAAAAGGTTTCTGAAACTTAACACTTTAAGTTTCTTTGCATCCTTCTGAAAACCTTTGCTTTCGTATGAAAAATTAACATTGATTATGTATTTGTATGTATCTAGGATCTATGGATGATTAAGTAAAACCTTTAGTATGTGAGATCCTAGGTGTTCTAACAAAAGAGAATTGCTTCCTTCTGTTAATTCTTTGTCTCTTTCACAAGAGTTGTATTTAACTACACAGCCTAGACTGGTTTTGGATAATACTCATGCATTCTTAGACTCAAAAGAAAAGAGAAAAATTCCCTTCCATTTGGATGTTCCTTTTACAGTGTGAGAATTAAAAGCCATTGGTCTACAAATATCTTGTTTCTGTGGAAGTTAAGTTACCTGTTAAAAATAGATACAAGTGAATACAACTGAAAAATAAAGAAGAAAATTTATTAGGCAAGGAAGCTAATGTTGTTTAATGAAGCATGGCATTCTGATCTGTTTTAAAAGTCTTGTTCTTTCTCAGTAAGCAATAGGAGTAGAATGTTTCTCTTACAGGCTTCTGCTTTACACATTGCATGCTTGCCTTGAGGGACTCAAAACCTAAATAAACCTTAACTCACAAAAGATGTAAGTATGAGAAATCTTGTCTTTTTTTTTCTGGAACAGCTTAGGGGCTGATTGTTTATTTAACAAGCTGGTGCCCTGATTTTGCCACTGACACACTTTGACAAAAATCCCCCCACAGGCATTTAAAGTTGGAAAAAGCAAGAAAATTGGAAAGAAAGATGTGAGTCAATGCACAAAGCCACAGAGGTCTACTGACCTAGGTGTGTTTTCAATATTTAGTAACTATATTGAAAGTTACAGAACTAAGAATGATCTCAGAGAGCAGTCAGTAATATTCTGTTGTAATCAAACCAAATGAGGTTTTTCTATGTGTGGTTGGTTGCTTGAGTTGTTATATACAGGAGCTTACTCTGGGGAAGAGGGAAATCACATCCATGGAAAGACCCAGAAGAGTACTTGCAAAAATCTGAACAGACTGAAGTGAAATTTAAATAGTGCATAGGCTTTGTGCCAGCTCATAAAAGGTGAATACATTTTATCCTTAGATGTCAAGATTGTTGTGTGGCTGAATTTGGGAATTGCCTTTTGTTCTCTTCAGTGAAGCAGCTGGGAGTTGTGGTAGAAGGCAGGTGCAGATGCTGACATAGTGTCCCTCCAATTAGCACTTCCCAGTGGAGTGTAAAGTGCCAAACCCAACTATGAGATCCAGTGCAAAAATTGATGTTTTGCCTATGGATTTTCTCTCTCTCTCTCCTTTTTTTTTTTTTTTTTTTTTTTTTTAGGAAAAATGCTATTTTGAAAGACTGATGCGAAACACTTTGCTGCAAGATTCCCCTCCCACTAGAGTTTTCTGTGTACAAAACTTCATTCCATTTAAACAACTTTTCTTAACTAAAAAGCATTGGCTATCCATTAAGGGAATAAGCCTTTTTCTGATGTACAGTCCCTTTCCCTTTTCTTCTTTTCATTTTTTTTTTTTTTTATACCAAGATGCAAGAAGAGGGCATATGGAACAAACTGAGGAATGGGAAAACATTTGGGGAAAAAACCCTATTTATATCTTTGGGATCCAAATAGGGAAGAATGAAAATACTGTTTTCCCATTATTTTACATTATTTTTTAATATTTGTGCAGTTAGAAGGGAAGGGCAAAAAGGAAGGTAAAGAGATTTCCTTTCATGTCATGGATGTTCTCACTTTTGTTGTATAAGTTTCTCTGTTTTCTACAAAACTGAACTATCACATTTCCTCAAATGAGATTTCCTATGCTTGTCTTATTCTAAGTGACAGCAGGCTCTTCAATGATCACTTTTTAAAGTTTGTTTCTGACATTGTGAAACTTGGATTCTACTGTAATTATTATATTAAGTCAAACAAATCTTCAAATAAGGAAAATTTTCAGTTTCTTTTTATGTACATGGTATGTTTATGCATTTCAAAAAGCACTATTTCAATATGATTTCACTTTGTGACCAGAACAAATTATTGAAGTCTGTCAGTGACAGGGTTGGTAAACCTCCTGATCAAAAGGAAACTTGAGCTCATGATTCTGAAGTGTGCAAACAGATTATATTACGAAGTGGTGTACATTTAAGAGGATAGACATTGTAATTAAATTCTACTTCATGGTGTCCCGATGTTTGTTTAAATTTAAGCAATGGTCTGAAATTTACCCAGACTTGCCTAAAACTCTCAATTGCAGGGTGGAAATCTGGAAGGGAGTAGGCGTATATGACTACTTATGTTGTCTAGAGGGGTGAATTCAAACCCCCTGATTTATTTTTTTTTTTTTTTTTGCTTTTTTATCCCTGTGAAAACTTGGCATTAAGTACAAGTGGAAAAGAATAAAAGAAAAATGAGCCAGAGTTTGATTTGATTTCAGTTTAAACTTCGTCTGAAACAGTTCACTCAACCCTTTTTACATTAAAAAAAAAATTGTTGTGATTTAACCCCAGCTGGCAACCAAGCACCATGCAGCTGTTTTCCTACTGCCCCCAGCCCAGAGGGGTGGGGAGGAGAATTGGTAAGGAATATAGAACTCAAGGGCTGAGATAAGAACAATTTAATAATTTAAACATAACAAAAAGGAAATAATGATGATGATGATGACAGTTATAATGGAAAGGTGGGGGAAAGGATAAAATCCAAAGGAAAACAAGTGAAGCACAGTGAAACTGCTCACTACCCGCTGACCGATGCCCAGCCAGTCCCTGAGACACGATCCCCTGGCCTCAGTTAACACCTCAAGTTTTTATACCAGGCATGATGTCTCATGGTATGGAATACCTCTTTGGCTGGTTCAGGTCAGCTAACATGGCTGTGTGCCTGTGCCCTCCCAGTTTCTTGTGCCCCTCCAGCCTTTTTGCTGGCAGGGCCTGAGAAACTGAAACTTGGGATAAGCATCACCCAGCAACAACTAAAACCATCAGCGTGCCATCGACTTTGTTCTTACATCAGAGCCAATAAACAGCCCTGTACTAGCTACTAAGAAGAGAATTAAATCCATCCCAGCTGAAACCAGGTGAATTATTCATAGAAACTTGCATTTAAAAAATAGTTAAAATTAGTTTAAAAATGACTTACAGGTGTATCCTAAATTGGAATAAACCCAAGCATCTCAGAATCTCCTCAACCAAAAAAATCTTACTCCTTCTTTAATTACCCCTAGAGAAGAATGGATTTGAGCAGTTCAAGAAACTTGGTAAAAACCACTCTAATTTTACTTTCATTTTTGGGGAACAAATAGTAGTGCCTTCAATTTCCATTCAAATAGTTTTGAATGGAAAATAATTTGTTTCATTTCAAACAGTATAATTTTTCCCACATAATCTTTTCCTCTGGAAAATTTTGCCTCCAGTTTTTTTTTTTTCTAGTTTGGTGAGGGGGTTGGGAGAGAGTCAAGAAGGAAAGCATAGAAGACATACCAGTTCTGCCCTGTATATTGTCTTTTCTAGATGTGTTTTTTATTTTTTTCACTAAGGGATTCTCCCTCATATCTACATTTGTAATGTCATTGTGTTTGATCTATTAACTAATACATACAGCAAATCTTTAATTTTCCATACTTGGTGGCTAAAGATGAAAACGGGCCTTGTAGAGTAACTGCAAAATGAGCTTTAAATTCTAATTAAAAATCATCTTATCAACACTACATTTCACATTGTGTAGTTATGGGTCTGATATTTTCTGAATTGGTTATGCTAGATTATAGTACTTTGTGATTGAGAGGGAGCATGACTCTTTTTTTTCAATTTCTTTTGCACAGCAGGGTGACTTAAATTAGTGTGACTGACATCCTCCTAATACGCTTTAAAAATCTTTGGAACAATTGGTCTGAAACTTGAGGATTTTCATTCTGATTGGATCAGAGCACAGGGAAGAAGTTGAATGTGGTGGAAATGCAAGAAAATACAACTGTGTGGAATGCTTCAAATAAGATACACTATTGTAGCTGAAACATTTTCTAGTGATGATATGCATTCCTCTGCAGACGTGTAATATTTCAGTCTTGCACTTGACTTACCACGTTAAAAACACTTTTGCACTGACCCTCATGATATCAGTATTACAGCGCTAAAGAAAGGTGAAGTCTTTTCACTTGCCTTGTCTATTTCTCCCATAAGACAAGTCTTCTCTGTCTGGAACTAATGTGGATTGAAAGGGAAGTCATGTTAGCAAAGATTTGTGAGTTGACTGAGCATGTGCATGTCCTTTGGTACCTCCACAATATGTTGTGGGGTTGTTCGGTCAGCTGAGAGCTGAGGTCTGGAGTTCAGCTGGTATTTAGCACAAATGATGTCATCATACCTATAGGGTACATTTACATGGCAGGGCTCAAAAGCTGATGCTAACTGTGTATTGACGTGTAATTTGTTATGCCATGCATTAAGCTTATGCACTGTTACTGGTTGTGTCAGTAATGATGTACTTTGCATCACTAACTATACTGCTATAAACTATATATTGTGGTTTAAAATATTTAACAAATATGTAAGGTGATGTGTTTCCCTAAAGATCTGGAGATAGGTATGTGAATGCAGTTTTTCTGGCATTGTCCACTGAGATTCTCACCTCTTGAGATTCACACGTTCTTCATTTGTTCAAAAAACTAAAGAATAATTCTTCTTCGTGTGTCTGGAGTGGATGTTGGAGGACCACGGGGTATGGGATAAGAGGGAGGCAAATAGTAAAGAGAGGCAGAGAAAAGCAAGATGACAAAGGATTGTTGAAGCATGGCTAATCTGAAACTTTTGCTAAGCTTTGTTTAAAAGATTAAAAACCAAGCCAAAGCTGGTACAGTTTGCCTGAAGGAAGGTGCTGCCTTGTATGTAACTTTAAGTGCTGACAAGTTAGGCAGCAGTGTGCAATAACTGCTATTCCGTAATAACACATAGTAGCAATAGCAACCTCACTATTGTGTGGTGCACACACACTGAGCCGTTAAACCAGAATATCCAAAAGACCAACTCTCACAGCAAGCATTGTCACATCCCTCCAAGCACTAGCTCAGTCCCTCTGCTTTTTCCTTCAGTCACCATGTTTATGGCCTCTTTCATTTTTCATATGCTCACAAAACAACAATAACCAGAGGGTAAGGTAGAGCTGCCAAAACCTGGTTTCTAGAAAGGATGTCGCGCAGGAGTCTGATCCAGCCCTGGAATCCCAGGAATGGAAAAACTGCAGTGCATGGGTTTGTACTGGAATTATCTTAGTTTAAAAGAGTACCCAAATGCTACCTTGAAACCAAATACCACTTTACAGGCCACAAATGGGCCATCTTAAAACTGGATCCCAGCAACAGCTGCAAACCTGCAGTTTCCTTGAATTTGAGCCTGTGGGACCATGGCATGTTTGTAGTAGCTGAGTATCCCTGGCAATGGCTGGAGAAGCATGTGTGCACCTGTTTTCTAGGTGTTTGGTGGTTATTGCTTTTTGGTCTGTATATGATTGGTATTTGTGTCTTTTCCCCTGCTATTTCTCACAGTGTTGGGGATAATTTTTTTCATTCGAGCTTGAAGTGGTAAAATTTCCTGTTCGGTTACATCTATGTTTTTTGCAGAGTGAGTCCTTTTGGGCTAGTTCCTGTAAAGAACGTAGACACCGTACTGCCAGGGTAGGCATGTAAATCCACCATACTTGACCCTTGAAAGTCCTGCTCAGTTTTCATCTAGTCCTAGAGCCACTGGTTTTCATAGCACCTGCATTTTCACAAGTGAAGTCACATTATGTGCTTGTATGATCTGGGGTACAAGGAGTGGGTTTTGCCTATTTCAGCTCCAGATCCCAGCCCAGCAGGTGTCTGCAGCATACCTGGTAGATACCAGGTGGCCTAATGGTTATCTCTTTATCAGACAGCCCAATGTTTAGTGCACGTTCATACTATGTTGGATGTCTTATTTCACAACAGATAGAGCAGCCTTGCTGGCCAATAAAGAAAAACCAGTCCAACCTTTCCACAGCTTTACAAAAAATCTCTTGATGTGTATAAAATTTGACATCTAATGAAACAATGCTGAATCATGTGAATACATTGCAGTCTGTGATGGATCGGAACTGGAATGTTGACAGCTCTGAGGCATTTTTTAAAAGTTGGTAACAGTTCAAATCTCATCAGCTTCTGAGATTTCATCTGTTTCTTTGGGAGGGTGGGTAAATGTCTCTGGACATGATGCCAAGCTTTTGAATCTTTAAGATGACTTGGATGCAAATTCCTTTATTCTTCTGACCCTATCTCTTCTCACCCATTGTGATATTATACAAATTGAATTTCAGGCCTTGTGAGCTAAAGTTTCTGCAATGGTCAGCAGAAGTGTCTTTCCATCTGATTACCCCTGAGGTCAGAAGCACGTAATATATTCAGGGGTGTTTCTAATCGAACGAAGCTCAGAATATGTGAGGGTTGTAGACAGCAGCTGGCCCCAGCAGAGACTAACAGATTTGCTGAGAACCTGCAAAGATCTTGGCAGGATGTCAACAAAGATACTGCAGGGTTGCTAGATGCCAGGAAAATGAGATCGTGGTTTGCGACAAGTAAAATGGTATTTAAGGAGGATGGGATGCAATAAATTATAATAGCACTGCGAACAAGTCTTATCCAAAAGTATTAGAAACCGTGACTATAGTGGTTAAGTTGTGTACTCGTTTTTGTGGATGAAGTAGCTGAAGCAGGTGGAAAAAAAGTGTGCTTTCTTATAGTGTGAGAGTATTATCAGAGCCAGGAGGAGGAGGAACTTGGTTCTATGTAGGAACTGTTTTTTTAAAAGAAGTGAAGGATGAAGGGAACAAAAGTGATGATGTAGAAAGGGCTTAGCTGACTTAAAATGATAGGACAGAGAAGGATGGAGGTCAGGTGGATAAAATAGAGGTGTTTGTGGAGAACAAGATCATAGAAGATTTTGCAAGGGCTTTACTGTCTTTTTAGAATAGCAAGAAATTGAGTCTATGGCATCAGAAGTTTCTAGCATGCAGTAACTATAAATTTAGGTTTACTCTGATCATGTATTTGCTAGTGATTTGCTCTGGCAAAATACAGGTATTTCTCCAAAAGCTTCAGGTGCTGGAAATCTTAGCTGGCCATTTACCTCATCAAGTGTAATGGTGCATGCCTCACCCATGCCTGACCTTTAGATGTTTTCAGAAGATTTTAGGTCAGTCTGCAGGAAATTGATCTGTTATGCTCATGTGTTCTTCTTGCTTCCTCATGAGAATTTTAGTGAAAAAGGTGCTCTCCAAAGAGCCTGCCCAGGGTTTGTATGTTACTGAAGCAAATTTGTGGCATTTAAAGAGCCAGCTACATGAGGAGAGAAAAGAAAACTGATTCTCATCTAAACAGCACATTAAACGTGGCACAGAGAATAGCAGTCCTAATGAGGAATGCCTGCATGGAAAATTTCTGCCCTACAAGGTAAGTTTTGATCAGTGTTCCACAAATCTGATTTAAATTATTTCAGGGAGAGTTCCTCTTCATTTACCTGGTATAGCAATCCCAATTCCTTATCACTGTTCTTAGGACTTGATTTGATGATATCCTCCCTGATTACTTTAACAGGTTAAAGTCTATGGGTTATTGACAGTTCTGTGTTAACTAGGCGGCTTTGGTTTTCTGGCAGGATGCCAGCGGAAGGGGAAAGCAGCTGCTCCTTGAGATGGGAATAATAAAAAGTGCTAACTGATAAAATCTTTTTGACTTTTGCAGAACTGAAAAAGACCATTAGCAGCTCTTGGAATTCCTTACTTTCTTGCATCTTTGTGTTCCAAAAGAAATAATGTGGCAGGCAGGCTACTACTGAAAACGTAATGTAATGGATACTGGTAGAAATGCCAGATGGGCGGGGAGGGGATGGGACCCAAAATGGAGACTGTTAGTAAAAACGGATGACAAGCATTTCTTTACTGATATATGGGTCTATTTTGAAGTAGGAAACAGCGTGGGCTGGTTTTAGAACTATTGAATAGGCCAGCTCCTACTTCCTTCCATGCTAACTATCAGCCTGCTCAGAAAATAATGGCTTTAAATAGCTGTTTAAACCTCTCTGGTTTTGTGATGCAAGCCTATACGGAATTTTTCCACCATTTGTTCTTTGTTCCTTGCTCCCTCAGCTTCACTGCCCCAAATGACACTTAATTGCGAAGCATCACTTTTAGTGCAGGTATTAAACACATAATAGAGCAAAGGACTTGCGAGTGGTATAAAGTGCAAAAGTTACAGATCCACAGACGTGTCTGATGACAGTCTCCATGCATGCAATCTGATGTAGAAAAGAGAAATCCCTGGAAGTCTCTGAACCCTTGGGCATAAACTTATCTTTTTCAAGATCCTTTAAAAATAGGAAGCTAGTGGTAGCAGGCTGGTCAATGCAGCTTCAAAAGCCATGGGGCGCTTTTGACAGCAGCTGCTGTGTGTCAGAAGTCTATAAACTGACTTCCTGCCACGGGAGACCTCCAGCTAGTTCAGCTGGAGAGTTACAGGGGGGAAATCCTTGCTCTCAGTCTTCTCAGAAAAGCAAATATATCCAAGGCTGTGCCCAGGGCTGGGGAGGTGTTTGAGCTGGTAGACTCCTTGTGCCAGCCAGTGAGATGTTGGTTAATAAAACTGGTGTGGGTGGAGAACCTTGGTGTGTGTTGAGGGAGAGAAGGTGCTCTCCTTTGAGTAGTATATGCACAAGTCCATCATGCTCTTTGTTTTCAAAAACTCCCAGATGAGAGCACACTCCTTTAATCATGTCTCAGATAACATCAAACAAGATATTTTTTTTTCCCCTCTGTCTTCCAGGCAGTTATGTGCTATCCCCTCTGTTCAGGGTGGGCATGTGTTTCCTTTCTAATGTTCAGTTATTTTTACAGTAATCCTTATCTATCGGTTTTGGATCTGTCCTTCTCCAAGAGGATTTAATTTCCTTTAAAAGTTGCACTCTCACTGATTCAATAACCCAACAGGAATCTCTGGCAAAGGACTGGATTTTGGTGCAGTAGGTGTCTCAAGATTTAGTAGCCTCTATCATCATCTTTGTTGGAACTCATTATTTAGTTAAAGCTTAACTCCTGGGCTGCTGAATTCAGGCTCTTGCATTTCCTTTCTGCCGCTGATAAATCTGCCTCTTTTCTGCCAAGAGAGGTATATAATCACCTTAGAAATGTTTTTTCTCTGTCTCTTGTAGTGCTGAAGTTTTCCTCTACTCATTCAGCACATTAGATATTGCTGCCCTTCATGCAAAATGTAGCACCAGGTTTGAACTCTTAAGTTAAAAACTGAATCTGAATATGCTGCTTCATACCAAGAAGTCATTCTTCTGCATATCTGTGGTTTTCAAATACAGTCATGAATTCTGAAATGAGAAGGAAAAACCCAGAATGAGATATTTTGAAAGTTTATCCTGGCCTGTATCCATCGTTGATTCCTTTGCTGTGCAGGATAAAGCTATGTTTGTAGCGAAATGAGAAATCCAAAAGAAAGCTGAATGTTCAAAATTCTGGAGATGTTTTGAGCCTTGTGGAAGTTAGTAAAGTGGAGGAAATGTTAACTTGATTTAGAAAAACAAAATGCAATGCCCGACTACTCAAAAATGTTTCAGTTTTAGATTGTTTCAGCATCATAGATTCTGGAAATTTAAATGCAGTTTAGATATCTGTTCAATAAGCTTTCTGATCTTGGTGACTTGTGGGGTTGGGAGGGTGAGGCATAAATAATAAGTGTGTGTGTGGGAACCAAGAGTTCTAGTAATTTTTAAACCACGTTTATTAGAATTGGATCCAATTTGAACACCCCTAGCTTTAGCTGCTTATTGGAACCTTCTCTAGAGCACTTATAACTGCTTTCCCACTGTTTGAATTCAAATCCCAGTTTCAAATACCTACAGTCATACCTCCAGATATAAATGTAATGATTTTTTGCCATGTTTGTCTCGTAATATTGTGCTACATGTGGCTATGTGGGCAATGAACACTATTGCAAAGATACCAGGTTCTACCTTGCGGAGGTAATTCACTTATTTGTATGTGGGGGTTGTTCTTGTGCCTTTTTCTGCCTAAGGCAGTGGCTTTGAACGCAGTCTGCATTGTTTGTCAGTGCATCAGTCAGTGATGGTGTCAATATGACACCACTAAGGAAAAAAACCCTATGTAACTCCTCTTCAATTGATTTCATATCAGGGGAGGGCAGAAGATAGGGAGAGCTTAATTATAATACTTTTGTGATGTGCTGCGTCAGTTTTGGTCTGTGAAGAGACTTCATTGTCTGTGTGTATTTTGGAGGGATAATATTAAGGGAAGGGCTCTGAACCCATCAGACGTGCAGGCTAAGGCTCATATGCAAGCTCTTTTAGGAGCCCCCTGTGCCCTTCTGTACAATTACCTGATACACACATTGGAATGGTTCACGCATACGTAAATACAGAATGCTCTCATACAAAGTGTATGGATGTAATTTAGAAAGCACTGTTGAATTTTTGGCTTATATAGGCACATTCTGTGGCCTGACATGATTACTCCCGTTGGAGCAATAACTAAGAGTCTTGCTTATTTAGGGCCTGTTCCTACTTCCTTTGAAGCCAATGGCATAATTCCCAGTAATGTTTAGTGGTGAGGGTCAAGTCTTTAAGGATGATAGAATTTGATGTTGGAGGCCTCAGTCAGTGCTCACTGAAGTACACAGGGGTTTCCCCAGTTATTTCAGTGAGCAAATTGCTGTTATTTCAGGAAAATAATTATTTAAAGAAAAACTTATGTAGAGATGGTATTAGTGTTAAACTTCAAAAAGAAGAAAGTAAATCAAGAGACTGTCTTTATTCTGGCCGATACCATGCACTTTTTATAACACTGAAGCATTTAGTTCAAGTTCCCAGAAGTTTGGAACAGACACATCCAAAAGCAATGAACTTTTTAAATTGAAAAAGGACATGTTGTGTTGCTGCCACATCTCTTGTGACTCCTGGATGCATTTCGCTACTTCTGTTGCAAGAACAGCCATTCTCATGGTATCTCAGCCTTCATGCTTCTAGCCTCAGCTGGTCTGACCCCATAGCATCTGCAGGGAAAGGGAGATGATGCAGAGCACTGTTGCAGCTGCTTGAGAAAAATGCTGGCTCCTGTTAATCTCAAAGACCAGTACCACTCAGAACCATTGTAGGTATAAAAAAGATTATAAAATCCCTTCCTCTTTCAATATATTTTCAATACTTAGACTTTGGTATTTCAGTCTTGCTAAGCTAGATCTTTGAAGGGATAAGGTCGATACACAGCAGACTGGGGAGAAGGACATGAAATTTGAGTGTGTTTTAATATTCTATTTAGATACTGCTGATCTGGGTTGCTTTAACTGAAGCACAGAAAACCATTTTCCCATCTTGTTTTCTTCTGTTTAGATCTGCTCACATGTGATTACAATGGACTTAAGTTCACAGAACAATCTAAATAATGCTACTGGCTAGATTGCAGCAGTCCTTGGC